>NC_073634.1:100970833-102241666 GCF_029407905.1 Bubalus kerabau | reverse complement strand
AATGAGATTCTATGCCCACTCTCACCATTTCTAGCCAACACAGGATTGAAAGTCCTAGCCACAGCCATCAGAAAAGAAAAAAGAAAAAGTATCCAAATTGGAAAAGAAGTAAAACTGTCATTATATGCATCTGACATGATCCTATATATAGAAAACCCTAAGGATTCCACAAAAAAACTACTGGAACTGATAAACAAATTCAGCAAGGTAGCAAGATACAATATTAACATAAGAAATCTACTGCGTTTCTTTACACTAACAATGAAATTATCAGGCGGGGAAAGTAAAAGAAAAAACCCTTTTAAAACCACAACAAGATAATTAACAAGGATCTACTATATAGCACAGGGAACTCTACTCAATATTCTGTAATAACCTATGTGGTAAAAGAACATGAAAAAGAATGGATATGTATGTATTCATATAATAGCAAGAAGAGATAAGAAAGCCTTCCTCAGGGATTAGTGCAAAGAAATAGAGGAAAACAATAGAATGGGAAAGACTAGAGATCTCTTCAAGAAAATTAGAGATACCAAGGGAACATTTCATGCAAAGATGGGCTCAATAAAGAACAGAAATGGTATGGACCTAACAGAGGCAGACGGTATTAAGAAGAGGTGGCAAGAATACACAGAAGAACTATACAAAAAAGATCTTCACAACCCAGATAATCACAATGGTGTGATCACTCACCTAGAACCAGACATCCTGGAATGAGAAGTCAAATGGGCCTTAGGAAGCATCTCTACAAACAAAGCTAGTGGAATGATGGAATTCCAGTTGAGCTATTTCAAAGCCTGAAAGATGTTGTGTGAAAGTGGTGTACTCAATATGTCAGCAAATTGGAAAACTCAGCAGTGGCCACAGGACTGGAAAAGCTCAGTTTTCATTCCAATCCCAAAGAAAGGCAATGCCAAAGAATGCTCAGACTACTGCACAATTGCACTCATCTCACACACTAGTAAAGTAATGCTCAAAATTCTCCAAGTCAGGCTTTAACAATACATGAACCTCCAGATGTTCAAGCTGGTTTTAGAAAAGGCAGAGGAACCAGAGATCAAATTGCCAACATCCACTGGATCATTGAAAAAGCAAGAGAGTTCCAGAAAAACATCTATTTCTGCTTTATTGACTATGCCAAAGCCTTTGACTGTGTGGATCACAACACACTGTGGAAAATTCTGAAAGAGATGGGAATACCAGACCACCTGATCTGCCTCTTGAGAAATCTGTACACAGGTCAGGAAGCAAGTTAGAACTAGACATGGAACAACAGACTGGTTCCAAATAGGAAAAGGAGTACGTCAAGGCTGTATACTGTTACCCTTCTTATTTAACTTATATGCAGAGTACATCATGAGAAACGTTAGGCTGGATGAAGCACAAGTTGGAATCAAGATCGCCAGGAAAAATATCAATAACCTTAGATATGCAGATGACACCACCCTTATGGCAGAAAGCTAAGAACAACTAAAGAGCCTCTTGATGAATGTGAAAGAGGAGAGTAAAAAAGTTGGCTTAAAGCTCAACATTCAGAAAACTAAGATCATGGCATCCAGTCCCATCACTTTCTGGCAAATAGATGGGGATACAGTGGAAACAGTAGCAGACTTTATTTTTTGGGGCTCCAAAATCACTGCAGATGGTGACTGCAGCCATGAAATTAAAAGACGCTTACTCCTTGGAAGGAAAGTTATGACCAACCTAGATAGCATATTCAAAAGCAGAGACATTACTTTGCCAACAAAGGTCCGTCTAGTCACGGCTATGGTTTTTCCAGTAGTCGTGTATGGATGTGAGAGTTGGACTATAAAGAAAGCTGAGCGCTGAAGAATTGATGCTTTTGAACTGTGGTGTTGGAGAAGCCTCTTGAGAGTCCCTTGGACTGCGAGTAGATACAACCAGTCCATGCTAAAGGAAATCAGTCCTGAATATTCATTAGAAGGACTGATGCTAAAGCTGAAACTTCAATACTCTGGCCACCTGATGTGAAGAACTGACTCATTGGAAAAGACCCTGATGCTGGGAAACATTGACAGCAGGAGAAGGGGACGACAGAGGATGAGATGGTTGGATGGCATCAGCAACTCGATGGACATGAGTTTGAGTAAACTCTGGGAGTTGGTGATGGACAGGGAGGCCTGGCGTGCTGCAGTCCAATGGGGTCACAAAGAGTCGGACACGACTGAGTGACTGAACTGAACTGATAACTGAATCACTGTGCTGTACACCTGGAACTAACACAATATTGTAAATCAACTATACTTCAATGTAAAATTTTCTAAAAAATTAATAAAAAATCACACCAAAAAAATAAAATACTCAGGAACATACCTTACCAAAGAGGTGAAAAACTTATAAGCTGAGAACTATAAAATATGAAACACTGATAAAGGAAATTGAAGATGATTCAAAGAAACAGAAAGATATTCCATGCTCTTGGACTGGCCGAGTTAATATTGTTACAATGGATTCTTTACTGTCTAAGCAAGCAGGGAAGCCCATTAAAATAGCAATACTACCCCAAAACAGTCTACAGATTTAACGAAATCCCTATGAAATTACCCATGACATTTCTCATAGAAGTAAAACAAATAATACTGAAATGTATATGGAACCATAAGAGACCCAGAATTGCCAAAGCAATTCTGAGGAAAAAGAACAAAACTGGAGGCATAACATTCCCAAGTTTCAGACAATACTGCAAAGCTACAGTAACCGAACAGCGTGGCATTAGGACAAACATTGACATATGATCAATGGAACAGATTAGAGAGCCCAGAAATAAACACACACACCTACAGTCAATCTTCAAAAAAGGAGGCAAGAATATACGATGAAGAAAAGATAGTCTCTTCAGCAAGTGGTGTTGGGAAAGCTGAACAGCCACATAAATCAAGTTAGAAGTTACGATACTTCCTCATACCACACACAAAGATACACTCAAAATGACATAAAGACTTTTAAATATAAAATATGATACCATAACAACTCCTAGAATAGAACAAAGGCAAAACATTCTCTGATATAGATTGTAGCCATGTTTTCAACACTTAGATCAGTCTCCAAAGGCAACAGAAATAAATAAAAGCAAAAATAAACAAATAGGACCTAAGCAAAGTCACAAGCTTTTGCACAGCAAAGAAAATCATAAACAAAATGAAGACAACTTTGGAGGTTGGGGAAGATAAATTAAAAAATTCAAATTAGTCCTACTGCATTTAGACCTAGAGTAAAAATATCCATGGACCAGTTCCCATTCCCAGTAGCTGAAGAATCTGTTATGGAAAAAGGCTTCAGTCGGGTCCAGCAGAAAGACTCGTTTCACAAATGAATTAATGAGCTTCTGCATTACGACATCAATGCTTACTCAACAAGAAGCCAAAGTGCTCAGGAGAACTTGGTCAAGCAGCTGTTGCCCAAGTTTACATCCAAGAATGGCAATGGTGACTAGCACTGACCTTCAGGATTAAGGCCTGGCTCTGCCTCTCATCTTGCAGCACCGTCTGAAGGAAGAAAGGGCAGTCAAAGAGCTATCTTACAAGAAAAATCAATTAACAAAGAAAAAGGTAAGCATCTTCACCTTATCCTTCAAGACTAAAACTGCTCATTCATGTCTGGATATGTTTTTTTACCAAAGTTTATCCAAGTCTGTGCTTAAATTCCTGCCGCTCTTCTCTGGCCTCAGTTTTCTCATATGAAAAATCAGGGGTTGGAAAGGCTAGATGTTGTCTCAGGTCCTTTTCAGCTCAGACACCCTGTGATTCTATGCTTAACACATTAATCTTTGGCCTTTCAACCCCTCCACATCTGAGGACGGACACCAACTTAAGCATATGTCTTTTCAAGTTTACAAGGTTTTTCCTGAGAATGGCTGTATCTAATCACCCATCTCTGCTGCAGAGAACTGGTACCAAAACTATATGAAGCGTCTAAAATCAACAAGGAAGAGGATAAATGCAGGAGAAGGGAGCTGGACATAACTACAAACCTTTAGTGAGTCCCGAGTACCTCTGTAATCCTCTTGAAGGTAACACTGGAGTAACTGCACACTCTGTTCTTCATCAAGACCCTACAGACAGAAGCCATAAGGGAGGAACAGTCACCTCGGGTCAGAAACCACAAAGAGTATGCAAAGCAACCTAAAGTTCTGTCCTCTGAAATGAACACAGAACTTGAATAAACAAAAAATTTTTTAAAAGATTTCATAAACATAACGATTTTAACTCAATAGGAGAAAAAAGGAGCAGCCACTGATGTGCAATTTACATGCCAATTAAATTTACATGTCAGAAACAACCATGCTTATTCACCAAGCACATTAACATAGCAGGAGGCATGATCTGGGTTTCCAAAATTAAAAGGAAGCAGCTATGTATTTAAACACAATCTAGTCAACTTGAAGAACACCACAAGCATGCTGAGGGCGACTATATGATGTGCAGTAAACAGGGTCAGGCAACTTGACTTGTAGCTTTTAGCAAGATGAGTTGCTGCCTGAGCATTTTTGAAATATAATATGCTCTAGTTAACTCTAAAACTGAATTAAACTGAATTTTCACCAACAATCACTAACAGTAAAACCATGCATATCCACCTTTCAGGTAATAAACTGAAGCCAGTGCTAATTTTTACTCACCAAAAACTTGCTGATTCTTAAACCCAGTTCCTTCAGTGGTGAAGCTACATCTTTACTAGCTTTCACTTTTTCAGCTGAACTTGGACTATGAAAAGAACAGTGAATCATTTTTTCATTCTCAATGTCTCTCCAGGGGTTTTAAATAAAAATACTTAACCTTTCTCTGCTCTTTAGGTGCCTATAAAACACACACACACACACACAAGTTCATCTCTACAGACTTTATAACACAAAACTATGTCTAAGTAATAAATACAGCATATGTCTGTTACAAACTATAGTTGTAATTACATTATTTGTAGTCATACTCAGTGACATTAATTATTTTGATCCTTAGAACTATCCTGGAAGGCAAACATTACTATCCCCATTTTGCAAATGGAATTACCAACACTTAGGAAGAATAAATAACTTACCAAAAATCTCACAGCTAATAAAGTTGACGTGAAATTTACAACCAGGTCTGTTAGCATACATACATATATTACCTAGCTATGTCCACTGGGAAGGCCTAGATGCTACAACATCCCAGCAGCAGCGAACACATCCAGATCTTTATTTCTAACATCATTCTCTAATGAAAGGTATAAGGACTCCTTGGAGAAATGACTGAGTCTAGAGCTGGGGTGGGGAAAATACTAGATGAGCCTGGAGCATCTTGTAATGCCAAAGAGTAAGAAAACACTCAGAAAACAAAAGGATGGGGACATATCAAAAATGTGAAAGGATGCCCCATGGCCAAAGTTGGAACAGGTATAAACAAAGTATGAAATAAATGAGTCCATGATCTAAATAAATGAAAGAGTGAATAAATATATACATAAAATAAATGGGGAAGAAGGCAACAATCTTCCTTACAGAAGTTCAGTAACACACATATATGCTACCCCTTTTAGGAGGTAGTTTAATTCCATTACACCCTCCACACTGAACGTAGACTACACCAAGTGACTCACTTCTGATAAAAAGAGGAGGAGAAGGAAAAGTGACTTTACAGAGTAGACATCTGGCAAACGCTACCTTACCCAAGTGAGCAAGGTTAACATCACCAGTGACTTCATGTGGGTGACATGTATCCTCTGCCATGATATGATAAGAATGAGACGTCACTGCTGTGTATTCTTTCCGAAAACCCACCACCTCAATAATAGTAATAATAATAAATCATACAGTTCTAAATTGAAGGCATTATACTACAAAATACTTGACCAGTCCTTCTCAAAACTATTTGAAGTCATGAAAATCAAGGCAAGATTGATACACTGTCACAGCTAACAGCTAAGGGGGCATGACAACTAAATATAATCTGATTCCCTGGTCTGAATCCTGGAATAGAAAGAGGACATTAAAAAAAAAATGTCTTTAATGGCTGAAAATCTGTGTTAAATCCAAATTAAGCCTGCAGTTTAAAAAGAAAAAAAAAAAAGTCTGTCAGACTTTAAATCTCATGTTATTACAAAGGGAACTTTTATCTTTAAAAAAAGAAACTCATACCACAAATGCCCATTCTGTGAACTGAAGCATATTGTTGTTGGATTTGTTTTTTTAAGAGAGACTCTCACATTTCACAGAAAATCCACAACACAAAGGCTACTATAAAGTTAAACAACAAGTTCTGAAAGAGGCAACACAGAATGATGATTAAGAACACAGACACTGGAGTGAGACTGCCAGGTTTGAATCCTGGTTCTACCACTTACTAGCTGTGTGACCTTGGGCAAGTTACTTAACCTCTTTGTGTCTCAGTTGCCCCATCTGTAAAATGGAAACAATAATAATAAAAATACCTAAACGTGATAATATAGTGCTTATCTTCTTTAAGTTCATATATCCTAGATACATAGTAAAGTATTTATGGATAAAAAAACATGACATCTAGGAGTTACTTCAATGTAACTATGGCAGAAGGGAAAAAAGAAAGTTCTTCACTAACATAAGGGAATGAAGATGGAAGGTGAAGATGTAATAAAATCAACAGGTGTTCAAAAATAGAGGGAAGTGAGGGCAGCTTGGGAACTATGAGGCATAACAGAATGAGATCTGGACTAGGAATTAAGAGAGTATGGTCCCATAAGGTTTATTCTCTTTTTAACTACTTTATATTTTATTATTCTTTTCCACTGCCCAGCAAAAAAAAAAAAAAAAAAAAAAAATCTATATATTCAAACAAAGAATAAAAATAGTACCTATCTCAAAGGGCTGTTGTAGGGATTAAATAACTTACCGTAGGTCTAGGCTTAGAGCAGTAATTGGTACACAATAAACAACACCTAAGTGTCCCCTGCTATTCTCATTGCTCACTGCTATATCCTAGCATTTGGTGCTGACAGTTTCTCACACAAACAAGATGGACTAAAATAAATACTAGGAGTATTAATTGAGTATTTAATAAAGCCTCATTCCCAATACTAGGGTTATACAACAGATTCGACAATACTGTATTTCTAGAAGGATTTTCCTTTTCTTCGACAGAAAAAAATGTGCCATACTCCTTTGCCCTGGTTAAGCAAATTATGTTCTCTCTGGTCTAACTAACCCAGTAATATCATAAAATCCTACATGAGGTATATTATCATATGTGAAACAGATCGCCAGTCCAGGTTTGATGCATGAGATAGGGTGCACAGGGCTGGTGCACTGGGATGACCCTGAGGGACGGGATGGGGAGGGAGGGGGGTTCAGAATGGGGAACATATGTACACCCATGGCTGATTCATGGCAAAAACCACTACAATACTGTAAAGTAATTAGCCTCCAATTAAAATAAAAAATAAAATAAAATAAAAATCCTACATGAGGATGGTTTCATCTATCCCAGGTTCCTCGGGGAAATTACTCAAATGAGACCCACAGAATAGCCATACCTGGGAGGTTTATAGTAAGAAAGTCCTTCTAACAGCCGCTGCCAATGTTTATTCAGCTCTGCCTCAATCTGATTCTGGGAAAAAAAAGAAGGAAGTTATACCAATGCGATTTTAATCAGATTCTACGGTCACACTGAGGATAACATATTCCTTTGAGTCTTTTTAACATGCATCTTTCCCCACAGCTGAAATAATTTTGAATATAGAATTCTGTAGCCTGCTTTTCTTTGCTTAACATTCTAACATAATGATTTAACCTTATTATGAAAATCTTGATAAACATCCTTTCTAGTGGTTGCATAATATTTTACCAAGTGACTAGATCATAATTCATTTACCATTCTTCTAATATTAGATATACTTAAGCTGGCTGTAATTCTTTATTCATATGAATAATACTATGGTAAAGAACTTGTGCCCAAAATTTCTTCAGTACTTCTTTCTTTTAGATATATTCTCAGAAGTGGAATTATCAGAAGAGGGCATACAAAAAAATGTTAAAACTCTAAAAAAGATGTAACATTTATTATGTTAATTATAATCACAACACTAGTAATAATTGAATGTTATCTTAATACTTTAGGGCTTCCCATGTAGCTCAGCTGGTAAAGAATCCACCTGCAATGCAGGAGACGTCAGTTCAATTCCTCGGTAGGAAGATCCGCTGGAGGACGGATAGGCTACCCACTCCAGTATTCTTGGGCTTCCCTGATGGCTCAGCTGGTAAACAATCTGCCTGCAACACGGGAGACCTGGGTTCGATCCCTGGGTTGGGAAGATCCCCTGGAGGAGGGAATGGCTACCCATTCCAGTAGTCTGGCCTGGAGAATTCCAGGGACATGTATAGTCCACGGGGTCACAAAGAGTCGGACCAGACTGAGCAACTTTCACTTTCATTTTAACACTTTATCCTTACAGAGTCAGAAATGGGGGATGAACATGAAAAATTGTTCTTTACTGATTATACACTTGAAAATGCCCTAAAAACCTCAGCCTCTGTGACCTAAGCAGCTAGCTAAGTGGAAAAGGACAAAAAGGCAAGTCAGTATGAGATGAAGGAAAGATCTGAGACTCTTTCCTAGCCTGCAGTGGTAAAATGGTTTTTTTACCCCTACCCTCAGCAGCCAATCAAGTAGCACTGGTATCTTTTTAGAAAAGGAATCACTAAGATACAAAGAAAAGTAGAGACTTGGAAAACTTCAGCAGCTAGGCTGTAAGACAACACTGCATTTCAGTAGAGAGAATTGGGGAATGCATAATGCTTCTTTTAGAAATAAAATGGGAATTAATTTTAGGAATAAAAAAAGGTGTTTACTTCCTATTTCAAAGAGAAGGAGGAAAATATTTTTTGGTAATAAAAGCTACACAAAGAACCACAGACTCCATCCAAGAACATACCACTTACCAGTTCTCTCAGAGCTGACCTTCCTAGCAGAATTGTCCACAGTTCTCTACTGCTCCTGAAAAATGATAGAAAGCAGAGGTAAGTTTTCTCTTTTGGGAAAAAAAAAAGTATATTTTAGAATTAATGAAACATAGTAATTAATGAAATACAGTACATCTTCTATGCCAAGAAGATGCTTCAATTTAGTATTTCTGTCTCCTCCCTTTTCATTAAAATGTAGTGACTAATAAGGAACAAGAATCTAGAAAAAGACTAATCTATTTCAGGACTCCCATCACCTCCAGAAATACATGACATAATGTACTTTCTCAATCAAGCAAAGTCTAACAGTCATTACAAATGGCACTACCTTCACTGACTCCTTAATGAATTCCCACTAGGTGGTATCTGCAGTGCTAAATACAGAAGCCAAATAAAAACACAGGAGCGGTGGGGCCAGGTCTTGGTGTCAAATGGTGGTCTCCAGCACAGCTCACCCCAATGAGTACTCCCTAGTACCTGTGCCACCAGTGTCCTTGACCCCAGCGGGAGTCACAGCTGCCCCCCCACCCTGCCCGCCTCCCCAGAAAGACCCTCCAAGACCATCAGCTCATCACTCAACCACAGGCATATGAAGACTTCTGGAGAAATGTGTCATCTCTGGGGAATATGGAGACTGAGATGAAGAAAAAAGTGAGTCCTTCAATAAAAGTACATCACAGCAAGAGGAAACAAACAGAATGAAGGAACACAGTGACCCGGTGAGTGTATCTCCCAGAGCAGCCTCTGTCTTCTCTTTAGCATGGAGCCAGAGAAGCAAATTCCGCTTCCTACATCATATTTTCATATATGCTTTGCTCAGATTCACCAGCTATTACTTATTATTTTCTTTCTCCCTCTTTGTGTCTGTATAATTATATATAATACAAACATGCATATATTTGTATATATGTACACATGCACACATTTTCCCAAAACTATACAAAATTGTATTAGAGACATATTCCTATATCTGTAAACATTTCAGTGTGTTTTTCCTAAAAGCAAGGACAACATCTTACACAGTACAACTATCAAAACCAAGAAATTAGAACTTTCCTGGTAGTATAGTGGATAAGAGTCCACCTACCACAGAGGAAGGAGCTTGGCAAGCTACATTCCATGGGGTCGCAGAGTCAGACACAACCAAGCGACAAAGCACAGCACAGCCTAGCCAACGCAAGGAGCACGGGTTCAATCCCTGGTCTAGGAAGATTCCACATGCCGTGGAGCAGCTAAGACTGTATACCACAACTACTGAAGCCTGCATGCCTAGAGCCTATGCTCTGCAACAAGAGAAGCCACCGAAGCCCACACACTGCAATGAGTTGCCCCCAGCTGCCGCAAGCAGAGGAAGCCCAAGTGCACCAAAGAAGCCTCAGCACAGCCAATAAATAAATAAACAGGAAAAAAAAAAAAAATGATACCAGAAAAGAAAGCATGCATATAGTCCCTGCTTCCATCCAGTGAGCTCTTCAAATATACTCCCAACTATGTGCTAACCCCATTTCCTTCCCTCAGCCATGCCTTTGGAATTTCAGGAAAACTTGCTTTGTGTTTTGTTTTTTTTTTAATCTACAATTAAATTTCAAAATGCAGCCATTAAGAAATTATCTCAAGAAAGGATTATAAAAAGCATAGGGATTATATTTGGGGAGATTCTAAATAAGCCCTAGAATAGCTACCTGAAACAATTAACACTGCTTGAAAAGCCTATCTTCAGAGAGAAGATGAAAAGGTCCTAATAAAATATATCAGACAGTTAACAAGAAGAATGCAAGTTATATTAACTATGAGGATAAACTGAAAAATCTTTTCCTCATCAAAGCAAAACACAAAGCACTAGCCCTATCTATTTAAAAATGGTCTTTCAGGATTTTCCCATCAGAAGAGGATTAAATTAGACATCTAAAAATCATAAATCTCTCTCCTAAGGGTTAATGCTACTAAGAAAACAACTTCGATTCTGCTGAATCAATAATCACCAACTCCCACAACGGCACTGTGGAATCACTATAAATCATTTTTCTGATAACAAGCAAGCATTCACTATGTTAAAATTAGGAGATTAGATCCAGTTGATGAAATAAGTATGTCCTTTTGCACTGATGCTGCTGCTAAGTCGCTTCAGTCGTGTCCGATTCTGTGCGACCCCAGAGACGGCAGCCCACCAGGCTCCCCTGTCCCTGGGAGTCTCCAGGCAAGAACACTGGAGTGGGTTGCCATTTCCTTTTCCAATGCATGAAAGTGAAAAGTGAAAGGGAAGTCGCTCAGTCGTGTCCAGCTCTTAGCGACCCCATGGACTGCAGCCTACCAGGCTCCTCCATCCATTTGTACTGATAAACTATATTAAAAGGTACGACTAAATCAAGCCCTAAGAAATTAAAGACAGAAGCAAGCTCACTGTTTAAAGAAATGTATAGTAAATTTGTAAAGACGATAAGTATCTAACGTATTTGTTTGGTAAATATGACTTAGCAAAAAATAAAGGGAGGGCTTTATTTAAAATGTCATATACTGAGCAACTTCACTTCACTCACTTCTTACTTTATCACTTGGAGAAGGAAATGGCAACCCACACCGGTATTCTTGCCTGGAGAATCCCACGCACAGAGGAGCCTGGATGGACACGACTGAAGTGACTAAGCAGCAGCAGCATACTACTTTCACTTTACCAAAGATAACTTCTGGTTTGCACCAAAATTATCAGGTATCTATTATATAATAATAGCTAATAATGGGGCTAACAGTATCCCACAATTAATGGAAAGAAATTTATTATTAACTGAAGGCTCTGGTATGCCTGAGCTAAATTACTCTTTCTGGATCGGATCGTACATCTTCCAATTTCAGAAGCGTGGGCACCAGTGAGCTCTAATTTATCGGCATTTGCTTTCAGAACTTTGATCTCTAGCTAACTAGGTAGCAGTGATTCCCAAGAGACTCAGAATACCACTACCTATACTCAAGGACCACCTGCCAGGATCCAGAATTCTTTGTTTACTCAAATTCAAGCTGTGGGTTATTTGTTACACCAGAATCCATACAGTTCAAACAAACAAACAATTTCCCAAAAGAGTGTTTCTCAGAATGAAGTTGGTCCTCAGGCCAAACAGCCAAATCAGCTGAAAACAATACAGTAACACTGCAGAACCCTGGTCATTCCCAGAACCACACTTTCTCAGAGGTTAGGCTTGGGAAATCTACGTTGTAAAATCAATTCCTAAATTATCACTGCTGGAGGGCATCAGCTTGTCTCAGAGGAGCAGGTCAAAGACCTGGTCAGTATAGATTTTTTTTGCCTTTTATGTCTGACATATTGGCTTTTTTGGGGGCTGGAGAGGGGAGAAAAAGATTCTGCTACAAAAAAAGACTGCAGTAACTTTTATACTTACTAATTAAAAGAAGAAAATAGCTATTTCTTTAGAAATAAAGATTCTCATTTGCAAAACCAAGTCATAGCATGGTCTTTTGTTATAAGGTGTCAAAAATAATGTTTATTGAAAACAAGTTGGATAACAAGATTAGCCAACATTTACTGAGCAGTTACGTGGGGGACTGTGCTAAGTCTTTAATGCTTTGTCTTACTGAATATTTCAACTGACCTATGAGGCAAATACTATTACTATCCATATCATCTCATCAGGAAACTAAGGTTTCAGAGTGGTTAAGTAACTTCTGTAAGGCCACAAAGCTAATATTTAATGGAACCAGGGCTTGAACCTAGGCTTGCAAGACTCCAAAGTTTAATCATTATAAGACAGGGCCCCAAGTTGCACCCAGGAATTCACTCTGCAAGCAGGTAAAGACTGAGGTGAAGTTTTCTGTCCTACGGTGGTATATCATATACTCTAATATCGAGGCTGGCACACAGCAGAAGCCACCGCAATGAGAAGCCTGAGCACCACAACAAAGAGTAGCCCCTGCTCACCACAACTAAAAAAAAAAGCCCACACAAAAGCAATGAAGACCAGCAGAGCAAAAACTAACAAATCAATTAAAAAGAAAAAAAAAAACACTCCGAGTCCCTTTCAGACCTGCAAACTAACTGGAACAGAAAAACTAGAAAAAAATATTACATGCAGAAGTGCCAAGACATGGCAGAACAAGAGAGAACACAGTAGCTTATCAGGAAGGGAATCATCCTGGAAATGAGTGTTACTGGCTCAATTCCTACACATTTATGATCTAGGAATAACGGAAGCCAAATAAATAAGACCTTCACGACACTCATAAACTTAATGTTGGGAATGATAAAGGATGTTAAACATAACACAATCAGCAAAAAAAGTAGAAAGTACCAAAGGGCAGGACCCTAACAATTAGACACTACAAGGAATATAACCACATGGGACAGAAAAGAGTCAGAGAAGACAGTGACCGCTAGGAACCAGGGATTGAAGAAAGACTTCACCTCAAACTGAGACCTCGAGGTTGAGCAGGTGATTCTCAAGACTCAACAGACAAGACTGGAATTGTGATGTCCAATTCAAGCCTCAGGGTAACATCTTCTACATATCCTTTCAAGAAATGAAATAAGTGCTGCAGTATCTGTCATTTATTTGCACAATAAGTAAATAAATTTGAGGTAAGTACAAACTAAGGCACAGAAATTAAATAATTTGCCTCAAAAGTGAGATTCAAAAAATTTACTGACTTGCAGCCCAATGTTCCAGCAGACAACATGGAACTCCACTTCTATAAAAGCTGGAGTTAGTAGAAATAGGAAATAATTAGTAGAGAGATCCACGTGGTTGGAAACCTTTGGATGAAAGCAACTAAGAGATTGGAAATACCACGGAAGTAAAAATCCCTTTCATTAAAGAAGCCGCCTTGCCCTGCAGGAGCTAAATTTTACCCAAGATCCACAAGGACTGTAAGATAAGCCTGAGAAAAGGAGAGCACGGTGACCACAATGCTGCCCGACACAGAGCTGACATGATACAACGGCAGGAGGAAGAAACAAACCGGTTCTCACAAAGTTCAGAAGCAGTTCAATGGAAATTCCAAAGATGAAAATCTCACTCGAACAGAGAGGTGAAAGAAGTGACAAGTGGAATAAACATTTACTGAGAGTCTATTACTGCTCTTCTGGGTGTTGAGGCTACAGCAGTGAAGTGAAGAGGACAAAAAAAGTGGGGAAACGTTGCTGGAACAAGGGGAAAAAAAAGTGGCAGGGGCGGTTGGGCGGGACGCGTGGAAGGGAGAACGGAGAACACTTTGAAGCTGCAAGTGAGAGATGGAAGTGCGGCGATTCGGCTAAAGCTTGAGTGGGACACTCCAGTTGGGAGTTGGATTTGTGAGTCATCTGTAAATTACAAGGTGCCTCCCCAAGAGTTGTGGGAGTTCAAGGAGATAACGCGGAGAACCAGAAAGCGCGTCGCCAGGGTTTGGCGCTAGTACGCTAGTAAGAACTGTCTTTTTAATATTTTCTCTTCCTGTCCTTTTAAAACCCAGTAACAGCGCCCGGGATGCCGACTGAAGGAATCAATGCAAGAGAAAACGACTAGCTGGATGAATGAAAGAGCGGCGAAAAGAGGGCGGAAACCGCAAGGAGGTGGTTCCGCGACTCCCCGAAACAGACCCCCATGCGAGAGCACATGGGGGCACCGGGGGAGAGCCCGCCGGGCACGGGAGGCTGCGGCGGGGACCGGGTGGGGGCTCCCCGGGGCAACCGCGAAGCGCCCCGTCGCGCCTCGAGGGAGCGTCACACCGGACAGGAAGCGCGGGGAGGGGGGGAGGGGGCGCCGAGGGACGCACCGCCGGGAGAGGGCAGGGGAGAAGGGCCGGGTGAGGAGACGGGAGGCCGGAGCCTAGAGAAGGGGGAGGCACCGGCCCCCCTTTTACAGAAGCCGCCTCATATCCCCGCGCGCGGGGACCGTTTGGCCGTAACCGCCTCCCGTCCCGGCGCCCGTACACCTAGCCGGCCTTCGCCCTGCCACTGCCGCCACATCTCGCCCTCAACTCCCGCCCCGGCTTGCGCTTGGCTTGGACCCCGCGCCTCAGTCATCCCCGCCGACTCGGCCCGCTCCGCACCTCACACACGGACCGCCGGCGGCAGCCGCCATCTTCGCGCGCGCGCGCGCCCCAGCCCCGCCCCCAGACGCCACGCCCACGTGACCGCGCGCTTCCAGGGCGTGAACTGGGTTTTCGTCACGTGGCTGCGGGGGCGGGGCCAACATGGCGTTGCCGGGAGAGGTGAGGAACCCCGGGCAAGCGTGGCCGAGGCTGTGAGGGAGGTGGCGGAAGGGAGACGTCTACGCCGTGAGTGGGAGGTGGTGGACGATAGCCTGACGCCAACTCCCAGGCGGCATAGAGTGGCCTACAGTGGAGCTTCCCTTCTGGAGGGAGCTGGAGAACGGAGAAAGAAGGTGCTGGCAAGGCGAAGATACCGCTGTCTGCCGGGCGGGGATTAAAGGGCCAGAGTCCAAGGCATCCCTAGTCACCCCGGTTTTCTGTGGGTCCGGAGTCTAGAGACATGACCCGAGAGTGCGCTCCCCCGACCCCTGGGTCCGGGGCTCCGCTGAGTGGGTCCGTGCTGGCAGAGGCGGCGGTGGTGTTCGTAGTGGTGCTGAGCATCCACGCAGCCGTGTGGGATCGATACTCGTGGTGCGCCGTGGCCCTCGCGGTGCAGGCCTTCTACGTTCAGTACAAATGGGACCGGCTCCTACAGCAGGGAAGCGCGGTCTTCCAGTTCCGAATGTCCGCGAACAGCGGCCTACTGCCCGCTTCGGTAGTCATGCCTTTGCTAGGACTGGTTATGAAGGAGCGCTGCCAGGCTGCGGGGAACCCATATTTCGAGCGGTTTGGAATTGTGGTGGCGGCCACGGGCATGGCAGTGGCCCTCTTCTCCTCAGTATTGGCCCTGGGCATCACTCGCCCGGTGCCCACCAACACCTGTGTCATCTCGGGCTTGGCTGGAGGCGTCATCATTTACATCATGAAGCACTCGCTGAGTGTCGGCGAGGTGATCGAGGTCCTGGAGGCCCTGCTGATCTTCGTGTACCTCAACATGATCCTCCTGTACCTGCTGCCTCGCTGCTTCACCCCTGGAGAGGCGCTGCTGGTCCTGGGTGGCATCAGCTTCATGCTCAACCAGCTCATCAAGCGCTCTCTCACTGTGGTGGAAAGCCAGGGGGACCCCTTGGACTTCTTCCTGCTCGTGGTGGTGGTAGGCATGGTGCTCATGGGCATCTTCTTCAGCACCCTCTTTGTATTCATGGACTCGGGCACCTGGGCCTCTTCCATCTTCTTCCACCTCATGACCTGCGTCCTGGGCCTTGGTGTCGTCCTGCCCTGGCTGCACCGCCTCATCCGCAGGAACCCCCTGCTGTGGCTTTTTCAATTCCTCTTCCAGACAGAGACCCGAGTCTACCTCCTAGCTTATTGGTGTCTGCTGGCCACCGTGGCCTGCCTGGTGGTTCTGTACCAGAATGCCAAGCGGTCATCTTCTGAGTCCAAGAAGCACCAGGCCCCCACCATCACTCGAAAGTATTTCCACTTCATTGTGGTAGCCACCTACATCCCAGGTATCATCTTGGACCGGCCCCTGCTCTACGTGGCCGCCACCGTGTGTCTGGCTGTCTTTATCTTCCTGGAGTATGTGCGCTACTTCCGCATCAAGCCCCTGGGCCATACCCTGCGAAGCCTTCTGTCCCTCTTCCTGGATGAACGAGACAGTGGGCCGCTCATCCTGACCCACATCTACCTGCTCCTAGGCATGTCTCTTCCCATCTGGTTAGTCCCCAGGCCCTGCACACAGAAGGGTAGCTTAGGAGGAGCCAGGGCCCTAGTGCCCTATGCAGGAGTCCTGGCCGTCGGTGTGGGTGACACTGTGGCCTCCATATTCGGCAGCACCATGGGGGAGATTCGCTGGCCTGGAACCAAAAAGACTTTTGAGGGAACCATGACATCTATATTTGCCCAGATCATTTCTGTAGCTCTGATCTTAATCTTTGACAGTGGAGTGGACCTGAACTACAGTTATGCTTGGATTTTGGGATCCATCAGCACCGTATCCCTCCTGGAAGCCTACACTACGCAGATAGACAATCTCCTTTTGCCTCTGTACCTCTTGATATTGCTAATGGCCTAGCTGCTGTGCATTAATGATGGAGGAAGCAGGGACATGGGGAGGACCAATGGTCCCCAGAGCAGCCAGCCACCTGGGCTTGAAGAGCCAAGATGGGAAGAAGCAGATTTAATTTTTCAACTGATTCAGATTTAAAATAAAAATCAAAGCACTCCTGGTTTTAGTTTTGCTGATATTTAAAAATGCAAAAAGGCTTAAAGTCTAGTGCAGCAGCTAGCTCATAGAGCTTGAGTGTGCTATGGGGCCCCTGCCTTGCAATCCTTGAGGGGCCAGAGTAGACTCTGGAGGCAGTAGGGCAGAGGGGTTAACGTTTCAGGTTCTGGTGTCAACTCTTGGTCAGAATACTTGGCTGAATCACTTCTTAACTGTGCAAGTCGCTTAATCCCTCTGGGTCTCAGTTCTCTTGTCTGCAAGATGGGAATAATAAGATCCCATATTCACCTTCACTCTGGTGAAGTGACATGAATGAGGTGTCCAGCCCAGGGCCTGCACATAGGTGCAAAAGGGCCACATCAGTGAGGGACAGTGTCTTTGTTACCCAAGACCAGTCATTAGCTCAGCAAAAAGCCAAGCAAACCAAAGGTTATATGGGTTGTACTTGGAGAGTAGAATGACCCTACTCCTCTGGCTTCATTCGGAGGAGAGTCCAAGAGGAAAACAGCCAAGTGCATGTGGTTTCTCCCATTTGGCTTAGGAAGAGCTGAGGGGGAGAGAGGGCATCTGTTCCTTGCACCCATGGAAGGGCTGGAGGAAGAGGATCAGGTCCTGGACTGACTCCCTGTTTCAGCCAACCCCACCCTGCCTTAAGGCCTCTGCTGCCAGGCGGAGCGGTGCTGATGACGGACAAGCTGGACAGCACAGGGTCCTTGTCCAAGTTCCTCCTGAGACCTCTTTGCCCTCCTGTCATGTCCACACCTGTGTGGGTCTCTTCTCTGAGCGAGGAATTAGAGCCAAGGGGGCTGGTGAAGCTTACTGAGTGCTCAGACTCACTCTGCTAGGGAAGCCAGGGGTAGGCATGCTCCAGCCTCGCTCTCTTGAGGGCAGAGTCCAAGCTCTGTGGTTCCCCACTGTATCCCCCAGTGCCAACACAGCCTGGCAGGTGGCCAGAACTCAGCAGACCTTCGTTGAGTGGATGAACATTTCCCATCAGTGACAAGGTAGCACAGCAGGTTTCTCAAAGGTTCTGCCCACTTCTCACCAGCCTAACAGGGAGAGACCTAGCAGGAAGAGGTGAGAACTCTGCCCCACCAAGGCTGGAAGCAAGCAGCCCAGCGCTGGGAGCTTGTGCTTCTGCCTGGGCTTCACCAGCAGGCCCTTTCTCTCAGAGGAGGGTATTGAGACATTCCTTCTGGCCTCAAAGAAGCGTTAACAAACCCTTCCCTTTGCTCAGACTGCCGCTACTGCTTGGCTGAAGGAGGCAGCACCATGTTAGGGTGCAGAGTATATGAGTACTGGCTTTGCCCCCCTGACTCCCCAGGTGGCCTTAATTTGTCCACATATACAGCAGGGGTCGGAAGTCAAGGTCATAGAATCTTAAGGCCTCTTGAGGCTGGAGCATGCCTACCCCTGGCTTCCCTAGCAGAGCGAGTCTGAGCACTCAGTAAGCTTCACCAGCCCCCTTGGCTCTAATTCCTCGCTCAGAGACGAGACCCACACAGGTTACACAATGAGAGAGGGCAGGAAAGGGAAGGGAAGAGCACACGGGCCTGTAAGGACCAGCTCCAGCCAGCGGTCACCTAGGCTGGACCACAGGCCCAGACTCTTGACGCAGGCTATTGACCTGCTCATTCAATGAGACATGGATCGTTATGTGAAATCTCTCAGCTTTAAAAAGTTGTGGGTTGGTTTGTTTGCTTTAATGCTGAGGCCCAGACAGAACACTTCTGCGTTGTGAAATCGGCTAATGGCTCCCAATTTGCAACCACTGGACCAGACCCCAGCCAAGCAGGTTTGGGATTTGGTAATTGTTCCTACAGATCTGGGTGCCTGTCAAGCATGCCCAAAAAGAGGGACCTGTGGAGGCCCTAATCCAGCCCCTTGGTGGGCCCAGAGAGAAGGGCCTGGACTGAGCTGGAAAGCGACCAGAATCTAAGACTCCAGTCCTCTTTCCCCCCAGAAGGAGAACTGGGAGCATAGAGGTCAGAGCACAGGCCCTGCATCCAGCTAACCTCGCCGAACACCTGAACGGCTGTGAGACTTAGATCACTTAACCTTCCCACATGTCAGCTCCTTCTGTACACAGTGCCTGCCTGAAAGGGGTGAGGATCCAGTCAGTAAGCACAGCAAGCTCCTGGCGCCAAGAATGCCCACTGAATGTCACTTCCTGTTACCCACATCACATGTACCTCACCAGGCAGGGCTGGACCACATGGGATGCCTCTTAGCAGGGCTCTCATCTTGACAGCAAGGTGGCCTGAGAAAGGAGGATCAAGATGCTGCATTTGGAAGTCGTGTTTATTCAGTGTCTCCCACCATACTAACCAAGACTTCCATCGAGAGGGGAGAAGACTGAGAAGCCGGCAAAGAAGCGAGAACCCTTTTCATGGCTGTGAGGCTGCATCTCGGGGCAGGTTGTGTTAGGGTAGGGAAAAGCGGAGAGAGATGTCAGGAAGGGCACCCAGCCCGGGCTCCTGCTACCAGGCTACCACCTCGTGCCCGCCTGTCTGCAGAGACACCAGCATGAGGAAATCCCTGGAGGAGAGACGTGGCTTCCCTGTTGAGGCCAGGCGGTCGGGCAAGGCGCTGGTGTTGGTGGCCCGCAGCTTCACCCGAGAGCGGACGTGTCCCCGCCCTGAGAGGGCCTTTAGGTGTACAGTGGGGGAAAGGGCAGCTCGGGGGTCGGCTGGAGCCTGCAGAGGATGGAGGGGGGAAGACCTTGGGCCAGAAGCACTGTCCAGGGCCTCCAGGGCAGGCCTGTTCAGGAGCTGTCTGGGGCACAGAACAGCCCTGCCACCTACCAGTTATCTGGGCTCCAGACGGTGCCAGCAGCCTCCATGAGGTGGAAAGTGTAGGCCTGGCGCGAGTGGTCAGAGAGGTTCTGCTCGCTCTTGTGAACCACTTCTCCGTGGATCAGGACGAGGGCCCCTGGCAGGGCCACAGCAGGTCAGGAGAGCACTCGGGGCAGAAAGGGACATGGTGGGCAGTCCCCTCCCTCAAGCGGTGGTATGGCCTTTGTCCCCATCCTCATCCCGGCAACCTCAGGGGCCTGGAGTCTGCCCCAGGTTGGAGGCTGTGTGGCTGGACGTGGGTTGCCCCGGGATCAAGTCCTTCCACCGTGGCCCGTGCCCTCGCAAGCCTCGGCAGTGGCATTGCCTTCTGTGGCATTTCCAGAACCAGGCAGAAGCCAGCTGGGGCCTCACCCAGGAACACAGCGTTGGAACTCAGTTTCCCTTTTCTAAAAGAAAGGGTGTGGGACTTCCCTGGTGGTCCCGTGGTTAAGAAGCTGCCTTCCCATGCAGGGGATGCAAGTTCAATCCCTGGCTGGGGAACTAAGACTTCCACATGCCACGAGGCAGCTGCCTGCATGGCTCAACTCCTGAGCACACTCGTCACAACTAACACCCAATGCAACCAGATAAATACTAATACAAAAATCGAAAGGAAGTGTGTGCTGACAGCCAGGATTTCTGAGCACTTGTGCACCATCTCACACATGACATCTCACTGGCTTCCCCACTTGATGTTTGGGGAAACTGAGGCTCAGAGGGTTTCAGTCATTTGCTCTTAGAGACAGTCTGGAAGGAGCAGTATCTGGATTCCAGCCCAGCCTGGGGGACCCTGGTGTCGGTCACGCAGCTTTCAGTCCTCGCAGCGCCCGCCCGACCTTCCCTCCTGCTGTGACTCCCCGGCCCTCAGGTCAGAGCAGGCACAGACCCCCTGGGCATGGCCTCCAGGCCCTGCTCCCTGCCCTCTGCACCCCCCTACCTCTCAGCACTGGTGTGGGCACAAAGAGGCTGTTATCCCGGGTTGGCTCCGACCCGAGGAAGCTGGTGCCAGGCGCCGAGCCAGCAGGGGCCCGGACCATCCTTCTCGACACTCCACCTGCAGGCCAAAGTGGGGCCTTCAGCCTCTCTTTTTTCCAGGTCCTTCTCCCATGGGGACAGGGGGCTTCCCAGATGGCTCAGTGGTAAAGAACCCGCCTGCTAATGCAGGAGATTCAGGAGACACGGGTTCAATCCCTGGGTTAGGAAGATCTCCTGGAGTAGGAAATGGCAACCTGCTCCAGTATTCTTGCCTTAAAAACCCCATGGACAGAGGAGCCTGGTGGGCTACAGTCCACGGGGTGGCAAAGAGTCCAACACTATTGAGCACACATGTGTACAGTTGTGGAGGGTGAGAACAAGTGACCAGGGAGAGGCAGGTGGCCTCACCTGTGTGGGACCCAGGGATGAACCAGAGGCAGCCGTTCTCCAGCGTGGCGTCTTCCAGGGCAATCCACAGGCCCAGCACCCGACCCAGGGGCTCCGTGTACAGGAAGGAGGCGTCCTGGTGAGGGGCGACTGCAGCAGGCCCGCCTGGGCGTGAGAAGCCCCACCCCGCCTCACCTGGGCCCCAATTCTACTCAGTCCTTGGTCCTCCCAGGAGCAGTTAGAATCCCCCCATTTCCTGGGCTGGAGACTCTGGGCAAGAGATGACCTCTCAAAACTTCAATTTCCTAAACCATAGAGCAGTCCCTATGACAACCTAACTGCAAGGTTGCTGAAGAAGCCCATGAGCCAATATGTGCTCAACGTTGTAACTGCAGCCTAGAAAGCAGCGGCTATTGTTTCATTGCAGCAGGTAATCAAGCCACTGTCCTTAGGCAGGGAGGGCACTTGGCCACCAGATGGCCCGGTGTAAGCCCCCAGGGGCTGAAGACTGAGAAGCTGGGTGCAATGCAAGGGACGGACACAGCATCCCCCTTGTAAACACCCCCTGCATGATGCTGGGGCCCAGGCCACCAGGGAGGACCACTCAACAGAGGAACTGAATCTATAAGAACAAAAGTGGGTGCTAGTCCTTTCCCGAGGAACTGTGTGCTTTCTGAACACCAAACTTTAAGAGGGACTTTGACAATCCAGTGTCCAAACAAAGGTGTCCTAATGGTTGGGGCCCCAAAACACTGGGAGGAGGAAAGGCTGAAGGAGCTGGGGGTGCCAGGTTAAGCAGAGATGGCTCAGAGAGAGGATGGTCACCCCCTTTGGGAGACTGTCCTTGGGCTTGGTGGAGAGGAGGGGGCCTTACAGAGGAAGGACTCGGGCTTGTGCAGGAAGGGAAGGGCTGCCTGCAGGGGAGTGAGCCCTCTGTCACTGGAGGTATGTGAGAGAAGGAGATCATCACCCATGAGGGAGGCAGGAAAGGGTAATTGTGATTCCAGCAGGTGTGTAATCAGATCAGCAATTTCTAGGCTGAATCAGCCCTCCAGGGAACTTGGTAAAATACAGATTCCCAGGCCCTTGGTGCCCTCAAGATCTCAGAGAATGGGGCCCAGGAATGTGTATTTCTAATCCACAAGGGGTTGCTACCAGGTTTGGGAACCACTGTGTCAAGGACTCCTGGACACGCCCCCCTCCCGCCCCACCAGTTCACTCTGGAAGCAGCAGAGGAGGCTGGTCCCTCTGGGGCCCTGACAATGATTGATGTCCCAGATCTCCCGCCAGGACCTTTGCCAGGGCCCCCAGCCTGCTCTTGGCTCACCTTCACCTCCGAAGTGAGGTTGCTGCAAGAGAGAGGAGGGGCCAGGTGAGAGCAGGGTGGGGGCGGGGGGTGGGGAGGGCTGCTCTGAGTCATCTCAGTGGGATGCTCCTGCCCCTGCCACAGGTGTTTATCTCCCAGGCTTCCCCATTGGCACCCAGCGCCTACTGTGCCAGCCCAGGAGGGCTGCAGAGAGAAAAAGAACCCTGCCTGGCAGGGAGCTCCCAGTCTGAACATGCCTTCAGACACCTTCAAACTTCTCTGGGAAGAGAAGACTCACGTGCCTAATAAGAACACAAGGCAGGGGACTTCCCCAGTGGTCAGGTGGTTAAGAACCCACCTTTCAATGCAGAGGATGTGGGTTTGATCCCTGGTCAGGGAACTAAGACTCCACATGCCACGGAGCAGCTAAGCCCACACGCTGCAACTACTGAGCCCGTGTGCCACAATAAAGACTTGACGTGACCAAAAATAAAATTAGGAGGCAGAAGTGAGGGGCAGTGGGAGGAACTGGGGCCCAGACTAGCAGTTGAGCCTCTAGGCTTCAGGGTCAGAGATGGGTCCTCTCTTCCCAAGGGAGTTGGAAGGCTTCTTGGAGGAGGTGGCACCGAGCTGGGCCTTGAAAGCTGAGAGCAAGGCATTTCAATAGCCAACAAAAGGAGGAGGCAGCCCTTGGGACCCCTTCCCTTCTGCTGCTAAATTGTAACCGAGAGCCAAGGGAATGCCAGGCATCCTAACCAGGGGAGACCAATTTTCATGTTCTCTTGCCCACTGAGTAGTAATTCTTCAGGGAGACAGCTTGTGGCCCTAGTATGGAGGGGCTGGTTTAAGCACTGTGCCCATTTTACAGAGGATAAACTGAGGCCAGGGGAGGACAGGGCACTCACCTTAAAGATATACATGCTCTGCACCACCACAGGCATCTGGAGGCCCAGACTTCTGGCCAAAGCCTGGAAGGGGGTAGAGGTCACACAGCCAGCCTGCCCACACTCACATCTGGCGTACCTGCCCGCCCTCGCCGACACCTCTGCTCACCTGCACCTTGCTGGAGTGTGTGACA
Organism: Bubalus kerabau; assembly: GCF_029407905.1. Lineage (NCBI taxonomy): Eukaryota > Metazoa > Chordata > Mammalia > Artiodactyla > Bovidae > Bubalus > Bubalus kerabau. The sequence goes on along the minus strand of NC_073634.1, from coordinate 102,217,915 downwards.
TGCCTGAAGACGGGGTCGAGAGCATGTAGGGCTGCGGGACAAAGGCGAGATGAAGAGCCAGTCCCCAGTCCCCAGTCCCATCCCGGGCCTAGGCCTGCGCACCCAGGATCAGGCTTCACTTTGATGTTCTTCGATATTTTCTGTGCATGAGCTTTCCGCTTGTTTATAACTGAGGAGTGGAGAGCAGGGTCCAAGGGGGAGCCTGCACCCAGAAATGCCATCTGTTGGGCTACTCACTGACTGTGTGCTTTGGAGGAAGGCTCCCCCCAACTCTTCAGACCTTAGGTTCCCCCAAGCCCCTGCTTACCATGGCCAATTTTGTTGATGGATTTCTCCGGTGGGACCAGGAAATTTCCTGTGGCACAAAGAACAGGTCAAGGCAGAAGAACTGGAGTCCAGCTACCCGCAGACAGCTGGTCTCACTGCACCAACCCCCCCAGCCCCGGGGGGCAAACACCCAAGTCCAGCCAGTCTAGGGCCCCAGTTCCAAACCTTGTTTGTCAAAGACGCCTTTCTCAAAGAAGAATCGAATCTTGTCACCGCTGCTTAAGAAATAGTCTGTGCTGCCCTGTGGAGAGGGGACATCAGAGGGACTGAGAGAGCATCCCGGGGTCACAGTTGGGCCTGACAGAGAGGGAAGAGGATTCAGAGGGCCCCCCACCCTGCACCTAGCACAGAGCTGCAGACTCCACTGATGCTTCTCAGACTTGTTCAATGCAACACAGATGGTAAACTGGAAACCCAAGGGCCTGACAGCACAGTCTGAAGCTACAAGCACGGAAGTTTTTAGAAACCTCTTTTTTTTAATTAATTAATTTATTTATTTGTCTGCACCAGGTCTTAATTGTGACACGTGGGATCTTTTTTCTAGTCGCAGTATGTGGGCTCTTAGTTGCAGAATGTGGGATCCTAGTTCCTTGACCAGGGATCAAACCTGGGCCCCCTGCATTGGGAGCATGGAATCTTACCACTGGACCATCAGGAAGTCCCCCTGGAAACCTCTTAATAAATCACATGACTCATACCCAATAATGGCATGATCAAAAAGGCCTGGTTCCCAGGGAGCTTTGGGCCACTTGGGAAACCCTGGAGCTAGAATACTGGGGTTCAAATCCCAGCTCTGCCACTGATGGGCTGTGACCACAATCACATTACTGAACCTCTCTGGGTTTGGTTTCCTCATAAAACACACAGGCTACTAAAGGCACCTGTCTCACAGGGTGTTGTAGGGATTATGCTGTTTACTTGGTGACTGAACAACAACAACATATATAAAGCACAAGAACAGCTGCTGGGAATGTGGTGTCATGTGAATATCTGCCCCTTATTATTCTTGTGCTTCCAGGGGGCGCAGTGGTAAGGAATTCACCTGCCAATGCAGGAGATGTGGGTTCAATGCCTGAGTGGGGAAATATCTCCTGGAGAAGGAAATGGCAACCCACTCCAGTATTCTTGCCTGGGAAATCCCATGGACAGAGAAGCCTGGTGGGCTACAGTTCATGGGGTCACAAAGAGTCGGACATGACTGAGCATGTACATGCGCACACACATGTGTACACACACACACACATAAGACTCTAGAACAGTCCTTGGAATATGGTGTCATGTGAATATCTGCCTTTATTATTATAGAAAACACTCAGTGAGAGCATGGCTAAATGCTCTCTAAATATAAGCTATTACTAATCTTTTTCTTAATAACTCCTCCTTGTTAATTTTAATATCATATTTCAAATTTCTTAGCATCATCTGAAAATGATGCTCCAGGAAGATGTCCCATGTTTTCCTTGTGGCTTTGGTCACACATGATCACCATGCCGAGGAGCCTACCAGGCTCCTCTGTCCATGGGATTTTCCAGGTGAGAGTACTGGAGTGAGTTGCCATTGCCTTCTCCAATATATATGAACAGACTCAATGAAAAGTAAAAGTGAAAGTGTAAGTTGCTCAGTCGTGTCCAACTCTTTGCAACCCCATGGACTGTAGCCCGCCAGGCTCCTCTGTCCATGGGATTTCCCAGGCAAGAATACTGGAGTGGGTTGCCATTCCCTTCTCCAGGGGATCTTCCTGACCCAGGGATTGAACCCCGGTCTCCCGAATCGCGGGCAGATTCTTTAACGTCTGAGCCACCAGGCAAGCCCATACACGATGCACACATACACATGATCTTCCTTCCAAGTAGGGCGTTGGTGTCACTCAACTGTGCCTATGTCACCATGGAAGGAAGGCTGTACATGCACGACACACACATGTATAATCTTCCTCCCCGAGTGGTGACTTAAGGACAGTTGAGTGATGCCCCTCCCTGGGTTCCCAGGAGGCAGAGCCTCACCTCTTACTCACCTGAACACATCTGCTATCACAGGTGCCTGCCTGGCTCAACTCAGTGACTCATAGTTGTTCTTTGAAAACTTTCAGCTTCCCACTGAAAACTGAAAGGTTTTTTCCAACATTCTCAGTTCCTCTGTACTAGGATCAGGGTGAGGGAAACAAGTCTCAGAAGCATCAGTTTAGTTCAGCTCAGTCGCTCAGTCGTGTCCGACTCTTTGTGACCCTATGAACCACAGCACTGTCCATCACCAACTCCCAGAGTCCACCCAAACCCATGTCCATTGAGTTGGTGACGCCATCCAACCATCTCATCTTCTGTGGTCCCCTTTTCCTCCTGCCCTCAATCTTATAATGGATAATAATATTAAAGACAATGATGCTACATGCATGTCAAAGATGTTACTAAACTCAGTAATTCACAGAGGAACCAGCAACATGTTCAAAGGAGAATTTCAAGAACCATACAAATATAGGCACCGAGAAACGCTGAAATGAATTTACAGATCAATGCAAAACTGATATAGCCACAGGGGCGATCAATAATTGCATCCTGCCAGACCCAGTTCATGCCCATTTCTATGGACAAGTATCACTGAGTTATCACAAAACTTGCAGGATTGTCAACTTAAAAAACAATGAAAAGTGCAGGTAAGCTGGAAAGAAGAGCTGAACAGGACACCTGCCGATCTTTTTTAAACATCCATTTCAAAGTCTTTCACAGTATCAGTAGTGAATATTGAGGATATACTGGATACCAGTACAGCCAAATGAAACCTACTGTTGGGAGCAAAGCTGTCATCCTATAAACCCCCTTTCCTTCTCAACTCCCCATTCTCTGCGTAGTAAGCCTTCCAGTCACTGTAATTCCCTTTATGCCCACCAGATGGCAGAAGCTCATTGCCATGAGTAAGCGTGAGCCCCCATTACTGAGCCTGGACCACAGCTTGTTTTGTTGTTGTTAGTATATTTATTATATGCAGAGGACATCATGAGAAACGCTGGGCTGGAGGAAGCACAAGCTGGAATCAAGATTGCCAGGAGAAATATCAATAACCTCAGATATGCAGATGACACCACCCTTATGGCAGAAAGTGAAGAACTAAAGAGCCTCTTGATGAAAGTTAAAGAGAAGAGTGAAAAAGTTGGCTTAAAGCTCAACATTCAGAAAACGAAGATCATGGCATCCGGTCCCATCACTTCATGGGAAATAGATGGGGAACAGTGGAAACAGTGGCTGACTTTAGTTTTCTAGGCTCCAAAATCACTGCAGATGGTGACTGAAGCCATGAAATTAAAAAATACTTACTCCTTGGAAGGAAAGTTATGACCAACCTGGACAGCATATTAAGAAGTAGAGACATTACTTTGCCGACAAAGGTCTGTCTAGTCAAGGCTATGTTTTTTCCAGTGGTTATGTATGGATGTGAGAGTTGGACTATAAAGAAAGCTGAGTGCTGAAGAATTGATGCTTTTGCACTGTGGGGTTGGAGAAGACTCTTGAGAGTCCCTTGGACTGCAAGGAGATCCAACCAGTCCATCCTTAAGGAGATCAGTCCTGGGTGTTCATTGGAAGGACTGATGTTGAAGCTGAAACTCCAATACTTTGGCCACCTGATGCAAAGAGCTGACTCACTTGAAAAGACCCTAATGCTGGGAAAGATTGAGGGCAGGAGGAGAAGGGGACAACAGAGGATGAGATGGTTGCATGGCATCACCGACTCAATGGACATGGGTTTGGGTGAACTCCGGGAGTCGGTGATGGACAGGGAGGGCTGGCATGCTGCGCGGTTCATGGGGTCACAAAGAGTTGGACACGACTGAGCGACTGAACTGAACTGAATGTATTTACTTGGCTGTGCCGGGTGTTTAGTTGTGGCATGCTGGATCTTCCATGTTTACTGCAGCATGCCATTCTTTAGTTACAGCATGTGGGATCTAGATTCCTGACCAGGGATGGAACCTGGGCCCCCTGCACTGAGAGTGTAAAGTCTTAGCCACTGGATCCACCAGGGAAGTCCCTGGACTGCAGCTTTGGCTTGAGGGCCCAGCAGCAGGCAGGCTCATAAAATCAGGGTATGAAAGGTTACAAGAACTGTGTGGGAGAACCCCTGGGTCTCAACTTATCCATCTCAAACTGTACTGAGTCCCATTAGGTCACCGGGGTGGAGTCAGGTGGAGGGGCGGGACAAGCAGAGCTCCTAGTCTCACTGGGGGATGACTTACCCAGGTAGGCCCATCAAAATCATTTGTTTTGGGTTGTGGCCACAAAGTGGTGCTTTGTGGCAGGAAACCTTCTAAGGAAGCACAGCAGAGCAGTGACAACATGAACTTGGTATCAGGCAAATCTGGGTTCAAGTTCTGGCTCTATTAGTGATTAACTGTGTAGTCTGGGGCATGTGAACTGAACTTCAATTATCCTTAATTTATCTGTCAAATGGCGGCAATAATGTTGACTTTATAAATTCATAGTAGGGAGTGAAGGAAATAGGCAAATAAGACACAGTCTGGTGCCTTGAGAAAGTTCAAGGCCTGACTCAGTGTCAGAATGAGCTGATGGGGGGACTCCCCTGGCGGCTCATGGTTAAGAGTCTGAGCTTCCACTTCAGGGGGTACAGGTTCTATCCCTGGTTGGGGAACTAAGAGCTGAGCAGTGCTGCAAGGCCAGAAAAATGAACCCATGGGCCTTGGGACCTGATGTTTCCAGGCTTCATCGCCCATCAGAGACCAGGTCCCATCCCCACCTGCTCCAGGCACCTACCTGGGCTCGCAGCTGCTCCTCCTCCTGGGTAGAAAATTCCGTGCGACAGTGGAGAGGGACATCCATCTCGGCCACGATCTCATCAATCCTCCGTTGCATGGCCTCACACTCGTCTGCAGATAAGAACCCTTCCAGCACCAGGAATCCATCCTCCTGAAACTGCAGGCAGAAAGGCAGGAGACTCAGGCTTCCCCCGACCCTCAAACGCTCTTTGTGAGGACTGATTTGACCCCTCCCCAAACCAGAAGCTGTCTGAAGGCAGGACCTAGCGTCCTGTTCGTTGCTCCGCCCGCCTCCCTGGCCATGGCGCCTATGTCCAGTGAAGGGCAGTGAGTGTTGGCTGCTTGAATGAAGGGGAGTGGAAGCAGAGATGTCCCCACTGTAACCCTCCAGTGGGCTTGAGTCACATGGGGATACAACCTCATTCTTTATCCAGCCAACATTGACTGTACATCTACCGTGCACCAGACGTGGCTTTAGGAGCTGGAGATTCAGTCATGAACAAGCCATCCATGATGCCTGCCTCCCAGACCTGGTCTAAGAAAGGAGACAGACATCCAGTAGACCAGTATACAGGGGACTCTATTATACAAAATATGCTTTATCTCCCTGGAGTATAATACAGGTGATAGAAAAATATTTACTGGCATGGGAATGTGTTCTAGATATATTGTGAGATTAGAAAAAGAAGTCATGGGAGTTCCCTGGTGGTTCAGTAGCTAAGACTCCCTGCTGCTCCCAATGCAGGGGGAATTAGATCCCACATGCCAGAACTAAGTGTTCACATGCTACAACTAACCATCCCATATACCGAAAGGAAGATAAAAGATCACAAGTGCTTCGACGAAAACCCAGCCCAGCTAAATAAATAAATGTACTGAAGAGCCGGCTCACTGGAAAAGACCTTGATGCTGGGAAAGACTGAGGGCAGGAAGAGAAGTGGGTGACAGAGGATGAGGTGGTTGGATGGCATCAGTGACACAATGCACATGAGTTTGAGCAAACGCTGGGAGAGAGTGAAGGACAGGCCAGCATGGTATGCTGTGATCCATGAGGCTGCAAAGAGTTGGACATGACTAAGTGACTGAACAAGAACAACAAAAAACGCCAAATACAAATAAGTATTCTAATTTGCGAGAACTTGGGCAAATGCTGTCCAGTGGGGTCACACCTGTCCCTCCACAGAGGGCTTCGTGAAGGCCCAAGGGACAGCAGGAGTTCTAAGTCCCAGTACTGTGCCTGGCACATAGGAGAAGCTTGGGGAAACATGTTGAATGGGCATTTCTACCATCTGTAAGAATACACGGAAGAACTATACAAAAAAGTTCTTAATGGCCCAGATAATCACGATGGTGTGGTCATGTACCTAGAGCCAGACATTCTGGAATGCAAAGTCGAGTGGGCCTTAGCAAGCATTACATGAACAAAGCTAGTGGAGGTGACGGAATTTCAGATGAGCTACTTCAAATTCTAAAAGATGATGCTGTGAAAGTGCTGCACTCAAAATGCCAGCAAATTTGGAAAACTCAGCAATAGCCACAGGACTGGAAAAGGTCAGTTTTCATTCCAATCCCAAAGAAAGGCAATGCCTATGAATATTCAAACTATCATACAGTTGTGTTCATTTCACATGCTAGAAAGGTAATGCTCAGAATTCTTCAAGCTAGACTTCAATAGTCTGCGAACCAAGAACTTCCAGATGTATAAACTGGATTTAGAAAAGGCAGAGGAACCAGAAATCAAATGGCCAACATCTGTTGGATCATAGAAAAAGCAAAGGAATTCCAGAAAAACATCTACTTCTGCTTTATCGACCACACTAAAGCCTTTGACTGTGTTGATCACAACAAACTGTGGAAAACTTTTAAAGAGATGAGGATACCAGACCACCTTACCTGCCTCCTGAGAAATCTGTATGCAGGTCAAGAAGCAACAATTAGAACTGGACATGGAACAACAGACTGGTCCCAAATTGGGAAAGGAGCATGTCAAGGCTGTATATTGTCACCCTGCTTATGTAACTTATATAAAGAATCAGTTCAGCTCAGTTCAGTCACCCAGATCAGATCAGATCAGATCAGTCGCTCAGTCGTGTCCGACTCTTTGCGACCCCATGAATCGCAGCACGCCAGGCCTCCCTGTCCATCACCAACTCTCGGAGTTCACTGAGACTCACATCCATCGAGTCAGTGATGCCATCCAACCATCTCATCCTCTGTCGTCCCCTTCTCCTCTTGCCCCCAATCCCTCCCAGCATCAGAGTCTTTTCCAATGAGTCAACTCTTCACATGAGGTGGCCAAAGTACTGGAGTTTCAGGTTTAGCATCATTCCTTCCAAAGAAATCCCAGGGCTGATCTCCTTCAGAATGGACTGGTTGGATCTCCTTGCAGTCCAAGGGACTCTCAAGAGTCTTCTCCAACACCACAGTTCAAAAGCATCAATTCTTCGGTGCTCAGCCTTCTTCACAGTCCAACTCTCACATCCATACATGACCACAGGAAAAACCATAGCCTTGACTAGATGAACCTTTGTTGGCAAAGGAATGTCTCTGCTTTTGAATATGCTATCTAGGTTGGTCATAACTTTCCTTCCAAGGAGTAAGCGTCTTTTAATTTCATGGCTGCAGTCACCATCTGCAGTGATTTTGGAGCCCCAAAAATAAAGTCTGACACTGTTTCCACTGTTTCCCCATCTATTTCCCATGAAGTGATGGGACCGGATGCCATGATCTTCGTTTTCTGAATGTTGAGCTTTAAGCCAACTTTTTCACTCTCCACTTGCACTTTCATCAAGAGGCTTTTTAGTTCCTCTTCACTTTCTGCCATAAGGGTGGTGTTATCTGCTTATCTGAGGTTATTGATATTTCTCCCGGCAATCTTGATTCCAGCTTGTGCTTCTTCCAGTCCAGCGTTTCTCATGATGTACTCTGCATAGAAGTTAAATAAGCAGGGTGATAATATACAGCCTGGATGTACTCCTTTTCCTATTTGGAACCAGTCTGTTGTTCCATGGCCAGTTCTAACTGTTGCTTCCTGACCTGCATACAGATTTCTCAAGAGGCAGGTCAGGTGGTCTGGTATTCCCATCTCTTTCAGAATTTTCCACAGTTTATTGTGATCCACACAGTCAAAGGCTTTGGCATAGTCAATAAAGCAGAAATAGATGTTTTTCTGAAACTCTCTTGCTTTTTCCATGATCCAGTGGATGTTGGCAATTTGATCTCTGGTTCCTCTGCCTTTTCTAAAACCAGCTTGCACATCAGGAAGTTCACGGTTCATGTATTGCTGAAGCCTGGCTTGGAGAATTTTGAGCATTACTTTACTAGCGTGTGAGATGAGTGCAATTGTGCGGTAGTTTGAGCATTCTTTGGCATTGCCTTTCTTTGGAATTGGAATGAAAACTGACCTTTTCCAGTCCTGTGGCCCCTGCTGAGTTTTCCAAATTTGCTGGCATATTGAGTGCAGCACTTTCACAGCATCATCTTTCAGGATTTGAAATAGCTCAACTGGCATTCCATCACCTCCACTAGCTTTGTTGGTAGTGATGCTTTCTAAGGCCCACTTGACTTCACATTCCAGGATGTCTGGCTCTAGGTCAGTGATCACACCATCGTGATTATCTGGGTCATGAAGATCTTTTTTGTACAGTTCTTCTGTGTATTCTTGCCATCTCTTCTTAATATCTTCTGCTTCTGTTAGGTCCATACCATTTCTGTCCTTTATCAAGCCCATCTTTGCATGAAATGTTCCTTTGGTATCTCTGATTTTCTTGAAGAGATCCCTAGTCTTTCCCATTCTGTTGTTTTCCTCTATTTCTTTGCATTGATCGCTGAAGAAGGCTTTCTTATCTCTTCTTGCTATTCTTTGGAACTCTGCATTCAGATGCTTATATCTTTCCTTTTCTCCTTTGCTTTTCGCTTCTCTTCTTTTCACAGCTATTTGTAAGGCCTCCCCAGACAGCCATTTTGCATTTCTTTTCCATGGGGATGGTCTTGATCCCTGTCTCCTGTACAATGTCATGAACCTCATTCCATAGTTCATCAGGCACTCTATCTATCAGATCTAGGCCCTTAAATCTATTTCTCACTCCTACTGCATAATCATAAGGGATTTGATTTAGGTCATACCTGAATGGTCTAGTGGTTTTCCCTACTTTCTTCAATTTAAGTCTGAATTTGGCAATAAGGAGTTCATGGTCTGAGCCACAGTCAGCTCCTGGTCTTCTTTTTGCTGACTGTATAGAGCTTCTCCATCTTTGGCTGCAAAGAATATAATCAATCTGATTTCAGTGTTGACCATCTGGTGATGTCCATGTATAGAGTCTTCTCTTGTGTTGTTGGAAGAGGGTGTTTGTTATGACCAGTGCATTTTCTTGGCAAAACTCTATTAGTCTTTGCCCTGCTTCATTCCATATTCCAAGGCCAAATTTGCCTGTTACTCCAAGTGTTTCTTGACTTCCTACTTTTGCATTCCAGTCCCCTATAATGAAAAAGACATCTTTTTTGGGTGTTAGTCACTCAGTCGTGTCCAACTCTTTGCAACCCCATGAATAGCAGCACACTAGGCCTCCCTGTCCATCACCAATTCCCGGAGTTCACCCAAACCTATGTCCATTGAGTCAGTGATGCCATCCAGCTATCTCATCCTCTGTTGTCGCCTTCTCCTCCTGCCCTCAATCTTTCCCAGCATCAGGGTCTTTTCCAATGAGTCAGCTCTTCTCATCAGGTGGCCAAAGTATTGGAGTTTCAGCTTCAACATCAGTTCTTCCAATGAACACCCAGGACTGATCTCTTTTAGGATGGACTGGTTGGATCTCCTTGCAGTCCAAGGGACTCTCAAGAGTCTTCTCCAACACCACAGTTCAAAAGCATCAATTCTTTGGTGCTCAGCTTTGTTCACAGTCCAACTCTCACATCCATACATGACCACAGGAAAAACCATAGCCTTGACTAGACGAACCTTTGTTGGCAAAGTAATGTCTCTGCTTTTGAATATGCTATCTAGGTTGGTCATAACTTTCCTTCCAAGGAGTAAGCGTCTTTTAATTTCATGGCTGCAGTCACCATCTGCAGTGATTTTGGAGCCTAGAAAAATAAAGTCAGCCACTGTTTCCCCATCTATTTGACATGAAGTGATGGGACCGGATGCCATGATCTTCGTTTTCTGAATGTTGAGCTTTAAGCCAACTTTTTCACTCTCCACTTTCACCTCCATCAAGAGGCTTTTTAGTTCCTCTTCACTTTCTGCCATAAGGGTGGTGTCATCTGCATACCTGAGGTTATTGATATTTCTCCCGGCAATCTTGATTCCAGCTTGTGGTTCTTCCAGTCCAGCGTTTCTCATGATGTTCTCTGCATATAAGTTAAATAAACAGGGTGACAATATACAGCCTGGATGTACTCCTTTTCCTATTTGGAACCAGTCTGTTGTTCCATGTCCAGTTCTAACTGTTGCTTCATCATGTGAAATGCCAACCTGGATGAATCACAAGCTGGAATCAAGATTTGCTAATCAGTTTCTCAGTCGTGTCAGACTCCTTGTGATCCCATGGACTGCAGCACACCAAGCTTCCCTGTCCTTCTCCATCTCCAGGAGCTTGCTCAAATTCATGTCCATTGAGTCAGTGATGCCATGTAACCGTCTCCTCTTCTGTCATCCCCTTCTCCTTAACCCTCAACGTTCAAAAAACTAAGATCAATGGCATCCAGTCAGTCCTATGACTTCTTTGCAAATAGAAGGGGAAAAAGTGGAAACCATGACATATTTTATTTTCTTGGGCTCCAAAATCACTGTGGATGGTGACTGCAACCATGAAATTAAAAGATGTTTGCTCCTTGGAAGAAAAGCAATGACAAACCTAGACAGTATGTTAAAAAGCAGAGACATCACTTTGTGGACAAAGGTCCGTCTAGTCAAATCTATGGTTTTTCCAGTAGTCACGTTTGGATGTAAGAGTTGGACCATAAAGAAGGCTGAGCACCCAAGAATTGATGGTTTTGAATTGTGCTAGAGAAGACTCTTGAGAGTCCCTTGGACAGCAAGGAGATCAACCAATCCTAAAGGAAGCCAACCCTGAATGTTCATTGGAAGGACTGATGCTGAAGCTGAAGCTCCAATACTTTGGCCATCTAATACAAACAGCTGACTCATTAGAAAAGATCCTGATGCTGGGAAAGATTGAAGGCAGGAAGAGAAGGGAATGACAGAGGATGAGATGGTTGGATGGCATCACCAACTCAATGGACATAAGTTTGAGCAAACTCCAGGATATAGTGAAGAACAGGGAAGCCTGGTGTGCTGCAGTCCATGGGGTCACAAAGAGTCGGACACAACCTAGTCAGACACAACAGCTGTGATGGGCCTTTTATTTTATTCGGCCCCACAGTGCGGCTTCCGGGATCTTAATTCCAAGTCCTGGCATCAAACCTGTGCCCTCTGCAGTGGAAAGGCCAAGTCTTAACGACGGCACCACCGGGGAATTCCCCGGACCTTTCAGCGATTCAAGGGCTGTATACAAAAATATTGTCTCAGCGCAGGCAATGTATGCGTGCGTGCGTGCTCAGTCGCTTCAGTCGTGTCCGACTCTTTGCGGCCCTATGGACTGTGCGGCTCACCAGGCTCCTCTGTCCGTGGGATTCTTCAGGCAAGAATACTGGGGTGGGTTGCCATTTCCTTCTTCAAGAAAAGGTATGGAATGTTTTAATTTTCTTTTTTGAGATTTTCTGTAATTTTTTTTTTTTTGCATTTTCCTCTTGCCACCAGGATCAAACCACAAGGGTCAGGTTTTTTCAAAGGTCTCCGTCGCTCTAATTCCCAAGGCTTAGCTCTTTCCAGGTGGCGCTAGTGGTAAAGAACCCGCCTGGCAATGCAGGAGACTTAATTGACGCAGGTCGGATCCCTAATCCTCCTCTGGAGGAGGGCATGTCAACCCACTCCAGTAGTTTTGCCTGGAGAATCCCATGGACAGAGGAGCCTGGGGGGAGACAGTCCGTAGGGTGGCAAAGAGTGGGACAAGACTGAAGCGACTTAGCATACAGGCACGCTGGAACGCCCGCGGCTGGTTCCGCAGCCAAGCGCCTTGGGTTAGGGGTGGGATCAGCGGGCCCGCGCCCTCGTCGGGCCCGCCCCTTCCCAGATCTTCGCCCCCGCCCCCACCCCCAGCTCTCAAGACCCTGTGTTTTAGTCTGGTATTGTCACCTACACGTTCCCCCACCACCGCGGGTGCGGTGGCCTGGACGGCCCCTGGCTGTGTGTGCAGAAGTTAGGGGTCGTGCCTGTGAACCGACCACTCTGGGCTTCAGTTTCCTTTTCAGAAATACAACGGGGCGGGGTCGAGTTTCCTGGACTAGCTCAAGTTTTGAGGGGCCCCTTATATTTATCTGACCCTCGGGGTCTCCCAACCAGCAGGCCCCTACCTTCTGGAGCTGTGAGGGACTCAGGCAGGCCATGATGACCCGGGGCAGGGCGCAAGGGTGGCTGGTGGCTCTGGGTTCCGAGGCCAAGGCTGGAGAGGAAGTTCAGGAGGGGAGGGGCGAGAGCCTGGGAAGCCCAAGAACGTTTAACCCTTCCCTGCCCAGAGAAAACCCGAATCCTGGCCTCCCATAACCTTCCCTGGCCTCACCCAGAGAAAACCCAACGTAACCCCCACCCCTTCTCCACACCACCCCCCTGTCTCACTTCTGTCCTTGGGTGGGGCCGCCCTTGTCGCTGCCGCACACCCTGGGGCCATCCCTCGCCCCACCCCGCAGCTAATCCAGGATTAGCCAGTCCTGATCTCTAAAGGCTTCTACCAGAACTGTCCCCTTTCAATTTCTTTTCAGAAACCACTCCTGCTGGCTGTTTACAAGGTGCCTACAAGTTGTGTCCCAGCAGGGTCCCGGCAGGCAGGAGGACACCTGAGTCCCAGTCCAGGGGCCGCCACTGACTGGACCGTCCGACCCACGCCTGCCCCTCTCCTGGGCAAGGATCAGACAGTGCCCAGGCCACCAGCTTAGACGGTGCGACAGTCCATGGGGTCACAAAGAGTTGGACACGACTGAGCGACTGAACTGAACTGAGGCCACCAGTGGCAACGTGGGATGAGCTGGAATGTGGGGTGGGTCTCTGTAGGCCAGCAGACAGGCTCTGAGCGACTTTGCATTCCAAAGGTGGAAGAGGGCCTGGGGGAGGAGTGTCCACCCCCACCCTTGATTCCCTGAGACTCTCTAGGTCCTGAGAGGATTATAGATCTGTCTGCAGCTCTGAGGAAAGTAGAAGATAAGGGGGATCTACTGGCATGGAGTGGGGGCTGGGCCTTCAGAATGAGGGCGAAGGAAGCCAGGCTCCCTGTTCTCCACCCCCAGGCCCGAGGTGTTGGTGTCTGAGGCTGGCGGTCAGCACACCCACCCTTCCAGCCAGCCCTGCTCAGCAGCTGACAGGGCCATTCTGAAAACTGGCTGCTGCTTCTGAAAACCAGCCACTGGACTTCCCCGAAGTGACACTTTCTGAATGGCAAAGGGACAGAGTGTCTCGGGAGTGAGCGTGGGGACACAGCTCAGCCCCTGGGGGCCTTGGTCCTGAGTCAAGTACTGCTTTCTGGGACACCACACTGGGATTAGCTGCCTGGGCCCTGCTTCCCCAGAGCAGAGAGCTGGGGGAGGGGTGCCCCCCCGTGCCCCCCCCCACCCCCCGCAGGCTTCTGAGGCTAGAGGGTATGAGGGACCCTGGGGACAGGCTGGTGAGGAAGACACATGAGAGAACCCTTTGGGGAAACACAGCCAAGACTCAGCTCCCTCGCAGCAGGGCGTGATCCCAGCTGTTGCAGCCCCTTCCCAATTGGCTGCCCCACAGATCCTGAGAGAGACCCGCCGCCGTGTGCCAGGAACACAGCGAGGGTCTTCCTGTAGTGCTTGGCCAGCAACTCTTGGGGAACCCCCACACACACACCAGTAGCCTGACCAGGTTGCTACCCGTGCCCCTGGCCTTACTTTCCCATCTGCAGTTTTGGGGAGAGCAGGAATACCTCCTGGACGCTTGGCAAGTGCCACAAACTGTTTGTTAGCAGGAGCTGTTCTGGGTGGAATATGAAGGTATTTTTTATTTTTTGAATGTCAAGTTTTCAAAAAAAAAAGTTTTCAAAATTGCTGTTATAATCAGAGAAAAGGTCACCAGTGTGGTTTTAAGTTGGAGCAAAGAGCCCGGGTTGGGGGAAGGGGTGGGGCTGGGCCTCCCCGTGATTTGTCCATTCAATTCAGCTCAGGCTTTGGGAAGTGGGTGGGTGGTGTTTCCACATGGCTGTTTTTTCCCAAAAGCTAACCAGCTCCAGATGGGGGGCTGGGCTACCCCAGGGCTGAGGTGGGGGCACTGTGGGAGAGGTACCAGACCAGACAGGTGAGGGAGACCTCCATTCCTGAAATACAGGAGGGTGTGGCAGGGAGGGCACAGCCCACCAAAAATCCCACGACAGAGGCAGAAAGGAAAACTCCTGACTCACTCCCGAGGTCACCTGGGCGGGGGTCAAAGTCCATGTAAGGAGGAAAGACTGGCATATTCCTGAGGAGTTGCCCAAGCAACAGCTAAGTCCTCATTGTTAAGGCCAAGATCAGACACAATGACCCTTTTTCTTCAACAAAGACCCCTGCCCCGGCGCCCACGTTGGCCCAGCACGAGCCTCACTGGTTCAAGAGGAAGACAGATGATTGACTGATTACCAGGAACCAGGCCCACTGCTGGAGTGGAGCACCTACCAGCAAAAGCTAAGGAAGCCCCAGAACCATCCTGTGAGGTTTCCAACCCCATCCTAACTGTATAAAATGAGGGGACCGAGGATCACATCAAGTACAGGGCAGAGCTAGGATCTGAGAGCAACTCTGCCCATCCCCCAAGCTTCTGCCCTTGACCCCAGCGCGTGCCTTCAGCACATCCAGCCCAAAGGGGCTGTGAGCTGGGTCAGGACTGCCTCTGCAGAGCCTTGGAGACTGGCTGCTGGAATTATAAGAACCCGAGGAGAACAGCATAGATGTGCCCAATGCACAGATGGGGACATGGAGGGCTCGGGAGGGAAGGGCCTGCCCAGCTTCACACGGGGAATGACTGAGCTGGGACAAGGACCTGAGACTCCTGGCTCCCACTCCAGTTCTCCTTTCCCTCCCACCAAAGCTCACGAGGGCCCGAACCCTAGGCTCTGGCCGGCAGAGGACACCTGGCTGCGGGATCCACTCCTGACGGGCAACAGGGCTGTGTCAGTGAGTGTCTGCTGGTAGCTGCCTCTGAGGGGCTTCTGGCTTCATGGGGCAGGTAGGGAAGCAAAGTTCCTTATCTTCTCAGAGACCATGGGGCCGAGCGGACCTCAGAGACCCGAGAGACATGGAGACCTCCAAAGGCCACTTTGTTATAGGTTTATTTGCTATTTGAACCGAGTCCACAAGTTCAGACCCATGTGTAACGGATTGCTTCATGGTTGTCAGAGGCTAGTGTGCATTATTTCTGAGGATTACATCTGATGACACGGTGCGGAAAACACAAATGGACAAATGGACATAATCGTGAAGACGAGAGACGCTAGAACGTGCCTTAGTGTCCAAGTGATCGATTGAAGGTGGCGGGGACCCCGGAGACTGATCTCAATGAAGTGAGCTGGCTTTCCCGCCACCAGGCGCTGCGTGGGCTGGGTGCCTGGGACAGAAACCGTATCCAGAACCTGGAGGGCCTGTCTACCCCGGTGGCGACCCCGCCTCCAGGTGTCCCGTGCTGAAGGACGGGCTGGCACGTCACCAGGTGGGGACAGGGCTGGCGTCAGCCGCTGAGGCTAGCGCTGGCACTGGGCTAACTCATGACACACGAGGTGGGAAAGCAGAGTCCGGGTGAGGCGGCTCCTCCGGGCTCCTAACGCTGCCACAAAGCCGGGGCGGGGAGGACGGAGGGTGCAGCGGGGAGGGGGCGGGGGCGGAGCACCGTTCATCTGGGGATGAGCCAACCCGAGTCCCCTCCCTTCCTGGCAGCTCCGGAACATTCCCTTTGGCCAACAGCCACAGAAACGAGAGCCTGCCAAGATACATGGCGGAGAAAGAAAACAAGACACCAAAAAAACAAAACAAAATAGTCCCCGCTCTAGGAGGGGAGAGGAACAAACAGATTCCTGGACCGAGGTCACCGCGGACCGGAGGCATCCCGCAGCCTGCTCCCCGGGGGAAGGAAGCTAATTCAGTGTCCTGCTGCTCTGCTCAGGGAGGACGCTTGTCCTGCCCCGAGACTCCGACTCACTGGCCTTTAGTGTCCTTTTTTTTTTTTTAAGTTTTTTTTTTCTTTTTGATACCCAAACCATCAATTTCAAAAAATTTCTTTCTCCTTAAAAAAAAAAATCTCAACTGTGGCAGCAAACCCCAGGCCTGGCTTCTCCGCTGGCGGCCTGCTTTCCCATGGGCCATGCCCCCAGAGCCCAGCCTGGCACCTCCAGGGTGACCATCCCACAGCTGGTTCACCCTGGACCGCTCTGCTCACGTCTGGGTGGGCGCTAGATGCTGGCGGCACCACCAAGAAAAGGAAAACGGAAACAAGGCTGCCCTTCCTCTAACACCCCCCCACATCTGAGCTGACCCTTCTTGGGAATGTATAAGTTATCTGGAGGGAGGGGGCGGGAGGTGGAGAAAATAAATACCAAGAACTAAGAAGGTGTCCCTGGACCTCTGGCATCAGCTTGGCTTCTGGGGCAGCAATGGCCTCCAGGGAGCAGGCCCTGATTGTCCAAATACTGCGCTCGCTGGGAGACGGACTGCAGGTCTCTGATCTCCCCCTCAGGCGCCCGCCCTGGGGGGCACGAGTCTCGAGGAGAAAAGGGGCCAGCCCCTCAGGTGCGGTCCTGTCACCCGGCCCAGCTCCAGCGCCCCTGCTGACAGGCTGGGCTGGTGGTCCGTCCGGGGCTCCTGGGTTCCTGGGCCCGAGGCCTGCCTGGAGGTCCGGCTGCAGGCTGCCCACTCAGGGCCACCGGTGCTCCACACCCATGAGTGCTCAGGCCTGCTCCTTGTCGGCCCTCCAGAGCCGCTCCTTCACCTCGGGGGGCAGGGTGTTGAACAGGTCCTCCTCCACCACCAGGCCACTGCGCTTGAGCAGTGGGCATTCGCCCAGCTCCACAGGCAGGCACTCCAGTCGGTTGCCACGCAGCTCGATCTGGGTCAGGCTGGTCAGCTCGCCCACCCGCGAGGGCAGCGACTGCAGCACGTTGTTGCCCAGGTGCAGGGCCCGCAGCTTCCGGCACTGGAAGAGCTCGGGGGGCAGTGCCTCAATCTAGGGGTAAGGAGAAAAGGGCACAGTGAGGTGGGCGCAGCTGGGACCTGGGCCTCGGGGCCCCCGGCTTCCCTCCCCCAGGTGTTGGCACCTTCTCTGATGCCCATTTCAGCTACTCCAGACCTCAGGGACCAGCACAAGCTGGGCCTGAGTCTGGCTAACTCCCCCGTGTTCTGCAGGTCTTGGCTTTGCCGTCACTTCCTCCAGGAAGCCTTCCTTGACCTCCTGGTAACCTAAGGCGCCCATGTTCCCCCAACAGCACTGATCCCTCCGTGTGGTAAAACTGCTTGATCTCCTGTCACTGGCAGACCCAGGGACTCTGAGAGGGCAGGGCTGGGTGTGCCATGCTCCCTGCTGTCTCCCAGCAGCTGGTACCCCCCACCCCCACTAAAGCAAATCACGGGAGCCAGCTGCTACCAGCTCCATCCCCTCCTCCACCACCCAGGGCTCCCCAGGAGCCAGGCTGCAGGTCCTGCCAGGTTTAAGAACAATTTATGAAAGCACAGCAGCCTGATGAGAAAACTCTACACCCTCAGCTGTTGCTGAGAACTAGGGAGAGCTCACCAACAGGGTCAGAATCCCAGCTGTGTCACTTCCCCTTCCTGGGCCTCAGTTTCCTTATCTGTCAAGTCACAGGCTGAGGGTGGGTGTAGGGAGCCCAGTCTTGGCCATTCAGGGCCCTCTCCTGATTCTGCAAAGTTTGAATAAGAGGCAACACTCACTTGCCGCTTACCACAGGACAGGTTCACTCTGAGCACTGATGCTATTAACAGTTGAACTCTCACAACTACCTCTAAGTACTTTGGAAACACTTGTTCCACTTTACAGATGGGAAAACTGAGGCCTGAAGGATCCAGCCTGCCGAGAGGTTCACAGCTGGAAAGCGGTGGAGCCAAGACATGAATCTGGCTCAAGAGTCCGTGCTCTAACTGTCCACTCTGTTGGTGGAGCACAGAGCAAATGGTGCAGTTGGGTGGGGACACACGGGAAGAGCCCCATAAAGGCTGGCTTCCTCCCTGCCCTCCTGTGAGCAATCAGCTACAGACATGCGTACTTCCTCAGCCTGTTCTCCTACAACCTGCTCCTTCAGATACGGCGGACAGGAGGGACCCCTCCAGCAGAGCAGGAGCCAGGGGATGGGCCCCGAGCCTACAGAAGGGTGACGGGCAGCTTGCTCTGTCACCATCCGCATGTTCCTGCTGAGGATGCTGAGGCCAGGCAGAGGCCATGCCAAGAGGGGCACTGTGGATGTTTTAAAGAGGACTCCTGACCTGGGTCTGCAAACCCGCCACGCTGCGCCCAATGGTCAGGAATCGGGCAGGCGCGGCTTCCAGGTGGGCAGGGACTCCAGGAAGGACAGAGGAGAAGTGGGTTCCCGCAGGACCAGAACCTCCCAGAGACCCCACTGCACCCAAAACTGGCTTCCTCCGGTGACACAGACAGTGGCTGGGGAGCGGGAAGGACTGGACCAGTGGGTGGCAGAACTGGGGTTCACAGCGGGGATCTCCCCCGACACACCCCCTCCCTGGGGCACCCCCGGCTCCGCGGCCAGCTCTCTGCAGGCCCCACGGAGGGAGGGGAAGGTGGCTCTGATGGCTCGGTCCCCAAGCCTGGCCGCTCCTGTCCCTCATCCTGAGGTGGTGCACTGGACGCATGAAGCCGACTCCCATCACCCCAATCCCGCCCTCGCCCACCTCCTCAGGGACCTCCACAGCTCCCCCATCAGCACGGCTACCCCTTGAGTCCACCTGGTCCTTGGAAAAAACAAGACAACCCTCCCAGGAGCCTCTGCGACCTTCCCAACAAACCGCCTGGAAAGACGCCATCTCTCTTGGCCCGGCAGGAACCGGCTTCTACCCCTGCCTGCCCTGGAAACTGCCCACCCTGGAAACTACCCGGCCAGAGCCACCCGTGGCCACTCCTCATCCACTGGACCTGCCTGTGTTCTCCTGTCATCACCCGACTCCCACACGGGCTGTGCGCCCAGCTGCCTGGCCCTGCTCTCCACTGCCCCTCTCAAAGGCTCAAGCCACACTCCCCTGGCCCCCACCCTCTAGTCCACCCCCCACCCCTCCCAGACTCAGGAAGGACAGATCTTCACCCAGGAGCCTGGGGGATGACTCCCTGAGCTTCAGGTTCAGGCTGACTTAACCTGGTCCCCTGGACGTCCCAACACGGGACCTACCCCCTCCTCTCTGAAAACCTGTGCCTCGTCCCGCCTCAAGGACCCTCCAGCCACCCAGGCAGCCATGTGAGAACAGGCCTCATCCCCTCCTGACAGCTGCACACAGGTTTTTTTTTTTAAGATTTTTTTTGGATCTGGACCGTTTGTAAAGTCTTTACTGAATTCGTTACAATATTGTTTCTGTTTTAAGTTTGGGTTCTTCTGGCTCTAGGGCATGTGGGACCTTAGCTCTCCAACCAGGGATGGAACCTGTACCCTCTGCATTGGAAGGTGAAGTCTTACCACTGGACCACCAGGGAAGACCCTGCACGCAGGTTTCTATAGCTCTGGACCTCTGTCCTGCCCCGCCCCCACCTCCCTGGAGCTTCAGGGAGAGCCAGCTCTCTGCATTCCAAGGCAGACCTTCCTCCCTCAATCAGTCAGTGGGAATTTGGTGGACAGTTTGCCCCAAGTCAGGCACTGGACTGAAGAGCCAAGATCCAGGTCCTCAGAGCGAAGAGGGAAGGAAAGGACGCAAGGCAGGTAATCTGCAACCAAGTGGGAAAAACAAGATGCCTTCAGCCCTGGCCTTGATGGTGGGGGTGGGGGTGGGGGGGTGCGGGTGGAGCAGCGCGGGAGTCCAAATTCCAGAGGCTCAGTTCACCGCTCCGCCCCTAGCTTTCAGTTCCCTGTGGACAGAACCTTCTAGAAGTTCCTTCATTGCCTGGCTGACTCCTCCTCATCCCTCAGGGCCAGGTGAGACATCCCCTCCTCCAGTAGACCTGCCTGCCCGGGGCTAAGCCCAGCCCCCGGCACAGTCCAGGGTGCTAACTTGAGCTACCCATCTGTCCCTGCAAGCAGTGAGGTCAGGAAGGACCGGGGTCGGGGTGGGGGGTCCTCGCTCCCCACTAGGAGTGCACAGAGAACATTTGCCAAATCAATGAATGAATATTTGAATAACCATACAAAGAATATATCCCCTTAACAAGGTATTGGTCAGCAAGACTTGAAACCTGAGAAAACCCGCAGTGAGGGCCTGAGTTGACCCACACTCGCTCGCCCTCTCCACTTCACAGGTAGTAGCCCGGGGGTGGGGGGTGGGGGTGACTCGCGAGGAACCAAGGAACCGCCAGGCCCAGAGGGAGGCAGGAAAGTGGGGGGGGCTCCCGCTAGGAAGGAGGAGCCGGACCAAGTCTGGCTGGAAGAACTTTCTTTCCCTACAAAGGCCTCTGGGATTCCAGGGGGTGGGGACAGGACGTGATGAAGCACCGTGCTGAACTGGGGGCCAGAGGGTCTCCTTCCTGAGGGACTGCATGCCTCGCTGCCACCACTTCCTGAACGGTGACCTCAGTCAACGCGTGACCCCGACAGCTGTGCCTGGAGCAAAGAGCTGGGGGCGGGGGGGGGGGGTGGTGAGCAGGACGGGGTGCCCAGCTGGAGGCTGGCCACACCCTCCTCCACCGGGTATCTGGTGAGGAGCCGCCTGGTCCCCCTCCACATGCTGAAGGAAGGGTTGTGATTGTCCCCTCCTCCCCAAATGGGGCTGCTCCCAGGAGTCCAATTTTCCTGACTGGTGGGCTGTAGGCCTGGCCTCGTCCCCAGGGGCGGATTCTCTAGAGTGAAGCAGCCTGGGATCCAACCTTCACTCCTGTACGCTCTCATATGTTCACACGCATATCATATGGGGGGGAAAGGAAGGATTTGTCACAATCTCTGGTTTCCAGGGAGAGAGGCTTGGGGAAGAGCAGAGGGGTTCTAGCGGTCAGAAGTCTGGGGTGCCTGATCCTCCTACGTGAGTGATGCTGGACAGGGCGTGTCCTTCCCTGGAATGGGGCCATTTCAGGGGCTGCTGCCTCCCAACTGCTGGAGCAAGCCCCTGCTGTCCTCCCTGAAACCACCCGCCTCCCTTCGAGAGGGTTTCCACCTACAGTAGGAACTAGGAAGACTTCCTTCCAGCATCAGGTCCCCAGCAGGAGAGGGCAGGGCAAAGGGAAGGCACCCCAGCAGCTGCGGCAGAGGCCAGGCCACAAAGCCACAGGACCACCTGCCCTCAACCTCTACCTGCCTGCTTCCACAGAGGGGCCCTTGGGTGGGGGGGTTTCCCCGGACAGGCAAGGGGTGGGTGCAGAGGAACCGAAAAAGGTCTTGATCACTACCAGGGTGTGGCCTTCGGCTCTGCAGACCCATGATGGTTTGTACAATTTCCTCTCCAGAAAGACAGGTGGTGACAAGCCAGCCCCAGTGGAGCCCAACTCTGCCCTTCGCCACCCTCGACAGGCAGAGAGGGGAGAGGATGTGAGTGGCTCTGGGAGGTGCACCAGCCACCCACGAAGTTTCCGTCCTGGGTGGGCCCATCCTGGGCTCCAAGTCTGGTCCAGGACAAGCTGAGGAAGACACCACAAGTCCTAGGCCAAGTCCCGCCTCCCACGACCGAGCCCTGACAAAGACTCCTGCCTGTGGACATCCCCATCTCCAAGGAACCTGCCCAAAGCCACCTTGGGGACCAGCACACCATCCCTCCTAGCAGAACTTGGCCACATCCTGCAGTTGAGACAGGCTCCCCAGCCCACATATCCTGATTCAGCGGGTCTGGGCTAAGTTGTGGGGGGGTGCGGGGGAAGCCGCCTGGGAATCTGGATTTTCATCCAGCTCCTCCCCCAGGTGCTTCTGGGAACCATAGCTGCAGACCCCAGACTCAGGGGCGCCAGACTGTCCTGAGACACATACTCCCACCCTGCCATGGGCCACTCACCCGGTTGGCCGTGACGGCCAGGTTCTGGAGGCTCTGCAGGAGGCCAATGTCAGCGGGGAGGAAGGTCAGGTTGTTGTGGCTGAGGTCCAGGTAGCGCAGCTTGCGGCAGTAGAAGAGCTGGGTGGGGATCTTCTCGATCTTGTTGCGGTTCAGGTAGAGGCGCTCGAGGTTGGTGAGGTTGCCAATCTGGATGGGGATGTAGGCGATATGGTTGTACCACAGCTTAAGGCAGGTGAGGCGGTGCAGGTGCTGGAAGCTGATAATCTCCTCAATGGTCTTGAGGTTGTTGTCCTTGAGGTCGATCTCCTGCAGGTTGTGGAGGCTGAAGATGGAGTGGGGGATGCGCTCCAGGTCGCAGCGGATGAGCTCCAGCTCCGTCAGGTTGGCCATCTTCTTGAGGCTGTTGAGCACAATGAGCTTCGTGCCCTCGTTGTTGATGGACAGCTTCTGCAGGTGCACGCCCACGTCGGTGACCACCTGCGGCAGCTTGCTCAGATTGCTCTTCAGCCGCAGCACCTTGAGCCGCTTGAGCTCTCGGAGCCCATCAATGACGATGAAGCGGTTGTTCTCGGCGCTCAGGTTGCCCGTCAGGTGCAGCTCCTCCAGCGTCTTCAGGCTGTAGATCCACAGAGGGATCTCCTTGATGTCCGTGAACTTGATGTGCAATGCCCGCAGGTTCTCACGCAGGAAGGCCAGGGCGGGCGCCTCGATCTTGGCGGCCGTGTGGTACAGCCACAGCTCCTTGAGGCCTGTGAGCTGTGCGATGCTGGGCGGGATGGTCACGTCGGGGATCAGCTCCAGCTTCAGCACCTCCAGCTCCACCAGGTCGAACACTGTGTCGGGGATGCCACTGAGCATGAACAGGTGCAGCTCCAGCTTGTCCTGCGCATTCTTGGTGAGCCGCTGGCGCAGCTTATCCAGCGTCCACTCATTGTTGAGGTTTAGCTGCCGAAGCTTGTTTTCACTCACCTCCGACAGGAAGACGGCGAAGCGTTTTGAGTAGAGCGGGTCGTACTGGTCGATGAGGTGCAGCATGAAGGCGAAGTCGTTCTTGACGTCGGGGATGTCGCTGTAGCTGCTCTCCTCGCGGATAGACTCGAACGAGTACTTCTTCAGGGAGCGCCGCAGCATCCACCAGAGCGTGTACATGCAGATGAGGCCGTAGAAGATGACCAGGCTGATGTAGAAGGACGCCAGGATCTTGAAGAGCGTGGCCAGCGGGTGGGCGCACCGGTACGTGCGGTAGCCTGTCAGGCTCTCGATGTCCACCGTGCAGTCCACGTCGAACTTGATGTTGTGCACGTAGTAGACGGTGTAGCAGATGATGAGGATGAACTTGATCACCTTGATGATGGTCTGCCGCATGTACAGCCGGTACACGATGTCCCCCTCCTCCACGTGGGTCCGGAACTTCTTCACCTTCTCGAACAGCGCCTTGGCCTGCTCACCCTCCTTCTTGTCCAGCACACCCGTCTCCGAGCGGTCCACGATGCCCTGCTCGATCCGAGACTTGGTCCGCTGCAGCATGGGCACGGTGGCCTCCACGTCCTCACTGACCGTCGATGACTTCTTGTCCATGGAGCCGTTCATCTTGCTGAAGGCCGGCTTGGGGTCGCTCTCCTCCACCACCGTCTCTGACAGGGCCCGCGTGGTCCAGGGCGAGTCGAAGCACTTGAGCAGGATGGACACGAAGTGCTCCAGCTTGGAGCTGGTGCGTGGGAACTTGAACCAGAAGTTGCTGCAGGCCAGGAAGATGAGCGTGTGCAGAAGCACCAGGTAGGGGAAGTACTTGGCGAACCAGTGCAGGCGGTTCTCATAGCACACGGCATCCACATAGTTGTACTGGTGCCGGTCCAGGTCGTACTTGATGCCGGTGGGGCCGGAGTCGGGGGTCGGCCCGATGGTGGAGTTGGGGTAGGGGGGCTCTGGGCCGGGGGCCGCCCAGCCCCGGAACGAGTCGTTGCAGGAGTCCTTGGTGACCCACTTACAGGGCAGGCAGATCATCTTGTCCTGGGTAACCTGCAGCGTGCCCCCGAAGACAGCGATCATCAGCATGACGATGGAGATGTAGTCGGTGAACACGTCCCACCACGGCTTCAGGATCCGGTACGCTGGCTGCGTGTCCGCAAAGTAGCGGAGCTCTGTCACCGGAATCATGGTTCAACCTGAAAGGGACCATGGGAGGGGGTTACTGAGGGGTAGCCGGGCTTTCTGAGACCTGGAGGGGCAGGGGCAGGAGACTATGGACCCATTGTCCAAAATTCCACCTCGAGGCTAGCTGTGAGTCACAATAGCTGGGCAACACTCACAGGGCAGCCCACGGAGTGGCCTTGGTCCAGAAACCAGACGGTCACTGGGTGGCTGGAGGGAAACCACCACAGGGAAGGTGGCAGCCTCCCCATTCCACAGACAGGAAGGCTGAGGCATGAAGTCCGGGCCATGCTGACAGATCACCAAAGAGCCTCACAGGGACCCCCGCCTTCCAGCAGGAACAGTCCAGAAGTCCTGTCTAGACCCCATCCTGTTAATGATGAGACCAACCAGAGGGGCCAGCTGGAAACTTACAGTTCCTTCAGAACCACGTGCCATGAAGCCATGCCAGTGATCTTAAGAGTGGTCGTGCAGCTTGCGGGATCTTAATTCCCCGACCAGGGATTGAACCCAGGCCATCTGCAGTAGAGGTCAGAGTCGTCCTAACTGCTGGACCACCAGGAGATTAATTCAAAGTCCCTGAAGAGATTTATTCAAAGTGTGAGAAAAGCCAAGTGTAGAAGAGGGAGTGGACTATGAACTAGCTTCTATAGAACAAATAAGGAAGCTTAAAACATTCCATGTGTGTGTGTAAAAATATGGCCACACAGGACTCTGGGTGTGTGGGGAGACCAGCAGGAAGGACAAACAGAAGGTTGTAATGACGGGTGCCTGGAGGAGGGGCTGGGCAGCGAGGACTAGAAAGCAGGATGACAGGGTCACACGCTTAGGGCATTTACGTCAGATTGTTTCCGGCTATGTGCATCCACGTGTGTTTGTAAAGAAATTTAGAACAGCAGCAGATTCTCCCCCTGCAGAGTCCCACTTGGCAGGTCCTGGGTAGAGCCTGGGAGTCTGGTTTTTTTTTAACGCTTGACTTCGAGGCCACATTCAGGAAGTGCAGTCGGGGGCGGGGAAGGTGTACAACGAAATGAACTTGCGAAGAAACCCTGAATCCCTGGGCCAGAAGGGAGCACCCTGCCGGGACACGTCACTCTTACAATGCTGCTCGGGCCATGAGGCTGTAACAGACAAGAAAGGGACTAGGTGTTCACTGGAGAACAGTCAGGAAAATGTATAAAGCATTATGGACAGAAAAAAAAAAAACAAAAACAACAACCCTGTAAGAACACCGCCCAGAGTCACCCACCCCTGTTAACTTTTCACTGAGTGATAGCCTTCCAGTCCTTTCGCAAATAAAATTATGATTTTAGGGACTTCCCTGATGGTCCAGTGGCTAAGACTCTGTACTCCCAACACAGGGGGCCTGGGTTCAATCCCTGGTTAGGGAAATAGACCCCACAGGCCACAACTAATACCTGGTGCAGCCAAATGAATAAATAAAAATATTAAAAAAGAACATTCCCTGAAAAAAAAATTGTGATTTTTACATTTTACTGTTTTCTAATCCAGAGTCTAGATTTTTAAACCAAGATTTAAATACCCGTGTTTAGACAAATGGGTCTGTGGGGAGAGGCACAAAGGTCCCAGGTTATGGGGCTGGGGCCCTTATTTTGATTACTGATAGTATTAATAGTGACAGACACTTCATAGGACAGGGCCTCCCTGCAAACACCAGATGCTCATATCATCTTGGGCATGCCAGGATGGGTAAGGACAGGAGGAAGGCAAACCTAGACCCCTTGAGGGAATCGGGGTGCTCAACAGATGGACATGTGCCAGGCACCAGGCTAAGCCCTTACCATGGGGTCCACCTCGTGGAGTCGCATTGACACCCAGGTGCAGGGCCCTATCTTTGGCCCTATTTCACAGATGCGGGCAACTGAGGCTCAGCGGCATCACCTGTCCAATGTCACTCTACAATCAGGGCAGAGCCGAGACCAAACTGAAGCCTCCCCACTCAAGTCTTCACCAGGGCTCAGGCTTGCTGTCCTGCCACTGCTCAAGGCCCCACACAGGGCAGTGCCAAGAGGTGGAGCCCAGAAGTCCAGCTTCCTGCCCCCCTCCTGCCAGGATTCCCAGAGCTCAGGTCACCGTGGGGCCAGCAGACACCACTACCCGCCCTGGGCTGGCGGCTCCAGCCCAGGGGGTCGGCCCTCCTGGTAAGTGCCCGCCCCACAGGAAGGCCCTCTAATGACCAGCTGGCTCCTCGCACCACCCACACTCCTGGATGAGCGGGCATCCAGCGGAGGGCCTGCTGAATCACGCGGCCGGGCCCCCCACCCCAGCTGAACGACACCCTGACAACTCCTTCCTCCCTTCCTGGCTCCCCAAGTCCACGTCCAGGCAGGCGCCCAAAGACTGGGGACCGGAAGGGAGGAGGGGACAGGACCAAGGGCCCGAGGGCGTGCGAGAGCCTGCCCCTGGAAAGTCCGGGGCTGGGACCGCTGAGGCAGGATGCCAGGCGCTGGGGGTGGGGGCAGTCTGTGACCAGGCAGGATGTGGTTGCAGCCTCGCAGCTTCGGGGGAGTGGGTGTGTCACGCAAAGGAGAACAGCCTGCCTCTCGCACCAGGAGGACTGGGCCCTGCTGTCCTGGGGCTTGGCTTACATTGTTTTGGGTCTGAGGTGGGAGATCCACTCTCCATCACAGGTGAGGGACCTGGAGGCTCCGAGGGGGTGACCGTCCCGTCCACCAGTGTGTCTTGCTCCTCCTGCCCCCCCCAACACTTTTGTTCTGAACTCTGTAAACCATGGCTACACCTCCCTGCTGAGAAGGGCTTCTTGGAGGGGACAGTCCTGTGATGGTCCTGGGGGGCTCCTGGCACCTCCTCAGCCCAGGGAGAAGACACAGGGGTTGAGAGGGGTCAGGCCAGGGACCCAGGCCACACAGCTGAGAAGGGCAGGCCTGGCCTCATTGTGGGGGGACCTGGGAGGTGGGGGGTTGCCCTCTAGCTGCACCACATTTCGGACTCTGCCAACTCACCATGGGATTCTGGACAAGTCCCCGCCCCTCTCTGATGGCGTTTCAGGGGAAATCCGGAAAGAAGGCACAGGTGCCAAAGCCCAGGCTTTTGTCCCCAGGGGGCGAGGGATGCGGCGCCTTCTCCCGATGGGTCCCCAAGAAGAGACGGCCGGGTGGTCAGGGCAGGTTGCTTGCAGGGCTTTGGGAAGGGCCCAGGGAATCCCAAGCTTGTAAAGCACTTTGTGCAGAGAGGGCAGCAGGCAGCCTGGGCTGGTGTCATCCATCCTCAACCTCCGCCCAGATGCTGCTGGAAGGCGCCGCACACAGCAGGCGCTCAATAAAGGTATCAAGAGAGGGCCTGAGAAGGCAAGGGGAAGAAGTGGGGTGGGGAAGGGCATGGCCTGGGGGTGGTGGGCTGGCCTGGCAGAGCGGGGGAGGGGGCCGGGGGGAAGCTAAGACAATTGCGGGCACCCCTCCCTCCCGGTTCCTGCCCAGCCCTCCCCAGGGGAAGGAGCGGAGCCCCTCAGGCAGGGACCTGCCCGGGAGCCGGTGACTCAAGGTGAAGACACACCCACAGGTGGAGCCACTCCCAGTTCTGAGAACGAGGGCCCAGCCCAGAACCCTCGGAGCCCAGGGCTGCGCTCTACTGGTGCCCTCCCTTATTTTCTCAAAATTGTTTTATTGCTGTAAAATACACGTAACGTATTTGAATGAAGGACATTGGTTCTGCTGCGCGGCCATCACCGACCACCCATCTCCAGGACTCTTCTCATCTTGTAAAACTGAAACTGTCTCCACCAAGCACTGACTCCCCCCTCCCCCCACCCCAGCCACAGCACCTCTATTCTTTCTGGCAGTATGACTCTGACTACTCCAGGGACCTCACATAAGTAGATTGTACGCTATTTGTCCTTCTGGGACTGGTTTCACCCACCTAATATAATGTCCTCCAGGTGCATCCATGTTGTAAAAGTGGAAGTCACTATCTTGTCTGACTCCTTGCGACCCCATGGACTGTAGCCTGCCAGGCTCCTCTGTCTATGGGGTTTCTCCAGGCAAGAATAATGGAGTGGGTTGCTATGCCCTCCTCTAGGGGATCTTCCTGACCCAGGAATCGAAATTGGGTCTCTCGCATTATAGGCAGATTCTTTACCATCTGAGTAGCAGGTGCCAGGAAAAGGAAGCAATTTCCTTCCTTTTCCAGGCTGACTAATATTCCACACACCCATTTTACAGATAGGGAAACTGAGACTCGGGGAGAGAGGTCATGTGCCCAGCATCACACTGCCTGTCACCTTCAACCCAGATCTGGGGTGGAGCCCCGACAAGCAGCACTTCCAGGGAGCAGCTCCCACCCAACAGCTACCCCAGGCCTACCTGGGGATGGTCAGGAAAGCACTATAAGGTGAAGGGGGCAGATTCAAGGGAGTGGGGACCTTTTCTCCCAGTTACAGAAAACGTCCTTTTCAGGAAGTTTCCTGCAGGCAGTGTGTTCATCCCCTTCCTGCACTGAGGCCTCTGCAGCCAGGACTGCCCCCAGCAGAGGTGTGCAACAGCTTCTCTCTGGGGCCTGTTTCCCCATCAGGAGAGGAATACAGAATCTGTCATGGGGGTGCCCACGTTTTGCATAAGGCAGTCAAGGATCACGGGGCGTGTGATCCAGGCTTTGGCTCACTGCAACACCTCCCTGCCCACTGGTATCACCCAGACACTCACTCACTGTCCTGGCCACCCCTGCCTAAAGCCAGCAGGGAGGGGGAGGCGCCTTCAGCAGCCCGGACTTGTTCTCTCTGTGATAAAATGCCCGTGGTAGCAGATGCTATGCCAAACTCTCAGGACTATCAGGGAGTCACAGGAGTGAGGTTTCCCAGACAACCTGTGTGAAGGGACCTCAGGCAGGTGGAGAGCAAGGAGTACAGTGATGGGGGCTTCAAGGGAGGGCCAGGTGGGCTCTGCCACTCAGCAGTGGAGTGACACTGGGCAGGCGACTTCACCCCTCTGAGCCTTGGTCCCCCTCATCTGTGGAATGAGGCTGAGACAGGCACAGACCTGGCCCCCGACGGCAATTTGACTTTAGCAGACAGCTGATGGGTGGATGAAAAGAGCACAGACCCGGAGCATGATGGAAGAAAACAGAAGGAAAAGCGCCCGCGACGCTGGCCCTGACACCTGGCACGGGGACACAGTTAGATGAGGCTGGGCACACAAGAGGCAGGCGGTGAGCAGATCCTGGTCCCTTCAAGAGGCCGCCAGAATGCAACTGGGCCTTTTCAGCAGAATAAAGGAGCTCTGTATGTAACGCCATTTTGAAAATAAAGCGAGATTCAGAACAATAAATAAATACATTGCCATGTTGATAAACCCTGACCCACCTGGGGAATGGCTCCCTGTTAAGAGTGGGAACAGGAGGCAGGATGAAAGGAAACTGTAATGTTTTTACCAGCAGGCATTACCTCTGTGACTGAAAAGTAGCATAGAATTTAAAATAAATAGAGCCTAGAAGAAAAGAATGAAAAACTGAGCCCTCAGGTGGAGAGTTCAGGTGTTCTTTTGTGGCTCTCAGAGGGCAATCTCGGGAGGGTGATGGGGAGTCTGGCTGGGTCAGGTCTCGGCCCCAAGAGATGGAGAATTTGGAGAGGATCCTGAATAGAAGACAAAGATTAAAGGGCTGAAATCCAGGCAGCTGAGAAAGACAAAAAGGCCGTGTGCCCTGCTGTCCTCTGCTCTAACCCTTCTTCCAGAACAGAGGCATCACTTAAAGCTACTGACCGTGCCCTCCCGGAGGTCAGCAAGCTGGGATTTACCCCAGCTGCACCACGTAAAGCTCATTGGCAAGAGATTACCCATAGAGAGGTCAGCAAGGTAGGCTGGGAGCCCCACAGGACACGGACCCCTCCAGATTCATCCCAGGCCCCATGCAGAGTCCGGAACACAGAAAGCAGAGTAAAGGTTTGCTCAACTGGGCTGAGCTGGGAGGGGGAGGCGACAGGAAGGAGGTGGGCAATCATCAGGCAAGATTCTAGGACAAAGGTTTAGTTACAGGAACATTCATCGTGGTGTTCTTTATACGCCAGGAGAATTGGAAACCATCCAGATGCCTGTTACTGGGTGATCAGTTAAATACCTATTTAATGACCTGATGATGGAATACTATAAAACAATGAAAACACGTTAGAGCAAAGCACTTGATGACCTGATAACATGACAAAATACCTTCAATGCAAAAAGGAGGTAACAAGACTATGACAGAGGAATAAGCCTTTGCAATAACTTAGACGTATATTTTAAAAATACTGACAGTGACATTAGGCTGATGTTTATAATCTTTTTTTAACCCCAAACTTCCCCCTGTTTTCTGTTATAAGAATACGTTACTCAGGGAATTAAGAAAAAAAGATTTTTAAAAATCAAGATTCCCAAGGACCAAGAATAGCTATGACACTGGGGAAGAATAACGCGGGAGGAGACACACTATAAAGGTCTTGGAATTCGACCAATTCGGCGGTGATGTGGGGATGGATGGATGGACCAGGGAACTAGAAGAGCAAGCCTAAAAGAGACCCTGAAATTTCTGGAAACATAGACATGACAGTGTCAACTTTGCAGGCTGGGGAGAAAGAATGGGTGTCCACAAATGGAGCTGGCTTAGTTACCCACAGAAGAAAAGCACAGCCCCATCTATCGACTTGCAGGAAAATAAATTCCAATGAATTCAAGACCTAAGGCAAAACTTGCAAATATTTAAAGAAAAATCTAACAGACCACCTTAATGTCTTTAAGACAGGGAAAGATCTCTTATCCCAAATGAGTGCAAATCCTCACAGGAAGAGGCGCATCTACCGATCACATTACAGTTAAAATGGACGCACATCAAAGGACCCAGTAAGTGAAATGCACCCACAGGCCTGGAGAGACACCTGCAGTGGGTTTACCTGCCAAAGGATTAATGCCCAGAACAAAGACAGAACTCCTCCAGATACACAGAAAAGACAAACCAATAGGGAAGAAAAACAGCAAAACATGAATAGACAATTCACAGGGAAAAAAAACACAAATGGAAATTCACGTAAGAAATAATTCCTAATCTCACTGTTAATCAGGGAATGCAAATTAAGACAATCACCAGCCATTTCACTCCCCTGCGATTGGCCAAAAATGTTGAACTCTTAGATGAGAAGATAGAGTGCATGCATCCTCCGACCCAGCAATTTCGCTCCTAAGGCTCTGAGAGTTGCCTCACACGTATGTGTGAAGCCACAGACAAAAATGATCACTCCAGAGTTGTTCCTGATAGCAAAAAGTCAAAAACCTAGATATCCAACAACAGGAGAAAGGATGAACTACTCTGAGAATACAGTGAAATGCTGAAGCAATGAAAGTACCAACCTGTATCAATATGAAAAAAAAAATGAAAGTGAAGTGCTTAGTCGAGGCCAATTCTGTGACTCTAGGGACTGTGTAGCTCACAAGTCTCCTCCGTTCATGGGATTTTCCAGGAAAGAATACTGGAGTGGGTTGTCATTTCCTTCCCAAAACAATGTTGAACCCCAAAACAAGCTATAGAACACACACATCATCTGAGGTTTTCTGCAGTGTATATACCCAGGTGTGGCAAAGGTATTAGAAACACGCATGTCGTTGTTTAGTCAGTAAGTCATGCCCAATTCTTTGCAACCCCATGGACTGTAGCCCTCTAAGGCTCCTCTGCCCGTGGGATTTCCCGGGCAAGACTCCTGGAGTAATTTGCCATTTCCTCCTCCAGAGGATCTTCCTGACCCAGGGATCGAACCTGAAGCTCCTGCATTGCAGGCAGATTCTTTCCCAAGTGCAAGGAGAGCCCCAAAATCAAGCTGATAATTTCATCTAAAGAGGGAAGGAAATGGGATTGGGGAAGAGGCTTCAACTGCACCTGAAATGATTTGAGAGAGAGAGCATGTGTGTGTGTGTGTATCTCTATGTGTTTATGTGTGTGTGTGTGCATCTGTGTGTCTGTGTGTATCTGAAGCAATTACAAAACATTAAGATCTGGCAAAGCTAAGTCCTGGGTACAAAGATATCTGTTCTAGTTTCATAACTTTTGCAGGTGCTTAAACTGCCTCACACAGAATTCACCACGATAACCATCTGTCTCTCCCTCTCCGGACTGGTCTGCTCTCTGGTCTTTGCACCTGCGGGGCTCAGCCGGAGGCAGCAGCTACTAGGCCATCGCCAGGGCAGCAGACTCCACTCTTTCCACCTGGCCTGCTCCTGGCCGGCGCCGCGGCACCTGTGGCCTCTGAAGATACTGCAGAACGCAGCCTCACCCCTCCCTGGTCCTCCCCGCCCCAGGGAGACGGGGAAGGATGCGGCCAGACCCTTTCCACTGGGCAGTACCCGCAGGTGGACAGAAGTGAGACCGGGTTCCTGAGGCAAGGCTGGAGCATCCCTGTCCCCGGGCGCTCAGAAAGGCAATCCAGAGGGCCCCTCTCCTCCCCATGGTGGCAGACAGATCCCAGGGAGTGTGAAGAGCAATAGCTCTGGAGTTGAGGAGACGCGGGGTCAAATCCAGCTGTAGCATGAAACAATTCATGACTCCAGACAAATGAGTGAATCTCTGGAGGGTCAGTGGTAAAGAATCTGCTGCCAATACAGAAGATGTGGGCTCCATCCCCAGGTGGGGAAGACCCCCTGGAGAAGGAACATGGCAGCCCACTCCAGTATTCTTGCCTGGGAAATCCCATGGACAGAGGAGCCTGGGGGCTCCAGGCCATGGGCTTGCAAAAGAGTTGGATACAGCTTAGCAACTAAATGACAACACACCAGGCAAATTATTTAGCCCAAGGCTTGGTTTTTGCAACTTTAAAATAAAAACAATGCTACCTACCTCATATCTGTATACAGTGACCCAAAAGATGTCCAAGAGATATTAAGTAATAATAAAAGATGCTGGGTGTTCCCTGGTGGCCTAGTGGTTAGGATTCCAAGCTTTCACTGTGGTGACCTGGGTTCAATCCCTGGTCGGGGAACCAGTCTTTAAGATCCATGATGTATCATGTATTATAAAGTGATATAAAATGTCACAAAATGGACAAATACTTTATGATTTACATGTTTGGTACTCAAATCTGGTATTTTTGTGAGTAGAAAAAAATAATTGGGAAAAGAAACTAAAGACCTTCCTCATTGTGTGGTTTCTGAAGAGTGTAAAAGAGTTTAGGAGAAATAGTACCGGCCATCTGTCAAGTATGAAAAAGGTTCGCCCACCCGCCTGCCCTACCCAGGTGTGCCCTAACACACGCACGTAGGGCGCAGGGAAGCCAGGCCTCAGCGTGGGTTGGCTCAGAGCCCGGGGCCAATGAGTGCTCTTCTCTGAGCCTCAGTTTCCTTGACTATAAAATGGGAATGTTATAGTACCAGTCTGAGAGACTTAGTGTGAGAATTAAAAAGAGCACAATGCACGTCTTATGGGACAACCCAAGGCTGGCACACAGGGAGGCGCACTGTGCTGATCTCCTCCACCTGCCTTTGCAGAGACCCTCCCAGAATTAACTGGGGGACAGACACCCGAGAGGGGGCTGAGCCCCAAGCACAGACCCCTCCAAGCACAGACCAGGCATCCCCGAGCCCCCAGGACCTCCCAGGACTCAGACGCTACACTCCAGGGTCTTGTACTCCCGCAGCCCTGGCTCAGAACTCCAGGACGGGACACAGAGCTGGCGAGCCACCCGCAAAACCACCCTGAGGGGTCAAGCCCGCTCCACGTTGTTGATGTCCTCGCAGGGCCTCTCGCAGATGGGGAAGGAAGTCAAAGAAATGACATGCCGCCCCACTGTCCAGAGGGTGGCCAAGCAGGCAGGCTCCGACCACCCCCACGCCGGCCCGCAGCGCTTGGCTTTTACACCTGAGCCGTGGCAGGCTGGCCAGGCTGTGGGTAAACAGGGCACAGAGATCCCTTTGTTAAAACCCAAATTGAGAGGCTGGGAATACTTCCCAGGCGGGAGGGAGGGGAGGCCGAGGCTGGCCCCCCTCGCCCCTTCTTGTACCACGCTTGGGGAGGCTGACCCTCCAAGGCGCTCCCAGGGAAGGGGAAAGGGCCTTTCCCAAGAGGTCCGAGGAAGACTCTGGGTCACTGGCCCTGCCCTGGGAGCATTCTGGGCCTGTGAATCTGCTCCTCGGTCAGCACCCTGGGGCCTCCTCTGCTCCAGAGCAGGGGCTGGAGGTGGGGGGATGGCGGCGGGCAGGGGGAGGAGAGGGCCAACCCTTCACCTGGGACACCCAGCCCCCACCCGCCCCACAGCCAGCGCTGCCCTTGAGGCCCCCACACCCGCCGGGGTGAGTCAGCAGCTGTGGGCTGGGGGTGCCGCCTGGCTCCATGCGCCCTGCGTTGAAGGGCACACCCTCACTTTCGGGGAAAGAAGAGGGGAGGCAGTCCGGAGCAGGGAGGGAACAAGTTTCAGTTCCAAACTGCTCTCCATGTGGGCCGGACCTCCCAAACAGGTTGGTCCTCAAGCGCTCTTGCAAGGGTGCGGTGGCCTCCTGGGGGAAGGGTGATCGGTGAAGGACACCCACCTTGGTTCCCCGAGCCAAGCACACAGAGGCCACAGGCCGGGTCTGAGGCTCAGGCCGGCCCCCTCGCCCCATCAGGCGGGCGTGTTACTGCCACGGGCTCCGGGTCACTGACGCTGCCTGCACGTCAGCACCAGGCCTGGCACGTCCGGGGCCTCGGCTCCCACCCTCCAGGAACCTGGTACAGCTCCCCGCCTCACCAGCGTGTGACCCTGGGAGTCACTTCCCTCCCGGGTCCCTGGTTTCCTCATCTAGGAAATGGTTTTCCTGGTCAGGGCGGTGGTGAGGACTGACGAGGTGGTCCATAGAAAGCTTTTGGCTCAGGGCCTGCCTCATAGAAAGACTGTAATGTTAGCTGCTGGTTTTTTTTTACGGGAGGTTTCATCAGTCCGTTTAGGGGTGTGAAGACAGGCCCAGAAAGGTTAACTGACCTGCCCGAGGCCACACAGCTAGAAGATGGCAGAAAGACCGCCACCCGTCTGGTCTGCCTTTCCCTTGCATGCCTGCCTGTCTTGAAGGCCAGCAGGTCTCCTGGGCCTACCTGGGCACCCAGAACCCTGCAAATGCTTCCTGGGACAAGATCCCTGTTTCCAGAGGGGTACCTGGAATTAAGGTATCTGCAGGGAACTCCAAAAGGCCATCCTCAGATATCTCTGGTCTCTTAGGTACAGCTTTAAGGAAACTCTGGGAGGGAGCCCAGCTCTGGGCCTGGCTCCACGTGGGGCAGAAGGGCCTTGAAGACAGGTCTTGATCTGCTTTGAACACCAGCACCGCCTTCCCAGACGGGGTACGAAAAGTGGGCAGGAGCCCCAAACAGAGGTCACAGACCCATCTGCCGAGGTCCCAGGGGACTGCGAATGATGGGGGCCTGGCCAAGGGTAAGCTGCCTGTTGCCCAGCTCTCCAGACTGGAAAGGTCTGCTCCCAGGTATCCAGCCAGGAGACGTGACGGCAGGACTTCTGCACGGCCCTACCCGGGTGGCATGTCCGTCCACAGGCCAACTCTGCCAGGGGTATGAGGTTAGCAGAGGTGACTCTGGGGTGCCCAGGTGGCATGTGAGAGCTGTGGAATTTTACAGCTGCTTCTCCGGTGGAACATGGCTCCAGACCTGAGGCTGTATCTCAGTGTCCATTTAATTTGGAGGTTTTAAGTCCTCAAGAGACGGTTAAACATAGAACTTCCTACGAGATGTGAAATGCAATAGAAACGCATCGGGGAAGAGAGCAGGGAGATGTTTGTGGCTGGGAGGAAAAGTCATTCTAGAAACCTCAGCCTTCCCACCCTACACACGCTAGGAAGTCACTAAGATCCAGGGCCCAAGGGAGCCCAGCCCAGATTCCACGCCAAGGGCACCTGGCGGCAGATAGAGGTTGAGACCAGGGCCGATGGAGAAGCCCTGGTCAGTGTTCACCGGCATGGTCGGCAGGTCCTCAGCCCCACAACGGCCTGGGGAGCTTCTTCAAAATGCAGATTCCTGGGCCCACCCCCTACTCAGTCGCTGCAGGCCTGTGGTGATGGGTCCAGAGGAATCAGCATTTTGAACAAGCTCCCAAACAACTGTGAAGTACCCATAAGCCTGAGAACCTAGAGAAAAAGACAAATGAGAGGTGGGCTAGAAAGAGCACAGGCTGGACTGCCCTGGTGGTCCAGTAGCTAAGACTCTGTGCTCCCAGAGCAGGGGACCCGGGTTTGATCCCTGGTCAGGGAACTAGATCTTACATGCTGCAACTAAAGACCCCACATACTGCAACTAAGACCTGGTGCAGCCAAATAAAAAAATTATGGAAAGGAAAAGAAAAAAAAACAGGTCTCTATCAGAAAAAAAAAGCACAGCTGCCCAGACACACAGACCCAGGTCCACATCCTGGCTCTACCACCGGAACTGTACAACTTCCAGCAAGAACCTTCACACCTCCAGCCCTGGTCTCCTCACCTGGAAACATAATGTGCCCTCACCCAGCAGACTGGCACGTCAGATGGTAAACTTCATGGTGACCAGCCCGCCACCTGGGCTTGGACCACAGCCGCCATGGACATGCAGGCTCTGCTGCTGGAAGGAAGGAGAGCAGAGGGTTGTCCACCGAAAGGCCAGGTCCGGGGCCCCCGCCAGAGGTGGCCCAAAGAGACCCGTGCCAGAAGGAAAAAGACTCCAGGAAAGACTGGGAGGAAGAATCAGGAGAGGCAGACGGTCTGGACGGAAAGCTGAGCTCCGCCAGCGGAGGGACGCATCTCTGCACAGACCTGACTCCCAGGGTGGTCCTGCCCACCAGGCTACGCAGGGGTCACTCCTGCCGGGAAAAAAAAAAAAAAAACCCAGCCAGAGGTATCTACGCCCCAGCAGGGCATCCTGAGATCCTGGCCCCAGGGCAGTGCCCCACCTTCGCTTAGCCTGTCCACTCTCAAGGCTGAAACCTAAGAGGAGTGCTCGGGGGACTGAGACCGAACCATCCACCAGGACGGCCTGGCGAACCGAGTCAGGGCCAGGCTCAGGCCAACGCCACACTGTGGCCCTGCCGCAGGCAGACAGAGGAGGGCCAAGACCTGGAGGCCAAAACCTCTTGGGCTGGCCCAGGGCATTCCTCGCCTGCACGGAGGAGGAGTTCTGATCTCAGATAAGTAGGATGTGCTGCTTCCTGCTCGTCGCTGGCCAGAGACCTCAGCTCAGGCCTCCGCTACTGAGGGGCAGGGGGGCTGGCAGAGTTCCTCAAAACCAACAGGAAACTCCTACGGGGCAGGCCTGGGGTTTGCTGACCTTGTCCCAGTAAACAGGACAGTCAACAGAATCACACACCGGGCATTTCCCACCGCCCTCTGCTGCTGTAAATGTCCCAACAAACAGCTCAGAAACCCCAGATGGGGAGGCGGGGGAGCACTGCAGGTGGGAGGAACGGGAGTGGGTAGGGACCTTCTGACGGGACTCACCCACAGCTCGGCCCTCATCAGTAAAGAGGTCCAGGGAGGACTGGGAAATGAGACAAGAGCAAGCGGCAAACCAGCGGCTCTATCAGGACTGACTTGATTTTAGGAAAAAAAGGCAAATGCTAACAATGCATGTGGGCAAATCCAGCCCTCCTCACTCACATCTCTGGAGACCGGGATCAAAGGAGACTCTAGCTTCCACAAGGCATTAAAATCAAAACAAAACAAACAAAAAAACACATATCGGGCATGCAACTTGGCTGGTAATTACAAAAACAAAACAAAGCAAAACAAACAAAAAACATCGGAGATACCATTTCTTCTAAAATCTAGGCTGGGGAAGGCAAAAGCCATGGTTGGAGGTGAAGGCATGGAGAATAAAGGACCCCAGCCTGGGATTCCAGGACCTGGCTCCAGCCCCACACCCCTGCCTTCCGACCCAATGAGTTGCTTCCTTCCTCTGAGCCCCAGTTTCCATGTCTATAAACAGCAGGGGTGGGGAGGTGGGTGGGGGTGGATCAAGGCTACTGCCTGAGCTTCCACAAATTACCAAAGAAATCATTGATTAGGTTTGTTTTACAAATTATTAAGCAGCTTATACCCACACCCACTATGCTTAGAGATCACCCTGAGCCACCTTCCCTGTATTGACATATTTAATCTTCAAGATACTCTCAAGGGAGGCAAGGAGCTAATATTACCCTCTTTTCACAGATGAGGAAACTGAGGCTCTGAGAGGCACAGCGACTGGCCCACAGTCACTTATTGAGCACGTGGCAGCTGGGACTCACACCCAGGTCTGACCACAATGTCTGGGTTCTAACCGGTGCATGCTCCTGCCTTTGAGAACTGTTCTCCAAAGCAGAGGCCAAGATACCCCCCATCTTCAAAGATGTCCATGTGATAGAGGGGGGAAAAACAGCTCGCTGGCTCCTTCTCAGAGACTCATGTTCTCAGTCAGCTCTGAGACACCCATCAAGGCTCCGAGAGGTCCTGCAGCCCGGACCATGACAGGTTACTGTTCCTGGAGTCACCTGACCACTGTGCCCAGAGAAACTGGTGTCCCACGGAACACACCGTGGGAAACATGGTCACGAGACAGCATGAACCACCTCCCAAGACTGACAAAAACCAGGGGTTCACAATGCAGGTTCACACCTGCTGGGTATGGCGTGCATATATGTGCTAAGTCGCTTCAGTTGTGTCTGACTCTTTGCGACTCCGTGGACGGTAGCCTGCCAGATGCCTCTGTTCATGGGATTCTCCAGGCAAGAATACTGGAGTGGGTTGATATGCCCTCCTCCAGGGGATCTTCCTAACCCAGGGATCAAACCCACATCTCCTGCACTGGCAGGCAGGTTCTTTACCACTAGCGCCACCTGGGAAGCCCCAATGCTACTCAGCTGACCACTGAGTTGGGAGAAGGAAGAAGAGTTTTGTCTTCTGCACCCCTGTCCTAGAAGCCCTGGCCTTACAGCAAGAAAAGCAAAGGGCTGTGGGGACAGGGACACTGCCCTCTGCCCCCTGCCTGGGGGCCGAGGGTGGCCTGGAGGGAGGGGGCCCAGTCCTTACCTTGAGGATGGCTCTGCTATCTGCGAGCTGGCTGATGGTGCTGAGGCTGGCCCACGTCTGTCTGGGCAGGGTCTTGGCATTCCTTTCGCTCCATGGAAGCCGCCTGCCTACGAGGAAGCAAGAGCTACCATGAGCAGGGAGGTGTGTGGGAATCAGCATTACCTGCTGGGCTGCCGACAGTTTCGGAGCCCCTACTCACTACCCGGCCTGGACCAGGGTGACGCCAGAGAATCGGACAGTCTACCGGGGAGATGCCAAGGCAAAAGTTATCACCGGCTCTTGAGTGCCTGGGGCTCTGCTGGGGGAACCCAGGCCCTCTGGGAACGGGGAAGAAGCACTAGACCCAGACAAGTTGGGTCAGGGAAGGCTCCCTGAAGAGGGTGTTGCCTAAGCTGACTTCCTGGGAAAGAGTGGGAGTTGGAAAGAGCATTCCAGGCAGAAGGGACAGCACATGTTTGCCTGGAGGGAAGACAACATGACTTCTAGAGCACGCTGAGCGGTTCAGCCTGGCTCGATCCAGGGCTGGAGGCGGAAAGTGGCGAGAGGTGAGCTGCAGCGGGGTGAGCCGGATCCAGGCAGAGACACGCCCTCAGCCCAGACACGATTTCGACTCGAAAACAAAATCCAACCATCGTCCACAGTCGAGGAGCGTTTAGTGAGCATCTACTCCATGCCAGGCACTCTGCTCAGAACTGTTCACAGGTCAGGAGGGTGGGAAGAGTAGTGTGATCAGACCACGATAGGGTGGTTGTTACTGTTCAGTCGCTCAGTCGTGTCCGACTCTTTGTGACCCCCATGGACTGCAGCACGCAGGGCTTCCCTGTCCTTGGCTATCTCCCAGAGTCCATTTAGATCCATGTCCATTGAGTCAGTGATGCCCTCCAACCATCTCATTCTCTGCCAGGTAGGGGGGAGTTTTTAAACCAGCCAGGCGCTGGGAGTGTGGCCCAGCCATTAGT
The DNA here is from genome assembly GCF_029407905.1 of Bubalus kerabau. NCBI lineage: Eukaryota > Metazoa > Chordata > Mammalia > Artiodactyla > Bovidae > Bubalus > Bubalus kerabau. The sequence continues at coordinate 102,177,542 of NC_073634.1, read as the reverse complement.
GAAGGGGGAAACGACAAGGAGTCAGCAGGAAGGGGAAAGGGGTGGGGGTGGGGGGAGAGGGTTACACAGACAAAGGGATCGTGGCGCCTTTTGGCTGTTTATGCCATGGAACGTTTCTCACAGCCGCTCAATGCCCAGGCACTGTGCTGAGAGGAAAGAAGCAAGAGATGGTTTCCAGCCTCTCAGAGAACCCCACGGAGAGTGATGGAGGCTGGGCAGAGAAGCACCTGGGTCCATGAAGGCACAGAAGCCACGGAAGCCAGGCTCTACCCTCACCCCTGTCCTCCTTGGCAAGGAGAGGGATTTACACTGAGGCTGGGAAAGCCAGTCATTTGCCCATGGCAGAGGCCAGCCCAGAACTCAGGCCACAGGACTCACTGGCACTGACTGTCCTTACCCTTCCTCTTCCAGGAAACACAGACAGACCACCCCTGCACACTCAGCCACAGCTAATGCCTCTTTCCTCCGGGCTGCCTCTGGGACATTTCGAGCATTATGCTGGCCTCTGTGTCGACATTGTCCTGTCTGCCTCTCTTCCCAGACTATTAGCCAGAGACCATGTTCTCCTAGCACCATTCTTGGCCCAGGCCAGGCACTTACCAAAGGATGGTTGACTGAATGAACGAGTCAAGGCAGGGAGAGGAGGTGTGCTGGGCTCTAGAGCCCCACATCTAACCCACCTGACTCCCCATGAGGTCTTACACCATCATCGTGTGAAAACCCAGAATCATCTCCACTCTCAGGAGGGTAAGGAAAACAGGATGATCCCTTCCCTTCAATGCTACAAGTGAGGTCCAGGCCAAGCCAGCTCCCTGAGTTCTGACTCACTGGGACAATCCTCATGAGCGCCCACTGTCCAGAAGGACCACTCGAAGTCTGCAGAGGAAACAGGTTCCTAGTGGGCGTGCCCAAGAGATGGAGGATCCGGGTGAGTTACAGGGAGAAGTCACAAGCGTTCCTCAGGCCCTTGCTGTGTGCTCCACAGACCCTGGAAGGCCCGGGGGGCATGGGAGGTAACCCCAAAGAATCTCTAAAACTGGGAAGACAGGGCAACAGGGGCCAGTCATTCACACCCCAGCACCTCTCCAAAACCCAGTCCTCCAGCACATGTCATCTGTCCTTGCCTCCCCCTCCCCCCCAGAGCCAAACTTGACCTTCACAAAGGCGCTGCCCAGTCCCTCTGAACAAACTCTCACTCCCCCATCCCCTCCACCAGAAGAGTCACTGACATCAGACCTCCTCCTCCTGCCTCCAGTCTGTCTGTCTGCCCGTCTGTCTACGCAGCCGGCAGGATACAAGGTTCGTCAGGGGAATAAGGTAACTCCTAATGGAAAAGGTAGGAGAGGCCCCTGGGAGCTTTTAAGCTCCACCAAATCCTTCCTCTACAATTTAGGCCCAAATTCCCTTTCCCTCACACCTCATCCCAGAAAGGCTTCAGGGGGGTAAGGCAGAGAAAGAGCCCTTAGGGGAAGAGACGGCCCCACCCTTCCAGCCAAGTCCCCATCAGAAGGAGATTGCTGCCAGAAACACCCCCAACCGTCTCTCTTCCTTCCCAAAAAAGGCAGCACTGGCACCGGCAGAGAACCAGCCCAATCCGGGTTTCACTCCAGTCCAGACCAGGGGAAAGAAGCGGTCGACGCAAGGAGCAGAATCATCAGGGAGCCTCAAGAACCCACGGCTATGCTGTTTCAGCTGGGCAGCCAACTTTGCGAGGTCTCCAGCCCGCACCTCATCAGACCTGGCTCTCAGGCCCATCTGGATGCACAAGACACCGGCAGGGTTCAGAACCTCAGACCCCTGGACTGGGCTTCCCAGGAACCCCAGCCCAGACAGGCCCCCAAGAGCCTCGCCAGGGAATCTGCCCTCCCCCCACCCAAGTCAGGGCACAGTTCCCGCCCGATCCAAAGGAGGGAGGGTTCCCAGGGAAGAGGAACGGGCAAAGAGCCCAGGAGAACCTTTGAAAAAGGGGGGGAAAAAAGGTCCCAAGGAGAGGGCCCAGAGATGGAACCTCCAGTAAGTGGGGGAGTGTGTGTGTGTGTGTGGAGGGGTGGGGATCTGGGGGAACCCAGGGGATGACAAGGGGACCTGGGGGAGCCGAGGCGGAAACTCCCGGTATGTAGAGCGCAGGGAGGCACTAGGGTGCCTGGGAGGGGGCTCGCGCGCCGCGGCGCCGGGGAGAGGAGGGGAGGGACCTCTGTGACCCGGGGCGCGGGGAACCCGGAGGCAGGCAGAACCGAGCTGCCGCGGGAGGCCCCCAGTGAGCCAGCCCCGGCGGGCAGAGCCCGATCTGCCCAAGGCGCCTGGGGCCGGGCAGCTGGCCGGGGACGTCCAGGAGTTGATTTCAAGAGATGACAGCTTGCGCCCCCTTCCCTTCCCCACCCGCTCACCTGGGCCCGCCGCGCCCGGCCGCCCAGCCGGCAGCCCCGAGCCCCTGCCGCTCTGTCCCACTGCCGGCCACTGCGCCCCTCCGGCGCCTCCTTTTGTTTGTCCCTCACTGCACCACTCAGCCTCCTCCGCCCCGGAAGTGACGTCACCGTCGGGCGCGAACGCGGCGCCCGGGGCCTAGCCATCTTTTTGAGGGGCGCTCTTCTCCTCGCCTTCACCCGCTCTGCTCCCGGTTGGCGCCATGTTGCTTTGGGGCGGAAGTAGCGGAGCCCGGGCTCCGCCCCCTTAAAGGGACAGGGACAGCTGTAACCTTCGGGGTTGGGGACGAAGGGTGAAGCGGCGGAGGCGGGGGTGAGTAGCCGGTGCCGGAGCGTTGTTGCCCCGAGATCAGGTGCCGAGGCGGGAGGGCCTGACAGCCCGTTCCGAGCTTGATTGTGCCAGACTACTCGCTGCTTTTGGTGCTGCTGGTATAGCGGAGTGGCTACGCCGGAAAGGTTGACTTCAGTCCCTAGCTGTTGCGCGTGCTTCTCGCCGATCCGCACTCGGACACTGGGATCCGCCAGGCTGGTCCTCTCTGCATCCCCATCCCCCGCCCCACCCCGACTCGCGCGATCGTACCGTACGGGTGGGGAAGAGGGAGCCCAGGGAGACTGGGTGAATTCTGGGCGGAGCCGGGGCTGGAACCGGGTGCTGGACTCCAACTCGACAGCTCTAAGTATCCCAAGTCCTCGGAGATCCCAGATTGATAATAGTAACGGCAACCGCGTTAAAAGAGAATCCGTACAATGGAATACTGTGCCACCGCTAAAAAAGAAAAATGTTCACCATGCACTAATAGGGGACCGCTTCCAAGATACCATAGATGGAAAAGGGAAGGGACGAAAAGAACAGCGTTGATCGCTGCTACCATTTGTGTGAAAGAACGTGAGTGGGGGCGTGGGTGTCTGCCGGTGTGTGTTCATTCAGTTCAGTTCAGTCGCTCAGTCGTGTCCGACTCTTTGCGACCCCATGGACTGCAGCACTCCAGGCTTCCCTGTCCATCACCAACTCCCGGAGCTTACTCCAAATCATGTCCATTGAGTCGGTGATGCCGTCCAACCATCTCGTCTTCTGTCGTCCCCTACTCCTCCCGCCTTCAATCTTTCCCAGCATCAGGGTCTTTTCCAATGAGTCAGTTCTTCGCATGAGGTGGCCAAAGAATTGGAGTTTCAGCTTCAGCATCAGTCCTTCCAATGAATATTCAGGACTGATTTCCTTTAGGATGGACTGGTTGGATCTCCTTGCTGTCCAAGGGACTCGCAAGAGTCTTCTCCAACACCACAGTTCAAAAGCATCAATTCTTCGGTGCTCAGTTTTCTTTATAGTCCAACTCTCACATCCATACATGACTACTGGAAAAACCATAGCTTTGACTAGATGGACCTTTGCTTTTCATATGCTGTCTAGGTTGGTCATAACTTTTTTCCAAGGAGCAAGCGTCTTTTAATATTGGCTGCAGTCACCATCTGCAGTGATTTTGGAGCCCCAAAAATAAAGTCAGTCACTGTTTCTACTGTTTCCCTATCTATTTGCCATGAAGTGATGGGACCAGATGCCATGATCTGTTTTCTGAATGTTGAGTTTTAAGCCAACTTTTTCACTCTCTTCTTTCCCTTTCATCAAGAGGCTTTTTAGTTCTTTGCTTTCTGCCATAAGTGTGGTGTCATCGGCATATCTGAGGTTATTGATATTTCTCCCGGCAATCTTGATTCCAGCTTGTGCTTCATCCAGTCCAGTGTTTCTCATGATGTGCTCTGCATATAAGTTAAATAAGCAGGGTGACAATACACAACCTTGACATATTCCTTTCCTGATTTGGAACCAGTCTGTTGTTCCACATCCAGTTGTATGCAGGTCAGGTGGTCTGGTATTCCCATCTCTTTAAGAATTTTCCACAGTTTGTTGTGATCCACACAGTCAAAGGCTTTGGCATAGTCAATAAAGCAGAAGTAGATGCTTTTCTGAAACTCTTTTGCATCTTCCATGATCCAACGGACGTTGGCAATTTGATCTCTGGTTCCTCTGGTGTGTGTATCAGCCGGCTAGTGAGATGCACGAGTAATTAACTGTGGTGGCCTGGGACAGAGAACCAGGTCCTGGGTGCCCGGACAAGGAGGAAGAATTAACTACCATGCGCACAGGTTGGTTAAAAATAAAATGGGATGATGAGGATATTAATAATAACTGGCTTCCATTTATATCCAGTGCTGCCCAGTGCCAGGTTGCAGCTCTCCTGCTGGGAAGTCTTGTATTTCCCCATTATTAAAGGAAAAAACAGGCTCAGAGATCAGGGACCGTAGTAATATCTTATAGCCAGGACGTGGAAAAGCTGGAATTTGAGCCCGGGAGCATTTTACACTAATACCATTCTTGCTCATCCCACTGCCTCCTGAAAAGCATCTTTTGTTGTCAGCCCTACAGCTCTCAGCTTGGGACCTGGCACCCAGCAGGCATCCAGTAGCTGTTTATTGGCTGTCTATTGACTGAGGAAGTGAAACAGACAGGCAACAACCAGCAGTGTAGAATGAAGAGAGGCACAGATTGGAGGCCAGAACCCAGACCAGAGTCCAAGGCTTGCCTTTTCTAGCCTAGAGTCTGGACCTAGCACATACCTCCCTGAGCCTCCATGTCCACTCCTGCAGAACTATGATCACTGACACTGAGTGCTCCCTCATGTCCTACTTTATGCCTTACACATAGATTAGTAAGTGAAATACATTTTACAGATTAGTAAGTGAAATACAGAGAAGTTAAGAAAGTTGCCCATTGCAGCGTTGTAAATCAAGTATACTTAAAAAAAAAAAAGTTGCCCAAAGGGGGTCCTCACTTCCCGACTTCTACAAAGGTTGTTGAGCTCCTCAGTCTCTCCTCAGCCTCCTGGGACCATCAGCACTAATTCTTTGAGACACCTCAGGTCAGTTAGTTGAGCTGCCAGAGGCTGAGGAGCTGATGGAGAACAGGACAGACACAGTTCCTGTCCTTAGAGTCTGGTGAGGGCAACAGACAACCCAGCTGTTGGCATCTATGATGACTGCTGTGGTGGGTGGGCAAGCTCAGGCCTTGGGAGCACAGAGAAGGTGGCATCTGGTTCAGCCCCAGGGGAGTCACAGAAGGCTTCTCAAAGGAGGTGACATTTAACCTGACTGAAAGATGCATAAGCGACTTCCCTGGTGGTACAGTGGTTAGGAATCCACTTTCTAATGCAAAGGACACGAGTTGCATCCCTGGCCAGAGAACTAAGATCCCATATACCTAAGGGCAACTAAGCCCATGTTCCGCTACTAGAGAAAAAAAAACCCATGCCTTGCATCCCAGACCCAGCATAGCCAAAAAAAGAGAGAGAGAGAAAGATGCATAAGGTATCTAGGAGGAGAAATGATGAAGCTGGGGCCTGGAGCAGAGACACATTCATACCTGAAAATAATTGACATGATCAGAGACAGTGCAGGTTAGAAATGATCTGTCTGGTTTCTGCCTGAATCGGCTTTTTCCTCCTAGACAGTGCCTCCTCATGGCAACGTGAGTGCCTCCAACATGGCATCCCACTCTCCACGCCGCACTTAACCTTCCACATCTCCAAAGCGGAGGACTCCCTAATGTCATAATCCAGATTGGGGCAACAAAGGAATACAGGAAGGTTAGCAGTGAGATCTGGAGGAGGGCATGGCAACCCACTCCAGTATTCTTGTCTGGAGAATCCCCATAGATAGAGGAGCCTGGTGGGCTACAGTCCATGGTATCGCAAAAAGTCGGACATGACTGAGCAATTAAGCACAGCAATGAGAAAGTCCTTCATACTGATGCCCATCCCCCCGATTCATTCGGTCCCCGGGGTGGCAGCCAACTTGCTGACGTAGAAATTCTGCCCATGTGAACAAAGCTGTCAGCACAGAAATGTTCCTCCTGTCTTCCTGGCCATTTGTGCTCACCTGGGTTGTCAGGTCTCCCACGTGCTGGGACATTTCGCTGGGCACACCCCGCTCCCAGCCTTCTGTAGCCAGCAAGCCAAAGTCACTCCAGCTTCAGCAAGAGATGAATCACCTTTACTCCTGCCCTAATAGATGTGGGGCCACTTCCCACTCTCAGATGGCTCTGCCCGCTCCCTGAAATATTTTCCGAACACTCATCTCACTTCCTCATTCTTGTACAGAGATACAAGCTTTGGATTCATAGCTGAGGTCCTTCTGTGCTTTCCCAGGACTTTCACTTTGGGTAAGTCATTTCCCCACTCTGACAGTTTCTCCGTCTGTACCACTGATACGACTCTTTAGTCTTTCTGCCAGCACTAAATATATACACATATATTGTTTTCTCCTCCATGTGTAAAACTGCCCCAAAGAGTGAGATTTCAATTTTTGGATCTGGATCCTGTGCCAGGAGGGAAAAGGAGTGGCCTTCCTACTGTGTAACTCACTCAGGCTCCCCACCCACCAGCCCCTCTGGCCTGGGAGCCTACAGTCTCCGAAACCATTTCTGTCTCTTTTGCCAATTCCAAAGCCAAGGGGCGAGCGTGCGTGCTAAGTCGCTTCAGTCATGTCCAACTCTTTGCAGCCCTATGGACTGTAGCCCACCAGGCTCCTCTGTCCATGGGATTCTCTAGGCAAAAATACTAGAGTGGGTTGCTATGCCTTCCTCCTGGGGATCTTCCCAACCCAGGAATCAATCCTGCATCTCTTATGTCTCCTACGTTGGCAGGCAGATTATTTACCACTGGCACAACCAGGGAAACCCAAAGCTAAGGGGGAACTGTGTCTGAGTCAGTGTACTTAGAACTCCCCAGACAGATGTAACCTCCCTTGGGGCAGAACCATTGACTCAACAAGTTTTCATCAGACAGTTGTCTTGAAGGGACTCTGTACGTCCAAGACAAACAAGAAGATAAATAATTCATTATCTGCAAGAGATTTTATTGTCCTACTTGGTTAACTAATTTTTACGGAAAGTCTTAGAGGTTTAAATGTTAACAGTTTATTGTCATTGACAGGCTAAGTGGACCAGGAACCTGTGTTAAATGCTTTCTGAGGGTGATTGCATTAATATTTATTATTGTCCCCCTTGCACAGATGAGGAAGCTGAGTCTGGTTGTGGTAGGACTAAGGTCCTATAGCTCGTTCAGAGTGGAGCCGGGACCATTTTATCCAAGTTCAAGTTCTAAATCCAAGCTTTCATCTTCTGTGGTAGTTGGTATAACAGGCTGGTCTTGCCTGGGCATGGTACGCAGGCCTCTCCTCCAGAGGTGCCATGGTTTGTGTTTTCTCAGTAACTGGACAGGGGAGGGGAGGAGGGGGATCTTCTGACATATTTAGGCCAAGGATGGTAAACATCCGTCTAGCCACCGTGGGAAGATGGAGATCTTCCTGGTAAAGAACTGACTCAGCCCAAACACCAAGTGTGCCACTATTGAGAAACACTAAAACCTGACATCCTTACTACACACAATTGCCGTAGGTGACGTACAGCCAGGCTGTAAAGCCAAAGCCACCTTGCCTGTCCTTGCAAGCTGCCATGCAGGGTGGAAGCTGGATAAGGCATGGCTCGTGTCCCCAGGGGCTGATGGTCTCCTAGATGCAGGGGAGGTGATAGAGGCAGCAGCATCTACCTCCCAAAAGGATTTTTGGGGGGGACAGATTTTGACTTTGGGAACAGGTAAACCAGGGGTTGAATCCCACCCAGCTCAGGCTGTCTCAGCTCACTGAGCTTTGTTCATTCTCCTGTTGAGCAAAACAGGGACAATGACGCCTTTCTGAAGGCTGTTGTGAGGATGAGCATTGAGCACAGGAGTCAGTCACAGCATAGGTGACCTGAGTTCTAGGGAGGGCCCAGACTGACCCAGGAGACTTCAGAGCTGGGGTTCAGCCCTGCTAGGGGGTCAGATTAAAAGGCCCGTCAGACAGGATATAGCTTGAGCAAAGGTGGGCAACATCTATTCAGAAGCAAAGGATTTATGTATTTGGGAGTGGAGAGAATACAGAAGCTGCAGAGTCTGGACTTAGGCCTGCTCCAGAGGCCAAGTTAGGAGGCTTTGGACTTTATCCGGTCTCCCTCCAGGCTGCATCCAGCAGGAGGTGTAGCTGACATCAGCAGCCAGAGGATTGGTCACTGAGGCCTGTCCCGAGGGGTCATCCACCCGCTGTTCACAAGTCCTGGTGACTTCTGGCCGAGAAGGTGGCCAATAGCTGCTTAGACTGATGGAGGCGTATATTGGGGGAGGCACTGACTGCTGGGCACCAGCCCCTTGCCTGGCAGCCAGGAAGTCTGAGATCTTAGATGCCTTGGAAGCTGCCCAGAAAGGTGCTCTGAAGGTCACCTGGTGCATTTAAACTCCCTTCTCCAGGCAGGGTTGGCCTCCCTAGAGCTGCCTGCACTGCAGCACTTCTCAGACTAAATTTTAATAATAACAATGATACATTTTTGAAACACTGACTCCTTGCCTGGCACCAGACTAAGTGGTTTTCATGTGTTAACTCATTGACTTCTCACTACCACCCATGGACCAGGAGCTATCATTATTTTCATTTCAGAAATGATACTCAGAAAGGTTTAGTAATTTGCCAGAAGTCACACAGCTAGTAAATGGCTTCAGTCCAAGGTGTGATTCCAGAATTTCACTGCCTCAAAAATAAACAAATAAATTAATTAATTAAACAAAAACACCGCCTCCAAAAAAAAACAAACAAACAAAAAAACACAGTTTTTTTCCCAGGTAGTGCCATGGTAAGGAGAAGGCAATGGCACCCCACTCCAGTACTCTTGCCTGGAAAATCCCATGAACGGAGGAGCCTGGTAGGCTGCAGTCCATGGGGTCGGGAAGAGTCAGACACGACTGAGCGACTTCACTTTCACTTTTCACTTTCCTGCATTGGAGAAGGAAATGGCAACCCACTCCGGTGTTCTTGCCTGGAGAATCCCAGGGACGGGGGAGCCTGGTGGGCTGCCGTCTATGGGGTCGCACAGAGTCGGACATGACTGAAGTGACTTAGCAGTGCCATGGTAAAGAAATCTGCCTGCCAATGCAGGAGACACAGGTTCAATCCCTGGGTCAGGAAGATCCCATGCAGTTGGAAACGGCTATCCACTTCAGTATTCTACCCGGAAAATTCCATGGACAAAGGATCCTGACGGGCTACAGTCCATGGAGTCACAAACAGGTGGACTGAGGACGCCTGCCTGCACACATACACAGGGAAGTTTATAAGACCCTCCCCAATCAATCCCAGGGAAATAATCACTGTTAATAATTTACACACAAGCCAATACAGTACATAATGAGGCAGTCCTTGCTTTCCAGTACAGTTAAATAACACCAGTCCCTCAATGAAAGTATTAGTCGCTCAGTCGTGTCCAACTCTTTGCGACCCCATGGACTGTAGCCTTCCTGGCTTTCCAGGCAAGAACACCAGAGTGGGTTGCCATTTCCTTCTCCAGGGGATCTTCAGGACCTAGGGATCAAACCGAGGTCTCCCGCACTGCAGGCAGACTGTTTACCGTCTGAGCCACCAGGGAAGTCCTCAATAACACAGTTCAAATTTCATGTGCCATATTATGTTACCTATGAATAATTGCACCAAATAGGAACTTTGCTACTACTTCTTCCATCCACAAATCACTGCGGAAATGACAGATGCACAACGGTGAGTGACCAATCACATCACTTCTTTCAAAGCCTGTTGTTGATTGGTCAGTTCAGTTCGGTTCAGCCCTTCAGTCGGGTACGACTCTTTACGACCCCATGGACTGCAGCACAGCCAGGCCTCCCTGTCCATCACCAGCTCCCAAAGTGTACTCAAACTCATGTCCATCGAGTCGCTGATGCCATCCAACCATCTCATCCTCTGTCGTCCCCTTCTCCTCCCGCCGTCAATCTTTCCCAGCCTCAGGGTCTTTTCCAATGAGTCAGTTCTTCGCATCAGGTGGCCAAAGTATTGGAGTTTCAGCTTCAGCATCAGTCCTTGCAGTGAATATTCAGGAGTGATTTCCTTTAGGATTGGTCACCATGCGTGTTATTCAGTTCCTACACAGACAGCAAAGCATGTGGTTTGTGTTGCCTCCTGTCTCCTAGTGATAAACCCATGTGACATTTTACAAAAATGTGTGAGCAAAAGAATAGGAAGTAGCTACCCAAAAGAGGGACTTGGGCAGCTCACATGAAAGCGCAGCACAGAAATACGGAGTGATAAGACTGAACGTTTATGTGAAGTCAAAGGGGCCTTAGAAAGCATCACTACGAACAAAGCTAGTGGAGGTGATGGAATTCCAGTGGAGCTATTTCAAATCCTGAAAGATGATGCTGTGAAAGTGCTGCACTCAATATGCCAGCAAATTTGGAAAACTCAGCAGTGGCCACAGGACTGGAAAAGGTCAGTTTTCATTCCAATCCCAAAGAAAGGCAATGCCAAAGAATGCTCAACTAACACACAATTGCACTCATCTCACACGCTAGTAAAGTAATGCTCAAAATTCTCCAAGCCAGGCTTCAGCAATATGTGAACTGTGAACTTCCTGATGTGCAAGCTGGTTTTAGAAAAGGCAGAGGAACCAGAGATCAAATTGCCAACATCCGCTGGATCACCGAAAAAGCAAGAGAGTTTCAGAAAAACATCTATTTCTGCTTTATTGACTATGCCAAAGCCTTTGACTGTGTAGATCACAATCAACTGTGGGAAATTCTGACAGAGATGGGAATACCAGACCACCTGACCTGTGTCTTGAGAAACCTGTATGCAGGTCAGGAAGCAACAGTTAGAACTGGACATGGAACAACAGACTGGTTCCAAATGGGAAAAGGAGTACGTCAAGGCTGTATATTGTCACCCTGTTTATTTAACTTATATGCAGAGTACATCATGAGAAACGCTGGACTGGAAGAAGCACAAGCTGGAATCAAGATTGCCGGGAGAAATATCAATAACCTCAGGTATGCAGATGACACCACCCTTATGGCAGAAAGTGAAGAGGAACTGAAAAGCCTCTTGATGCAGGTGAAAGTGGAGAGTGAAAAAGTTGGCTTAAAGCTCAACATTCAGAAAACGAAGATCATGGCATCCGGTCCCATCACTTCATGGGAAATAGATGGGGAAACAGTGGAAACAGTGTCAGACTTTATTTTGGGGGGCTCCAAAATCACTGCAGATGGTGACTGCAGCCATGAAATTAAAAGACGCTTACTCCTTGGAAGGAAAGTTATGACCAACCTAGATAGCATATTCAAAAGCAGAGACATTACTTGCCAACAAAGGTTCGTCTAGTCAAGGCTATGGTTTTTCCTGTGGTCAAGTATGGATGTGAGCGTTGGACTGTGAAGAAGGCTGAGTGCCGAAGAATTGATGCTTTTGAACTGTGGTGTTGGAGAAGACTCTTGAGAGTCCCTTGGACTGCAAGGAGATCCAACCAGTCCATTCTAAAGGAGATCAGCCCTGGGATTTCTTTGGAAGGAATGATGCTAAAGCTGAAACTCCAGTACTTGCTCACCTCATGCAAAGAGTTGACTCACTGGAAAAGACTCTGATGCTGGGAGGGATTGGGGGCAAGAGGAGAAGGGGACGACAGAGGATGAGATGGCTGGATGGCATCACTGACTCGATGGACGTGAGTCTCAGTGAACTCCGGGAGTTGGTGATGGACAGGGAGGCCTGGCGTGCTGCGATTAATGGGGTCGCAAAGAGTCAGACATGACTGAGCGACTGATCTGATCTGATCTGAAGACTGAACGTGCAATCTGAATTGAAGATAAATAGAATGATTTTTTAAATAGCTGGCAAGGACTTCTCTTGCCAGCAGTTAAGGTTCAGAGCTTCCAATGTAGGGGGCATGAGTTCAATCCCTCATCCAGGATCTAGGATCCCATAAATCGTGTGACGCAGCAAAAAAAAAAAAAAGCTGGCTCTGGGAATGTTGAACGTGCAGCTATTTGCTGTTCCAGAAGCTCTAAGTATGCAGCCAGGGAAACTTGGTGAAGGCTCATCGTAGCGACATGCGAATGAAAGCGGTTCTGACAAAAAGGATGATGTTGTCCCAAGGAAATGACGCCAGCAAAAACACCACATTAAAGGAACTGCCAGATACATTTCATAGCATTGAAAGTACAAAGGATAAAGTATTTTAAGTTGATCTGAACTTAGAAAGGCGTGTGATGATTCACCAGTGCATAGAGAAGATGCTGGTTCTGCATCTGAAGCTACACAACTGGAAGGCAAGCACTGTTTAAACAACTCTTGATAATTTCCCCCCAGATTTATTGAAGTATAATTGACAGATAAAATTGTAATATAAAGTATACAACGTGATGAATTACTCTATGTGTACTTGGTGAAATGACTCCCACAAACAAGTTAATGATGCATCCATTACCTCATGTAGTTACCCTTTTTTCTGGGAGAGGATCTACTCTCTTAGCAGATTTCAGCTATACAACAATAAAGTATTGTCTGCTGTAGCCACCAGGCTATGCGTTAGATCCTCAGAATCATTCATCTTCTAACTGGAAGTTTGTACTCTTTAATCAATCTCTCCCTGTTTCCTCCATTCCCAAGCCCCTGGCAACCACCACTGCACACTCTGCTTCCATGAGTTCGACTTTTTTCTTTCTTTTTTTTGTTTTTCAAATTCCACATATAAGTGATATTGTGCAACATTTGTCTCTTTTCTCTCTGCCTTATTTTGCTTACCATAACGTATTTCAATTTCATCCATGTTGTCACAAATAGCAGGATTTCCTTCTTTTTAAAGACTGAATAATACTCCATTGTATATACATCCATACCATATTTTCTTTATCCATTCATCCATCAACAGACACTCAGGTTGTCTCCAAATGTTGACTCATGAAGAATGTGACAATGAACACGGGAGTGCAGATGTCTTCTTGAGATAGGACTTTCTTCCTTTGGATGTATACCCAGACGTGGGATTGCTGGGTCATCCTTGATACATTTTACAATGAAAGAAAATACTTGAATTCTCAATGTTTAAATTTAAATTACACTAGCAATTTAATAAGTATTAAATGTATTATTATTAGTTTCACTACTTTTTCACTTCTCTCTACATCTATAACAGACCATCAAGAGGTTTTTTTAAAAGAAATCTTTATTTCATGTCTATGATGCGTGTGTGAGTACTAAGTCACCCTATTCATGTCCGAGTCTTTGCGAGCCCATGGACTGTTGCCCTCCAGGCTCCTCTGTCCATGGGATTCTCCAGACAAGAATACTGGAGTGGGTTGCCATGCCCTCCTCCAGGAGATCTTCCCAACCCAGGGATTAAACCTGTGTCTCCTGTGGCCCCCTACATCATCAAGAGGTTTTAATGCTTTGACAACACCTTTGAAAGGTCACTGAACAATCATAATTTTTCCCATTGTTCAGTTTTCTCTGCACCATTTCAGCTTGAATGGTCATTTTTACAGTCTCACCGTATAGTGGGAAGTGAGAACTATGTATGTGTATGCGTATGTATGCACCACCACATTTGTACCTATCTGTATAATTTAAAATGCAAGTGGAGTATATTGTCTTCCACATGCCTCTTTTTTCTTACCATATATTTTGCATCGGGTCTTAAGTTGCGGCATGCGGGATCTTTTGTTGTGGTGCCTGGATTCTCTAGTAGCACGCAGGCTTAGTTGCTTGTGGGATGTCAGTTCCTCAACCAGGAATCAAACCTACGTTCCCAGCAATGGACGGGTACAGTCTTAACAACTGAACCACCAGGGAAGTCCCCATACATTTTTACAATTGAGGTAAAATGCACAGAACGCACAGTTAACCACTTAACGTGTACAAGTCAGTGGCATTTAGTATATTCACAATGTTGCATGACCACCAGCTCCCTCTAGTTTCAAAATATTTCTATTACCCCAGAAACGCACCCTGTGTCTATGGAATAATCACATTCCCCTCTCCGTACCCTGGTAACTACTAATTTGCTTTCTGACACCACGGATTTGTCTATTCTGGACATATTCTGTGAAAGCAATCACACAATAGGTGACCCTTTGTGTTTGACTTCTTAGGAGGCTTTTGAGGTTTATCCAAGTTGTACCATGTATCAGTGTCCATTGTTCCTTCTTATGGCTAAACAGTATTCCATTGTGTGAATGGATTCCATTGTGTGAATACCCCAGTTTACCGTTTACCAGTTTACTGTTCATCTGTTGAAGGACATTTGAATTGTTTCCACCTTTTGGCTATTATGAATAATGCTGCCATTAACATTCATGTACAAGTTTCTGTGTGGACATTTGTTTTGTTTTTCCAGTGTAAAACTAGGAGTGGTGTTGCTGGGTCATGATCTAATTCTGTGTTTGGACTTCATAAAAATGTAAAACTTTTGTACATCAAAGGACACTATCAAGAATGTGATCAAAGTCATCAATTCATTTTGTGTTAAATTTTGTAGATAGAGTGAGATAGAGGTTCAACTTCATTCGCTTGCAAGGGGCTATCCAGTTGTCCTAGCACCATTTGTGGAAGAAATTATTTTACCCCCATTGAATGGTCTTCAAACTTTGTCAAAAGTCATCTGGGCATAGATGTTTGAGTTTGTTTCTGGGCTCTCAATTCTGGCTCGTTGGTCTGTATGTCTGTCCAAAGCCAGTGCCACACTGTTTTGATTACTGTAACTTTGTAGTATGTTTTGAAATCAACATGCATTTTTCATGTAACCTAAATATCTTTTCATGTCAAAATGCTAAGGAGTGGTCTCATTCCTTTTGGTGACTATATAGCATTCCACTGTATGGATAAATCAAAACAAATTGAATCAGCCTCCAATTGATAAGACATTGAATTGTCTTGTTTTTTTCTCACACACAATACTGCAATTATCATCCAGGTTTATGTATGGGTATGAACATCCCTGTAAGATAAACATCCAGAAGACGGAGTGTTTAAGTCAAAGAATAATATCAGATCAGGTCAGTCGCTCAGTCATGTCTGACTCTTTGCGACCCCATTAATCGCAGCACGCCAGGCCTCCCTGTCCATCACCAACTCCCGGAGTTCACTGAGACTCACGTCCATCGAGTCAGTGATGCCATCCAGCCATCTCATCCTCTGTCGTCCCCTTCTCCTCTTGCCCCCAATCCCTCCCAGCATCAGAGTCTTTTCCAATGAGTCAGCTCTTCGCATGAGGTGAGCAAAGTACTGGAGTTTCAGCTTTAGCATCATTCCTTCCAAAGAAATCCCAGGGCTGATCTCCTTCAGAATGGACTGGTTGCATCTCCTTGCAGTCCAAGGGACTCTCAAGAGTCTTCTCCAACACCACAGTTCAAAAGCATCAATTCTTCGGCGCTCAGCCTTCTTCACAGTCCAACTCTCACATCCATACATGACCACAGGAAAAACCATAGCCTTGACTAGATGAACCTTTGTTGGCAAAGAAATGTCTCTGCTTTTGAATATGCTGTCTAGGTTGGTCATAACTTTCCTTCCAAGGAGTAAGCGTCTTTTAATTTCATGGCTGCAGTCACCATCTGCAGTGATTTTGGAGCCCCAAAAAATAAAGTCTGACACTGTTTCCACTGTTTCCCCATCTATTTCCCATGAAGTGATGAGACCGGATGCCATGATCTTCGTTTTCTGAATGTTGAGCTTTAAGCCAACTTTTTCACTCTCCACTTTCACCTGCATCAAGAGGCTTTTTAGTTCCTCTTCACTTTCTGCCATAAGGGTGGTGTCATCTGCATACCTGAGGTTATTGATATTTCTCCCGGCAATCTTGATTCCAGCTTGTGCTTCTTCCAGTCCAGCGTTTCTCATGATGTACTCTGCATATAAGTTAAATAAACAGGGTGACAATATACAGCCTTGACATACTCCTTTTCCCATTTGGAATCAGTCTGTTGTTCCATGTCCAGTTCTAACTGTTGCTTCCTGACCTGCATACAGATTTCTCAAGAGGCAGATCAGGTGGTCTGGTATTCCCATCTCTTTCAGAATTTCCCACAATTGCTTGTGATCCACACAGTCAAAGGCTTTGGCATAGTCAATAAAGCAGAAATAGATGTTTTTCTGGAACTCTCTTGGTTTTTCCATGATCCAGCAGATGTTGGCAATTTGATCTCTGGTTCCTCTGCCTTTTCTAAAACCAGCTTGCACATCAGGAAGTTCACAGTTCACATATTGCTGAAGCCTGGCTTGAAGAATTTTAAGCATTACTTTACTAGCATGTGAGATGAGTGCAATTGTGCAGTAGTTTGAGCATTCTTTGGCATTGCCTTTCTTTGGGATTGGAATGAATAATATAAGTCACTAATATTAAGTTGCCCTCCAGAAGATATACCAGTGACTTTTAGGGCATCATAGTATTGACTTGGTGGATCTCAATCTTATTATTCTCTGCCTGAGACACAGAAAATCGTGTTTCATTGTAGTTTGCACTTTGTCAGTTATGACAAGGTTCAGCATCTCTTCAAGTTTACATGCTGTTTTCTTTTTGTGTGTGAATTTATATCTTTTGCCCACTTTTTTTTTTCTATTGACATGTTGGTCTTTTGTAACTGATTGATAAGAATCCTTTGCATATTAAGGCTCACACTGTATTAGAATGGTCTGATTACTCATTTGTCCCCCTCATTCTGTGTGCACACCTTAAGGGAAAGGAAGGTATCCTGTTCTCTGTGTGCCTGGTGGCTAGCCTAGGGCATAACGTGTAATGGGAGTTCAATAAATACTTGCTGAAGTAATAAATATGCCAGCAAATTTGGAAAACTCAGCAGTGGCCACAGGACTGGAAAAGGTCAGTTTTCATTCCAATCCCAAAGAAAGGCAATGCCAAAGAATGCTCAACTAACACACAATTGCACTCATCTCACACGCTAGTAAAGTAATGCTCAAAATTCTCCAAGCCAGGCTTCAGCAATATGTGAACTGTGAACTTCCTGATGTGCAAGCTGGTTTTAGAAAAGGCAGAGGAACCAGAGATCAAATTGCTAACATCTGCTGGATCATGGAAAAAGCAAGAGAGTTCCAGAAAAACATCTATTTCTGCTTTATTGACTATGCCAAAGCCTTTGACTGTGTGGATCACAATCAACTGTGGAAAATTCTGAAAGAGATGGGAATACCAGACCACCTGATCTGCCTCTTGAGAAATCTGTATGCAGGTCAGGAAGCAACAGTTAGAACTGGACATGGAACAACAGACTGATTCCAAATGGGAAAAGGAGTACGTCAAGGCTGTATATTGTCACCCTGTTTATTTAACTTATATGCAGAGTACATCATGAGAAACGCTGGACTGGAAGAACCACAAGCTGGAATCAAGATTGCCGGGAGAAATATCAATAACCTCAGGTATGCAGATGACACCACCCTTATGGCAGGAAGTGAAGAGGAACTAAAAAGCCTCTTGATGCAGGTGAAAGTGGAGAGTGAAAAAGTTGGCTTAAAGCTCAACATTCAGAAAACAAAGATCATGGCATCCGGTCCCATTCCCATCACTTCATGGGAAATAGATGGGGAAATGGTGGAAACAGTGTCAGACTTTATTTTTCGGGGCTCCAAAATCACTGCAGATGGTGACTGCAGCCATGAAATTAAAAGACGCTTACTCCTTGGAAGGAAAGTTATGACCAACCTAGATAGCATATTCAAAAGCAGAGACATTCCTTTGCCAACAAAGGTTCATCTAGTCAAGGCTATGGTTTTTCCTGTGGTCATGTATGGATGTGAGAGTTGGACTGTGAAGAAGGCTGAGCGCCGAAGAATTGATGCTTTTGAACTGTGGTGTTGGAGAAGACTCTTGAGAGTCCCTTGGACTGCAAGGAGATGCAACCAGTCCATTCTGAAGGAGATCAGCCCTGGAATTTCTTTGGAAGGAATGATGCTAAAGCTGAAACTCCAGTACTTTGCTCACCTCATGCGAAGAGTTGACTCATTGGAAAAGACTCTGATGCTGGGAGGGATTGGGGGCAAGAGGAGAAGGGGACGACAGAGGATGAGAT
The DNA here is from genome assembly GCF_029407905.1 of Bubalus kerabau. NCBI lineage: Eukaryota > Metazoa > Chordata > Mammalia > Artiodactyla > Bovidae > Bubalus > Bubalus kerabau. The sequence goes on along the minus strand of NC_073634.1, from coordinate 102,159,175 downwards.
GGCTGGATGGCATCACTGACTCGATGGACGTGAGTCTCAGTGAACTCCGGGAGTTGGTGATGGACAGGGAGGCCTGGCGTGCTGCGATTCATGGGGTCGAAAAGAATCGGACATGACTGAGCGACTGACCTGATCTGATCTGAAGTAATAAAAGGTGTGTATCTAAGTTCCTGCACCAGTTGTTGATAGTAAAAAGATGAACAAAGAAGAGTCCGGTTCTAACGGAGCTCACAGTCTGGTTGGAGAGATAAACATTCATTCTCTCACTCAGTGAAAGTTTATCGAGCATCTTCCTCTGAGACACAGGCATAGTGATGTCCCAGGCAGCTGCTAGGATGAGAAAAATGCCAGGATTATGACCCAGGTGATCTGGTCCCCCTGGAATCTGGGCTGGTCGGTGCCCCTCCCTGCTCATCACTATCCCCATCCATAAAATGTAAGCAACTAGATCAAATTCTCTCCTTTCCCATTGAGCGTCTCTCAGTCTGTGCTTCATCGATTCTTTCTGGAAATAGTGAGTCAGTAGCCCAAGGGGCCGTGGTGTCACTTCTCAGCCTCCCCTTGCTCCACAGTGGCAGTGAGTACAGGCTTTGAAGTCTGTGTCCTGAGTTCAAATTCCAGCTCTGCTACCTGCTAGCTGTGGCCTTGGGTCTGTTGCTTCGCCTCTTGATGGCACCTTTCTCATGGGATTCAAAGTGATGGGCCCTGTAAAGTGCTGGGCAGGCAGCCTGGCACAGAGAAAGTGTGCAGTAAATAAAAGGCTATGGTCATTACCCTTAAGCTAGTCATCAGGGCTGTAGAGGAGTTGTCCAGGGAAGACTTGCTTCCTGGAAGATGAGAGATGAGGCACATGGGGAGTTGGAGGTGGGTGTGGCTTGGGAAAGGCTGCCCCAGAGCCTTCCTGGTATCTCTGAATGAGGCAATGGTGAGAGCTCCCAGGTGTCTGTGAATGAGCCCCTGTAGAGGTACCTAGGTCAGCCCAGTCAGTGCAAGAACCCTGGTCTGCGAGGCCAGCAATCGCACCTCGGGGTGGGCCTGGACCAGCATACTCCCCGCCGACGGTCTCCTCTATGAAGTGAGGCCACACTCCCCTCTGAGACACAAAGTTGTCCTCTGTCCTAATGTATCATATGGCTTAATGTCTAGGGCCAGCTAGCCAGAAGTCTAGACAGGACTGGCTCTGCATGTCCCCTTTTGGTGGCCTCAGGGACAACAAGCACCCATTTCCCCACAGGGCAATGCCTTGCAGGGATTCCCAGGTGGCTCAGTGATCAAGAATCCGCCTACCAATGCAGGAGATGCAAGAGACCTGGGTTCCATCCCTGGGTCGGGAAGATCCCCTGGAGGAGGAAATGGCAACCCACTCCAATATTCTCACTGGGAAAATTCCATGGACATAGGAGCCTTGCAGGCTTCAGTTCAGGGGTTGCAAAGAGTTGGACATGCAACACACAAGCAGCATGCAACGCCTTGACACCTGGCAGTGTTGCTGGTGAGGGCAGCCCAAGTGGCCACCTGTGCCCTTCCCACCCTCGGCTCAGACCCCCAGTGGCTTTCCCTCCCCTTCAAGTTCCTGGAAACTGTCCCCATGACACCCACGGGCTCAAAGGAAAGAGACATGTGCAAGTATTCAAGGGCAAACACTCTTATTTGCACAAGTAGTCACAACCGCACACAGATTTACCCACGTTCAAGGTCACATTAAAACTTTCAAGGACCATATTCACTTCTACTTCATGGGCCCCTTTCTCCATTAAAAAAATATACATCAAAGGAGAACTCCCTGGTGGTCCAGTGGTTCAGACTTCATGCTCTCACTGCCAAGAGCCCTGGTTCAATCCCTGGTCAGGGAACTAAGATCCCGCAAGCCACACAGTTTGGCTATATATATATATATATATACTTTATAACTATGTTGGTATAAAGAACAAATATCGTCCAGGCTAGATTCATTATTATAAATTCATTATTATATTATATTCCCTTGTGCATGCATGCCAAGTCGCCTCAGTCGTGTCTGACTCTTTGCGACCCCATGGACTGTAGCCCCTCGGGGCTCCTCTGTCTGTGGGATTCTCCAGGCAAGAATACTGGAGTGGGTTGCCACGCCCTCCTCCAGGGGATCTTCCGACCCAGGGATTGAATGCATGTCTCTTGTCTCCTGCATTGGCAGGCAGGTTCTTTAACACTAGCACCACTTGTGTTCTTATTTTAAAATAAAACGAAAACATTTTCATAGGCCCTTCAAGCTATTTCAGGCCCTCAGCACTAAGCCTCCTGAGATCTGATGAAGTCAGTCCCACTGAAATGGGTCATAATGTATGAATTTCATGGGTATTCATAAAGTGCCCACTCTATTATTACCATTTGCCATTTACAGTCACCTTTTATGTGCCAGGCATTCAGTGAAGGGCTTTCCATGAACTACCTTATTTTTATTTATTTCACAGATAGGGAAACTGACATTGAGAGAGGTAAAGTGACTTGCCCTGAGTCACACAGCCAAGATGTGCATGACCCCAAGCCTGTGTCCTAACCTTCTCCGCCTGTGTCTGCTTGGTGCCCAATCCCAGGTGGGCATCAAAGGTTTGGCAGGACAGACCTGCTCCACAAAGGGTGCAGCATGATACCCACTCCTGTGCCCACAGACTCACCGGGACACACACACCAGTTGCTGCCCTGGCAGTCCCCTGCAGTGGAAGCCAGATCCTGGTTTCCAGCCCCAGCCCTGAGGTAGCATGAGTGGTTAAGCGTGTCCTCATCCTGCACAGGCTCTCCCCCACGCCACGGAGCCAGGTGGCCCAGGCCACCCCCAGCCCCAAGGTACCACCTTTCCTGAGAGCTGGCAGTGAGAGTGAAGGGCCAAGACTGGCAGAGGAGAGGAAAGGGCCACACGCTGGGCTCTTAAAGTGTGGGCATCCCGTGATTCGAACCCTCCCCTGATCTGCCGGAGCCCCATTTGAGTGTTTGTTGTTTTTCAGTTGCTCAGTTGTGTCCCACTCTTGGCAACCCCACGGACTGCAGCACACCAGGCTCCCCTGTCCTTCAGTATCCCTCGGAGTTTGCTCACATTCATGTCCATTGAGTCGGTGATGCCATCCAACCATCTTGTCCTCTGTTGCCCCCTTCACCTCCTGCCTTCAATCTTTCCCAGCATCAGGGTCTTTTCTAATGAGTCAGTTCTTCACATCAGGTGGCCAAAGTATTGGAGCTTCAGCTTCAGCATCAGTCCTTCCAGAGAATATTCAGGGTTGATTTCCTTTAGGATGGACTGGTTTTTATTGTTATGTTATCATTCTTACAAATTTCCTTGCCTTTTTTCGTTTTGCTTTTAGATTTTATTTATTTTTGGCTGCACCAAAAATATTTATTTATTTATATAATATTTATTTATTTATTTTTTGCTGCTGTACTCAGGCTTTCCCTAGCTGCAGCAACTGGGGGTTACTCACTGTGGTGTGAGGGCTTCTCACCGAGGCGGCTTCTCATTGCGGAGCACTGGCTTTAGGCACAGGCTTCAGTAGTTGTGGTACGTGAGTTGTTTTACTCTGAGGCATGTGAAATCTTCCCAGATGAGGGATCGAACCCCTGTCCTCTGTATTGGCACCCAGATTCTTATCTACTGGGCCACCCGGGAAGTTCCTTCCTTGCCTATTAAGGATGAGGGGGGTGGTTTGAGGATAGCACCTGCTTTCCAGGGCTGTTGAAAGGGTCTGATGACATCAGTATAGTCCTTATTGCAGTGCCTGGTGCTGAGTGAGCAAATTAGAACTGATCGTATTAATATTATTCCTACCTCTGTGATCAGGTGAGATGATGGCAGGTGTGATCTGGGGGCAGAGGAGGTGTAGCCACCTTAGGAGAAAGGCCAGAATTGATAGACATAAAGGGCTGTGGGCAACCACATCAGAGAAGGGATCAGCCTACTAGGCACCCGCAGATTTTGAACCAAGTGGTCAGGAGGTGGTCGAGGAGGGGGTTCCCCTAAGATTAAGTCCATCTGGGGAGTCAGCAGGATTTCAGGCACAGGACGGGAGCAGGCACCCCTGCACTCGGCTGTCTTAGGGGACCAGCCATCCCCGTTCTCTCAGGATGGTGCTAGTTTTAGCTCTGGAAGTCCGGTGTCCTGAGAAACCCCTCAATCTCTGTCAAGCGGGATGGTGGGTCCCCCCAGAACAGGCACGGCTGTGCCCTCCAAGGCCAGCACTGGGCTCACACCAGGCCGTGTGCCTCCCATCCTCTGCTGAGGGAACTTGAAGCAGGCGGGCACTTTCCCCCAGACACAGGGTGGAATGCCCTTCCTCAGATAATAATCGCACTGCCCTTTTTTGGTTCTTAGCCGCAGGGAGTAAATCGGAGGGTGAACTCTTGACTGACTTCCCAGCCCCTGGATTCTCCCAGCTCGCCCCCACGGGCCTTTGCACCGCCTGGCATCCTTTCCCTTCCTCTGGGACTGGGCTTGAAGGCCTCGCCCTCCAAGGAGCCCTCCGGAACTCCTGCCCGCAGGGGCCGTGCCCCCAGCGCCCTCTAGTGTCCGGTTGTGTTAGTCTCCTGGCCGTCTGTACCAAAGTACCACACACCGGGTGGTTTTAAATGTAGAGAGAAATTTTTTCTCTCACCGTTCTGGAGGCTGGAAGTCCAAAATCAAGGTGTTATTGGGGCCATGCTTTCTCTGTCGGCTCCAGAGGAGAATCTGTACATGCTTTTCTCTTAGCTCTGTGCTGTCAGGAGTCCTCGGTGTTCCTTGGCTCGTAGACACATTAGTCTCTGCCTCACCCACTCCAGTGTTCTTGCCTGGAGACTCCCAGGGACAGCGGAGCCCGGTGGGCTGCCGTCTGTGGGGTTGCACAGAGTCGGACACGACTGAAGCGACTTAGCAGCAGCAGATGTCTTCACATGACCTTTCTCCCGTGTGTCTGTGCTCTTTTCTCTTCTTACAAGGAAACAAACTGTACTGGCGATAGTCCACGCTGATCCAGTGAGACCTCGTCTTAAATTTTTCGAATATTTACTTATTTACTATTATTACTATTTTTTGGAGAAAGGAATGGCAGCCCACTCCAGTATTCTTGCCTGGAGAATCCCATGGACAGAGGAGCCTGGTGGGCTAGAATCCGTGGGGTCACAAAGAGTCAGACGTGACTGAAGTGACTTAGCATGCATGCATTGCTATTTTGGTCTGGGCCAGCGTTAGTTGCAGCACGCGGGAGCTTTAGTCGCCGCATGTGGGATCTAGTTCCCTCACCAGGGATCAAACCTGGGCCGCCTGCAGCCCAGAATCTTAGCCACTGGACCACCAGGGGAAGTCCGTCGTCTTAAATGGGTCACACCTTCAAAGATCCTGTTTCCAAATAAGGCCACATTCACAGATTGTTGTTTAGTCGCTCAGCCATGTCCAACTCTGCGACCCCACGGACCAACCCCAAGATCCCCAGCGGATCTTCCCGACCCAGGGATTGAACTTGCATCTCCAGCATGTCTCTTGCATTGCAGGCAGGTTCTTTACCCCCGAGCCACTGGGGAAATATTCACAGGTTACCAGAGGTTAGGACTTGGACATATGCTTTTGGAGGACACGATTCGAACCATAACACACACCTTCGCGTTGGTCAGGAAATACGTGCTGGATAGTAATGGAGACAGTGTTTGTGGGCATCTCTTGACACGCCTGCTCCACACTGCGGTCTCAGCGCTTTGCCAGGACCTGGTCAGAGAACATGCTCCAGAGAAGCTGATGACTGGGTGAGGACCAGAGGAGGAAGTGCCCCGCCTTGGGACAGATGACTAGTTTTCTGGGCTCTGAAATGCTTTGAAAGACCTTGGAGGAACAGGCTGGGTTGGGAGCGGAGTTTAGAAGGGACTAGGATAGGGAGTTGCCTAGTTTAGGCCAGACTTATATCTTTTCTTTCTTTCCCTCTTTCTCTTTTTCGGCTGCACTGGATGTTAGTTGTGGCACATGGGAAAATATCTGTGTGGCTTGTGGGATCTAGGTCCCTGACCAGGGATCAAACCCAGGCCCCCTGCATTGGGAGCGGGGATTCTTAGCCACTGGACCACCAGGAACGTCCCATAGGCCAGATTTATTTCTTATAAGCAAGGGCCAATAACTATCCACTTCCTAGAATCTCCTAGTGTGGGCAAGCCTGAGCCTTTGCATCCATGACTGGGTTATAAACTACTCTCCTTTTATTTCTCCTCTATAGTAAAGTTAGAGGGTCTCACTGATAGTTATGAAATGTTGTGAACAGGTAGATTACTTTGGACTTACAGTTTCCAGTCCTGTGTGCAAGGAGCTTGGAAGTCATCACACTGTCCTTGTGAATAAAAAGCTGAGCCAAGGAAAAAATTAACAGCTTTTCTTAGATTCATCAGAGAAGTGAGGCCACAATGCAAACCGCCGCCTCGGGTACGTGTATGTGTCATCTGAGGCTGCTTTCCCAAAGCAGCAGCAGACTTGAGAAGCTGCGACAAAGACTGTCTGCCCTGCAAAGCCTAAAATATTTGCTCTGACCCAAGGCAGAAAATGTTTGCTGGCGCTGATATAAGATGAGGAGAGTTAACAGACAGGAATGGTGAGTGTGGCTGGGAGAGAGCAAGCAAGAGAAACGGTGGTAGGAAACGACCTGGGCCCTCATCTCTGATCTAATATGGCCTCGTAGTATATGGTCATAGGATACGGTAGAAACTTTGGGTTTTATTCTTACTATGAGAATTTTTAAAAGAAAGAAAGGAAACCGAAGCCACTCAGTCACGTCTGACTCTTTGTGACCCCATGGACTGTAGCCTACAAGGTTCCTCCATCCATGGGATTCTCCAGGCAAGAATACTGGAGTGGGTTGCCATTTCCTTCTCCAGAAGATCTTCCTGACCCAGGGATTGAACCCGGGTCTTCCACATTGTAGGCAAATGCTTTACCGTCTGAGCCACCAGGGAAGTCCAGGTCTAAGGGGTCTAGTTCCCTGACCAGGGATGGAACCCTGGTCCCCTGCATCGGGAGTGTGAAGTCTTAGCCACTGGACCACCAGGGAAATCCCAATGTACAAGTTTCTGTATGGACATATTTTTCGTTTTCATTTCTCTTGGGTATATACCTAGGAGCGGAATTGCTAGGTCGTATGATAACTCTATGTTTAATATTTTGAGAAACTTCTAAACTGTTTTCCACATCCGCTGCAGCATTTTACACTCCCAGAAGCAATATACAAGGCTTCCAATTTCCCACCATCCTTGAAACACTTGTAATTATCTGTCTTGTTATAGCCATTCTAGTGGGTGCAAAGTTGTGTCTTAGTGTACCATTTACCTAACGGCTAATGATCTTGAGGATCTTTTCATGTGCTTGCTAGCAATTTATACCTCTTTGGAGAGATTCAGATTTATAATTTGCAAATACTTTCTCCTATGTGGGGTTTTTCATTTTCTTGATGGTATCTTTTGAGACACAAAAGTTTTTAATTTTGGTGAAGTCTAAATCCATTTTTTCTTTTATTGCTTGTGTTGTTATATATAAAAGCTGCTATATATGGTGTTATATAAAAAAAAAAAACAAAAAACCATCTTCTAATGCAAGGTCAACAGAGAAGGCAATGGCACCCCACTCCAGTACTCTTGCCTGGAAAATCCCATGGATGGAGGAGCCTGGTAGGCTGCAGTCCATGAGGTCGCTAAGAGTCGGACACGACTGAGCGACTTCACTTTGACTTTTCACTTTCATGCATTGGAGAAGGAAATGGCAACCCACTCCAGTATTCTTGCCTGGAGACTCCCAGGGACGGGGGAGCCTGGTGGGCTGCCGTCTATGGGGTCGCACAGAGTAGGACACGACTGAAGCAACTTAGCAGCAGCAGCAGCAATGCAAGGTCAAAAACTTTACTCCTGTTTTCTTCAAGGAGTATTATAGTTTTAACCCTTTTATTGAGTTAATTTTTTTATAAGGTAGGAGTCCAGTTTCATTCTTCTGCATGGGGATATCCAGATGTTTCAGCACCAATTTGTTGAAAAGATTGTTATGTCTTCATTGAATTTTCTTTTCGTTTTTTGCTCGGGGGTCACATAACTAGTTAGCATGCCAGAGTCTCCTTCATTATCGGAATTAACCAGACAAATCACTTTACCAACTAAGAACGGCCATACACCGCCACCCACAGAATCGAGAAAGAGCCATCAGTCTGCCAGTCCTGTCCCTCATTGAATTTTCTTGGCACCCTTGTCAAACAGCAATTGATCAAATAGCAGTTTACTTTTGGGCTCTCAATTCTACTCCCTTGATTTATATGTCTATCCTTATGCCAGTACCACACTGTTTTTTGGTTCCCTTAGCTTTTTAGTAAGTTTTGAAATTGTGCAGTGTGTCCTTCAATGATTTTCTTCTTTTTTAAGCATTCACTTTTTAATTTATGTTTGTTGAATCTTTTTTTTTTTTTTCTTAGCAGCACTGCAAGGCTGTGGGTTCTTAGTTCCCTGATGGAACCCGGGCCCTGGCAGTGAAAGCACCGAGTCCTAACCACTGGATCGCCAGGGAATTCCTGAATCTCTTCTAAGGCCTGATCAGCTTTAGATTTGGTTTTAGCACAGAAATAATCTACAGGTGGTATGTGTGTTTCCAGAGTCAGGACGTAATGTAGGCTTGGCTCTGTCTGTGATATTAGAAGCCATCCATAATCTTCACCTGGATCATTTTTAATTAGAGGTGATTTACATTTTGAGGGCTTCGTGCATAGCTCAGTCGGTAAAGCATCTGCCTGCATTGCAGAAGACCTGTGTTCAATTCCTGGGTTGGGAAGATCCCCTGGAGAAGGAAATGGCAACCCAATCCAGTATTCTTGCCTGGAGAATCCCATGGACAGAGGAGCCTGGTGGGCTGCAGTTTGTGGGATCGAAAGAGTTGGACACAACTTAGCACTATCTTTTTCTTTCTTTTTCTTAACATTTTGAAAGAGTTACTGTGGTTGCTGGGGCAGGGGGTGGTCCCAGTGTTTCAAGAACTGAAGGATAGTCATGCGACAAAACACTTGTTGCCATGCCTGGTACAGAGCGACCACTTGATAAATACCAGCCCTTATTGTTCTTGTTATTAGAGCTAGTGGGGGGGCACCAAGTCCTGGGCCCAGAGCCATTTTTCTGGCCAGGGTGTTCTCCCTTCTCTGTCCTTGGAGGGGACGTCGCCCCACGGCTCTGGGAGGCATGTTCAGGAATGCGACGGCCATCTGTTTGCACCTGGTGGGGCCTCTCCAGGGAAAGAAGTCTGGAGCTTCGCTCACCCGGTGTTTGCACCAGACTGTAAGTGCTCTCGCCCATGAGCTCTGCTGCTTGCATGACCTGAGGCTCCTGGGATCTGGCTTGGTCCTGGCTTCAAAGCTGTGCATGAGCCTCCTCTTTCAGGAAGCCTTCTCTGACTGAAGCCTGGGTGTGGGCTCCTCCCTACCCCTGCTTCTGATCTAGCTTATCGCTCTGCATCCTTGGTGCTGCAGCCTCCCCATCGGCCCCTAACCCAGCCCAGTGTTTGGTACACAGTAGGTGCTTCATAAATGTTGGCTGAATAAATACATTATGCATAAACTCAAGAACAGGCACTGGTTCCTCCCTTATCCAAGTAGTGTGTGATGTACGCAAAGGTCACTCTATTGAGCACCTCGAATTTCCCCCCTTTTTCATCTCCTCCCTGAACTCATTGAGCTCAGTTCATCTTTGTTCTCTCTCTGTGCCCCTGTATCCCTCTACTCCTTCACCCATCTCAACCCTCCTCAAACTCCCTCACTCCAACCTCTACTCACCTCTGCATCACTGCCCCAACTCATCTTTGCTTCATTTCCTTAATATGATGCATACCCAATTCAAAAGCAAGTCCTTGTATCACTGAACCCATAATGACATCAATATTAAGATACATTGTTATTTTATGGACTAATAAGGGAGGAGGAAATTGCCTATTAAATTCATTCTATAGGTTCTAAGATACATCTGAAAGTGCAGTGTGCAAAAATACACATTTCAGAATCAAATATGATATGATCTCCATACAAAAAGACTTGGAAACATAGAAAAGCACACCCATGATTCAATCACCTACAATTCCACCAGTCAGAGGGAACCTTTGTTAACATGTTACTACGTTTCCTTCTAAACTTTTTTTCCATTCATGTACGACCATAAAAAATGTATATATACAAGCACATACAAGGGTATTTTTTAAAACATAATCATACCATACATGCTATTTTGTCGCCTGTTTTATTGATATCAGTACAGCACATTTATAAACATTCCTCTAAAATGTAATTTTCTCCCATATTTTTAATCATAAAAATAAAACATTTATTTTAGAAAATGTGAAAAAAAGAAAATTATTAAGGAAGAGAAGGAAAAGTGTCTGTTTACTAACCAAAGACAATCACTGCCGAAGGCAATGGCAACCCACTCCAGTACTCTTGCCTGGAAAATCCCATGGATGGAGGAGCCTGGTGGGCTGCCGTCTATGGGGTCACTAAGAGTCAGACACGACTGAGTGACTTCACTTTCACTTTTCACTTTCCTGCATTGGAGAAGGAAATGGCAACCCACTCCGGTGTTCTTGCCTGGAGACTCCCAGGGACGGGGGAGCCTGGTGGGCTGCCGTCTATGGGGTCGCACAGAGTAGGACACGACTGAAGCGACTTAGCAGCAGCAGCAGCAGCACTAACCTAAGATAATCACTGCCATTTAACATTTTGGGGATCACACAATTTCCCTGGCAAAGATCATGCTATTGTTTTTACTATTTCCATACATGCTGAGTGCCAGGCCTGGCGAGAGGTATTAGGGCCTGGTGAAAGCATAGGGCCACCAATGTTAGCAAAGTACCCACTAGGTGCCAGGCTCCACGTGGGGCTCTCTCTGAACCATTCACGTCACCAGGACTCCCAGGCGATGGAAAAACCTGGCTGGTGTACAGACCGTCCCCACACCCTTCCCCGGGGCCCAGGGCCAGGTGCTAGGAGCCCTGCTGTTGCTGTTGTCCTGACCCAGAGCAGCTCCTCTTCTGACCTTGGCAAGTCCCCAAATCTCTGAGCCTCAATGTCCTTATCTTTAGATGAGGATTATCCTGACCCCTCTGGTAAGCATGCTGTGAGGACTCGGACTGTGAAGAACAGTGAGGGTTGACTGTGAGCTACAGCGGGTGGCTTCAGCACCTGCAGCCCCCCTGAGACTCCAACCCACAGGGACCAGGAGGCTCCGAGGGACCACGAAGCCCATGCCCCTATTACACTGATGGGGAGACTGAGGCCAGGAGGAGCTAACGCACTTGTGCAATATCACCCAGCCACGATGGACTGAGGACCTGAGCCTGATGGTCCCCGGGCCAGGCCAGTGTCTGCATACCTGTGGGTGAGGGGGAAGCTGGCCCGGAAGGAACCCAGGGAAGGAAGCTCTCCTGCTTCCTCCCCAGCCCCTCCTGGGTCAAACTTTAACCTGATGGAATCCAGTTTATGTCCCAAGACGTGCGGAGTCCAGGCTGGCAGGTGGGCAAGTCCAGGCTCGTGGCATGGGGAGGAGCCAGGCGCGGGGAGGCTGAAGGAGCCCTCCTCTTCACCTCCTCCAGGAGGGGCGGACACGGAGACTGTGGTCACAGAGCAGTTGCCTCCCCGGGGCGAGCCCAGGCTGACTCTCCGCTTGCTCTGTCTCCAGCTGACTCTCTGCTTGCTCTGTTGTCTCCAGTTCACCATGGCTAAACGGCTGCAGGCTCGAAGGCTGGACGGGATCGACTACAACCCATGGTGAGCCAGGCAGGACTGGGGAGGATGGTGGTGGGGGTCCCCTGGCTCGAGGATAGCAGGGCTGGCGATCCCTGGGTTGGCAGGGACTCAGTGGTACCCAAGACGGCTGCATACTCGGACCGGGAGGTTTGCAGCCTCAGCCCTTGAGAGGTGAGACACCCCCAGCCACCGGCTTGGGTTTGGGTCTCAGCCTCACCCTGCTTGGCTGTAGCATTTGGGGCCGGTGACTCACCTGCTCTGAGCTGCCAGGTCCAGCTAGGAAATGGAGATACTTCTGTCTCCCCTGAAGGGCCTTGGGAGGATGAGATGAAATACAGTGTGAGCCATGGCTACTACCCAGGCACCGGGCTGAGGGCTTTCCGGGGGCAGAGGGGTGTCTTTCATTTCACACTTAGTAGAGAACAAGATAAGCTAAAGAATATAAGAAGGTGAGACATGGGCGGCTCCTCACCGATACTTGCAGAGCTTAGCATCTTTTCTTTATTGACTCGTTCTACATGTGAAAGGCGTACGTGCCCGCTGTCACTCGTGATGCAATGGATGCAATTGAAGATGTATAAGAAAGACTGAAGGACCTTCCTTCTTCCCCCTTCTCCAACCCCTGATCCCAGCCCACTCCCCCTTTGGTCAAGAGCACAGAGCCACCTCTGTACGTAAAAAATATATCATTGGCTGTTGTTTTTATCCAAAATGGGACCATCTTTTTCTTTCAAACTCCCCTCCTGTACCGCATTTTGTATTTTGCAAAAATCTTCCACCTCCGTCTTCTCCTCTGATGCTCCCTGGTGTTTGGGATAGGGGAGCCAGGCCCAAAGACCCGATGGTGTCCGGCTGCCCTCCAGGTTGAGCCCCCAGGGTCCTGCTTCCCAGGCTGTCCCATCTGTCCTCTCTGTGAGGCAGGTGGGCAGGCCTGTGGCCCATTTTGCAGATAAGGTCAAGTCCAGCCCACAGGGAGGAAATGACTGGCCGGGAGAGGCAGCTAGAGTCTTTCCTGACTCACAGAGCCAGCAGACTCTTGAACCTGTCATACCCATTCTACAGAAGGGAGGACTGAGGCCAGGAGAAGCCAAGTCTCAGGCAGAGTCAGGGCAGAGCTGGCCTGGGAGGACAGCACAGAGCAGAGAAGCATGCTAGGAGAGATGAGGGCCATGAGAGGCCCCAGGTTCCTGCGGACCCTCGGGTGGTGGCCTGAGGATCTGGCTCCGTTGTCCCAGCCACCATGAAACACCCACCATCTGACTTTGCATCTCAGCTCTGCTTTAGCCACTAGTGTGGCTCTGAAAAGGTCATGGGCCTCTCTGAGCCTCAGCAACTTCGTGTCTTCAGAGACCTTGTGAAGCTCTGGAGAGAAGAATAACCGATTTTAGACATATTTATTGTTAGGCAAATTCACTGCCACCACACCTGACTCTTCTGCCCCTTGCCAACCTGGAGCCATGTGCCAGCCTTTTTATCCAGCTTCTCAGCCTCTCTGCCAGCTTCCCTAAAGAGGTGGCCAGCAGGCAGGCCCAGAAGAAAGGTGGTAAGGGGCCAGAGGCGGCAGATGGCAGGGCTGGTGGGACTACAGTCTGTTCAGAGTAACTCTCCAGGGCCTGACTGTTGCTTCAGACAGAGGTGGACTCAAAAGCCAACTGGGAAAAGCCAATTGGGAGCCCTCGGGCAAGTCCCCTGAATCCCACCTTCTCCATCCCCATTGCGACCGAGGAGCAGAACTTGCCTCATAGACTAACAGAGGTGATATGAGCAAATGTTTCAAAGTGTGGCATTGACAGATGCATGAATGGGTCATGAAATCCATTTAGGGGTTCTCAGCAAGTATTTGTAAAGACCAGAGTAGGACAGAATGGAAAAGACTGCTGTGGATCCCACTGGAAGGAGAACGTGGAGTCCCTGTTTGTCTCTCCAGAGTCTGGGATGTAAAAGTGATTTCTTACTGTGGATCGTGATGGAAAGTTGCAGAGCCCCTGGACTGAGACATGTGACCAGCATACGACCAGTTATGACCGTAAACAGATCAGAATGGGTGCTAATTATCCAGTTTTTCTAGAGCAAGCCCAACTGCCTTGCTCACCCTGCCCTGGAATGGAGCAGAAATCCAGGGTTCTGCTACCCACTCTCTGTTTGTTGCCCAGGGTGGAATTTGTCAAACTGGCCAGCGAGGAGGCTGATGTTGTAAATTTGGGCCAAGGCTTCCCAGACTTCTCACCCCCAGAGTTCGCCGTGGAAGCCTTTCAGCATGCCGTCAGCGGGGACTTCATGCTTAACCAGTACACGAAAGCATTTGTGAGTCTCCCAGCCCCTCTGGGGGCCCCCAGACATGGGTCTCTGCAGAGGTCCCAGGGGAGGAAGGGGCAGGCAGCTCTTTCTGGAGAGCAGGCCAATCTAGATGTTAGGGTTCACGGGGCAGAGCCCTTGAAATTCAGTCCGGCCACGATTCAGTGTTCACTGACTGTCTCCTTTGTTACAGGCCCTGGGACAGTTCATGGCCTGGGGGAAAGACAGATTTAAAAAAACAAAACATGAGCTGGGAGATCATGGTCTAGTGGGAAAAGCAGACCAGAGAACAGAAGCAGAAATCAAAGGTAGTTGATATGCTGCGATGGAGGAGCTTAGGGTCCTTGGGAACACAAAGAAGGGAATGAAACCTGAGAGATCAGGGAAGGCTCCCTGAAGGAGGTGACACATAAAGCTGATGAAAGATAGTTGATTTTTTTTTTTTTTGACTCTAAATCCAAAGTTTGTCTGTGAAGAACCACAGAGTAAATATTTGCCAGCCCTGGATCAGGTTCTTAAACGTTGGTGTGCATCTCACAGCCTGGGGGAAAGTTTCTTCCAATCCCACCACCCAGAGTCTAGCACTGTCAACAGGGTGCGACGTTGCTGAGTGTTTAGACTTTTGAACTTTTAACTTTTAAAAATGTTTATATAAACACACACATGTATCCACATGTGAGATTTGAGTGGCTTTCTGTTATGTTTTTTTATTGAAATATAAAGTTGACTCTGCATCATGTGGCCAAAGTATTGGAGCTTCAGCTTGATTTACAGCATTGTGTTAATTTCTGGGGCTCAGCAAAGTGATTCAGTTATAATATACATATATCCCCATTTAAAAATTTTCTTTTCCATTATAGTTTATCATAGCATATTGAATATAGCTCTCTGTGCTATACAGTAGAACCTTGTTTTTTGGGGTTTTCTGGCTGTGCTGCTCAGTAGGTGGGATCTTAGTTCACCTACAGCGAAAGCACAGTGTCCTAACCGCTGGATCTTAAGGGAAGGCCAACATTGTTTCTAGTATGAGTCCATTTGTGTTAAAAAATCACAAATCTTTTTCTAGAAACATACAACCCACGAAAATTGAATCAAGAACAAACAGATAATTTGAACAGATCTGTCACTACAAGTGAAATAGAGTCTGTAATTTAAAAACTCCCTACAAACGAAAGTCTGAGACCAGATGGCTTCACAGACTGAGTCTGCCAAATATACAAAGAAGAACTTATATCGATCGTTCCCAGACTCTTACAAAAAATTGAAGAGGAAACACTCCCAAAGACTTTCTATGAAGCCATCATCATCCATCAGGATGACCAAAACTAGACAGCACCGAATCAGAAAATTACAGGGAAATATTTTGATGAATACAGATGCAACAATTTTCAACAAAATATTAGCAAACCAAATCCAACAACATGTAAAAAAGATTATACACCATATCCCAAGTTCACAAGGACTGTTCAGCATAGGCAAATCAATGTGAGTCACCACATAAACAAAAGAAAAAAACAAAAACCACATGGCTATCTCAATAGATGTAAAAAAGCATTTGATGAAATTCAACATCCATTCATGATAAAAACGCTTACCCAAGTGGTAATAGAGGAAACATATCCCAACATAACAAAAGCTATCTACGACAAACCCACAGCCAATTTAATACTCAACAGTGAAAAGCTGAAAGCCTTCCCACTAAAATCTGAAACAAGACAAGGATGCCCACCCTCACCTCTTCTACTCAAGATAGTATTAGAAGTCCTAGCCACAGCAATCAGATAAGAAAAAGAAACAAAAGGTATCCAAATTGGAAGGAAAGAGACAAAACTGTCCTTGTATGCAGAGGATATGATACTATATATAGAAAACCCTAAAGACTCCACACAAAGCCACTAGAACTGATAAGCAAATTCAACATTATATATACAATGTTATGGAACTTGTTTATTTCACTACATAGTATGATAGGGGCAACTTTCCATGTCAAAATAGCCTCATTCTTTTTGATGACTACATAGTATTCCACTGACTAGAGGTGCCATAATTTATTTACCCAGCCCTGCACTGATGGTCTGGTTTGGCTATCTCACTATTAAGCAATGCCACAGTGAATATTTTGTGTGTACACACAGGTGAGCATTTATCTCAAATCACAAGAAGTAAAACCAGATAATCGAAGGGTGTAAGCATTTTAGCCTATAATGGACATCATCAAATTGCCCTCCAAAAAGACTTACATTCCCATCAATAGTCTGGTCTCAGAGCTGGCAGGAAAGTTCATTCTTTTCCTATCAATATTGAACATCAGCAATTTTTCTTTCATGACTGCCCTTATTATTTCATTTGGCTATGTGTGTTTTATTGCTTCACAAGAGCTCTTTATGTTGCAATGTTTCTCTCTTAGTTTTCTAACTTTGCTCATGGAATATTTTGATATATAGAAATTTTTCATTTTCATGTGGTCAAATCTGGTTTGGTAAACCATTTAATTAAGTTCCAGACCTTAGGTTTCAGTCCCTTGGCTTACCCTGGAATGTTTTATAAGTGTCCTCAGCAAACAAGCATATAGATCCAATATTCATCTCAAAGTGAGGGGTTTCCAAAGCTGCAACATAAACTCCCAGTCCTGCACTTCAACTGCCATGACCTTGGGCAAGTCATTTCTCTTTCTCTGGGTCTCTTTTTCCACCTGTTAAATGATGGGAATCAAGTAATGTCTCTCTTGCAAGGCTGCCAAGAAGCTCAGATGGCACAAAAGTCCTTCTTAACGAAAGTGAAAGTGGCTCAGTTGTATCCGATTCTTTGTGACCCCACAGACTGTACAGTCCATGGAGTTCTCCAGGCCAGAATACTGGAGTGGGTAGCCTTTCCCTTCTCCAGGGGATCTTCCCAACCCAGGAATGGAACCCAGGTCTCCCGCATTGCAGGCGGATTCTTTACCAGCTGAGCCTCAAGAGAAGTCCTTTAAACT
This sequence comes from Bubalus kerabau, assembly GCF_029407905.1. Lineage (NCBI taxonomy): Eukaryota > Metazoa > Chordata > Mammalia > Artiodactyla > Bovidae > Bubalus > Bubalus kerabau. The sequence continues at coordinate 102,142,174 of NC_073634.1, read as the reverse complement.
CTCTTAAACTTAAAGGGAGGTGTTTAAAGCTTGGAGTTGTTGCTATTTTGAGAGTTCCATTGGACTGTCATTCGTGAAGGCATGCACTCTTGTTCCCCATCAATGCCAGCCCTGGGTGGTGGGCCTTGCACAGAGCAGGTTTCATGGCAAGGGGTGGTGGCAGAGATGAAAGAACCCACCCCACAGAAGCTGACTTGACCCCCAGGTTTGCTGCTGAAAGATGCTAGAATTGCAGAGAGTGTCTGAACAGGAGGGTGGGCCCAGGCCGAGCCAGGTGCCTGACCCGTGCTGTCCTGGCAGGGTTACCCACCCCTGACGAAGATTCTGGCCAGTTTCTTTGGGAAGTTGCTGGGACAGGAGATAGACCCACTCAAGAACGTGCTGGTAACCGTGGGTGCCTACGGGGCCCTGTTCACAGCCTTCCAGGCTCTGGTGGATGAAGGCGATGAGGTGAATGGGCAAAGCCCGGGCTGGGTGGGGTGAAGGGTCCGGGTGGTGCCAGCCCCAGCTCATCCGACCTTTGTACTAGGTTATCATCATCGAGCCTTTTTTTGACTGTTATGGGCCCATGACATTGATGGCAGGGGGTCACCCGGTGTTTGTGTCCCTGAAGCCGGTGAGGATGCTGGTTGGGGTGTGGGTGGGCAGAGGGGTCCAAGGAGTGTGCTGGGTTGAACCCGGGGAGGTGGAAAGAAGGGAGGAAGTGGAGGAGGCCAGTTTCTCCAGGATGCGGGGAGGGGTGTCCAGAGCCCCAGAGGAGAGCCAGTGGAGACAGATGCCTGGGAGGAGGAGCCGAATTCCTAGAGATGAAAGTCAGGGAGTAAGTATTGCCACCCCCGCCCCCTCCTCTTGCAGAGCCCCACCCAGAAGGGAGAACCGGATTCAAGCAGCAACTGGCAGCTGGATCCCACGGAGCTGGCCAGCAAGTTCACATCTCGCACTAAAGCCTTCATCCTCAACACACCCAACAACCCCCTGGGAAAGGTACCTGAGAGACCTCCTCCCCGGGCACCCCTCCAGATTGGCTTGCGTGCCTGTTCTGTTACTCGTGTGCTGCCATGGGGCCTCAGATTTCTTATCCGTCAAGTGGGAGAGCTAACTGCGGAGAGCTCTGAGGATCGAGGCTCCTGGGGTCCCAGGGCCTGGGGCAGGGATCCCCAGGGAAGGTGTCAGCAGTAGGGGGCTGGGCTGGAAGCCTCTATTACTTCCCCACAGACCTGGACCCGTGACTTCACCGCTCCACTTTTATCATCTGTAAAATGGGAACACGACAGAACCGATGTCAAGGAAGACCCAGTGCTCCACCTGTGTTTCTCCTTTACTGTCACACCATCATCACACTCACAAAGCTTCTGACACCAGATATGTGGGGTTCTTTTTTTCCCCACACTAAGCAGTTCTGTGAGACCAGCTGGGTGTCCCACAAAATCCAATTCAATTTAATTCAGTCCTGACACTGTCTACCTGGAGATGGTGTCAGCTCCCACCGGTGAAGGGCTCAGTCTGACAAGGCTGCCCCCCAACCCCACTTCAGACGCCAATCACAAGTCAGTTTGTGCTTCCAACCTGTGGCTGTAAATCTGAGACGCCCACCTCCCCCCCTTCAGGTTCAATTCATCTGAGTGGCTCACAGGACTCAGGGACACACCTACTAACAGTTATCAGTTTATTAAAGGTGATGATAAAGGATACACATAAACAAGCCGATGAAGAGACAAGTATGGCAAGGTCTGGGAGGTGCCTGAGAACAGGTGCTTGCTTCTGTCCCTGTGGAGTTGGGGGTGCGTCAGCATGAGCTCACCCACCTCTGCAAGCTCCCCAAACCCCATCCTATTGGGATTTTGATGGAGGCATCAATTATCAACTCCATTTCCAACCCCTCTCCCTTCTCTGAGGAAGTGGCAGGAAGTGGGATATGGGAGGGGGCTTAAAATTTCAGGCTCCTAATCATGGCTTGCGTGGTCTTTCTGGTGACCAGCCTCGATCCAGGAGCCCACTTAGAGTCACCTCACTAGAACAAAAATGCTCCTAGTGCTCTTATCTCTTAGAAGTGTATAGGGGGTTCTATTGCCTGTGTCAAGGTCAGGATCAAAGACCAAGCATTAGAGCAAAAGATGCTTCTAGTGCTCTTGTGCATGCGTGCTCAGTCGCTTCAGTCGTGTCCAGCTCTTTGCGACCCCATGGACTGTAGACGACCAAACTCCTCTGTCCATGGGATTCTCCAGACAAGAATACTGGAGTGGGTTGCCATGCCCTCCTCCAGGGGATCTTCCTGACCCAGGGATCGAACCCGCATCTCTTATGTCTCCTGCATCGGCAGGCGGATTCTTTACCACTAGCACCACCGGGGGAAACCCTCCAGTGCTTTTACCCCTTAGTAGTTACACGGGTTTTAGGAGTTCTGTGCCAGAAACCGAGGCAGAGACCAACAGAGATATTTTCTGTTATCTCACAACTGACCTCACAGGGTCACTGTTGCAGGGATAGGAGAGGGCAGAGAAGCCCTTGGCCCCGGCTCTGGCCGGGTGCTCACATCGCTCTGAGCTGGCCTCTCTGGTGGGGGACGGTCCCTGCAGGTGTTCTCCAAGGAAGAGCTGGAGCTGGTGGCCAGCCTGTGCCAGCAGCATGACGTGGTGTGCATCACGGACGAGGTGTACCAGTGGTTGGTCTTCGATGGGTTCCAGCACATCAGCATCGGTGAGCCAAGCCGGCCAGGGTGCCCCCGTAACCCCAGACCTTTGCGGCAGGGCCTTGAGCCCAGTCCGGTGGCAGCGCAGGTCTGGTGATTAGGACCGAGGGGTCTGGACCCACACAGGTCAGGTGACCTGGGGCTGTGACTTCACTTCTCTCGGGACAGGGGAACATACTGGCACCTACCTCCCGAGGTTGTCATGAGGAAGGGCTCAAATATGTCTTGGAAATAGCTTTACACGGAGTGGAGTCCGTGGCGCTGAGAGCCTGGGTCCCTGCTGGGACCCAGCCCCCACTCCGTGCCCCCACCCCCGTCTCAGCAGCCGCTCTCTTTGATCTTGGGCAGCCAGCCTCCCTGGCATGTGGGAACGCACCCTGACTATCGGTAGCGCTGGCAAGACCTTCAGTGTCACAGGCTGGAAGGTGAGGCAACGAGAGTATGGGGGGCCCCTCCCTCTACAATCGTTGGTGGGAGAGGCTGGCCTGGGAATCCGGAAAGGGTTTGGCTGGGCCCCCAAGGGCCTCACCCTCTCCCTGTGTTCTTGGTCCAGGTGGGCTGGGTCCTGGGCCCGGACAGCCTCATGAAGCACCTGCGTACTGTGCACCAGAACTCCATCTATCACTGTGCCACGCAGGGCCAGGTGAGGGGGCGTGGCCATGTGAGGGGCGTGGCCGGATAGGGGCGGGGCAAGAGAGGGGTTTGGGCCAGCTCCAGGGTCGGGTCATACCTGATCCGCTCGCCCCCCCGCCCCTCCACCCGCCCCCACGCCCTCCCCAGGCCGCAGTGGCTCAGAGCTTCGAGCGGGAGCAGCTGCTCTTCGGCCGACCCAGCAGCTACTTTGTGCAGCTCCCACAGTACATCCAGCGCTGCCGCGACCACATGATACAGAGCCTACAGTCCGTGGGCTTCCGGCCTGTGATCCCCCAGGGCAGCTACTTCCTCATCACAGACATCTCGGACTTCAGTAAGTGGGCCCGGCTGGGCGGGGCTGGAGCTGGGGCCCTGGAGGCTGCCCAGGACTCAGCACGTCTTCTGTCCCCCAGAAAACAAGATGCCTGACTTGCCCGGAGCGGCAGATGAGCCCTACGACAGACGCTTCGTCAAGTGGATGATCAAGAATAAGGTGGGCTGGGCCTCTGCCGGCCGCTGTGTGTGTTTTACAGGCTGTGCACTGCGAAGAGTGCCTGACCCTCGAGCTGATGGGCCAAAATCCAGCCCGGCCTCTCAGGGCAGTATCCATTTCAAGGAAAGGAGAGCCTGTTTTTAATGTGATCCAATAGGCCTTGTGGGCTGCCAGGAATTCCTGCCCTCTCAGGGCCTCAGTCTTCCCATCTGTACAGTGAGTTGGCCCATTAACTCTGAGGTCCGTCCTGCTCAGTGCTACGATTCTAAGACATTTCTCCTATGGCTCTGCCCTGACCTGCCAGGTGATCTTCCTTGCTCTCAGCCTCTCTCTCTCCTCTGTACATAAGGAGGGACTTGGCATGGTGCTTTGGGATGTTTTACCTCTGACCTTGACACAGCACTGGGAGGTGCTGCATTGAAGCTTATTCTCTTTCTCCTTCCTTATCATGGAACCCCTCTGACCCCCTGAGGCCCCCCAGAGGCCTGCCAGGCTGTGGGATGGTTGAGACATGGGCTTCCTCCTCCCCAGGGCTTGGTGGCCATTCCAGTGTCCATCTTCTTCAGCGTGCCACACCAGAAGTTCTTTGACCACTATATCCGCTTCTGTTTCGTGAAGGTAAAGGACAGCCTTGGGGAGGGCAGAGCTCCCCAAGCCTCCTCAGACCTCCTGGGGAGAGGGGTAGGACTGATCTGTGTTGGTGCAGGATGAATCCACGCTCCGGGCCATGGACCAGAAGCTGCAGAAGTGGAAGGCTGAGCTCACGCCCTGAGGTCGTGACATCAGCCCTGGGCCCTGCCTGGTGCCTGCACACTCTGTAAGGCTCTGTCTTTGTCCAGCTCTCAGCCATCCCCAGGTGGCAGGTAGATGGTACTGGAGGAGCCCCTCTCTGTAACACAGAATGATCCCAGGAAGAGTCCTGCTTTTGGTCTTTGGGGAGTCGGGAGCACTTCTTAATGGTGTGTGGCTCTGTTCCTGTCGCAGAGGTGAGGGAGGCCTGGCCGGGGCCTCTCCCTGGTGCTCCCTGTGCTGGGCCGAATGGTCTTGGGTCCCCTCGCCCCTCCCCAGGCTCAGCTGGGACTCCGAGGGCAGACTTCAATAATGTACTGGCCTTGGTCCCAGTCCTGGCCCCAGCCAGGCTTCAGACATCCTTCCCTTTCCTTATCTACATTTGTTCTTGGGAAGTTGTATTTAGGCTTGAGTCCTCAAGCCAGTACTTTTTGCCCACAATAAAGTTTTAAGCTATTCAGACCCTTATTGGCTGCTTCTCTCTGCTTCACACCCTGGTGCTGATTGCTGGCAGGGGCTCAGTCAGAACAGAAGGCACCTTCCACCTCCCTGAACCTCAGCTCCCAGACTCTCTTTCTACAAACGTTTTGGAACCCAAAGAAGGGCAGGGACTCGGGACTTGTCTGAGGTCACCTAGTTAGTTAATGATAAAATCAGGCCTCGGGGCTCAGATATGTGTGTGAACATTGTTGGGTGTGTGTGTGTGTTGGGGGCCTTAGTTGAGGGTCTAACAGAAAAGATACAATCAAGTCCCACAAGGATCAGAGTCCAGGCCAGGAGTGCCAGGAATTACATAATTAGAACAAAGAGGAGGGATTTCCCCGATGGTCCAGTGGTTAAGAATCTGCCTGCCAGTGCAGGGGACATGGGTTCGATCCCTGGTCTGGGAAGATCCCACATGCCACAGGGCAACTAAGCCCGCGTGCTACGAGCCCACATGCTGCAGCTACTGAAGATCTCATGCTCTCGAGCCTGTGCTCTGCAACAAGAGAAACCAAGTAAAGAGAAGCCTGCAGGCCGCAGGGAAGAGTAGCCCCCTCTCACCGCAACGAGAGAAAGCCCGCAGGTAGCAGTGAAGACCTAGTGCAGCCAAAAGTAATTCATTAAAAAACGAAAGAATAGAAGGGCAAAGGAGTGTTTCCCCAAACACTTACTGTGCGCCTCTGCTTGCCGGACACCTGGACGCCCATCATCTCATTAAACAGCCTCTAAGACAGGAGTTATCGTCTCATGTTACAAGTGAGGAAACCAATTGGGAGGTCGGGTGACTTGTCTGAGGCCCTCCTGCGGGCAAAAGGTAAAGGGAGGGATTTGATCCCCTGAGTGCGCCTCCCACTGGCAACTTCTGAAATCCTTTTTGGAAGGTGGTGCTGTGGCACCCTACTCCAGTACTCTTGCCTGGAAAATCCCATGGACGGAGGAGCCTGGTGGCCTGCAGTCCATAGGGTTGCTAGGAGTCGGACACGACTGAGCGACTTCACTTTCACTTTTCACTTTCATGCATTGGAGAAGGAAATGGCAACCCACTCCAGTGTTCTTGCCTGGAGAATCAATCCCAGGGACGGGGGAGCCTGGTGGGCTGCCGTCTCTGGGGTCGCACAGAGTCGGACACGACTGAAGTGACTTAGCAGCAGCTGGGGACTTGTCTTGAAGTTGCATTTGTGTGACAAGCTCATGGGTTTTGCTCATATCATAGATTTAATTGGGGGAGGTGATGGGAACATACAGTATAATAAAATGTATTGGGTCTTTGTCTGTGGTTCCTGGCACAGAGCTCCTAAAACCCTTCGATTTCCTGAGAGACAGTAGTGTCTTTTGTTATTCCAAATCAACCCCTTCAACCATGTTTTTTTTAAGATAATTTTATTTACTTATTTCTTTATTTTTGGCTGTGCTGTTTCTTCCTGCGGCCCAGGCTTTTCTCTAGTTGCGGGGAGCAAGGGCTACGCTCCAGTTTCAGTGCTTGGACTTCTCATCGCAGTGACTTCTCTTGCTGCAGAGGCTCTAGGGACGCAGGCTGCAGTAGTGTGGCTCCCAGGCTTAGTTGTTCCTCGGCATGAGGCATCTTCCTAGATCAGGAATCGAACCCGTGTCTCCTGCATCGGCCAATGGATTCTTTACCACTGAGCCACCAGGGATGCCCTCAACCATGTATTCAAAAGGTCAGAATTTTCAGCCCCAACCCCAGACCCCAGGGAGGGTAAAGGACTGGCCATTGAGTTCAGTTACATGACTAATGATTTAATCAGTTGTGCATATGTGATTAAATCCCACATAAAAACCCTGAAGTGGGACTTCCCTGGTGGTCCAGTGGCTAAGACTCCGTGCTCCCAGTGGAGGGCTCAGGTTCAGCCCCTCATCAAGGAACTAGACCCCACACGCTGCAACTAAGAGCCTGAAGGCCTCAACTAAAGATCCTGCATGCGGCAACTAAGACCCGGCACAGCCAAATAATTTTTTTTTTAATTTGTAAAAATTGAAGAAAAGGGCTTCCCTGGTGGCTCAGTGGTGAAGAATCCATCTGCCAGTGCAGGAGACCCAGTTTTGATCCCTACTCTGGGAATATACCACATACCACAGAGCAGCTAAGCTCCCGTACCACAACTACTGAGCCTGTGCTCTAGAGCCTGGGAGCTGCAACTCCTGAAGCCCTTGCACCCCAGAGCATATGCTTGGCAAAAAGAAAAGCCACCACGATGAGAAACCCGTGTACCACAATTACAGAGTAGCCTCCACTCGCCACAGCCAGAGAAAGCCTGAGCACCAACAAAGAGCAAGCACAACCAAAAATAAACACATAAAAAAATTTCTTTAAAGATAAGAAAAAAACCCGGAATCAATGAGACTCAAGGAGTTTCTGGACTGGTGAAAACCTCAATGAGCTGGTAGGGTAGCCCATCCAGAGAGGATATGGAAATTCCATGCCCACTTTTCCACCTTAGTCTATGTACCTCTTACATTGGGCTGTTCCTGAGTTGTATCTTCTAAAATAAAACTGTAAGAATAGCGCTTTCCTGAGGGCTGTGAATCGTTTCAGCAAATTATTGAATCTGAATGGGGTCAAAACCACCACTCCCATGAGGTGGTCATGGGAATGCTGGAATTTGCAGTCAGCCAGGCAGAAGTTTTGCGGGTGACTGGGCACCCCACTTGCCACTGGCATCTGAAGTGGGAGGCAATCTTATGGGCTCCCTTAACTTATGAGATCTGTGCCAACTTGTCAGAATTGAATCGAAGCTTAGGACACCCACTTGGTGTCAGAGAATTGCTATTTGGAACATATTGGTGTTGTGACATAGGACACTCCACTCTGTCCCTTTCCAAACAATGATTTTGCACATTGTGAAACAATACAATTCAGAGGCCCAGGCTTGGAGCCCCTTTGCCGTACTGTACATAGACTGGTGATAAGAAGGTCCTCCAGAGCCAGAGGAGAAATTATGCTAATAGTTTAGAGTACTTAAGTGTTTTTTTTTTTTTTTTTTTTCATAAACTTCTCTCTCTAGTCATGATCCGGCTAATCATCATTATAGATGAATAAAGATGCCCATTTAAAAGAAAGAAAGGAAGCCAGACAGGCAGAAAAAAAGAAAGACAGAAAAAAAGGATTTCTTGAATGGAACTGAGGCAGAAGGCAGATGGGTCCCAGCCTAGGTATTTGCAATAAGGCTCTGTTTACATTTCTTGGGGCAGGAAAAAAGTGGACTTCAAGCTGGACATATACAAGTACACCCCTTGTTTGCATTTTCGGAAACAGGAGATAGATGGGCTCCAGGTTAGATATTTACAACCAGTCTCCTGCTTGCTCTCCAAAATGGGAATAACAACTGAAACAGGATATATAGCCAGGCTTTCTCTCCTGAGGACACCTTAAGATAATAGTCATGGCAGGAACAGAGAGCGACTAAACCTTGTTTGAGTAACGAATCAAGAGGCCAGATATTTCCCATCCTTGGGGCAAGGGAGACATTGCACACGGGCAGAAAGGCTCCCAGGCGGTCAAAAGTCAGGGGATGCCAGGCCATAATAAGTAATGCTTCCCAAAAGCCTCTGCATTGAAATCCATCTTGGAAAAAAGTCGTGCACACTTGTTGCCTAGGGCAGGTCAGGTGTGGAAAAATAAATCAGATTGCTGGCCAAAGGTAAACAAAGACCCAGAAGAGCTGTCCTATATGTTTTTTAACCACCTTGTTTCTGGTTCCTCCTCATTAGGGGAGATTCCCACACGCTTTCTCTCCAGGTGCCCCTGTCTTGCTTCTTTCTTAACTAAACAAACGGTTTCTCTGTGTGTTCTCCCACTTGTTGTGCTGTGTCTCTAATGATAAACTTTGTACCCATTTTTACAGTTTTTGCCTCCAGTGAAATATTTCACTGGAGACAAGAGCCAGGGGAAAATAGCCTCTAGCCCTTGCTGGTCTGGTGGCAGGGATTCCTGGTATCCATCCAGGCCACCTGGATGGAAACGCTTCTGCCTGGCTGACTGCAAATTCCAGCATTCCCATGACCACCCCCCACCCCCCAGATTCAAAAAGTTCAATTCCTGGGCAGGGAATTAAGGTCTGGCTTCATGCCACCAGCTCACTCTGCTGCCTCTCCAAGATGAGAACCACTCTGACCAAAGGTTTCATAGCCCATGAACCAATCTAGAATCTGTCCTTAACTCAAATCTGTGACTCTACAGAGGTTTCAAGTCTTGGACTGAGTAACCTCAGCCAACTTGAGATGTGTAAATGAGTTTGCATTTCATTAAGATATGGGCGAGGGGGAATGGTGAAGTAAACACAATCACCTTTATAATGTTAACACACACATTGAATTAGAAATTAATCTCTCTTCTACTAGGTTGTAAACTCCAGATCAATATTTGTTTTTGCTGACCACTGTGTCCCTGGCAGTCAGCACTGCCAGGAGTTCCTGCCTCAAAACAGGCTCAGCTTGATAAATATTTGTTGACTGAATGACTTGACTCAAATTTATCATTTAAAAAGGAAAGTCTATCTCATTCCTTGCTAGTAGGAATGAGATGTAACAAAATGGAATGTAACTACTTTGGAAGACAGTTTGGTGACTTCTTTCAAAACTAAACATAGTCTAACAGTTGTATCCAGCAATAAGACGTCCAGCTGTTTATCCAAATGAGCTGAAAAGTCAGGTCCACACAAAAACTTGCACATGAATATTTATAGCAGTTTTATTTATAATTGCCAAATACTGGAAACAACCAAATGTCCTTTGAAAGGTGAATGGATAGACATGCTGGCATATCCATACAATGAATAGTATCCAGCAATAAAAAGAAATGAGATATCGAGCCACTAGAAGCTAGGGAGGAACTTTAAATATGTATTACTTAATAAAAGAAGGGAGTCGGAAAAGGCTGCATATTGTATGATTCCAACTATATGACATTCTGGAAAAGGCTAAACTATAAAAACAGTTAGAAAAAAAAGATCAGTGGTTATCAGGGGCTTGAGGAGTGGGGAAAATAGGTGGAGCACAGATTTTTAGGGCAGTGAGTCAATTTTGTATGATACTGTAATGACAGGGGCTTCCTTGGTGGCTCAGACACTAAAGAATCTGCCTGCAATGCAGGAGACCCAGGTTTGATCCCTGGGTCAAGAAGATGCCCTGGAGAAGGAAACAGCAACCCACTCCAGTATTCTTGCCTGGAGAATTCCATGGCAGTGATAGATATATGACATTAGGTATTTTACCAAAACCCACAGTATGTACAACACAAAGAGAGAACCCTATCGTATACTATGAACAAAGCATCAATATCGGTTCATGAACTGTAACGAATGTACACCTTAAGGCAACATGTTAATTACAAAAACTGAGGGGAAAGTCTGTGGGAACTATCTGTTCAATTTTTGGTAAACCCAAGTCTTCTCTTTGGCCACCTGATGCAAAGAACTGAGTCATTTGAAAAGACCCTGATGCTGGGAAAGATTGAAGGCGGGAGAAGGGGACGACAGAGGATGAGATGGCTGGATGGCATCACCGACTCGATGGACCTGAGTGTGAGTACACTCCGGGAGTTGGTGATGGACAGGGAGGCCTGGCGTGCTGCATGCAGTCCATGGGGTTGCAGAGTCGGACACGACTGAGCGACTGAACTGAACTGTTCTCTAAAATAATCAAGTGTGATAATTAAAAGAGTAAATGAGCGAATCTATAATTGGATTTAATTATTGCCAGGTCTGAATCACACTCCAGCTTCGGGCCCCAAGACTCCGTGTACAAAACCAAGCTGATGTTTGACTTCCGTGCTCGACCCGAGCCGGAGGGCAGCGCTCTGGTAGTCCAAAGTTTCTGCGCACTGGGACACTCAGGCCTGAGATGAGCTAAACATCACCACCACCCCACCCCCACCCCGCCCCTGTCCCTACACCAGCGCCAGCTCCAGCTCCAGCTCACCGGATGCCGCCCCCACCCCAATCAGCCCCCAGGCAGCCCATCTAGCACCTCCAGCCCTCCCCTGTCCACGTGCTCTAACCTCGCAGCACCTAGGCCACGCCCACGCGCGCCACTGGGTCTCCGATTGGACGGCTCGAAGTAGGTGTTGCCGGAAGGGGTGAGTCTGATTGGCCGGGCGGGGCCTACGGCGTTCGGCGAACATGGCGGAGCGCGCGAGGAAGCGGCCCTGTGGTCCGGTAGGTGGAGGGATGTGCGAGCCCCGCGGCAGGGCACGGGGCTGGGGTTAAGAGATAGAGCCGCGTGGGGCCCCGTGGCGGGGCCGAGTCCCCCATCCAGCTCCAGGTTCGTCGCTGCTCCGCGGCCGGAGCCCCCGAGCTTGTTGCCTGCTTGTGGCCTCAGTAACCCCTGTGCCGATGAGCAGCGGAGGTGGGAACCGGGGTTTGAGTCGCAGCCGGCACAGCGTTGGTAACTCATTACCTTACCGGAGTGAAAGTGAAGTCGCTCAGTCGTGTCGGACTCTTCGCGACCCCATGGACTGTAGACCACCAGGCTCCTCCGCCCATGAGATTTTCCAGGCAAGAGTACTGGATTGGGTTGCCATTGCCTTATGGCCAATGGCAACCTTGCCGGAGTCCTTAGTGGCAACTCTACCCGGGGTTCGGATTCGGGAGGCGGGACCTGGCTCCTTCCCGAGCCCTTTCATGGCGTATCTCTTCTGATAACCAGGGCGGCAGTGGGCAAGTCCTGTCCCCCTGAACCTATTTCCTCTTCTCTCCAGTAGGAACTCATTTAACAATTTACTGAATGCTTACTATGTTCCAGCTATGGTCTCAGGCACTGGGGGTACATGTCCCTGCCCTCCTGACGCTCTCTCTTGGGCAGTATTGTGTGTGTGTGTGTGTGGGGGAGGGTGCCCCTCGTTTCCTCACCACCCTCATTTAAAGGGGCTTCCCTAGTGGCTCAGACAGTAAGGAATCTGCCTGCCAATGCAGGAGACTCGGATTCGATCTCTGGGTCAGGAAGATCCCCTGGAAAAGGAAATGGCAACCCACTCAGGTATTCTTGCCTGGAGAATCCCACAAACAGAGGAGCTTGGTGGGCTACAGTCCATGGGGCCGCAAAAGAGTTGGACACGACTGAGCAACTAACCAACAACAGCTCATTTAAACAGAGGAGACAACTGGGGAGCAGCAAGTGGGAACACCTCCCCCGCCCCAGCTCAGGTGTGACCATTCAGCCTCACTCCTGTATCTGCCCCAACTCCTTCTCCAGGGTGAACATGGCCAAAGGGTAGAGTGGCGGAAGTGGAAGCAACAGAGTAAGTCGGGGACTAGGGGGTGGAGGTGGGCCCTGGCGGGAGTGGGCCCAATGGAGAGCTAAGTGTCTGTGCTTACCTCCCCACTGCCCATCAGTGCACAGCTGAATCTTGGGGAAAAGCCACCAGGTTTGTCCCCTCTAGGTCTTACTAGTACCCAAAATGGGGACAAGGAGGCCAGAAGCCTTGGAAGGCTTTTCTGGCTGCTCTCTAGGCAGCATTGGAGTCCCCAGGCTGACCTACTGAGAGGACACCACCTCCGGGGCTGTTCCAAGTCTTTCCACCTCCAAGTCACTCTTCCCTCCACCAATTGTCCTCTTATCCAGAAAAAGAGGAGAAAAAGAAGTGGAAGGATCTCAAGATGACAAAGAAACTGGAGCGGCAGCGAGCGCAGGAGGAACAGGCAAAGCGCCAACAGGAGGAAGAGGCAGCTGCCCAGAGTGAGGATCGGGGTGAGCAAGCCGGGTCCTGGGCAGGGCAGAGAAGGGCGGAAGGGCCCTTAGGGGCCACTGGGCCCAGACATCTTGTCCTGATGGAGAAACTGAGGCTTGGAAAATGGGAGGGACCCAAAAAGCTGAGCCCTAACCTCCTACTTAGGTGGATTTCAGTTCTCTGGAGGGTAAGTGTCATATATCATAACTTCTAGAACCTCATCATTGTAATGGCTGATTTTACTTTTTTTAAAGCTCCTTTAGCCAGACTTTATTGTTTGAATATTTGCAACTGCTATTCTATACACAAATTTTAATTTCTTACAAAACTGTAAATTCCATATTGCTAGGTCACTTCACTCTCCATTTTTATGCCACATTTCCATCCAGATCTATTTCCCCAAATCACAATCTGCCTGTTGGTGTGTTGTCTTATTCAGTTGCTGAGTTGTGTCTGACTCTTTGCGACCCCATGGCCTGTAGTCTACCAGGCTCCTCTGTCCATGGGATTCTCCAGACAAGAATACTGGAGTGGGTTGCCATTTCCTTCTCCAGGGGATCTTCCCCATCCAGGTTTTGAACCTGGGTCTCTTGTATTACAGGCAGATTCTTTACCACCTGAGCCACCAGGGAAGCCCCCAGCTGTTAACACCCACTTCTATCCAGGGAAAGAAGTATATAGATACAGTTTTACAGAAGTGAGGCTGCTTAATCCATGCACTTCTGGACCTGGTTTTTCTAATCCCACATTGTGTCCTTCTGTACATCTGCATCTACCCTAACGAATTGTATCTTTCCTCCTTGGTCAGACCCAAAATTCTGGAGTATTCAGTTCAGTTGCTCAGTTGTGTCCAACTCTTTGCAACCCCATGAACTGCAGCACTCCAGGCCTCCCTGTCCATCACCAACTCCTGGAGTCTACCCAAACCCATGTCCATCGAGTCAGTGGTGCCATCCAGCCATCTCATCCTCTGTCGTCCCCTTCTCCTCCTGCCCTCAATCTTTCCCAGCATCAGGGTCTTTTCCAATGAGTCAGCTCTTCGCATCAGGTGGCCAAAGTATTGGAGTTTCAGCTTCAGCATCAGTCCTTCCAATGAACACCCAGGACTAATCTCCTTTAGGATGGACTGGTTGGATCTCCTTGCAGTCCAAGGGACTCTCAAGAGTCTTCTCCAACACCACAGTTCAAAAGCATCAATTCTTTGGCGCTCAGCTTTCTTTATAGTTCAACTCTCACATCCGTACATGACCACTGGAAAAACCATAGCCTTGACTAGATGAACCTTTGTTGGCAAAGTAATGTGTCTGCTTTTTAATATGCTGTCTAGCTTGGTCATAACTTTGCTACCAAGGAGTAAGCGTCTTTTAATTTGATGGCTGCAGTCACCATCTGCAGTGATTTTGGAGCCCAGAAAAATAAAGTCAGCCATTGTTTCCACTGTTTTCCATCTATTTGCCATGAAGTGATGGGACCAGATAGTTTTCTGAATGTTGAGCTTTAAGCCAACTTTTCACTCTCCTCTTTCACTTTCATCAAGAGGCTCTTTAGTTCTTCTTCACTTTCTGCCATAAGGGTGGTGTCATCTGCATATCTGAGGTTATTGATATTTCTCCTGGCAATCTTGATTCTAGTTTGTGCTTCTTCCAGCCCAGCGTTTCTCATTATGTACCCTGCATATAAGTTAAATAAGCAGGGTGACAATATACAGCCTTGACGTACTCCTTTTCCTATTTGGAACCAATCTGTTCCATGTCCAGTTCTAACTGTTACTTCCTGACCTGCATACAGGTTTCTCAAGAGGCAGGTCAGGTGGTCTGGTATTCCCATCTCTCTCAGAATTTCCCACAGTTTATTGTGATCCACACAGTCAAAGGCTTTGGCATAGTCAGTAAAGCAGAAATAGATGTTTTTCTGGAACTCTCTTGCTTTTTCGATGATCCAGCGGATGTTGGCAAATTGATCTCTGGTTTGTCTGCCTTTTCTAAAACCAGCTTGAATATCTGGAAGTTCACGTTCACGTATTGCTGAAGCCTGGCTTGGAGAATTTTAACCATTACTTTGCTAGTGTGTGAGATGAGTGCAATTGTGTGGGAGTTTGAGCTCTTTGGCATTGCCTTTCTTTGGGACTGGAATGAAAACTGGCCTTTTCCAGTCCTGTGGCCCCCGCTGAGTTTCAGGGGTATTTAGTCGGGAGTATTAGGGGCCTTATTTTACTCTGTGAGCCCAGTGGTTGTTAGTGGCGGTGGTGACAGCGGGGACAGAAGCGGAGCACGCCTGCTGTCTCAGACGCCAGGAAAGCCCTTTATCTCATGTGGCTCCCTCTGGACGATTCTGGGAGCGAAAGTGTGGTGCTTCTTCTGAAGTTAGCTGTTTTGCCATTTGTGTGACCTTGGGTCATGTATTTGACTTCTTTAGGCTAAAGGTTCCCCGACTGTCTGTGGGGATCATGGTAGTACCTACTTCCTAGGGTTATTGGTTAAGTTTATACCCATAAAAGGCACTAAGAATTATTATTTTTTTAATTTGGGGGAGGCTGCTCTGCAACATGTAGGATCTTAATTCCCCAACCAGGGATTGAACCCATGCCCCTTGCATTAGCAGCACAGAATTTTAACCACTGGACCACTGGGGATGTCCAGTAAGAATAAATACTAACTCATTATTATCCCATTTTGATGCCTGGAGAACTGAGGCAGTAGGGAGCAGAGGATGTGAATATAGGTCAATGCCTCTAACCACTCCCTGTCATAGCTAGTGGTACATCCTGTTTATGGGAGCTCTGGAGACCCCCAAGTTCATTTTCTTCCTGGGGAGATTGAGATCTGGAGAGGGAATCTATGCTACTTCCAGTAAGAAAACTTTCTAACTCTAGGCCCTAGGATTAGAGGAAGGGAGGGGAGAGATGGCCCTGGCTGCTCCAGCTGACTATGAACACCCCTGTCCTCCGCAGGGCGGCACTACACCCTGAGCGTGGCCCTGCCAGGCTCTATCCTGGACAATGCCCAGTCACCAGAGCTTCGCACCTACCTGGCTGGCCAGATCGCCAGAGCCTGCGCCATCTTCTGTGTGGATGAGATCGTGGTGTTCGATGAAGAAGGCCACGATGCCAAGTGAGGGGCCTCCAGCAGGGTCCCGGCGGGTGCAGGGAGAAGGGAGGGGCAGCCAGGATGGGCTGGGCTGCACTTCTTTCCCCGCCTTCTTGCCTGGCCGAGAATCCTGTCTGAATGCCCCCACTGTCACTCTGGTGGGTCGAGTTGCAAAGCAGGGGCACTGCTGAGGTCATACTTGGGGTGGGAGAGCTCTGGAAGAGAACCCGGTGGGCTGGACCCCTGTCTTTCTCTCCTAGGACTGTGGAGGGGGAATTCAGGGGAGTTGGCAAGAAGGGGCAGGCGTGCGTGCAGCTGGCCCGGATACTGCAATACCTGGAGTGTCCACAGTAAGGACAGACCTCCCAGACCTGAGCGGAGGGGCGGTCACGGTGCAGGTTGGGTGGGACATGGCCTCCCTGGGAACTTCCTGAGCTCTGCGTTCTTTCCTAGGTACCTAAGAAAGGCCTTCTTCCCCAAGCATCAGGATCTGCAGTTTGCAGGTAAGGCTGGGGGAGGGGACCTGACCCCCATTTCGCATGGATCATCCTCCAGGCCCTGAGAACTCACAGTCCAGTTGGGAAAGCAAGACCTGTGCCTGATGGCACACTGAGCTGGGCCCTGGACCAGGGTTCCCAGCCTCATCACCCGCCCACCCCACCCCCCGTCACCCCCGTGCGCCTCTGCACCTCCCAGACTCTTCCTGGCCCCTCTACAACCGCAGGGCTCCTGAACCCCTTGGACAGCCCTCACCACATGCGTCAAGATGAGGAATCTGAGTTCCGAGAGGGTGTTGTGGTGGACCGGCCCACCCGGCCTGGCCAGGGCTCCTTTGTCAACTGTGGCATGAAGAAGGTAGGAACTGGAGTGGGTATTGAGACATACTTCCCAGACACTCCCTGGGTTCGGAGGGCACGTAAGGGGATCCCTGGCCCCGGGCCTCTCTGCCTGCCAGGCCCCCACTGATGTAGATTTGAGCCAGAGAATTGCCTAAAATAGGGCTCAACAGATAGAGCCAGGAGCAAAATTTACTGGTTTGGTTTTTTTTTTTTTAAAGCATATCAACAGAAGAGAGCCCTTGTGCTAAAAACAAACCAAAACAAAACTCTGCAAAATCAAGTTCAGAGTCTCTCTGGGGCTGCTCCAGTGTGATGCCAAGCTCTGGATTGGAGCATTCATTTCCCATCTATTAATCTCATGTCTCCTAGAGTCGGAGGCAGAAACATTTAAATGTGTGGGGATCCCCTCCCCTCAAAAAGAACAGACCTGAGAGAACTGGCCAAAAGCAGACCAGTATACCCAGACTCAGATGAACGGAGAAATACATGTGAAACCCTCCAAGGAGAAAGCCATTCTAAATTCAAAATTGGGACAAGGGACTTCCCTGGTGGTCCCGTGTTAGGACTGAGCTTTCACTGCCGAGGGCACCGGTTCAGTCCCTGGTCAGGGAACTAAGATCCCAGAATCCCACAAGCTGTGCATCAAGGCCCAAATACATAAATTGGGACACAACACCGACATCAGGGGCCCTTCATCGCAGCTCGCACGTGGTCAGCGTTCACTTCGTGCCGGGCCCCGTGCGGTGTAACAGCAGCTGTTCATGGAAAGTCTTCTGTTGACAGATGAGGAAACCAAGGCTCGGAGGAGTTAAGTGACCATTTAAGCACCCCAAAATGTAGGAAACTGGGATTTTATCCCAGAAATACTTCCTGCTTTGTGCCAGGCCTGGACTGATCCTTTTCACCCATATCATGGGGTAGTCATTTTGCAAGAATGGTCTTTTGTGAGCAGGTCTGGCCCCAGGCGCTGGGGAGTAGGGCACAAGGGTGACCTGGACCCCTGAGATGCCCCCGTGTCTGGGAGAGGAGTGACCCTGCTGTCCTGCACTGGGGGTGGGGGTGGAGCAGCAGGTTTTTTCTGGCTTTCTCCCAGGAGGTGAAGATTGACAAGAACTTGGAGCCTGGACTTCGGGTGACAGTGCGGCTCAACCAGAACCAGCTCCCAGGTATCCTAAAGCGTCCCCAGCCCAGCCAGCCTGCGGGCTCAGAGCCACTTGCTTCCACTTCCTTGTCCCCTCACCCCATCTTTACAGCGTGTCTGCTTCCTCTCCAGAAAGTAAGACCTACCGGGGGAAGGTCGTGTCGTCGCAGGACCCTCGGACCAAAGCTGGTCTCTACTGGGGCTACACAGTCCGCCTGGCCTCTTGCCTCAGTAAGCACAGAGCCTCCTCCTACGAACATCTGTCTTCTCTCTCTCTGGGGGACCTCAGAGAGCCCTGCTTGACCCAGAAGGCAGACTGGGATACTAATCCTGCTAACACGCTGTGTGTCCTTGGGCAAGTGCCTTTGCCTCTCTGGGCCTTGAGTGCACTGCCTGGGATGCTTTTAAGGACTCCTGAGGCAAAGCATCTTTAATGATGTCTGCCGTGGGGCTGGGAATGGGGGCAAAAGGGCCAGAGGAGTCAAAGGTATGCCATTTGTTTTTGGAGTTCATTCCTCCCCAGCCTCTGCTGTTTCTCCAAGCTAGCTCAGGCACGGTCTCTGCCCGCTCCATCCCTGACTTTCCAGCAGGAATGTAGGCTGTGGCTCCCTTGTCGCCACCACCACCCCAACACACACACACAGACCCAAGTGACAGTGGCTTGGGGGGAACAGGGTCCCCAGTGAGCTGGCCTCCCCGGCAGGTGCTGTGTTTGCTGAGGCCCCCTTCCAGGACGGCTATGATCTGACCATCGGGACGTCAGAGCGAGGTTCAGATGTGGCCTCTGCCCAGCTTCCCAACTTCAGGTGGGTCCAGCCAGGGGGCAGGGCACGGAGCAGGGGACCGGACGGGCGGGGACACAGCCGAACGGGCTGGGCCCCTGCTACATATGGGGCTGAGAACCCTGGGGGTGGCATTCAGAGGGCCGTGATGGGCAGCCAGTGATCCCCTCCTGTGGGCAGCAGGCACGCTCTCGTGGTGTTTGGGGGCCTCCAGGGGCTGGAAGCTGGAGTGGATGCCGACCCCAACCTGGAGGTGGCTGAACCCAGCGTCCTCTTCGACCTGTACGTCAACACCTGCCCCAACCAGGGCAGCCGCACCATCCGCACAGAGGTGAGCCCACCCACCTCCCTGACCTCCCGGCCCTGCCTCTTCACCACCAGCAGGGCCCAGAGCCCCTCTCTCTGGCCAAGGGGGTTGCAGCTCTCTCCCTGTCCCTCATCCCGTCTGGGGCTGCCCTGAGCCAGCCTTCTGGGGTGGTCCCCTCACCCCCTCAGCCTCTCCCTACAGCAGAACTACAGCAGAGACAAACTAAGAGTGAGCTGGAAGCCAGGAATGTTGGTTTTGGTGCCCGTCCAGCTGCTCCCAGGCTGGCTGACCCAGGACACCCACCACCCCTGCTCTGGGCCTGTTTCCTTAGCTGTATGCTCCGTGTCACACTCCCTGTGTCTGACCGTGGTGGGCAAGGCAGCCCTCCTCGCCGGCACCTGTCTCCAGGGGGACAGGATGCAACCTTCTCTCAGAGCCTTCCACCTGGGCAGCATGGAACGCTGTGCCTGTAGGCATCTGCTGGGGTGCCTACAGCGGTGACCAGACACATGGACAGCCTCAGTCTCCCTGTCCCCGGGAGCCTGGCCAGGGCCGGGTACCGTGCGCTTCCAGCCTCAGGCAGGAACCCCTGCTCCCGCACTTCCGAGGGCCCTCCTGCCCATCACCTCCCCCTCCCCGGCTGACCCTGGGAGGTGGGTATTATGATCAGCCCCATTTTACAGACGAGGAGACTGAGGAGCAGAGAGGTGAGGCCCTTTCCTGGCAGGGCCTGCAGGTGGCCAGTGACAGTAGGCGAAGCTGAACCTGTCTCCCACCTCCCCACCCGCCTGCCCCGGACCCTGCTGATGGCAGCATATGCCAAGGGCTGGGGTCCTGGGCGATGGGGCCACAGCCTGTTGCTCTGCTTGTCTTCCAGGAGGCCATCCTCATTTCCCTGGCTGCCCTGCAGCCTGGCCTTACCCAGGCAGGTGCCCAGCCCAGCTGAAGGTTCTGTGGGGCCCAGGATGGCAGAAAAGCAGCAGTGAAGCCAGAGGTTCCCACGGGTTACCTGGACAAACATACTCGAGACTTGCTTCCAAAAATAAAGACTTTTCAGTTGACTCAGCCCCTCAAGCCCACAGTCCAGCTGGGGCTGCCCTTACTTGCTGCCCGCAGTGATGGCCTTCAGGCTGCCCGCCCGTGCCAGGATGTTTGGCACAAAGAGCAGCCCAGAGGCCCGCTCAATGCTCTCAATGGGCACCAGGAAGCGCTCCAGCGGGATCGCCTCATCCACCGGCGCGTTGGGCATCACATAGGAGCGGAGTTCTATCTGCCCACCTGCTGCCTCCAGGATCAGCACCTTGAAGAAGTGGGTGGGTACCGCCACGTGGTTCTTGCCAATGACTTGGTACTTCACGTAGGACTTCCCGTCAGCCTCCGTCCTGTGAGCAGACCCAGGCACATGGCCTTTCAGGACTCCCAGGGGGCTTGTTCAGACCCAAGGCCACCACCTCCAGGAAGCCTTCCCTGATTGGACCTCCAGTTTGTGTCACCTGCAGGACCACCCTCTCCGCATGAGGCTTCTCTGGCTTGGCTCGCCCAGGAGACTGGGAGCTCCGGCAGGGTAGAGACTCATTCCTCCCCTGTTTTCCTCATGCCCGACACTGTGTTCAAGGAGAGTGGGTGGTGGCAATAAACACTGCAGAAAGAATCGGGCCTTCATTCACATCCTCCTTGTGGACACTTGACTAATGTCTATCTCTCCCTGTGGAGGCGGGGGATGTGATAGCAGAATGCCCAGCACCAGCACATGGCCTGGGGCAGAGCAGGTGCCCAGAACACTGGACAGGTGACTCGGGCTAAGTTTCTGAGGAGTCCACTCCATTTCAGCAGCCCAATTAAAGTGTATCAGTGCCTCGGCAAGCCTGTGCTGAGTCCTTACTAGGGTGACATCCACCATCCCACTGTCCCTTAAACAACCATCTGGTAGATAACAGGTATTATCCCCATTTTACAGGAGAGGATGTTGAGGTTGTTTGCCCAGGGCACCCAGAGACTGAGGCTTTGCTGGTGACTCAGTGGTAAAGAACTCGCATACCAATGCAAGACAATGTGGGTTTGATCCCTTGGTCAGGAAGATCCTCTAAAGAAGGGAATGGCAATTTTCCAGTATTCTTGCTTGGGAAATCCCATGGACAGAGGAGCCTGGCAGACTTCAGTAGCCACAGTAGCCCACCAGGCTCCTCTGTCCATGAGATCACAAGAGTCAGACACAACTGAGCAACTAAACAAAATCAAGCCCAGAGACTAGGTGACAGGGCCTGGGTTCCAACCCCAGCAGAGCCAGCTGCTTGGCCACAGTCCCTTGCCTCACTCATCCCAGTCCTCAGCAGAAAAATCACCCAGCAAGCCCAGGGGAGCTCAGTCCTTCCATCTGGGAGGCCAGGCAAGCTGAACAGGGACAAGAGTGAAGGCTCAGCGTCAGGAAGACAGAGTTCAAAGCTGGCTTCAGGAAGGGATGCCCCTAGCAGAGGAGGCGGAAGGTGAGAACCCCGTGCAAGGGTTGCTATCTGGGCAGAACATGAGTTAGGTGGCTGTGACAAGCGATGATACAGGAGAGGAACAAGGGCAGATTCAGGGCCTGGTACACACAGGCAGAGATGTGGGTACCCCAAAGTTCTCTGTAGAGTAGAATCGGGGGCTTAAGGTAAGGAATGGACAGACTTGCCCAGAAACCAGATGAATGGGGACCTAGCGGTCTTGACACAGAGCCTGGGGGGAGCCTGGCTGGGGTGACCGGGAGGTGCCCCTGTCCCCAGGCCCCCCCAGCTCTAGCCTTACCTGGGCAGGAAGAGTGGCCCGGTGCAGACATAGACATTTTGGTAGGTGCGGGTCAGACTGCGGCTGTACTTTTCCAGGTTGTTCCAGGCATTTTGGTTGAGGTGGGGCACCTGGCAGGAGAGAGGGGCTTCTGTGAGACTGGCTGGGACACTTGTAGTCAGAGGGCTGCCCCAGGCCTAGGGGCAGGCACTAGCACAGAGCCAGAAGGTTCCAGCAGCGGGGTGGGGTTGGGGACAAGCATGCAGAGGAAAGGAAGGTTCGTGGAAAGAGAGTCACTTGGCCCAGACAGCTCACAGCGGTGCTAACTGCTCCCAACCCAGATTGGGAGAACTAGCATCCCAGGTCTCCAAGCTGTTTCTCAGCCCCAAAGAGCCGTATGAAAGGGCAAATCTCCCAGAGAGAAACAGACTTGTTCCTGCCCCGGGAGCTCATGGGAAGACCAGCTCTTTCAACCATCTCTCCCTTCCTTCTCCCAAAGTCTGAACTGCAGAGCCCAGCAGGGAAGGTCAGAAATCTGACTCCACCACCTGAGCTCTCGGGTCCTCAGCACAGTGTCCAGTCAAATGGGTGGGGGTCTCTGCTCCTGGGTGAGCACCAGTCAGCTCAGAAGCTGGGACCTCACAAGTCTCACTCAGAGCCCCACCATCCATCTCCAGGCGGCTGTCAGGCCCTGGTGGGAACAGGGCTAGAGGAAGGACGGCTAGTCCAGGGTGCACAGTGACTGCTCCTAACAGCCACTGCGGGCACCTATCTATCCTTTTACTCCCGGAAGGCAGGCAGGGTAGGGCGATGGAGTAAAAAAAGCTCAGGGTCCCCTAGACAGACTGCCTAGGTCTCCTCCCACGGTGTGACCCTAGGTCGGTCACTTTGTCTCGCTGAGACTTTCCTCATTATAGCTCTTATTTACTAAATGCTTGCCAAGAGCCAGGAAGCGTGCCCGGTACTTTCATGTATGTAGACAGTTATCTTCAGTTCCTCGGCGCTACTGCAAGAGGCAGGTGAATAACAGTTTTATCCTGATTTCAGGGAGGCGCCCAGGGCCCTCGGATTAAGATCAGAGAGCAGTGGGTGCTCAGTGCCCCACTGCTCCATCCCTCCCGCCGGCGGCGCGCGGTGCTTGTGGCCAGGCGCCTGACCTAGAGGGCGCACAACTCGGCAACTCTCCCATTCTGCAAAGGGGAAAATCGAGGCTTAGAGGCGAGCGCTGGCATCGATTTCCTCCGCCGGGGTGGGGGGTGGTGGCGGGGGGCGGCGCAGGCGTTACCTGGGGCGCGACGTTGCTCAGGTAGAAGGTGTCGTCCATTGCCTTCTGGCTCCAGCGGTGGTTGGCCGCGGCAGCGAGGTGGCCGCGGTCGAAGCCGCTGCCGCGGTAATCGGCGTTGGTGGCGCGGTGGTACGCATGCACCGATTCGTCCTCGTGGAAGTCGCAGGAGCTGCGGTCGCCGTCGCCGCGGAGCCCCTCGGGCCGCAGCTGCTCGACCACCCAGAGCGCGCCGCGGGTGCGCGGGTCGTAACACAGCACGTACGATGCGCGGCTCTTGAGTTGCGCCACCCCGGGCAGCCCATACTTGGCTAACTCGCCCGGGCCGCCACCCGCGGGAGCCCCGGGCACCGCGGGAAGCCCCGCCGCCGCCGCCACTGGCAGCACCGGCAGCCGGCTCAGCAGCCCCGGCGTCGCCCGCGCATCCGCCCGCTGCCGCCGCCAGCCCTCTGCAGCTGCACCCAGCCCTGCGCCCAGGGCCAGAGTCAAGCCGGCCCGAAGCAACTGCATGGCCGCGGATGGTGGCCGAGCGCGGAAGGAGGGCCGGCCCGCGGCGCTGAAGGGACGCCGCGACCTCGGGCGTCCGGCCCGGAGGCTCTTAAAGGAGCCGCACAGGCCTGCGGGGGCCCACCACGGGGATGGAGCGGAGCGGAGGCGTGAGACGGCGGAACGTGGGTCCCTTCCACTCACGAACGCTCCGAGGTACTGTATAGTCCAACAGTTGGGGGTCTGTGCCCACCTAACCGGACGACCGGACGCCCTTTCTTTGCCCCTTTAGGACGCGGAGTGGAGGGGAGGGGGCGTGGCATCACCACCACGGTTCATGATTGGCCGTCTCGGAACCGGCTCCGCCCCGTTCCGGCCCCCTCGGTCTCCACGGAGGTTCCCTCCCACTCCGCAATGAAGATCCCTAAAAAAAAAAAAAAGTTCTTACCTCCTAATTTACACGAATGAACTGGGAAAACAAATCAGGAATGCAAGGATTCCCTACCGTATTCCTTATGACAGAGGCCGGGGAATAAGTAAGATACTCAGAAACGGGCTGGTTTTGGACATTTTTAGCACATCAGATAGAATATAGGTCATAAAAATATTTTTAAATCATACAGCAGCTTGCTCACCACCTAAGGTAATGGGGCGGGGGGGTGGGGGGGAGAGACAATACACAAAACTCTGCATCAAGAAAATTATCCATGTATCAATTATCTAATTAAAATTACATCTCGAACACGTTACAAGTGATTTTCTGCAGATGGTGGACTGTAAATGACTTGGTGAAGTTCAACTTTTTTTCAAAGAACTTACTATGAAATCACAATGTAATACCTCTGCCCCACTGCATACTCTCCTCCCATCAGCTGCAAACTGCAATTGCTTAAGAAGAGTTGAACTGGCACTTTGGACAAATTCCTAGCCTTTTCCTTTAACCTCTAAGAACCTCCTGACTTTCTGCTCGTTTTTTTTTCCTGCTCTGAGGTCTCAAAGGTTTCAGCCCATCACAGAACCAACGCCTACTGCAAAGAACACAATTTATTAAAAACAACTTGTCATCAACAGCATTGATTCAAAGAACAAAACAGATGAAAAAACAAAAGCAGACTAACATTCTGACCCTCGGAGTGAGACCTGAATTCATTCAGCTCATTCTGTACATGTCCAAAGTCCTGGGGGAGCTTCCAAGTAGGAAGCCTGGGAGTCTCTGGCTCTTGGGGCCTCCCTTGAGAGTCTGGGGTGGGGCAGGGGGGAATTGCCAAGGGCAGGTCCTCCCACTGGGGGAGCTCCTTTAACCTGGGTATGGTCCCTGTGCTCTTTTGACCTTTCTTACAAGGCCAAGGAGAGGGCACTGGACCCAGGCCTGCCAATGAGGCGAATCAGATGCAGTGATTCAAGTAGTATGGTCCAGGAGGGAAGGCAGAGGGACAGGCAAGAGAGAATGCATCAGGGTCCTGGGCAGTGTCTGCTGGGTCCCAGGCTGTGGCCCAAGACTCAGGCTCTGAAGGGATCCAGCTGGGAGTGAACTACCAGCCAACAAGTTCTGGGAAGAGGGTGACCAGGCTGCTGGCAAGCAGTGTGTTTCTGCCCCATGCCAGGGTCTTTACACACCAGTTCCCCTTAGACCCAGCTCTATTACAGAGCTCAGAGCCCTTCCAGCCAGGATCTCCTGGAAAACCAGGAAGGTCCCAGAGGCAGGGAGAAGAGGATGCTGGAGGACCTGAAAGGTCAGGAAGACCGTATTTCCACTTTCCGAGCCCTACCCTTCATCCCCAAAACAAGCACTTGCCAATCTGCAATAAATAACCAGGAGTCTGAATAAATAGTAAAATCTCTCAAATACTGTTCTGGGAGAGGAGGAAAAAGGCAAGTGAAGCATCCACGGGACAGCCTGGCAGGAGCTGCCTGGGGGAAGCTGTTCCCGGCCCTCAGCCCCACATCCTGGCTGTCAGACTCAGGGAGGCTTTGGGGGCCCTGCTGGCCAGTCTGGGGAGATGAAGAGGAGCTAATCATCCAGACTTCCAGATGTAAACCCCCTGCCTCCTCGCAGAAGGAGGGAGGGTCTTGGTCAGAACAGGCCCAGGGTGGGAGGAGCCAGCTGTTCTACTCCAGACGCACCTGCCTCAGATCCCAGTCAGAACACAAGACCAGAGAAGGGCCAGCACCGACTTCAGCTCTCCTGAGAGTGGGGAGACACGGCACTCCAGGTCTGGACAGGACCCAAGCCTTTGAGCTCAGCCCCGCCCGCCCCCGAGAGGCTCCCTTTGGTCCCACTTGCCCTTACAGAGACCTGCCTGCCCTGGGCCGGCACCTGGAAGCCATGGGAATGACTACACCTCCGGAGCACCTGGATCCCAACCTTAATGCTTTTTTTCCTTTGGGAGAGGACCTTTGAGGAAACCTCTGGAAGACTCAGCTCCCCCTCTCCTCCCTCCCTGGGCAGGAGGGAGCTGGCTCTTCACAGGCCAACTGCTCTCAGCAGCTTGGGGTTTCCAAGAATTCCATGATGGGGCACAGGTTCAGGTCCCTCGAGTGAGGCACTGTGGGCTGGGGGCCCTGGGTGCCCAGTGCTGGGGGATGGGAACAGGCTGCAAAGACCAAGGCTGAGAGAGCTCTGCTGAGCCAGACTCTTCATTCTGTCTCCAGGGTTCTGAGCCAACGTTGAGGAGAGGAGAGGCAAGGGGCTGGGGATAAGGCAACCGAAGAGAAAAGGGCAAACGGACAGCAATGCAGATAGCGGCAGAAAGATGAGAGCCATACACCCTCCGTGAAAGAGCCTGAGGGAGAGAAAGGGAGACTGAGGCAGAGAGGTGACAAGACAAAGAAACAGAGACTAGAGGGAGGTCACCTTCCTCCATACACACGGACACACACACACACACACACACACACACACACACACACACTGGAGGAGCAGCTCACGCCAGGGGGAATAAGACACACACAGCAACCCACAAGTACACACACACACGCACGCACGCGCACACGCACTCAGTGGGAAAGGGACAGAAGGTGTGACCTGGGCCTGGCAGCCTCTTAGCTCCTTCACAGTGTCACCTTCCCCATGGAGAAGCCCAGGAAGCACCAACCTCCAGAAGAAGCGGTTTCTGGCCCGTTTGCCGAGCACCTCCCCAACCAGAGCCCAGAAGACGGAGCAGGAGGGCAGGAAGGGAGGGGCAGACCAGAGGCAGGGAGGGGCCCGCAGTCTGCCCCAGCCCCGGGAAACCACCTCAAGAGCCCCTGCCTTGCTCGTGGCCCGGGCAGAAGGTCCAGGGCTGAAGGGTGGGGAGGAGCCCGGGCTCGGTGGTCAGGAAAAAGCGGGGCACAGCAGGCCCCTGACGGGAGGCCAGGGCAAGGCCTGGAGCACGCCAGTCTGGCATCGGCCCCTCTGGATGGGACCCCACAGGCTTCTGCATGTTCCAGAAGCCAGGGCACCGGGGTCAGCAGGGGCTTCTCTTCCAAACGTGGGTCTTTTGCCGCCAGGCTACTGTGAGTCTTGGAGTTCCTTGGCTTTCTGAAGGACCCGGCAGACGTCTGTGATAGGGTAATCCTGTGTGGGGGAAAGGCCAACAGTAGTATGCCTCTGAAGTCAGCCTGTCCTGCACCACCGCAGTGGACCTGGCACCCTGCTGGACCCTGGGCTAAAGGCTGGGGACCACAGGATACCAGACACCCCCGTCTGTCCAGTCCCTGCAGGGAGCTATTGCTACACGCGCTGCAGCACTGACTTAACCAACCCAACCAGTCACCCCAAAAGGTCTCAGCCCCTTCCCTAGGACCAGGACCACCTGCCTCACCTCCCGCCACCTCCTGCCATCAAGCCCTGAGCTCCATGCACGAGCCTGGACCAGGGCTGGACACTGTCCATGCATTCGCTCACTGGGTCACCTCAACAGCCTCATGAGGGGTTATGCGAATTTGCCTGTTTTACAGATCGAGTCAGTGAAGTTATTGAATACCAACCCCAGGCCAGGCGTTGGCAAAGCAATTAAGGCTCAGAGAGGCTGCCACTGGGCTTAGGTGACATGACTAGCGCAGGAGAACAAAGATGTGAGGCCAAAACGGACTCCTGAGCCCATGTTCTTAACCACTAAGGCCCCCATGTTTCTTCCCCAGGCCGAGTGCCATTACCAGTGGGCGTTATTACCACATACTGGGTAATAAGGCTGTGTCTCAGCTATGACTTACTTATGCATAGTGCGTGGTTCAGAGAAGCCAAGTCACTGGCCACACCACACTCAAGGTCAGTGGCAAAGCCGGATTCAACCCAGATCCAAACCTAGATCTGCCTCGGGGGTCTGGACTCTCAAGCCCTGCCACCGTTTCCTGGTCCCGAGGCAGCCTGTCACAGTGGCTGGCATGGGTGGCCACCAGCTAAGTGTCTGCCTCGTGGCTGAAGACTGAGCACGTCCCCCCGAACTCCATTACCTGCAGGAGCCTCATGTTTACGGTAAAGTCCCCTTCCAGCAACTGCTCCCGAATCAGTCTAGGAAAAACAAGCAACAAAAAGCGCTGGGCCCCTCGACTACTCTGAGAGCAGGCCCACTGGGCCTCGTCCTGCTCCTGCCGCACCACCTGCAGCAAGTTTGGACTGATGCTCCCCTGAGAAGCCCAGAGGCTCAGTCTAGCTTCTTGACAGCAGCCCCCCGCCCCCAACCCCTCCTACAGCCACACTCACATGAGCATGGCGCAGCAGACCAGGAGGAGGAAGTCAAAGCGGTTGCTGTCGGCGAAGAGGGAGTCCCAGATCCGGATGACGTCAGGCAGCAGGAACTCCTGGGACAGCAGCAGGGTCAGCCAGCGGAAGGCAAAGAACTGGGGCTTGATGTTCTGCTCTTGCTGGGGAGACAGAGGTGTGTGGTAGGTGCGAGAACGTGTGTTGGCTAGTGGCCACGGACCACCATGCAGCTCAGGAGGGGTGAATTCAGATTAAGCAGCAGGCTCGGTGTGAGCTCCAGGCACATCGAGGCAGGGATGGCACCAGAGAGCCTCGCTCTGTGAAATGGGCGACTGCTGCTTGCTGCCAGCCAACGCTGTCAGATCGTCTGATTTTTTTTTGAGGGAAGCCAAAAACCCAGACTTTTTTATATAAGCACTTTAGATTTATAAATGATGGCTCAAATTCTTTTAATACACTACACAGACTGTTACTATGGATTTATGGACAGAGACACCATTATTGGGCACTTACTGCAAGCCCATCCTTGTGCTTAATACAAGTGAGTTAAATATATCACTTATTTACTCCATACAACAACCGCACAAGGCAATTATTCCCAATGGGGACAAGCCCTCTGGTCGGCCACAGTGGATACTACTGACTGAAAAGCCTGTTATAAAACAACAAGCTGTAATTCCACACTTGGTTAAAAAGATATGTTTATGTATATTTTCTTGTTCACAAAACTGTTCCTGTTTATAAATAAATATTCTTTTTACTGAAGAATTCCCTGAAATAAACATGAAATGCCACTCCCAATAGTATTTTTTTGGGGAGGCCGCCTGGGTCTTAGGTGCAGTATGTGGGATCTAGTTCCTTGACCAGGGATTGAACCTGTGTCCCCTGCACTGGAAGCACAGTCTTAGCCACTGGACTACCAGGGAAGTCGCTCCCATAATTTTTAAAAATGAAGTTCACGCTTCCCTTCTGGGAGGACTCTAACAGGCTGAACTCAGAGCATATGGTAAACACCCTGCACCATGCCTGGCACACAGGGCACCATACCCACCTCCCCTCATCCTCAGCCTGCCAGGCTCCAATCACCAGCTTCCCCACCTCCCCGCTGCCCCTCAGCACCTGGGTCATGGCCCCCTGGCAACAGCAGTCACTTGTAATCCTCAGACTCAGGCCAGTCCCCACCCTGGGGCTGGCTTGGGTGCTCAGGAGCCTGCTGTCCTCTCCCGCTCCCTGTCTGCCCTAACCTGTGTGGCCCTGGGGGTCCTCACCAGTTTTAGGTAGAGTTCCACGTCCTTATCTTTCAGGGTGGAGTACACCTTTTCCATCTTGTAGGTGATGCCACACTGGGAGTCGTCAAGGCTTTTGATGAAGTTGTCCCGGATCTCAGCCATGAGGTTGGTGAAGCAGAAAAAGGTATCTGCCTCAGCATGCTCTGGGAGAGACGGGCAGGGTCAGGGCAGCCGTGAGAGGACCAGCTGGCTCACAACACACCCCACCTCTCAACTATGTGAGAGCTCACCCTCAGCTCTGAGCCTCCACCAAGTCAGCCCGCCCTGGTCAGGCTGTGTCCCTCTGTACCTCCTCTGTCTGTGACCACTCTCCACACCCCACTCTCCAGCCCCAGACCAGACATAATTTTTTTTTTTTTGGCCATGCCAAACAGCTTGCGGGATCTTAGCCAGCGCCTTCCGCAGTGAAAGCAAGGCGTCCTAGCCACTGGACCAACAGGGAATCCCCACCTCGTTCTTCTCACAACTCTGACAGCACTCTACACTGACTTTGTAGTTGATTACATGTTCTGCTGACATTTTAAAAATCATTATTTAAATCCTTCCTTTCAGCTTCCTGTCTATATAGGAGACAGAAATCTCTACTCATCTCCTCTACCAGAAATTCAGTTACAAATATGAATAGATCAGTAACCCGACGGGGGGCAGCTTCCCTGGTGGTCCGGTGGCTAAGACTCCAGGCTCCCAATGCAGCAGGCCCAGGTTCAATTCCTGTTCAGGGAACTAGATCCCACGTGCCACAACTAAGAGATCCAAGTGCTGCAACTAAGACCTGGTACAGCCAAATAAATATATATATATATATTTTAAAGAGATCAGTAAACATCTAACATTCTAGAAAGTTCAAGCCAGAAAAGATCTCAGACATGATTCAGGCCAACCCCCTTATCTGACAGAGAGAATGGAGACCCCAAAACAGGGAAGTGAGTGGCACAAGAGCTTGATAAAGCCCATCAGTCCAGCTTTCCTTGGTCCGTTTCTCCAGGAGGCAGCAACAACGAGCGTGAGCGGCCAGGAGCCCACCTGTTTACCTCTCCACTCGCTGTTGGGGTCGGTGGCAAAGGTGTAGTAGAGGGGCCCCACAATCTCGTTCATGCCCTGCACGTAAGCGATGCCGGGGTTGAGCTTGGCGTAGATGAACAGGATCCGCTCCACCACCTCCCAGTGGGCCTCACAGCCGTTGGGCAGCACCACGTACTCGTTCATGGAGGGCGCCGAGTTCTTTTGTGGGGAGCTCATCTAGGGGACAAGGGCAGGGGCTCGGTAAGAAGGTTGGAGGCATGACGGACAGCCAGCCGAAACTTAACCTCCATCTCATGGGCAACCCAGGGCGGAGAGGGATGTGTCCAGCGCCACCAGGAACGAGCAGATAAATCCACAATGGGCAACATTCCGCAAGCCAGAGGGACTGAAATCTAATAATTTAGTGATAAAAGTCAGAACAGTGCTTACCTCTGAGAGAAGGGGTACCGACTGGAGAGGGGCATGGAAGAACTTTTTGGATGATGGAAGTGTTCCATGCCCTGATCTGGCTGACAGTTAATGTAGGTTTATACATGAGAAAATGTTCATCTAGTTGTATACCTAAGGTTTGTGCTTTTCTTGTATGTAAGTTATAGTTCAATTAAAAAAAAAAATTCAAAATATGTCAAAAATAGACAACAGGTAAAGATTCTTGAAGTCAAATGCTGTGGGGGGTGGGGGGGTGGAGGCCTGCTCCAGCTGCAGTGACTGAAGAAACTCAACATCCCAGTGCATCGCATAAACTCTAACCTGGTGCTGGTTAGGATTCAAAGCGACAAAAACGTTCTTGGTACAGGGAATTCCCCAGCAGTCCACTGAACAAGACTCCTTACTTTCACTGTTGTGGGCTCAGGTTCAATTCCTGGTCAAGGAACTAAGATCCCACAAGCCATACAGGGTGGCCAAAAAAAAAAAAAAAATCTTGATACAACTAGAGGACACCCGAACCAAGATTGGATGTGAGCTGTTATTAAGGATTATGAGTAACATTGGCAGATGTGACAGTGGTGAGGAGGAGGAGGTCCTGATTCTCAGGGGATGCCTGCTGAAGGACTGAGGGGTAAGGGGTCAGGACATCTGCAAGTTTACTCTCTGTAACACACACACAAACACGGCAAAAGGTTAACAACTGGTGCATTTAGGTGGAAAGTAGAAGGGTGCGTGCTGTACTCTTCTTTCAACTTTTCTGAATGTTTCAAAATCTTCCTAAGAAAAAGTTGGGAGATGAATGAAGAGATGATCTTGGTAAAAACTCACACAATAGAGCAGAGGACCCCAATGTCAGGATCCCTTGGGAGTTTTGTAAAAGTTCAAGTGCCTGGGGTTACCTGTATGAAGGTCACAGGCACATCCCCACAGGGACAGAGTATAATGCTGTCCTGGAAGCCCAGGGTTTTGTGAACATTAAGCGTCCTTTTCCATTATATATACACATCTATACACGTACACATGTGTGTACATGTGCACACACTAAGACGCATATATCACTAACATTGACCAAGAGAGTTTTATGGGCAAGACAAAGCCCTACAAGCCTTCCTGTTTAATGCCCAAAGCAGCCTAGAAGATTCTTTCCACATTAGTTTCAAGATGAGGAAATAGGTTCAGAAACGCTAGGCCACTCATCAGACGTCTCGCATTAAGTGGTGGCACTGGACTTGGACCCAGGCTGGCTCTAGAACCCGAGGCCCAGGCCTCAGAGAGTGCCCACTGCTTTCCAACAATCTGCACAGCCATGACCTCAGTTCACCCTCTTGGCAATTTAAAAGCTAGACAGGGCGGAAATGATTACGCCCAGTATACAGAAGAAGAAACAAAAGCCCAGGAAGGCAAGTCTGGTGTTACTTGCGCAGCATCAGACAGTCAGCCAGCTTTAACTCAAACCACCCAGCCCCTGGACCCAGAGGCCTAGGGATGGAGCTTGTGGTCTGGTTCTCCCACCAGGACTAGGTCTAAACCTAAACTCAGTTCTCAGCCATCAATTATTGTAGTGAAAGGAATGACAGAAGCCAGGTCCTCATCTTTCCAGGCAGACAGAACATCAGCAGCCAAGCAGGACGACCACCAACTCAGGCAGCTACACTGTCATTAAGCCAAGCGCTTGGCACCTCCTGACGCACCCAGCTCTGCTGTGGGCAGGTGGAACCAGGGGATCAGCCAGAACTTCCCAGTCACTCCTGGGAGGAAGGATGGCTGGTCTCCAGGAAACAAAGCCCTGATTGGTCATTCCACCCGGAGGGGGGGTGGGGGGGCGCGGGCAAGTGGGGCTGCTACAGTACCTGTCTCTAGCTTGCTGGGAGTTACAGAGGATTTTTCCATTGCTGGAGGACAGTGAAAAGTTTTGAGGAACAAGTCAAAGCTCCAGGCATGAAAGCAGTAGGCGTTAAGGAATAAGACAATATACCTTTTAGCAATAAGCAGCTTCTCATTATTACCTAAGTCTGCTCGAAGCCTGAGGTTCCAACACGCAGCATAACTTGGCCAGCACAAGACCCACCCTTCCTTTCTCTGAGGTCTCTCACATCGCTCCCTCTCCACCCCAGGCCCCGCCCTACCAACCACAGCACCAGGAGGCCTCTCCACCTCCATTCCCGCCTCTCCCATCAACATCTTCACAGTGTCCACGGCAATCTTCGACAAAGGTAGTCTTATATCCCTGCTCCAGGAATGCTGCAGGGGTCCCCAGACCTCAGGACAAAGGCCCGTGTGGCCTCACCATCACTCACTTCTCCAGCATACTCCGGCCACCCTTCCCTCGCCCTCTCCCCAACCCAGCTCAGGCTGGACTCCTCCTTCCCTTGAACACACCCTGCTCTCTCCATACATGCCCTCCTCTCCCCCTGGAAGGCCCTTTCCTTTTCATCCTTTGAGCCTCAGCTTAAATGTCACTTCATCAGGAAAGTCCTCCCTGATGCCCAGACCAGGTCAGGTCCCTGCCCATCACTGTTCCCATTGCACTTCATCACACTTGCAGTTCCTTTTCCAAGCACCGCCTCCACCACAGACCAGCACTGAGCAGCAGGGCACCCCCCCACCCCCGGGCACCGTGACACCAGCCTTCAAATCTGATTTTCAGAAAGAGCCCGGAGAGGGATCGGGCAGGACCAAAGCTGCTCTGGGTAACAGCCAGGGCGGATAGTCGGGGCCCAGTGGCCCGTGGCCACTAGCCCCGAGGAAGCAGGAAGGAAAAGGCTGTCACGGGGGCCCCCGAGGCCCTCAGGTTGCCTCTCACATTTGTGACGCCGCTCCGGTTCCGAGCCACTGTCTGGGATTTCAGGGTCGTCTGCTCCACCCGCTTACGAAGGGTCTCGAATTCATTCTGAGGATCCAGGATGAGGAGGCAAGGGTACTCGGTGGCCCTCTGGAAGAAGGATATGTCTGGACACAACCTCCTGCAAGGGGAAACAGGAGAGGACCGTTACTTGGCTAGAGAGTTTGCGGTGTCTCCTCGGCCCTCTGCTGCCAGGTGTCCCAGCCTCCCCAAAGCCTTTTGTGTGTGTATAAGTTAGTAGCATTGTATTTCAAAAGCAATGTAGTCATCGTATATGTGTACATACCCATATATCGTATGTATGCTTACAAATAGATACACACACGTATATTTTTAAGTGTCCTTAGAAACTTACACTCTAACTCTTCTCTTAAACCACGAACAACTTTCCATGTCGAAAAGATAATATGTACAAGAGTATGAACTGTTTGTATTGTGGCTAAAGATGGTAATAGAGGTTTCATTAAGTTATAAATTGTACAATGGAGTACCACACAGCTGGGGAGACAGAGAAACAATCACGTGGGAAGACGGTCTCTAGAATGTGAAAGTTTTAAAGTGTATGTATGGCGGTGCACACACAGACTTCTCAGCTGAAGCTCTCTGCAAACCCGCCCTCCAGGAACACTGAACAACGCGCTATGGTCACTACCAGGCTAAGAACCTGTCTGCCCAGATCTGGGTTCAAGATGCAGTTCCTTCTTAAAATGGGGCGATGAAACACCTCGTGGGTAGAGGCTCCCCAACGCCAGCCTGAGAAGGAAGGAGGCAAGAGACCCACTGTCCCCCCTGGCTGAGCACCCTGGGCTGGGGTCCCACGGGGGCTGTCTGGCGGGGGACAGGGGGGCGGGCCTGGGCACAGTGAGCACAGGGGAGGAGCAGCCCCGGGTGGCGAAGGGCTGGTAACACCGCTGACAAGCAGCGGGGGCGGAAAGGGAGGAGGACGGACAGACTCGAGAACCCAAGCTCTGACCACTGGGCCACTGCAGACAGGCCCCCGGTTCCTCACCCAGCCACGTGGGAGAGTCACCTGCTGCCATGCCCACCCCGCAGGCCAGCACAGCCCGCTGGCCACACGTCCCTACCAAGAACAGCGCGCGCACGGTATAGCTCACAATCACTTTCTGACCCTGTCACTCCTCTGCTTAAAGCCTTTGGGAGACCGCCCCATGTCCCTGGGATTAAGTCCAAGGTCTGACCCCCGCCTGCCTCTGGTGGGGCCTCAGGCACACTGGCCTTCGCACTGCTCCTTGGACGGCCCAGCTCTGAAGGCTCTCAGGGCCTCCCCTGGGAGGTACCACAGCCCTCCCTTCCCCCACCCCCCAGGCTCCTCAGAATCTTAGCTGCTTCCTCAGGCAAGACGTCCCAGCTGCCCTGCAGCACCCTGAACTCTGCCTTCAGAGCAGTAACCACACATGTTAGCGACACGGAAGATCCATTTTGTTGAACGTCTTGTCTTCACATCTTCCCCCTCAGCTTCTAAGTTCCTTAAGGAGAGAGACCCTGTCTGTCTATTCCATGCTCAACCCCCCAGCCTGGCACTGAGCCTGTCACATAGAAGGGCCTCAGAATTTGTTGAAGGAAGGAGCAAATGAATCCATAGGTTCCTGGGCTACAAGTGACACTGAGGCAGGGAGAGAGGAGAGCTGGGCACTCAGGCCACCGCCAGCACCCCACACCCCTGCACCTCGCCAGGCTTGCTGTGCCTATGGCCTGGACTCAGCTATGGGGACGACTCCCCAGCAGTTTCTCAGACACCTCCCTATGGGGCTGGGCTGGGCTGGGCTGGGCAAGGGCAGAAGCGGCGGAAAATCCCCAGAAGCCTCAGGGCTGGCTCCCCGCCCCAGCGCCCTGCTCACCGGACATCTTTGTCGATCTGCAGCAGCACCTCGTTGTCCCTGAAGTACGTGTTCCACCGGCTGTCAGGGTTGGGGTTCAGAGGCTGTAGGGGAAAATGAGCTGTGCTGTCCTCGGCCAGCTAGGACCCCAGGGGCAGACCCCAGTCTTGGGGGCCTGAGCAGTAGCCCCAAACCAGCATTCCCAGCAGAGACGCAGCTATGGCTGAGACGGCCTGCGAGATAGTCGAGCGGCAGCATAGGCCCTTCCGCGGCCTCCCAAACCTCCATCCTCATCCACATCCCGCAGCCAAGACCTGAAGTCGGCTCTGAGCACTTCCCTGCTGGGCAGGGACTCTGCCCTTCCCTGTCCACGGCTCCAGAACGATATGTATAACAGGTGCTCACTAAACGCTTGCTGAATAAATGAATATTGCATCGTTAGGTCTCTCTGAATCTAATTCATCGATACTCTGAGTTGCCAATTCCAGTCCTTGGAGGATCAGGCTGGGTCCAATCCATCTCCACTTCCCAACTGTGAAGCACCAGGGAGGAGTTGGGTATTTGCAGATAGAACAAGGCTTCCTCTGGGCTGCAGAAATGCAGTTTACCCTCACCCCGGCCCTGCTCTGACTCCCTTCAACTACAGTATCACAGAAGCTTCCTGGAGGAAGGGGGCTGAGGAGCCAACGTGCGGAGGACTGGGCTCAGCGCTGCACACACAGCACTCCTGGATCCCAGTCATCGCTTGTGGTCCTGACTGGGCCTGGAGCCTGGGGAGAGCACGGAGACTCAACAGCCTTTGGCAGCTGAGATGCCAAACGCAGAAATGAGGTGCTGGGGTCGGGGGTGGGGGGGGGCAGTAAAAGGGAGTAGGATCAGCAGCACCCGGCCTCTGGGCTGAGGGACCTCGCCCACCCCAAAGCCCACACCTCTCCCCGGCCCCACTCTGTAGCCTTGGTCCTCACTGCGGCCCCCTACTCACATGGTCCTCAAAGGTCACATCCTCCCTGGACACACCCATGTTGGCCTTGGCGATGCCAGGCTGGATGATCATTTCCCTCAGGAACTGAGAATACAGCTCCCTGGAGGAGAGGAGGGGAGAGAGGGATGAGCCCAGAGCAGTGCAGCAACAGGAAGTGGGTTGGACTCACACCACCTGCTCTGCCCAATACAAAGGCCCTCCTGCCATCCCCTAGTGTCAGGGTCTCACCTCTGCTTGGCCAGGATGGAGGTCCATGAGGCTCTCTCCAAGGGGAGGTAGTTCAAGAGAATCTGCATACAGAGAGAGAAAAGCAAAGCTCTGGCAACTCCCCCAGCCCAACCCCGGAAGGAGACGGAGGCTGACAGGCCTCAAGGAAAATGTCTGATAAAGCCCAGAGAAGGCAGGACGGGCTGGGTAAAACCCAGGAATGCAGGCACGGGCTGGGGGTAGCCTCCCCTCTTCTCCCCACTGGCTTCCTAATCCTTTATCCTGAAGCAGCCCTTTCTACTGCGTTCCCTCCCACAGACTCTCCCAAACGATGATAAAATCTTGTGCTCAAAGGGCTTGGAAAGCAGGACACTGGGCTGCTGCTCCCACCTCAGCGAAAAGCTTTAGGCAAAGCATAGCCTTTTACTGTCCCAATCAGCATCGCTTCCACTAAGCTGTTTGGACCAGGAAGCAGAGAGCTTTGCAGGCATTACAAAGCATTCCATCCCTGGGGGGATCCCCGAGGGGATGCCAAGAGAAACAGAAAACCCAGAACTCCCCAGAAGAGCTTCTTGGGACGAGCAAGGAAAGGCAGAAAATAGGAAGAAGGGGCCAGGGGTGGGGACAGCCCATGCAGGAACCCAGGGACTCTCAGCAGAGCAGAAGCCCCACCCCAGGCACACCCACCTTCCAGCAGAGGCATCGCAGTCCGCCCTCACAGGGGATGCCTGTGGACACAGCAGGCAAAGGTCACGCCCCCGCAGAGTCCCAGAACCCCCCAGCCCTCCACCTTGGAGCTAGTCGGCAGGGAGTGGAGTGGGCAAGAAGTGCTTCTTCAAGAATCATTCGCTGCCAGAAAGACCGCTAGATGACGCTAATCCTATGTCCTCTCTCTCTGTGACCCCCATCTGGAATATTCTTTTGAGGATGACAGCTTCTGATCTTTGATATTTCTTCCTCAGAGCAGCCTTGACCAACCACACCACTTCTTCCCAAATTAAGTCAGAGCCCTTGACATAAACAATCCACATCTCCTTCACGGCATCCCTCGTAAATGGGAATGTATGATATCATTTGTATATTTATTTAACATCTGTAACTCCTAATACTGGGGAAAGCCCTAGAAAGATGAAGACCAAATCTTACTGTTCCAGTACCTAGCCCAGGGTAGGTATTCTGTAAGTATCTGTGGAATATAAACTAAGCTCTGAATGCTCAGTGTTTTGTGTTTTATAGGCTTAAAACTTCACTTAATCCTTATAATAGCCCTAGTAAGTAATGAAGATCAGCATCATTGTCCCCATCTTACAGATAAAGAAATTCAGCTATGAAGACAGAGAAATCAAGGACTCCAACACAGGTCTGACTCTAGAACCCAGCTTGTAACCACTGCCGCAGACTGCCTCCCCTGGGGCCTGGCAGATTCTTTAGCTCAGCACAGATCCCAGAAACCCCTCAAGATCTTCAGGGGCTAAATATCACTCCTGAATGGAAAGACGAACTTCTCCTGAAATACTGTCAGGAGCTCACAAAGCAGCTGTTGCTACAGTCTCCCTAGTACTGTGAACAGCAGTACCGTGAACCCCTCACCTCAGAATCTGCATGGGGATGCAGAGGGCAACTCAAGCATCCTTGCTGACAAAGTTACAAAGGCAGAGCAGCCACAAGAAGCTACCAGAACACCCTGGGGTATTTTTAAAGACATGCAAGAGTCTCTGTGCTGAAGTTAGCCAGTCTGGGGAGGGGAAAGTCAAAAACTGCTGGGGTTCAGCTCCTTAAAGTGAGTGACTCAAGGCTGGAATTTTACCAGGAACCAAAGTTCACTGTTGCCTGAGTTGGCTTTGATTCTAAGCCATGGAGAGAACCAGGAACCGCTCTGTAGCTAACCAAATTCTACAACACAGGAAGCCTGCTGAGGAATGAGAAAAGACCTTTCCTCTGTTCAAGAAGTCTCCCCTCTGCCCTCCAGTTACTCCCAGGAAGCAATCAGCATCACTTATACGCCAATGAGCACCTGGTCTAAGGTCTGTGTGTGTGTGCGCATCCGTGCACACTTAGTCACTAAAGTCCTGTCCAACTCTTTGCAACTCAAAAGACTGCAGCCTGCCAGGCTCTTCTATCCATGTGATTCTCCAGGCATGAATACTGGGTTGCCATTTCCTCCTCCAGGGCATCTTTACAACCCAGGGATCAAACTCGCATCTCCTGCACTGCAGGCGAATTCTTTACCACTGAGCCACTAGGGAAGCCCAGTCTAAGGCCTACAGTAGGCATGCTAACTGAGGGCGCCATTGCTCTGAGAACCAAGCCTGGGGCATCCCTGGTTGTTCAGCTCCACAGAATCTGGAGAAGTTCCCAAAAGGCAACCCGGTCCCCAGAACTGGCCAGGTGTGGCCTTGGCTCGCTGCCCCTCCATCTTTGTCACAAGGCTGCTCCAAGAAAACCCTGAAAATGGAGAGTTGCCTCTTACCACTAAAACTGAGTTCCCGGAGCTTTTCCAAGGCAATTGTGGGCTCCTTCAGGACATCCTGGAAATCTGCAATCCTAGAAGGAGGGAGACAGAGGCAAATGACCCACAAACCCCAAGATGACAGGCTTAGCGACCCCTCCTAAAGCCTACAGCTCCCTTACACCCCCAGTCTCCAACCTGTTCCTCCCTACCCCTCAGGACACAAAGATGCCAAACACAGGCAAAACCCTGGCTAAAGGGCAGCTTTGAAGAACTACAGATCACTTTTTCCTCTTAAGTCCAGAAATCTATAGGATACTCCTGTCTGAAGGTTCTCAAATGAGCACCATGAAATCAGACACATTCTAACATTTACTGAGCCTGCATTTACTGGCCACTTCCTGCTGGCCAGGTCCAAACCACACTGTCTCTATCTGAACTCCAAAAACCCTTAGAATCAGGAGTAATCTGATCTGTGGACAAGGACACGTGTACTCTGCACCCAGCATCCCAAGCTCAAAAATAAAACCATTAGAAGACCTCTGGGCCGCGGGGCAGGCAAGGACAAAAGGTTTAAAAACTGGAGGAAAACTGAAGAATGAGCAAAATTAGCCAAAGCTGCAGGATTTGGCCCCGGGGATGGGGGTGGGGGGAAGAGACTGGAGAATCTAGGTTTTCTAGCATTTCTAGTAAGAAAAGGGTAAGTGGAAGGGTAAGCATTTGGATAGAGGAGGTTACTGGGGCAAAGGGTTAACAAGGGGGAGAAAAAGGCTGGGGGGTGCATCGGGATCGGGCATCAAGGCCCAAGAGGAAGACACCAGGGGAAAGGATCCAGGGTGCGGGGG
Organism: Bubalus kerabau; assembly: GCF_029407905.1. Classification (NCBI taxonomy): domain Eukaryota; kingdom Metazoa; phylum Chordata; class Mammalia; order Artiodactyla; family Bovidae; genus Bubalus; species Bubalus kerabau. Next base: position 102,102,132 of record NC_073634.1, on the reverse strand, counting down.
AGAGAGAGAGAAGCGGCAGCACCGAGGGGCAGGAGAGATGTCCCGGTTCCGTGCCCCCGCTCAGGCCCACAGCAGAGGCTGGAAAGTGGGCGCCCCAAACCTTCAGCCCGCGGAGGGGTTGAGGGGCGGCGAGGGGGGAGGTCCCGATTCCTAGCCACATTCGCTCGCCCCCCCTCCACCCCCGCAGGTCAAAAGGGACAGCATGGCCGGCACTGGCCTGGCTGGTCGGCCCTGGTGGCTCCTCACCGGCTCTTGTGCAGACTCGACATGGTGTTGACTTCCGGATCTCCCCCCCGCTGCCGCTGCCTCCTCCTCCTCCGCAGCCGCCACCGCCCCTCAGGGACGCGGGGCTCTGGGCAAAGGCCTCCGACCGGAAACTCAGCCGCAGGCGCGCGCGTTCCGCACTGTCCCGCCCCGCCCCGTTCACGTGCCACTCCTGCTCCCTGTCACTAGCAGACGGCCCGGCGGGATGGGCGGGGCGAGAGGACGCCGGGAAGGAGGCCCCGCCTCCGCTCCGCCCCTCCGCCCCTCCCGCTACCTAGTGCGTCAAGTTTGAGGACGCGCAGGTGACCGGCGCAGACCGTGCGCACCCGGGCTTCTGTCTTGCCATTGCCTGGAGGTTAAGAGGGGCAAGCTTCCGTATGCAAACACGCCTTTCACCTGGTCCTCTTCCTTACGGGTTGCACACTTGCAGTGAGCTGCTGAGCTGTCCTTTCAAGGATGTCCTGGAGATGGTGTAGTCGCGAAGTCGCGTCCGACTTGTGATCCCATGGACTGAAGGTAGCCCACCCGGCCTCCTCTGTCTGTGGGATTTCCCAGGCAAGAATACTGGTGTGGGTTGCCATCTCCTTCTCCATCAGGAATGTAGACCCCAACCCCCTCGCTAAGCTATACAGGCCTCCCTGGCTGGTCTTTTCACTGCTGAGCCCCGGACGCCTATAGGAGTGATCACACTGAACAGATGGTTCAGTAAATACTGAACGGAAGAGCAGGACCACAATTCAGTGATTCCTTGATTTTTGGATTTCATGAATACGATATTTACCATAATATCAGAACAAAAAGGGAAAAACAAAATTTCAGGATCCTTCCCAAGAAAAAAAACAGTTGGCAGCCATACATATGTGTACTTATGCGCTAATTGTCTTTATTTTTTAATGTCTCCACAGATGGGTGAAAACTTTGTCACTGGACTGTATAATCTTGAAATCTCCAGCTCTCAGCTGCTGCCCACCAAGACTTCACTGCCCCATGGCCCAGGCACACAGACATCTGTTCCTTTATTCACTCACCACACAGCTCCTGCTCCCACTGTGTGCTAGGTACCGTGCTAAAGGGCTCCTCGCAGGACAAAGGTTACGTTCCTTTACATGAAATATAAGAAATGAATAAATGCTGACTTAATTGCTGGTGGCTCAGATGGTAAAAAAAGATCTGCCCGAGAGACCCAGGTTCAATCCCTAGGTTGGGAAGATCCCCTGGAGAAGGGAATGGTTACCAACTCCAGTATTCTTGCCTGGAGAATTCCACAGAGGAGCCTGGTGGGCTACAGTCCATGGGATCGAAAAGAATCAGACACAACTGAGCAACTAACATTTTCACTTTTTAAAAAATGACTTAGTTGCACAACAGGAAAGAAATTTTTTTTTCCCAAATAAAAAGAATACCAGACAGCCCTTTGAAAGTTTGATTAGGAAGGCAGGGAAAAACACAAGCCATGTGTTAAGAAAAATAGACCCTTGGCTATCATTTGGAAGAAAAAAAAAAAAAAGATCTATTCCTACCTAATATCTGACTGAAAATTTAATTCTAAATGAGTTGAAGCTCTATAAGGGCAGAAACCTATGGGATTGAAAGAAAAATATATAGAAAAAATATTTATAATCTTGGAGAAGGAAGACAGAAGGCCCAGAAGCTATGAAAGATAAGACAGATGTATAACTACATAAAAATTTTCAGTCTCTAATGTCCTTGGTGATCCAGTGGTTGAGAATCTGCCTGTGAATGCAGGGGACATGGGTTCAGTCCCTGGTCTGGAAGGGTTCCATATTCCTCGCGGCAACTAAGCCCATGTGGGGCAACTACTGAAGCCCGAGTGTTTAGAGTCTGTTCTCTTCAACAAGATAAGCCACCACAATGAGAAGCCTGTGAACTGTAATTAGAGAGTAGCCCCCTACATGCTCCATGGGGTCGCAAAGAACTGGACAGGACTGAGTGACTTTCACTTTCACTTTCCCCTACTTGCTGCAACTAGAGAAAGTCCATGCACAGCAAGGAAAACCCAGCATAGCCAAAAATAAATTAATTCATTTCAGTCTCTTAATGATAAAGTAAAAGACAAGCATCAATATGGAAAAATATGTGCAGCTTTTATGATAAAGGGTTAATCTTCATAACATATACAGAGTTCTTAAATCAACAAGAAAAAGAAACACCCCAAAAGCGAAAAGCAATCATTCATTCTAGAAATGTACTCAGTGCCTCTGATGTGCCAGGTATATCCTAGGCATTGGGGATTTAGTAATGAATAAAAGACAAAATCCCTTCCTTTGAAGCATTGAGGTTTTAGTGAGGGGAGCTAGATTTTAAATAGGGTAAATAAGTAAACTTAATGGTACGTCAGATGGTGATAAATTCTTACAGGGGAAGATAAAGCAGGAGTAGGTAGTGGGATGGACATGAATTTGAGTAAGCGCCAGGAGTTGGAGATGGACAAGAGGAACCTGGCGTGCTGCAGTCCATGGGGTCACAAAGAGTCAGACACGCCTGAGCGACTGAACTGAACTGAGGTAGTAGAAGGGGGCTGCGATTTTACACAGTGGGATCAGGAAAACCGCTCTGAGGTGACGTCCAAACAAACATCTGAAGGAGGTAAGGCAGCAGAGCAGGCACTTCAAAGAAGAAAGAAAAATCCGATCCCTGAAATGACACTGACTTGGACTCACACTCAGGAATGCCAGTCAAACAATCATATCACGCCTCTTAGACTCGAAAAAGTCATCAGCATTTATTACACCCACCATCACCAGGGTGTGGAGAAACAGACCTCTCAAACAGCTTTCAAAAGACTTGATGTGGTACAGCTGTTTCACAGTCATTCGACAAGAACTAATGCCATTTTTAAAAATTATTTTATTGGCTGTGCTGGATCTTCACTGCTGCACGGGGGCTTTCTCTAGTTGTGGAGAGCAGGGGCTGCTCTCCAGTTGCAAAGTGCAGGCTTCTTGTTGCAGTGGACTCTCTTGTCACAGACCACACTACTGCACGTGGGCTGGGTCGCTGTGGCTCCTAGGCTCTAGAACACAGGCTTAGAAGTTGTGGCACACGGGCTTAGTTCCTCCACAGCATGTGGAATCGTCTTGGAGCAAGGAGCAAACCAGTCTCCCTTGCATTGGAAGGCAGACTGTTCACCACTGGATCACCAGAGAAGCCCCAATTTTTTTAAACTTTTTATATTGAAGTATTATAAGCTTTCCCTCAGTGGTTTCTTTTTTTTTTTTTCTTGGCCACACCACAAGGCTTGCAGAATTTCAGTTCCCTGAGCAGGGACAGAACCTGAGCCTCTTCACCCAAAGTGTGGGAGTCTTAACCCCGGGACCGCCAGGGAATTAATACAATTTTACCAGCTTCTGGATATAATCATCTGTAAATGACTCATATTTAAAGTGTACACTTCCATAGGCTTAGACATATGTGAAACCACAATTAAAATAATAAATATACCCATCACCCCCAAAGGATTTCTCCTGCTCTTTTCTCCTTCCTCCCCACCTCCATGCCCAGGCAACCACTGATCTGCTTGCTGTCACTACAGATTAGGTTGAGTTTTCTAGACTTAATTTTTTTATCTGGCTCTTTTCACTCAGCATAATTACTTCAAGATTCGTGCATGTTGTAGCATGTACTAGCACTTTTCATTGCCATAGATTCCATTACTAGATGAATCAACCACAGTTGATCCATTCATCTTGGTTGAACACTTGGGTTGTTTCCATTTTTTGTCTGTTACACTGAAAGCTACTATGAACATTGATGCAAAAGTCTTTTTGTGTGCCCATACTTTCTCTTCCCTTAGACTGGAATGGCTGGATGAATTTTAAAAATTTTTTAATCTGGTAAACCATTTTCCAAAATGGCTGTATCATTTTATAGCCACTGCAGAAGTGTGTGACAGTTTCTCTTGTACCATCTCCTCACCACTGATGGCTTAGATGGTAAAGAGTTTGCCTGCAATGCAGGAGAGCTGGGTTTGATCCCTGGGTTGGGAAAATCCTCTGGAGGAGGGCATGGCAACCCACTCATGTATTCTTGCCTGGAGAATCCCCATGGACAGAGGAGCCTGGTAGGCTACAGTTGCAAAGAGTCAGACACAACTAAGTGACTAATCGTGCGTGTGCACACACACACACACACATCTCCTCACCAGCACTTAGTGTAGTCGGTCTTTTTTATCTTAGACATTCTAGTAGGTGCATAAAAAGTGAAGTAAAAGTGTTACTGACTCAGTCATGTCCAACTCTTTTCTACCCCATAGACTGTAGACCACCCCCAACCCCCTAGGCTCCTCTGTCCATGGAATCCTCCAGGCAGGAATACTGGAGTGGGTAGCCATTCCCTTCTCCAGGGGATCTTCCCCACCCAAGGATGGAATCCAGGTCTCCCACATTGCAGGCAGATTCTTTACCTTCTGAGGCAGCAGGGAAGCCCTGTGGTATCTTCCTGATGTCCTAATATGCATTTCAATAAAGATTAATCTTGTTGAACATCTTTTCATGTGTTTGCCATCTATGTATCTTCTTTGGGGAAGTTATCTGTTCAAATCTATTAAAATTTTCCCATTGTTTTCTACTGAATTGCTTGTTTCCTTGTTGAAATTGAGTTTTGGGGACTCTTTAGATATTCTGGATGAATGTATTTTCTTTTTAATTGTGGCAAAATGAACATTACATAAAATTTACCATCTTAATCATTTTTAAGTACAATTCAGTAGTGTTAAGTACACTCAACATTGTTGTGGATCTAATCTCCAGAATTCTTTTCACCTTGCAAAACTGAAACTCCCACTAAACAATTCCCCATTCTTCCTTCCCCAGCCTCTAGCAACTTCCATTCTATTTTCTGTCTATGAATTTGACTACTCTAGGTACCTCACGTAAATGAGATAGAGTATTTATCCTTTCTGTGACTGGCTTATTTTGTTTAGACTCATCCATGTTTCAGCATGAGTCAGAATTTCCTTCCTTCTAAAGGCTGAATAATATTTCATGTTTTGTTGACCCACTCATCCATCAGTGGACACTTGGGTTGCTTCCACTTTGGGGCTACTGAAAATAATGCTGCTGTGAACTTGGGTGCACAAACATTTCTTCAAGACCCTGTTTTCAATGCTTTGGGGTATATATCCGAAAGGTAAATTGCTGGGTCATATGGCAATCCTCTTCTTAATTTTTTGAGAAACTACCATACTGTTTTCCATAATGGCAACACCCATTTACATTTTTTACCAAAAGTGCACATTTCAATCTCTCCACATCTTCACCAACACATTCTTTTCTATTTTTATGATCATAGTCATCTTAATGGGTATGACATGGTACGGCTTTTTTTTTTTTACTTTATAATATTGTATTGGTTTTGCCATACATCAACATGCATCCGCCATGGGTGTACACGTGTTCCCCATCCTGAACCCCCCTTCCACCTCCCTCCCCATACCATCCCTCTGGGTCATCCCAGTGTACCAGCCCCAAGCTTAATGTATCCTACACCGAAAAAATATGGAACACTTCACGAATTTGCGTGTCATCCTCGCACAGGGGCCATGCTAATCTCTGTATCGTTCCAATTTTAGTATATGTGCTGCTGAAGCGAGCACCATCTTTTAATTTTTTCATTAAATTTTTTCCTATTTTTTGGTTGTGCTGGGAGACATTTGAGATCTTAGTTCCCCCACCAGAAATCAAATCCATGTCCCCTGTAGAGAAATTGTGGTGTCTTAACCACTGAACCACCAGGGAAGTCTCCATCTGTCTTTTTAAAATGTGTGACTTGTAGATATTTTCTTGTGGTTTGTGGCTTGCCTTTATAGGCTTTTTTTTTTTAAAGAGCATTAGTTCCTAATTTTGATAAAGTCTGAACAATCCTTGATATCATATCCCTCAATCTTTTACCTACTCTGATATCACAAATATTTTTCTCCTACAGTTTATAGTTTTAGGTTCTATTGTTGGGGCCAATGTGAAGAAAGCAGGAAGGACTCCATCTTGAAGTCTGTCATCCATCTTAAAAACAAGCTGTGAACTGGGCCCTGAACCCTGCCCAAGAGTGAGGAAACCATTGCTAGCGAAAACCAAGTCTCCTGGAGACCTCCCTCCTTACAGATGACAAAGGGAGATTGTAGTTGAGGTCAGGCTGCCCCTGTTAGATTAACCATGGAGACATCCCCCCTTGATGTGTAAGCATTATTCCCCCACTTTAACCGTAACTGTTTGTTCTCCTAGCACTTACTTGTTGTAAAGCTCAATCATATACAACAAAAAGGTTGCTAACGTGTAACCCGTCACATAGTCCGGGCTATAAACTGTGCCTCTCAGAAACATCAGGGTCCTTGTTGGGGACTGATTCCCCCTGGACCTGGCGGCCTAATAAACTGTACTCCATGGTCCTGAGTGTCCTTTGGGGTGTGTTTTGTGACTCTGGATTCCACGACACTATATTTAGATCTGTGATTCATTTTAAAACATTTGTGACCCACTTTGAATTAATTTTTGTAAATAGTGTGGGGTATGTATAAAGTTCATTTATTTTCATATGAATATCTAATTGTTGAAGCACCGTTTGTTGAAAAAGTTATCTTTTTTCCAACTGAATCAAAATCAATCATGTACTTGCAGGACTTATATCTGGACTTTCTGTTGCATTACACTGATCGCCTTGTCTATCCTTTTAGCCTCACAACACTACTTAAGTATCTCTGTAAGCCTTAAAGCTCTACACTGTAGCCCTATAATTCTGTAGCTTTATAAATTCTTAAAGTTAAGTAGTGTTAAGTCCATCAACTCTGTTTCCTTTTTAAAGGTTATTCTGGTTTTTGACCTTGATAATTTGTGTTGTATAGGAATTTCAGAGTCTGCTTGTCAATTTCTCAAAAGCAAAATCTGCTGGGATTTTGGTTGGGACTTTTGAAACTACAGATCAATTTGGAAAGAGGTGATATCCTAACATTATTGAATCATCTGATCCATGAACATAATACATGGCTCCTGGGATTTTGGTTGGGACTTTTGAAACTACAGATCAATTTGGAAAGAGGTGATATCCTAACATTATTGAATCATCTGATCCATGAACATAATACATGGCTCCTGGGATTTTGGTTGGGACTTTTGAAACTACAGATCAATTTGGAAAGAAGTGATATCCTCACATTATTGAATCATCTGATCCATAAACATAATACATGGCTCAATTTATTTGGATTTCCCTGGTGGCTCAGTGGTAAAGAATCCATCTGCCAGTACAGGAGACCTGGGTTCCATCCCTGGGTCGGGAAGATCCCCTGCAGAAGGAAATGACAACCCACTCTAGTATTCTTGCCTGGAGAATTCCATGGACAGGGGAGTCTGGTGCGCTACAGTCCATGGGGTTGCAAGAGTGGGACACGCCTTAGTGACTAAACGACAACAGCCATTTATTCGGGTCTTCAGTTTCTCTTGGGATTTCCCTAGTGGCTCAGACAGTAAAGCGTCTGCCTACAATGTGGGAGACCTGGGTTCGATCCGTGGGTTGGGAAGATCCCTTGGAGAAGGAAATGGCAACCCACTCCAGTACTCTTGCTTGGAAAATCCCATGGGTGGAGGAGCCTGGTAGGCTACAGTCCATGGGGTCGCGAAGAGTCGGACACGACTAAGCGACTTCACTTCACTTCACTTCACTTAGTTCCTCTCAGCTGTGTTTTGTAGTTTTTAGTGTACAGGTCTTACACATAATTGAGGCCTTAAAAAGCATCACTACGAACAAAGCTAGTGGAGGTGATGGAATTTCAGTTGAGCTATTTCAAATCCTGAAAGATGATGCTGTGAAAGTGCTGCACTTAATATGCCAGCAAATTTGGAAAACTCAGCAGTGGCCACAGGACTGGAAAAGGTCAGCTTTCATTCCAATCCCAAAGAAAGGCAATGCCAAAGAATGCTCAAACTACTGCACAATTGCACTCATCTCACACGCTAGTAAAGTAATGCTCAAAATTCTCCAAGCCAGGCTTCAGCAATACGTGAACCATGAACTTCCAGATGTTCAAGCTGGTTTTAGAAAAGGCAGAGGAACCAGAGATCAAATTGCCAACATCCTCTGGATCATCAAAAAAGCAAGAGAGTTCCAGAAAAACATCTATTTCTGCTTTATTGACTATGCCAAAGCCGCTGACTGTGTAGATTACAATAAACTGTGGAAAATTCTGAAAGAGATGGGCATACCAGACCACCTGACCTGCCTCTTGAGAAACCTATATGCAGGTCAGGAAGCAACAGTTAGAACTGGACATGGAACAACAGACTGGTTCCAAATAGGAAAAGGAGTACGTCAAGGCTGTATATTGTCACCCTGCTTATTTAACTTATATGCAGAGTACATCATGAGAAACGCTGGGCTGGAAGAAGCACAAGCTGGAATCAAGACTGCTAGGAGAAATATCAATAACCTCAGATATGCAGATGACACTACCCTTATGGCAGAAAGTGAAGAAGAACTAGAACCTCTTGATGAAAGTGAAAGACAAGAGTGAAAAAGTTGGCTTAAAGCTCAACATTCAGAAAACTAAGATCATGGCATCTGGTCCCATCACTTCATGGCAAATAGATGGGGAAACAGTGGAAACAGTGTCCGACTTTATTTTGGGGGGCTTCAAAATCACTGCAGATGGTGATTGTAGCCATGAATTAAAAGACGCTTACTCCTTGGAAGGAAAGTTATGACCAACCTAGACAGCACATTAAAAAGCAGAGACTAGTCAAGGCCATGGTTTTTCCAGCAGTCATGTGTGGATGTGAGAGTTGGACTATAAAGAAAGCTGAGCACCGAAGAATTGATGCTTTTGAACTGTGATGTTGGAGAAGACTCTTGACAGTCCCTTTGACTGCAAGGAGATCCAACCAGTCCATCCTAAAGGAGATGAGTCCTGGGTGTTCATTGGAAGGACTGATGCTGAAGCTGAAACTCCAATACTTCGGCTACCTCATTAGAAGAGTTGACTCATTGGAAAAGACCCTGATGCTGGGAGGCATTGGGGGCAGGAGGAGAAGAGGACAACAGAGGATGAGATGGCTGGATGGCATCACCAACTCGATGGACATGAGTCTGGGTAAACTCCGGGAGTTGGTGATGGACACGGAGGCCTGGTGTGCTGCGATTCATGGGGTCACAAAGAGTCGGACACGACTGAGCAACTGAACTGAACTGATTCCTGCAGGTGTGGTAAGTTGCCTCAGTCATGTCTGACTCTTGTGACCCCATGGACATAGCCTACCAGGCTCCTCTCCCCATGGGATTCTCCAGGCAAAAATCCTGGAGTGTGTTGCCATGCCTTCCTCCAGGGGATTTTCCTGATCCAAGGATTGAACCTGCCTCTTAGTTATGTCTCCTGCATTGGCAGGCAGGTTATTTACCACTAGCGCCACCTGGGAAGCTCAGATTTATTCCTGAAAGTGAAAGTCACTCAGTCGTGTCCAACTCTTTGCAACCCCATGGACTATGCAGTCCATGACATTCTCCAGGCCAGAACACTGAAGTGAGTAGCCTTTGCCTTCTCCAGAGGATCTTCCCAACCCAGGGATCAAACCCAGGTCTCCCGAATTGCAGGAGGATTCTTTACCAGCTGAGCCACCAGGGAAGCCTAGGAATACTAGACTGGGTAGCCTATCCCTTCTCCAGCAGATCTTCCCCACCCAGGAATTGAACCAGGGTCTCCTGAATTGCAGGTGGATTCTTCACCAACTGAGCTATCAGGGAAGTCCTAGGTAATTCTAGGTATTTTTTGATGCTATTGCAAATGGTAGTTTTTTAAATTTCAAACTATGTGTTACGGGAATACAGAAATCAAATTGCTTTTTGTTTGCATTATTATTTATAATGATAAAATTAATCTCAAATAATACATTATTATTGTTTGCTTTTCTTGACTCATATCCTGAAATCTTGCTGAACCCAATCATTAGTTTGAGAAGCTTTTTTGTAGGTCCCACAGAATTTTCTATACAAACAGACGATTATATTAGGTTCCTAGGATTTATGTAACAAATTACCACAAACTATAGCAGTTTATTCTGCTAAGAATTCAATTTATTCTGTATTTATTCTGCTGAAAATTCTGTTAAAATATTTGCATCTATACTCACAAAGGATATTGGGCTGTAGTTTTATATTCATCATGTCTTTATCTTTGGTATCAGAGTAATGATGGACTCATGAAATGAGCAGGAATGTTTTCCCTTGTCTTCAGTTTTATGGAAGTTGTATAGAGTTGGAATCATGTGCTATTATTTACTGCTTAAAAGTATGGTAGAATTTATGAGAGATTTTTTTGTCAACCAAATTCCACCAATAAGAAAACTGTGCTGGAATTACTGGAATACAATGCAACTATTCAAAAGAACTAAACAGGACTATATGATCTGACATAAAAAGTGATTAAAAATATGTCACAGAACAATTTGCATAACATGATCATTTCATAATATGATCATGAAATCCATCCTGCATTATGAGTTAACATATACACGTTTATTAATGCGTTTTAACACCTTTATTGGGATATAATTCACATTTAGAGCATACATTTGAAGTGACCAGTTTGGGACTTCCCTGGTGGCCAGGTGGCTAAGACTCCGTGCTTCCAATGCAGGGGGCCCAGATAGGGAACTAGATCCCACATGTCCCAACCAAGAGTTAGCATGCCGTGACTAAAGATCCCACACGAGGCAACTAAAGATTCCGCATGCCACAACTAAGACCCGGCATAGTCAAATAAATAAATTAAAAAAAAAAAATAAAGTGAATAATTCACTGTTTTTCACTCTATTCATTGTTTTTCTTTCTAACCACAGAGCTGTACATGTACAACTATCATCTATCAACCACACAATGATTATCACCATCTAATTTTAGACCATTTTCATCACCCCAAAGAAACCCTGTACCCATTAGCATTAATTCCTATTTCCCCCACCCCTCAGTCCTAAGGCAACCACTAATCTACTTTCTCCAGTAGCATATTGGGCACCTACCGACCTGGGGAGTTCAACTTTCAGTGTCCTATCTTTTTGCCTTTTCATACTGTTCATGAGCCAAAGAATGCCCTAAGTACCGCACAATTGCACTCACCTCACACACTAGGAAAGTAATGCTCAAAATTCTCCAAGCCAGGCTTCAGCAATATGTGAACCGTGAACTTCCAGATGTTCGAGATGGTTTTAGAAAAGGCAGACGAACCAGAGATCAAATTGCCAACATCCTCTGGATCATTGAAAGAGCAAGAGAGTTCCAGAAAAACATCTATTTCTGCTTTATTGACTATGCCAAAGCCTTTGACTGTGTGGATCACAATAAACTGTGGAAAATTCTGAAAGAGATGGGCATACCAGACCACCTGACCTGCCTCTTGAGAAACCTATATGCAGGTCAGGAAGCAACAGTTAGAACTGGACATGGAACAACAGACTGGTTCCAAATAGGAAAAGAAGTATGTCAAGGCTGTATATTGTCACCCTGCTTATTTAACTTACATGCAGAGTATATCATGAGAAACGCTGGGCTGGAAGAAGCACAAGCTGGAATCAAGACTGCTAGGAGAAATATCAATAACCTCAGATATGCAGATGACACCACCCTTATGGCAGAAAGTGAAGAAGAACTAGAGCCTCTTGATGAAAGTGAAAGACAAGAGTGAAAAAGTTGGCTTAAAGCTCAACATTCAGAAAATGAAGATCATGGCATCCGGTCCCATCACTTCATGGCAAATAGATGGGGAAACAGTGTCAGACTTTATTTTGGGGGGCTTCAAAATCACTGCAGATGGTGACTGCAGCAATGAAATTAAAAGACGCTTACTCCTTGGAAGGAAAGTTATGACCAACCTAGACAGCATATTCAAAAGCAGAGACATTACTTTGCCAACAAAGGTCCGTCTATTCAAGGCTATGGTTTTTCCAGTAGTCATGTATGGATGTGAGAGTTGAATAACTGATGCTTTTGTGGTATTGGAGAAGACTCCTGAGAGCCCCTTGGACTGCAAGGAGATCCAACCAGTCCATCCTAAAGGAGATCAGTCCTGGGTGTTCATTGGAAGGACTGATATTGAAGCTGAAGCTCAATACTTTAGCCACCTGATGCGAAGAGCTGACTCACTTGTAAAAGACCCTGATGCTGGGAGGCATTGGGGGCAGGAGGAGAAGGGGACGACAGAGGATGAGATCGTTGGATGGCATCACCGACTCAATGGACATGGGTTTGGGTGGACTCCAGGAGTTGGTGATGGACAGGGAGGCCTGGTGTACTGCGGTTCATGGGGTCGCAAAGATGCAGACACAACTGAGTGACTGAACTGAAACAGTATATGGGAACTTATTTCTCCAACCAGGGATCAAACCCATGCCCACTGCATTGTGAGCTTGGAGTCTTAACACACGGACTGCCAGGGAAGTCCTAAGCATATCTTGTTTGATAATTCAAAATCAAAACACTTTTTAAAGGATTCAAAATTGCACAAACATACTGATACATGGTCAAAGACTAAAAGATGCTGTGCGGAAGAAAAACATCCACAAAATTAGTTATCAAAATTGCGGGGGGCATCATGTCAGAAAGGATTTCTCAAGAAAGCAGCATCAAAGCTGAGACAAGAAGGACAATAGGTGTGTGCTGGATATAGATGGGAGCAAGAAAAGTGATTAGTAGGGAACAAATGGCTCAGATGGTCAAGAATCCGCCTGCAATGCAGGAGACCTGGGTTGGATCCCTGGGTTGGGAAAATCCCCTGGAGAAGAGAATGGCAATCCACTCCAGTATTCTTGCTTGGAGAATCCCATGAACAGAGGAGCCTGGAGGGCTTCAGTCCATGAGGACGCAGAGTCGGACATGACTGAGCGACTAACATACACACACACAGACACACACACGGGATAGATCATTAAAAGAACCAAAAGTGTTTTAAGGTGTCTGGATTGGAGAAATGAAAGGATGGGGGCGGAGGTGGCAAGAAAGGGGAAAGAGTGGATATAGAGACAGGGATGCCGATCACCTTTGTCTATGTTAAGGGTTATTAAGCAAGGAAGTGCCCTGATCAGATTTATTAGTTTTGGAAACATTCACTATGGAACTATGGAGAGCCTGAGGGGAAGGAGCAGGGGGTTCCATCAGGAGGCTGTTGCAGAAATCCAGAGGCGAAACGATAGTGGACAGAGACTGGCCCTACTGGAGAAGGAGAGGGGCTGGTCTGAGAGATCCTTATAGGATCTGACGACTTGGGCAAGGAGCTGAGGAAAACGGCAGGGGCCAAAGCCCACTCCCCATTGCCCAAGGTGATAGCCGAGGCGCCTGGAGGGCTTAATTAACTAACTGGAGAAGTAGCACCGCGTTCGGGAAGAAGACCGTGAGTGCTTTTGGACGCGTGGGAGTGAGCTACCTGCGGAGAAGCCAGGGAGAGACGTCCTATAGGGCGCTGGACCGAGGGGCAGGCGCAGGAGGCGCCTCGTCGGTGCTGACGAGGAAGGTGGAGTCGGTCCTCCCTTAACCATTCCCGGGCTCCGGGGAACCTCAGGTCAGAGCGCCGCCGGAAGCCGGTGTCACCGAGCCGGTTCCCCCCCCATCAGCGCCCCAGCCCAGCGAGCGCCCGTAAGGAGCGCCCGGAGGACGGACTGGAGCAGGGACCAACCACCGCTCCCCTCCTCTACTACCCACTTACCCGGCCGGTGTCCGGGAGAGGAGGCGACACGGGGCCCCGGAACTTTCGGCCGCCGCCGCCCGTGTTCGCCGCGGGAATCGGTCCGGGGAACCCGTTCGCTGTTGCTAAGGGGCGGCCCCGGAAGTGACGCGCCTGGGGTTTGTTGACAGCGGAGGCGGCGGCGGCTGCAGGCTCCGAGCCGTAGGAGCCGGATCGGGGGTGGGGCCGGGCCCCGGAGTCAGCGCCCGGCGGCCCTCTGCCCCGCCCGCAGCCCTAAGGGCAAGGTAACGGCCTCGGGGTCCCCCCCTCCCCGCGCCACGGCGCGACCCCCATCCCGCCCGGGGATCCGGTCCCTGGGATTCCCAAGCTCCGCCCCGCCGACCCCCGGTCTTCCCCAGACCCCGGCCCTAGCGTGGCGAGATCTCCTGCCTCCGCAGAAGCTCTGGCTCGGAATTCTCCCCGGGCCGCATCCTCTGCGCCTCCTCGCCGAGGAAAGCACACCCCGTTCGTTCCCGGGGCCAAGGGATAGATCTGCGTCCTACCCCTTTCTCCTCCTGCCTCCGGTGCCTCACCATCGCCGCTGCAATCATTTGCAAAGGTCCATCTGAGCCGGAGGTGTGGGAGAACTCCCTGGTCTACCCCTGCTGCCAGGTCTGAGAAACGTGCCTTTAAAAACCTGAGCACCCTTCGTCCAGAAAGAAAATGACGCCCTGTCCATGGCCCCTACAAAATGGGGGATAGATGCAGGGCTGGAAGAACCAGCCTCTGCCCCTCCTACCTGTTGGATGAGCTTGAGTTCCCCCAAAGCAGTGCTTGAAAACTCAGGGATGACACGAATGGGGTCGTTGGAATCCAACAGGGTGGGAAAGGGATGGTGTAGTATTGTAAGCCTAAGTGCCGAGGGAGCCCCATAGGTGAGTTGAAAGTGAAACTGACTGCTGGCTTACAGCTCTGTGGGTGGAACTTGACTTGGCTGCGTTGGGGCCCAAGGTGTCCAAGATTGCCAGTCTTTGTGCCAGTAAGCACGGTGTTTGATTTTTAAATCAGAGAGGGAATGTCTGATGCCCCCATGGAAAAATCCCCCCCATATGGTCTTCCTTAGAAACAGTGTTTCTCTTCAGGATTCAAGCTGGTTAGAATGAGTATTGAGGACAGTTTTGAAAAGGGTCATACACTTGAGTGCAGGAGGTGGTTGCCAGTTGGTAAAGAAGTCTCTCTGTTTCAGTTCACTCGTTCATTCAGCAAATCAGAAAGTTATGTAAGATGGAGAAAAATATATGTAGGGTGGAGGAAAATAGAGCAGGAAGGGCCATGGAAAGGGTCGGATACTGGGTTTGCCCTTTTTATAGAGGGTGATCCAGAGAAGGGCTCTAATAAGGTGATGTCTGAGCAGAGATCTAAAGGGAGGGAGGGAGCAAGTGCAAAGGTCCTGAGGTAGAAAATCTGATGGTTTTATGACATAGCAGGAGGACAGTAGGGCTGGAGCAGAGTGAAGGAGGGGAAGAGTGATTGACAAGGAAATCAGATAAGAGTATGGACGAGACATTGGTGGGGAGGGTGTCAGGGGCTGTTCATGTGATGTACGGTCATAAGGGTGTCTAATGGGACACCTTTCAGAACTGCACTAATTTGAAGTGTCTGGTGGTCAGAGAAAATACAGATTTGTTCTAGGTGACAGATGGCCGTTGTACTCTGCCTGGCATTGTAAGTACTCTTTCTCCATCTTGGCAATGACCATTGATGGAATAAATTTTAAAAAAGGTGGAAGTAGAGCACTGTATTTAAATCTGGTCATAGCACTTGCTTGCTGGTTATGAGAACTGGACGAAGGACCTTTTCCCACCTCTCTGTCCTCATCTATAGCATAGGATTGTTGGGCTAAATGAGAGGTCATGTACTAAAGTGCTTGGTGCACTATTTGGTGCATATTAAGCCCTCAGTAAGTCTTGCAGGTATGCTGAGGGCAATGACGATGGTGAGGAAATGTTTGCATGTGTCTGTCTCAAAGCCTTTCTTTTTAGCACCAGCTGATGATGTCACTAGCTCTTGGCTGCCTCTCTGAACTTGTAGGATTCTGGAGAACAGTGGGGGAGACAAAGTGGAAACTTGTTGTCACCCCTCAGTGGGAACAGTGGTTGCACATCACTGTCATAGAAGCTGGATCCTGGCTTTTCTGACACCAGTGGGAGGTTATGGGGGCTCTTTTTTTTTTTAAAGGCCCAGCAAATCCCCATTTTTCCATGTAATATAGGCCAAATGATGGTGTTGAAATAGATATGACATGGAGACGGGTCACGGGAAGCAGTGTATGTTGGCATGTGGTTGGGGTGTGTGTGGCTGATGGAGACTGTTGATCCTAGATGTGCCCAGCAGAGGCTGAGATGTTTGCAGCCTGCCTGATAAGGCGTGGAACAGTAGTGGTTGCTCTCTCTCCTCAACCCCCAAGCCCGGTTCATAAGCTTGGGTTCATAAGCTGGGCAGGGCAGCTGGGCCAGAGGATTTGAAAATGAAAAGTCATAACACACTGACTCTGAGAGCTGGGCTGCTGGAGCCAGTTGCTGTGGGTAGAACCTTGGACCAGTCATCTAGGGAGCTGGGGTCAAGGCCAGCTCTGCAGCTGGTTCACTGCGTGAACTTGGACAAGTCCTATCCCCTGCCTGGGCCTCCATTTTTCTGTGTCTATTCTAGCTCTGTGCTGTTGGGAGAATGAAACGAGACACAGGTTTTAAAAGAATTCAGCGCACTCCAACGGGCTTCCCTTGTGGCTTGGCTGGTAAAGGATCCTCCTGCAATGCGGGAGACCTGGGTTCAATCCCTGAGTTGGGAAGATCCCCTAGAGAAGGGAATGGCTACCCACTCCAGTATTCTGGCCTGGAGAATCCCGTGGACTGTGTAGTTCATGGGGTCGCAAAGTATCAGACACGACTGAGCGACCTTCACTTAGTGCACGTAATGTCCCCTACGAGGTAAGAACAGCTCTTGCCATTAGCACCACCATGATTCTGTAGGCTTCGCTTTGGGGCATAGGACTTCAGTACCTCAGCTGCTCTTGACTCTTGAAATGCAAGTTCAGAGACCCGTGTTGGAGCATTTACTTTGAGACCAATATCCTGTGACTGGTTCAATCACTGACGCTAATTTTTCCAGCTTCAGAAATGGGCATAAGGATCTCTCCAAGCATTAGTCTTGGGAAATCCCTCCATAATTATTGGTTACCACCTTCTTGCCATTATTTCATCATGTCTCCTCAGCAAACCCATGTGGTAGGTGCTGTTGGCAACTCGTGGACAGATAAGGACCCTGATGAATATTGAAGCTGGTGAACATTGCTTGGGGACCTCATGGAGCTGAGGCTCCTTCACCCGCAACCAACCAGTCACATGGTTACTGTGTCATGGAGACCCCATGAGTTACACTGGGTCCCTTCTTCAGGAAGCTTCTAGTCCTGTGGTCAAAAAATAATATATGCCCGTAGGATAGTTACCAGTGATGCCTGATCATCTATGCTCAGTGCCCAAGGACAGTCCAGGTTGTAAGGAGGCAAAGGCTTATGCTACAGAACGGGGAGCTGAGGCTTGAAGAAATGGTTCCTGCCTACAGCATAGTGATGGAGAGACCCAAGCTCCTCCTGGAGGGGCACATCATCACACATCTTTGAACCATAGTTTCTTCATCTGGAAAACAAAATCATAGGTCCTTGTAGGTTATATGTGGCTTCAATGAACACATGCATGGAAAGCACAAAATTCTGGGTCTCAGAGTAATGAATACATGTATACATACTGATATGTACACACGGACCTGTGTATGTATACATAGTCTGTGGCCAGTTCACCACTGAGTCTCAGCTGCCTCATCTGTAAGTGGTCGATTATAACTCCTGCCTCATGTAGTTGTTGGGAGAATTAAATGAGTTAACATGTGTGGAGTACTTAGCAGGGTCCTCGGAATACGGTGCTCAGTATGACTGTGATCACTGTTTGATTGCAAGCATGGAACCCGTGTCCCCGAGGCCACTCTGCCTCTTTGTACACTGGTGAGGGGTGATGCGCTTTCCATTTCCACATCTTCCTAATGTCACCCACCCTGCAGATTAGTCTCTGCAGGTCAGAGACCCACTGGTATGCCCTCAGATCCTCGCCTGCACCCCTGCCCCCAGCACCTGCCCTGACCCCCTCCACAGCAGCCTCCCACCTCCTCTATCTGGCCTGTGATCCGGTCCCTCCTGGAAAGCTTCCAGCCTCTGTAAATAGGATATTTGTTTGGGTTTTCCCTGTAGCTCCTGGGTTAATATTTCACAGGGTGGGCACCGCTTAGTGCTTCTGGCTCCCCCAGCCTCTGTCGACTGGGTGTCAGGACACTGGCGGGGTCCCATGCGCCCTCCTCTGGATCCCAGATTCCCTTCCCCTTCCATTGGATGGACAGGAGACTGGATGGCTTGGTGAGAAGCATGGGTTTGGTTTAGGTTTGGATTGCACCCCACTCTTGTTAGTTGTGTGACTTTAGACAAGCCTCAGTGTCTTCATTGGAATACAGAGTAACAATCTCTACCTCAGGGTGTTTTAATGTGCCAACTGGGGCAGAAGCAAACCTTTATTCGGTTATGTGCCAGGCACAGGCCAGGCCCCAAGGACCCAGGAGGGTGGAAGCGGAGAGGATTCCTCTCCTCCTGAATCCTCGCGGCCCAGCCCGGGCTGGGGGAGGAGTCGTTAGACAAATTATTACACAAGTGATGAATTAGCCACAAGCACAGGATCCTAGAGAAAGTGGTTTGTTGGTTAAGTTAGCAACTATATGAAATAAAGCCGTAAGGAGCTTAGACTGGAAGCAGCCAACTTGGAGGTGGCTGTTACTGTTCGCTCCCCACTGCCCCCCACCCCACTGGATGTCATAGCTCCTGTCAGATGCAGGCAAGAGACGGGATGGAGGAAGACGCAGGGTTCTTCTGCTGTGTGCTCGTTCTGTTATAATCAGGGTTCTCTCCATCTCCAGTTGCCAGAATCCCAAATGGCCAGTGCCCACCATGAGAATGCAAAGCCCGAGGGGCTAGTCATGGGGTGGGTAGAGATGTCCACCTCTGGCCTGAAGGGGTACAAGTAGGGGGGGCCCCCAGGTGTCTCAGCCTCTGTGCTGAGATGGACGGCCCATTCTTCCTCCAGTTCATCCCCGCCCCCAGCAGCAGGGCTGGCACTGCCAAAAGCTGGTTGCCAGATCCGTGCCATCTGGCCGGTTATCTTTTGAAGGCACTTGGTTCATCTTGGCGGCTGAAAAACTGGTGTTTCTTACAGGTGAGGAGCAAGGTTAGGGCCGAGCAGCTACCTGGGTGACTGGGCTTGTCCTGCAGAAAGGGCAAACCCCCTGCAGCTCTCCCGTTCAGAGTGGGGAGGGTTCAGCTCTGCCCCCTGGGTGCTGACACTGTCCTGGGCACAGTGGGCGGGGAGCATCTGAGAATATGCCTTGCCCCCCAGGTTCCCTGCTTGTGCTGAAACCCTACAACACACGTGTCGTGCCCACATGGGGCATGCGGCCCGGAGTCGTGGAATCGAGACTGTGGTGCCAGGGCCCCACACCCTCTGCCCTTTCAGTCTGGGAGCATCTTATCCTTCTTCCTGGAATGCCTTTCCCTTCTCTCCCTGCCACCAGAGTGAACTATGACTCATCTTTTGGGTCGCTGCTGAAATGTCACTTCCAAGGACGCCTGCCCTGACTCCCCAGCCCAGGGCAGGTCCCCTGGGGCTCGGGCACCCAGAGCCCCAGGTACCACCCTCTCCTTCAGAGCATGGGGCCCAGTGGCATGGGTTTGTGTGCTTCTTAGGTGGGGGTGTCTGTCTCCCTCTAGAACCAATGTGCTCCACGAAGACCAAGACCTGCCTGATAGACAGTAACCCTGGGCCAAGTACAGGGATAGGGCCAGAAGAGACAGCCTGGTTCCTGCCCTCAAGCAGCTGGCTGGCTGGCAGGGAAGCTGGATCGTTAAACCAGCATCAGTTCAAAATGTTAATTGTGGTAGGGCCCGTGGGGCAGCCAGCTTGAGAACCCTGGGCAGGTCAGGGAAGGCTTCCCGGAGGAAGCAACACTAAGGCCTGAGGGTTTGGAGACATCAGCTGAGTAAAGAGTTCAAAGGTAGTGTGGGCTGGAGCGGTTGGGAGATGCTTCCTGGAGGAGGGGCAGGAATGTGTTTTGGGGGTTGGGAACGGGGTTTAGGGGAGAAAGTGGATGACTGAAGGTCTGAAGGTGACCCTGTGCCTCTGGCCCATTGCCAGGAGGCCAGTGTGACTGGAGCAGGGAGTCGGAGGTGGCGAGCAGGCTGCAGAGCTGGTTCCACTTCTGGAGGCCTTGAGTGACTGAAGAGATGAACTCGGCAGTTTCCAGCAGGACGCATGGCCCTGCCAGCGGTGCGCACGCTGGGCCCAGCTTCCCGGGCAAGAGGCTGCTGCCCTTGCGCTCACTCTCAAGTGAGCGCAAGCAAGGGAAGGCAGGGCCCAGGCTGCCTGTTTATTGTGCTTTTCCTCAAGGTGTCACGGCACCGGTAGAACAGCTGGCACAGTGAGCCTGGTGGCAGGAGACCCAGGCCTGAGGAGCAGGGGCCTGGAGCTGGGGGAGCAGACCCTGCACTAGTGACCAGGGCCCGTGAGGCAGGAGAAAGGGGTGCCAGGGGTGATGGTGATGTGAAAGCTTTTAGTGAGCAGTTACTATGTGCTAGGTACCACGCTAAGCCCTTTCTATATTGCCCTGTTATCTGCACATGGTGTTCTCTGTCATAGAGAAGAAACCGAGGCACAGAGAAGTGAAGACACTGGCCCAAGTTCCGCAGCCCCCAATGAGTGGGGCTGAGGCTGGAAGCTGGGCTGGCCTGGCTCCAGAGCTCTTAGAGCACAGTCACCAGTGGGGCCAGAACTTAAAGCTGGCCATTCCAAAGGCCTCAATGTTCTGCGGCCACCCACTCGGTTTCCCGAGCAGCCTAGAAGCCTCAAATGTGGATGCAGAGGCTCCAAGAAGCCAGGGCTGATGCCGGGGCCTCACCTCCTGCAGAGCTGTCCAAAAGATGAGGTTCCTGTCCCAGTCTGGACACTCCCTCTCTCTGAGCCTGAGTTTCCTCTTCTGTAAGGTGGGGTCATAACCACTTGTGCACTGAGTTGTGTCACGCCTGAGATGAGGTGTTTTCCCCAACAATCTTGTGAAGTGGGGATTGTTGTCCCCATTTTCCAGATGAGGAAACTGAGGACCAGAGAGGTTAAATAATTTACAAGTGAACTGTGGAACTGAATTGAAACATGGCTCTGTCTAACCACAGAGCCTTCACTTGAAAAAAATAAAGCAAAAACTATTGAAGGATACTATAGACTAGGACAGACGCACAGAGCCTGAGCAGACAGTTTGAATTTCCGCAAGTGTACACACCTATCCCAGCCCACCCAGAGACCCCTGCCACTTTCTGATTACTGCCTCCTGCAAAGGTAATCACCACCCTGATGTCTAACA
Source organism: Bubalus kerabau (assembly GCF_029407905.1). Taxonomy (NCBI): domain Eukaryota; kingdom Metazoa; phylum Chordata; class Mammalia; order Artiodactyla; family Bovidae; genus Bubalus; species Bubalus kerabau. The sequence goes on along the minus strand of NC_073634.1, from coordinate 102,080,717 downwards.
CCATAGATTCATTTCGCTTATTTCCCCGCTCCTGCTTCTTTTTGATCTTTGTTTATTTGGCTGCTCTGAGTCTTAGTTGCGACACACAAAATCTTCCATCTTCCTTGCAGCATGTAGGATTTTTAGTTGCGTCGTATGGGATCTAGTTCCTTGGCCAGGGATTAAACCAGGGCCCCCTGCATTGGGATCTCAGAGTCCTAGGCATTGGACCACCAGGGAAGTTCCTTTCTCCCCCTTTCTGACATAGACTGTCATAGGAAAATGGTTTGGGACTAATTCTTGACTGTCCTTGGGTCTATAAATGGTTGATTGTTTCCTGTCTTGTTCACTCCACTTGGAGTTGAAGGTTCAGTTTTCATTCTCTCTTAGCCACTTATGGTAGCTGAAGATGCATAGTCAGTCGGAATATCACTTACCCGGATCCCGAATCCCTTTTAAACGTGGACCTCTTTGGTGTCCAGGCCATTTTCTTTTTTGTTGAACTGCAATATACATTTTTATTTTATTTTATTTTTTTTATACCCCCACCCAGCAATATACATTTTTAGAAGTGCAGACGTCGTAATAGACAGCTCTCTGAATATTGACGAAGTGCACACACCTGTATGCCCAGCACTCAGATAAGGGACTAGAAGCTTCTCAGCACCCAGCCAAACCCCCAGAAAAACCACAGTCCTGACTTCGGCTACCACAGATTAGATTTTCCTTCTTTAAAAAAAATTTTTTTTTTTCTTTTGGCCATGTCACATGGCATTCAGGACCTTAGTTCCCCAACCAGGGATGGAACCCGGGCCCCCTGCAGTGGAAGTGTGGAGTCCTAACCACTGGACCACCAGGGAATTAATTCCTAACCACTGGACCACCAGATAATTAATTAATTATCTTGTTTTTTAACATAAGGAAGTTAAAGATAAGTGGATTCACTCAGTGTATGAGTATACACTCTTCTGCGTCTAGCCCCTTTCGCTCAGCAATGTGAGGCTCATCCAGGCTGTGGAGAGGCGGTGCGTTCTCATTGCTGTGTAGTGTTCCATTGGTGAGTCGACCATAATCTTCATTCTCATGTTTGGACGTTCAGCTTCTGTCCTGTTAGGAATAGTGCTGCGGTAGACATTCTGTCTGTCTCTCCATGAACATTTCCATGCCTTGCTGGTGGCTGTATACCTGGGAGTGGAGCTGCTGAACACTGAACGTGTGTGTGTGTGTGTTCAGCTGTAATAGCGTCTCACATAGTTACACTCGAAGCTCACAGCGGTTCACACGCCCACCAGCAGTGTGGGTGGCCTCCTCTTGTTCCATAGCTTCGCTCAGGCTCGGTGTTGCCTGTTTTGTTGTTTCCAATGGAGCTGTTCTGATGGCTGCAAAATGGTATCTCATTGTGGTTTTCCTTTTCCTTATGTTTACTCTTTGTTTCTTTATCCTTTATGAAATGCCTGTCCAAGTCCTTTGCCTGTTTTTTTTAATTGGATTCTGTGTCCTGATCTGTAGAAGTTTTTATACATTCTGAATACACGTCTTTTGTTGGATATATTATTGGAAACACCTTCTGGTTTGTGAGTTGTCTTTCCTGTCTCTTAATGGTGCCTTTGGATGAAAAGAGTCTTAGTTTTGAGGCAGTCCAATTTGTCAGTTTCTCTTTATGGGTGTTTTGTGTGTGTGACCTACTTAAGAAATTATTGCCTACTCTAAAATCATAAAGATATACTTCTGTGTTTTCTTCTAGAAGTCTGTTTGTTTTACCTTTCACATACAGATACAGGTCTGTGGTCCATCTCAAATTAATTTTTGTGTATGTATGAATAAAGGTTCTTCACTTCAGTGCATATCAGTTTATCATTTTTATCTTATGAGTCCTTTTAAGAAAACTTTACCTACCTCAAGATCATGAAGATTCTCGGAGACTTCATTCCATTTTTTTTTTATTACGCTTTTTACTTTATTTTGGACTGTAGCCAATTAAAAATGTTGTGATAATTTCAGGTGGATAGCAAAGGGACTCAGCTGTACATATACATGTATGCATTGTCTCCCAAACTCCCCTCCCATCCAGGCTGCCACATAACATTGAGCAGAGGTCCCTGTGCTATGCAGTAGGTTCTTGTCGATTATCCATCTTAAATATAACAGTGTGTACATGTCCATCCCAAACTCCCTAACTGTACCTCATTTTTATTTTATTTTATTTTTTTGCCACACTACACAGCTTGTGGGATCTTAGTTCCCTGACCAGGGATTAAACCCTGGGGCCTTAGCAGTGAAGGCATGGAGTCCTAACCACTGGACATCCAGGAAAGTCCCCACTTTTTTTTTTAATTGAGGTATAGTTAATGTACACTGTTGTATGTTCGGGTGTATAACATACTCATTCACAATTGTTAAAGGTTACACTCCATTTAGAGTTACTGTGAAATATTGGCTATCTTCCCTACATTGGAGCAATGTATCCTTATACACTGTTTTACACCTGATAGTTTCTACCTCTTACACGCCTAACCCCATCTCGTCCCTGCCCTTCCCTCTCCCCACTGGTAACCACTAGTCTGTTCTCTATGTCTGTGAGTCTGTTTCTCTTTTGTTATGTTCACTAGTTCATTCTATTTTTTAAATTCCACATGTAAGTGATATCATATAGCCTTTGTGTTTCTCTGACGCGACCTTGCTTTTTTAATAAGTTTTATTGAGCTGTAATTCCCATGCCATCCAGTTCATCTGTTTAAAGCAAATCATTCAGTGGGTTTCGGGTCTATTCACAGAGTTGTGCAACTGTCACGAGGGTCAATTTTAGAACATTTTTCTTCACCCCTAAAAAGAAATCCACAGCCCTTAGCAGTCACTCCCTGTTTCCCTGCACCAGCCCCCAGCCTTCTAGCCTCAGGCAACTGCCGATCTACCCGTGCCTCTGTGGGTTTGCCAGTTTGGCCAAACATTTCATGCACATGCACTCATACCTTAGGTGGCCTTTTGTGATTGGTTTCTTTGACTTAGCGGAACGTTTTCGGGGTGCAGTGTTGTGCGTGCGTCAGCACCTCGCTCCCGTCAGCGCTGAGTAATTCCATGGCATGGTTATACCGTGTTTGTCTATCCATTCGTCAGTTGATGGGCATTTGAGTTGTTTCCATTTTTGACGCTTCGGGATCATACCACTCTGAACATTAATGAACAGCTTCTCTGTGGTCATGTATCTTCATTTCCCCCCCGGGAGGAGCCCTCATTCCGAATCGTTTCCGGTGAGATGCAGTGATGCCCTGTCTGTTAAACCCTGGCAACGCTAAGTGTCCCCACCGTGACAGCTCTAGACACGGTAGGTGACACAGTAGCAGACACCCCAGTGTAGCAGTTAGCAAAAGCCCCTGTCAGCTCCACCCAAGCGCTGGATCCCCAACACGGACTTCAGCCCACAGACTTTGGGAAGTCACAGAGATGCTCCAACAAGGCCCCCTGCTCTTTGCACAGGTCAAATCATGGGCAGATGGTAGCGCATCAGAGCGGGGCGGGGCAGGGGGGCAGGGGAGGGAGGAGGCAGGAGTCCTGGGCCCTGACCCTGCTAAGCAGCTAAATTTGTTTTTTTGTTTTTAATTTTTGCTTATTTATTTGGCTGCGTTGGGTCTTCGTGTTGGCGTGCGGGCCTCTCTCTTGTTGTGACCTCTAGAGCATAGGCTCAGTTGTGTGGCACACGGGCTCAGTTGCTCCACAGCTTATGGGATCTTAGTTCCCTGACCAGGGATCGAACCCATGTCCCCTGCATTGGAGGACAAATTCTCAGTCACTGAACCACCAGGGAAGTCCCTAAACTGCTCAATTTATATGTGCCTTCCAGGCACCTCAGCTTTACTACTCAGAGAGTGGACGGACCTAGGGCAGCTGGGGCCCTGGCCCTTGCCCGTGGCTCGCTTAGCTTCTTTCCCCTTCCCCAGGCCACAGCTCTGCCAATGATCCTGTGAGTATCAGGGCGTCACCGTTGCCCCTGGGGGCCCCGTCCCGGTGTGGCCCACCTGCTGGCCCCCAGCATGGCGTCCGACACCCCCGAGTCCCTGATGGCCCTCTGCACCGACTTCTGCCTGCGCAACCTGGACGGCACGTTGGGCTGCCTGCTGGACAAGGAGACCCTGCGGCTGCATCCAGACATCTTCCTGCCCAGCGAGATCTGTGACCGGCTCGTCAACGAGTGAGCAGGCGCGGGGCTGGGGCGGGGCCCGAGCCCGGCATGGGTGTGTGTGGAGAGGTTGGGAGCCCTGCGTGCGACCCTGGGGGTGTGCACGCACGTGGCTATCCGTGGGTGCAGGAGAGCACTGGATCCTGTCCGTATCCATCAAGTTGTTATTGCACATGTTGGTATGTGTGTGGTGGGGTGTGCATGTAAAAGAATGTGTGTGCCCACACGTGGGTTTCTGGTGTACAGGGCAGGTTTGAGTGTGAAACTGCCGGTTTGGATTAAGAGGCTGTAGAAACTTCTTATGTAAGTGAAGGAGTTGCTTGCTGTCCTGGGTGTGTGTGCACGTGTCCAGGCATGTGTGTGTGTACATGTGCCTGTGCACACATGTCTCTGTGTGAACCTGAACACATATTACATGTTTACGCACCAGTGCCTGACTGCTTGACCCCTGAACAGGGATGAGATCATTTGGAAATGCTCTCTGTGGCTTCTCCAAGGAACTCCACGCTAGTAGAGACTCCTAGAAGAGTAATATCCATGCCTGACTGCTCGGGGTTTGGTCCAGGTTCCCCAGAGGGAAACAGTTAGCCCAGAAAGTTGCCTATAAAAGTGGGAACCTGTGTGTGACCCAAGAGCCCAGCTCGTAAAAAATGTTCTCAGTATGTAATGTAGATTGGGCACTAGATTAGACACTGTGCAGGCCAGAGTTGCGTTCATTTTACAGGTAAAGGCACTGAGGTCTGGAGAAGTTCAGCTACTTGTGTGAAGTTGCCCAGGTAGTGAACATCCAACCCAGGATTTAGATTCTAGAGTGTTTGACTCCACAGCTTTTCCCACCAGGCCAGGATTCTTGCTTCCACTGGTATCTCAGCAGAACTATTACTGAGTGCTTGCCCTGTTCCCAGCTCAGAGCTCCAGACCCCTCGGCTCAGTCTTGCTGTTGGATGGGGTCCTGAAAGGGGCTGATCAAGGAATCAGAAGCTGGCTTAAAGAAGACAGGGAGTGTGGATGTGTGTGTTTGTTACAGAAGTGTCTACAGTTTGGGGGGAAGAGCTTGGGATTACCAGTGATAAGAGGCCCTTCATCCCCAGTTACTTTTGGACTCCTGGGTCCTGGGGCTCACTGGTCAGGTGCTCAGGATCCAACCAGGTACCATGAGGAGGAGGAGACGGAGGTTGTTGCTAGGATGATCAGGGAAGTCTTGGCGGGGGACGCTTGTGCTGGGCCTTGAAGGGAGTGCGAGGGGCCCTCCCCTGAACCAGGCTTCCTTCACTCCCAGGTACGTGGAGCTGGTCAACGCTGCCTGCAACTTTGAACCACACGAGAGCTTCTTCAGCCTCTTCTCCGACCCCCGCAGCACCCGCCTCACCCGCATCCACCTCCGTGAGGACCTGGTGCAAGACCAGGACTTGGAGGCCATTCGCAAGCAGGTGAGACCTGGTCATTCAGGCCCCAGGCACGGCCGCGGGAGGCCGCCCTGAGACAGGCAGGCAGGGAGTCGGAGCAGGAATCCCAAGGCCCCACCAGCGCCCTTCCTATTGTGCAGTGCATGCATGTGTACTCACTAAGTCCAACTCTTTGTGATCCCATGGACTGTAGCCTGCCAGACTTCTCTGTCCATGGGATTCTCCAGGCAAGAATACTGGAGTGGGTAGTCATGCCCTCCTCCAGGGGATCTTCCTGACCTAGGGATCGAACCCTCATCTCCTGCAGCTCCTGCTCTGCAGGCATCTTACCACTGAGCCGCCAGGGTCTTCCTACTGTGCAGACCCCTCCCCAATCCCACCTGTGGCCCAGGGCCAGGGTAGGCATGGGCGGAGGTGATGACGGGGCTGTACCCGCCGCCAGGACCTGGTGGAGCTGTACCTGACCAACTGTGAGAAGCTGTCCGCCAAGAGCCTGCAGACTCTAAGGAGCTTCAGCCACACCCTGGTATCCCTGAGCCTCTTCGGCTGCGCCAACATCTTCTACGAGGAGGAGAACCCCGGGGGCTGTGAAGACGAGTGCCTTGTCAACCCCACCTGCCAGGTGCTGGTCAAGGACTTCACCTTCGAGGGCTTCAGCCGCCTGCGCTTCCTCAACCTGGGCCGCATGATCGACGGGGTCCCCGTGGAGTCCCTGCTGCGGCCCCTCAACTCACTGGCTGCCTTGGACCTCTCGGGCATCCAGACGAGCGATGCGGCCTTCCTCACCCAGTGGAAAGACAGCCTGGTGTCCCTCGTGCTCTACAACATGGACCTGTCGGACGACCACATCCGCGTCATCATCCAGCTGCACAAGCTGCGGTGAGCTCCGAGGTCGCGGGGTTGCCGCAGGGAGGTGGGGGTCGGCAGTCCCGGAAGGTTCCTGAGCCCCCAGCCAGGCAGCACATGGGGCTAGAAGAGACAGTCCTGTGCTTTATGCCCCTTGTTCCGGCTGGATCAGGGCTGTTCAGGATGCCTGGGTCGGCTGTAGCAGGGACCTCGGACTGAAGCAGCAGGAGTTTACGAGGCAGCCCAGGTCTGCGTCCAGCTCCTGACCCGTGACCCCCACCCTGCCCCAACCTCCAGACACCTGGACATCTCCCGAGACCGCCTCTCCAGCTACTACAAGTTCAAGCTGACTCGCAAGGTGCTGAGCCTCTTCGTGCAGAAGCTGGGGAACCTGATGTCCTTGGACATCTCCGGCCACATGATCCTGGAGAACTGCAGCATCTCCAAGATGGACGAGGAAGCAGGACAGACCAGGTGGGGCCCCACCTGCCCTCTTTGCGAGCGGGTGCCATCCAACAACATTGACCAGGTGCCCCTCTGCCAAGCGCTGTGATGACGAGGAAGAAATAAATCAGGCCCTCTCGCGTGGGTATGAGCTAGTGGGGATAGGCAGGTTATCACGGGGGCTGCGGTAGGGGCAACACGGGGCTCCTGAGTGGCCCCGAGGATCAGAAGGAAGGAGGAGGAGGCATGGCATCCAGGCTGTGCCGAAAGCTCACTCTTGAGTTTGCCAGAAGACGTTTACCACGGCGCTCTGGCAGAGGGAACAGCATGTGCAGAGGCTGGAGGTACGAGCACGGGGAGCGACTGGGAGGTTGCCGCACTCAGATGGGCTGAGCCGTGTGGTGGTGTTCACGGGAGGCCGCCGTTCCCACCACTCATTAGGTGTTACTCCTGACAGGCTGGACCCCGGGGTTGGTCGGGTGAGAGAGCTGATTCAGAATCCCCTCTAGCTGTCTTTGGTCTTTTTTTTTTTTTTTTAATATTTATTTACTTATCTGGCTGTGTTGGGTCTTAGTTGCAGCATCTGGGCGTGTGGGATCTTAGTTCCCCAACCAGGGATCAAACCTATCTCCCCTGCACTGCAAGGCAGATTCTTAACCACTGGATCACTAGGGAAGACCCTGGTGTTTTTTTTAATTGTAGTATAATTGCTTTAAAATGTTGGGTTAGTTTCTGCTATACAACAAAGTGAATCACTATATGTATACATATGTCCCCCGTTACTGTCGTTGGTCTTAAGCCCACCCCCCAACCTAGACTGGAATGGAGTTTGGTTGATGGGCATGTCCATTCATGGCTGTTGCGGGAACCTAAAGGTGACACACCCTCCCTGGAACGGCAAGCAGGATTGGCTGCAACAGTTATCTCCCATCCCACATGTTCTCTACAATGTGACCTTGTCACCCTCCCATCAAGAGGTGGGGTCTATGTCTGTCTCCTGCCTTTTTTTTTTTTTGACCACACCATGAGACATGGGGGATCTTAGTTCCCTGACAAGGGATCAAACCCGTGCCCCCTGCAGTGGAAGCGCAGAATCTTAACCAGTAGACCACCAGGGAAGTCCCCTATGCCTTTAAAATGAAAAAATAGACAAGGCTAGAGGGCCTAGCAGAGGGTCCCAAGGAAATGTGCTTCACCACCCCCAGGGAGAGGCTCTCCTTTGTGCTGAATCCAGGGCAGCCGCAGGCCCCACGCCACTGATGCCAGCACCCTCTCCCCTCAGCATCGAGCCTTCCAAGAGCAGCATCATGCCTTTCCGGGCCCTGAAGAGGCCACTGCAGTTCCTTGGGCTCTTCGAGACCTCCCTGTGCCGCCTGACGCACATTCCGGCCTACAAAGTGAGAGGGGGGCACGGGGAGGGGAGGACCAGGGCGCCCCAGGACAAGGGAGGGGGTGTCTGTCCTGGGATTAGAGATGGAATTAGGATCGGACATCCCGCCCCTCGGCCACTTCTGGGATGTTTTGAGCATCCTCCATCTCCAGGTGAGTGGTGACAAAAACGAGGAGCAGGTGCTGAACGCCATCGAGGCCTACACGGAGCACCGGCCGGAGATCACTTCACGGGCCATCAACCTGCTTTTCGACATCGCACGCATCGAACGCTGCAACCAACTTCTGCGGGCCCTGAAGGTCAGCACCAACCCTGGAGGGCCTTCCGAGGGTCTCCAGTTCATTCTCCCCCATCTCCTCAACCATCCCCCTCCTCCTTCCCAGGATATTGGCCATCCTACCCCCCGAACCCCAACCCCATCTCTCAGCGCCTCCCTTGGCCCAGCCCTGACCCTGTCCCAGGACCATGGCCGACCCCAGTTTCTGCCCCCCACCCCCAACTCCTGCCCTCAGGGAGCAGGATCGGGCTGAGCCCTGCCCCAGAGGACCTGTCCAAGCCCCCGCACCCCACCCCAGGCCTGTCCCTGCATACACGCAGCAGGCCTGGCCAACCCCCGGCCCGTGCCCTGTCTCGGTACAGCTGGTCATCACGGCCCTCAAGTGCCACAAGTATGACAAGAACATCCAGGTGACCGGCAGCGCCGCCCTTTTCTACCTGACCAATTCCGAGTACCGCTCAGAGCAGAGCGTCAAGCTGCGCCGGCAGGTCATCCAGGTGGTGCTGAATGGCATGGAATCCTACCAGGAGGTGACGGTGAGCCCCTGCCCGCTGCCCGCTCTGGCCCCTCGCCCTGTGTCCCGGCCTTGCCAGCAGGCTTGCCGATCCCTGGGATGCCATGCTTGCTCTCCCCCTTTCTCTCCTGGCTCTGTCCCGCTCCCCTCCCAACTCCCTTTCCCGGGGCATCACTCCCAGCCTCTGGGACCGGGCATTCAGGACCCCCTGACCTGGCCTCACCCGAGTCTGTCTCCCACCCCGCCCTCCCCCAGGGGCCCTGGGCCTTTGCTCCTGCTTGTTCCTTCACTCTTCTTCCCAGTAATGCTCTGCTGGGTGGGTGTTTTTTTTTTTTTTTTTTTTCCAATAGCTGCTTTTGTTATAAAAGTAATCAAGTTTTTACTGGAGAAAAATTACAATTATGGGTATAAAGGAGGGGGAAAAAAGCCATAATTTCAGCACACAGAGATAGCCACCATTAACATCCTTCTGGCTTTTAGTCTATGCGTAATTATTGAGTAAACAGGACCACCCTGTATGTCTTATAACATGGATTTTCATTTCAGCAGCATCTTGTGAATATGAATATCTCCCATATCAACAAACGCTTTACAACAAAATTTGAAAAGTCATGTTTCTTTTCTGATGACAAAAAGTGAGCTCCCTAATGCTTAGAAAACAAATTTAAGTAACAGAAAATGTCTCAGACTAACTAGAAAGTGAAAGTGCCAATCCTGGCGCTCCTCCCCCGGGGCAGCTGGTTTTAACAGTTCAGCTTCCCAACTGTTGATGTCAGCACGTGCGCAGCGCCTCCCCCAGGGAGAGGCTGCCCTGGTGCTGACTCTGCTGGGGACTTGGAGGCCGTGGCCAAGCCCCATCCCCACGGAGTAGTCGGAGGGGCTCCCCTGAGTTCGTGGGCTGCACTGACTGAGTCAGCCGCACGGTTGAACATTTTAGGTTGCTGTTAACGTTTTGCTATTTCTTTTTTTTTAAATTCGAACATGCCAGCTCTTAGTTGTGATTAAGTGGGATCTCATTTGCGGTATGCGGGATTTAGTTCCCTGACCAGGGATTGAACCCAGGTCCCCTGCATTGGAAACTCAGAGTCTTACCCACTGGACCACCAGGGAAGTCGCCATGTTTTGCACTTTCAAATTAGGCTTTGCTGAATACATGTAAGCCATGCTTGTTATAAGACTTGTCTAAAAGGAGAATGGCTGGAGCAGTGGGTCTGTGTATTTTTAAAGCATTTGGTATATATTCTTGCATTGTCCTCCAGAAAGGCTCTGGTGGGGATGCAGCCTCTGCAGGAGTGAGGAGGCCCCCTTTCCCACTGACTCCCAACTCCAGACTTTTTCCTTTGTTGAGATAGATTTTATCATCAGGTAAAAGGGTTGTTTTTTTTTCCCCCTTGGCCGTGCTATGCAGCATGTGGAATCTCAGTTCCTCAACCAGGGACTGAACCTGTGTCCTCTGCATTGGAAGCACAGATTAACCACTGGATCACCAGGGAGGTCCCAGGGGTGTCTTTTTCTTTTTTTTAAAGAAAAAAGAATGCTAGTTGAAGATTTTCAAATTAATAAACTCATTCAAAGAAATAGAAATTAATAAAAAACCACTTTTTGACTGGGGAGATTGATGATACCCATTGACGAAGGCCAGGGGAAGAACACATTCCCGCTTTCCACGGGTGAGGTATGAATCGGACAGCCTCTTCATGGGGCAACTGGCAGAACCTGCCAAAACTGTAAGCGCACTTACCTTTTGGCCTAGGTATTCCACAGTTAAGAGATACTCATAAAGGAAAAATATATATACATTCACCCTTTTTGATACATAGAAGTCAGAGGAAACCAAAAGCTTTCAACAATAGGGGCCTGGCCCTGCAAAGTAGTGTTAGATCCACTCACATTATGGGATGTGATGGTCAATCTGTACATCCTAACATGGAAACAGGGATGACCCTGTGGGTGGACAAGTAAAGAGACGTTCTGCACCAACGTGGATAAAACCTCTTTCACCCTTCCCCTCCCCATATTTCTGTTTCCATGGTAGAGAAATCTTAATGGTTGTACACCAAACTTTTGGTGCACAAAGGGATTACTTCTGAAGAATAAAGTGAGGGACTTTCACTTTCTGCTCAGATAATGTTATTTGAATGTTTCACAGTGAGTAAGTATTGCTTCTATAATTTAAAATAATTTTTTCCCAAAAAATGTGTGTATATCATGGGGGGAAGGACAGAGTTAACAAGGGTTCGGCAGTGTTAGTCGCTCAGTCATGTCCGACTCTTTGCAACACAGTGGACTATAGCCCACCAGGCTCCTCTGTCCATGGAATTCTCCAGGCAAGAATACTGGAGTGAATCGCCATTCCCTTCTCCAGGGGGTCTTCCCAATCCAGGGATCAAACCCGGGTTGGTAATATTCTCTAATTTACATAAGTAATGAAGTGTGGTGAACTTCCAGTATCTAAGGAGAAAGGATGGTGGGAAGTTAAATTATGAGGAAAATGTGCTGAGAATACTATGAAAATAAAAAAAATAACCCACAGATAACACAAAAAGAAATCAAGGAGGTGAAGCAATCGGAACTTTCCTGTGCTGCTGGTGGGAGTGTAAACTGGTACAGCCACTGTGAGAACATTCTGGAGTTACCTGGTAAAGCTGAAGACATGCACACCTTGTCGCCCAGAAGCTCCACCCAACTTGTGGGTGGCCCTGGAGGAGCCCATACACGTGGCTGCCATGAAGTAGCCAAACACCGAAGTCTACCCAAATGTCCACCAGCAGTGGGCTGGATGAAGCAATTGGGATTCTACACTGCAAATGAAAAAAAGAGAAACGCATTTCACCTACTAACGACAACGTGGTTGATCTCAGAAAGCTGCGGTGGGACAAGAAGCTACAAGTTGCTAGAGAATCTTTCGTATGGAACGACCAGGATAGGGCCATCTCGCAGGGAGGGCTTATGATCAGGAAGGGACACACAGGGACTTCTGGCTGCTGGCAGTGTCCTTTTTCCTGACCCAGATGGTGGTTCCATGGTTGCTGAAAAGTTCATTTGCTTAATAATTATTTGCAAAACTATACCTTGGTATTTTACACCCCCCACTCTGTATATTATAGTTCACTTTTTTCTTTAATGTTAAATAAATGGCCTCTTAGTCTCTCTCCTCTTCCAGAAAGCCTTCCTGGACTGCCACAGCTCTGGATGATCCCACACTTCTAGAGAGACTCTCGGGTCCAGCTTCCAGGGCCAGCCCTGACTGTGCTCCGCTTGTCTCCTGGCCTCACCCAGGTCCAGCGGAACTGCTGCCTGACGCTCTGCAACTTCAGCATCCCGGAGGAGCTGGAGTTCCAGTACCGCCGCGTCAACGAGCTCCTGCTCAGCATCCTCAACCCCACGCGGCAGGATGAGTCGATCCAGCGCATCGCCGTGCACCTGTGCAACGCCCTGGTCTGCCAGGTGGACAACGACCACAAGGAGGCCGTGGGCAAGATGGGCTTTGTTGTGGTGCGTGCGGCGGAGGGGGGCTGCCCTTCCCTCCTCCCCTCCCTGTCTCTTCCAGAGCCCCGCTGCTGAAAGGGTGGATTTGGGATTCACATCCTAGCAGTGAACATTGCTTCTGACCCTAGATTTCCTCCACCTAGAACTCTCTGTCATTCTCTCCCAGCCTCTCCACTGTCCCGGGAGGTCCCACTGTACTCCTGCCTGCTCAGACCAGGTGCCCCTGTTAAGTCTTCCCAGCTGGGATTAAAGAAGTATCTGAGGGACTAGCTGTTTAACGTCAGCCTCCTCCCTGGGTGTGAGCTCCATGGGGAAAGACACCATGCTACATCCTTCCATCATCCTGACCCAGCACTTCCTAGCACAGGGCCCAGCACACAATGGGGGAGATAATCAATATTTTCTGGAGAAGGGAAGGGAAGAATGAGGGAGGCACCTCTAGTCTCCTTTCAATCATCACTGGGGAAGCTGAAGTCCACAGGGTGGGAGGTGCCCAAAGCTGGGCGGGTCAAGATTGAGCCAGGCCTCCTAATGCTAAGTACCAGGTCTGTGGGTTGCACTTCTTTGAACAGCCTCCCAAATAGAGAGACAGGTTTTTTTTGTTTTTTGTTTTAATATTTATGTATTTGGCTGTGTCGGTTCCTAGCTGCGGCAGGCTCAGTAGTTGTGGTGCTCGGGCTTAGTTGCCCTGCAGCATATGGGATCTTAGTTCCTCAACCAGGGATCGAACCCACATCTCCTGCTTTGGAAGGCGGATTCCCAACCACTGGGCCACCAGGGTAGTGCCTAGAGAGGCGGATGTGGTCTCGTCAGGATACTAACAGGAATGGAGTAACTGACCCTTTCCTCCATCTTGGCTCTGGGAGGACACAGTAGCTCTTGAAGCCCTGGTCCCCCTGTCCCCCCTCAAGTTCTGTTCTCTGCCCACAGACCATGCTGAAGCTGATTCAGAAGAAGCTGCTGGACAAGATAGTAAGTCAAATCTTCGTGGAGCCACCCGCCCCCTCCCCTCGGCTGAGAGGGGACTGGTTTGCCCTGGGGGGTATGTGCCTCTGTCCAGGGAACCCCCCCTCATCGGGTGCCTGTGGGCCCGTCCTGGCACACCTGTGCTGAGCCCTCTCCCCGCTTCAGTGCGACCAGGTGATGGAGTTCTCCTGGAGCGCCCTGTGGAACATCACAGACGAGACGCCCGACAACTGTGAGATGTTCCTCAACTTCAACGGCATGAAGCTGTTCCTGGACTGCCTGAAGGTAACGCCTCTCCAGCAGCAGCCGGACCCCATTCGGCCTCTCCTCTGTCCCCAGGTTCCCCAGCTACCCTCTCCCCGTGGTTCCCATGGAAGGGCAGTGGGGGCCCACTCAGACCCACCAGCCCAGGATATGCTGTGGAGGTCTTCCCTGACCCAGACGGCCTGGCTGGGCCTCTCTTAGAGCCCTCCCTCCAAGGGAATTCCCAGGTGGTGCTGGTGGTAAAGAACCTGCCTGCCAATGTAGGAGACATAAAAGAAATGAATTTGATCCCTGGGTTGTGAAGATCCACTAGAGGAGGAAATGGCACCCATTCCAGTATTGCCTGGAGAATTCCATGGACAGAGGAGCCTGGCGGGCTACAGTCCATGGGGTTACAGAGTCAGACACAACTGAAGTGACTTAACACACATCACACACTCCAAGGAAAAACCCAAAGCGATCTCTCTCAGCGTGGTCACTCCAACTGCCCAGGTGTGACCGGAGTCCACTGGGGTGTCAGCTGGACAGAATTCTGTCCAGTAGGATGACCTCTTCATCCTAAAACTCATTCTTTATTTTCTTGCTCTAGTTTCCAAAAGGATTCCCTGAAGCTTAATATTTTGAGTTTTGATAAATAGAATCATTTTGTTCCATTCATAATTTTATAGGTCGGCTCTGCACACTCAGCCTTTGAGTCTGTGGCATGGAGCCCCACCACATCAATCCCTTGTAGTGTATACGCAGCACTGTCCTAGGTGTACCACGAGGTAGGAGGGCAGCATATTGCACCCTCTCTTTGTCCAGCAGAAATGGCTGGACGGGTGCTCATAAAGCTTCCAGGTCACCAGCATCAGACACAAATCAGGTACTCACTGCTCTGACCCCAATGGCTCTTATCTTGCCAGGAGTTCCCGGAGAAGCAGGAGCTGCATCGGAATATGCTGGGACTCTTGGGGAATGTGGCAGAGGTGAAGGAGCTACGGCCCCAGCTAATGACATCCCAGTTCATCAGTGTCTTCAGGTTGGTACTTTGCTCCTTTCCCTTTTCGCCTTGGCTGCCAGGATGCTCAGAGCTCTGATCAGTGCTCAATTGTAGCAACTGCTGTCAGTTTAGGTTTCTGTTAGGAATGTCACCTTCACTGCATGGTGTGGTTTCTTATCCCTTGAACCCGCCATAAATGGTCCCCTTGTAGCGATATCTTAAATGACCTCAGATTCCCTTTACAAGTCATTTGGGGGAGGCTTCCCTAGGGGTCCAGTGGTTAGAACTCCACACTTCCAATGCAGGGGGTGTGGGTTTGATCCCTGTTTCAGGGAACTAAGATACTGCATACCACACAGCATGGCCAAAAAAAAATTTTTTTTAATGAAAAAGAAGTCATGGGAAATTCCTTGGCGGTTGAGTGGTTAAGACTCAGCACTTTCACTGTCAAGGGCCCGGGTTCAAGCCCTGGACAGGAAACTAAGATCCCACAAAGTGTGCAGCACAGCCAAAAAAAAAAAAAAAAAAAAAAATGCTATCTCGGTGTGGATAATAAGTGATAAAGAAACCAATAGTCTCTCTGGCATCTAATCTATGAGTTGGAGTCAGCAGCCTGTATCTGAAGTGGGCCTTGGGGATCAGGACTCCATTTTTCTCCGTTCTTGGTAGCAACCTGCTGGAGAGCAAGGCAGATGGAATTGAGGTTTCCTACAACGCCTGCGGCGTCCTCTCCCACATCATGTTTGATGGGCCCGAAGCCTGGGGCATCTGTGAACCCCAGCGGGAGGAGGTGGAGGAGCGCATGTGGGCAGCCATCCAGAGCTGGGACATCAACTCACGGAGAAACATCAATTACAGGTGCGGGGGCTGTGGACGCGGGGTCAGTGCTGGGACAGGACGCTCCCTCCTGAGGAGGCCCGATCGGCACTACTTGCCCTTCTAGTCCTGAGTTGGGTCTTTCTAACTGACGTGTGGTCCATGGAGAGCCCACATGCGGTCCATGAGGTGTGTGCGTAAAGGCGCATACCTCACCTCTTCAGCTTGGTGCCTTTTTCCTCACACCAGCACCTGTGTACACTAAGCCTGCCATTCACAGATGTTCGATCCATGTTCAGTTGTGAGAGAGGGAAAAACAAAAAGGAGAAAATACATAAACAACAGGAAACAAACAGAAACCATTCATTCCTGAAAAGAGCATCCCCCTAACATTCCGGCGTCTCTCCTTCCAGCAGTTTTCTGTGCGCAGATTTAACCACCTCCGTCCAGCTGGCATCAAGTCTTATTATCACGTGATTGAATTTCCAGTCGCAGCTACGGGTCTCCTTCCCTATTGTATAACTGAGTCACTTCTATATGCACCCGGACCATGGCATAGTGATTGACACTGAAGCTGAAAACCCATATCGGGAGAAACAGGCTCGTGCTCGTGGCTTTGCCCATGCTCCAATTACCGTCCATTCAGAGGAGAGAGGAAGTGGAATCACTTCCCCTTCCCCCTGGGGAGGGGTTGATGGAGGTCGCACGTACATCTTGAAAGCTTTTGGACCACGCTTGCAGATGGCGTGTGGAAGGCCATGATGGGAAGTGCGGTCGCAATCTCTTCTCTTCCCAGTGTCCTCCACCCCTACGGCCCAGGTTTGGGCTCTCCACCCTGCCACCATCTCCGCGCCACCTGATCTGTGTTCCTCCTCCCTCCCTCATGCTCATGACCTCTCTCACAAGGGAGCTCTCCTTGTGGAGCCTGAAGTGGGCTGAAGGACCATATGCCTGTCTCCAACCGTGTCCCTTCCATCCTGCTGGCCTGCTCATTATGAGACCCTTCAGCGAGGAGGAGCCCCCAGTGCACCCTGCCAATGCCCAGCATCAAAAGTGACCTTGATTTTTCTTCCTGCAGGTCATTTGAGCCAATTCTCCGCCTCCTTCCCCAGGGCATCTCGCCTGTCAGCCAGCACTGGGCCACCTGGGCCCTCTACAACCTGGTGTCTGTCTACCGTGAGTACCCGCCCGGCCCTTGGCTCCCTCATCCACGATGATCCGGGTGGGAGCGCAGTGAGAGCCGGCGTCAGTGTCTGCGCCACCCCCGTCACCTCTTTCTGGCATCAGTGGGACACCCAGCAGCAATGGCTCACTCTTGCCTCATCGGCAGAAGCAGGCCTGGCAGACGAGCCAGCCCATCCAGAGACCCCACACACTCAGCTTTCTTACTATTTCCTGCTTCAGATGAGTGAATAGTCAGAAATCTCCATGCTGCAACTTCCCTGGTGGTCCAGTGGTTAAGACTCCATGCCTCCACTGCAGGGGGCACAGGTTCAATCCCTGGTCAGGAAACAGATCTTGCCTGCTGCACCACGCAACCAAAAAAATAGAAAATAAAAATCTCTGTGCCTTCTGTAAGGCAGGGTAAGACCAACCCAAACCAGAACTAACCCCTGAGGAAACAGACATCTGAGAGGACAGGAGAGAACTTGAGAACAACTCTCACTTATTTTCTCCAAGAGAGTCCCGCCCTCCCTGAGAAGAGCCTGGACCGAGTCCTGTGCTCAGTGCCTTTCGGGGAGAGGAGAAGGAGGGAATAGCACTAAGAGACTCTGATGGCAGGCCAGGCTTGCCCCTAGTGCTCTGCTTTGCTAGCTATGTGATCTTGGGCAGGGAGTTTAATCTCTGGGCCTTGATTTTCTCCTCTGTAAAATGGAGGTAATAATGCCTATTTCATAAGGTTGATGGGAAAAGAGAACCAGTGGAAAGTGTTGAGCCCTGGTGCCTGGATACCACTCAGTCCTGTTAACTGGCAGGCAGAGGGGATGAGAGTGCAGGCCCTCCGCAGAATTAGGTGGAAGTTGAAGGGGGTAGACTTGAAACTTTGATGTGTCCAGACCAACTTGTTTTGTTCCTGCATATATGTGTTTATCCATGGGTAGCTTGTTTGGAGTGAACATTTGGGAGACCTTTTATATAAAGGTGTAAAGAGAAGGGTTAAGCAGAGACATTACTTTGCCAACAAAGGTCCGTCTAGTCAAGGCTATGGTTTTTCCTGTGGTCATGTATGGATGTGAGAGTTGGACTGTGAAGAAGGCTGAATGCTGAAGAATGGATGCTTTTGAACTGTGGTGTTGGAGAAGACTCTTGAGAGTCCCTTGGACTGCAAGGAGATCCAACCAGTCCATTCTGAAGGAGATCAGCCCTGGGATTTCTTTGGAAGGAATGATGCTAAAGCTGAAACTCCAGTATTTTGGCCACCTCATGCGAAGAGTTGACTCATTGGAAAAGACTCTGATGCTGGGAGGGATTGGGGGTGGGAAGAGAAGGGGACAACAGAAGATGAGATGGCTGGATGGCATCACTGACTCGATGGACGTGAGTCTGGGTGAACTCCGGGAGTTGGTGATGGACAGGGAGGCCTGGCGTGCTGCGATTCATGGGGTCGCAAAGAGTCGGACACGACTGAGCAACTGAACTGAACTGAACTGAAAGAGAAGGGTTGGCTTGCAAGGCATGGAACAAGGACTTTTTTAAAGCAAAAGCAGATACGTTGTTATTCTGAAGATTCCAAAAGCATTTATGGCAGCAGCAGTTGCGTGCCTTGCCAGGTGAAGGCAGCTGGATGGATGCTCACAGGAGAGATGAGCAAACAGCTTTCCATTTTAATAAACATTTATAAACAAACCAGAAAAAAAAAAAAAGGCAGGCCCTGGGGGAAGACTGCCTGTGCTACTTTGAGCAGGTTTCTCGACCTCTCTGGGCCTCATTTTCCCCATATTTAAAATGGGCTAATAATAGTACTTACCTCATAGGATTGCTGTGAAATAAGACATGTAAAATGCCGAGAAGAGCACTTGGCACATACCAGCTCAGCCAATTTTTTTATTATTCCTTGAGGTTAGTCTTACTAAAAAGTGGCACCTTACCTCAGAGAGGCAGCGTGGCAGGTGGGAAGAGCTCTGAGCCAGGACTCTCTCAGACAGGCCTCTCGAGCGACTTTGAGCGGGCTACTTCATTTCTCTGCACCTCAGCTCTTTCATCATTAAATGGAGATGATAAAAAATAGTTCCAGTGTACCATACTATACTGTACAACTGCTAGAAGCCACTGAAATGCCCATATTCTCCCTGAAGTGTCTATACAGCCCTGGATCCCGAGCCCTAGAATGTTCTTTGTGGGAGTGAACCGTGAAGCTTTGTGGTGGGCAGGCCTGGTAGTTTCCGCCCGGGGTCCCAGAATCCCCTGGAGATATTTTGTTAAAAGTGCACATAAATACAGGTTCCTGGATCTGTTGAATCAAGACACCCCAGGGGCAGTGCTTAGGAAGTCCTTGTTTTTACAAACACTTCTCAGAGAATAGAAGGGGCTGGAGTGGGTGACATTTGGGGGGAAATGCCACCACGAAGCGAAGGGAAGAGCCTTTCCCAAGGGATTCACCCCTCACTTCCCCCAGGTGGCCTCAGGAACTTGGCCTTGGGGCCGGGCCAACATGGCTCCTGCAGCCGCGCCCTCACTCAGGCCCACGTCTTCATCCCCTGTCCTGGGGGGGCCGTCCTCAGAGCAGGAGAGGGTTTCGGGGCCACAGGCTGATAGAAGTCCCACCCTGATCACGTGCTGTCTGCCCTCACCCCCCCCCACAGCGGACAAGTACTGCCCTCTGCTGATCAAAGAAGGTGGGATGCCCCTCCTGAGGGACATGATCAAGATGGCGACCGCACGGCAGGAGACCAAGGAAATGGCCCGGTGAGAGACTGGCAGTGTTTCTGCCTGGAGCCTAGACTTGGGGGAGCCAAGGGCACACAGCTGGGCCCTTTCGTGGTTGGGAATGGCTAACATTCCCAGGGGCGACTCAGAGCTGAGAGTGGAGGCAGACAGCATACTGATGTCCAGCTGGGGCCTCCCTGAGTGTCGTAATGGCCACCACGTGGCCAGAAACTAGATGATCAAGCTCTGAACAGCGTCGTTGCCCGCATTTGTAAGTTTTGTTTTCCTTTATTCCCAAAAAATCCCGTCCTCTCATCCCTGGGCATTAGCAAGTCAGGTCAGAATTTGTCCTTATTTTTGGCCAAAGACATTCCAACTAAAGAAAGGACACAGTGTGGTAAAATGCGTTCTAAGATTGGGCAGAATGCACAAGTTTCTGAATGTGCAGGTCCTGGACACAGGCCTTCCACTGCACTGTGGCTTTCACTTCCGGGTCTAAACTATCATCTACTGGAATCTCACGGCCATCAGTGCACGAGAAAAGACCCTTAGGGGCGCTGTGTATCGCGATCATCAGTGACAACCGTGCTTCCTCCAGGATCCCTTCTAGAAGGGGACGTAGTTAAGTTTACCCCGGTTCTAAAGACAGTGTAGAATAGAAAGTGTCATGGTGGGGTTGGGGGGCGGCGCCTGGAGTTGAGAGTCTCCCCAGAGAAGGACTCACTGGCTGTTTCTGCAGTTATTTTTGGCAAAAGGCACTGCTTAAACATTTAATTGACAGATTTGTCTGAGTTTGTGAATGGTAAAATGAGTGGTTCTCCAACTTAATCTCCCCAAAGGATCACCTAAAAAGATTGTTAAAAATGTACAGGCCCTACCCCAGATTTTCTTTTCCAGTGGGTCTGGGCAGTGGGCCTGGGAATATGCATTGTCAACAGAGCTTCCAGGAGATTTGAGAAGCACTGGCTAAGATTGACCTGTAACCTACCCCACCCACTTTGAAATCTTTGTAGGACCTGAGCTGTGTACCTGAGCTCCACAAGGAGAAGTCCACAAGTCCTGTCCCACCCCAGGCGTCCCTTAACTCCTAAAAGGCAGTGTGGCGCCTCTTTGGCACAAAGAGGCTGCAGTGAACACCACTCCCCCCACCAAGCCAGAGGCTTAGTGTGAGTGGGAAGGCTGTCCAGGGTTCAGGGTGACACCTGACAGCAGTTCCCAAGGCCAGATAGAGTGGGAGAGACACTGGAGGTCTGAGGATGAGGGGTGGTTCCCAGCACTGCACTGGGACCTGCCCCTGCAGGGTGTGGAGCCCCTGTACTTGGGCAAGGACAGCTGCCCTCGCCCTACCCAGACCTGCCCAGATCCTCCTGGGTCAGGATCTCTGGGTGAACCTCATGTGCAGCCAGTTTGGGGACCACCAGTAGACTCAGGGGAAGAAAAAGGCCTGGGTGGGCAGGGAAAAAGTGAAGGACGACATTGCTGAAAAAGATCAGGAGGTTTTGGGGGTCAGGCCTGAGCTGATTCAAGGAAGCCCCTAACCACAGATGCCCTGCTGCTGAGGCATGGGAAGGAGGCCTGGGGAGGTATGAGGGGGAGGACAGGGGGCTGAAGGTATTCGTGGCCACAAGTACCATTTCCTGGGTACCCCAAACACACCAGCCACTCTGCCAGCCACTCAGCACACATCATCTCATTCAGTGTGAGCATGTTGGTTAACACTTGCCAACAAATCCAGCAACCTGATCAGCTGGGAGGGGCTGAGCCCACCCCAGTGCAAGCCCACCCTCCAATCCTCTTTCTCCCATTGTCTCCAGCAAGGTTATTGAGCACTGCAGTAACTTTAAAGAGGAGAACATGGACACGTCCAGATAAGGCCTCCGCCCCCATGGCCCGCCACTGCTCTGGACCACGAGGTCGAGAGGAAGCGTGCTCAAGCTGCCCAGCTGGCAGATCCCCACGCCCCGGGGAGCCTCCCACTGGACGAAGGGACACAGGGGAACTTTTGCACAACCGACGCTTTTCCTTAACATTAGTGAGATATATATATTATATATATATATATATATATTATTTTTTTTTTTGGTTAGGAAGTGTGAAGTTTTGTGTGTATGATTTCTGTACAAAAACAAAAGAAATAACCCCCTGAGTCCTTGCAGCTTCCCTGGCCATCCTCAAGCCCCTACTTTCAAAGCCTTCATCGCTGCCACACTCACTCCCACCCCTGCCAGACTAAATGCCTCTAATATTGTGAGTGTCCGGCCCGTGCCCTGTAATCTCCAACCCTGGCCTCGCTTCCCGTTCAGAGAGGCAGTGGGGCTCCCGAGAGCCCACTCCAGCCTCCTAACCCACCCACCGAAGCCCGAGAATGCCGTCTAGGTTCCTCGGTGCAGCTGATGGGGTTTGGGGATTAAAAACTAACCCCACTGGGTCTCCCCAATGCCTTGGTGCTCCCGGCTGTGGGCCTCTGGGGTGAGGAAGTGAGCCGTACCTGCCTCGGTCCAGGCAGTCCCAGCCCCAGAGGGCCTTCAAGGCGCCCAGTGGCTCTGCTGCCCTCTGGCCAGGCCTGCCTGAGGCCACGCTGCTATGGAGGCTGCGTCCTAGTCTCCCACCAGGCCCCAGGCTGTGGAAGGCCCCAGCCCAGGGCTGGTCAGAATCCGGGCAGGCTCCACTGCCCCTTCCACCAAACATACCCGGAACCTGCGCACCCCACCACCCACCTCCTGCCCTGGAAGCCAACAGCTCCGGGGGCCAGGGGCTTGCTCTCTCACTCCCCACCCCTCATCGGCCTGCAGCCCCCATGGTGCCCAGGCACCCCACCAGCAGAACTGAGCCTGCCTCACTCGCCCCTGCCTGCCCCGTGGCCCAGAGGAGCCCACACCTCTCCCGCGGGCAGGGGGGTCCACACGCCAGCCTTCCCTGGCGGCCACAGGCAGACACCTCCAGACCAGCATCTACCCGCTCCCACCTTGCCCCCAGGCTTCCCCTTGGAAACCTCTGCACTGGGTTTCAGAGAAGTGTGTGAGACACACAAATGTATCTAAAAACAACTTGTGGTCCTCCCTTGACGTCACTCCGAGTTGCTTCTCATGGCACCGACAGCAGGGAGGAGGCCCCGTCTGGAACAAGGGGCTGGGGAGCAGAGCCGACTGTAGACGGCCCTTAAGGGGTGGCTTTTCGTCCCTCCTTCCCTGGGCCTGTGCTCCCGATTCTCCTGGCATTCCTGCCTCCAGACAGAACAGGTGGGATGAGCAGCCCAGGGGAGAGGCACCCGGCCTTCTTCCCCTGGGGTCTTCCCCCCACACCCTAGCCCTGGGAAAGGCCAGCTGCCCTGTGGCCCCTCTGCTCAGCACACGGGCCCCATCTGCCCTTCCTTCCATGCTCACATGGCCTGTGCCAGACCCCAGGCAGAGCTCACATCGCATCGCTTTACCAGCCGGGGCCCGGGTAAATGTCTGTACTTTGGGATGTCACAGAAATACATTTTTGTGCAAAGTGGAGAAGAGCGGAGTGTCTTTTTTTTGTGTAAGGGATGGGGCCATGGAGAGGGGGCCTGGGCTGGCTTGGGCGCTGGGCCTGGAGGGTGAGAGCAGTGACGGGAGGGTGCATTGGGTCAGTTTGTGGGCCCGGCCCAAGGGGACAGGTGGCAGTTTGGTCAGTTCAGTCGCTCAGTCATGTCCGACTCTTCGCGACCCCTTGGACCGCAGCATGCCAGGCCTCCATGTCCATCACCAACTCCCGGAATTTACTCAAACTCATGTCCATTGAGTTGGTGATGCCATCCAACCATCTCATCCTCTGTCGTCCCCATCTCCTCCTGCCTTCAATCTTTCCCAGCATCAGGGTCTTTTCAAATGAGTCGCATCAGGGGGCCAAAGTATTGGAGTTTCAGCTTCAGCATCAGTCCTTCCAATGAATATTCAGTACTGATTTCCTTTAGGATGGACTGGTTGGATCTCCTTGCAGCCCAAAGGGCTCTCAAGAGTCTTCTCCCAACACCACAGTTCAAAAGCATTCATTCTTCGGCAGTAGCAGATGGGGCTGGAACACCTGCTTTTCCTCTGCAGTCTCTCCACAGCACTGTGCCCAGACACTGAGGGTCCAGCTGGCCACAGACCAACAGGGTCCCTGCCTCCAATGTTAAATACGAGATGATGATGGTGTGTGAGAAGTGGGGAGAAGGGAACACAGAGCAGGCCCCTTGGGTGGGCCAGCAGGACTGCAGGCAAGGGACAGTGTCCCGGTGCGCGCAGGGGAGGCTTCTCACAAGGGGAGACCTTCGAGCTGAATCCAGCAGGAAGACAGGGCTGCCAGGCCTGGCTGTAGAGGGCCAGGAAAAGGGGAGGGGGGCGGGTCCTAGACAGAGGGCCTCTGCCAGGAGAAGGGCCTTTCAGGGAGAACCATGAAGCAGCCCCTGTGGCTGCAGCAGAGGGAAGGATCAGGGGCGCCAACAGGAGGGGACAAAGGAGCCAGGGCCAAATCATGAGGTGAGTGGGCTTTGCCCAGTAGAGTCCGCGTTTACACCCGCTCTTTGTCCCAGAGTAACTCTCAGCAGTGCTCTCCATGCCCCCGAGGTAGTACTGAGGCCGCACCCAACGGTGGAGAGCTCTTCCCCAAGAACAGTCCAGGCGCTTGTCCCAGATCAGGTGGACCTGTTGCCACACGTGCCAAGTGGGTGAGAGAGTCTCTGCTAGACCAGACTGGAGCCAGCTCCATGCCCTCTTCTCCACCAGGCCTCAACCTCGGCCTATGAAAACTACAAACTCTTCAGCTCCAGGGATTTCATCCACTCCCTCCTCTGACTTCACACCTAGAGTTTCTAACAGCCCTGGGTCTAACACCTGGAAGATGACCCTACCTGACTGCCCCCCCTCCCCGCCCCGCCCCCGTTAAAGCGCCTGCCCAAGAAACCTCCAGGCTGCCAAAAGAATTTACTGTTTGGGGCTTCTCTTGTGATTCAGTGGTAAAGAATCTGCCCACCAATGGAGGAAACACAGGATGGATCCCCAATCCAGGAAGATCTCATGTGCCACGGAGAAACTAAGCCCGCACAACTACTGAGCCTGTGCTCTAGGGCCTAGGAGCCGCAGCTACTGGGCCCACGTGCCACAATTACTGAAGTCCATGCTCCAGAGCCTGTGCTCTGCAACAAGAGAAGCCACCGCAATGAGAAGCCTGCACACCACAACTAGAACAGCCTCTGCTTACCACAACTAGAGAAAAGTCCATGCAGCAACCAAGGCTCAGCATAGCAAAAAATTTTAAAAATAAAATTATATTAAAAAAAAAAAAAAAGAATTTGCTGTTTAACATCTGAACAGCCTTTCTTAGAGCATTTACTAAAAACAGCTTAAAGTTGTGAATGCTTCCTCTGTCCCTCTGAGGTGTATCTGTACCTCCTATAACTCAGCAGCATCTTTCTCAAGGACCTGAAAGCCATCTCTTTAAAATGTAATCATCAGGAAGGATCAGGCCTTTGTCTCCCAGTCTCCAAGAGAGGACAGAAGCCTAACTTCAGTTGCTGCCAGCTAGCAGACACAGTTGGCTTAATGAGCATTTACCCTGACCGGCTCTTTGAAAGTCTTCACTTCCCTGAGTCTCATCAAGCCCCTGCCCTTCGCCATCTCTACTCCCTCATTCTCCCTTTAAAATACTCAATCACCTCTGTACAAATCAAAGTTACATTCAGTTCTTGTTGGATCCTCTTCCCTACCGCAATAGTATTGTAAAATACTATTGCGGTATTTTAGTATTTTACTGCGTAAAATCTGTCCTTACAAATTTAACTAATGTCCAATCTTATTTTAATCTTTGACACCAGCATAGCGGCTGACTCATGGAATCCTCAGGATTCTTTCTTTTTTAAAATGTATTTATTTTTGTTTGTGCTGGGTCTTCATTGCTGTGTGTGGGCTTCCTCTTTCTCACTGCAGTGAGTGGGGGCTACTCTTTGTTGCCACGTGCGGGCTTTCCACTGCGGAGCACGGCTCTGTGGCATGCAGGCTTCAGGAGTTGTAACATGCGGGCTCAGTAGTAGGGTCTCGGGCTCTAGAGCACAGGCTTAGTAGTTATGTCTCACAGGCTCAGCTGCCTCAAGGCATGTGGGATCTTCTTGGACCAAGGATCAAACCAGTGTCCCCTGCACTGGCAGGCAGATTCTTTAGCACTGAGCCACCAGGGAAGCCCCATAATTAGTAGATGTCCCCACTTGGCACACTAAGCCATGCAACCATTGCAGTAATTAAGACAAAGCTGCAAGTGACAGACACTCAAACACTTACCTAAGTTAGTCAAAGGTAAGAGGAATTTCATTCATTAATGCATCTGGGAATCTAGTATTAAGATCAGCTTTAGTAACAGTCAGATATAGGGGCTCAGACCATGTTTTTAAAACTATCTCTCCAGACTTCCCTGGTGGTCGAGTGGCTAAGACTGCACGACCAGTGAAGGGGGCCTGAGCTCAATCCCCTGCCAATGCAGGGAACATTGGTTTGATCCCTGGTCCGAGAAGATCCCACATGGGGTCAGGGAACTAGACCCCACATGCTGCAACTAAAAATGCCTCACGCTGCAACTAAAGATCCTCCATGCCACAGCTAAGACCTGGCACACCCAAATAAATAAATAGCTTTAAAAAAAAAAAAAAAGACTGTTTCTCACTCCCTACTTCAGTGCTGGTTATCTCTACATGTCTTTATAGTTGGCCTCCTCTTCTCCCAGAATCTCTCACCACATAGCATAAAACTGGCTGCCAATTGCCATTATATCCTATTTCTCATGCTTGAGATCCAAAAGAATGCCCCTTTCTCTCTCCGCATCTATAGCATACTCTCATGGAATGATTCTGATTGACCCTGCCAAGTCACATGCCCACCACTTAGGTCCAATCACTGGGGATAATGAGATGAGGACCCTGTTTGCTTTCTAGTCACAGGCCCACAGTCTCTCTCCCACCACCCTATAAGTGAGGGACATAGTTCTTCCAGATCCACACAGGAGTCAGTTCTCCAACAGAAAAAGGGATGTTGAGCTGACAAAAACAACAAATGTCATAAGAGTATATTGCGGAGCCAGGAGGGCACTAATCTGATGGAGGAAGGTGGATGTTGGTATCAGTGGGAGGAAAAGAAGGAAAGGCAGAGCTGGAAGGGGAAGGCCCTGGGAACACAGTAAAGGAATGTAAGTAGTGAATGACTAGGCTTTATGGTACCACTCCAGTATTCTTGCCTGGAGAATCCCATGGACAGAGAAGCCTGGTAGGCTACAGTCCATGTGGCTGCAAAGAGTCGGACACGACTGAGTGACTTTACTTTCACTTTACATAGATTAGCCTGAAACCCTAGGTTGGGCAAGTCATTGGGTGTAGGTGCTGGTTTAGAGCTGAGGCGACCAGTCAGTCCTGTACTAGACACTATTTCCAATATTTAGTCCTCCAACCACCTGAGGAGGGGTACAATTATCATCTCCATCATATAGACAGAAACAGAACTCCGCGTGGTTTTGTAACTTGCCCAAGAGCACACAGGTAGGAAGGGGAAGTGCTGGGATTTAGGGCTGTGACCCAGTCGGGCCCCTCATAGCCAGAATCTGCTACCACGTACCTCCACTCTGCTCTCATCCCGTCTGCAAAATCTGAAAATGAATAGACGGAGGTAAAGTTATCACCCCGGAGTCACTTTGGGCTAGTCCTGCCTCTCTTGAGGCTTCGAGCATCTCATCTCCGAAGCGGGCGCAATTCTGCCGAACCTGGAGTCACAACACTTGGATCTTCCTGGACGCGTGCGTGAGGCTGTGGCCTGGGGACGGGTGGTGGAACTCCAGCGGGACTGGATCGGGACTCGCAACGGGAGCTCGGTTTTTGAAAGTTACCTGAATGCTCAGGTCGGGGGGGTGGAGGATGGAGTAGGGGGAGTTACCGGCTGCGCGCGCGCCGGCCCCGCCCTCAGCTTCTTCAGGCACCTGTTGGCTCGAGGACCTACTAAACCGCAGCTGTCGCCCAATAGGCGGCCTCCCTGGCCCGATCCGGCCACGCCCACAGCCCGTATCCGCCAATCTCCGGGTGGCCACGGGCCCTGTTCCTCGGAGGGCCCGCCCCTCTGAGCGCTTCTTCCGGGTGGGGCCCGGGGCCGAGGCGATGGCGCCCTGGGCGCTCCTCACCCCTGGGGTCCTGGTGCGGACCGGGCATACTGTGCTGACCTGGGGGATCACGTTGGTACTCTTCCTGCATGATACCGGTGAGCCGGAACCCTCGCGACCCCGGACCCACCCGATCCCGCGTGATTCCTCAGATGTTTGGGTCTCACTGAGTCCCTTGTCGAACCCCTCGGAGATCCTGGGATTTCCCCGACTCCTCCCGCGCCAGAGGCCCTCTCCCACCTCTCATTCCAAGAGCCACCTGCTTTCCGCCTAATACCCAGTTGATCTCTAATTAATCCCAGAATCTTCCTGATCCCTGCCAGATACCCTTGTCTGTCCCAGGACCCACCCGGTGCCCACCTGATCCGACGACCCGCTCGAGACCCCGTCTTCCCTGATCCTGGGACCCGCCCGACCCTTCCCAGGAATTGACTCCAAGATTCCGAGGATCAGCTAGATGAAGGGCTGGCATCCCGCCCACCCCATCCCTGCGTGGCCCTAGCTGCCCCAAGTCCGGGCTCCCCACCTTCAGGCAAGAGGACATGGCATAGGGGAGCAGCCTGTCCCTCTTGTTCTCATCCCTGTGAGCGCTCATTCATTCCACCCACCCACTTCCCTCCTTCCCCCTCTTTACCTGCCACAGGGCACCTTCAGCACAGGCTTTTGCCCTTCCTCACTACCACCACCACAAGCCCCACCCCTTCCTCCTCGCTACAGCCTAAACTCCTGGACCAGGGGCATTCTCACTTTCCTCCCAAGACCTGAGTCTCCTCCACTGGCTTCACCCCTTAGCCTAAAAACCTGCTCAGTCTCCCCACCTGAGAGAAACCCCCCACTCAACCTCCTTTTCTTCTCCACTCCCTTTTACAGTCAAGGGGCACCTGAGTTGTCCACACTCTGATATCTGGCTGGCTGTCTCCTGCCTCTCCCTGCTCAGCCCTCCACCCCTTTCCCCCAAACCTTCAGTCACCTCCATGGGCTGGACCCTGGAGGTGGCCTGGGCTCCCCTACAGCATTCCAACCTTCCAGCCACACCCTTCTCTATCTCTGTTTCTTGTGTATCTCTGACCTGGCCAGCCTCTTCCCATCTCAGAGCCAGAGTCCTCCTCCCTGTACCCCATATCCAGCCAAGTCTGGTCCCATCACCCCTTACCTCCAATCTGGCCAACCCCCCCTGCCATTACCCTTGCCCAGACATGCTCCTCTCTGTGTCCTGGATAGGCCTCCCCTCTGATCCATCTTTACTTTAGCACTAAGAAGGCTTTCAGAAACTTGCATGCTAAGTCGCTTCAGTCATGTCTGACTGTGCAAACCCATGGGCTGTAGCCCACCAGGCCCCTCTGTCCATGGGATTCTCCAGGCAAGAATACTGGAGTGGATTGCCATTCCCTCCTCCAGGGGATCTTCCCAACCCAGGGATGGAACTCGAGTCTCTTATCTCTCCTGCATTGGCAGGAGGCTTCTTTATTGTTAGCGCCACCTGGGAAGCAGTTCAGAAAAATATCTGACCCTGTAAGCTTCCATGGTTCCCTACTGCCCTCCAGAGATAGTGTAGATTAACTGCTTTTTTTCTCTTCTCCCAAACCTGAACTTCTCCCTCCTGCACCCTATGAAGTGGCCACACCCGACCATTCATCAAACCCCATTTCCAGGCCTTTGTTCAGCCAGGGACACACTTCCCGCCTCCAGTTGCACCCTCCCCCGCCACGCCGGGCCATGGTCCTGGCCTCACTCTCCCCTCTGGCCTCTCCAGCACTTCGGCAGTGGGAAGAGCAGGGGGAGCTGCTCCTGCCCCTCACCTTCCTGCTGCTCGTGCTGGCCTCCCTGCTGCTTTACCTGACCGTGTCACTCATGGACCCGGGCTACGTGAATGCCCTGCCTCAGCCCCAGGTAACTAGGAGGCCCAAAGCCCTCCTCCCTCCACCAGGGAACTCAAGACTCCAGGGAGTCTCATGCTAGACCTAGCTGAGAGCTTTCCTAGGGAATCCCAGGGAATTGTCTTGCCAGACCTAGGGCCCCGTCCTACAATGAGAAAATTGCCAAGGTCCAGAGGGGAAGTAACTGGCAAAAATCACACAACCTCGCAGTCCAGGGCACCCTGCCCCACTCTACCACCTCGATGACGCATGGGATGGGCCCCCAAATGTGCACACCCAGAGCTAAGCTGGCCCCCAAGGGAGATACCCACAAGTCTCATCTGCCTCCCAAGGGACCCCCATCTCATCCTCTGTCCCCCGTTTTTCAGGAGGAGGCCAAGGAAGAGCAGACAGCCATGGTTCCTCAGGCCATCCCCCTTCGGCGCTGCAGATACTGCACGGTGCTGGTGGGTGATGCGGGCACCTCCGTGGGAGGACTCGGGCAAGGCCTAGACTCTTTGGCCTCACCCCCCTCCTCCAGGAAGCCCTCCCAGATGCCAGCCCTGACCTCCCGCCCTCATTGCTGGGCCTAGAGGGGAGCCGGTGTTGAGGCCCAACTCCCTCTGTGCCCACAGCAACCCCTGCGGGCTCGGCACTGCCGTGAGTGCCGCCGCTGTGTCCGCCGCTATGACCACCACTGCCCCTGGATGGAGAACTGTGTGGGCGAGCGCAACCACCCGCTCTTCGTGGCCTACCTGGCGCTGCAACTGGTGGTGCTTCTGTGGGCCCTGTACCTGGCATGGTGGGTTTCCCTGGTGCCCTGGGTGTGGGGGAGGACCAGAACCCCCCAGGCTCCCTCTTCAGGGGCCTTGGACCCTCTCCCAAACGGCCGTTGCCTCGGGCGACCCCGCCCCCAGCTCTGGATCCTTGTTGCAGGTCTGGCCTCCGCTTCTTCCAGCCCTGGGGGCTCTGGCTGCGGTCCAGCGGGCTCCTGTTCGCCACCTTCCTGCTGTTGTCGCTCTTCTCCCTGGTGGCCGGCCTGCTCCTGGCCTCGCACCTCTACCTGGTGGCCAGCAACACCACCACCTGGGAGTTCATCTCCTCCCACCGCATCGCCTACCTCCGCCAGCGCCCTGGCAACCCCTTCGACCGTGGCCTGACCCGCAACCTGGCCCACTTCTTCTGTGGATGGCCCTCGGGGTCCTGGGAGACCCTCTGGGCCGAGGATGAGGAGGAGGAAGGCAGTAGCCAAGCTGTTTAGGGTCGCTGGAAGCCGGGGCCACCATCTTGTGCCTGAAAACCAGAGAGGCTGAACCCAGAGGGGTCGACCCTCCAAGGGCCTGGGGCTCCTCACTCCTGCCCACTCCTTCCAGGCCTCAGAGTAGAGCCGAGGGACTATACCCAGCCTCGGTGGGCAGCTCTGACCTCCCCAGGCAGAAGAAAAGGAAGAGGACCCATGGTGGAGGCTCAGGCACAAAGAGAGACCTGGGCTTCGGACATCTCCATCCCACCCCCCCAGCCAGGCTGCGTCCACTGCACAGTTTTATAAATTTAATGAACCATAAAGCAAGTCAAGTATTAAAAACAAACCATTCCTCACTGTGCCACGCTTTCTGGTCTAGGTCTCGCAGCAGGCAGGGGAGAGGAGGCTGGGAGAAGGGGGCGGGCAGCACTCCCCGGTGACTGAGCAGTGCCCACAACAGCAGCCCCATGTCCACCACCTCGAGCCCCAAGGGCCCATCAATCCCAGGGTGCCCAGGTGGGCAGACAGGTGGGCAAAGCAGAGGCTCAAACCATCCGGGGTGGGGGAGCGGGCAGGGGGTGGAGAGGCCGGGAGGCCCTCAGGGCTCCAGGAATCTCTCAGACACGAAGTCAAAGTCCCGGAAGGCAGCCTGCTGGCGGGCGGTGAGGGGACTGCGGGGGTCAGGTGGGGTCAGGGCAGGCGGCAGCCCCGTGAACTCGCCCTCGAAGTAGCGCAGGTCTGTGGGGCCGCAGAGGGTGGGCACAAAGGGGGGCTGGACGGCGCGGGCGAGCAGAGCCTGCCAGTCGGTGGTCTGGGGGCAAAGGCATACCTCAGATGATGGGAACAGCAGCCCCCGTGGGCCCTCGACCCCTCCCTCTGCGCCAGGCACTGGGACCACCATGGCACAACCGCTCACCCTGAAGAACGGCTGGGTCTTGATTTCCTCAGCATCTCGCTCGCCTGCCCCCAGGCGCTTCTCAGGGCACTTCTGGAGGAGCTGGGGGCGAGGACAGGGGTTCATTCAGGGCGCTCAGCCCCAGGCACTGCCCGCCTGCCCCCAACCTCTCGGGTAGGGAGTCCGGAGAGCCACGAGTAGCTCTCTGGCCCAGCCCAGGACCCTGCAGCAATTACCTTCTGAATAAGCTCGAGGCCTTGCACTGACAGAAAGCGGGGGTATGGGGCTTCCGCATTGACGATGCAGTCAAACACCTCCTCCTCGGTGTCCCCTGGAAATGGGCACTGCAGGGAGGGGGCTCAGCAGGGAGCGCCACCCCCCCACCTCCACCCAACCTGGGGGCCCCAGAAGCTCTCCCCATCCAACACTCACCTCGCCCACCAGCATCTCATAGAGCAGCACGCCCAGTCCCCACCAGTCCACAGCCCGCGTGTAGGCCTCCTGAGTCAGCACCTCGGGGGCCAGAAACTCCGGGGTGCCGCAGAAGGTGCTCGTCCGGTCCCCGAAGCCGATCCCTGCCAACCAACACCCACACTGATGCCAGCATGCTGTGGCAGCCACAAGAACCTCTGGTTGTAAGAATCAACCACCAACCCTTAGGACCCCATGCAAGGAACCTCGTGCCAAGCCCTGCCCCGCATCCTTGGAGGTGGGAACGGTTTTTATGCCACCTGATAGATGAGGAACATGAGTCTCAGCAAAGCCTGTGTGCCAGGGCCATGCAGAAAGCAGAACCCAGTGCCCTCTCCTAGCCCAGGCTCTCCCTCCGGCTGAGGCCAAGGGGGTCTTTCCAAGTTTTTAGGACGGGGAAGGACAAGCCAATGCATCTAGCTGGTCCCTGGAAGGAGGGCTGGGAGGCACATTTTCTGGAAGATGCCACTCGTTTGCCACCCTGCTGGCCTCGGTGGAGCGAGCAAGGCGGGAGGACACAGGCTCTTAAATGGGAGGCACCCACCTTCCTTACAAAGCCCAAAGTCCGCGATCTTCAGGAAACCCTGGGCGTCCAGGAGAAGATTATCCAACTTAAGGTCTCTGAGGGCAAGGCAGGGCAGACCCCGAAGGAGCTGAGAAGTGCCGAGGCCCAGGGAACAGCAGCCCCGCCTCATAGCAGCCCAGGAGGAGGGCAGCCCCTGACCCCCTTGCCTACTCCCCCAGCATCCTGGGGGCAAGTTACCTGTAAATGATCTTCTGCTCGTGTAAGAACTGCAGCCCCAGGACCACACAGGCCAGATAGAACCTGGAGGGTTGGTGCAGGGGGGAGTTCAGGCCCAGGACTGTGGGAGACAGGGCAGGGAGGCACCAGGGTGGCCATGGCCTGGGGACCCCCGATATCCCTGCCAGCGTCAGATGTGGGCGAGAGGCTGGGAGGAGCCTCATGGGGCAGGGGTGGTGCTCCTCCTGATAACAGCCTACCCTTCCCAGGCCCTTAGATTGTGCCAGGAATGACACCAAATGTCCACATGCCCATCCTGGCATTCTCCTGGCAGCCTCCGTTGGTCCCCTCATGCCTATTTTTTTTTTAATTTTTAAAAAATGTTATGCATTTTTTTTTGACTGTGCTGGGTCTTCGTCGCTGTGCACGGGCTTCCTCTAGTTGCAGTGAGCAGGGGCTACTCTTCACTGTGGTGCCTGGGTTTCTCATTGCGGTGAATTGCAGGTAATGATAACTGTTTCATAGGTTCAGCTACAGAGCATGGGCTCAAGGTGTGCGGGCTTCAGTAGTTGCAGCCCTTGGGCTCGGTAGTTGCTCTGAGACATGTGAGATCTTCCTGGACAAGGAATCGAACCTGTGTCCCCTGCACTCACAGGCGGGTTCTTAAGCATTAGACCACCCAGGGAAGCCTCATCATGACTATTTTTTTAAAAGGATCTGAGACTCCTGGTAAACAACCCACCCTGGGTCACAGGGCTGACACGTGAATCTGGGCTCCAGAGTCCACACTCTGGTGGGCAAGACATAACAACGCCATCTGTCAGTCCCTTACTGCTCACCAGTCCCTAGGCGCTGCAATTTTAAATGTTATGTCTGATGCACCAAGCCTATAAAGCAGTTATCATTATTCCCAGTTCACCGCCATATACACTGAGATCTGAGGTCACAAAGGCTGTGAGGGCTTGATAACCAAGATGTGAACCGGGACCTCCCTGACTGCACGTGCTCTTTGGCTGATGGGCACCCTAGAGGAAGCAGGATGAAGGGGCCGCCAGGGACAGAGGGCCCAGGGAAAGCTGGCAGGAAGAGGTGAGAGGGGGACCCACCGGGCCTGGGGCTCAGGGAAGACGTCCTCATGGATCTGCATCATGAGGTCACCGCCAGGCGCGAACTCGGTGACGAAGCAGGCATGGCTGGAGGTCTGGAAGCAGGCGAGCAGGGGAAGCAGGAATGGATGCCCTGTGCAGCCCACAGCCTCGAGGATTCGCTTCTCACAGTACAGGCTGCAAGAGTAGGGCGTGGGTTTTACAGGCAAGGAGGGAACCCAAAAGGGAACTAAGACCTCCCCTGGCTGTGCCCTGTCACCCACACAACTCCCCTGGGTCACTGGCTCTTAAAACTGCCAAGCAGGTAGAGTGACGGTTCATATGTACCTGGGGCTGGCACAGGGCTCGAACTTGTACCCCCACCCTGTTCCCATTTCACAGATGAGGAACCTGAGGTGCACAGAGAGGAGACCTGCCCAAGGGCACACAGTTCACAACTGCAGTTGCTAATAAAAGAGCCCAGGCCTGGCTGGCCCCACAGGGTCACTTCTTCGAAGCCCCAGCAGCATTCAGCTGCCTTCTGGAGCCACCAGCACAGCCCAGGCCTGCAGTCCTGAGTTCTCTCCAGACACCGGGGTGCTGGGAGACCCCCAACCTCAACACACACCTCTCAATCTCGTCCCGGCTCAGCACCTCCTGCTTCTTCAGTGCTTTGATGGCATAGTATTGCCCCGTCCCCTTGAACTGGACCAAGAGGACCTGGGGACCAGAGAGAGGTTTGGGCTCCAGGTGGGCAGTACAGGAGCCTGCTTCCCCTGCCCACTGCCCCCCAGAGCCCAGAGCCCTCTAGCAAATGTGCTGGGGGTTGCCCACCCGCTTCCGCTGCACCTCTTCAGCCCCTTACCTTCCCAAAGTGGCCCCGGCCCAGCACGGCCAAGCAGCGGAAGTCCTGAAGCCGGGGGGGTTTCCTGCAAGAGAGACGGTACAGGAAGCCCCCAGAACAAGGAAGGGCTGGGCCTCCACCAGGAGTTGCTCCAAACCCCCTGTGTTCAATCCTGGGTGGTCCCCCTCTAGTGGGGAGCTGCAGAGCCCGGGGTGGGGCAGGGTTCCCGGGACTGCAGTTTCCTGGGGTCTGGCAGGCAGGCTGAGCTCAATAATGTGGGTTCAGCGAGTGAGAACCTGAGAGCAAGCCAAGGAGCCCAGGGTGAGATGTGAACATCTGACATGCAAATACCCAGATGAGTGGATAAAATGTCTCAAACACCGAGGTGAGCCCGCCGGGGTACCTGGTAGCCGGGGCTGGCAGAGGCGGCTCGAGTCGAATCCTGGGCTCCATGTGGGGGCGTTTGGTGCGCTGCAAGGGGAGAGGGTCTCAAGGCAGAGCAAGGCTTCCTTCCCTCCAGCCTTGCCACCCGACCTGGGCAGCGCCCAGGGTGACCAACCCTGCCCTGCTGCCCCTCACCGGCATCTCTTCGGGGGTTGGCTCCTGGGCCAAGTAGAGGCGAGGGGGCTTGGGTGGGGGTTGGATCTCTTCTCGCAAGGGGGTCTTCTTGGGTGGGAAGTTACTGTGGGATAGAAGCAGACATATACTGGGCACAGACAGCTGGAACAGTGGCGGGCAGGGAGGGCGGGGGTGGACACACAGCCACGCGAGACAGACAGACAGATCAGAGGGTGAGCCATGGGGCAGGCACCATCTGCGTCTGGAGAGAGGTGACACTGCAGGGAAGCAGGCAGCCTGGGGTGAGCAAGGCTCCTCACCTGGGCGAGTCGGGATTGGTGGCCCGCTGGGGTGTGGCTGGGGTCTGGGAGCACGTTTTGGGGGGGCTGATGGTGCTTGGGGAGCTGCAGGGCGGCAGCAGGCTCATGACCAAGCGCCCCCAGGCCGCCATGCTGAGGTTCATCTGGGAAGCCCTCAGGAAGTCCTGACCTGGGGCAAAAGCGGCCTCAGTCTCGAGGTCTCTGGAGGGGCCCAGCCCTGTTCCCTGTTCGCCAGCCTTCCATACCTCTGCGTTTTGAGAAAATGCGTTTCTGCCTCTGCAGTCGGGGCCTCCTCTCAATGACAGGGTCACAGAAGGTCACCTGTGGGGGCAGGGGGCAGGGCTGAAGACCAGTCCCCTCCCACCTGCCAACCTGCCCTGGGCACCTCCTCGGCCTCCAGGATCCCAGCCTGAGCCCGTTGTCAACAGATGCAAGAGCTACAGGGATTCAGAGAGAATGGATTCAGCATCCTCACTGGTACCAGGAGGGGAACTGAGGCCTGGAGAAGAAAGGGACTTGTCCAGGGTCGTGCATGCGGTGGGGCGGTCAGGACAAGGAGAGGCCGTTCCTCTCCTGTGAAGTCCTCAGAGAGCGGCTGGGAATCTTTCATCCCTGGAGAGCTCCTCCCTCAGGGCCTCAATTTCCACTCCTAGCTATGGGTTGGTGGGGGAGCACAGTCTCCAAGGCCCCTCTCGCACTAACAGAGCCAGGGGCCCGTGAGGTCAGAAGGCAGGGGCCGGGAGGCACCTGGGCGAAGAGCAGTCCCTGTGGCACCAGGCTGAGGGACAGCTGGTGACAGGCATTGTCCAGGAAGTCCTCCAGCCTCAGGAAGGCCACGCCGCACAGCTGCCTCCAGTCCCGCCAGTGGACCCCGATCTCCAGCTCCCGGGCCTACACAGGGAGGCCAAACTGAGTCGGGGGAGCCTGGCACCAGCCACTACCCATCCAGCTTTCCACCCTGCTGCCACGATCACCCCCATCCACACAAGGGCAGCCTCACCCGCTCCAGGGCGATGACAAAGTTCTGGTCCCAGGACTGCTTGGCCACAGGCCCCCAGCCTGTCTGGCCCACAACGCGATTGTCCACCTTCAACACAGCCAGCACCTCACCTGCAAGGCCAGAGGCGGGGCTCAGAGCAGGCCAGCGGTGGTGGGGGGACCTTCGCGTTCCCCAGCTCCCCGGGCCCCCTACTCACTGGCCAGCTCGCCTCCCCCACGCTGCTGCTTGGCTCTGCTCCGAAGCCAGCCTTGGGAGGGGCTCCCGGCCAGCGCGGCCGCAGGGGAACGTCCAGGCACCGCTATCAGCAGCTGCTCACAGCCCAGGAGGCGGACCTGCAGCGTCCCTGTTGGGGAGCGTAGTGAGGGGCCATCATCGGACACCATCCTCCAAGGGGTCGCTGGGACCCCAGGAATGCTGCCTTCTCACGGAGGTAGCAAACCAAGAGCCTGCTCGCCTTAGGCCTCAGCAGCCACCTGGGGGACACCCTGGGGGCCGACCAACTGGTCCTCCCCTCCTGCCAGCCCTCTATGTGTGGGAAGAAGCAGGGACACAGAGGCAGAGGAGTCAGACTCAGACCTCAGTCCGCATGCTGCCAGGGCTCTGGGCCTAGGGAGCACCATGCCAGGTTCGAGAGCCCCAGAGGAGCAGGGTGCCTGGCCAGCCACCTCTTCCCAGGGCCTGTTTCCCCATCCATTCAGTGGAAAGGAGTGCCAACTCAGCCCCACTTCCTGCCGTGGGTACCCGTGTGTTTTGCCAACCAAGTGGGTTCATTCTGAGGTTCAGTAGAGATTTGTCCCTCCAAGGGTAGAGGAAGCAGTAGGACTCTAGCAGCTCTTGAGGCCACACATGGGGCCGAAGAGCACCATTTAGGGAGTCGGGGCCTGGAGGGTTATACTCCCATAGACCTTGTAAACCGAGGCAGTGCTCAGGATGGGAAGGTCATCCTAGAAAGAATGACTGGAGGAATGTGGGTGTTTAGCTGGAAGACAGCTTATGGGGTAGCTTCAAGTACCTGAATTTTAGGCCTTTTAACAAGCCCTAGAGTTGGTTGGATAGCATCACCAACAAACACAAACTTGGAAAAACTCTGGGAAATAGTGAGGGACAGGGAGGCCTGGTGTGCTGTAGTCCATGCAGTTACAAAGACTCAGACAGGGCTTAGCAAGGGAACAACAAATAAGACCTTGCCCTCACCTTTCCCAACTTGTTGACTTGGTCAACTCCCATAAGCCCTTCAAGGACATGCCTCCCCCTCCAAGAAGCATTCCTTGGTTCCCCAAGGCCAGGTGAGGGGGCCCGTGCAGTCCCTGTACTTTTCCCCTTCAGCTCTGCTCACAATGGGACGAGGCCTATCTATTCTGTACCAGCTCTGTGCAGGCAGGGGCTGGGCCCTCTAGTTGGCACTGGGTCCCAGGTGGGAAGCTCAGGGCTTCCATAGTGTCGGATCCACTTGGGATAAGGAAGAACTTTCTAATAGTGAAAACTGCCCAGAACTGGGTACCAAGGTCTCCAGGGCTGTGAGCTCCCTAACACTGTCAAGTCCAGCCTAACACTCTCATGGTTCCTCATTGAAACACACTGAGGCAGAATTTTGGAGAAGATTTTCAATCCTGGCTTCACCATCCCTTAGCTGTGTGACCTTGGGTGACTAACACCCCTTCTCCAGACCTCAGTTTATCACTCTGTCAAATGGGGGTGATAACATCACCTACTTCATAGGGTTGGTGTGAAAATTCAAGCACTTCACATGCAACAACTCACTGAATTGTCACACCAGTCCTATGAAGTAGGAGCTGTTACCACCCCCATTTGACAGAGTGATAAACTGAGATCTGGAGACGGGGTATCAGTCGCCCAAGGTCACACAGCTAAGGGATGGTGAAGCCAGGATTGGAAATCTTCTCCAAAATTCTTCCCCACTGAGTTCCAGGCTCCTCCCTGGAAGGGAAGGAGAGCTTTGAAGTAGGATGGGCTCCCAGGTACCTGTCATGGCGGTGGGCTTCACAAGCGTCCCTGAAGGCTGCGGGTTCCCAGACGCAGCAGTCCGCAGCTCCCGGGCCACTCTGCCGCGCAGAGGGTGGGCAGGAGGCAGTCTCTCCAGCAGCTGCTCCAAGGCCAGCCGCAGGAGGTCCAGTTTCTGGCAGGACTCCTGGAGCTGGGCCTGAGCCTGCAGGAGGCATAGGGGCAGGGGATACAGGGCCCTGGGGTAATGGCAGGGGCGGTGGCTCAGGCCACCCAGAGACACTCTGGATGAGGTCTAGACTAGTGGTCCCCAACCTTTTTGACACCTGGGACTGGTTTTGTGGAAGACAATTTTTCCACGGACTGGAGGTGGGAGGGATGGTTTTAGGACAATTCAAGCGCATGACATTTTTGTGAAGCTGAAGCTCCAATACTTTGGCCACCTGATGCGAAGAGCCGAATCATTAGAAAAGACCCTGATGCTGGGAAAGATTGAGGGCAGGAGGAGAAGAGGACAACAGAGGACGAGATGGTTGGATGGCATCACTGACTCGATGGACATGAGTTTGAGCAAGCTCCGGGAGATGGTGAAGGACAGGGAGGCCTGACATGCTGCAGTCCATGTGGTCGCAAAGAGTCAGACACGACTGAGCGGCTAAACAACATTTTTGTGCACTTTACTTCTAATCTAATGCTGCCGCTGATCTGACAGGAGGTACCAGTCCGCGGCCTGGAAGTTGGAGACCCCTGATCTAGACAAGAATGTGTCTTCTGGGCTTCCCTGGCGGCTGAGTGGTAAAGAATTTGCCTGCCAGTGCAGGAGACATGGGTTCGATCCCTGGTCTGGGAAGATTCCACATGCCTTGGGGCAACTAAGCCACGCACCACAGTTATAGAGCCTGTGCTCTAGAGCCCGAGAGCCACAACTACTGAGCCCTGAATCCTTGTGCCCTGCAGCCTGTGCTCTGCAACAAGAGAAGCCACCACAGTGAGAAGCCTACAAACCGCAACTAGAGAGTAGCCCCCGCTCACCACTACAGAAAAGCCCAAGCAGCAACAAAAGACTCAGCAGAGCCAAAAAGAAAGAAAGAAGGAAAATTATATGTATAAAAAGAATGTGCCTCCTGTTCCCTCATGGCCATTGCTCACGTGGTCCATGATACCCATCGAGCGGTATCACGGCCACTACAAAGGGTGGTACCAGTCAGACAGGAAGCACGGTCTGACCTCGGCCAGCACCTTGCGGTCCTGCGTTCGCCGGCTACCGAGCAGCTTCACCACGTTCTTGGCGCCCTCAGCCACAGCAGCCTCGATGCGTAGACGGTGCCGTAGTTCCTCTACCATCAGCTCAGGACCTGGGAGGAGGAGGGGTCAGCCTCAGGTCCCTGCCCTGCTCCGCCCTGCCCAGCCCCCTTGGCCAGGCCTCACCTGGCTCAGGGGACCCGCTGGCCTCCAGGCTACTGATCTTCATTCGCAGCAGGGCCACCTTCAGCTGGCTGTCCTGGAGCATCTGCTGGGCGGCCGCCAGCAGCTTCCTCTCCTATAGGGTTGCAACACATACCCCATCGGGCCAGGACTAGGCCAGAGCCTTCCTGGTCAGACTGGGGACTGGACCAAGCCTCCTCCATCAGTCTGAGTTGAAGCTAAGCCTCCCTCAGTAGACCAGATAACTACAGCCAGTTCAGCTCAGTTCAGTCGCTCAGTCGTGTCCAACTCTTTGTGACCCCATGGACTGCAGCACTCCAGGCCTCCCTGTCCATCGCCAACTCCCGGAGTTTACCCAAACTCCTGTCCATTGAGTCGGTGATGCCATCCAGCCATCTCTTCCTCTGTTGTCCCCTTCTCCTCCCGCCTTCAATCTTTCACAGCATCAAGGTCTTTTCCAATGAGTCAATTCTTCGCATCAGGTGGCCAAAATATTGGAGTTTCAGCTTCAGCATCAGTCCTTCCAGTGAATATTCAGGCTTGGTTTCCTTTAAGATGGACTGCTTGGAACTCCTTGCAGTTCAAGGGACTCTCAAGAGTCTTCTCCAACACCACAGTTCAAAAGCATCATTTCTTCAGAGTTCAGCTTTCTTTATAGTCCAACTCTCACATCCATACATGACTACTGGAAAAACCATAGCCTTGACTAGACGGACCTTTGTTGGCAAAGTAAGGTCTTTGCTTTTTAATATTTTTTATATTTTATTTTTAAAAATTATTTATTTATTATTATGTTGGGGGGCCCAGGCCACATGGCATGTGAGCATCTCAGTTCCCCGACTAGGGATCGAACCCGCACCCCTTGCATTAGAAGTGCAGTTTTAACCAGGAAGCTTCCAAGCCTCCCTTTTTAGACTAGCTCTGCAACAGAGCCTCCCTCATCAGACTAGACAAGGAAGGGCTCAGGTCAAGCCTCCATTTCCACATCATGCTGGGAGTTGGGACAGGAGCTGGGACTTCCCTACTAGAGTTGGGGTTGGGCTGGGATTTCCCATCACCCTGCTGTTTTGCCTTCTTTGTTAGACAAAGGATTGGAGTCAAGATGAGATTTGGGGCCTGCCTCCCCCATCAGACTAAGGGTAGAGTATCTCCCTTACAGGATCAATGGCTAGGCTGCATTTCCCTATCAGATTAGGGGCTGGATCACTACCTTCTGGAATAATCTGAGAACACAATCTCTTCCCCCCAGGGGGCCTTACCTTGGGAGTGCCGCTGGCGTAGGTGTGGGTCATGTTCTCAGCCCCCTGCTTGACCTTCAGCTCCACCTGCAGCTGCCTCTGTAGAGCTTCCAGGTGCCGGGCCCTTGCCTGCTCGGCCAGCGGCCGAGGTCCTGAGGCCGCGGGCTCTGTGTGCAGAGTGTGGGGCACATGAACGCCTCCCCCAGAGCCGAGAGCCCTCCCCACCCTCCAATGCCTCGCTCGCTCCTCTCCAGCCCTCTTGGGAAGGGCTCTCTCAAGAGAAGCTCTGAGAGTAGGTCAGAGCCAAGATCAAGGAGCTGGGTCAACTTGGCACTTCCCGTCCCGAGGGGCCTCCTCATGCTCCTCACTCACCAGCCGGGCCCAGCCCAGGCCCGGGCAGCAGGATACGGGCATGAAGCTCCCGCAGCTCCCCATGC
Organism: Bubalus kerabau; assembly: GCF_029407905.1. Taxonomy (NCBI): domain Eukaryota; kingdom Metazoa; phylum Chordata; class Mammalia; order Artiodactyla; family Bovidae; genus Bubalus; species Bubalus kerabau. The sequence goes on along the minus strand of NC_073634.1, from coordinate 102,039,094 downwards.
AGCTGCTCCAGGCGGCGGTTGGACGACCGCAGCAGCTGCTGCACGTGGCCCAGCTGGCGGCGGTCTGTGGCCACCCGCCGCAGGTTTTCCACACCCTCCTTGATCTTCAGCTCCTTCTGGATGGCCCGGCGGATCACCTCTTTCTCATCCTCCAGGGGCTGATGGCCTGCCCCAGGCTGTCAGAAGGCAGAGGGATCAGGCCTCTGGGCCCCACCTCCAAAGCCTCCGCTCATCACAGAAGGAGCGGGGAGAGAAGCAGGTGTGGATGGCACCTAGGACTGACTGACCCACAGGGTGCCACTCTGACCTCAGAGCGAGTATCCCTAAGCCAGATGGATGCCCCAAGGCTATTTATCCAGCCCACACTCCTGTCGTCTGCCATCAGAGAGAAGGGAAGAGGAAAAAAAAAACTGTTAACATTTATAGGGTGTTCTGTTCTAAGACCTGTGCAGATATGAACCTGTCGAACCTGAGAGCAAGCCCGTGAGGTAGGTGCAGTTATCAGCCCCATTTTACAGATGAGGAAACAGACACAGAGAGGTGACATAATTGCCCAAGGCCGAAACACAGAGATGGAGAGGCACTGGCTCTTGGGCCCCAGTCTTTCCCTGCCAGCCACACGTAGTCAGGCTGCTCTCAAGTCTAGGATCCACACTAAGGTCTGATGGCCAGAAAAGAGACCCAGGGGACTTCCCTGGTAGTCCAGTGGTTAAGAATCCGCCTTCCAATGCAGGTGACTCAGGTTCAATCCCTGGTCACAGAACTGAGATCCCATATGCTGCAGGGCAACTAAGCCCGCACTCCACGACTAGAGAGCCCACAACAAGAGAAAAACCCATGTGCCGCAACAAAGACCCAGAACAACCAAAATATTTTAAAATAACTTAAAAAAAAAAGAGGCTCGGCACTGAGAAGGGACCCCCCCGAGGTCAGACAGACAGGGCATTCCGTGGCCTGAGTAGAAGAAGCCAGGGCTGCTCCCTTGAGGGTCTGACCCCTCAGGTGGCAAAGTAGAGGCCCAGTGGGGCTGAGGAGGTCTCCAGGGGCCCACTCCCAGTGCAGCTCAGCTCTTGGGAGGAAGTGGAAGGCTCTCTCACCACTTCACCCCAAGTGGGAGCAAGAAGAGGAAAATCTCTTTCCCAGAGGCCATTTCAAACCAACCAGTGCCAAAGCTGACTTCAGCCCAGGGTAACTCATGACACCCCCACCCCAAGGACTCTCTGAGATCTTCCATCTTACCTCTCGGCGCTCCATCTCCCGCGCCCAGTGGAAGGGGTGGCCACCCTAGTCTCAAGGACCCCCACCCCAGGCCTCCTCCTGCCTGCTGGCCCGGCTGTCAGAGGGCAGGGGCGGGCCTCAGGAAATCCTTTGAGGGCCTTAGGCCAGAGGGCCAGAGCCAAAGGCCTGAGCAAACAAAGATCTCATGGAGCTGGGGGCCCGGCACCGGGGTCCTGAGTCACCCAGCTGCCGCTGCTGGGCGGAGATTAACAGGAAATCGGAAAATGTGTACAAGCCACGGCGGGAACAGGCCGAGGGACCTCCGGAGGAAGGGGGAGGGAAGGAGGGGGCAGACACAGTCCTGAGAGTTGCCCAAGGGGTGGGGGCACTCAAGGAGTCTTCTGAAGAACACTTCACCCGTGAGCCGAGCGGAGCCCGCGGTCCTGCCGGCTCCGGGCTGGAATCCCGCCAAGTGCGCACACACCTCTCCTTTTCCGCTGGGCGTCTGGGGCCCGATCTTGTACACAGACGTCCCCATCCCCCTTTGCCTCGACACCTCCCCTCCACCCCCACCCCGCTGGCCCCCAATAACGAAACACACAGCCTTAGTCCCAGGGCCCAGGGAACCTACTGCTGGAACCCCGCCCCCTCGCCATTTGGGCTGGAAGCCTCCGTGCACCCGGAGGTTCCCGCCCGGGCCGCTGGACTATGTCCCTCCCCCGGGGGTCCCCCCAACCCCGCCTGTGTACTCCGGGAGGAACCCCACAAACTACGCGGGGTCGGCGTCCTCCGCCTGCTGATCACATGCTTCTCTTCCCCCCCGCCCCGAGAAGTAGTCCCCGTGTGCCTGCACCCGCCCCCTTTGCGGTCCCAGCGGGTGCTCATCGACCTTAGAGTCCTACCTGGTAGAATAGATTTTAAGGAAACTCTCGGGCCCACCCTTGGTGGCCCTGACTGCGGATTCAGATGTGCTCATGGGCTGGCCCGACGGAGGCTCTGAGTCACTGGGAGGTAATTTGGGGACATTTCCAGGGGGGGCAGAAACCACTTACACCCCCCCATCCCCCCCAGGACTCAGATCTGCTCTGTGGAGGTGTAGGGGGCCCAAGGCAGGGGACTGGGAAGGGACACGGGAAGGGGTCTGGGGGGCGCGGCCGGAGCCCGGGGCAGTGAACGAGCACCCCCCCGAATCCACCCCCCACCCTGGCCCACGCCCACAGCCCGTCCTTTCCGGGCGCCGTTCACCTGCCGCTGCGCCCCCTCCTCCATGGCGCCGCTCCCGCTGCTCGGCCCCTCCTCTCGACCACTCCGGTTCCGGAAGCCCCGGCCCCCGCCGCCAGGGCTTTCCAACTTGAAACTTCCCGGGAAGTCGCGCCGGAGACGCGGAATCCGGCGCCCCCTCCCGAGCTCCGCTGGCCCTAACAGGAGCCGGGGATCAGCGCCGCCCCTCGGCAGCGCGGGATCGAGCCCCACTGCAGACCCCGAGGCCCCGGATCCGACGTCCCCGCGGAATTTGGAACTCAGGGCGCCTCATCTGGGGCCGAGGTTCCCGCTCCCGTGCGACACTGGGCCCCGCCCCGGGATACAAGGCCAGAAAGGGACATTTCCCGGGCCGGGGGTTCTCCAGTCGCCGCCGGGTCGCAGCAGCCAAAGGGGCAGGCCCAGGTGCGGACAGCGCCGCCTGCCGGCCTCGGGGCAAGGCCTGTGTGGCCGGTCCACTCCGGGCCGGGTCAGCCTCCTCTTCCTCGGAACCCCGCCACGACCTGGCTCCCGCCCGAAGAAATCTCTCCTTCTCTCCCATGTCATTGGTGTAAAATGGGCTAATATCATACCTGTCGCCCCCTAAGAAGTCTTGGCCCTGTCGCTAGACACTGTAAAAATGTATATGTGGGAAAATAAAGCCTTACCCAATCGATACCAAATTAGGAATGAATCCAAAATCTCTCAGGACCTACCCCCCCCACCCCCTCCATCATTTGACTAGACTGGAACTCTGGTTCAGCCAGTGCTGTTCATTCAGCCTTTGCTCCAAAGCACTCATCTAGACAGAATACACATTTAAACCTTGAGGAGAAAAAAAAAACACCATCTCAGGAAAATAGGCTGAGCTAGGTATTCTGACAATGGCTTTCTAGGGGACCCTGGTTCTTTATTGCCCACTAGTCTAGGATTGTCTGGAGAAGGGAATGGCAACCCACTCCAGTATTCTTGCCTGGAAAAAACCCATGGACAGAGGAGCCTGACAGGCTACAGTCTGGAGGAGGTGGAGGTTTAATCGCTAAGCCAGGCTACAGTCCATGGGGTCACAAAGAGCCAGCCAGCCAGACTGAGCAACGCTAAGGTTGTAGCTCCAATACTTTGGCCACCTGACAGGAAGAGCTGACTCAATGGTAAAGACCCTGATGCTGGGAAAGATTGAAGGCAAAAGGAAAGGAGGGCAGCAGAGGATGAAATGGTTAGACAGCATCACTGACTCAGTTTAAGCAAACTCCAGGAGATAGTGAAGGACAGGGAAGCAGGAGTGCTGCAGTCCATGGAGTCACAGGCAGTCGGACACGACTGAGGGACTGAATAACATAGGGTTGTTCAGCCAATTCCTGTCATCCTATGCTCACCAGCACCTTTTGCCACGACTTCACTGGAAGGAGCCTCCTCCACGGGGCCAGAAACGAATAAGGGTCAAATACTGAAGGTGGCTTATTTGCTGACTTTGAAGAGGTACCCTCCAATGACAGGAGAAACCACGTCAGTTCCTCTTTGACCAATTCCTTCACAGTGAATGAAAAGTGAAATGTGGCATAATGTGGACAATCCCGGGATAGTCCTGCAATGGGAAATCAACCAAATTACACCAACATATGCAAAGGCAACATGGTTCAGAGGGGGAAATGATGACTTCATAATCAGAGACAAGTGACACTTTTACATATATACAAACCAGAGTTGTTGAAGGCTAGACATTTAACACCTAGTACGCTAGGAGGTACATGGTAGACTCTTTCAGGTGGGGTTTATTGAGGTGCCCTTAGCTGAATGTTGATGCTAACAAATAACTGAGAGGTTACGACAGCACCTGAATTATGTAGAAGAGCTCAATGATTTTTCAAGTTTGCGTTCAAGTGTTTCATTGCTTTGTGGCCACTAAGGGGAAAAAGGGTTCCAAAGTAGAATACATCCACCTTTCCGAAGGAACCCCAGGCTGGACAAACCTACAGCCCTCAGCTGATGGCGAAGTATGGAGAGAGAGCTGCATCTTATGTAGATGTCTGATGGGTGATGGTGTTTCACAAAATCATTAATTCTTAGAAAAACTGAAGTTCACATTTAACATCCAGAGGATAGTGAACAGCCCAAACCAACTCTGGCTAATGAACCATTAAAGTTGTGTAACATCAACTTGAAAGGAACTGTCCCAGCAGGCTGCAAAAGTGAACATCTACATCTACCCCTTTCATACCTCTTTTTCCTTCTGGGTATGGCAGACATCACTCCACCTACATTTAGACTTGCCTCCCTTAGATTTGCATCTGAGTATGCAATGTCACTAACTAATCAAGTTGGCACACACCCTCCACTTCCTATTCTTCTCATCACAAAACTGTAGTCCCTTTCCCCTCAAGATTCATTAAAAACAGAACTTGTAAATCTCCATTAAATACAGCCACGCATACAAAAGAGAATAGACTTTTGCTATGGTGAGGGAGACTTATCAAAATAAGCTGTTGTCCTTTTAAACTGAAATAATTTGCTATTTGTCTCCTAACGAGTTTGTCTCAATTTTCAAGAAATCCTGAACATCTTCATTTCCCCCCCCAAAGAATTCCATTCTTGCAATAACTAGAAACGGTTTATAGCAAAATCTAACAAAAAAGGCAGAAAAACCAAATCTGTTTATGAGCTCAAGTCAAACCATGAAACAGTAATGATAAAGATTACTAAATTAATTCACAAACACGATTATACATTCATCCGAAGCCTGCAAACAGCTAACACAGTTGTGAAGCAGGACAGATGTTAAAGCAAACTTGTCAGCCAAAGACATTTAGGTTAGGGTTACAAACTGCATTTCAGAGTCACTTGCTTGAAATCCTAAGTACCTGTCATGGCGGTCAGACCACCTCGACTGCAGAGAATCCTTGAAATTTTAAAATGTAAAACACATAAGCTCTATATCCCAATTCATGTAGCATTAAGCTCTCCTCATAAGCAGAACTATAGCACAGCTTGGCAAGTAGATGCCCCAGAGAAACTACCGAAACAGGCACTATTCCCCTTTTGTTTAGATGTCCTGGTATGGAAGGAGCTTTAAGCCACTCACCTGGTAGTTTTCGAAACATACCTAAGGGCCCGCCCCAAAACTCTGCTTGCAGTTGGGAACGCAGACTACTTTGCAGCCGTTTTTCCAGTAAACCAAATTTGCCCCTTCTGCCTTCTCACAGCCTAGCACTCCCTCACTGGGAATAAGGTAATCTAAAGGGTAGTCTCAGTCTAATCGGGACGAAATTTCCTGTAAGGGGTCCTACCTTGTGAGCACATTCCCCAGAACATAGTAGTTTCATTAAATGACCTAACAGCACCAGCATACAAAAACAAGTTTTGGTTAAGATGTCACTTTGTGAAACATAATTATTACTTTATAAATATTGTTTCAAGTGACTACTGTTTTTTCTGTAGCAAAAAGCCCTTCAAATGTTGAGACCTCAAAATTGAAGACTGAATCCCCTCAGGAATTGACTACATTTCAAGTAATTTGCCCACGACTTCCAAACATACCTTTCCATGTAGTTGTATGGACCTATGCTATACTTACTGAGCTACTTGAAGGGGCAGTTCTCCCCATTTCCCAGTCACAATGAACACAAATAAAAACAAAGCAGAAAAACTGGCTTATCATCTAAATCCGAAAGTAAGTAGTAACATTTCTCTATGAAACAAGGAGAATGACCCCAGTCAAAAAAAATCTTTATGTTCCTTTATTGGAGCAAGATTCCTGACCGGTATACAGTGATGTATTTGCTACAGAGACCTGTGCAGAAATTACACACTATCCATCTAGACAGGCTTTTGTTACACTTTGCCTACTGATGGAGTAGTCCCATTTATAAAGTTTTTATACATCAAAAAGCTTTGAATTTGACCCGGCTGTCCATTAATTCATCTCTGAAAAAGCTAAGTGGCATTTAATTTTAGCTACTATATTTTACAGCATTAAAAAGCTTATGCATTAGGTAGCTTCTCAAAATGTGATTTATGCACAATGGCATTTAGCAGATAGAGCAGTCCATCATCTCCTTCGGATTCACACAGACAGGTCTCATTGGAGAGCTATATGCTAAAAAGCTGGTACTTTGAGATAAAAGTACTCCTAACCTGAGTTTCTTACCACCAACATGGACTTCTTACTCTGAAAGCCTGTCTTCTCGGCCACATCTTACAGCGCCAGTGAAGACATGCGAACAATTGCCCTGTGTTAACTCGGCAGAGGAGCACCAGGTCTGTCTGATGGTGGTGGCAGGCACTATTAATATCTAAGTAAATAAAAGCCCGTACTTTGAAATGATGATTTGAGATACAAATCAAAGATACAACACATTCAGAACCGAGTTTTCAGCAATCTGGTATCCTCAATGATGTGAAAAATTTCAGAAACTAATGGCAAATTGTACCCATGATGGGTTCCCAGCTATGGAGACATTAATACATTGATTCAAATCCCTTTACTCAATCAATATAGCCCTGAGGTCATCCTGCAAAGTGCGTATCAAAAAATACGAAGATAGGGTGACAAAAAGTTTGACAATAACATTACACAAGTCAAACTTGGAAAGTCATATTATTAAGTTTATCTGAGAGAAAAGCATCAAATCCTTTGTGTACACATTTAGTTTTATTGTAACAAAGCAACTTGTACACTTTTAACGTTTAAAACTGAGCATCATCTTTCCTTTCCAGTGAAACAAAAAGAAAAATTTAAAAATAAACAGGAACAAAATTACAATAGAGAATGTCAATTGCAAATAAGATCCTACAGGTTCTGCTGATTCTCCCATCGAGTGGCAGGGCTCAAGTCATCATTAGGAGAGAATTTTATTTTAAAAGTGTCATCTTAAACTGCAAGGATGTCCGTTAAACATCACAATTAAACATGCCAAAGGAGAAGCCATGTTGTCAAAATGCCCACTTAACCCACCCAAACATCTCAAACCCACCCTCTGCTGACCTTCTATAACCCCATTTTTTTAAGTTTTTTTTTTTTCTTTTTTTAAACAAGAGAAAGTAGACAGATACATGTTGGTAAATGCTAACTGTCCATATTCACATAGAGACACAGTGTAATCTCTGAGCCCAATATACAGAGAAAGGAGGAAAAAAGCTAGAATTCTATGCACTACTACACAGGGGCCTAGCACCCTCCAGCTTCCAGCAGAGCTAAGGGAGCAGAAGGTTTTTCTTTTTTTCCCACAGAGCATGGTGGTGTTGATTCCATAGTTTTTGTTGAGACAGGAAGGGATAAAAATGAATTTGGAACAGAAAGGGGTAGAGATTCTTGTCCCACTGAATTCTGCTCAAGGTATTTCCCCCCCAAATAAGTTGTGAACCATGGTATAAAGGAGAAAAGAGACCTCAAAAACAGGGCGACTGAGCACAAGAGGAGGAAAAAAAAAAAAAAAAAAAAAAGACTGCAACTTGCTCCCAGGGACTGGAGAAAATTAAAAAAGGTTGGAATCCATCAGTGTTCCATTAGTCATCTTCTCCTTCATCTTCCTGTAAGAAAAAAAAGCAGGCAGTTAATCTTTAGGATTAATTCTAAGGTCAGTCCCCAATATTCATATGGACCATGATGGACCCCACAGAACATAATGACATGCCAGCTGAAATGAATTTTATGAACCTCCACAGTGGTCCCTTGGTATGTGTGAGGGATGGTTCAGAACCTCCTCCACCGACAAAAATCCTCAGGGGTACTTCCCTGGTAGTTCAGTGGTTAAGACTCCATGCTTCCATTGCAAGAAGCACAGGTTCAATCCCTGGCTGGGGAGCTCAGATCCCACATACAGCTCAGCAGAGCCAATACAAATTTTCAAAACAAAACAACACAACCCTCTGAATGCTCAAGTCTCTTAAATAAAAGGGCACAGTACTTTCATGCAACCTACTCACATTCCCCCATGTACTTTAAATTATCCCAGATTAATTGTAATAGTACACTGTAAATGGTTGTGAATACAACATAAATAGTTGCCAACACTCAGCAAATTCAAGTTCTGCTTTTTGGAACTTTCGAGAATTAAAAGAAAAAAGTCAGCTGTTGGTTGAATCTGAAGAACAGGAACGGACAGATACAACTGATATGAAGGGCCAACTATACACCAGTCTGCATGAACTACTTTTTCCCCCTCAAGCCACGAAGCTCACAGGATCTGTTTTTTTTTTTTTTTTTTAGGATCTGTTTCTTGACCAGGGATCAAACCCACACCCTAGCAGTGAGAGGGCTGAATCCTACCCACTGGACCAGAGAATTTCCCAATCTGCATCCCAATCTGATTCTTGAAAGACCTAGTGATGTTTCAGATGTATTAACTTCCAACACTAATCAAATCAGACATCTTTCAGCAAAGTAATCAAACCAAAACCTAATCTATCTCAATTTGACTCAAAGAATTTAATAATAGCTTGTCCAAAACATGCCTATTTTTGTTATTTGGGAGATTTGTCAGAGTTTGGGCAGCTGCAATGTCCACAGTGCTTACACTGAGTACTGGCTAGGGAATGACATAACTGACTAGTCATAAAAACTAACCACAAAAGTAGAACCAATTACATCAATGATATAATAAACTTACCAAAATTTCCTTCAATCCTGGACAAAACAGCCTATCCTTTCTACAAATCTTCCCACAACTAGTTGAATCAGTTTCACTACACAATATATGTAATCTCCAAAGTAACACGGTGAATTTTTTGATTATCTGTTTGGATTTAACCAAATCTTTTTACCTCTCCTTCCTCCCCCTCATCATCATCTTCATCTTCTTCACCTTCATCCTCATCCCCTTCTTCATCAATGTCTTCCAATCCTTCTTCCTCTTCGTCGTCGTCGTCATCCTCTTCTCCTTCCCCTTCCTCATCATCCATGTCAGGAACCTAGGGAAAAACCAAGACCGAAGGTTACCTTTCAAACTCACTTTCAAACAAATGGAACAAGTAAAACCTTGAATAAAAGAACATTCTCAACTCACCAAGTAGTACTGTAATGGATTTGGCCAAATATCATCTTTGATGACCTCTCCTAACTCATCTGCACCTGCATCAGAATGATCAGTAAACCAGGTGAAGAAGCTTTCTGGTTCCTCATGCTGTCTCTTCCTGCTGGCTTTATTCTGTGTTTGACTTGATCGTTTCGTCAAATCCTAAATGAAGACGGAAGAACTTATGATATATAGGCTCTCTATACCTCATCTCTACAACTTAAATAAAGTTTTAACCCAAAAGCAGAGCAAAATCTGGACATTATATGATCCACACTATTATTCTCATCTGAAATTATAAAAAGTACAGTTAATAAAGAGAAGAAACCTTAGGATTTTAAGTCTGCAAAGAATGCTGTCAAATTTGTATGCCACCTTTTCTTGAAAGTTAGTGTCTAGATTTGGTTTTTTAATACATATAAAATTAGTTCTACTTCAACAACCAGTATCTTGAGACAGTATAATTTAAAATATTTATATTTACTACTTAAATGCAGACAAAAATAGGTCTTCGGAAACAAAGCCACCAATGTAAAATTCAAAATGATTTAAGTCCATGTCTATAAAAACTTGCTCCATTAACTTATAAGACCATAAGCTATTGTATCTGGCCTTAACACAAATCTTTTTTAAGGATCTGCATTTAACACATCATCAAAATACCAAGTATTAGTAAAATGGTTCAACTAAATCAAACTATACAAAATATTAATGCCCAAGTCCTCAAATACCTTTCCAGATTTCCATTTGATTTCAGTGGACTTTGAAGATGGATCACCACTCTCATTCAGATGAAATTCTTTGGAGAGAATTTTATTTTCGAAGTAAGGGTTTTCATCAAAATACTACAATAAACAATAAGAGAATTAGAAGTCAGTACAAATAGCCCTTCTAAGCAAAGCTCAAGTTAATTTCCATAGTGACAAATGAGTTACAGATACTTACAAAATCTATTCTGTAACCTGATTTAATGTCTTCAAATTCTGTCACTTCAACTCTTGTCAAATAATGCAGCGCCTCTTCATCCTCCTCCCCAAGCAGTGCAGACACTAGACCCGCAAGGAGACCAAGTGATTATACAAACGTACAACTCAGCGATCCCTTTTAAGATTGCCCAAATTTGGTTTCATAAATCCACTATTAACTGAATAACCAAATGGCTCAGAGTCAGAGCTACCATCATCTTTTATCAAGTAATTAAACACAACCCTACATTAGCATATGATCTCTTCTAAACACAAGGCATTAATTGCAAGCCTCTCCCTGTTTCAACCTCTGCAGGTAACCAACATGCGGGATCAAGTCCTCAACCAAGATCCCTCCCCTTTACAACAAGTTGACATCCCATATCCTTCAATAATGCCCTGCTATCACATACCTTGTGGATGGTTAACAAATGTTGTTACCCAAAAATTTGGGATTTTGGCGATCAATTCTGACCTCTTCTGAAAAAATGGTTGGCGGAGTTTGTTATATTTCTGTTCTACTTTCAAAATCTCCTCACTGGCTTGTTCATTAAGTCTGAAGCAAATGAAAAGACACACTGACCAACGATGGTACTTAACAAATACAAAAACGGCTGAGATTAAAATTATTGACTCTTGTTAGCCTTAGAACAATGCAAAGTACATATTTGTAATAACCAAATCACCTAAATTTTTGCAGTCAGAGACTCAACTCAAAATTGAGATGGCAATCTAATAAGCTTTGCCAACAGGCACTCAGTAACTGACAGTTCTTAAAGTGCCAAAACAGCATTTTGGTAATATTTTATACTTTATCTAACTCCATTACTAGGCTAATCTCAATTGTTTCTCTCAAGAAGAAAAAGCTGCCAATCAAGTAACAGTTATTAGGCAAGTAAGAGCAACACTAATGCTAAAATACTACACTATCACAAGTCCACACACTGCAACAATTCCTCACCCTATGAAAGCAATCCCAATCTTTATACAAGGTCAATGTACTTTCATTACCAACTTTTTGGTGACCTACAAATATATCACAGAAAAAATAACACTGAATCCTAATATTTCCCAGTTATAGTCATCTTCACTTAGCCAATAGATACAGATTTACTTGACCATAGTTTCAATGATTACCAAAACATAATCAGGTCAGAAAACTTCAAAGTAAACTGAGAAAAACTTTACCTGTCTATTTCATTTTGTACTTCATCAATATGTTCAATTGCTTCTTGCTGTTCTTTTTCTGCAAGAAAAAGGTGCATGAAGACTCAATACTAAATTTGAAGATAAATTTAACTAGTTTTCCTTCCTGATGTTAACAGTCTGTGACGTGAGTTTTATCAATAAAGCTCCTTTAAAAAAAAAACCTGCCTACTACTACAAGGCATGCTCTCCACGTGTTCATGCGTGCAGTTGACAAACTACTTTTCAATTAGAAGAGTGCTCACAAATCATACTGTTAAGACTACGAAAGAGTAGCTAGAATACGGAAACCAACAATATCAAAAATTAGGACACCACCTATCTCCATGTTGGAAGTACCTTTTATAACATCGAAAATATTGCTCAGTATCGATTACTGTTAAGACATCAGACATGCCTACAAGACGGGGAAGGCCTTAAAACTACCCCAACACTGTAAACACTCCAGTTTATCTTCCAACCCCATTTTCAGGCGGGCTGATCTCAGAGGCAGCCCCACACGACTTTGGAGCACTTACAACGAGCAAGCATGCAGTCAGAAACTGAGCCAAAGAACCGAGAGAAGCAAAGTGGGGGGTGGGGGGTGTGCTAAGGGAAAGGTGCCCTTTTGTCGGGTGAAGACCGCAAAACCTACAAAGCTAAGTGGGCGTGAAGGGGCCGGTTCGCGCGGTTCATTTCCGGCAACCAGCCCGGGTAGGTGTAGCCCCCCTGCCGAGAAAAGCCTTCACGGACAAGGCCAGGAGATTCTGCCAACGAGCCATTGTAAAGACCCTCCTCCGACACCCCGGGGCCGCCGCGCCGGGTTTCTCAGCGCGCTGCCGCCACGGGGTTGGCCACCCCACGTGGGGGACGGCCCGAGGCCGGCCAGAGCATCCTCCGAGCGGCCCCGTGGCCGCGGCGCCACCGGCCGCGTGCTTCCCCGCGCCCCCACCCCGCCCCAACTCGAGGCCAAGGGCCGAGCCGGGGCCGGCCTCCGGGATGGGGGTGCGGGGGGCGCCGCCCGCAGGGCTGGGCGCGGAGGGGCCGGCGGGGTGGCGGGGGATAGCCGCGCGAAGGCCCGGGCGCGGGGCCGCGTCCGGCCGCACCATGTGGCGGCGGCGGCGGCGGCTGATGGGAGCGAGGCATCATGGCGGAGCACAATAAAGAGAGGCTTCTCGGGAGGGAGGGAGGGGGAGGAGAGTGAGGGAGGGGGGGGAGAGGAAGGGGGGGTCTCCTCCGCCCGCGCCGAGCAGGCCGCAGCGCCCCCGCCTCGCAGCGCTGTTCGCCGCCGCGGCGCCACCCGGCCCCGGGCCTCGCGCGCACAAAATAAAAAAAATAAAAAAAAAAAAAGGGCGCCGAGGCGCGCGCCGGCCCGTCCGCCCGGCTGGGGCCCCCCCACCCCCCGCCCCGCGCGCCCCGGGCCCCGCCGGCGGCCTGCGGCCGGGCGGACGGCGAAGATGGCGGCGCGGGCCGGCCCCCGCCTCGCCTGCTCCTCACCTGAGGTCTCGTCGGCCCCGTCGTGGTTGGAGTTGAGCTCCTTTTTACTGACTTTGGCCGCCGGCGCCGACATGGTGCTGCTCCGCGGTCGGGGGGGGAGCGGGGAGGGGGAAAGAAGGGAAGGCGAAGGGGGGGGCGGGCAGCGGCTTCCCCTCACGCCACACGCGCGGGCGCTCGCTCGGTCCGGCCGCCTCCTCCCGGCGCTCTTTCGCTCGCTCGCTGTCCCTCCCCCTGGGCTCGCGCGCGCTGCCCTCGCGGCCTGACGACGAGGGAGGGGCTGTGGTGGGGGGCGGGCGGCGTGCCGGGCCCCGGCCCGGGCTCCTGCTTACGGAGGAGAGGCGGCGGCGGCGGTGGCGGGCGGGCAGGCGGCTAGGCTCCCTCACTCACGCTCCGCGCTCCAGCTCGCTGCTCGATCTCTCCCAGCCGCCTCCTCCTCCACCTCCTCCTCCTCACGGCGAGGGGCGGGCGGCAGGGCGCAGGCGCGCCAGGCCTCGCGCGCACGCCCCGCCCCCGGCCGAAGAGGCTCGCGCCGCCTCGTCATTGGCTGAGGGCGCCGGGACCCAGGGGGGCGGAGCGGCAGCGAGGAGACACTGGGCTTGGCGAAGAGGCGGGAGGAAGGAACGCCGCGACGTACGGGGCCCGGCCCCCCTGCGCCGCGCTCCCCTCCCCCGCTTTCCCCTTCTCCAGCCCGACCCGGGACATTTGCGCGCTACGGGCGCGCGGCGGCCCGAGGGGCGGGACCTCGCCGGGCTGCGCGCAGGCTCCCGGGCGGGTGCCGTCGCGTGGTGGCTGAAGCGGCTTCCCTCCTCCGCCGGGGGTACGCGGGGAGGGGAGTGTCCGCAGACACCCCCACCAAAAAAGGGCAGGCCTCGGAGTACCCTTGCTTCAGTATATCTGGCCTAGAAATATATCAACCCCGGGTTCACTGGGGCGCCCCTCTTCGCGGGTGAAGCAAGGCGGCACCTCCATCCTATTTACGAGACGGGGAAGCTGCCTTCGGAATCAGGCTTGCCATTGGCAAAGCCCGAAGCTGCCTAGTCCACAGGGCACAGGGCCTTTTCCTGGTTCTTAGTCTCAGCTCTGCCCAGCAGGCTGTGTACACCTGGGCAAGTCGTTTGCACTCTATGAATAACCTATTTCTGCTAGGAAATTATAAACTTCACAGAAGACTAACAAAGTGGAAGTCCTCCAAAGGCATGGAGTGGCCACATTCGTCTCTGGGTCCTTTTGGCCCGATTCAGTATGCAATTCACAGAGCTTAAGAGAAATCGGACAGCGCTAAGTGCAAATCCCAGCTAACTGCGCCTGCGTCTCATTGAGGCCGAACAACTGAAAGATGGGGTCGAAAGTGTTCATTTTAAATTTAATTTCACTGTGTCAGAGAGGATCAACAAGGCCTGCTTTAGAGATCAAGCCCTGAAACACGAAGGCCAGGGCACTTCTATTTCAACTATGTGCTTTCCAAGTAATGTACATGAACTACTCAAGGCTCTACTCTGTCCAGCAGGGCCCCAAAACTTGGACCACAGAAGGCCTGAAATCTCTTTGGGTATTTGTAACCAAAACCAGGAGTTGGATTATTTGCCTCCCAGGAGTCACATTTTACTATCAGCTCTTAAAGCTCAAGCAGTGTCTTTAATGTTCAAGCACATCCATTGGTGGGTGACTGATAAATGTTAAATGGCGGACCGTCCATGGGTAGAGAAAACAGACGTCGTCTTGGGACTTTCCCCAAAACCCAGAAATTAGGAGAAATCTTTCTCCTCCAAACCCTATTATTCTCAATTAGCTCAATCCAAACCTGTCCCAGTTGGACGCTTTTTAAGGAAAGAATTATTAGCACCAATAAGAAGCTGGGAAACTTTGACAGGCAGCTCCCAGAAGAGAAAAAAAACACACCAAAAAACTCTGATTGTAGCATTGGCTGACGTCAGCAGTGTATAAATACTCTCACCAAGGCAAATTTCCTGCTACCACTTTGATGCCACTGAATAGAGCTGGAAAGAAATACCAGGCTCCAGTGCACTGCTGAAGCATGTAGCATGGGCCACAGATTGTAATAAGTATATGCATTTCCTTCTTTTTTAATCTTCACAAAATACAAGATAGGTATTAATAGCCTCATTTCACGGGTGAACTCAGCTTTTTTGATATATGTGGCAGAACCGAGGCTAATGAAGAACAAAACCCCTGCCCTAAGGACAGAGTTTTTGACACAAACTACAGTAAGATGTGGGCTTTCCCAGGTGGCTCAGTGGTAAAGAATCCACCTGTCAAGCAGGAGACGTGGGTTCAATCCCTGGGTCAGGAAGATTCCCTGAAGAAGGAAATGGCAACCCATTCCAGTATTCTTTCCTGGGAAATGCAATGAACTGAGAAGCCCGGCGGGCTACAGTCTAAGGGACTGCGAAGATTTGGACACAACTGAGCATGCATGTGTGCACGCACGCACACACACACACACAAACACACCTACAGACAAAACAATGCTTACCCTCACTGAGTGTGATGACTCTTTTAATCTATTTTATTTTCTTTAAATGCAGGTCACGATCAACTAAAATGATTTCATAACCCACAAGTGGGATGAAAAGATCTGAAAAACACCGTGCTAAAGGGTACTGCTTCCATACAACTAAGCCTGCTCTCACTGCTTGGTACCCATGACCCAGAGCATCTCCTGAGTACCAGATCTACTGGTGTTTCTCCTGTGTGGGCAGTGGCTCCAGGGAGTCTTCCAAAGCTTTCTGATTAGGCAGTGGGCTTTCAAGGTTTCCATCCCAGCCCTTAGGACCATCCCGTTCTTCCTGACCTTTCCCACAGCACTCCTCAAGATGAATTCAAAGAGCACACACTAGGAAGTAGAAGAGAAAGAGAAAGCAAAAAACGGCAAGAGTTTCAGTAAACAAGGGAGTGGCATGGACACACCAAGAGATAATTCACCCACTGTGAATTATTCTCCGTGGTCTCGCCCCCTTCACCATTAGGAGCTCTGCATTCCCTCCTTGGCCTCTCACCTCACTCTCAGAATTCTTCTCACCTCTCCTTCCCAGCTTTCTCTGAAGGAGGAGAAGCCCACAACTTAAAGATCGGAACAGGGCGATGCTGGCATGCCCCACAAGACAGCGGTGTCCCAGGATGAACCACCTTAGGGGACTGTGCTTACACCTTGCCATCCCTTCTGGTCCTGTTAATTCTCCCAAGAAGCTAAACAGAAGGCGACCAGAAGGACTCATCCACATTTTGCTGCTCACAAGTGGGAAGGAATTTACTATCCGTCTCAAGAGCACTGATCATGAGCCAATTGCTGTTTTCACTTCCACTTCGGCCTCACAGCAAGCCTCACATACTGTTGAGTCCATTTTACAGAAGAGGAAAGAAGCACGCTTATGTCACTTGCCCAACAAGGTCACACAGCTGGACACAGCCAGGCTGCAAACCCTGGCTGTCCAGCTTGACCACATCGGGGTATAATCAGCTGGGCAGGAGGTCTTTGCATCTCATTTGGAAGGGGATTGACAGAGACTCCTTAAATTTAAACTTGCCACATCACCCAACAAACCCACAGGAGTTCTGCAATGAGGACTCATTATCCAGTGCTCCTTCCACAAGCAAAGCTGGACCTCAGTCAGGTCAGCAAATTAAGAAGATTCACCGGCTCCAAGTCCCTCCCCTCTGCACTGAGCCAGCCTGCTGTCACTTCCTGGGGCAGTGCTTTCCTGCCTTCTAGGACCTATCCAAACCCACCCCCACTCCCCTCCAACCCCGCCCCCAGAACGCTCCACCACACCCCTAACCTATCAGGGAGGCCTCATCAACAGAACAATGCACTTTGTGCTCTACTCCAAGCCGTGTGTCTGCAAAACACAGCCCTCCCCTCCAAGTTAAGGGTTAATGCGGGGGTGGGGCAGACCATGAAACCAACAATTAGAATGTCAAGGCCAGACTGGGGTGACTCTGGGTGCTGCAGGGTCAGATGGGGGCTCCTGCTAGGGGCCACCTAGCAGCTGTGGCTCAAAGAAGAAGAGCCCCAAAGGTGACTTTTCAGTAGGAAACTGCAGAAGCAGAAGGAATGCACAGGTAGGGAGAGGGGCGTGACCCAGGCAGAGGACTGTGGGTTTTCCAGGCCCCAAGGTGAGAAGAGCCCCAGGAGGTGAAAAGAGGGTAAAGGTGCTGAGAGCCTGAACCAGGAGAGGTCCTCAGAGACCAGGTGGGCAGCGCCCCGGAAGTCTTAGTCCATACCTCCAGGGCAATAGGAAGGCCTGGGAGTCACGTGATTGGCTTCGCAGTGGCTGGAAGGGAGGAGGAGGAAGCCGGAAGCAAGATGAGGAAGAGGTAGCAGTAATCCCGGCCAGAGTTTTGGGCTGGCGGCCACAGCAGGAAAGAGAGGTGGATGGATCTGATAGCCATGAAGGAGAGGAGAGGGGTCACCTACATTTCCACTCAGCCTCAGGCTGGCTGCTGGTGCCTTTTAACTAAGAAACCAAAGGGAAGAGTTTGCGGGCAGGAACATAGGTGTAGGGTTAGTGCCAGGACTGAACTCACATGTGCTCCAGGACTCCCACTTTTCACCCCTTCTGGTTCTTTCTAATCGTAAACCTAACCCATGTGCCCCATGCTGAAAACCCTTCAGGGGAGTTCGCAGTCACAACTCCAAAGGTTTGAGGGGCGGGGGGAAATCACCTAGAAGTCAATCCTTGCAAATCCCTTAAATCAGTAAAACGTGGCACTGGGACATACCTTCCTTCGGCAAGTTTGAAGAAGCAGATGCCTCGTCTGGCCTGGAGGCAGGAGTCGGCCTGGCCTTCTTCAGTTTCTTCGCTTGGGGTGGAAGAGAAGACTGGTGTTTGGGGGCCATGCTGGGGGAAAAAAGCCAAGAATCCTGCCAGGGGAAGAGAGAGGAACTGCGAGCTCAGAGAACTGAAGCTCTCCCAGGTGACAGAGGTTTAAATATGCTGGGAATGTGCCTGGAGGGGATATTTACAAGACAGTGGGACACACCCCACTCCCCCGCCTCTACTACCCACCCTCCAATCAAAATCAACTTCTTTTCCTTTCTCTTTTCTCTCCCAGGGCTTTCTAGGCCTTGGGTGGGTGGGGAAGGTGTTTTCCTCGGAGAACTGCAGGGAGCAGTTCTCTTCTTTCTAGGACCCTCTTGGTCTCGATTTGAAACCCCAATGACCCATCCCCCGGTCCTTTCTCAGATCTTCTCTGGAGGCAGCACTGCCCTCACTGAGAACTTGGACCTGTCCTCTTTTTTTCCTCTGGCCTCTGGAGGATTTCAGCGTGCTCTTGCCTTACCTCAGCCTGTAACATTCTTCAGTCTCTCCACTCCCACTCCCATGTCTGGCTAACTACTTCCCCGGTAGTTAGATCTCAGCTTGGAGAAATAAATGAATGTTGAAGGAATCCAGTCAAAAATTACAAAGGAAGAGCAAAAGCAGTTATCCTTGAGACAACTGGGCGCAGCCATCCATCCTTTCAGATATGATTAGAAGATTAAGAGTTTGAAGAACCTGTTGGGACTTCCCTGGTGGTCCAGTGGCTACCACTCCATGCTCCCAATGCAAGGAAGCCCAGGTTCGATCCCTGTTCAGGGAACTAGCTCCCACAGGCCTCAAGTAAGGGTTGGCATGTCACAATTAATGATCCTGAGTGCCGCAACTAAGACCCAGCACAGTCAAATCAATAGATTAACTAGGGGGGAAAAAAAGTTAAAAGAACCTGTAGAAGGCATCTTGTCTGGGAGTCCCCAAACCCAATGCCTTTCAGAGCTTGTCAGATAATAACTGAGTAAGGAAGCACCAGTTGAAGAAAGATAGGTTGATACAACCACTCTGGAAAACCATGTACAGCTGGCTGCATGCCCAACAGAAGTGCATACCTGTGTGCACCAATATGCATGATAAATGTGTACAAGAATGTGCACAAGCAGCGAGATTCATAACAGTCAAGATCTGGAAAGGATACAGGTGTCTACCAACAGCCAAATAAATAGGTTGTGAGATAAGTGCAATGGAATGTGTTAAAACTATGAAAGCAAATGAACTACAGCTACATCCATAATGAGAATGCAGCCTGCAGACAGAATGTTGAGTAAAGGCACAAGGCACGAAATAGGACAGGCTGTGTAATTCCACTTACGTAAAGCAGAAAAATGGGCGAAACAGATCTGTGCTATTAGAAGTTTGAACGTGGTTACCTTCGTCCTGGGGAGGGATATCATCCGAAGTGGGCATTTAGGGCCTTATAGAGTCCTTCCTGGAGATCCAGTTTTGGATCCGGGGTTTGCTACACCAATGTGCTTGGTTTGTGAACCCTAAGCTGCCATATCTCTGAATCTTCTCAACATCAGGCAGAGATACACATTTTTATATGAAATCTCTATTCTTTTTGTTTTGTTTGTTCAATCTCTAAGTCATGTCTAACTCTTCTTGACTCCATGGACTGCAGCACACCAGGCTTTCCTGTCTTTCATTATCTCCTGGAGTTTAGTCAAACTCATGTCCCTTGAGTTGGTGATACCATCCAACCATCTCATCCTCTAATTAAACTTTTTTTTTAGTTAAACTTTTTAAAACATACTTTGTGGCACTCCCTGGTGGTCTAGTGGCTAAGACTCTGCCTTCCCAATGCAGGGGGCCCATGTTCAATCCTTAATCAGGGAGCTAGATCCCACATGCCTCAACCAAGACTCAGCACAGCCAAATAAATAAATATATATTAAAAAAAACTTTGTGGACCAAATAAAGCCTGTTATCAGGCCACTTGCAGCCTATGAGCCATGAGTTTCCAACCTCTGAGATAGTGCAAATTTTTTTCCTTTTTTTCACCAATTAATTACCCTTTTTAACAAATCAATATAAATCAGTGATGTCAATACGGATAAAAAGCTGAGCTGTTTTCTGGTGAAAGACTGCATACCACCATCACCATCTCTTGCTCGCCTTCTCTGACAGCTTCTGGGGAACTTTGGGCTTCTTCTAAGACATTTTGGAAGTCTCAAGTGTGTTGGTTTCACAGGTGGGCAAACTGAGACCTGACAGAAGGGATTCACTTAAGGTCATGAGTGGAATAACTGAATGATGGTGGGAACCACAGTTCTGGGGTCACTTTCTCAGAGAGATTCACTTTCTTAATCAGCCTAAGTGTCAGTGTCCACACCTGTAAAATGGGTGATAATAATACTACATTTTTGTTTTAGGATTTTCAATATAAGGACAGTCAGTCATTTTTTCCCCTGTTTTTACCAAAGAAATTGTCCTAAAAAAAAAACTGTGGGAAACAAACTCTCTTTTGATGAAACTGGGAGTTAGCTAACCCCCAAGCCACAGAATAGGTGGCTGGATGGTCAGAGCAGTGGAGAAGGAGCAGGATGTGTGCAAGAAGAGAGGACAGACACCCTACCTGCAGATTACTGGAAGTATCAGCAAAGGACAGTTCTGAAAGTTGAGGAGCAAACCCTAAATCCCTTGCTTGTAGCAGCCAGAGGGTGTGTACTAACAGGATTCTGCACTGGCTCAGTTTTTAGAAACAAAGAACAAAGGGGTCAACTAGGAGTAGCAAAAGGAGCTTCTTGAGACCCATATGCTGCTGCTGCTGCTTCTAAGTCGCTTCAGTCGTGTCCAACTCTGTGTGACCCCATAGATGGCAGCCCATCAGGCTCCACCGTCCCTGGGATTCTCCAGGCAAGAACACTGGAGTGGATTGCCATTGCCTTCTCCTTGAGACCCATATAGATGCCAGCTATCTTGAGGTTCCTTTTTTCTTTTAACCCTCCAATCTGAGATCCAAAAGTTTAAAAACACCTTACCTGGAAAATCACCCCTTAAACAGATACAGTCCCTTTGGAGGGCAATCTAACCATCAGAGTAACTATCAAAAGTGCAGACGTACATACCCTTGACCCAGAAATTCTCCTCCTAGGTATTTATCTTATAGGTAAATGAGATTGCACCTGTGCCAGGCAATTCATTGCAACATCATAAAAGTGAAAGATTGGAAACAACCTGATAACTTCTTTTGGCTTCAGGGAACCAAAAGGGGTAACCCATACAGTGGAGTGAGCTGCAACTGTGGAACCAAATGGAGGTGGTGAAGTGAAATAACAAAGTCCTACCAAGTAGGTAGTATGTTACCATTTGCGTAAAAGGGAGGGTAGGAAAAAAATACACATTCACTTATTTGCCTGTATACCTGTAATAGCTCTTAAAGGACTTCTGTGACCATGATAACTTGGTCATCCCTGGGGAGGGAACTGGGTGGTAAGAAATGAAAGGACAGGGATGCAGGGAGATGTTTCGCTCTTCACCCTGTTGTACATTTTGAACCTTCTGTATCTATGTTGTTTAGTCACTAAGTCATGTCTGACTCTTTTGCCACCCCATAAACTATAGCCTGCCAGGCTCCTCTGTCCATGGGATTTCCCAGGCAAGAATACTGGAGTGGGTTGCCATTTCCTTCTCCAGGAGAATCTTCCCAACCCAGGATGAAACCTGCATCTCATGAATTGGCAGGTGGATTCTTTACCACTGAGCCACCAGGGAAACCCCTATGTATGTATCACATTAAAGCAAAACAAAAGATTACCTGAGCTCTGGTACTTGGAGGCACTTAAATCATCTAAGTACAGCACCTACTTGGTACTAGTGAGTTTAAATTCAAACATGCAAGACCCCACCTTTCCTTTCCTCTGCAGCTTCCAAAACTTGAACTTCCTGGATTCCCAGAGGTGTTACTAGGCAACGTGTACCTCTGCTCCAGAACTGGCTGCAGAAAAGGTGGCAAGGCAAAGGCCTCCCTCTGCCCCACCCAAAAGTTGACAGGATCATGATGTTCCATAACCCTGAGGCCAGGCTGCCTCTGGGAACCAGAATTTTCCAAAACACCCCTAATACCCATAGCTTTATGAGAGGATTTCAATAGCATTATTCTTTTAAACCCTCCCTATCAACCTTTCTACTGCTACTGCTAAGTCATTTCAGTCATGTCCGACTCTGTGTGATCCCATAGACGTCAGCCCACCAGGCTCTCCTGCCCCTGGGATTCTCCAGGCAAGAACACTGGAGTGGGTTGCCATTTCCTTCTCCAAAGCATGAAAGTGAAAAAGTGAAAGTGAAGTCGCTCAGTCGTGTCTGACTCTTAGCCACCCCATGGACTGCAGCCTACCAGGCTCCTCCATCCATGGGATTTTCCAGGCAAGAGTACTGGAGTGGGGTGCCATTGCCTTCTCCAATCAACCTTTCTAGGACAGTATTATGTCCTTGTTTTATAGATGGGAGAGTCAAACCAAATGAAAACTTGACACTCAAAGAATCTTGTCCAAAAACCAAAGGAACAGGGTTAGTAGAGTCAGGATTCAAACAAATATCTTTCTGGATTTCCTTGGTGGTCCAGTGGTTAAGACTCTGTGCTTGCAATGCAGGGTGCACAGGCTGATCAGAAAACTAAGATCATGCCTTGTGGCATGGGAATAATAATAATAAACAAACAAATCAGTGTCTTGGGCTTCCCTGGTGGCTCAGTGGTAAAGAATCCACCAGCCAATGGGGGAGATGAAGGTTTGATCCCTGGGTCAGGAAGATCCCCTGGAGAAGGAAATGATAACCCATTCTAGTATTCTTGCCTGGGAAATCCCATAGACAGAGGAGCCTGGCAGGCTACAGTTCAGGGGGTCGAAAGGAGTTAGACATGACTTAACAAGTCAACAACAACATTCTTACACCATTGAATGGTCTTGCCATCACTGTGGGAAAAAAAAAAAAACCAACAACCAAAAAAACCAGTGTCTTTCTGATTCCTCTGCACCAATGCTGGCCTTAATGTGATGCAAATGGGTTACCACCCAGAGCGCGATTGCCAGGTGAGCCCAGAACACACCACGGGTTGTCTATGAGATGGTAGATGGTTGTTTCCTGCTAAATTTCTTGTCATACTACACAAAGGAGACAGGGATTAAGGCAGTATTTTGTCTTAAATGAGTGCCAAGGCCTGAAGGTCATTTGATACCTCTTTCATTGCCTTCTCACTGTGCTCTGGCTCCTGAGCATTTATTAAAAAGTTAATAGTAGGGAACTCCCTGGTGGTCCAATGGTTAGGGCTCAGGGCTTTCACTCCCAGGGTCCAGGTGGGAGGCGGGGGTGGGGCTGGCTTTGATCCTGGCTCGGAACTAAGGTCTCATGTGGTGTACCCAAAATACAAAAAGTTAACAGTAGTATTTGTATTAAAACTTAGAAAATTAAGAGGCCTTCCCTGGTGGTCTGTGAGTCTGTTTTGTTAATAAGTTCATTTGTGTCGTATTTTATTTTATTTATATTTAATTAATTAATTGACCTCACTGCGTGACTTACAGGCTCTTAGTTTCCCAACCAGGGAGTTTGTGCCACCCTCTCTGGGGCCCCCAGCAGTGGAATTGCTGAGTTCTAACCACTGGGACCTCCAGGGAGTTCCCTGTGTCATATTTTAGATTCCACATATAAGTGATTTCATATGATATTTGTCTTTCTCTTTCTGACTCACTTCACTTTAGTATGGTAATTTCTGGGTCCATCCAGCTTGCTGCAAATGGCACTATTTCATTCTTTTTTTAATGGCTGGGTAGTATTTCATTGTGTATATATATATATATATATATATATATACCACATCTTCTTTATTCATCTAATGATGGACATTTAGGTTGCTTCCATGTCTTGGCTACCATAATAATGCTGCTGTGAACATAGGTGTGCATATATCTTTTCAAATTACAATTTTAGTCAATATATACTGATTTAGTCTTTTTATGAGAAAGCTCCAGTTAAGAGTGATGGCAAATGTAAGAATGGATGGGACATAAGCCATCTCTCACTGAGTAACTGAGGTTCATAAGGTTTAATTTTACCCAAATAACTGTTTACATATCACTTTTGTTTTCAATAGAACTGATAATACAATTCATAATGTTGACAAAAGAAATACTGGAATTTACATATTTAAAAGAAATTTGCTTACATGGAACCGTATTCATTCATTCAATCAGTCAGTATTTATTGAATGGCTAATATATGCCAGGCAGCAATGATTATGAAAAGTTCTATGGACAAGTACAGATAATAAGGTAAAGCCTTTCTAATGAGCTGGCATTTGGGGAAAGACCTCAAAGAAGTGAGTAGCAGCCTTTGTGACCTTCGGAGAAAGGGCATTCTAGACAGAGAAACGAAAAAGACTAAGTCCTTCCAGGAGAAGCAAGGAGGTCGGGTCACTGAAATGGGGTACATGATGGCTGCTGAGCTCAGATAGTATTAGAGGCTCTGGTCTTGTAGGACTTGTGGGTAGTAACAGGGTCTCTGTTTTCTATATTGAACATACAAAACTCACAGCTGATTAAGACATGCCTGTGTCCTGAATGAGATCTAGTTCATATCAAAAACTATAACAGATATGAACATAGTTCTATAGGACTAGAGAAAACAAAGCAAACAAATCTACTGGCAGAAATCAGAGAAGGTGAGATGTAAGCTGGATCAGCAATAATTGAGTGGGTGGTATGGGATTTCTTTTCAGGATGATGAAATGTCTTAAAATTAGTTGTGTTGATTACACAATTCTGTGAATATACTAAAAATCACCGAACCATACATTTTAAACAACTGACATATGGTATGTGAAGGAAAGAAAGAAAAGTCGCTCAGTCGTGTCCTACTCTTTGTAACCCCATGGACTGTAGCCTACCAGGCTCCTCTGTCCATGGAATTTTCCAGGCAAGAGTACTGGAGTGGGTTGCCATTTCCTTCTCTAGGGAATCTTCCCCACCCAGGGATCGAACCCAGGTCTCCCACGTTGCAGACAGAAGCTTTACTGTCTGAGCCAACCAGGGAAGCCTATGGTATGTGAAGTATATCTCAATAAAATTGTTGGAGTTTAAAAACAAGAAGAATGAGTTCCAAGCAGAACGGATGTAGTTTCAGGTCTTCATTGCCGCCCACAGGCTTTCTCTAGTTGTGAGCAGGGGCTGCTCTCTAGCGGCGGTGCACCGGCTTCTTTTCGGTGGCTTCTCTTGTTGCAGGGCATAAGCTTCAGTAGTTGCGGCTCGTCGGCTTTAGAGCATGGGCTCAGTAGTTGTGGCCCATGGGCCTTCTTGCGCCATGGCTTGTGGGATCATGCCAACCCAGGGATCAAACTCATATCCCCTGCATTGGCAGGAAGATTCTTAACCGCTGGACCACCAAGGAGGCCTGGATGTACATTTTAGATAGAGAAGCTTTGGTTTGGGGACAGTATTTGCAAGGAATCTTTTCTTTAGAAGATGAGAATTCCCTTGCCTAAGATTTTGAAAACTGCAAGGAATTTACAGCTCAGCCTTTTGAGGAATGGATATTATATGTGGTCGGGCACTAAGCTAGGCCTTATAGTTGCACAAATGAAAACAATATAGTTCCATCATTCAAATCTCATAGACGAGGGACTTCCCCTGTGATCAAGTGGCTAAAACTCTCCCCTCCCAATGCAGGGGGCCTGGGTTTGATCCTTGGTTGGGGAGCTAGATCCCACATGTTGCAACTAAAGATTTCACATGCCGCAACTAAGACCTGGTGAAGGTAAAAGTGGCTCAGTCGTGTCCAGCTCTTTGCGACCCATGGACTATGCAGTCCATGGAATTTTCCAGGCCAGAATAGTGGAGTGGGTAGCAGTTCCCTACTCCAGGGGATCTTCTCAACCCAGGGATCGAACCCAGGTCTCCCGCATTGCAGGCAGATTCTTTACCAGCTAGCCACCAGGGAAGCCCAAGCATACTACAGTGGGTAGCCTATCCCTTCTCCAGTGGATCTTCCTGACCCAGGAATCAAACCGGGGTCTCTTGCATGCAACAAAGTAAATAAATATTTTGAAAAAACAAAACTCATAGACTAGTGAAGTGCATGTGTTCAAGCACAGTTTACTGAGCAATTTAAGTCGTCTACTCCGTTCTGAAATATTGCTTTTGACATACATTAAACATATACTTAAGTCTGTTTCTGGACTTGCTGTTCAGTTAAATTGATACCTATCATTATCCCAGGGCTTCGCAGGTGGCACTAGTGGTAAAGAATCCACCTGCCAATGCAGGAGACATAAGAGACGTGGGTTTGATCCTTGGGTCGGAAAAATCCCCTGGAGAAGGGCATGGCAAACCACTCCAGTATTCTTGCTTGGAGAATCCCATGGACAGAGGAGCCTGGCAGGCTACAGTCCATGGGGTCACAAAGAGTCTGACATGACTGAAGTGACTTAGCATGCATGCATGCTGTGATTATCCCAGGAACAATTCCACATTCTGTGTTATTATTTTATTTTCTCTCTTTTTAAAATAGTTTCATTTAGGTATAATTTATATGCCATATACTTTCCTCATTTTAAGCATACGATTCAATGATTGTTGGTAAATTCACAAAGCTGTGTGAACATTACCACAATCTGATTTTAGAACATTTCCATCACCCCAAAAAGAAACTTCATGCCATTCTCACCCCCAGCTCCAGGCAACCACTTTGTGTCTCTATAAATTTGCCTTTTCTGGGTATTTCATATAAATAAATATGTCTGGCTTTACTTTATTTCTTAATATGTAGTGAAACTGGCTTCTTTCATTTTGCTTCAATTTTCGGAAAATTTGAGGGCATTCTCATGGGTTTATTCTTTTAAATGAACTGGAACAAAAGTCGTGTTCACAACCCATTTTATAAATCAAAAAAGATCAACCTTTTAAATCCTAATTTAATCATTTATTTTGTCTCTGAATAACTCTGGACTCCCAAAATCAAATCCATCTTCAAGGGACAGAGGATATTTTTATTTTTGAGGGCCATCAAACTAAAAAGATTGTTCCAAAAGAAACTGTTATCACACGGAATTAAACTCTAGTCCCAGAATAAATACATACCTGATAACCTGACAAGGTAACTGATTAAAGGGCACTTCATGTATTGAGTTCTGGTTTGCTTTCTAAAAACAAAACAAATCTATATACTCAGCTGCACAGCAAATCATTCTTTATTTCTGAACCGCAGCTGTTTGTTTGTAATCTGTATAATGCAAACTGTAACATTTGGAATAGTGAATATTCACTTGCTTTACTTTCAGTCTCCCTCTGTGGGGTCACACCAGCCCCCAAACACAAAAAGCATGCTCAGAACCAGGTACTTTAATTACAGCTACCTTTTATTAAGCTCTTTCAGGTGCCAGATGCCCTGTAGCCTCACAATAACCAGATGTGGCCAGTATTTTAATCATCCCACATTCTGTGTATGCAGTGAAGTGAAATGAAAGTCACTCAGTCGAGTCCAACTCTTTGGGACCCCATGGACTGTACAGTCCATGGAAGTCTCCAGACCATAATACTGGAGTGGGTAGCCTTTCCCTTCTCCAGGGGATCTTCCCAAACCTAGGGATCGAACCCAGGTCTCCCACATTGGAGGCGGATTCTTTACCAGTTGAGCCACTAGGGAAGCCCAAGAATACTGAGGTTTGTAGCCTATCCCTTCTCCAGAGGATCTTCCCATCCCAGGAATCGAACCAGGGTCTCCCGCATTGCGGGCAGATTTTTTATCAACCGAGCTATAAGGGAAGCCCCTTATGTGTATGCAAGGTGGGCACATACACTGATGACCTGCCTACCATGGGTGAGCACTGGCCTGGCACAGGTAAACTGGAGGCCAAGGAGACAGAGTTCTCAGCGTGTAATAGAGTAGGGAGACATTGCAAAGGAGGAAACAGTCAATGTGTAATACTGAATTAAGAATGCTGCCAAGAAAGCAGTCAAACAAGATTGCAACGGAGAATAACAAGGAAAGACTTTCAATCAGGTCTTCAGGGAAGCTTGGTCTAAGAAGAAAAATCTTCAATCTCAGATTTAAAAAATAAAAAGAATTCCTTGGCAGTCCAGTGGTTAGGACTGGGTGTGGAGTTCAGTCTCTGGATGGGGAACTAAGATCCTGAAAGCCATGCAGTTTGGCCAAATTAAAAAAAAAAAAAAAAAAGAGCCAGCACTTTGCAGAGCTAGGAAACAAAAACATTTGCAGAGCTAAGAGAAAGGAAACTGAGCATCAGAGAAGGGCAGGAAGCACACAAAGTCACACAGCAACTGTAGAATAAGCCAAGGTTTTAAACCCCAATGCCAGATGCCAAACTCTCCTCCATGACATTCTAATAATCATCCTTAACTGGGCTAGTGTAGGGGCTCCCACACAGCAGGTCCAAAGAGAAAGCAACGCCTTGTTTGATCTTGAGTGGACGGATGGCTGCTCCAGGATGGGGCTGAACCTATAGCAATGCTTTTGAGTACCAGGAGGAGGATTTATCCTCCTGGGCCCCCAGCTGGGGAAGGGGCGGGAATTTTACCCTATTGTCCTTCCCTTCCTTCCAGCTCTCCAACTCCAGCTCTGACAAAGCTGTTTTAATGAGTTTATTAAGGCTCCTTTGTCTTAGTCCACCTTTGAGGCAGGCCTTTCCCATGGGGGTGGGATGGAGCCTGTGCTGGGAGGAAGCAAAGGCCAAGGGGCAGAAGGAGGGGCAGCCTGGGGGGATTGAATTGACTTCTCAAATGTCACCTCCTCCTAAAGGCCTTCCCTTGTCTGTCTTGGGTAAAACTCGGTTCAGTTTAGTTCAGTAGCTCAGTGGTGTCTGACTCTTTGCAATCCCGTGGACTACAGCATGCCAGGCTTCCCTATCCATCACCAACTCCTAGAGCTTGCTCAAACTCATGTCCATCGAGTCGGTGATGTCATCCAACCGTTTCATCTTCTGTTGTCCCCTTCTCCTCCTGCCTTCAATCTTTCCTAGCATCAGGGTCTTTTCCAATGAGTCAGTCCTTCAAATCGGGTGGCCAAAGGATTGGAGCTTCAGCTTCAGCTTCAGCTTCACAGTCCTTGATGAATAGTCAAGACTGATTTCCTTTAGGATTGACTGGTTTAATCTCCTTGCAGTCCAAGGGATGCACCCTTATCCTTCTCTGTTTCCCTCCCTTGTTTTGATTTCCTTCTGGTCCTTGGCTTATGGTAGTCATTCAATTAATATTTGTTGAATAACTAGTTATTTGTGCTCTTCATGTGTAAGGCCTGGGGTTGGGGCTTTTATCACCACTTCCTTCCCACCCCACTCTCCATCACCCCAGTGGTATGACCTTAGGCTTCTTCCAAGTGCTTTCCGCCCCGTAATCACTTCTGTGTCAAAGCTCAGAGTGTATATTCCAAGAGAACTGGAACTGGTGGTGTTGGCTACTCTGGAGCACAGTGTCTGACTCTCAGGGGGTGTAGGATAAGTATTTGATGAATGAATGAGTGGAGGAAGTAATGAAGCCCTTACCTGGGCTGGTAAAGGCCTCCCAGGACTGAGCTGGGAAGCCTGCCATGTAACTTTGAGGTAATGCCTACTGCCTAGAACTGCATGGGATTTTCCTCTTCCAAGCTGTTCTTCTTTCTCTGGTACCGCTTTTACTCTAAATAGTTCTGGAATTCTTCTTGAAGAAGTGACTCTTAAATTTCAGAGCACAAAAGAATGACCTGGGAAATCCCAGAGCCCAGCTTAGAG
Organism: Bubalus kerabau; assembly: GCF_029407905.1. Lineage (NCBI taxonomy): Eukaryota > Metazoa > Chordata > Mammalia > Artiodactyla > Bovidae > Bubalus > Bubalus kerabau. The sequence continues at coordinate 102,009,435 of NC_073634.1, read as the reverse complement.
ATAAAGAATTAGTAGGGCTGTCCTGGTCTAAGGGCATCTAGTTGTTCACAATCCATTCTGCCGCCAAGCATCTTATTAAAATATATAAATCCAATTAAGTCACTCCCTTGCTAAAAATCCATCACTGGTTTCCTGGTGATCTAGTGATAAAGTCCAAACCTCATGTCCCTTTAGCATCTTCATGACCTGGCCCCTGTCCACCTGCAGCATCAAGGCACCAGATTCTCTGTCGCCCTTGAGACTTCTGTACTGAGTTCTTTCTTCTGCTTGGAAGACTCCCTCTCTCTTTCTTTCCCCCGCCTCCCTCTTTCTACTCCTATTTTCACCTTCAAGTTGTCATTGCCACACTGACTTCTTTTTCTTCAGACCTTGGCCTAGAAGCCCTCACCTCCCAAAGGTTCTTTCTGATCCCAAACTGCAGAGGCCCTCTGCTGGTCACACATCCCTGGCCATCACCCCGAGTGGATGCAAGGTTTTATTATACGATCGTCTCTCTTGTGCTGTAAGCTTGTAGAGGGCAGAAACCATCGTAGACCTCAGAACCTAGCATGGTGCCTAGCACATAATAGATGTCAACTTGGTGACAGATGGCACTTATTTAGATGACCAGTTGTGTATGTGTGTATGTGTGCGTGTGTACACTGAGAACCTACACTGTGACACAGGACTAATCTTTCCCATCTTTTAAGGCCCAGTCTCCCTCTGTGTGGTCTCTTTGATCCCTTATGGCTTGGTGGTAATAATAATGGTAATAATTAAAGAGTACTGATAAATACTGATAACATACTAGGCGCGGCTTTGTGTGCTTGCTTTCCGAGTGTTAACTCATCGAGTCCTATTTCAACCCAATGGGATAGGCCTAGCATCTCGATTTTATAAATAAGAAAATTGAGGCATGGAGTGGTTTAAAGAAAGGAGCATAGGGCTGCCTAAAGAAAGGATCAGGCAGTTCTGGGTTTTAGTCCAACCTCCACTTTGCCAGCTATGCACGACCGTGGGTAAGTCACAAAGGTCTCTGAGCGTTCATTCTTCCCTGTATCTGTGAAATGTGGATTGTAACAATACCTGGTCTATGAGGATGTTGTGAGAATTCATGCAAAGTGCTTACAGTGCATGTTGAGAACTCCATACTCCAGGAGGTGTTATTATTATGTAATTAGTTGTTTCATCCTTGGAGCACGGTATAGACACTCAAAATTCGAGTTATTTTACTAAAAAGAACTGAAAGTTCCTAAAATAATTGCCACCAGGGTTTTAAAGTGGGGATGGCTTCTTTTTTGAGTTTTTGCCTCCTTGAATGTATTTAAACATTCTCTGAACACACAAGGACTTCCCTGGTGACTCAGATGGTAAACCATCTGCCTACAATGCGGGCGACCCAGGGTTTGATCCCTGGGTTGGGAAGATCCCCTGGAGAAGGAAATGGCAACCCACTCCAGTATTCTTGCCTGGAAAATCCCATGGATGGAGGAGCGTGGTAGGCTACAGTCCACGGGGTCGCAAAGAGTCGGACATGACTGAGCGACTTCATTTTCTGGACACACAGTTACTGAACTTTTTTTTGACACCAAGAAGTAGAGATAGGAAGCAGGAGGCTTCCTTAACAATCCGGTAGGCAGGGTGAGGCCTAGTGGAGATTTAGAAGGGTCTCTGACCTCAGGCTTGCCAGGTGGTGCCAGTGGTCAAGAATCTGCCTGTCAGTGCAGGATACATAAGATCCTTGGGTGGGGAAGATCCCATGGAGGAGGGCGTGGCAACCCACTCTAGTATTCTTGCCTGGAGAATCCCATGGGCAGAGGAGCCTGGCGGGCTACAGTCCACTGGGTCTCAAAGAGTCAGACTCTACTGAAGCGACTTAGCACACACTGTGTTCAGGAATTCCCTGGTGGTCCAGTGGGTAGGACACCGTGTTTCCGCTGCTGACCCCTGTTTGAGGAACAAAGATCCCAAAAGCTGCAAGTCAGAAAAAAAAAAAGAGCGGGAGGCTCTGTCCTATGTATAAGGCTGGAAACTGTCCTTACTGATGGTTAGACATTCATTCAGTTCGTTTTTACTGTGTGTTCCAGGCACTGTGCTGGGCTCTGGGGACAGCTACGGTCCCCATGACGGGGGAGCGGAACTACTGGGGCAAGGACATGACTACTACCTTGTTACTAAATTCCAGTTTTGAGGAGTGCTCCAGAGTGGAGAAGCTCAGTGCCCTGAGAGTTAGCAATGGGCTTGGCATCTGGTCCTGAGGTAAACAGGAGAGCAGGGAGGAGTGCTCCAGGTAAAGGGAAGGGACAGGGAGGCAGAGGTCGGTGGAGGAGTTTGAATGGCTGTCAGGGTAACAGGGAGTGTGGCCAGAGAGCCTGTAGCTTCAGGATGGGGGAAAGGGGGCTGAGAAATAATGCAGGTATCCCTGCTATCCCACAGCTCCTTCTTCTCCCTCCTCCAGTGAGTCCTGCTCTTCATTTGAGTACCCTCCTTTCTAGCACATAAGCTGCTCAAGACTCTCTCATCTTGGAAATGTTTCCCCAACTTGAAACAGGAGGGAAGGGGGCAGGGCACAACTTTTGAAAGAATGATGTCACCCCAGGACAAACCATAAACCGATTAGAATCAAATGGGTCCAAGATGGCAGACCTTGATCCTCAGTCAGCAAGCTAAATGACACACCCAGAGGTGCCATGACAGTTTCAAGGCACTGTAAAAGACCAAAAAGTGGGCAGTGGCCCAATTCCTGGAAATCTCCACCCCTTCCCCCAAATAGTTGGAATATTCCTCCCACTCATTAGCCCATGAAATTACCCAGCCCATAAAAATTAACCACGCCATCTTTCCGGGCCTCTGTACTCAGCCTCTGCGATGGCCCATACTCTTGTCTGCACAGTGTGTTTCTCTCTGAATAAATCCACTTCTTACCTATCACTTTCTCTCACTGAATTCTTTCTGAGATGAGACATCAAGAACCTGAGCTTCATTAGGTCCTGAAACCAGGTCTGTGATCTCAGTTGGAAGACTGTGGGATTTGGGCTCAGTTTAAGTTTCAGCACATGGGTTCAAGTCCCAGTCTGAGGTAAACGGTTTCAAACTGTCCTGCTCATTCAAGGTATAATACTCTCACAAGCACAGCTAAGCGTCTCTCTGTTCATTTATTCTCTCTTTTCTTTTCACAAATAAACCACATAAAACTTTAACCCTACAAAGAGAGAAAAACTTTAATTACCCAGAGGCAACTCTTATCAATATTTGAATCTATAGCTCTGGTTTTTTGTAAGAAACATATTGTTACAAAACCAGGATGCATGCTAAGTCACTTCAGTCGGGTCCAACTGTGTGTGACCCTATGATCTGCCACAATCCTCTGTCCATGGGATTCTCCAGGCAAGAATACTGGAGCAGGTTTCCATTTCCTTCTCCAGGGGGTCTTCCCAACCCAGGGATCAAACCTGTTTCTTTTATGTCTAATGCATTGCCTGGCTGTTCTTTACCACTTCCATCACCTGGAAACAATGTATATAAATTGCATTTTATAAGAACCTTATTATGCTGCAAACATTTTGCCACATTTGGGGGGAGCCTAGTGGGCTGCTGTCTATGGGGTCACACAGAGTCGGACACGACTGAAGTGACTTAGCAGCAGCAGCAGCAGCAACACTCTTAATGGCCGCCTGAGACTGTATTCCACCTAGCACACTTAACTAAAGGCTCACTGTCCATTCTTTCTCAATATTTAGTGAATACCTGTTGTGTGCCATGACTTTGCTTGGAAATTTAGGCTGGCTGCAGGATCTTGCTATAATTCTACTGTGAATGAATAATTGCTGAATATCCTTGGCTCTCAACATCTGTGTGAATCTGTAATTGTTAATTCAAGAAAAATTACCAGAAGTAGGATTTCTAGATTAAAGAGGAGCCACACTTAAAGGTCAAGTTACCCTCCAATTAGGTTTTACCAATTTACACTCACACCTACTTCCTATGTTGAACTTCCCAATAATGTCCATTACCTTCTCTACTTTCTCCATTCCTAAACCCTCTGCAGGCTGGTTTTTGTTCCCACTACTCTACTGAAGTTGTTTGGGGTGTTTAATACCTTGGGTCACCCTTCTTTTCTTCTTAAAAATATTTTTTTTTATTTATTTGACTGCACCGGGTCTTAGCTGTGGCATGTGGGATCTTATAGTTGTGGCAGGTGGGACCTAGTTCCCTGACCAGGGATCAAACCCTGGTCCCTGTATTGGGAGCACAGAGTCTTAGCCACTGGACCACCAGGGAAGTCCCACCCTCCTCTTCTGGAAATAGTCTCCTTCCTTACTACGATAAAGCAGATTCTACTAGCTTCAACTTTATTTTATCTATTTATATAGCTGGGAAACCAAAGTGCAAAGAGGTGTCAAGTCTGAAAACAGGACATAGCGGTGTTTAGTCTTCATATCCAAGCCTCCTGACCCTCACAGCCTTTCTTTTTGAACATGAGTTTTGCATCCCTGGTGATGCTTGCAAACTTTTCTAGTGTTGAAAGGGCCTTACAAGGAGAATTTTGTCTGGTTCTACTTTTTTTCTAGGAAGAAATTTCTATTGCATTATGTCTCTCCAGTGTCGCTAATCGGGCCTCATGGCCTTGACTTGAACTGAGTCCTAATGAGCACTCAGTCGTGAGGCGGTGCAGGGGAGCCTCTGATTGGGCGGGTTTCCATCACTCTGAGAGTTCAGGGACAGGAAGAAAGCAGCCCAGAGGACCTGGCCAGAGGATTCTTGCCAAGAAGCTCAGAACCGGGTCTTCGGGCCAAGCAAGGGTCTGTGGGGTCTTGGACAAATGTGATGTGGACTTTATGGGTGAGCTGGGTAAATTATTTTTTTGGACAATCCGCACCCTCAAGCGACATATAACATTTGATTTCTCATAAAGTTATTTTAAGGATTTATTAAGATCAACATATACGGTAGACACTCAATAACTGGTAGTTGTTCGAGTCTTTAACTTCGGTTTAAATTGCATTTTTTCTACGTTCGACTTCATTTGGGCCTTCCAACTACTCAACCCCACTCTGGATCCATATATGGATATTTAAAATCGCCATTCTATTGAGGCAGAAACCGAAGCTCAGAGACCGAACACTTGGCTTCGAGGTGGCCGCCAAGTGGGACTCTCCTGGAGCGCTCGGCTACTCCGCCAGCTCGGCACCCCCAGACCCCACAACTCTAAAGCCCGCCGCGGCAGCAGGCTCCCGCCCTCTCTTCTGCGCCGGGCCGCTCGGCGCCATCTTTGAGCTTGGCACGGGTGCCTCGCTTCCGTACTTCCCTCCCCACCCAGAGTAGCCGCGAAAGCCCCAGGCGTGCTCCCTCTGCGGTTGGAGAATCCAAAAACTGGCAATGATTGTCGCATCATAGGAAAAGAATAATTTATCTCTTCTTCTCGGGTGTCGGAGCGTCCACTCTGACAAACTGAAAAATGGCGCCGATAGCCTCATCGCCCCAGCCTTCCGCTCTGGAGGCGCGGGGGCGAAGGTCGCGGCGGACTGCGTCGGCGCGAGGCGGGGAGGTTGGGGGTGGGGTGGGGCTGGCGGAACGGTCTCCATGGCAACCAGCGCTCAGCCCTGGCAGCTCGGCCTGGCGGGAAGCGCGGGAGCTGAGGCGCTGGCGACAAGCGGGACTGCGAGCACCGAGGGCCCCGAGCGGCCCGGGCCGCTTCAGGACGAGACCCTGGGCGTGGCGTCCGTGCCCTCGCAATGGAGGGGCGTCCAGGGCATCCGCGGGGAGACGGTGAGGGCGCGGGCGCGCCTCGGGGTGACGCGGCGGGAGGGCGAGGGACGTCGCGTGGCAGCCGGGCCAGGTTATTTTTATATTGTAACCCACAGAAACTAACCCTTGGGGGTACTCACGTCTCAATTTCCCTGGTCTTTGAGTAGCAACCAAAAGGGTTTTTAAAGACTCTAAAGACTCCAGGTTTTGAAGGATTTTGTGTGAACTGCAGTTTTTAGGCATTTCAAACTTTTACTTAAAAAAAAAAAAAAAAAAAAGACCAAACTGCATCTTAAGGTCGAGATACGTTTTCTAGTACGGCGTTTAATCCAAAGCACACAAACGAGGTTGTCTGAAACGGGGGCAGGGCTCCTGAGGGGTCTGTCTGTGTGGACTTCGAGCACCGCTGTGTCCCTGGGGATTCCTCAGTCATCAGTGGGTGAGCTCCCTCCTGAGCTTATAGGAGGCGCTCGCCTGCAGGGGACAGAAGGTAAACAGTGCAGATAAGAAGTAAATACACAGTGTGTTAGAGGTGAATAGCTCCATGGGTGAAAGAAAAAGGGTGAGGGATTAGAAAGATTGGGTTGGGGAGAGAAAGGGTTGTTTGCAGTGGTTCCAAATAGGAAAAGGAGTACGTCAAGGCTGTATATTGTCACCCTGCTTATTTAACTTCTATGCGGAGTACATCATGAGAAACGCTGGACTGGAAGAAGCACAAGCTGGAATCAAGATTGCCGGGAGAAATATCAATAACCTCAGATATGCAGATGACACCACCCTTATGGCAGAAAGTGAAGAGGAACTAAAAAGCCTCTTGATGAAGGTGCAAGAGGAGAGTGAAAAAGTTGGCTTAAAACTCAACATTCAGAAAAGGGAGATCATGGCATCTGGTCCCATCACTTCTTGGGAAATAGATGGGGAAACAGTGGAAACAGTGACAGACTTTATTTTTTTGGGCTTCACAATCACTGCAGATGGTGACTGCAGCCATGAAATTAAAAGACGCTTACTCCTTGGAAGAAAAGTTATGACCAACATAAATAGCGTATTCAAAAGCAGAGACATCACTTTGGCAACAAAGGTCCATCTAGTCAAGGCTATGGTTTTTCCAGTGGTCATGTATGGATGTGAGAGTTGGACTGTGAAGAAAGCTGAGCACTGAAGAACTGATGGTTTTGAACTGTGGTGTTGGAGAAGACTCTTGTGAGTCCCTTGGATTGCAAGGAGATCCAACCAGTCCATTCTGAAGGAGATCAGCCCTGGGATTTCTTTGGAGGGAATGATGCTAAAGCTGAAACTCCAGTACTTTGGCCACCTCATGTGAAGAGTTGACTCATTGGAAAAGACTCTGATGCTGGGAGGGATTGGGGGCAGGAGGAGAAGGGGACGACAGAGGATGAGATGGCTGGATGGCATCACTGACTCAATGGACGTGAGTCTGAGTGAACTCTGGGAGTTGGTGATGGACAGGGAGCCCTGGCGTGCTTCGATTCATGGGGTCGCAAAGAGTCGGACACGACTGAGCGACTGAACTGAACTGAACCCTTATTGAGAGGGTGATGTTCCAGCAAAGACTTGGAGCAGTGAGAGTTAGTCAAGGTTATTTGAGGTGGAACAGCCCGGGGAGCACCAAGGTCCTGCGGTCGAAGCAAAGCTGGTGTGTGTGAGGAGGCAGGTGGGGCTGGAAAGGAATGAGCAGGCAAGGATGGTCACAGGTGAGGTCGGAGAGGGTAAGGAGAGGCAGATCGAGTATAGGGCTTGCAGATCATTTTAAGGATGTTAGCTTTCCCTCAGTGAAAATGAGCATTGGAAGGGGACTGCATTTTTCCCACAGAGGAAACTGAGGCTTTGCTTTCCACACCAATGAGAGGTCCTGCAGAAGATGATTTCCTCACCAACACCAGTACCGGTGAGATTTCCATGAAGTCGTACCCTCTCTCCTTTTTTAAAATTTTATGTTTGGCTGTACCACACAGCATGTGGGATCACAACTTGAGCCCCTTACAGTAGAAGCTCGGAGTCTTATTAAAACACTGAAACACCAGGGAATCCTTAAAGTCGTAACTCTTGATTAACTCTTCAGGATGAAATGGTTGGATGGCATCACTAACTCGATAGACATGAGTTTGAGCAAGCTCAGGGAGTTGGTGATGGACAGGGAAGCCTGGCATGCTGCACTCCATGGGGTGGCAAAGAGTCGGACCCGACTGAGTGACTAAACTGAACTTGAGGACAAGTTTCTTGCCTCAGGCCAGCAGTCTGCAGGTCTCAAGCCAGATTTGATCTGGCTTCGGAGCACTTCCCACTTCATCATACTGGATAGAAAAGATTGTAGTTAAAAAGCAAAGGCAGGACTTCCCCAGTGCCCTAGTGGTTAAGACTCCTTGCTTCCAATGCAGGGGGCACGGGTTTGACCCCTGGTCAGGGAAGTTCCACATGCTGTGTGGTATGGCAAAAAAAAAAAGCAAAGGCAGTGGGTATTTTAGTTATTTCTGTTCATCTTTATTGAAGGTAAATGTGTAATTCAGATTCACTGGCTTTTAAAAATACTTGAAATAGCTCTTATTTGCCAAAGATTCAGATTTTAAAAGAGTTCATATTGGGAACCACTGACTCCGTCAAACTTTTTACTTTTTTTTATTAAAACAAAGAATGAGATTGAGGCTTATTTCCTTGTACCTATAATTTGAACCAGTAGGGCTCCAAGAACTGATTCTAATACTTGAGGTATAAAAGTTTTCATCATAAGGGGTGCATTTGAATCAATCTCTGCTGTTTTATTGAAGTGTGTGTGTGAAAGTCACTCAGTCGTGTCTGACTCTTTGTGACCCCATGGACTATACAGTCCATGGAATCCCCCAGGCCAGAATACTGGAGTGGCTAGCCTTTCCCTTCTCCAGGGGATCTTCCCAACCCAGGGGTTGAACCCAGGTCTCCCACATTGCGGGCGGATTCTTTACCGGCTGAACCACAAGGGAAGCCCAAGAATACTGGAGTGGGTAGCCTATCCCTTCTCCAGGGATCTTCCTGACCCAAGAATTAAACTGGGGTCTCCTGCATTGGTAGCAGATTCTTTACCAACTGAGCTATCAGGGAAGTTTTATTGAAGGGGATTCTTAATTAAGTCTTAAGAGTATTGGGAGTTCCCTGGTGCTCCAGTGGTTAAGACTCTGCCTTTCCACTGCAGAGGATGCGGACTTGATCCCTGGTCAGGGAACTAAGATTCTGCAACCTGCCTGGCATGGCCAGAATAAAGATTCTAAGACTGTTGAAGGGGTCCAAAGAAAGAGTTAATTTTCCAGATTAACTTGTTTCTCTTTATAAAAGTTTCTGTGTCCAAAATTTATTTGATTATTTATTTTAAATATTTCTTAATTTGGATGTGCTGGGTCTTAGTTGTGGCACGCCAGATGTTGTTTAGTCACGACATGTGAACTCGAGCTGTGGCATGTGGAATCTAGTTCCCTGACCAGGGATTGAACCTGAGCACCCTGTACTGGGAGCTCAGAGGGAAGGACCACCAGGGAAGTCCTTGTATCCAAAATTTAGGAAAACATCTGGATAAGGAAAAATTGGAAATAAAAACCACCCCATCTCATTTTCCGGCAGTTTGTTTTATACCTGCTCCCTCTCTGTTTTGTCTGTGTTCCTCCATTTTTTTTTTTTTTTTAAAAAAACGAAATCACACTGTGCATGGTATTTTGTAGACCCACTTTTTCACTCATTTACTGTAACTTCATTTTATTTAACCAGTCCCTTTTGATGGATTGTTTCCAATTTTTCTCTTATCAGAACCCTGTGATGAGTGTTTTAGCTAAATTAAAAAATTTTTTTTATTTATGTTTTAATTGAAGGTTAATTGCTTTACAGAATTTTGTTGTTTCCTGTCAGATACCTTTAAGAATCAGCCATAGGTACACCCATGTCCCCTTCCTCCTGAACCTCCCTCCCTCCTGAACCTCCCTCGCCTCCCATCTCCCTCCCCATCCTACCCTTCTAGATTGTTATAGAGGCCCTTAGCTAAATTTTTATATGCAGCTTCTTTTTTTTTTTTTTGCAAGTTCTTTTGGAAAAGCCAAACGTGGTTCTTTGCTTGGCCCATGTAGTGATGCAGTACTGGAGTGCAATTTTATGTTCCAGTGATGGATTTTTGGTTGTCGTTGAAGTATTAGTGATCTTTGGCTTGATTTAACTTTTACTGCTTTATCTCTAAGAGGGACAGGGTCCTTGACTTTGGATTCAGACCTGGCTTTGAGTGCATGGGGACTCTTTGGGGACTTGGCCTTGGGCCAGTCAAGTAATCTGCAAAGTGGGTCTTGTTAGAATACTTATGTGGGATTAAATGAAACTGCTAATAAGAAAACAGTTTGAGACTGATGCCCAGTACTGTTCAGGTTTGGAGGGGCTCACGTCTAAGTGTTTGAGATGAAGGGCTCCTAATCGCTTCGATCCTGGTCTCTGCTTTTTCAAACTTGGCTGGCACTGGAATGCCCTGGGGAGTCTTGAAAAATATGAATATCTGGTCCCTACTTCCAGGGATTCTGGTTTAATTGGTATGTGGTGTGACCTGGGAATCTGGTTTTATAAAAGCTCCTCAGGTTATTGTCATATGTGGCAAAACTTGAGAGCCATTAATATAATCCACTCTCCTTTTCAACAGCGTTACCTTTCTGAAGCCTATTTGAATCCTGTCAGAATGTAGAGTGGGGGACTTCCCTAGTGGTCCAGTGATTAAGACTCTGTTCTACCAACACAGGGGGCACAGGTGCGATCTGTGGTCAGGGAACTAAGGCCCCAGATGCCGTAGGGTGAGAAAAAAAAGGATATAGGGTGCATTCTTTCCTTGTGGTAAGATGCATACACATTTTACCATATTAAAGTGTACAGTTCAGTGATGTTAAATACCTTCACAACATGCAGCCATCGCTACCATTTAGTTCTAGAACTTTATCAGCAGATGCATTCATTTTGGGGCATTCAGGTCTGTCTCTGGCCTGTGAGCTCCCAGAGGGCTGGGAGTGGGTCTTGTGTACTTTTGCATATCCCAGAGGCCTCCGGGAAATACTGAATGGGATCCTTTTCTGTGTCCTGTCATCCACAGCCTGATTCTGCCGGATTTCTCCCCTCCTGCTTTGAGTTAAGCTTGCCAGCCTGTCGGCTCCTCCCTCTCCCTGGCCCCGGGGCTGCTTCCTCCGTCTGGGTTCTGTACCAGATGACACCCCCTGCTGGATGTGTTTGTTTTTACCCTGAGGTTTGGCCTCTCACAGGTTTTCAGGAATTAGATTTGTGGTGCTCAACCTTTTGGAGTTTGCTAATAGTTTTGATACTAAACATTTTTTTTTTTTCAAGACACATGTGAAGACAACACCAGAGTAGCTGGCACTAATTATAAGTCAAAGGTGTTGAGGCATAACAGGGCCTCCCAGCTTCAGTGAAAATGTTGATCATTGCCGTCTTCATTGGTTGACTCTCAGCTCCAGGTCACCCTTTGAGTAACTGTTTGCCACCCTGCTATCCGGACTTCCCTCATAGCTCAGTTGGTAAAGAATCTGCCTGCAGTGCAGGAGACCTGGGTTCAATTCCTGGGTTGGGAAGATTCCCTGGAGACAGAAATGGCAATCCACTCCAGTATTCTGGCTTGGAGAATCCCATGGACAGAGGATCCTGGCATGGGGTCGCACAGTTGGACACAACTTAGCAACTAAACCACCACCACCCTGATATACTCGAGGCAAGGTCAAGTAGAAGGAGGTCATACCCTGAAGTACTTTGATATTGGTTCTGGGTTCAGTTACCCCCACACTCTTGGAGGTCTCATGTGAGTGAGACAGGAGAAACGTAAACGTTCATGTTGCATCACAAAATCCACTCGTTTTTTTTTGCTGTGCTGCGAGGCTTGCAGGGCCTTAGTTCCCTGACCAGGAATGGAACCCGGGCCCCCGCAGTGACGGCGCCAAGTCCTAACCACCGGACCACCAGGGAAGTCCCATCAGTTTTGTTTATTTATTAAACTTTGGCTGTGCTGGGCCTTGGTTGCTGCTCACGGGCTTCTCTAGTCGAGGCGAGCAGGGGCCACTCTCTCGTTGTGAAGCACAGCCTTGTCATTGTGGTGGCTTCTCTTGTGGAGCGTGGGTTCTGGGCTCATGGGCTTCAGTAGTTGCTGTGCATGAGTTCAGTTGTTGTGGTGGGCTTAATTGCCGGAGGCAGGTGGAATCTTCCCCGGCCAGGGATCGAACCGGTGCTCCCTGCACTGTATGGTGGATTCTTAACCACTAGACCACCAGGGAATTCCCATCAACATTGTATCCAAGATATTCCCATGGTACAGTTTCTGCTAGTTAACATCAGAATGTCTCATAGCGCATCACATTTTGTTGGTGTGCTGATAAAGAGGTGCTGAATTAGGTCAGGAACCATCTCAGCTCCCATCACGCCGAAGTATCATCAGGTGTGTGTACAGGACTCAGAAAGGGAAGGACATGGAAAGACTGGGAAGGGGGACTTCTGGGAGCCGTGTTCATACTGGCAGCATTTCTCAGCCCCTGGCGAGGAGCCCTGTCTCACCCTGTCCTCCCCAGCTGCCCCACTGTGGGGCCAGCCCCCTTTCTTTGGGCGCTCTTAACACTCGCCTGGTGCTCAGGCCCAAACGGGGAGAATGGGGGTCGGGGCCCTGTTGCTGTCCTGTAGGTGCAGGCGCCTGGCAAGCGGCCACACGAGGAGAGCCTCTCGTGGGTGACAGGAACCTCAGTCGTATAGGAGCCCTCGTTTGGTAAAGGTTGGCCGTGTCCTCCAGAAAGGGAGGAGGCTGTGTCTCCTTCCCTGATGTGACGTCTGTCCCTCTGCTCAGCTAAATGGGGGACAAGGAACTGGAGACGGGTGGCAGGGTGGAGAGAAGTGGCAGCTGGGGAGCAGGCTGCCTCCTGCCAAGCGCTCCCCGCAGACACGCATGCGTCCTTTGATCACGGGACACCTTGGAAGGTGCCCCGCTGGAGAGGGCTGCGGTCAATGGAGGGAGAGAGGGGTGTCCTGCTGCCCCAAGTGAGACCCAGGTCCTCAGATCAAGGCGGGGGTGGGGGGCGACGTGAGTGCTGTCTGCACCTTGAGGGCAGAGGTGATGGACTCTGGGCCCTGGGGTGTGGCCGCAGGAAGCATACAGATGGGATCTGAGTACCCACCCTGTGGCATTACCTGGGGGCTTGTTAGCAAAGACCCCATCCTAGACCAGTGAATCAGAAGCTCTGTTGATGGGGAGGAGGCAGCAGGTTGTCCCTTAGCCAGCCTCCTGGTGGTTGGACCCTGCTCAGGGAGCCCACCCATCTAGCGTGGTCTCTGAGGTCCTCTTCCACTGTGGAGTCAGGTGTGCAGCTCAGGTGTGTCGGGAGGGTGGAATGAGGGGCCGTGCGCTCCATGTTAGCTGGTGGTGGTCACTGCCCAGGCAGCGAGGGGCTCGGCCTCCAGCCACACAGCGCCCCAGACCTCTGTCCTCTCTCTATGTGGCTCTGTGTGTCCTCAATTTAGAACATGTCTCTTCAACCTCTACATTAACAGGTGTTAAAAGGGGTGTGTCTCACAACTGATGTGTATACTTAATACAGTTTCCTCCTGAAGAGCTGTTACTAAATAATTGGTATGTTTTATAATCAGTAGTCAAGGAGATCTGTTAATAGAAGGTGTATATATATATTTAATTTCTTTTTATCTGGCTGTGCTGGGTCTTTGTGGCATGTGAACTCTTCACCGAGGCATGTGGGACCTAGTTCCCTGACCAGGGATTGAACCCGGGGCCGCCTGCCTTGGGAGCATGGAGTCTTAGCCACTGGATCATCAGGAAGTCCCTAGGAGGTATATTTGTAATAAGAAAAGTGACTCTCTTCTACTCATGACCTTGAAGTTTTCCCACTGCCTGTTGACACCACGTGAGTGGGTTTCTCTGGCTGGACAGGGTTACTCCCTGTGGGTCATCCCCACCCACACCACACCAATTGGGTTCCTCCCAAGGAAGATGGGCTGGAGGAAGGGGACGGTCGTCAGGCAGACAGAGTGAGGAGTGGTCCTGTTGCCCAAGGATAAACAGCAGCTGCGGGTGGGTGAGTGCCTGGGCAGTGGTACTGTGAGGAGAGCTGGCTGGTGACTGCGTTTCAATCTCGTTCTCCAGAAAAGTTGCCAGACGGCCAGCATTGCCACGGCTGAAGCATCCGTGCAGGCCCGGAAGCATGTGGATGCTGAGGTGCAGACCGAGGCCCCCGAGCCGGTCAGCCTGCCATCTGTGCCTCGGTACAACGGCCCCCAGCTCGCGGCCTTTCTCCGGAAAGTGGAGGCCATGGTTACCCGAGAGCTGAACAAGAATTGGCAGAGCCATGCGTTTGACGGCTTCGAGGTGAACTGGGCCGAGCAGCAGCAAACGGTAGGGATGGGCTGGTATGGGCCTGGGATGCCTTGGGTTGTGGCTCTAGCTCATTTTAAGTCCTTCTTAACAGCGTGCATGCCAAGTCACTTCAGTTGTGTCTGACTCTTTGCGAACCTATAGATGGTCTCGCCAGGCCCCTCTGTCCATGGGATTCTCCAGGCAAGAGTACTGGAGTCAGTGGCCCTGCCCTCTTCCAGGGGATCTTCCCCACTCAGGGATCGAACCAGCATCTCCTGCATTGGCAGGCAGGTTCTTCACCAGTAATGCCACCTGGGAAGCCCCGGCCCACCAAATAATAGGAACACCAATAACAACCATAACAGCGTTCACCAAGCTCTTTTTTCCAGATATTAAGCTAAGAAGTCGCTGGGCTTCCCTGCTACCCTTGGTGGTGCCTTGTTACTTCCATTCACTGCTAGTAGGCAGTAGAGGCAGGGTTTGAGGCTGGACAGTCTGACTCTGGGTCTTATTTCCTTGATCACTCAGCTCTGGTTCCCCAGGCACGCTCTGTGCCAACTCGTTGATCCTTCTAGACAGCTAGTTCTTTCCTGATCTCCATCTTATATTTATTTTTTGTCCACGCTGAACAGCCTGTAGAATCTTAGTTCCCTGACCAGGAGTCTAACTCAGGGCCCTTGGCAGCGAAAGCGCAGGACTGCCAGGGAATTCCTACGATCTCTATTTTATAGATGAGATTCAGAGAGGCTAAGGGACTTGTCTGCAGTCACACAGCTGTAACTGGCTAAGCTGGAGTTTGAGTCCCAGTCTCTCTGGTTTCACTTTTGCGCTCTAGTGACTTCTGCATTGCCAAGCCTTTTCTGGTCTTGAGGCAGAGCTCAGAGCCCTGTAAACGCAAATGTCCAGTTGGAGTCACTGCTTTGAGATCAGGAAGCCTCTGAAGGAAGGCGGGCCCTTGACTTCTGCTCCACCCTGCTGTTGCCTGTGGACAGGCTGCTGACTGAGCAGTAAAGGCTTTTCTTATGCATTGTTTTCTTCCTCGAGAAATGGAGACGAGTAGTTCTGTATTCAGAGGTCATAGCCCTTCTCTCCCGCCCTTCCTCTTCTGTTTCTGGATATACAGCTGCCCTGTTCCCACCAAATCGTTGATAGGTTTGGGAGAGTGGATTTGTTTGAGAGAAATCCTCAAAATCCTTCTGAAAAACAGTTGCCAAGGCCACAGTAAGTATGGACTCGTCTTTATCTTTTTAAGTGGAGCACAAGAAGAAGGTCATGAATGTTAAAATCTGGGCTCACCTGCCCCCTTTACAGTTGCATTCAAAGAAGGAGAGCTGTTGGTTATTTATTTATTTTTTTTGTATGTGTCTGAGTCTTAGTCGCAGTGTGTGGGATCTAGTTCCCTGACCAGGGATCAAACCAGGACCCCCTGCATTGGGAGCGCGAAGTCTTAGCCACTGGACCACCAGGGAAGTCCCAAGGGCTTGTTCTTAATTGTTAAGGCTTTTCCACTTTTCTGTGCGCTGGTTTGGTCCACCTGTATATTACTCTCCTCCTTTAGAAAATACACATGGTGTGATGGTCCTCTTCGTAGGGCAGCAAAGGAGACGCAGACATAAAGGACAGACTTTTGGACACAGCGGGAGGAAAGAGGGTGGGATGATTTGGGAGAGTAACACTGAAACATTCACGTTACCATATGTAAAACAGACAGCCAGTGGGAACCCAGAGGCGCTCTGTGACAACCTGAAGGGGTGAGATGGGGAGGGAGGTTCAAGAGGGAGAGGACAGGGACTTCCCGGTGGTCCAGTGGCTAAGACTCCGTGCTCCCAATGCAGGGTGCCAGGTTCCATCCCCGATCAGGGAACTAGATGCCACATACCACAGCTAAGATCTAGTGTAGCTAAATAAATAAAAATAAATTAAAAAAAAAAGAGAAGGGGGACATATATATGCCTATGCCTGATTCATATTGGTACATGGCAGAAACCGTCACAATTTTGTAGTTATCCTCCGATTAAAAATAGATTTGCAAAACAGGAAAGATAAATACTCTCTTCTGATTACAAAAGCACTACACGTTCATTTTAACAAACGGTCATTGCAAAAATACGGAACATGCACTGCGAGTGGGAACGCTGGTTCAAAGGCCTTTCCCATTCGACACTGGCACACCGCGCTGCGGCTGCTACCTTTGCCATCAAGAGCGTCTTAGACCAAAGTGGAGACCACTGTACAGGCTGCGGCCTTCATGCTCAGCAGAGCTTTCCCTGTCAGTTCGTGTAGGGGAGGCCCCCAGACACCCCAGAACCTGTGTGACGTGCCACTGAGCAGACAGGCAGCCTTCCTGGGGTCCCCCTTGGTGGACATCCCAGCACAGCGTTGCTTCTAGAAGCATATCTTCCGGAAGCAGTGGCAGGCGGGGGGTTAGGCAGCACCCCCTGGGTGGCCGTGGGGCGTGTGGGCCTCTGGCGGCCCTGAAGCTGCTTTCCTTCTTGGGTGCTGGGCAGAGGAGTAGCCCTTTCCAGTTTTGCAGCTGTGTGGCAGAGCTGAAGCGAGGCTGTCTCTCTCACTTTGGTTTTCTTTTGCTTGGATTTCTTGATTCTTCCTCCCAGTGGAATCACTGCGTTGGCTGAGGCATCAGGCTCTTCTGTCTCTACTCCAGCTGTCAGGGTGTTGGCCTTGACATTTCCCTGCTGTCCTTGGCTGTCGTAGCCCCGGAAAGGCTGAGCCACTGCTCCCAGTGGAGTACTGCGCCTTCACAACTGGAAAATCAGTGACGACTTGGCCGAACACTTCGGAATGAGAGATGGGGACGAGGCCACCTGGGGGCACCCCTGGAACCTCTGACCCTTTGCCTTGTCCTGGCTGGCGCTTGTGTGCACGTGTGGCTCAGAGCGGGTGCACTGTGGCCGGTCTTGGGGTCTCTTCAGAAGCAAAGCCTGCTCTGTTGTTGTCAGGCTGCTACATAGACTTCACCTGCGTCCTTTTTATTCATTTATTACCATTTTTATTTTATTCATTTATTTGGCCATGTGGTATAGCTTGTGGGATCTCAGTTCCCCAACCAGGAATTGAACCTGGGCCCCCAGCAGTGGAAGCGTGGAGTCCTAAACACTGGAGCACCAAGGAATTCCCTATTATAATTTTTTTAAAAATGAAGTATAGTTAGGGATTTCCATGGTGGTCCACTGGTTAAGGCTCTGTGTTTCCACTGCAGGGGATGTGGGTTGGATCCCAGGTAGGGGAACTAAGATCCCACATGCCATTTGGTGTGGCCAAAAAAAAAAATCAAAGTATAGTTAATGTTATATAGCTTCAGATGTACAGCAAAGCGATTCAAGTTTTCTGTGTGTGTGTGTGTGTGTGTGTGTGTATAGTGAAAGTGTTAGTCGCTTAGTCATATCCGACTCTCTGTGACCCCATGGAGTGTAGCCTGCCAGGCTCCTCTGTCCATGGAATTCTCCAGGCAAGAATATTGGAGTGGGTAGCCATTCCCTTCTCCAGGGATCAAACCCAGGGTCTCCTGCCTTGTAGGCAGATTCTTTACCATATGAGCCACCAGGGAAGCCCATGTACATAAATATACTCAGTTTTATACATATATTCAGTTGTATATATATGTATAATATGTATATAAATATACATGCTTTTTGTTTTCAGATTCCTTTCCATTATAGACTCTTGTCCTTTTTAAACTGCTGTGTGATGTTTCCCCATACACTTGCATGGAGCCAGGTTTGTTGAGGGATGCTTTGCACGCAGGTGTATGCGTGCTGTGTGCTGTGTTGGGTCTTGGCAGACACCCACCAGTGAAGGCGCGGAGCAGCCCATCTTTCTGTCCCTCTGCCTTCTCATCTTTAGATTTTAAAGGGTACTGATCGTTGCAGTTATAAATGCTGTTATGATACATAATGCTTACAGTTTATTTTTTAATACAAACTTTTATTGAATTCATAAAATGTGAGTAAACACAGGCACAGATCACAAGTGTTCAGGCCCATAATTTTCACACAGCACAAACAGTCGTGGAACCAGAACCCTGAGAGTTTTTCTCATGCCCCCTCTGCCTCCTGGCCCCACTGCATGGCTTTGTTTTAAAAGGACAGATTTGTTGAGGACTTCCCTGGTGGTCCAGGGGTGAAGACACCATGCTTCCACTGCAGGGGGCACAGGTTCAACCCCCAGGTGGGAAACTAAGATCCGAGTGGCACAACCAAAAAATTAAAAGGAAAAAAACCCAACAAATTTATTGAGATGTAGTTTACAACCCATATAATTCACCCATATAAATCATTTAAAGTGTGAAGTGGGTTTTAATATGTTTCCAATAGGGGCTTCCCTGGTGGCTTAGACGGTAGAGTCCGCCTGCAATGTGGGAGACCTGGGTTCGATCCCTGGGATGGGAATATCCCTTGGAGGAGGGCATGGCAACCCACTCCAGTGTTCTTGCCTGGAGAACCCCTATGGACAGAGGAGCCTGGAGGGCTGCAATCCATGGGGTCACAAAGAGTCGGACATGACTAAGCGACAAAGCGCACAGCACAGAGAGATGTAAGCTTTGCCATAATCCATTTTAGGATATTTTCATCACTTCCCCCCAAAAAATTCATATCCACTAGCAGCCACTCCCCATTTCCCCCACAGCTCCTGGCAGCTGCTCACCCCCTTTCTGTCTGTAGATTTGTCTCTTCTGGACATCTCAACGTAATGGACTCATATAACATATGATTATATAACTGTGTCTGCTTAGCAGAGTGTTGTCAAGGGTCCTTGTGTCGTAGCATCTTTTGGGATGTCATTCCTTTCCACGGCTGAATCGTTGCCCGTGGTGGGGATATACTACACTTGTCCGTCAGTCGCTGGAGGTTTTGGCTATCGTCAATGATGCTGTGACCACTTGTGTACAAGTGCTCGTGTCGGCGTGCTTGTTTCAGTTCTCTTGGGATGTCCCTCGGAGTGGAATTGCCGGTCCATGTGGTAACTCAGCATTTTGCGGAACTGCTGGGCTGTTTCCCACGACGCCTGCACATTCTGCATTCTCACCAGAGGCGCACAGTGCAGCTTCTGACAGAGTTCGGATTTTTTCCATTGGATGGTTTCTCTATTTGGGGTTATGAGATCAAGAAGGATGAGACTTTGTGCAGGAGTTTTGGCCTGTGGTGCGGAGTAGCCCCTGGAAAGTGTACCAGACCCTCACCGTGGCCAGGAGTGCTGGCCTTCTTGTTAGCTGCTGCTGACAGCTGTGGGCTGAGCCACAGGGTGCCTGAGCTTTAAAAAAAAGTGTGTGTTGAGATATGAAGAGATGGCAAGAATACACAGAAGAACTGTACAAAAAAGATCTTCACGACCAAGATAATCATGATGGTGTGATCACTCACCTAGAGCCAAATATCCTGGAATGTGAAGTCAGGTGGGCCTTAGAAAGCATCACTACGAACAAAGCTAGTGGAGGTGATGGAATTCCAGTTGAGCTGTTTCACACCCTGAAAGATGATGCTGTGAAGGTGCTGCACTCAATATGCCAGCAAATTTGGAAAACTCAGCAGTGGCCACAGGACTGGAAAAGGTCAGTTTTCATTCCAAACCCAAAAGGCAATGCCAAAGAATGCTCAAACTACCACACAATTGCACTCATCTCACACGCTAGTAAAGTAATGCTCAAAATTCTCCAAGCCAGGCTTCAGGAATATGTGAACCGTGAGCTTCCAGATGTTCAAACTGGTTTTAGAAAAGGCAGAGGAACCAGAGATCAAATTGCCAACATCCTCTGGATCATGGAAAAAGCAAGAGAGTTCCAGAAAACATCTATTTCTACTTTATTGACTATGCCAAAGCCTTTGACTGTGTGGATCACAATAAACTGTGGAAAATTCTGAGAGAGATGGGAATACCAGACCACCTGATCTGCCTCTTGAGAAATCTGTATGCAGGTCAGGAAGCAACAGTTAGAACTGGACATGGAACAACAGACTGGTTCCAAATAGGAAAAGGAGTACGTCAAGGCTGTATATTGTCACCCTGCTTATTTAACTTACATGCAGAGTACATCATGAGAAACGCTGGACTGGAAAAAGCACAAGCTGGATTCAAGATTGCTGGGAGAAATATCAATAACCTCAGATATGCAGATGACACCACCCTTATGGCAGAAAGTGAAGAGGAACTAAAAAGCCTCTTGATGAAAGTGAAAGCGGAAAGTGAAAAAGTTGGCTTAAAACTCAACATTCAGAAAACTAAGATCATGGCATCCGGTCCCATCACTTCATGGGAAATAGATGGGGAAACAGTGGAAACAGTGTCAGACTTAAGTTTTTTGGGCTCCACAATCACTGCAGATGGTGACTGCAGCCATGAAATTGAAAGACGCTTACTCCTTGGAAGAAAAGTTATGACCAACCTAGATAGCATATTGAAAAGCACAGACATCACTTTGCCAACAAAGGTCCGTCTAGTCAAGGCTATGGTTTTTCCTGTGGTCATGTATGGATGTGAGAGTTGGACTGTGAAGAAAGCTGAGCACTGAATAATTGATGCTTTTGAACTGCGGTGTTGGAGAAGACTCTTGAGTCCCTTGGACTGCAAGGAGATCCAACCAGTTCATTCTGAAGGAGATCAGCCCTGGGATTTCTTTGGAAGGAATGATGCTAAAGCTGAAACTCCAGTACTTTGGCCACCTCATGCGAAGAGTTGACTCATTGGAAAAGACTCTGATGCTGGGAGGGATTGGGGGCAGGAGGAGAAGGGGACGACAGAGGATGAGGTGGCTGGATGGCATCACTGACTCGATGGACGTGAGTCTGGGTGAACTCCGGGAGTTGGTGATGGACGGGGAGGCCTGGCGTGCTTCGATTAATGGGGTCGCAAAGAGTCGGACATGACTGAGCGACTGGACTGAACTGACTGAGATGCACCTAACATGAAATGCACTCCCGTGACCATTTTTCACCTGTGCCGTTATGTGGCATCCAGGATACTCACATTGTTGGGCAGCCATCACCCCTGTGCCACTCCAGGAGCCAAGGCTTTGGAGATTTTGTGTGGAACAGACGTGAGTACAGGGTCCAGCTCTGACCTGGAGCCTGGTGTCCGTGTCAGTTCCCAAGGCTCTTCCTTCTGGAAGCATCCTGTTAGGGGGAATGATGGGATGCAGGCTCCACACTGTCCCCGGGCTGGGCAGTGGACTTGAATCCTTATCGGAATCGGGAGCCCCACACCTGTGTCTGCTTTTTGCTACCCTGCTGGGTGGCTTTGGGATTCGGAGTTGGGGATGGTTTGTCTCTTGCAGGTGACCTGCCTGCATACACTGAGCTACCCCCCAGCCCAAGGACAGGGTCTCCACGTGACTGGTGTCTCCTGGAACTCCACTGGCTCTGTGGTGGCCTGCGCCTATGGCCGGTGAGTGGCAGCAGGGGTGTGTGTGGGGCGATAGGAGGCCCTGAGACCCTCATCTGAACCCGTCTCCCCATCTGCAGAGAGAGTGGTGGGCCCAGAGCTTGCCCTTTCTGGGAATCTTCCTTCTCAAGGCTGCCCGAGCCTTGGGTTGGCAGGAAAAGTCAAGGAAGGTTCTCCCAGTGCCCACTATCAGCAGCGGGCTGTGAGCCCTGGGCCTGCCTCGTCTCTCCCAGCCTGCGTCAGACATGCCCAGCTTCCTCCCCCTGCCACATGTGGCCCTGTGCCTGGTTCCTGGAAACCCTTTTCTGGGGAAAGTCATGACCTTGGGGTGCCATATAGGCGCCTCTGGCACTTGGGTACCCAGCACAGTGTCTATGTGTGATGGGACAGAGACTCATCTGTGTTGGGGTGAAGTGGGTCAGGCAGTAGGAGCAAGGTGGGCTGGGGTGGTGCGGGTTGGGATGGAGCCCAGGCCATGGGCTGAGCTAGTACGGGTGTGTCCCCGCAGGCTGGATGACGGGGACTGGAGCACGCTGAGGTCCTTCGTGTGTGCCTGGAACTTGGACCGGCGAGGCCTGAGCCCCCAGCAGCCGTCGGCGGTGGTGGAGGTGCCCAGCGCTGCCATGTGCCTGGCCTTCCACCCCACGCGGCCGTCCCTCGTGGCAGGTGAGCCTTCCAGCCTGTGTCTCTGCTCTGCATCCCGCAGCAGGCGGCCGAGGCCCTGCATTTGGCCCTCAGCCCCTGGTCATGGCCAGAAGCAGGGACCGCGGGGTGTCCTGAGCCCTGGGCTCGGGTCGGGGCACTGGGCATGGAGGAGGAGGCAGGTCCTCAGCTGAGTCTTGGGCGGTGCGGGCCACACGGAGGTACAGCCTGGTCAGGACGTGAGGCTGGGCAAAGCAGGCAGTCTCGGGGCGCTGACCATAGTGATGTGCACGCTGGGAAAGGGGGCAGGTGAAGCTGGAGGAACGGCGGGTGCGGGCAGGGTAGAGCAGCCTGGTGGTGGGGGAGCTTCCCGGGGTGGGCACCGCTGGATAGAGCGGGCAGCCTGGGGACCAGGACTCTTTTTGAGGAAGCAGCCCCACATCCTAGCGCAGTGGGCAGGAGGGGGTGGGTGCCCATCCCCAAAGCGGGGCTGTTGGCTGTGGGCGGCTCCCCACACCCGCTTGGCCTCCAGGTGGACTGTACAGTGGCGAGGTGCTGGTGTGGGACATGAGCCGCCCCGAGGACCCACTGGTCTGGCGCACGGGCCTGACGGACGACACCCACACGGACCCCGTGTACCAGGTCAGGGCAGCGGCCTGCCGGGCGGGGCAGGAGGTAACCTCCTCCGGAGCCGGGCCTTGCCGTCTGGGCGTCTGCTCCACAGCGCGGAGCAGGGGAGGGGGTGCCCACTGGCCACCATCCAGGAGGAAGGTCACCAGGGAGTCAGCGCTTGGCCAGCTGTCTCTGGCATTCTTGGAGCTCCTGGGTCCGGAGTCACACTCACCCCCAGAGGGAGCCCCCTGGGCCGCTGGCTGCCTCCATGGAGCCCCGGCCGTCTCCATGGAGCCCCTGTTGTCCTGGTTTTCTGCCGGGACTTGGGTGCACCTCGGAACCCTCTGGGTCTGCCCCCTGGTGGGTCAGGTGGCTCCCAAGCCTCTGCAAGAAGTTTCCCTTTTTTTTTTTTCTTCCTGGAAGAGAAGGGGAAGGTCGTGTGGAGGCTGACAGCTGGCCTTGCCGGGAGGTGGGGCAGGTATCCTCTCGTGACCTGGCTCCTCTCCCGGTCGCCCAGGTGGTCTGGCTCCCAGAGCCCCGGCACAACCACCGCTTCCAGGTGCTGAGCGTGGCCGCTGACGGGAAGGTGCTGCTCTGGCAGGGGGTCGGGGCCGGCCGGCTGCAGCTGAGCGCAGGCTTCGCCCTGGCCGTGCAGCAGCTCCCCAGGAACACCAAGCTGAAGAAGGTACAAGGGGTGAGGCTGCCAGCCCGTACATAGGCCCACAGGGCAGCGCTGGGCCGTGGGACCCCCGAGCCAGTGCGCCTTGGGGGCGGGCGGGTTGGTGGGAGTCCCCGAGGGCCACAGTGGTCATGCACGTGCCCCGGGCTCCTTGGGGACACCGAGCAGACTCCTCCCCGCTCTTCCCTGCTGTTGTTTTCCTCCGCAGCCTTCCCGTGGGGAGACTGAGGTGGGCACCACAGCGGTGGCTTTCTCCAGCTTTGACCCCAGCCTTTTCGTGCTGGGCACAGAAGGCGGCTTCCTGCTCAAGTGCTCCCTGACGGCAGAGGAGGCCGCTGTCACACGGATGCCCAGCTCTGTGCCCCTGCGGGCCCCAGCGCAGTTCACCTTCGCCCCCCACGGCGGCCCCATCTACTCTGTGAGCTGCTCCCCCTTCCACAGGTAGGGAGGGCCCACAGGGCCTCTGGCACAGGGAGGGCGGGGGAGTCCCACTAGGACTCAGAACTGCCTGAAGAACCTGCAGTCTGCCCTGGGCCTTCCCCACTGAGCTCCAGTACCCAGAGCTCCTGTGGTTGGCTCCAGGGAATCGGCTCCTTATTTTCGGGAGCCCACCAGCCCACTAGGAGTCCGGCGGAAAGGCCCCAGCCACACCTGGACCCCCAGCGCTCACCCCTCGCCTGCCCTGTGTCCCATCTAGGAATCTCTTCCTGAGTGCAGGGACAGACGGCCACGTCCACCTGTACTCCATGCTGCAGGCCCAGCCCCTGACCTCACTGCAGCTCTCCCACAAGTACCTGTTTGCTGTGCGCTGGTCCCCGGTGCGCCCCCTGGTGTTTGCGGCTGCTTCTGGGGAAGGTAAGGCACCGGCCCCAGGCTTGGATCCACTGAAGGGACATGAGCCCAGCGCGTCCCTGCAGCTGTGGGCTGGGGAGGCTGTGGGCAAGGGTGCCTTCCCTCACGTGGGACGGAGAGCTGCACTGAGTCACAGCCTTCTCACGTATTTGGGAACCGAAGAGGCTCAGAGGCTGCGGCTCTGGTTCTGTCTCACCCCACGACTCTCCCTGAAGGTGATGTGCAGCTGTTTGATCTCCAGAAAAGCTCGCAGAAGCCCACAGTTTCAGTCAAGCAAACCGAGGATGAAAGCCCTGTCTACTGTCTTGAATTCAACTGCCAGCAGACTCACCTCCTGGCTGCTGGTGATGCCAAGGGCACGGTAAAGGTGTGGCAGCTGAGCAGCGAGTTCACTGAACAGGGAGCCCGGGAGACAGAGCTCCTGGACCAGCTGGCCTCGGAGGTGGCAGCTGAGGCCAGCTGAGGTGGGGACGCTACCTCTACGCTGTGTGTTTCTGACGGAAGCTGAATGAAGACGTGACAAGCTTTTGGGGGAGTCAAGTCATTTATTTGTCTTTTACATGAAAACTGAGGGAGGGCGAACAAGAGGGGAACTAGCTGGCTGCTCAGATTTTTCTGTAGTCGGAATGGGGCAGCCGGCCTTGAGACAAGAATTGGGTCCCCACAGCAACATGGCAATGGCGACTGGACCTAAAGCCGGTTACTGAAGCACCGTTTTCTACTAAATCTTAAACCAAGCTAAGCAAGTTAAGGTTACACTGGAGAGCAACACTGTCTGGAGTATTTTTCTTAAGAGCACAGAGAGGAGTTGACATGCAGCAAGGCGACGGTAGGGCAAGCAGTGTGGGCCAGGCTAACCTAGGAGCAGAGGATCAGTTCACGAAGAGCGAGCGGGTAAACTCGACGTAGTCAAAAGCAGTGGGGAGTTCGCGGCCCTTGCCATCCACGTAGGGCTTCATGTGGGAGACGCAGTAGTCGGCTTGTTCCCGAGTCAGGTTCTGGAGGGAAAGGTGCACGTCAGCCAAGCCCCGACCAGCCACACCAACTGTGCTGTGGGGGCAGTGGGCCCAACTTCAGAAACATCCGTGCCCGAGCTTCTGGATCTCTGCCATTAGTGGCCTTTGGCCTGGGCTGAGTTTCACTTGAAAACAGGTAAGAGGGTCTGCACACAAGCAGCTGAGGCTCAAGACTGGGGGCTGCAACTCTAGACAGCTCTGCCCCAAAGCTCAGGGCCAGCCTTGCCTGGGCTTTTGCCTTTCAAAGGACACACCCATCCCCCGGCCCCAGAAGCAGCTCCAGACCTGGTACAGCTCCTCCTTGGTCACATAAGGCTTCCCTTCGGAGCTCAGGGCCCGGAAGGCACTCTCAATCTCCTCGCTGGACTTGACGTTCTCGGTCTCGCGGCTGATCATAAAGGCCATGTACTCTTGCAGGGAGACATGGCCGTCCCTGGGGTGGTGGGCAAGGTGTAGTGAGTAGGGAGGGTGCAGCAGGAGCCTTGGGCAGAGCCACTTCTGCTCCTTCCCTCACGCTCACCTGTTAGGATCCACAGTGTCCAGGATGGCCTCAAACTCAGGGTCGGGCTCCCCTTCCTCCACCATGGGCAGGTCATAGCCCAGGGAGCGCAGACAGGATTTGAACTCCTGGTGGTTCAGCCGGCCGGACTTGTCCTTGTCGAAGTGTCTGTGGCAGAAAGCCGAGGCCTCAGCTCAGAGGCCCTGCTGCTGAGCCCACCTCCCCCACCGGGGAGGGCGCGGGGATACTCACTTGAACATCATGCTGAATTCTTTGAGGGCCTCCTCAGTTACTCCTGTCGTGTTCCTGGAAGGAGGAACAGGGTCAGGCACCGGGTCCTCCAGCCCAGGCAGCTGGCAGCACGTGTCCCCCGGCCCCCGCCCAGGGCAGCCGCAGGTACCTGGCCTGGATCTGCTGCTCCAGGTTGTGCTGCATGCGCATGCCCAACTGGTCGAGCTGGTCCCACTGCTGGGCCAGGCCCACAGTGCTGTGCTCCGTGTACTTGTTGTCCAGGATCAGCGCTTCCTCCATGGCCGCCCCCAGGTCTTCAATCTTCTTGAGCTGACTTCTCATAGCTCGAATCTCCTGGTGTTTGCGCTGTGGGGCGAAGGGCAAAGACACGTGGGACAGGGGTTCAGGGGTTCTTGCCTCGGTCCCTGGGCTCAAACGCCTCCTTAACAGCCCTCCTCAGTCTCAGCACCCCAGCCTGAGGCCTGTAGGGCTGCCTGCAAGGGGAAAGGAGGGATGGGGTGAGGCTAAAACCCTACAGCCTCAACAAAGGAAGAGCCTTCAGCGTGAGAAGCACTGATTGGGTTGACCTGCCAGGGCAACAGGATACACTGAGGACTCAACGAGCCTCTTCCTGTCCAAGCAGGGCTCCAGGCAGCAGCCTCTAAAGTGACAGCGGTCCTGGGCTGCTTTAAGGCAAGGGAGAAGGGGGGCATCCAAGCAGACCACCTCGTCCCTGACCTGCAGCCAAGGAGGCCTGCTGGCAGGGGTGGGCGGAAGGGGCACTTACTTTGGTAGCTTCAAGCTGTGACTCGAGGGTCCCGGATTCTTCCACCATGCAGGACCTAAACACAGACGCGCAGTGAGGCGAGAGGCCTGATCGCGAGTGCGAAGTGAACTCTTCTCAGATTAAAGGACCTGCACTCTCAAATTCCTTTTACTGAGGGAACAAGACCTATCTACTATTGGCTATCTTTTCTTAGCAGCCCTGGGAGCCAGGGAGGGCAGGTACAGCTACTCCAGTTTCAGGGCTCGGAGGCTGTGGCCTGAGCTGGCATTCACCTGCAGCTGAGGCGGGCTGAACCCCACCCGGCCTGCCCTCTGCTCCCCGGCCAGGACGCTTTCACAGGCAGCTGGCTCCTCAGGCCCAGCCAGGCTGTGACCTGATGCCTGAGCCAAGCCGGGCCCTCGAAGGGTACCTGAGGAGCCGACTTGAAGCTCCCCTGGGACAGAGTGGGGCTGCAGCCACAGGGAGCAGGGCACCTGCACTCACCGCCCCGCCCCGACAGGAGGCCTGAGGGCGGAGGGGAGGCCGGCGAGCTGACAGCCACCCAGGGGTCCCCGGGTCTCAGGTCCCCGAGGAGGGGACCCACGCTCCAGGGAAGTGACAGCAACAGGGATGTGGTCACAGGGCCCCTCGACGTGGAAACTGGGATGCCGAGGAGATTGTGGCCAGATTGATTTTGAAAACTGTTCTCATTCTGCCCAAAGGAGGGGTGGCTGTGACTAAACCCCAGGTTCAGGTTCTGTCATCTAGAGACACAGCACCAGAGGCTCCTTCCAAGGCCAAGTTCTGAAGAGCGAGGGGCCTCTGGGGAGCCTCTATCTTCCCGACATAACAGTGTGAGGTCACAGAGGCCACCAGTGAACAAAGACAAACGAGGTTACGTGCAGGGACGAGTCACACTGTGTGCGTGTCCTTCATGGGGTCTTGCCCAGCCTCCCCTGTACCCACATTGGCCCCCACCTACCCTTTTAACACCCAGCGAGCCAGCGTTAGCTCTGAAATTGCCCCAAGTTCAAAGTGCTCTAGCAAGGCAAGGCACCAGGCTTCCTCCTACCCCAGCAGGTCAGACTCACAGTCACGCCATGTCCCCCCGGGAAAAGCACACCCCCGGGACCTGGGGGCAGGAGGCTGGGTGCTGGTGCAGTGGGAGGACAGACCCCTCCTGCCCACGCGGCCGCGGGCGGTGGGTTAGTCAGAAAGCAGAGCCGCCTGGGGAAGTCAAGAGTGCATTGGTAAAACCACAGTGAGGTAAGAAGAGAAATAAGAGGAGAAAAACCTTCCAGACAGATCATCCCCAACTTCATACTGATAGACACGAATGACCCGACGATACGCTATGCTATTCAAAGAAAAGAAACCAAATGAATACACCAAAGGAAGGGAGGCAAGAGCATACCGAGACACACCCCACAAGGCCCAAGCTGGCAGTGCACAGGCAGGGCCACCTGGTGCCCCGGCAGGGACCCGAGCCGATGGTCGGCCTGGGAGGGCAGGCGGCCTTGCAGGCGGGCAGGTCACGAGGGGACCGAGCAAGACGGGACAGGGCCAGGAGGAGCCACACGGTAAGGGGAGCACGGCACCTTGTGGACACAAAGACCAAGACCAGCAGACACAGCCACGGGCAATGGGCGGGGAGAGCGACACCGGGGCAGCACACGAGCTCCAGCTGAACCTGGGGTCCCTAATTCCCCCCCTGCTCTGCCTTCAGCTGGTTCTCATCAGTGGGCACCTCCTCCTGCTGCCTCCTCTAACACCTGATGGACCTGCCTGCTGGGCCTCTGGAGCGCTAGTCTAAGCCACCATGGTCCTGGGAGACAATGCAAACGTGCCTGATCCGGGCAGAGGCCCCGGCCTGGAGAGGAGGCCCCCCCAGGGCTGGGCAGGACGGCCCTATGCCTCTCAGGGCTCCTCCCAAGCCCTTTCCCCCATCACTCAGAAACCCTGGGCCCTTACGCTTCCTTTGAAGGCGAAAGATAGCCTCAGCCCTCAGGGGACAGTGCACAGGGGGACTTACACGCCAGCCCGAGCCCCCTCAACACTGTCGTCCTGTCTCATGCCCCTGACCTTCGTGGGACTAAATATGGTCCCATCAGACATGGGCCAAAAAGGCAGAAAAGTCCAGGGTAATCCCCACAGCTGAATGAGCATGGGCACTCTCCCGGTCTGGCCTTTGGCCTAGTCTCTCTCCCTAAAGGAACCTTTGGAACCTGAAAGGAATGTGGGAGTGGCTCCCCTTCCCAGACTGCAGGCCATCAGGGGCGGGGGTGTGGGTGCCAGGAGGGGGCGGGGTGGGGGAACGTGCAGCCCGCCCAGGACGGGAGGGCCCATCCCGGGATCCTCTGCAAGCCAGGCCACGACGGGACGAAGGGCAGAGGAACAAGCACATGAGACACCACCACACCACAAGCCCACAGAAATAGGAAGTCAATATTAACCCATCGAGGAGGTACGTTCTGTGGAGGCGGGATCCAAGCAGCCACAAGACAGGGCGGTGTCCGGACAGCAGTGATCGCAAGGGGCAGAGGCAGACACAAGAGAGAGAGAGACAAAACCAGATCATCAGTACCGCGTCGACTCGACTCTGCACCTCTGTCACCGTGCGGGGCGGCCACGCTGTCCCACCCAATCCAGGACCAGCGACTCGTCTCGGGAACAGTTTCCTGGCGAATGCTCCTCAGTCTGCCCACCCCTCTGGCTGCAGCCAGACCAGGCCAGGCTCCTGACCCCAGGCCTGGGCACCCGGAGCCCAGGACCGCGCTCCCAGCGGTGGGGCCGCACCTGGTCTCCTGGATCCACTGGTGGAAGGCGTTGGCGTGCTGTGCGAACTCCTGGCGCAGCTTGTCATTCTCCTCCTGCCGTCGCTGCTCCTTCTGCAGCTCCAGCTCCCTTTCCTGAGGACCAAGGAGGCAAGCAGAGGATGAGATGGTTGGATGGCATCATCAATTCAATGGGCAGGAGTTCGAGTAAACTCTGGGAGACGATGAAGTACAGGGAGGCTGGGCATGCTGCACTCCACGGGGTCGCAAAGAGTTGGACACAGCTGAGCGACTGAACAAGGGGGCAGAGGCATGTCACCACGCCCCTTCACAGACAGGCCCAGGCTCCGCAACTGCCAGCTTGTCTTAGCATCTGATACAAACAGGAAGTAGTTTTCTGAAGGTGGACACAAGATCCACGCCCTTGGGGGCCCAGGGAGGACGAGCTATTAACCTCAGCCCAAAGACAGCACAGAAGGCGTCTGGGAGGCATCCTGCAGCACCACAGACTCAGGGTGGGGCGAGGGGACCCACACACAGTGACTTGTCCCCGACTGCTTGCTCCTCACAGAGGAAGGGCTTCCCCGCCAGGGCCTGGCCCTCCTGTGGGGAAGCACCTTGATGATCTTCTGTAGGTTTCTCCAGGTCTCCTCCAGGGCCTCCATGGTGAACCAGGTGTAGGGGTTGGAGGCCACGCGGAAGCTCTTGATCTGGCGGTCCAGCTCAGCCAGCTGGTTGAAGTCGGCCTGGGCCGAGCTCAGCGAGGAGCGGAAGGCGTCGTGGGCCTCTCTCAAGGCCTTGATCTCTTCCAGAGAGTTGCAGCGCACCGGGTCTGTTAAGTCCTCCTCTGCATTTTCAAACCAGCTGTTGAAGGCTGAAGCCTTTTTGGCAAAGGTCAGGAAGAGATCCTCCACCTGAAGGCAGAGGTGACCGAGTGAGCACAGCTGCAGGTGCGGTGCGGGGCCGTAGGGACCATCCTTGGTGGGCGAATGGCAGGCGGCAGTGTGGGGCCCAGAAAGCCAGGGCTCGTTCCCAGGGCATCGGGCTCGCTCGCTTGGCAGTCTGCCTCCCGTCTCCCACTGCTGAGGGGCCTCCACCTTTCTCCCATGTTCCCCTCTCTGGGATGTGCAAGCTCAGTGTCCCAGGTGCTTCCAGAACAGCAACCTCATGAAGACAAGGGCCCCACCTGGCTGATTTATGTTGATCCCACGCCTCTGAGCAGAGCTGGGTTTGCCGTCCATGTGTGCAGAGCTGGCCAGGGCCG
Source organism: Bubalus kerabau (assembly GCF_029407905.1). NCBI lineage: Eukaryota > Metazoa > Chordata > Mammalia > Artiodactyla > Bovidae > Bubalus > Bubalus kerabau. The sequence goes on along the minus strand of NC_073634.1, from coordinate 101,978,616 downwards.
CGCTTACCTTGCGGAAATGACTCTGTGCCTCCAGCAGCTTCTTCTTCCGGGTGGCCGAGTTGGCCAGGAGCTGGCTCCACCTCTTCATGAGGGCAGCATGGCGGGCCTCGATGGCCTTGGACTGGACATGCTTGGCGGCCAGCAGCTGATCTTTGAGGGCAGTGATGTTCGCGATGCCCTCCTGCTGGAAGGCCTGCAGGCCAGCATCGAAGGTTTCCTGGAAGGAGGGGTGAGAAGGCAGGCACCGCATGGGGGCGAGAGAGACAACTGCGCTCTGTCCAGCGCCCTGGCTGGGATGGCAGCCTCAAGTCCCCACCTTCCCCTGACACTGGGTCAAACCTGGCCACTTTTCTGCCTCTGTGGCCACTTGTGGCCTCAGACCACAAGTCCTGTGGCAGCTCCCCCTCATCCCCGCTTTTAGCCTGGGGCTGATGCACAAGCGTGGACTCGCCCCACTACCTCTGCCAAGAATGCCCACCTGGCTCTCCCTTGACCATTCTCAAATCACCCTCCGTGATCTAGCTTAGATGTTGTCTCCTCTGGGGAGATGCTCCAATCAACCCTCACCTGCTGGAAACCAAGGCAGACACTGCTTGGGTGAGGCCCACCCCCTGCGGTGCTCAGCTCTGTTAGCACCCAACAGGCTGCAGCTCAGAGGCCTCATCTGAGAGCGTCCTGAGGACCAGGCTCTCACCAATCATTCCCAGGGCCTAACATAACACAGTCAAAAAAAACATGCTGACCATCATTCACTCACCAGGGAATACTATGTGAGTAAAATCCAATCATCAGTCAAATAGCTGTGACTGACCTGTTTGGTGAGGAGAGTTTGGACAGAAGACAGATCTCGACCATAATCATCTGTCTTCAAGCTATTCTCCTTTTCACCTGGAAAACCAAGCAAGAGTAATCAACCACCCCATCTCAATTTAAGAAATAAATTAAAAACAACAACAAACCAAAAGACAAGAACACCCAGGCATCTATTGTCTTGCTTACATTTAAATTCCAGTACTATTAACAGCAGTCTCTGAACACACCTGAGCTGGCTCCCTCCTGCATCCAGGCCCCTCCTCTACATCCCTGATGAAGAGGTCCCTCCTCCAGCCTGTGCTGGATGTGGTTAAGTTGCTACTTATGAGACAGCAATTACCAGGGTCACGTGGGTCCTGATATCAGCGCAGGTCCCCTCGCCAGGGGGCTGGACCACACACTCTGGACCCACGTAGTTCAGGGGGCAGTGCTGATGCAGGCTGGTCCTGCTGGTGTGGCCCTTGTACTGCGACGCCCAGGACCTTCGTTTTGTTAACCCCACACTGGCCCGGGGCATCGCTGAGGCCTGGCTCTCTGCCTCAGGACCCTGTCTCCTGCTGTTACTAGTGGTCTGCCCAGGGGAGAGGGTCTCTGGTATGCCCACATCCCGCCGGTTTCTTCTCCACAGAAGAAGATCATTTGCTCAGGAGGGAACGAGATTCCGGCGGCACCGAGGCTACGCTTACCGATCCAGGACTCCACCACATCGGCTTTCCAGTTGAACTGGAGGAAGGCCGAGTTCTCGTCGAGCTTTGCCTTCCTCTGGGAGGCAGCCTTCTCCAAGTCTGACACTTTCCCATTCAAGCCCTTCATCTTGGAAGAGATGTTCTCCTCATGGTGATTGTTCTAGGACACGGAGAAGGCAGCCGCCGTCAGTCCTGCCCCTGCCGTGGTGACCTGATCTGCACTCCCCGCTGCCCGGCAGGCTCGCAGCTGCTCAGACGGGCCGCGCCCCCTCTGCCCCCCGCCCCGAGGATGCGCGGAGGCTTTTCTGAGAACACCACAGAGTAAGAGTCTTACAGAGATGAGCACTAGCAATGCCACTCCTCCAAGTAATAATGCGGATGTGATAAAATGTTTGGTCACAATGAGGTACTCACTCGTATTATTTTTGATAGCAAAAAATGAGAAAAAGCCAAAATAATTATGACTTATTGGCTACTATGTATATCCTATAAAAACAATGTCTCAGAACAATATTTTCACACTGTGGATATTAAAATGTATTAAGTTCCAATCACTTTGATTCAGTCTTGGTTAGAACTGTATGTGAAAACATGAACTGTTAAGTCAGCGTAAGATTTAAAAAGAAACTCAGGGAGCAAATGAAGACTGTTGTTGGGAACAGTGCACCAGGCTCTTTGCCAGGAGATCAAAGAACACTGGAGAGCGCCATCTTACAGGCTTAAAGGACAGAGAACGCTGGTGTGGGCGCACGAGTGTGGCGAGTCCTGCACGCGCCTTGTCTTTGTGGACACTGGTCTGTATCTGAAATTAGCCTCTATCAGGTTATCTGCCCATGAGGGCAAAAAGTAAAGCTCCTCAGCAAACATGGATTTTAACTACACTGTTACCACCTGTGGAGCAAACGCCAGGAGCAAACCTCTCATCTGATCGCCAGGGCAAGTTCTGTGATGGGGAATCTTATTCACTCATGACATGTTTGTGATAGGCAATCAGAGTTGGTAGAAGTCATCTGTCTTGCAGAGCTCATGACAGACTGAAGGCACTGCATTTAGCCCGGATTTCAACCTGGGAGTGACCTCACTTCACTGCTGCTGAGGAAGTACCAAGACATCTCCCTTATTTTTTGCTTTCACCCTAAAAGGCTGTTTGAATGCAATGAACCTTGAGTTTTAACAGATGCGTTTGTCTAATGTCCTGGAGAGCAGCCGGGTTTTACCCTCTGATGTACACCAACAGGTGCCATTTAACTTTGTGGGTGGCTCTGCACGAGGAGAGTCTGGGAGGGGGGTGGGTCTGACCCGGAGGTGTCAGCTGGGGCCATCTCTGGCGGGGGCTTTAGGGGTGACGACCTGTGTGTTCTACCAGCTCTATAAAGAGCTGAATTCCTGGAGAAGAAACTAGAAGAGCAGCCCCATGGCAACGCCAGTGTCCCAGAAGGACCAGCAGGGCTACTGTTTTGCCTAATTAAGGCAGAAAAATTCAAGTGCTACAGAGTCAGCTTTACTTGTTGACTGCAGAAGAGGAGGGGATTTCCCTGGTGGTCCAGTGTCTAAGACTAAGCTCCCAATGCAGGGGGCCCCCTGGTCAGGGGACTAGATCCCATACGCTGCAACTGAGAGCCTGTATGCCGCCACTGAAACCCAGCAAAGCCAAATAAATAAATATGAACAAAAAAAGAAGGAGGGCTGTGCAGTTACTCATGGAGTGCAGGGATGCAGCCGCTATTGGGAAGAAGCCAGGCTCACCTTCTTCACCAGGTCCTGCCCGTTGGTGCAGACGTCGTTCACTCGGTCCTTGTGCACAGTGAAGTCCGTCTCGAAGGCTTCGTGCTTCTTCAGCAAGCCCTGCAGTGGGAGCAGCCAGGCCAACTCCTGAGAGCCTGGCACAGGCGGTGGGCAGGACCACAGAGGAGCAGGACTGGGGGTGCCCTCACAGGGACCCCAGTCAGCTGGGGCAAAGACGACAATGGATACAGAATAAGCTGGAAATCATCAAGTGTTAAGCATGACTAGAGGTGGGTGGGCCAGGGAAGGCCTTTCTGAAGAGGTGAAGCTCTGTCAACCAGCACAGGCCTTCTGTTCCCTGGAGACCACAGAATGGACACGGAGGAACCTTCAGATAAGCACCAACTGTACAGTGATGCCTGCCCTAAGATTTAACTCAAGCATGTCTCCTGGGGAACCTTCAAAGTCTCGTCTTTCCCTCCACACAGCTGAAGCACTGGAGACAGCGCCCCTTGTGTTGGCTTTCAGGAGACTCAGCAATGCAGAAGACAGGAGACCACTGCCTGCCTCTCCCATCTACCTGCATCCCCCGACCATCTGGGAGGATTCCCGCTGGCAGGAGCATGGCTCAGGTGCCCCTTCAACAATCAGGAATGCATAACTCTGCTTCCACAACTGGGGGCACAGATGGAGGAACACTCAACTACAAAGTGCCACTCCTCTTATGAAGAGGGAAGCCGGGCTGCTCTGTCCCACAGGCCAGGCCTTAAAGTCCCTGCAGCCTTGGCCTCCATTACCACCGCCCACAGAAGCTGATCTAACCTTGTTGGACAGTGAGAGGCCACTGAGATGTCCCAGTCAGAGCCACATGAATGACGTCACCATGGACTTCTCAGCCCAGTGACCCCCTGCCTCAGTGCAGCTGTGTGAGCAGTCCCAGGGAGAGCAGCTGAGAAAATGCCCATCAATTCAGATTCATGGGAAAGAAACTGTTCTCTTTAGTGTTGTTCCACAGCAATAGCTAACCAATGTACTGAGGAGGTGTGTTGTGGGTTGAAATGTGTGCTCAAGATACCAAGTCCTAACCCAGCACCCAGGAATGTGGAAACGAGGTCTTTGCAGATGCGACTGAGTTAAGACGTGGGTGTCCGGGTGGCCCTAATCCAGTATGACTGATGTCCCACATGTATGAGAAGAGGGGAATCCGAATATGGACACACCCAGAGAGAACGCCATGGAAAACACAGAAGGAAGACCAGCAGCCCTGGGAGAGCAGGACAGAGGTGGAGCTCCACTGCTACAAGCCGAGCTCCTGGAGCTGGAGGAGGCAGCAAAGTGGAACAGCAGGCCCTACTGACACCTTGATCCTGGACCTCTGGCTCCCCAAACTAAGACAAAACAAGCTCCTGTAGTTTTTAAAGCCACCTAGCTTGTGGTGATTGTTAAGGCAGTCACAGGACACTGAAGAGGTCCTGGCAACCTGTGGTGATGATACCAGCGATACTGCTGGGCTGACAACAGGGTTCCTTCCAAGAACCCCATGAATCGAGGCAGACAGAGTCACCCCAATTCTGTTTACACAAAGGCAAGCGTCTCTGACACGGGCTCCTGAGGACTGAGAGTCACCAAGGAGACCTTGCCTGACAGCCCTGAATGCTCTCCTGGTAAAAGCATGGCCACTGAGCAAGCAGGCGAAAAGGGTGGTCAGCGGGCAGCAGCCCCGGTCTCTGACCTGGATGGCAGCAAGAGTGTCTCCATAATCTTCACTGGCCACCAGGGTCATCTTCTCATTGATCCAGGCTTCCTCCTCCTCCACATTGGCTACAAACTGCTGATATTCCAAAGATTCTTCTAGCCGCTGGCCCCTAATTGCAGGTAATAGTTAAAAAAAATCAGCCATAAGCTCCTCTAACTTGGACGCTTAAAAACATGAGTGCTGTGTGAGTCATAAATGGTTCATTCAAGCCCTTCTCCTCCTCTTAACGTGAAACAGCCAGTGCTGATCAAACAGGAAGCTCTAGAACCACATGTGGGGTCCAGCTCGGGACTACACGTAAGGGGACCAGCTCAGCCTGGGGCTGTCAGAGATGCTTCTGAAGCAGGGTGACTGTGGCACCGAGCACCCCCGGGAAGAGGTCCCCAAGGGCTGGCGCGCCCAGAGCCCTGAGCAAGCCCCACCCACTGTGCCCCCAGCCACTCACCGGGAAGAGGTCCCGAAGGGCTGGCGCGCCCAGAGCCCTGAGCAAGCCCCACCCACTGTGCCCCCAGCCACTCACCGGGCGGCTGCCAGCTGCTTCAGCTCCTTCCAGTGCTCCACAAACTGTGCCAGGCGCTGCTGAATCTCCTCCTTCCCGATGGTGTTGTCATCAGACAGCTTCTTTCCAGTGTCCAGGACACCCTGACGGGCGAGAGCAATTAGACTCACAGTGGTCGCACCTGCTTCTTCATGCTTCCAGGAAAGGGTCTCAAAATCCAATTCAGACTTTCCCCACTGCTCTCTGGGACAAGGGGCCATAAACACTGCAGAGACCTCAGTGAGACGAGCTTATCTAGGCCCATTCAGCCAGGAGGCACCCTCTCACCTGAATGGCCGGCTCGTGGGCAGCAAGCTCTGCTTCCAGCCGTTTATGCTTCTTCCTCAGGTTCTGGACACCCGTCAGGTCACGGCCGTAGTCCTCCGAGCTCACCAGCAGCTTCTTCTCCCTGGACAACACAGGTAGGCAGTCAGCCTCCGTGTCAATTGGAGCTGCGTGGTCACAGAGCTGTGACGTTCACAGATCCCACGGTCTCCTTCCTGCGCCTACCCACCCCTTCAGGAGCGTCTGTGCCACTCTTCTAGGGAACAAAGCCTCCACTTCCCAATGCACAGAGTCCATGCACACGTCAAGGAGCACCCACTGTGAGCGGCTCTGCAAGGGCTGCAGGAGAACAGGAGGAGCCACTGCAGACGCCCCATCAATCCCACCTTATCAAACATACACCTGCCGCAGGTGGCGCCATGGGATGATGCGACTAGAAACAGCTTTTTTAAAACAACTCTTTTTTTTTTTAATTTTGGCCTCATTGTGTGGCACGTGGGATCTTCGATCCCAGACCATGGATGAAAACTGCACCCCCTGAAGTGGAAGCGCCAAGTCTTAACTGCTGGACTACCAGGGAAGTCCCATAAATAGCTTTTTAAGGAAGTGAGGAATTGAGAGGATCTTGGCAAAAAGAGAATCAGGTAGCAAAGAATGAGATGGTTGGCAGCCATCACCAACTCAATGGACATGAGTTTGAGCAAACTCCAGAAGCTGGTGAAGGACAGGGATGCCTGGCGTGCTGCAGTCCATGGCGTCACGAAGAGTCGGACATGACAAAGCGACTGACAATCAACAATCACAATCTGTCCTTAAAAATGGTCTGTTTACATGCTCTTTCATCTGAAAAAAGTGCACTAGAATTCTGGGGGTGGGATGATAAAAACAAACCATAGCAAATTTCCCTTACCCCAAGCAGCAGTCTTCCCCAGGTGGACCTCACTAGCGTTCCCAGTCACCTCAGGGTCTAGACAAGCACCGGGCGCCATCACACACACTCCCACAGGGAGTCTGTGCTGGTCGCCATCACCATCACCAGGAGGGGAAGCGGAGACGTCCCACCACAGGTGTGTGGCAAGGCTGGGCCGAGCTGGGCCCAGAATCTGACCCATGTCCGCCTCGCCACCAGGGTCCAGGAGAGAATGAACCCCAGGGTTCCTAAGGCTCTGGGGACACCGAGTGGGAGCACGTACTTGATCCAGGACTCCTCATCATCCATGTCCCGGAAAAACTGGTGCAGGCGGTGGGATTCATTCAGCCTAGCTCGCCGCGAGGCGGCCATGCTCTTGATCTTCTGGAAACGGCCGTTGATGGTGTCCCGCTTGTCCTTCACCTGGGAGGTGTCGAAGGCGCTGCTGGTCATCAGGCTGTCCGCCTGGCTGTTGAGGTCCTTCAGGCGGTCCTGGGGTCAGGGACACGGCAGAGGGTCAGAAATCTGGGTCTCCCAAGAGCATGTGCTTGTGAATCAGAACTTCTTCACTGAGGGGCTGGTTTAGGGGTGTGGACCCCTGGGGCTCTAAGCGATCAAAACTATTTTCATAACAATAAAAAACATCGGCCTTTTTCTTCTCTTTCACTGCGGGAGCATTTGCACTGATGGTGCAAAGCCCACAGCAGAGGCGCCGCCGCTCACGCCAGCGGCAGCCGCGGGCAGAGATCTGGTCCTCACTGCCGCCACCTTTCAGAAAACCGCTCCTTCACTTAAGCACATCCTTAAAAGGAAGCCAAGATGTTAACTTTATTACATATCCACCTTCGAGTGCGTGCCATTTTCATATCCTATCTGATAAAACGGGGAACCCACACGAAGTACTTCTGTGGGTGCTGAAGTCCATGACCGTCCAGAGGAGAAGCACGTTCCGAGCTGAACTGGCCACTTCTTTCACAGACCATCATTTTCACTCGGAAGAACGGCCAATAAACTATGGTCATTCTTAACTTTGGGAGTGACAAATACTTTATTGCGGATGAATAAAGTGAACCTGTCACTTTAAAGAAAACTGAGTTTATTGCTAATGATAAAATTCAAACTTTCCTGAGAAAATTAGAATTCTGGACAATTGGCATCCACCTCCAAGAGCCTGACAACTTTCAGATACCTGAAGACCTTTTCCCCCTTGAGACTGACTCTAAAGGACCTGGTGCATTCAGGGAAGGACAGCAATGTTCATCCCTGAGTCTCAGAGCCATTTTATACTCTAAACTACTTCTGACAGCTCGTAGGACAGTTTATACAGATTTTACATGTCAACATTTGCCATTAAAAATTAAACGGTTACATTTAAAAAAATGTTTAAGTCAAAAAAATCTCAGCACGTTGCCTACTGTATATTTTCATTTACATGACACTCTCTAATGATGAACTAGAGACAGTGAACAGATCAGCGGGTGCCAGGAGCCTTCGCACTCACAGAACAAGGTCTGTATCTTGAATTTGGTGGTAGTGACGCAGATCCACATACTTAATACAACTGCGTGGAACTATGTGCATACACTCACAGAAACAAAACTGAATGCATACAAAAACTGTGAAGTCCAAATAAGGTCTATGAATTGTAGCAAAGTAAGATAACTGAGAAAAATGTATTAACCCGGTTAAAATAAACCCATCACAAGTTAATATAAGTAACATTTCTTATGCATAATTTCTCACTTTTGCATGTATAATGCCCCAGACCGTTGCCTGGGCACCACTCTGCTCACCTCGTGGGCAGAGATATCTGCCTCCAGCAGCTGATGTTTTTTTAGCAAGTTGTTCACAGAAGCCAGGTCTTTGCCATAATCCTCAGAGGCCAGCAGGGCTTCCACCTGGGAGTGAAAGGGGAGATCACTGTTGGCTGCAAACGTCTGTCCACACGCTGCTGCTCTGACTTGGTGTGACCAGCCCCACTGCCCACGCCTTCCCTGTCTGTCAGGCACAGACTCAAGGGCCCATGAGTGTGAACACGCCAGCTGCCTTCACTGTGGCATAGTGGTGGAACACACAGCAGCCCCACTTTCCTAGCGGGAACCTCCCTTGGGCAGAAAGCATCGGTGTGCCCGACAGCACAGGAACGGCACGGGAACGCTTTAATTATGCCCTCACTCCGTGATGGTCTGAGGCAGTTATTCAAACGTTCACAAAGAGTTTTTCATGACTTGAAATAGCACTACCAATACATACCAACGATAAATTACTCATGGGCTCAAATACACACAGAGCCACGGCTACACAAAAACTCATGGAAATAAGTGTGGACCAGATGTATATAGAACAGTGGTCTCTAAAATTTTCTTTTTAGGCTTTCTATCCTCTCTACACTGTCTACAGAGACTATGACTAACTCCAGCTTCCTGGCCCTTCCTTCACTGTCCTATTTCCACCTGGGTGCAGGCTTGGGGGAGCGGCCTGCACACAAACCCTACCACCTCCTCCTATGCGCATTCTTTGCGGAGACAAGTGATCCAGATCCACATCCCACACAGATAAGCTCTCTCTTCTCTACACATTCCCTCCCTCTGCTTAGAAACCCACCGGAGCACACAGCTCACACCTGACAAGGAAGGTTCCTATTAAAGGGGATGTCGGCGAGAGCCCTGCCTGTTCACAGAAGCCCCTGGGGGGAAGGGAGCCGCAGCGTCACCTCAGACCCCCCTGGTGGAAAGGGCACCGCAGCGTCACCTCAGAACCCCCTTGGTGGGAGAGAGCCTGGTATCACCTCAGAGAGCCAGAAGTCGAAGTCCTTGATGCCAGTGTTGAAGTTCTGCTGCTTGTTGGCTTCTTTCAGCTTCTGGCTCTTCTCAGCCGACTTCTGCACCAGGAACTGCCACTGGTCAGCTAAGGCGGCCAGCCGGGCCTAGGCGAGAGAAGCAAGTCGTCAGAGACAGGCAGCCCCACAGCCAGCGCCCTCTTGGGAAGCCCTCCTCAGCGAGGCTGATGATGAGGCTCACAGGCGCTGCTCTCGCTAGCACCCATCAGCAGCACAGACTGACACCTGGGTATTTTCCTAAGATTGAGTTTCAGAGTCACCATCAAGTGGACTCTAATGCTGACAGTGAAGTCCAGCACCTCTTCTTTCCGGGCCAGGAGGAGAGGAGCTGGGGACCATACCTTGACGGCATCCTCGCTGCCGGCACAGGCCCCGCGGTCAATGAGGGAGTTGCCCATGTCGATGACCCCGCGGATCCGGTCCGCATTGGCGTGCAGTTCTGCCTCGAAGGCCTGGTGCTTCTGATGCTTGCTCTGAAAACACCAAAAACAAACCCCCCCACTAGCTTTCAAAACCAGGTCCTGCGAGGCAGTGTCTTCAGGAATAAGGGGTTCTCAGAAAGGAGTGGTAGCGAACTTAAGAGAACTAGGAGCAGGCAGCAACGCTATTCTAGAAGGCAGTCACAGAATCTGTGAGAAACGCTTCTGGAGTCAGTCTGGTGGGAGTTCAGAGAGAGGAAAGGCACCAGCTCAGGAGCAGGTGAGCTCACTCAACTCCTGAATCAGAGTGAAATTCTACAAGCAGACGCTTTCCAACACTTTTGCAGGAAGTGGCAATGGCCAATTGTAGTTCTTAATCTACCTGTGCATCAATTCCTATGCATGGCTTCCTCCTTAGGGAACAGAAGCAATAAGGAACAACACATCTGGCCTCTCATCACCTAGGGTGGCAGTCCCCATGACACCAGGCATATGAGGGTGAGCCTGCCCCACCATCCAGAGAGAACCCTGAAGCTGCCATAGAACTGGGCTTTCCCAGCTTCTCCTTCGGCAGTGGTCATCATTCAAAACTCCTGGATTTATCAAAATCCAGGCTTGACTGTAGGTAAGAGCTTCATTTTGCTAGAAAAGAGGGCTGGAAGAATGATGGGCATCTGAGGGGCAGGGGCCTGACAGTGAACTTAAAACCCCATCGAGATACAAGCTGCAGGGGCACCACAGGAGACAACCAAAAGGACACAGCTGTGGGACAGCTCTGGGTGAGAAACACAGGGTCTCGGGTGAGGATGATATCCAGGGAAAAAATAAAAGGAAAAAAGCAGTGCAACTGGGGAAGGATTCTGCATCAAATGTTTCATTTCAGGGGCAGCAACTGTCAGAAGATGGAGGCACATGGCTGGTGAAATGCAGTGCCAACATAAAGCAGCCTGGCCACATACTCTAACACTCGAGCCCAAATACAGAACAAAAAAGGTCTCAGATGCCCACACACCCTGACAAAAGCCCAGGTCCCCTCTTTTCCTGATTGCTCTTTGGCTCAATTCCCATCCATTTAAGCCACTTCTAAGCTACATTTTGACTATAAAGCCTTTCACTGCCCCTTTGGTGATGTCCACTTTGATCTTAACCTCTCAAACCAGGCTTCTCGTAGACTTAGAAGCATTATCACCTGCTACTTTGTGGACCTCTCACTGTCCCTCTCCAGTGACCAGCACTTCTGGACAAAAGGTCACGTGGGCAACGAAACTCTCCCAGCTGGCCCTGCCCCCATCCACCGAGAGCCCTGAGTCCACAGCAAGAAGAGCCCAAACTTGGAGAAAAGTAGTTTCGTTTTAAAACAGTGCATCTTTGGAAAGAAAGCAGTTCACTGCTGCCCCCCAAATCAAACACTGTACAGAACCTGCCTAAGTGATGAGCCGGGCATGGGGAGGGAGGAGAAAGGGAAGGGCTCAGGCTAATTACAACAGAGAAAGCCACATCCCACAGGGACACTTGGATGGAGTGTGATGGATGATTAGAAACAAAAAGCATGGATGAAGAAGACACCAGCAGACTGTGATCACGATTATGAGAATCTATACACAAGAGCACAGACACTGGAGCTCATTTAACTAAAACTCTTTAAGAAAACATAAAACTTACCAGCAGCTTGGAAAGCTACAAAAACAGATTAAAATAACAAGAGTTCAGTACACTGATGTGAATATGCAACATCACCTATTCAACAGAAACTGTCATACTTCCCCTGGGAAGGTCAGCATTTGGAAACAGCGGTTTTAAGGGGGCCTTTTCTACAGGCTCTAACGCAGGCACCGCCTCAGCAGCGTCAAGTGACGGAAGCAGCTTCTTAATTGGCTCTCATCATTTAGGGGAAGTCTTCCCACCGGTTCACTTACTAAAACACTTATCTTGGCATTACTGTGGGTAGGAGGAGGTACCTAGAGATAACTCTCCCTTCTAAAGATGCCTTATTTTTAGCAAGAGCTACTCAGGAGCACAGGCTACTTCGGAGACACACACCTTGTGGGTTCAGCTCACCTGGATGTTGGTGGGGTCCTTATATGACTCATCACTTGCAGTCTGTAATTTTTCACTGATCCAAGCTTCAATCTCATCTACATCCCGGCTGAACTGCTGGAGGGTCTGTGATTCTCCCAGCTTTGACCTCTTCTCAATCATCTGAGCTTTTAGACGGCGCCACCTGAGAAGGTGGAACCGAGAGCAAAGGTGAGCACCCCAAGGAGGTAGTCAGGCCGGGGCTCTCACACAAGTGCAGCAGGACCCGTCAGCTGCACTGACCACCCACCTGTCCAGAACCTCATTGCGCCGGCTGGAGATGTCACCTTTGGCGTAGTGGCCGCCAGCGATGAGCTGGTCGGCAAAGGACTGCAGGGCAGCAATCTTCTCCTCCTGTCGGCAAAGAGAATCGTGAGGTCAGGGCAGGCAAGATGACTGCAGGTCCGAGAAGAGAACGGTTATTTTGGGTGACTAGCTGGTGATGGGATCAGAATACACCGACACTTTAGAAGCAGGAGTGTAAAAAGCCAGAGGAAAGCTTGATTTCAATCATTATTAGAGTAGAGTTTAACTCAAGAAGGTGCCAGGTCATGCTGGGGTGGGGCCGGGGTTTGAACACCAGCAGACATCACAAACGAAACTAGGCTTCATCACCTATGAGACGTAGTCCACTGGAAAAGGGAAATTGGGCTTCACAGGGAATTAATTCCTGGGTGGTCCCATGGTTAAGACTCTATGTTTCCAATGCAGAGGGCACAGGTTCAACCCCTGGTAGAGGAACTAAGATCCTACATGACTCAAGGAGTTGCCAAAAAAATTTAGGCTTCACAGAAAAAGATCATCAGATTTTCAACAAAATGGTTTATAAGCCAAAGACTTTTGTAACTTTCTGGTTCATCTTCATATATGCACTTACCTACCCACAAATTTGCTTTTCTTCCCTTTCACTATAAAAAAATTTCCCCTGTGGCATCTGTTCTCAAAATCTTTAAAGTGCCAGAATTTACATATAAAGTTTAAAAAAACTATTTACGTATGTCACTTTTTCTCGACTGCACAGGTTTGCACTAGACCCAGTGGGGTCTACACTGCTTCCTGTGCAGTCACCACCACGTGCTTTATTCACGTCTTTCTTCTGGCTGTGCTGGGTCTTTGCTGCTACACGTGGGTTTTCTCTAGTCGTGTGTGGGATTCTCACTGCAGTCCCTTCTCTTGTCGCAGAGCACAAGACTCTAGGCGCTCGGGCTTCAGCAGCTGTGGCACATAGGCCATAGGCTCAGTAACTGCAACTCGTGGGCTTAGCTGCTCCACGGCGTGAAGAATCTTCCAGACCAGGGAGTGAACACACGTCCTCTGCATTCACAGGCAGATTCCTATCCACTGCGCCACCAGGGAATTCCCACCACCAAGTATTCTAATTCGAGGAAGTTGCCAAAGCTCTCCAGCCGAGTTAAGCAAACAGAAACTATCTTTTGTTCTAATCACTGAGAGCAGGCAAAGAGAATATGCCAACAGAGACAGAAGACATCAATCTGGGAAAACCCAGCTACAGGATCTAAGGTACAAAGGCCTTCTTGCTCTTGTCTAGTTGCTTAGTTGGGTCTGACTCTTTACGACCCCATGGACTGTAGCCCACCAGACCCCTCTGTCTGTGGGATTTTCCAGACAAGAATACTGCAGTGGGTTGCCACTTCCTCCTCTGGAGGATCTTCCCGACCCAGGGGTCAAACCAGTCTCCTGCACAGCAGGTGAATTCTTTACCGCCGAGCCACTGGGGAAGCCCCTACCTGGACATTAATTGCTTTGTCAAAGTCCTCGTGTTTTTTGATCAGAGCCTCCACACTGTCTAGCGAGTCCCCTTTGTCTTCTGTGTTCAGGAAGGCCTCTCGGGCAGCCATCCAGTTCTCGGCCTGCTCGCAATCCCGATGGAACAGCTAAAGAAGGGGAGAGGGATGTGAGGAGACAAGGAGCCTCTGGCACAAAACACCTGGTCTGAAATCCTGTGGCAAACAGGAAGCTACCATCCAGAGCAGGTACCTGCAATTCAAGGCACTGATCCAGCATCATCCTGCGCTGGACCCAGGCCTTCTCAAGGTCTGCGCGCTCCTGGTCTAGAACATCGAGCTTCTCCTTGATCTCGGGGCTGGCATAGTGCCCATGAGCCAACAGCTGCTGCCCAAACTGCTCAAATGCCTGGAAAGTGCCAGCTCTGGCATCAATTTCTGTCCGGTGTTCCTGCCAAGAGGAGGGGAGGGATTAGGTAACTGGCAGGAGGAGCTGCCCACTCTCGCGTCAACCACTGAAGCCCTCCTGGCCTGGCAGGGTCACCATGTATGTGCTGCTCAGCAGGCCAACCCACCTGGTGTCGCTCCAGCAGGGCCTCAGCTCCGGTGACATCCTTGGCTAGCTCATCTGAGGACACCAGACCTCGGATTCCATTGATCCAAGACATGAGGTCCCTGGAAACCAGAGCCACAGAGGAATGGCTATTACATTCCCTGGCAAGCGGGCCTTCTGCCCAGGAAAAGAGAGGACTCCCTAAGTCTTGTCTCAGAAAGTTATTTGGGATTAATCTATTGAATGGGGCTAGAGCTCTGAGTTGGACATGACTGAGCGACTTCACTTTCACTTTTCACTCTCATGCACTGGAGAAGGAAATGGCAACCCACTCCAGTGTTCTTGGAGAATCCCAGGGACGGGGGAGCCTGGTGGGCTGCCGTCTATCGGGTTGCATAGAGTCGGACATGACTCAAGCGACTTAGCAGCAGCAGCAGCAGCAGAGCTCTGAGTAAATTATTCCGAAGCCTCTTGTCTTACTGAGTTAATAACTTTAAAAAATCAAGAAGTCCTCACAGAAAGAACAAACAGGTATATAAGATCTCAGGATCTCAGTTCCCTGACCAGGAATTGAACCTGGGCCCTCACCAGTGAAAGCACCAGGTCCTAACCACTGGACCACCAAGTAATTCCCAGGATCAAACCTGAGATGTGTTCAGTCTACGCATGTATTTCATCCAGCTAGAAAGGCCTCTGGCCCGAGCCTGGCTTCTCACCGGAAGTCGCTGAGGAAGCGCTGCAGGTCGTGGGAGTCGCCCAGCTTGGCCTTGCGCTGGTCGGCACGCTTGCCCAGGCTGCTCCATGCCTGGTTCAGCTCGGTGCACTTCTCCTGCAGGTCCTCTGCCGACTCGGGGTGGGACTGGATCAGGCGCTCGGCTGTCTCCCCGAGCGAGTTCACCTGGGGAAGAAAGAGGTGAGAGGTGGGGAAGCGGGGAGCGTGGCCTCCGGCAGAATCGGGGAAAGCCAGCTCTGCATCCGTGCGCCGCCTCTCACCTTGTCACCAAGGGCCGCGAGGTCCCTCTCGAAGCCCTCGTGCTTGCGCTGCAGGGCCTGGACACTGGCCAGGTCGTGGCCATAGTTGTCTGTGTTTAGAGCCTGGTTCTTCTCTTCGATCCACTCTTTGGTTTCGTCAGCATCTCTGTAGGTAAGACACATGTTCACATTCATGAGTGCAGAGTATGGCTGCCTTGACCCCGGTGTTTCACTGGCACGTGTCAGCGGCCCACCAACTGCACTCTAAATGGCATGGAGCACATGTCCACCCGCTCAGCAGTACTGACTGAGCATCCATCAAGTGCCAGAGCACCAGCACGGAGAAGATCCAGCCGAGGTGAACCTGATCGTCGCCGGCTCCTTCTCCTGCCAGCCCGGGCTGCCCCTCACCTATGGAGCCCACTCCCCACCGCCGCAGGACCACTCCTACCCATGGAGCCACCCCTCACCTGTGGAACCGCTGCACTTCGTGGGCACTGCCCAGGAGTTGGCTCCGCTCCTCAGCCAGCTGCTGCAGGGACCGCCAGCGCTCGTTGAGCTCCTGCCGGAGGACAGGAGGCATCAGCCCACACCCGACTCCAGGAAAAGGGCAGAACCAGAGCCCTGGTGGCTTCACAAGAAAGGAAAGCCTGGGGCACCGAGGACTTCCTGGTTCCGACCTTCCCAGTTCAATCGGTGAGCACACGGTGATAGCCAAAGTCCAGAAAGTCAGATCTGGCCACAGCTCGCCAGACTCCACGGTGCAAACACTCTGCCAGCACCCGGCTTGGAATGGCCGTGGAAGCAGCAGGAAAGAGAAGGCTGATCTGTCCTCATCTCAGTGCCTAGCCTGGTGCCTGCCTCACAGCATCAGCTTCGGAACAACTGCCGAGTGGACAGAGTCCCACGTCTGCCGCCCCAGACTGATCTTGGCGGCACCACCGGGGCGGGGGAAGCAGCCTGACCACAGCATGGCTGTAGGACCCTGTCCTCAGAGGACAAACTGGCCTGGGGCCCAAAAAGGAGTCAGGAGAGGCCTTCACTGCCTTCCGGATAACACGCTCCCCACAGCTCCCAGCCCTCCGGGAGGCACCAGCAGAACTGGGTGAGCCTATCATGGCTCCTGCCGCACACAGAGAACAACAGTGACCAGGACACCCTTGGAGCCACGAGAGTGACGGCTGCTACAGCCCACACAGCTCGTGAGGACAAGGGCCGAAGACGGGAGCGGGCCAGGAGGACGGGGGCCAGGCAGCGCCGGGGCAGCTGTCCTGGCGTCTTACCTTGATGGAATTAAAGGTGGCCACGGTGTGAACCATCAGGCGAGCAGACTATGTGGGGAGGGAAGCAGAAGAGCAAACTAATCACGTGTCTGCTGATTACAAGAGAAATCTGAGATGCAAGTGCCATTAATTAGGGCCCAATTGTCCACCAAATGATTGTAAAAGAATATTGTCAAATTTCTGAACAGAGCAGCAAGAAAGTACCAACAAGGAGAAAGTCAGGCAGAAACCCAAGTGCACAATCACATCCAACTCAATGGTTAATTTTACATGAAGAGTGAAAGAACAGTGGAACCCACAATTAAAAGTTCACTGGACAGAAAAAAGCGGCTCAAAGACTACTGACTGTGTCTTTTTCTTGTTCCTACTATAGGAGAAGAGTCCAGAAAACACACTCAATGGAAGAAATGCTGCCAGCTGAGACTATTTAAACACTCAAGTGCACCAATAATTTCATTTCTATTTATGGTTACTGGATTGTTACTCCTTCTAACAGTGGCCCCTTGAACTAAGGGAAACAACCTTACTGGATGAGAAGAAAAATCACTGATGAATTAGCTTCCTCTCATCAATGTCCCTTTTAAAAATCGTGCCCCTTGGCTCTCAGAGCTGACCTGGTTTAATCAGAAAGAAACCCTACATGGCAGGCATGTGAGGCCTGTAATCCTCAAGTACATAACAAAAAGGAGCCGAGTGTGTATGTAGGGAAGTCGGGCTCCTGGAATGTTCCAGGGACACACCCAGACGATGTTTTCAACCAGTGTGGGTGTGTATAGGGGTCAGAAAGCAGCCAGCCATTGTTTCCCATTCTTTTCAGAATCAGGAAGTACTGGTGTTTATCAAATCATCTGACATGTATTTCTGAAAAAATATCTGTTACCAGAAAAAACTCTGGCAAACTGCCAGATGTCAAATAGATAAGGATGCTGCCCATTCATGACACCAATGACTAAATTTTGTTATGTAAGGAAATTAAGACAGAGAAAAAAGGAGAAAGTGGAATAAAAGGAAACATGCATCTTTCCAAGCAATTTACAGTCTATTTAATAAGCAGAATGGTCAGAGCCTGGGGAGATAAGGAGGCCAAAGAAACAAATCCCGTTCAACCTAGGTCCCCACGACAAGCCAGGTGACAGGGCTGCGAAGTACCAAACGAGGGACTGGTGAGAGAGCCTGTTGCTAGGTTTTCATGCTTTCTTTATATTTTAGGAAGATATGACTTCATGAAGAAACCTGCTTTTTCCAGCTTGTCTATAACTTAAGGGACGTATTCCCGAAGAGCTGAGTCAGGAGGAAAGATGCTCCAATTGGCATTGAGCAGCTAGTTCCATAATCACAGCTATAAGCACTACACATGAGAACACTCCCTTGGTCCTGCTGGTCAGAGTTACGTCCACCTTGGCTAAGCACCATCCCAGTCTCTGTGGAACAACGTCTACTGCAGCTTGTAAACATCTCGCCTCAGGACATGGACTTTCCATCAAGCCTTTCTTAGGCACCAGGAGAAAGCGGTCAGGCGGATGTTGAAAACAAACTCTTCTCCCGTTTTCATCTTCATGTCATTTCCTTTTGAGCTGCAGTCCTACCGGTGGAACCATGCCTCACTATGCAGTGTGACCTCTGCAAACTGCAGTCATCCCCATATCCTTGGTTCTTAAGGGGAAAGGGTCCCAGGACCCCCCAAGGTACTAAAATTCATGGATGCTCAAGTCCCTCAGAGCTGACGCCCTGTGTGCTCAGGTTCTGAATCCTTGGATTCAACCAACCATGGATCAAATGCCAGCATTTTCAATTGCTGGTTGGTTGAATCCAAACACAGATGGCCAACTGTACACTCTGGCAGAGACAGTGTGTGACAAGCTCAACCCCTACCTAAACTTGTGCTGAGCGTCTACAGGAAGACATGCTGCTTCTATGTTATTAAGCATCTCATTTCAAGACGTGACCAATTCAAAGAATATTAACACCAGGGTCAGAAAGACACCAGGCCACACAAGGCCAGAAATGACCACACTCAGACAAGCCTAACTACTCAGAAACAGGCACACTAGAAAAGGACATGAAGCATTTCTGGTCCTGGAAAACCTCTGGAATTAACAATTTGCAGACAAACTCTTACCTTCCAAGGGGAGGCTGTCTTGGAATCCGATTCATCCTGTTTGAAGAAAAAGGGAAGAATTTAGGCAGCCAAGAAACTGAGCACAAAACAAAGCTGCATCAGCTTTTCCTCTGAACGATGGGAAGTTCAGAGAAATCAGAACAGTGTTCCCCACTGCGAGTCAGAACTTATCACTGGCTGGCAGCAAATTGCAGGGCTGACTGAGGGAAATGAAGCAAACAGGAGTGAAAAAGTCTCTCTCTTTTTTTAAAATGCAGTAGGAGAGATGGAGAGAATGAGGAAATTTAATAAAATTTCCTGCTTCTCTTTGTATCATTCTCAGAGGATTCTTTGAAAAGGGATAAATAAACCTAAGTTAACTGCTGGCAGAAAAGTTCTAAGAAACCACACAGAGAAAAACTTTTTGATTTTTGGAGAATGACAAACAGAAATCAACTTATTTCTTTTGCACAGGCTTTTACACACAAAATGCATCTCTAGAGGTTCAAGAACAGAAATCTTTATGGGACTCTTGACTGTATACCCTTCCCAAGAGTTAATCCTCAAGTTCAAGTTATAGACGGGGCACCTGACACTTACCCTGGGCATCGCGCCATACACCTCCTACAAACAGAGAAGGAAACAATCACGTTATTAGAGGAAACATCAGTAACACCTGCCACTGTCAAGTCAAACTGGAGGCACGGGAGAGATTAGAGAGAGACAGGCAACGTGACTGGCCAGAGGAGCTATTAAAGTCTACAAGGCGACCAAGTGTTTTTACACAGAACCTTTCATTTAAGGAACTGCATGAATTTATTACCAGTTAAGGCTTAAAAAAGATTCAATAACTACCATGATACTTAAGGGGCCTAAGAAGGAGACCTGTTTTTCCCTCCCGTCGAAGGTAAACAAGACAGTGCAGGTCACACGGAGAACCTGCACCCTGGCCAAACCGTGCACTACGGGGCACGCGAGCTGGGCTACAACACAGGCCGGGGCCAAGCTGCTCCCAAGCGGGCTCCATGCGGGAGCCAGACCCCCACCTGCTGCTGCACGGCCTGCACCTCCTCCGCCATCAGACCTTCCGACTCCAGGTCTTCAGCCACCTTGTTAATGTCCTTCAGCCGTGACTCATTGGCCTTGAGATCCTTCAAAGAACAAAGACAATGTAACTAGAACTCACAACAGCAATCCAAAGGAGGACCACAGATACTCATGAACTACATCAATTTCTATCTGACAGGTATCCCGTAAGTAGTTTTTCTACTCCTTAACAATGACCTAAATTAGAAAATCCTGCTTGCTGCTACTGAAAAAGTAAGAAAACCACATGGCATTGGAAATAACCTGTCTCTTACTTACTAAACGAACTGCAGTTAATGAAAAACTATTCTGGCTGGAGATTTTTTAAAAACCTTCCTTTGTGGGGGAGAGGACACATATTAAAAATGTGATGAAATTTTAGAGCTTGCCACGAGGCACCCTCCTACCCAACTGAACTGGTCCTAAGAATATATATATATGCCTCTTGGCCATAGTACGCAGGCATCTGGAACGCTGCTGATCAGGGATCAAACCCCTACCCTTTGCACTGGAAGCACAGTCTTAACCACTGGCCGGCCAGGGAAGTCCCACAAGAGTATTTTTAAACTGGAGGAATGGATACACAATATGTGGTATATATATACACACCACAGAGCATTAGCCAATAAACACTAGATCACTGATCCATCTACAATGACAAGACTTTCAAAACCTTCTGTGAAGCCCCTAGCCACAGAGTAACACAATATGTGCTTCCATTTATGTGAAATGTCCAGGACACATACATCCAGAGACAAAAAGCAGCTTGGTGTTTGCCAGGTGTTGGTGTGGAGGCGGGGAGGGGGGAAAGGAGAGGCTGCTTCATGGGTCTGTGGTCTCCTTTCGAAATAGACACTGTGAACGAACCAAATGCTTCTGAATTACATCCTTTAAAATAGTTAACTGTATGTTACATGAAAGTCGCTCAGTCATATCTGCCTCTTTGCGACTCCATGGACTGTAGCCCACCAGGCTCCTCTACCCATGGCATTCTCCAAGAAAGAATACTGGAGTGAGTCGTCATTCCCTTCTCCAGGGGATCTTCCCAACACAGGGATTGAACCTGGGTCTCCTGTGTTGCAGGCACATTCTTTACCAACTGAGCCACTAGAGAAGCCCAATGTTATGTGAATTTAACCCTAATGAGGAAAACTACTTTTACACATTTTTGTATGATAGATTAGGAAAGTTCTTAAAACAACATGTAAAGAAAACTGCATGTATTGATGTCTTCTCAGAACTAAACTGGTGCAAGAAAAGTTATGATTAAACTTGCTTAAAAATGGCTACAGAGACAGAGGAATATAATCTCTGTAATTTTCATTCCAGAAATCCACAGTCATATGTCAAGAGATCCAAATCTTTGAACAATTTTCCGCTCAGCTGCAAGACCTCCCATACCTTCTGGAAGTCGTCAAACTTCTTCTGCAGCACTTCAACCTGCTCCAAGTCCGCACCAACCTCCTCACTTGTCAGGGCTGCTTCTTTCTCATTGATCCACTGCTGTAGCTCGTTCGCTTCACGGAACAACATGAACTTCTTACAGCTCTTCTCCAACATGCCTTTACGCTTCTCTCCCAGTTCCAGCAGAGAATGGTACCTGAAGTAATTCAAGAGGGTGACGAGGGAGGGAGGGGAGGTGGGTTAACTTCCTATGGAGGCAGACCACCTCTGTCTTCGAGAGGCGGTCCAAGGCTGTGGGTTGATAAGGATGACGCTGTGGTGGCAGAGTATCAGACAGCAGGTGAAGACACAGGCCCCGAGGACCCACGGACAGCCTCCGGGACAAGCACACACTGCACCGTTCACAATGGGGTGGCGGGGACGGCCCGGCACACTCAGCCCTGGGGCCGCGTGTGCACTGACAACACCACAACCACAGATGACCAAAACCAAGCGTTCAGCACAACACAGGCTCCATGCGACCACAGCTGCCCGATGAGAGATGGACTTGCTGGGCGTGGTGTATGCAGAGGGCCTGTTCTCCTGTCGTATGATTCTGCCAGCAGGCCCCAGGTGGTGGGGGAAGGCACGCTGAGCTTTACAACAGCCTCATTCAGGGTGTTAGTATCTCTGGAACAGTAGGGAATTCCTACTGTTTCTAATGTTAATATACTTATTTCTCAGGAAGTTTTGGCCACTTTGGAAGGAGAAATCACATAAAGCACAATTCATTAGCTGAGGGTTTCTTATGAAGAATCCAACAACACTCGAACCCTTGGGAACCAAAATACAAAAGGCTGAACTCCTGGTATCCTTGCAGATGTGAAAATAGCAAACTTAATACAACTGAGTTGAAAGTTAAAAAAAGATCTAGAATAGAATCTAAGTCTCCAAAAGTGAAATAAAACAGGAACGTGTTACCAAGAACCAGAGACTTTAAGAGGCATTTGGTTTCCTGCCAACAGAGGAGCACTAGGGTTCCGGCCGCGCGGTCTGCTGACAGTGGCTAGTCCAGTAAGAAAGCTAACAGCAGGCAAACTGACCAGGCTCTGAACACACGGCTGCACAGAAGCACCAACGAGAGAAGCGGCCACAGCTGACACGGCTTCACCCGAACCCCTTCCCTCGTGAGCCAAAGCTGCTGCCAGAGACAGGCCCTCCCGCCACCTCGCCTTCCTTGACCAGTGAGCGCCTTCAAGAGAAGCAGGGAAGGGAGGATGGACAGGGGCGGTGGGTGGTGCTCGGCAGGGCTTCCGGCCTACTCACAGTTCTTCCACCTGTTTCATACGCAGAGACACGCTGCCAGCCTCCTTAGTTACGCGCGTCCTGCACAGGGGGGCACAGCAAAAGCACGCATGGATTAGTGGGTTAATCCACGGGGTGTGAGGTAGCGGCTCCGATGGGGGCCAGGACGGTGGACGCTTCAAGGGGGAAATGATGGAGTCATTCGAGAGCTCTTGGAAGCAGGCTAGGCAGGGAATGAAGTCACAGTAAGGAAAGAGCAAGAAAATCAAATCCAATGACATGAGAGAGTTAGTTCACCTTTGTGCTTAAGGCAGTAAACATTCCTTGGCTAGAGACACTGGTCGCTTCACAGAGCCAGGCCAGGGTACAGTGACTGCCCGGAGTTAGAGGTTTTCCTGAGGGCTGACACGCAACTGGAGTCAGTGATCTGGTCCACTTTTTTGCTCTCATATTTATGATCCAGGCCAAAACCTCTCATTCTTAGCAGTAACAGAAAGCATCGGTAAGTGTATAAAAACTGACCTCTGCAGGGATCAACAGGGTCAAAAAAGTTCTACCATTCCAGCCTCTCGTCAGAGTGTACTTCCCGGCTATCACCCAGGTGTCCAGAGCTTTAGATCTCATTAGTGGTGCAAGATGTACCCTAAAAGAGGGGTGCGTGTCTTTAAGGGAGCTTAGCCACAGGAAAGAGTGCAGAGCCATTTCCTAAAACATACACTCCACTCTTAGAGCACAAAACCATGGTAGAGAAACGCACCTCCTGAACTGGAGAACAAAGATCCAGATGGTGATAATTAGCAAACGTTGTTTAGGAAAAGCAACTGGCAAATGCAGGGAAAACAACAAACCAGAGGATAAAAAAGGGATCGTAGGTTCCTAGGATCGGAGCTGTGTGGGTAAGCTATGCCGTGGGGACGGGGGGAGAGTACACCTTCGAGCGCAGATGGGCACCGGGAGAGCCCCCGCCCTGGAGCCTCAGCTCAGGGAGGCCTCCACCGCAGCCCCTCACAAACGCACGGCGCAGGCGCAGACCTCCACCGGCCCTCTGCCACCGCCCGCGAGGTCCTTACTGGCTGTCGATCTGCTCCTGCCGCAGCGCGATGCTGCCCTGCTCTTCCAGGAGGTTCTCCCGGGAGGCCGACTGCGCGGGGTCCAGCTTCTTCACGTAGGCAGCCGGCACGAAGCCCTGCCGGTCGTTCACTTCCACTTTCCACCAGTCCTACAGGGAAAAAGAGACTGTCTTCATGGCAAATTCCTCCCGACGGAGGGAGAACCCAAGGAGGTCCGTGCACACACGCGTGCACACATGAAGAGCTCTAGTCACGTCATGAGGGTCCAGTGACGGTACCAAAGTCATCTGGTGTGAAGATGGGAATTTCGGTCCCCTCGTGACCTGCCGTGTATGGGGAGGGTCATAAGCGAGGCAGCCATGACTTCACTGGAGCAGGAAGGCCACCTTCTCTTTTGTACAGATGCCCCAGGATTGTGCTAACACGGCAGCCTCTAGCCATACTTCAGGAAATTTAATAAAACCTCAGATGCTCTGGGACCTCCGAAGCCCCCCGTGATTGCCTATGACCAGTGGCTTCTGTGGGGCCAACACAGACACACAGTCTGCCATGACCACAGCTTCTACTAGGGGAGGCTGCTCCTGAGTAAACCAGAGTCAGACCAGGCAGTTAGCTTAGGTTTAGAGTCAGCAGAACAACACTGGCCAGGGTTTCCTCAAAGTCCCACAACCAGGTGAGCTGAGTGGCTGGGAACAGGAGGTGCCTAACACTTCTCCAGCCTACACCAAGACAGGGGGCAGGATCTTGGGGGGCTCTTCAGATGATGGCCTCATTCCAAGGCCATGGTCAATCAGAATACGTTAAGGAAGAAAGACTGATGAACCAGGCAGCACTGAACTTGGAGAAGATGAGAAGGCGGAGCCTACAGGGTGATGCTGGAGCCTGTCTTCAACCCTCTGCTGTGGGGCCCTTCAGTCTAGAACCAACAGGTACCAGTGACAGAGAAGCAGACTTTGGCTCAAAAGAGAAAAAAATTCCACTTGGAAGTGGTCCATGATGAAAAAGCTCTCCTTGAGAGTACGAGTCACTACCCTAGCTCTCAGGTATATATGGAAACAGACTGGTCATCTCAATCACAGGCAAAACAGTAAACCCACACGACATGGCAGACTGACCTGGAAATTCTAGTAACTTCAAGTTTTAAACCAGCCTCATCCTGGAAAGACAAGCTCCCAAGACACCTAATACATGGAAACCACCCCCAGTCATCCTCTGTGCTTACCTTGTTGGTGCTGTTGAGTAAGGTGAGAATGTCTCCTTTCTTCATGGTAACCTCTCGGGGACTCTTCTCCTGATAGTCATAGAGCGCCAAGACCAGCTCCTTCCCAGTCTCGTCATCCATGGGGGCCACTTGTTGCTAAAAATCCAAAGGAAGGGCAAACACAGTTACGGGATGTCTCCAGAGTGCCGTCTCAGCCACTGCAGATCTAACCTCAGCAGGAGACCCACATTCACCAAACACACGCTGGTGACAGTTCTCCTCTGAAGCTACCAACAAGATCTGATTCAGGAAGCTCAGCGGTCTGGGACCTTTAAGGTCACAGGAAAGTCACCTACAGGCGCTTCCCTGGTGGGTCAGTGGTTAAGAATCCGCCTGCCAATGCAGGAGACACAGGTTTGATCTCTGGTCCAGGAAGATCCCACATGCCTTGGAAAACCTAAGCCTGTGCACTCAACTGTTGAGCCTGGGTACCCCAACTACTGAGCCCACATGCCCTAGAGACTGTGCACCACAGAGAAGAGCAGCCCCCGCTTTCTGCAACTAGAGAAAGCCCATGAAGCAATGAAGAACCAACACAGCTAAAAACACATAAATAAAAGAATGTCACCTATGATCATGCCACCTGCTGTCAGCATCTGGGTCTTCTGGCCTCCCTGCTCCCTGGCCCCCACCCAACCCCTGGGATCTCGCAATTGCTGACAGGAAAAGCCTCGCTTACCCGGCACGACTGGGCCTGCTCTCGCAGGGCCTGGATGCTGCTGCCATAGGCGCTGAGATCCGACATCAATGCCTCGTGCTTCTTTAGCAGAGCCTGAAATCCAAGGCACACAAGGCGACCCTGAGCAAGGAGCCAGAGCAGCCCCTCTGCCTCCCCAACACGCCATCTGCCTCTGAAATCTGTTTAGCTACCCGGCGACTTGATCACTCTCTCTCCCTTTATATGATAAACACTTAACGTGGACAAAATATTACGTTTTCTATTATCTTTTCATCCATACTTAATGATGCAATCCTTGAAACAGATGAGGAGTCATAAAGAACATCATCACACGTAGTGATCCACCACCCATCCTGAGAATTGAACACTCCTGGTAAGTGGCAGCTGGGCACATGCCACCCTCCTCCAGAAACCCCCTTCCCACCACCCTCGGTGCTTCCTACTTCTCCAAATCCTATCAGGTTGGGTCAATACTCAGCTCATGACGGTTTATGTGAAGAGGCAAGAAAAGGCAGGCACACGGCTACATCTAGACCTTCACGAATAAAATTTAATAATTCCATTCAAAAAAGATGACTAACAAAAAACTGTGCTTATGTACACATATGTATACAGAAAAAATGAAGAACGGAGACATGGTCACGGCTAAGAGTGAAAGACCAAGGCTGCC
The DNA here is from genome assembly GCF_029407905.1 of Bubalus kerabau. Taxonomy (NCBI): domain Eukaryota; kingdom Metazoa; phylum Chordata; class Mammalia; order Artiodactyla; family Bovidae; genus Bubalus; species Bubalus kerabau. The sequence continues at coordinate 101,952,464 of NC_073634.1, read as the reverse complement.
TCTTCTCTTTTGCGAGCATAATAGAATTACCAGAGGAAAGCGGAAGATGCTGGAACACCTTAAAAGCCATGAGACCTGCACGCGTGGTCATTCTCCTAACCGGCCCCAGCCCGAGCCTGGTACCCCCAGTAAGCATCACCTCGGCCGAGTCCTCATCTTTGCCATAGTCAGTGCTGCCCACGATGGGCTCCTTCTCCCGCATCCAGGACTCAGCCTCGTTGGCATCGGCAAAGTACTGCTGGGCCTGCAGCGAGTCCTCCAGGTCCTGCCGCCGCTGGGAGGCCTTGGACTTCAGCGACTCCCACTTCTGGTTCAGCTCATGGAGCTTGGCCTTCACGTCCTCGGCAGCAAAATGGCCTGTAGGGCGGGCAGGGGAAGGACAGTGAGAAACATGGGGACAAACAAGGTCCTCTGAGCACTCACAGCCTCTGCGACTCTGTCCAGGGAGCCAGGTCCCTTCATGTTCCCAGTTTTATATGAGGCCCAGGTTCCAACCCTTTAACAGATCTCCTCAGACCACGCTGTCTGTCTAGACTCTAAGCAGATGCCCTATTTGGCATTAGTGATGTCATCATAAACAAACAATAAGACCCACAGCCCCCGCCTACTCTCCATCATGGAGACTCGTTGAGTGCTGGGCACTGTCTCAGGCTCCTCAGTATTTGACCTCAGTCTTCTCAACAGGAGAAGGAAATGGCAACCCACTCTAGTGTTCTTGCCTGGAGAATCCCAGGCACGGGGGAGCCTGGTGGGCTGCCGTCTCTGGGGTCGCACAGAGTCGGACACGACTGAAGCGACCTAGCAGCAGCAGCAGTCTTCTCAACTGTGGGAGAAGTTGAGAAGCTGGCGGCTGGGGGGTGAGTTCAGGTTCAGAAAGGTTATGGACTAGTCAGAGTCACAGTCAGGAGATGGGGGGACACTCTTCAACCCCTAGCCCAGCCTGACCCGGGACCGTGCACTCAGTGGGCGAAACGACAAACGAGAACAAAGCCACTTCCTGATGACACTCACCCTCCTCCACCATGGCATTCCCCTTCTGTGTGACTGCTTTGATGCGGGGCTCGTGGCCAGCAATTTCTGCTTGTAGCGCTTGGTGTTTCTTTAGCAGGTTCTGGACTCCAATTAAATCTTTGCCTGAAAGAGAAACCACTCCCGAGTCAAGAGAAAAGTCAACCCCATCACTCTCAGCTTTCCCCACGGTTTCACTTAAAAACCCAGTTCAACTGAAACTTGACTTTGCTCATTCGGACACGGGTCCCCCTCCCTTTCCTAACTGGACTTCCGTCTGACAGAGGCAGGCTGACCTCTGTTGGTGGAGGCGGCAATGGGTTCTTTCTCCCGAATCCACGTCTCCTCATCCTCGACGTCACGGAAGAGCTGCTGCAACCGCAGGGAATCAGCCAGCTTCTGCTTCCGGGCAACCATGGGCTCCTTGAGCGCCTCGTAGCGAGCTACCAGGGCCTCCTGCTTCTTCTTGATGTTTTCAGCATCAAAGTGGCCCGCGTCCTGGAACTGGCGGGCTTGGATAGTGATGCCATCGATGCGATCCTGGAGACGGGAAGGACAGAGTGTTGAAAGCCTGGCCCGGGGCCGGCCAAGTGTGTTCTGGACATCTCTTGGCTGACGTCATTGCCTCAGGTGTGGTTTGCTCACACACTGAGAAAATGCACACAGTTGTTTCCCTGAGTGCACTTCCAGCCGCCCTTTCCCCATTTGGGGCTCCCAGGAAGCTCCAAGGGCAAGCAGACCAACCTGAACAGAAGCAAGCGGTGCATCCACGATTCTCTAAGGCATCGACACACTTCATACCCCCCGAACTGACTGGCCTTGGCTGACCGGCCCCTCTTGCTCCCGCGCCCATGGCCCCACATCCACGTCCAGGGCCCGTACCTGGTGAGCTGCCACGTCAGCCTCCAGCAGGGCGTGCTTCTTCTGGAGGTTCTGGACATTGGTGAGGTCTTTGCCGTAGTCGTCCGAGGCCAGATGACCTTCCACTTCATACAGCCACAGCTCGATGTCCTCAACATTGCGGTTAAACTGCTGCTGCTGGTTAGCCTCGCGGAGCTTTATGCCTGCTCAAGGAAGCAAGGTTGAGTCTGTGAGTGAGTATCACCCTTCTGCCAGCGCTGCTCGTAAACAGTGGCACCTCTCGGAAGGACCACGGCGGGGCAGGGTTTCAGTGATGGCTTCACGTCTATCACAAGGTGAAGAAAAACTGCAAGCTTGGCTCTGCCTTCCAAATGCGGAGCTGGAATGAGCCCCATGGGTTAAGAGCTGACGAATGGTTAGCTGCCCTCGGCTCACAGCAGACCTCTTCTAGTGACGAGGCCCCAGCCAACCAGGCCCACTGACCGAATCAGCCCCTCCTCTCTCAGGTTCCCCCACCAGCCAGTACACACAGTCACATCCGCCAACCCTGCACATCATTAGGCACCCACGCAGCTGACTCCCTCAGGAAGTGAGCCCCAGTGCCCAGTCACCTGGTGCAGCTCGCCTAGGTGGTCCAAGTACTTAAACCAGGGACGAGCATTTAACTCTCTAAACCTACCACAACCCCGTGCATGCTTCCCCTCACCTTTCAGCTCCGTGGCCTCCAGCAGCTTCTTCCACAGACTGATGACCTCATTCATCCGAGCCGCCACCTCGTCCTTGGCATAGTGGTCGACGTCGATCAGCTTCTGCCCGGCTTTCTCCAGGGCATCAATGCGGCTCTGGTTTGCCGAGAGCTCGGCCTCAAAGGCCTGGTGCTTCTGCACTTTCCCTTGTAGGTTGGATGGGTCCTGCCAAGAAAGAGGTTCTCTCTCGAACCACAGGACAGCAAGTTACGCTGCACTGCACTCGCATGTATCTTCCCAGGGGACGTATGAAACCGCCAGCTTACATTCCGTAGTGTGTTTTTGAAATTTCCAATCTCTTTCTTTAGCTACATCTATTTGTAAGCGTGGTGTCTGGCTTACAGACCAAGGGCTACATGACACTGCTGACAGGATCTTACTTTATAAGCTTCATCTGTAGCTGTTTTCATCTTCTCGTTGACCCAACTCTTGAGCTCATCAGAGTCACGGAAAAACTGCTGCAAGTGGAAGGAATCTGCAAGCTGAGCACGGCGGTACATGGCTCTCTCATGCAGGGCGTTGCGACGGCTCAGCAGCTGGAAAGCAAGGCCCCCTGTGAGTCTCCACTCTCACACCTAACTGACCTGCCTTGGGAGGGACACCCATGGATGGAAAGGAGGCTAGTGAGGAAGTTGTGCACTCACTGCGTCTCGCCGGGTGGCCACATCTTCCATCGCGTAGTGGTTGTTCTGAATCAGCTTGGTGGCAAACTCATCTAAGGCCTAGGAGGAAGAAGAGGGTTTGTCACTGGTGAGGGCTCATCACAGCTCGGCCCACAGAGGGGAGTGCAGAACACAGCACAAAACGCTCTAGACCATGTCAAGGACTTCACTCTGAGGTTTGCTATGACAACCTTTATCCATTCACTTCCGAGTTTTTACTTGACGTCCTCAGTCAGATGGCTCAGTAATGCTAGCTTCACTCAGGACTGCAGACGCTGGCTGCAGTTAATGTCGGGGCAGGATCTGACGGGGTCAGACACAGGTTACCAGCCTTTCAATTCCTAAGTCTTTTTTTCAGCCAAACCACATAGCATGCAGGATCTTACTTCCCTGACCAGGAATCAAATCCATACCACCTGCAGTGGAAGCTGAGCATCATAATCACGGTAACTCCTCAATTCCTACTTCCAAGATCAGTGCTCAATGGGGAAAAAACCTTTTACCTTAGTTCTTAACTACTTTAACAGGGAGGAAATCTCAACCTGGAGGTTTACATCAAGAGAACAATTTCATTCTAAAAGCTGTGCTGTGTCTCCAGCAAGGTGGCTGATCACCCTCTCGAGGGTGTAAGCACCCGGAGACTTCTCTGACTCTGCTCGGAAGCCTCTCAGAACAAGAGACCTCCGCTGACACTAAGGATCACGTGACGGCATGGACGCCAGGAAGGTGTCTTACTGTGATCTTCTCCTCCTGGGCGCTGAGGGACTTCTCAAAGTCTTCGTGCTTCTTGAGAAGCGCTTCCACACTATCCAAGGAATCGCCCAGGTCTTCGTTCAACAGGAACGCCTTACAGGAGGAAACACAGTGTTGACATAATGTCCGACGCCCTTCACCTCTCAGGGCTAGAAAGCAAAGGCTGCTGAGGCCACAATACAGAAAGGAGGGGAACAATGACTATGGCCATGAAACTCTCAGGTCTCCCCTGGAAGCCAGAGGTCCTTCCAGATTCACTTAAAACCAATCCAGCAAGAGCATGAAACCCTCGTTCTACCCTCTACTGAAACTTTGCTCCAATAGCTTTCATTACCTCTAGTAGATTTAATTCACACAAAATGCAAAATTTTAAGGGAAAAGAAAATCTAACAAAAAACTTTATACCATCACAGTCCTCTGAAAAACTGGATCCTTTCCTGAGGGCCCTTCAGTCTCAGCAATAGGAATGGTGTTGATAGGGGCCATGGAAGCCGGCAACGCCTCCCTCCGCATGACGCAGAACTAAACCCGCACCGAACGGGCCAGCGGAACAGCACGGCACAGGTGGCCAGCTGCCTACCCCACTCACCTCCTGCTTGCTCATCCAGTTGTCCACCTGCTCCGTGTCACGGTAGAAGAGCTGCAGGTCCATGCACTGCTCATACTGCTGCCGTCGCAGCTCCCAGAGCTCCAGCAGCGCGGCCCGCTCCTCGGACAGGACGGTCAGCTAGGGCGGCAGTGGTGGGGTGGGGAACAGGGGAGGGGAGGGGAACGTCAGACACAGAGGCTCCCGGCATTTCTAATCCTCTGCTAACCTTCAGGCCTTGGTTCTGACTTGCACAAGAAGGATAGCATTCACTTGCACGTGTCAGCCAAGTCACACACACACACACACACACGCACACCACAGATCCTGAGGGTTTGCATGGTCATGCTAAACCTAAGAGTTGGCCCTGTTTGAATGAACCTAGAATTATTAATAATTTATTGCCATATTATCACATATAATGTTAGGTAGACATGACAAATAAACCTCTGGTGGAAGAAAAAGGGCACGTATGTAAAAGTGAGGCAGCATAGGAGGAGCAGGGACTCTTAGGTGAGAGGTGTCAACTGAGTGGGTTCTCCTCAGAACACACTCACTAGATTCATCAATGCCTAAGACCTAATTTGAAGGCTGTAAAGTTAACGACAATAAAGTGTGTCTTTAAAATGTCTCTTCCTGGTCTATATAGTATTAAAAACATAAAAATCATTATTTAATGTACCTCAGGTATCTTTACAAAGATACTTTGAAACTTTGGAATTATATACACATACACATAATTTAATGTTTCCTCTCAACTCTAGCTACCAATGCAGGAATCAGCTCTCTGCAAAGTCGTAGGAAATGTGTTGCATGTGGCCCACACAAATGGAACTTTCTTTAATCAATCACCATGCATCTCCTTTTTAAATCTCTCGAAGTGTTTGCTGCTCCTTAACTTCCAGGCAGAATCTCCTGCGTTAAATTTTCTCTGACACTGTGGCGAATGCAACATCTGGATATTTAAGGATGGATAACAGCTTTCAGAGACTTTTATTAAAAGACCCTTTCTCCTCTCATACCTTCTCCCTCACTTCATCTGAGGCGTAGTGACCAGCTGCAAGCAGGGCCTGTCCAGACTCATCTGCAGATTTAAAGCTATCTTCATGTGCGTCAATTTCACCCTAATGGGGGGGAAAAGGGACAATTTATGTCCACCACTTTGTAACAAAGAGTAAGTTGTTGAATTTTGTATAACCATTCAAATCAGGAATATCACATCTAGAATGAGGACAAACCAAAGAGGACGCCAGGTTTGCTAGTATCAGCCCAGGTAACCACACCGGAGAGCACAGCTTACTAACAAGTCTGCTTCCTACTGGCTTTTCGTGCCATCTGTCAAACCATCAAGTGTCCACATATCTACAGGGCCCGAGCTCTCCATCATCTGTTCCACTGGTCTATTTCAGGTCTCCTTGTGCCAGATAAACTTATGATTTTATAATAACTGGTAGGAAGAGTCCCTCCTCTGTTCTTCATAATTGTCTCAGCTGGTTTTAATTTTTTTTTCCTTCCAAATTAAATTACTTTCACATTTATTTATGTGGCTCTAGTGGGTCTTGGATGTGGCATGTGTACTTTTGGCTGTGGCAGGTAGGATCTAGCTCCCTGACCAGGGGCTGCACACAGGCCCCCTGCACTGGGAGTGAGGAATCTTAGCCACTGGACCACAGGGAAATCCCTTCCAATTTTATTTTAAAATCAGCATGTTTCATCTCAGACACAAAGGCCTCTGGGCTTCTGCCTGGAACTGCACTGCATACATACATCCTGGGGAGAATTTGCGCCTCTACAAGCAATCATTCCACCATGCCCACCCCTTTATTCTGTTTCTCCCCTTTCCTCAAAACTGTACAGCTTTCTGCACACATGTCTTAAACAACTTTTGTTAGATTCCCAAGGACTTTATATTTTCTCATGCGATAATTAGTATTTTTAAAAATTACGCTTTTAACTGCTGCTAGTCCAGAGGGGACTGTCTGACTTTTGTATATTGATTTTTTATATCTAGCACCTCAGAAGATTTATAGTAATAATTTTTCAAACCTTAACAGTGTTTTCCAAAATTACTTAGCCACAGAAAACCCTTTTCTTAAGGTATAAAGCCTGTTAAGATCTCATAAAACTAATTTCCCATGGACATACTTTGGAAAAAGAGCAGATTATGAAGTTTAGATTTACTCAAACCAACCACGAAGTTCAGCATTTAAAGATTTTTCAAGATGGCACAGGATACATATGCAAAACAGCAGCATCTCCACCCTGCTAGAGCTTGGCCCTTTGATTTTATGAATCATGGTTAAATGAGTTACATATCAGGAGAGTAACCATCTATTCGGAGAAGGCAATGGCACCCCACTCCAGTACTCTTGCCTGGAAAATCCCATGGATGGAGGAACCTGGTAGGCTGCAGTCCATGGGGTCGCTAAGAGTCAGACACGACTGAGCGACTTCACTTTCACTTTTCACTTTCACGCACTGGAGAAGGAAATGGCAACCCACTCCAGTGTTCTTGCCTGGAGAATCCCAGGGACAGGGGAGCCTGGTGAGCTGCCGTCTATGGGGTCGCACAGAGTCGGACATGACTGAAGCGACTTAGCAGCAGCAGCAACCATCTATTAGAAGCAGAAAAAGCAAGACTCCAAAGGCAAAACCAGCCCCAATCCCCATGGTGAGAGCTACCTGTGAGCAAGGTTTCAGCCACTCCAGGCTGGAAGTAACAGAGCTACAGCCACACACTATAAGCTCACGGCTTTACTTCTGGAAGATCCTGGAAACACTACCTTGTGCTCCTGATGCCTATCCAGCAGGGCTTCGGCTCCGGCCACATCGTTGGCAAGTTCATCTGCGTTGATGAGGGCTTTCATCTCAGTGACCCAGCTGGTGAGGTCTCGGAAGTCGGCAAGGAAGCGCTGAAGCCTGGGAAACCAAAGGTCCATAAGCAGAGGTCTCCAGGGGAGGCCCCGGGTGGAAGATGCCACCCCAGAGCTCCAAATTCTATGTCCTCAAGAGTCTAACAAGTTATACAAACTCTAGCCCTGGGAAAGGGAGGACTCTTCCAATCTAGACTAGCAAAAGACGACTGAAATCAATCCTTCAGAATTTAGGCTCTGTCCATCACTGTAATTCCCTGAGCTTGTCCCTTATGTTCAACTTCCTTGTGATTCCCAAATTCAACTCCTAGTTACTAGTAAGAAATACTATTTCCCTTTCAATTTCTGATTTACTCAATTTTAACAGAATATTTTACATGATGCTCAGATTGCTAAATACTTATTGCTAATAGGTATTTCCACTTATATTGGTTCTAACAAAGTGATACGGACTGGAAAAAAGACATTTACAAAGTTATCAATACTGTGCATTTATATACAAACACTACAAAGTTGTCACGTCTCTAAATATAATATAGAAATACATTAATATACAACAAGGAAATATATGACAAATATAGTAAGAAAAAGTCTTCTGCATCTTCTTACTAGAGGAAAGCTATGAAGCTATACCAAAGCTGTAACACGTTCTCCTTGTTACAGAGAACTAACCATCAATTCTGACCTCAACTCTAAAACAAAAACTTCACAGTACAGGCTGTGGAGCCCTGGAGGAGTGCTTCTACCTGTAGGAATCGTTGAGACGTGCGTGTCTCTCCGCGGCCAGGGTGCGGATCTGCTCCCAGTTGGTGATCAGCTCCTCTCGCTTCACCTGGATCTGGGTGGCACTCAGAGGGTGGGACTGCTGCAGGCGGTCAGCCTCGGCACACAGGGCTTTGACCTGGAGACACACGCTCGTCAGGGCTGCTCTTCCGACCCTGGCGAGTAACTCAGTCACAGAAACAGCTGCCTTCCAAACCCACCTTGTCCTCCAAGGCAGCAAGATCTCTCTCCAAACCCTCGTGTTTCCGAAGTAAAGCCTGGACGCTGGCCAGGTCCCGGCCAAAGTCATCAGAGGCCATTAACTGTTCCTTCTCCTTAATCCAGCTGATGGTCTCGTCCACATCCCTACAACACAGAGGCACCCGTTTGTCTGTAGCTACGTCATCCATCCGGGACTGGGATGCCACACAGGGCCGAGACCCAGTCAGCCCCACACTTTCTTCAACTCCCCGTAGGCTTCACCACGCCCGGCCGGGAGACCCCATTCCTGCAAGCCCCCTCAGCTTGGTACCTGTTAAAGCGTTGGACCTCAGCTGCCCCGAACAGCTTCCCCTGCCGCTGGAGGGCCAGGCCCTTCAGCCGCTGCCAGGCCGCATTCACCTCGTCCTGCTTTGTCTTGATCAGCTCCTCCTCAGGGTGCTGCTCCTGGGCCAGGAAGGGCAGACACTCAGACCGGCACCTGTGGCCCCGTCACTGCTCACCTGGCCTTGGCTCCCTGACATGTCTGCCTCAGCAATCCTGACTGTTCTGAAGAATCACTGGCTTTTTGTGTGGAATGGAGGGAAGCTCCTTCCACGGGAGCTTCATTTCTTGTTCTATAAAAAGGCGAGAGCCCTTGTCTGCGCCCAGGAGCCATGTGGTGCTTCTCCAGAGCAGTTCTGGACGTCTGTAGCAGCCCCTGCACTGACATCCTGCAGCGGCGCCTGCCTGGGCGCCTCACGAACGACTGCTCGCCCCAAGTTCAGGGTGTCCGCTGTCATCAGGCTACCGAGAAGCACGCCTGCCCAGAAACATGGCTTTCAGATCTGTTCCTGACTTCACACTGGAGACACTCCTTTCAAAGTCTCCTTCCTCACTAACCACATTGTGTCTTGTTTAAATAACAGGTAAAGTGATAAGGCAAAGCACTCCTGGGCTGTGGGACCCCCTGTGGGATCTGGGGTTTGGCCCGCCTGCTCTCCTTGGCACGACCCAGGGATGGCCCAGGATCCTGAGGATCCCATGATCCTGTCATGTGGAAGGCGAGGTTATGTCTGAGGAATGCTGGTTCTCCTCTCATCACTGAGCCAAGAGGAAACAAATGCCAGTCCTGAAGGATCTACAGGTTTCAAGTGTGCACCCCCATCCCCCAAATCAAGTTTTCCCTAAAGCAAAAACTCCTGTGGTCACTGTACTGGACATCTCTGGAGCCATGCAGGGTGGGCAATGATAAATCAGCAGCGATAGGTGGTCCCACTCCCCTCTGGCTGCAGAGCTCCCAGGGGAGAGCCTTGTTTCATTACAGGGCTCCCCCGCTCCCAGGAGTCCAGGGAAGCTCCGACTCAAAAAGAGTATTGAGGTGGCGGTGGACTCCTGCCAACCCTCTTCAACTTTCGCCACCACACCCTAGTCTGAGAAACCCTGATGCCCAACTTCAACAGCCCATAAAAGCTTCACCAAGCTCTACCTGAAAATGGGCGGAGTAAAGAGATCAAATGAACTCTGCCCTTCCTGCCCACAGCCACAAGTTGAAAAGTGTATTCTAACGTAGGAGTGAGCAATACTGCTGCCTTACTGAGATCTAAACAGGACTCAGACATGCTTTATCAAAACCTGCTCACCCAGAAACCAGGCACCTAATCAAAATTTTCCTTCTGGAAAAATTAATGAAGTTGTATCACATTAATATTAATGTAAAGGCAGTTACCATAACGCTGCTATGAGAACACGCAGCACTTTCCCATTTACCTGAATGAGCTTGGCAGCGAACTGGTTCACTTCATTGACTCTCTCTTCGTGGGCAGCCATGTCTGTCTGAAACTCTTCGAATTTCTTCTGTAACACCTCCACATGCTCCAGGTCCTGGCCCAGCTCCTCAGACGTCACAATGGCTTCCTGTTTGGGGACCACAGCAGAGCCAGAGTCACCAAGACACACTCGGGCACAGTGGCTCCCAAAACCCATTATGAAATGGGTGCCGGAGGGGCTGCAGCCACTTCAGGGTCGTGCAGTTTACTGCGTGCTCCTCTCCTAGTTAGGAGGTCAGGGTCATGGCATCTCCCTCCTGCTCAAACGTACCTTGTCATTGATCCAGTCCATCACGTCCTCACACTCCCGCAAGTACTGCACCAGCTTCTGGGCCTGCAGCAGCTTGATGCCTTTCTCCCGCATCTTCTCCAGGAGCAATTCCCACTGGCGGTGCAGCTCCATCAGACGAGTCTGGAGGTTAAAGAGCCCCACACCCCCCACATGAGAGCCACGTCTGGGGGACCTGGCTCCTCCACGGAGCTCCAACCAGCTAGACACCTCCCAGAGCTCTGAACCAGTCTTTTTCAAGATAATGCCTACGCTGAAGGGAAATGGTAAACTGAACTGAGAAGACGTAAACACGCATACTTCACAGTGTTTTGGTAGGTCTTAAAGTTGACCTATCAAACAACTGACCTTTTGTAAGTATGTGTATTCTAGTTTACTCCAAAGAACTTAACTATTATCTTATAATTACCAATTATTATTGATATATTATTGGTAAGTCTTTAGGTAATGTTTTTAGTTCTTATTAATTGTTAAGTTATGACAGTGGGATTTCTAGGTCAGAAGACTTGGGGAGGGAAAGATGAGGTGTCATCGAGGAACAGCAGCAGGAATCACTGAAGGGTGTGTCCTGAATTCACAGAGGTAAAGTGGAAAGAACAAGAGGTCCTGAAGGCATCATACGTGTAAAGAAATAATTACAAGGCACAAGTGAAGAGGCCTTAGTACAAAGGAAAAAAGATGGCATCCTGAAACACAATCAACGTTCAAAGAGGATTCGTGGCCTAAGTTGTTTTGGTGCTTCTGTGAGAAGATACAGCGTGTGGTACACAGTTCATCCCAAGAAAGGCTGACAGCAAGCTGCACCCAGGTGGCAGCCACAGGTCCAAACAGTCCCTTCCCAGCATCTTGGGTTCTCATAGCACAGCCCTAGTAAGGACTCGTCGGGAACTGGGGCAATTATCATCAGTTCATGCTTAGGCGATGTGTTCTGGCATTCTAACCCAATTTCAGGGTGCTGATTATGCCTACCCAAGATACTGGGAGTTTCTGGGTCACACAGACAGAAACGAGTGACACACACACACACCCCGCCAGGAGAGAGGCCTGGGGTCCACCCATCGTCGAGACGCCACTCCCCACAAACTGAAAGAGTGAAAGCCACAGGCGAGTCGACGTGGGTGGATTCTCTTAGAAACAAGTACGGGTGGTTCATTTGAAAGGAGAAAACAGTGGGAGGAAAATAAATGCTCACACAATTCAACTTCCACCACGACAGTCACTTTCATTGCCAATGGTTAAACCAGAGTCCACCAAAGCGAAGGAAGTGACGGGCATTCCCAGGCAAGCAGGGGCAAGGCAACCAACGGCAAGTCCATATCCACCTACTCGGATGTGGGAGCCAATGTGGGTGGCAGTCACTATGGGGCGCCATGCCGTCCGGTATGGTGTGAAAGTCTAAACCGGTGACAGACAGGTTATCCAGGACATGGTCCTTCACACACCACCCACCTTCCTCTATGTTAACACTGACTGCCCAAACTAGGCTACTGAGTTACCGGGCCAGACCAATTACCAAGTGGGATGACTGTGGGATCTGGGTGCATGAACATTGGGATTCTATGAGAACCTTTTGCTCAGGGGAAAAAAAAATTTCTTCATTAACTTTTGGCCTCACTGCACGGCATGTGGGATCTTAGTTCCCCGACCAGGAACTGAACCTGTGCCCTCAGCAGTGGAAGCGCGGAGTCTTAATCACTGGACCACCCAGGAAACCCTCACTTCACTCAAAATGGGGTCACAGAAGGCTCCAAAAATCCTTCCCTACAAGTCAGCTGTCAGTCCCTCACATCTCTCGCTGCCACACCCTCCAGGGAAAACCGGGGCCAGGCCTGTTTCAGGACTAAGCAGCTTTCCCACTGCTGTGTGTCTCATCGTGTCAACACTGCAGGTCTGACAGAGGCCAGTTTCAGAAGCTCACTGGCGTGTGAGAGCGGGAGCGGGCAGGGCGGCAGGTGCGTGGGGAAACGCGCCGACAGCTGGCGGGGTGGAGCGGAATTCCTGGCTGACTCAGGTGGGTTTCTCAACAGAGGCCTGAGCAAGCAGGAGCAGCTCTGAGGGGCAGTCAGGAGAAATTACGGAAAGAAGGTAGGAGTGAAACATGGGCTGGGAAAATAAAGCGAGTAATTGTGACCGGAGATTGAAACACTGGTTCTGTCACCTGTTAGCTGTGGGAACCTAGGCAAGTCACTCAAACTTCTAAGCCTCTGTTCCTACCCTTCTAGGCTACGGTTCCCTCGCAAGCTTCCCTTGAAGATTAGAGATAATGGATGTAAAAGTCCTGGTGAAGTGTTTGCACCTAAATGGCTGCTCACAGCTTCTCAACAAAGAGTAGCTAGTGCTTTCTAATGCTGCTTTAATAAGATCTCTTAAGAGGGAAGAGGGGACTGAAGGGAGCTCTGGGTCTCCTGCCCTCGGACTGATTACTAAAGCCAAACACGTCATCTGTATCTCACGTTCCCTGTAACCTGATTAAACTAGCCCAGAGCAGCCCCATTCACTCTGGCTGATTTCATTTACAGTAAGACTATACACAAGAGTGGGGAAATGGGCAGATATGGCTGTGCCATGTGGCATGCAGGACCTTAGTTCCCCAACCAAGGTCTGAACCCGTGGCCCCCTGAAGTGGAAGAGCAGTCTTGACCACTGGACCACTAGGGAAGTCCTATGTCTTTGTATTTAATTGCAGAGACATGTATTACACTGCCCAAATGGGTTCAATGTAGTAATTAAATGATTGGTCATACGGCAATTAGAATTTACTTCCTATTTACAATCATTCCTAGTTAACAGTTTATTATTAACAATATAAGACTAATTGCAAGTCTTCAATAAGAGACTGCACAGTATATGAGAGCAAAAGAGACACTACAAGTATTTACTGCTAAAAACCACTAGACGAGATCCTAAGGGAATGACGTCCCTGTGGATGTTCCACCGTGGATCTCACTCAGGGAACGGCAGAGGAAGGAATATTTCTAGCTGGGGCTTAAGAATGTAGCTTCCATCTCAGTCTTTGGGACTGCCTTGACACATCAAGGACTGAAAAGGCTGGTCCCTCAATGGAATGAGACTTAGGATAATAAAGAACAAAACACGTAGATAAGAAAGAAATCAAAGACAGAAGACAGCATCCAGTCATGAGAAACTAAGTCTGCATACCTCACCCTAAAAAGCCTTGTTTTCCCTTAATACCTTGGCATTGGAATTGTCAAAACAAAACAGAGAAAAACTAATTATGGCCCCAAACCCAACGCATGGCACCCAAACAAGTCAGACAGAGTCTGAGGACTCCTGCTTCATAGTCAGTTACACAGCCAGGGTCACCGACCAACAGGTAGCACACTGTGAGGTCATTCCTCACAGCCGGACCTTTAACAGGCTTGCTGACCAGACCTCAGTAAATCCTCCTGGGGCAAGGCACCAAGATCCAGAGAGAGCTTCCTGACACAGAACCTGACGGTGTCTGTGATTGATCGCACTCATCTTTGTGTCCTAATCCCTAAATTCACCAATATGTTCTTCTCTCCAGTGATCACTCTTCTTCACAGTCTACCTGCATCCTTGTTTGTTCTATAAGGAGAACATTAACTTCCTCATCGAGCACACGCATGCTTCTTTACAGGCATACTGAGTCTTTGTATTACAAAGGCAGGCTACAGGGAGCTCCATTAGGGTACTTCACAAATTCCTTTAAGAAACTAGGAAAATCTATCTCCTCAGGAACCCAAACATATGGGTAAGCATTAACCCACACCCATCCACCAGCCAGACAGAGGCAGGCCATCACGCCAGGAGGGCCCCAACTCACCCGGATGGTTTCGGATGCGAAGTGCCCTTCTGAGATCATCAGGTTACCAGTCTCATCCAGCTTCACGATGGCGCCCGAGTTGGCCTGCACCTCAGCTTCAAAGGCTTGATGCTTCTGCAGCTTGCCCTGCCGGGGAATCGTGAAGTAAGCGGCACACCCTTCTGCTCCCTCCCGCCCCCCCGTCCCCCCCCCACGACTATTCCTCCCCGCCTGCATCCCACTGCCTCTCATGATGGACCCTCACGCAGCATCCCACCCATCCCCTACCACCTCAATTACGCAAAATTATGCCTGCATCTACACCTGCCCCCTGAAGCCTGGCACTGAGGACCGCAACTTGGCAGACAGCAAGATGCTACAGAATATCCTCATTTGCTTCTCTATCAGGAAACTAGCCTTTATGGACATCCAATCCCTCTCAGAAGTACAGAACCATACTGAGAGCTTTTTCTTGGCAGGTACTGTTTATCCTGGACTAAGCCACTCACATTCATTCATTACATGACACTTTTTTTAGCTTGTTTTAGCAGCCATACTCTTTGACTGACTTGATTCACTACATTCCATTTCTCAGTACCTCTGTTTAATCACATGCAGAGCTGGGCAGGGCCTGCCCCTTCACCAGCGTTCATCATTTTCTCTTCTCAGATGACTCTGGCATAATAAAAGAACCATGGGCACAACCACTGCGCCACTTACTAAAAAGAAGTCTCTCACCAAAATGAACGAGAAGAAAGGCTTTGTCTTTTTTTCAAAAAACAGCTTTATAAACTTTCACCAGCAACAACACTGAGTTAGCATACCTGTCTCAAAAACACATACTCCAAGAGATCAACCCAGATCTTTCCTGAAAAAAAACTGAAGGATCACCAATGGTTGCCAAGCAGTGGACTGAGAACCATCAGCTTAAAACATCCCCACAAGAGAAATTAGAACCTGCAGGATTCCACATTCATGCTCGCTGATACAATCACTAAAGGCTTTTCAGAATCGTGAGTCAGTCCTTCCTGATGTCTGGCCTACGTTCTCCCTGCCACTCAATCTCTCAAGGTCATAACTCAGTACCTATCTTTGTACAAATTTTGAGTAATGACATTTGAGCTCGCATCTCAGACGTACCTGCAGGTTGGTTGGGTCTTTGTAATTCTCATCCGAGGCAATCTGAAGCTTCTCCTGAATCCATTTCTCCAGCTCCTCAGCATCTCTTTGGAAAAACTGGAATCGGTAGGAGTCTTCAAGCTTCTGGCGCCTCAGGGTCGAGAGCTCCTTGAAGCGGTGGTATCTGTCCAGGACCTGCTGCCGCCTCTCCTGGATGTCTTCTGCTGTCTCCAGCACTTTGACCCCGCTTGGGTCCATTTTCTGAAAAGGCAGCAAGCCCTGAGTTAAGCGCAAGACACCAAAATAGACTGAATGGAGATTTAATGGAATTAGCCTCTTGGAAGGAAATAAAGAATTCTGAGGGCCTGAGCAGATAAATGAATTGCAGGCCGTCACTTCTCAGGATTTAATGGTGAAGCCCAGACCCCATGCTTCGTAAAGAACAGCTGCCCATGTGGGTCCCTCATAGGACACTTCACCAGCACTGCAAAAAAGAGACCAGGTGAGAGATGTGAAGGAAAGAACTATGATCTGTGCTGTCAATTCTACAGAGCTTTGAGAATTCAAAGGAAACACCAACTTTAGAGCTCAAAGAATTACTGAGAAATTCACTCAACAATCCTTTCATCTGAGCCTGTGCATTTCATGGTGTGAAGATTAGAGAACATTTACTCTTAACTCAGCTTTTCCATCTTTCTCCATCTCAGCCTGTTACTCAGTGAAGAAAAGGGAAATGATTATAAAGTAACAGTCTTTTTTCGGTGTTAAAAAATAAAACAATAAGTCCCCTTAAAAAAAATAAAGTGAGTCTTTAACATCACAAAGCAATAGAATTTACCTAAAGTAGTGGATTTCTCAGTTACCGCAAAAAAAATCAATCCTACAAGTCTTCATAGGGGTGCCAAGAGCCTGGGCAACGAACGGGCTTTACTTCCTCTGAGTGCACAAAATTAAAAATCACATTATATATTAAAAACAAGAAAGATGAAAAATTTGTCCTACCTGACTCTTACCTGCTCCAGTTAACCACAAACTCAGGCCAATTGAGTAGGTGGTACTTCCCCACAGCACTCACTCCACCTCAACTTTAAACTCGGATTTCCAGACAGTTTCACCAAACTTTAACGTCAAAAAGAAAACCTGACCTATTTGTGGCAGAAAACAGTACTTGCTCATCTCAGGAATTAGCTATTTTATCCTCTAACCAAGGAAGGACGCCCAGAAGGAAACAGGTGCAGACTAACAACAATGAGCAAGTATGCCTGTCAGTAGCACATGACCTCGTCTGAGCGGCCTTCCCGCCCTGAGCCCAATTTCCTAGAACGACTAAAAATGCCAGGTGATAGTGAGATGGTCCCAAGACCCTTCTAACTTTATATTCTACAGAGAAGAGTCTGTGACTTGGTGTTTTAAAAAAAAAAAAAAAGACCAAATAAGCTTTATGGTCTCTCCAGTTGTTTTTGCATAATTTACACAAGACAGAAAAATTGTGCTGCCTGAGAAACATTTGAGAGCTCTTCCCATGATCTGTTCGCCTCGCCCAGCCAACAGGAAAGGATTAGTGGGTCAAGGATTGGGTACAGAGGCCCCTGTGCGCTTCCACTCCCTGCCCCCACTGCTGGGAGCTAAACAGCACTGCTGAGCTCTGGGCAGTTTCCAGCTCTTGAGAGATTAAAGCAGCTTCAAGAGGTTTCGAGAAAAGCACGGGCATGCACCCAGCCAACTCTGAGGACTATCTTTTTGTGAGGAGACCTGTCTTCTGAGGGAAAAGAATACGATGGCACTTCAGCCTTATCACCCGCCATTCCTTTCAAGTTCCTCTCCACAGAGCAACCAGTTATTTTTGTTGTTATTTTCCTACCACAAAGTCCAATTTATTTATTTGTTTGACTGTGAAGAGAAACAGATTCTTTGCCACGTCATTTCCACGTTTTGAAACCTTTCCTGGCTCCGTCTCAGAGAGGAAAGAACCCATCTTAAACTTTAGCTGGACCTTCCAACCTGACCCAACACACCTGACTGGTAGGTCTCACCCACGGCCCCCGCCCTCCCTCTTGGCACAGAGAAATACCCTCCTCCCAAACACATTATCCTCTCTAAAGACTCCAGGCTGGTTGCTCAGGCTTCCTTTGCCAGAATGTTCTGTCTTTCCTCTGTCCAGATAACTCCCCTTCAGGTCAGTACGAGCTGAAATGAGCTGCTGCAGGATCTCGCCTCCTTACGAAGCTGCACTCGCTTCTTCCCTCCCTCCTTCTCAGATTTAATCACACTTCTCTGTAGATTTACACGGCACTTACACATACTTCCCGCGGTATAATTAAGACTGAGCAATGCAGTATCTGTTGTGTCCTGATTCCTAGCAGACAGAGGTCATGAACAAATGTTTGCTGAGTGCTCCTGGAGCAGCAGCCCCGAGTTCACTGGTGAAAATAAAGAGAGAGCTCAGCAGTCCACCTGGGTTTCATTTTCCATATTGTTCAGGTTAACAGCTAGATTCTGTGACTGAATGAACTGCTAGAACATGCTGACTGAAGCTACACCACGGGGTGTCAACTTAATGACCAGACCTGAATGACTGAGCGTGGGCGGCCCACACCCAGGACAGCTGCACCCTTCACCTTGGCAGGGTGGGACCTTAGGAAATCTGGTTCGAGAAGGCAGTTTTGAGCATCTGGTTGCTGGTGGGAGGGGATGGGGGAAGGGAGAGTTAGGGAGTTTGGGATGGACGTGTACACTGTGCTGTGCTTAAAGTGGATAACCAACAAGGACCTGCCGTATGGTAAGGGAACTGCTCAACGTAATGTGGCAGCCTGGATGGGAGGGGTTTGGGGGAGAATGGACACGTGTATGGCTGAGTCCCCTCACTGTTCACCTGAAACTATCACATTGTTAACTGGCTATACCCCAGTACAAAATAAAGTTTAATTAAAAAAAAAATTTTTTTAAAGGCACAGTTCTGTATCATGAATAGATAGCCCATGTCTGAAACAGTAGTTTCTATTCTGAAAACAGGCTTCAAGAGTCCTTCATACCAAAAACTGAGGGTGGTCTGGGCAAACTAAACATCTGTTCAGAGCAGGGCGGTGCTCGCTCACGCTGCAGCCCTAGATCATCAGCTTCTTTGGGAGAAGGCTGACTTCCGACACGGATCTTGACAAGAATCACTACCGCGTCCGCCACATTTACTAGAATGTAAACACTTCACTCATTCACCTGTGTTTTCTGCTCCAGGCAGATCTTGCATCAGACTCTCTCATCAACCCTGGGTGGGTCCAATTCCCTGAGCAGAAAGCTCCCTCTCAAATGTTCTCCACCCCCCCGCCCCCAACCTGATCAGTTAATACCATTCAATCCCTCCAAGCCTCAGGCAGCTTGTCCTCTCTGCAGTCCTGAAGCAGACACCCTCACTCCCTCTCCCCCTCTTAGAGCATCACCATGTCCCATTCTGCCGTGTGATTACTGTTTTCCCCCTGTGTTTTGGTAAGTTCTCTAGGGAATTCCCAGGTGGCTCAGATGGTAAAGAATACGCCTGCAGTGCCTGAGACCTGGGTTCAATCCCTGGGTTGGGAAGATCCCCTGGAGGAGGGCATGGCAACCTACTATAGCATTCTTGCCTGGAGAATCCCCATGGACAGAGGAGCCTAGCAGGCTGCAGCCCACGGGGTCACAAAGAGTTGGACATGACTGAGTGACTAACCACAAGAACTGGGGAATTGAGAGTTCCTAAGGAACTATATTAAAAAAAGACCTTATCTTACTCTCTGACCACAGAACTTGGCACCTATTTAGAAAGTCAATTACACACTGAATTTGGAAATAAAGAAGCTGCTATCACTTCATTATTAAGTGATCAGGAGAAAGAAGGTCATGTAATAAGCAAGTGGTGGAGCTAGGGTGACCCAGGATGCTCTGGTTCCCAGAACAGCATGCTAGAAACAGGGATTCTAACGTGATCAGAGCTGATGCCGTTACTTTTTAATTCCTTTTACTACCGCTTATCTTGTCCATCCCCACCTAAGGGGAGGAAAAAGGAAGGAGGATATATGAATTATTTTATAAAAAATCAAAATTACTTTTTTTGAGATTGAGCCTTTCCTTTAAAAGTTGTGTTTTTTTTTTTTAATGAGGGCCAGTTTTAATGTCTTTACTGAATTTGTTACAAAATTGCTTCTGTTTTATGCTTTGTTTTTTTTTTTGGCCACGAGGTATGTGGGATCCTAGCTCCCTGACCAGGGATTAAACCTACACCCCCTGTACTGGACGGTGAAATCTTAACCACTGGACTGCCAGCAAAGTCTCAAGATTCAGTCTTCTTAAAGTTAGTAAACAATTAGGGTTAAGAATAATTTATATACTTGCTCTGTTCTCATCTCTCCGGAAACAGTTAAGATGGAGAAACAGCAGGAAACTGTGTGTCTACTTTGATTGCTTATAAAGTTTCCAAGGCATGTACTGGTAGTTACGCCTGTGACTACAACTCCCCTGTGGGTGCCTTTCTGCAAGATGCCCAGTCTCTGGTGTCTGTCCTGCCACCCCTTATCAGAGGATTCACTGCACTTCCCTTAGCTGTCATGGAAATCTCTGCTCACATTTGAAGCAGCCCTTTACAATGAATAAAAGAACGCCCAACATAATACTGCAAAGGGTCCCCCTGAGCAAGCCCCCCTGCATGGGTTGCACTTGCCCATCTGACCCTACCAATCCAGGGAGACAGTCCAGCGAGGCCCTGCTGAAATTAACCAACCTAAAAGGCCCTCTTTGTCACCCCAGTGAAGTAGAACAAGTCAATTCTATACCAAGTGCTCTGGTCAGGCAATAATGGACTTTTCTTTCCTGCAGTAGATCAGCTGACGTCAGGAGGTGGGAGCTCTGCCAAGTCTCCAGGCAGCCGGGCATCTGCAAGCCAGCCGTGCTCGCCCTCTGCTGTAATCACACCAGACACCAAAGACAGGTTCGCGGCAGCTCCTGCTACTCCTTCGCCTGACAGGGAGCTGTCCCCATACAAGTTCCAGTTTCTCTGGCTCCTAAGAAGGCCATTTCCACAGACTACATTGAACACCAGAACAAATTTCGTATCAACAACAAACTATTGCCACTCAAAGGCACTACGTACGACCTCTGGCCCAAAACTCTGAGAGTTGGTGGAATTTTCTGCCGTCAGCCAGCGTGCTGCACACACTGCAAGGACTCCGCCCCCAGCCAGAAATTCGCAGCTGACTGATAAGATGACTCCACAGAGAAAGCTCTGAGCTGTTCCCAGCCTTAATGGGATTAACACCTTTTGAAAGCTAGAAAGGAAGACTTTGGGAAATGTGCCATTAAAACACACACACACACACACACACCAATCTCCAACCATACAGACCTACCTACAGACTCCACTAACTGCCTAAAAACCGCAAAGGGGCCAAATTCCAGGACAGTGATCAACCGACTGCTTATCTCAAAGCACCAGAAGGACTCTGATTTTGTCAATCAGGTCTATGTTTGTGGAGAATGAAGGAGGGGAAGTGAACGGCTGGATGTATTCTCTGTGTAAGGACAGCTTCCCATTTAAGGTAACTGAAGGAAAAAAGGTCAGATTTTGGCAACTAATTATTAGAGAAGACTGGCTATTTTTAAATGCTGCAATGCAGCAAGAGTGTTAGCTGCATCATTCAGCAAGTAATGTGAATTGAGCACAGGGGATAACACAGGAATTACAACTATGTCCTCTATTATAATAAATCAAAAGGACTTGTCAGCATTCGTACAACACTGCTAGATCTCTGGGAAGAAAGTGGGTGTCTAAAGATGTGAATCTTGGCTAGAAAGTTCTAGTTCAATTTAAAGCCATGCATGAGAAGGATTCCTCATAACCAACACCAACTTAATACACATTATCAATTGGAAATGATCCCTACAAAAGAAGCTGGCCATTAATTCCTATCTTTGTCTTCCTGATGATCACCCACAGACAGCTATTTGAGGCACTCCTTGGTACCTAGGGAATTCTGTAAAGCCTTATCCTAATCCACAGAGGCTACAAAACCATGGTGTGAGGGGAGGGGTCTGTCCCTGGAGAGTGGGGAGAAGAAGTGGGAGGGAAGGATACTGTTAAGCAATGGAAAAGACTGCAGGGACTTTCAAACCAAAGGTCAAACGCTTTGAACCCTGCACACTGGGTACCTGCAGTGAAACAGCAGCTTAGGACACCTTCACGCGATCTCAGAGAGTGGAAGAATCCAGTCAGGAGAGTTTCTCTATGGAACCTCAGAAGAGAATACAATTGTGTCCAAAGCCAGAGGAGTCACTATTTGGAAACAGGGTGGGGACTGCGGACATCTTAGTGAACTGAACATCTTAGCCAGCTGAGCTTGCCCTGAGGACAGGGGCGTTTGGAGCAGTGCAGAATGAATTCAGACCCCAGGCAGGACACCAGATACACTGTTTTGTTTTTTTTTTACACAGGCAAAGGGGTTTTCGGGACTAACAGAATGAGGAGAGCATTTGGTTCTACAGGAAAATTCATAAACATCACCCAGAGCAAAAGGTCAGAGGAAGCATCCATCGGTTTTGTGTTTGTTGCTTAGTCAGAGCCCAAAGGTGCAGAACCAACAATGCCCTTTCTCCCTGGCTTAGAAAGCCAGCACATTTCCAAAGCAGGAGAACGACATCCATGGATGTGGAAGAGCTCCTCCAGAACAAAGCACCAAAGAATTAATTAGTGCCAGCACCCATAAAATTTGATGCTAATTGATTCTCAGATTAAGTGAACTGACTCAAAACCAGCTCAGCTACAGATTTTAGTGGTAGGCCTGAGGGTAAGCAGAGAGGTAACTAGCACATAACTTAATTTCAACCATGGGAAAGCCAGAAATATTTTTGCTTAAACCACATTCGAATCAGGATTGTAGATCTGCACGTCAGCCTTCAGCTTGGTTAATTCATTTGAACTTGTTAGAAGGATTCTGCAGAGGTGAGCAGGGATTCAGCTTAAAGCAGCAAAAGATTCATTCATACTGCACTGCATCAAAATCCAGAAACATGGTTGAGAAAACTTACTTCTGAATGCCTCAAACACTACCTTGCTGCTACTTACCTTTTATAACCTGTAAAATTCAGATGAGAGGTATTTAAGTGCAAAATATTGTTAGTGAGATTCAAAATAGGAAAAAGGTATCATGTGCCCATTTTTATAAACCTTGCTTAATTATCCAGTCTGATTTATAAAAGGGCTTGCCTTGGATTTATCACCCATAATCACAGGAAATTTGCAGAGTTTAGAGTTCGGCTTATGGGATATCAAGACACTAATTTTAAGCACTTTTCTTTTGGAAAAAGGTCCAATTTAGCAAACACTCAAATACTGTATGTGTATAAAAACATAGTGAGTTTTTTAAACATGATAATGCAAGCTCCATTTCATTGTAAGAATTGTGGCGAAAAAAGTAAGTCAATGGCAACAGGGAACAAACCCAAGTTTACAATATTTGTCAAACTGAAAAACACTATTTTTACATGTTTTCAGATTATACTTTCTAAATATCTAAGGTAATGCGTTTAGTCCCTTGGTTCTTAAGAACCAAGTAATTAATAAAGAACCATAATTAAAATTTTAAAAATGAGCAAACACTACATGCAAACACTAGTAGAGTGGTAAGAAATTAATACATTCATGCCTTAATGAGAGGAAGGTAAAAAAACAAAAAGCTTTGCAAATTTGAGAATAAATCTACTAAGACTTTTGTTCAAGTAACAGCAGAGAAAAAAAACAAAAGCCCATATCCTATGCAATGTGCTTAACAGAAAGGTCATGCAGGCAGGGATTTTTTCCGCCCCCTCTCTTAGGATCATTCAACCTCTGCGACATATGGTCTTCACTGCAAGCCAGGCCAAACCGAAAAAGTAACACATCTCCTGCATGCTGCTCAAATACCTGGACTCTGCGTTTACGAAACGATGACAGCATGATGGAAGAATGTGGTGTCTAAAGAGGGAGCAGGGAGAGCAAGATAACAAGCTTCTAAGGGCAAACTGAACACAGTGATTTCAAAACGAAGAACACAGATCCTGAAAGATACATGAATACAGGTACAAATCAAATTTCAGATATCCTCCCAGCGCCCTTTTCATTCTACAGAGCTTCTAAATCCCACTAGTGACTTAAAAACTTAAAAACCCTAAAGCCCATTAGGGACTTAAAAACCCTTAAAAAACCCTGAGAAAGAACCAAGGTTCCCTGGTATTAGCAGAGGTGCTGCCTTGGCCAAGTCATACCCTCTTCTGGGTCTCAGTCTCCCCCCTTTTCAAATAATCCTGAATAATACTGAATATCCTTTTTAACACTAGACATGCCCTCCTGCCCAACCCACATCCCGATAAATGAGCTGGGATTGCCAGTATTAGATGATTTCTGTCTTCCTTTCCCTTCAGTCATAAAACAGTATAACTTTGTGAAATCATTAGAAACGAGAGAGAACTCAAGCTACAGAAATCTAACCTGGGCCTAGTTTACTGGGACACTTCCTTCACAAAACACTACTTCCTGTTCAAAGCCCCTTTGAAAGGAACATGCAAAAGAGGTACAAGTGCAGCTGTTCGGGTCCACTGGCCCCAAGTGCTCACTCTGCATGCCTCCCCCGCATTCCTGGAGTCAGCATTTGCCATCAGGACACTGCATTCTGCTACCTCCTCTGACCACAGCTGATGGACCGCAGCAGAGCCGGCGCATGACTAGCAGAGTCCTCGCATAGCCCACGAAGGATAGATTACAAGGCCGGCCTTGCGCCCACTGTCCTTAGCGCAGGTTCAGCAATGCCAGGACTGTGGACTATTCCTGACACCCACTTCTCAGCATCTGCAGTCGGCAGCCCCCACCATGGGAAGAAGGCAGGTAAAGGAAGAGCAGAGGAAATTCTAGGCCAGGGACCCCAAAGATATACTTAAAAACCAGTCCTCCCCACCTAAACCTGCTCATCAGATAGCTTGACAAGCTCATATTCTGAGCCTGTGACGTATCAGGTTTCTCTAATTATTAGATTACTACAAACACCCTGCCAAAGACCAAAAACATATCAAAGAATGTTACCCGGCTGATGGTTTACTGCAGGCCTGCCTCACACCTGTCCAGCAGAGAGCGAATCCACTGGCTCTCCATCTAGGTCCCTGGATAACAGCTAACACACTTTGAGGGTCCCTGGGAGTAATACTGGCCCAGTTACTAAAAAAGGCTTATAGCTAATTTCCTGCAGAGGCCTTTCCTGCAGCACATTTTTATTTTCCTGCTGCACATTTCTAAAACTTGGACTTCAATCTGACCTTTCAAAAAACTGACATTAGCTGCAAACAAAAGGGAAAATACATGACTAGTTTGATGAGCTGGAACCTTGGCTCCATGGTTTCATACAGCTGAGTGCTCCCACTGCTGTTCTTCAGATTTTCTGTTTCCTGGCTGCAGACACCCCCACCCTTCCATCTTTGATATTCTGTTTTAGTTAAGTCCAATTGCTATGACGACGCCATTTCTCAACACATTATGAAAATATTTCATATGCTCTCTCTTCTCTTCTTCCATGACAGCCATCATGGTAAGTTCTTCTAAAATAACATGAGGAAGACAGAACAAAGGGCCTACGTAGTTTAGGATCTATTATATAAAAGAGATTTGACAAGGTGTTGCACCATCTCAACCCAGCTTTCTGAGCCATTTAATTTAAAACACATTCAACCCTTAACTTTAACAAGCCCTTTGTTTAAAATACATTCTATCCCAGTACATCAAAGAGACTTTTCAAAGCAATTTTCTTTGGGAAGCGTCTAAACCAAATTCGCAGGAACGTCCTTCAAACAAAAGGCTGCTCCGTCATTCAACACCGGCAAGGCTGCAGAATTTTATACAAATAATATTATGTCCTCGACTCAAAAGACTTGGTCTCTCGGCAAGAGGCGGGGGGGTGGGGGGGGGGGACTCTTAAAGCTTTTAAATTATTTGATTTGGGTCTCATACAAAGTCAAGCGCCGCATTTTCCTGCTATCTACACGCAAATCACGGTTGGGGAAGGAAGATATGTTTATTACAGGAAAGAAAAGGAGATGGCCAGTCCTGGACCCTTCGGCGTCCACAGAAGGCCAAAGAACGGACACAGAGGATGCAATTAAGGTCAAAGAGCCCTTTACTCCCAGCTTTTCCTCCTTCCAGGGCTGGGTAAACATTGCTGGCGGAGAGCAGGGAAAAGGAGCTGCTGAAGTCGCTCCCCACCAAGGGAAGGGACTGGGGGCGGTGGCGGGGGAGCGTTCTGACGGGAGGAAGATGGGAGAAACGAAACGATCGGGGCCACACAGCCCCCGCCCCACCTGCGGCTGCCGGATGGGGCCGGGCGGGGCCGCAGTCAGGCTTGCGGGGCGGGGGTGGGGTGGGGTGCGGGGGAGGAGGGACTCGGCGGCCTCGCCGCCCCCTCCGCCCAGTCAATGACATTCCAGCGGCCAGCGGCCGGCGCCCAGACTCGGCCCCGAGACTCCTTCGCAGCCCACGCGCCGCCAGCCGGTCGCCGCCGGCTCGCTCGGCTCCCCGCCCCACTTGAGAGAGAGCTGCGAGGCCGGCCAGGCTCACCTGTCCGCGCGCCGGCCCCGCCCCGTCTCAGGGGCTGTCCCGCTCCCCCCTCAGCGGTCGGCCGCCCTCGGGCCCCGCTCCCTCCCCGGGTTCGCCCGCTCCCCTGTCTCACCGGCTCCTGGGGGTGAGGGCAGTGGGTGCGTCGGGCCGGGGGCGGGGGTGCTGGGGGAACTGACGGGGCTCGGCGGCCTCGGCTCCTCGCCGTTCCCTTCCGCAGCGGGTAGTGGCGGCGATGCGCGCGCCCCGCCCCTTTTATAGGCGGCCGCGCGCGTTCCTGCGGCGGGCGGGCGCGAGCGCGGGGGAAGAGCCCGGGCGCGGCGCGAGGGGCGGGGGGCGGGCTGCGCCGGCGGAGCAAAGGGGGCGGAGCTCCCGCCGGCTCGCCGCCCGATCACCGGCGGAAAGGGCCGAGCGCACCCGGACGGAGCCGAAGCGGCGATGCAGGGCGGCGGGAGGATGGGCAAGGAGCGCGCTCGCCACGGGTAGGGGTTGGTGGTGCAGTGGAGGTCGCTGCCTCCGCCCGGGATGGTGGAGGTGCTCCAACCGCACCGCCCTCCCCGCAGCTAGCATCCTCCAGACCTGCCCCTCCCCGCCCTGCAGAAAATCTTCTGCACCCCCATCCCTCCGCCCCTGGGAGCCCTTCCAGGACTGCAGTGAAGGGCGGGGCAGGGCCATTGCTGCAGTCGGCCTGGGGATGCTGCGCGCCCCAGCCGGAAAAACACCCAGTCCCAAAGGGTGAGATCACCCGTGTGCTTCTCTTCTTCCTGTGCCCTTTCCCTAGGAGAAGACTTGTGCCCGGGACTCAATCAAGTCAGCTTTCTCTCTGGTGAGGCAGGGGCAAGGATGCAGTTTACACCCGTCATTCTGAGATTTGAAGAGTTAATGACTTTGTATATTCTTACATCAAGAGCTTTCTGACAGTTCGCCAGTAGAATAGGATGCATGAGTTCTATTTACAAAGACATTAAGACTCTAATTGCCACAACTGACTTTCCTTCATGTACCAGGCACTATGCTGAACATTTCAAGTGTGTTACCTTTTTAAAAAATCTTTTTGCAATAATTTTATGATTCAAGTATTATTTCCTCAAAAGAGCACTCTGATATGGAAGCTGGGTCTCTTGCCCTGGGTCAGGCAGCTAGCAAGAGGAAAAGCAAGGATTTGAATCTGAAGGCAGTCAGAAGGCAGTCAGAACCTTCTTAAACAGTGCGCTTTGCCATAGGAAAGGGAGGCATTGTGATAGTGGATGCTAGGATGCTGAAAAGAAAAAGAGAGGATTTGTGGAATTTCTGTTCCTTACAGTCTTAGCAGTTTAAGGGCCTGGCTCTGTAACTAGAAGCCCTCGATTAGGAAGCCCTTTCCCCACCCCCATTCCTGGCGACAGCTGGGCCTCAGCCATAGAGAGTAACACCCAGATCATTCCTGTGCAGTCAGGCAGACCAGGAGCTCTGCAACTCTGGAAGGCCTCTGCCTGCTGGTTACTAAGCACCGTCCCCTTTAAATAAATATAAAGACAGTAGGCACTGCACCAGGACTTGGGCCCGGGGCCCAACCCTGACCTTCTTGGTCCTCAGTAGTTTTGGCTTCTTCCCTGTAACTGGGATTTGCAATCAAGTTTCTAAGCTGCTCTGGCTTGAGCCCTGATCATGAAGAAAAACTCCCCTATTCCCTCACTCCCCCAGAGTGCAGAGAAAAGAAAAGGAGTGGCCACACCCCAAAAGCAGCTTTACAGAATCTGGAGGAAAAACGTAGGAGGCCGAGAGGCATTTCCTGCAATCCTCCATGCAGAGAAAACAGGCCAGGGTAACTCCTCCCTGGGGTGTGCATTTCTGGGAACAGCTGATGGCGTCCAAGGCCTTTCCTCCAGTGGGTAGCAGCAAAATGTTTAATTGAGTACTCAAGTCTGGGTGCAAAATGGCTAACACAATCATGGCTCTCCAAAATTCCCAAGACCTCCTGCTCCAGCAAAGAACGAGTCTCAAGGCCATGGACAGAAGCTGTTTAAAAAAAAAAAAAAAAAAAAAAAGGAAAGATTTTTCTTTTAAATCATTCTGGCTTCTTAGTGATGGGGGTGGGGGGGCAGTTGGCTGCATTTACCAGATGCAAAACAGATTTGAGACCTTCAGAGAGAGCTTGATACAGAAACGAAAATCTTTCTCGTTGATCCTTTGTCTGATCTGAGCCATGGCCCAAACCCAGCCTCTCCAGCCCTCTGCAGTGCCCACCCACTCGTCTGCCCTGGTCGGCATCTGGCACTAGCTCTGGAAACAAGAAGTTGAAAAAGCCCGTGTTCTATTGTCGGCCTCCCTCACCTCCCACCAGTTTCCCCACATGCCTAACACTCTGCTAGGTGTGGGGAGGGAGATGATAAAGCAGATACTGGCCCTCTTTGTTTTCTGAGAGATGCTCATTCAGAACAAAAATAAAAGAACAGCATAGCAGCTCTGTAACCAATCCAGTCATGTCCATCCCAGCCTCTTGAAAAGTCAGTGAGAGGAGAGTGGGGGATGACTGAATCCAAACTCCTTTTTCTTTCTTCTCTGTTTTCTTTTTGTTTTTTACTGCACTGCACAACTTGTGGGTTCTCAGTTCCACAACCAGGGACCAGGGATTGACCCCAGGCCACAGTGGTGAAAGCCCAGAATCCTAACCAGTTCGCCACCTGGGCACTCCTCCAAGTTCCTTTTTCTATTCTAGCAGTTTTAGAAAGCTTTGATATGTGCCCTTTTGATGCTTTTGAACTGTAGAGTTGGAAAAGACTCTTGAGAGTCCCTTGGACTGCAAGGAGATCCAACCAGTCCATCCTAAAGGATATCAGTCCTGAACATTCACTGGAAGGACTGATGCTGAAGCTGAAACTCCAATCCTTTGGCCACCTCATTCAAAGAGCTGACTCATTTGAAAAGACCCTGATGCTGGGAAAGATTGAAGGTGGGAGGAGAAGGGGACGACAGAGGAGGAGATGGTTGGATGGCATCACTGACTCGATGGACGTGAGTTTGAGCAAGCTCTGGGAGTTGGTGATGGACAGGGAAGCCTGGCAGATGGGGTCGCAAAGAGTCGGACATGACTGAACGACTGAACTGACTGAACTGATATGTGCCCTTAGGCGTTTACGTAGTCTCAAAACCTTTTCATGTCATTCAAGAGGTCAACTATTGGGAAACACACTAACTGTAATGATGTTTTTTTTAAGATAATTTTATTTAAGGGGCTTCCCTGGAGGCTCAGTGGTAGAGAATCTGCCTGCCGATGCAGGAGACGGGTTCCATACCCTGATCAGATCTCACATGCCATGGAGCAACTAAGCCAGTGGCCACAACATTTGAGCCTGTGTGCTAGAGCCCAGGAGCCACAACTAATGAGCTCATGTGCTGCAACTACTGAAGCTCGTGTGCCCTAGAGCCTGTGCTCCACATAAAGAGAAATCACTGCAAAGGGAAGCCCACACACGGCAACTAGAGAGCAGCCCCTGTTCACCACAACTAGAGAAAAGCCTGCACAGCAACAAAAACCCTGCATTTAACTGTGGCTCCCAGGCTCTAGCACAGGGGCCTTCTCTGGTAGCTCAGCTGGTAAAGAATCTGCCTACAATGCAGGAGTTCAGTTCAGTCAGTCACTCAGTCGTGTCCAGCTCTTCGCGACCCCGTGGACTGCAGCACACCAGGCCCCCAGAGCCTACTCAAACTCATGTCCATCGCGTCGGTGATGCCATCCAACCATCTCATCCTCTGTTGTCCCCTTCTCCTCCCACCTTCAATCTTTCCCAGCATCAGGGTCTTTTCCAATGAGTCGGTTTTATGCATCAGGTGGCCAAAGATTGGAGTTTCAGCTTCAGCATCCGTCCTTTCAATGAATAGTCAGGACTGATTTCCTTTAAGATGGACTGGTTGGATCTCCTTGCAGTCCAAGGGACTCTCAAGAGTCTTCTCCAACACCACAGTTCAAAAGCATCAATTCTTTGACGCTCAGGTTTCTTTATAGTTCAACTCTCACATCCATACATGACTACTGGAAAAACCATAGCTTTGATTAGACGGACCTCTGTTAGCAAAGTAATGTCTCTGGTTTTTTAATATGCTGTCTAGGTTGGTCATAGCTTTTCTTCCAAGGAGCAAGCGTCTTTTAATTTTCATGGCTGCGGTCACCATCTGCAGTGATTTTGGAGCCCCCCAAAATAAAGTCTCTCACTGTTTCCACTGTTTCCTCATCTATTTGCCATGAAGTGATGGGACTGGATGCCATGATCTTAGTTTTCTGAATGTTGAGTGTAAGCCAACTTTTTCACTCTCCTCTTTCACTTTCATCAAGAGACTCTTTAGTTCTTTGCTTTCTGCCATAAAGGTGGTATCATCTGCGTATCTGAGGTCATATGCAATGCAATGAACCGAGACCGCAATGCAAGGAGACCGAGGTTCAATTCCTGGGTCAGGAAGATCCTTTGGAGAAGGGATAGGCTACCTACTCCAGTATTCTTTGGGTTCCCTGGTGGCTCAGTTGGTAAAGAATGCAGGTTCTGGGTTCAGTCCCTGGGTTGGGACAATCCCCTGGAGAAGGGAATAACTACCCACTCCAGTATCTTGGCCTGGAGAATTCCATGGACTGTATAGTCAATGGGATCGCAAAGAGTCGGACACAACTGAGTGACTTTCACTTTCACTTTGACCCAGGCTCTAGAGCATAGGCCCAATAGCTGGGGTGCACAGTGGGGTGCACTTGGTTGCTCCGCAGCATGTGGGATCTTCCTGGATCAGGGATAGAGCCCTTGTCTCCTGCATTGGCAGGTGGATTCTGTACCACTGAGCCACCAGGGAAGCCTGTAATGATAGACATTTTCACTTGCTTTGGCCATGGCAAGTTACCTGCCCATGTTCCCTGGGGAATCTCTCTCTCTCTCTCTCTCTCTCTCTAACACACACACACACACACACACACACACGGGAAAGTTAACAGGCAAGCGCTACTCTTTTTCCCCCCAAGAAGGGAACTGAGTGGAAAGTCACACTGGCAAGTGGACTGTATTCTTCCCAGATGAGATTCTGCAGAGTCAGAGCTGGCAAGGAATAGCACAACTCTTCAAAACAGTGACTGGAAGGAAGAACCTTGAAGACGTTCTGCTAAGTGGAAGAAACCAGACACAAAAGGACAAATACTGTATGATGCCACTTTCAGAAGAACTCTGGAACAGTTGAATTCACAGAGACAGAGCAGGGGTCGCCAGAGCTGCGGGCAGGGGAGAATGGGGAGCAAGGGGCAGAGTGGCTTTTGCAAGATGAGAAAGTTCTGGAGATGGATGGTGTTGATGGTTAACACAACAGTCTGAGTGTGCCTGATACCACAGAATTGTACACTTGAAAATGGATTACACCAAAAAAAAAAAAAAGGTTTACACTGTAAATTTCATGTTAAATTTTGAACTGTTAATGTTACGTTATTCTATGATGACTTCCTCTTTAATCCGGGGCCAGATTAGAGAACAGGACTGATACCTGCTGGGAGCATGGACTTGACAGGTTGGTTTGCTTAACAGGATGGTAGGAGGCGGCAGGGAGGTGAGCCCCTCCCTCTCTGGCACATATTCCTGATCCAGTTTGCTTATTTCTCATATGTACTCTAATGGGATATTTTTATTTTTTACTTTTTGGCCATACTGCAAGTCTTGTGGGATTTAGTTCCCTCACCAGGGATTGAACCTGTGCCCTCTGCATTGGAAATGCAGTCTTAACCACTGGGCCACCAAGGGAAGTCCCTCATGGGACCTTCAGTCCCATGAGTGTCTCTCTCCTTCCTCTTCATCCTAAACACACAGAATTCATTTTTTAAACTATATGAAACCTTCTCAAAAATTCTAGTAGCTCCCCGCTGCCTACAGAATCACCCAGACTATTTTAATATTCTGGAGCCCCCACAGACATGTGCCAATGTACCTTTCCACAGCATAATTTCCTAATGTTCTTCTCCAGACCTGAGGTTAGCCACTTCTGAAACAAGTTATTTATTCTTCCAATGTCACACTTTTGCTCATAATTTCCCCCTTAAATTAGCATGTCCTTCTTTTCTGACACCCAGATTTCAAAGATAAACCTAGGACTTGTAATAGTACAATGCACTTCCATCTGCCTATCACTCAGCTTCAACCAGCATCGACACCCTACCATTCTTACTTCATCTAGTACTTCACCGAGTTTACCTTCAACACAGCTAGCTGCCGAACTTCGTTGACTTCCACTCTTTTTGAGGATCCTCCAGAAAAACTTCCTGGAAAAAGCTGCCCTAAATGAAATGGAGCTATCTTCAATGCTATTGTCACTTTTAGCTCAAACCATCAAGCACTGCAAGTACATAAATCATTCTCCACTGAATTAAAACTCTACCCACCACGTCACCTATTTCAGTTTAAGAAGGCAGCATTTGCAAAATCTGGTTTAGACTCAACTTTCCACGGGTGGTATAGGTTGCTGCCTTCACCGTCACCTTTGGCATCACCATCCTGTTTTCAGGGTTCAATCTGTCACCTCATCAGAATTGTAGGCCTGATTTGTTGTTGTTGTTTTTAAGGAGGGGAGAGGATTATCTTTAACATTTTTTTAAAATGTATTTTTCGCTGTGCTGGGTCTTCGCTGCTGTGCATGGGCTTTCTCTGGTTGTGGGGATGAGGTACACGGGTTTCTCATCCCACAGCTGTGGTGGCTTCTTTTGTTGTAGAGCAAGGCTCTAGGACCCACAGGCTTCAGTAGTTGTGGCAGGTGGTCTCAGCAGGTGTGGCTGTTGGACTTTAATGTGCTCGGTTGCTCACTCACCTCTGACTCTTTACAACCCCATGGACTGTAGCCCGCCAGGTTCCTCTGTCTGTGGAATCTTCCAGGCAAGAATACTGGAGCAGGTTGCCATTTCCTACTCCAGGGGATCTTCCCTATCCAGGGATCGAACCCATGTCTCTTGCACTTCCTGCATTGGCAGGCAGATTCTTTACCACCAGGGGAACCCTGAGGATTATCTTTTAATTTTGAAATAATTTCAACTTTGTAGAAAAGTTACAATAATAGAGAGAAATCCCATACACCTTTCACCCAGATTTATCAATATGTTAACATTCGATCATACTTGCTCTATTATTCTTACACATATTTGTAGATATGTATTTTCCACCTGAATTTACTTGAGAATAAATTGAGGACATCATGTCTACTTAGCCACAAGTACATTAAGAACAAGTACTTTCATTATTATAACCACAATACAATGAAATGGAAATTAACATTGACATAATACTATTATCTTTTTTTTTTCCCCCTGCACTATGAGGCATGCAGGATCTTAGTTCCCTAACCAGGGATTGAACTTGCATTGAACCACTGCAGGGGAAGCATAGTCTTAACCACTGAACTGCCAGCAGCTAGGTCTCAACATACTACTATTATCTAACATATAGACTCTATTCAAGTTTTGCCAACTGTCCCCATGTCCTGTACAAGACAAACACACAGATCTTTTTCTGAACCAGGTTCCAATCCAGGATCATGTACTCTACTTAGGGTAAACATCCTGAAGAAGATAAAAGGAAAACACTTCTTGAATACATCATCTCTAGAGCCTGATGTTTTTTTAAAAAAATGGAGCCTGGTTGTAAACTAGATGAGGAATTCTTCTATAATGGGTGCTTCTGGGAGACCGTGGCTCTCATCTGCTTTCCGCAGGTCCACAGGAAACTGAATGAATGCACAGGGATTCATTCGGTGGCACAGAGAAAAGGGAAGTGAATGGCCAGGCCTGATAAGGCCCCTGTGTGAAGCTCTGTGGCTCTTTTGCTTTTCCTGGCAGAGGTAGAAGAGATCCACATGTAATCATGTTACTGCCTTCAGCATAGGAAGCTGGACAAGTGGGAAAAAGCCCGCAGTGCCGGGTGGGCAGTCTCCAGAACAGCTCCGTTCTTCAAACCAAGGCATGTTCTGGATTTCTCTGCCTTTGGAATTTTCAGTTCACTATCAAATTTACTTTAAAATGATGTAGGACAATGATAAGACAAAAATACGGGCACTCAGCCTAAGAAATGAGGTCAAACTTGAAAGGAAGCAAGCAGGCAAGTGAGTACTTGAATTTAAAAACAGAATGCAGTCCTGGGTGTTCTAACTCGAAGGAATCTGATGCAACTACCCACCAGAAGTTGCTGCTATCAGCCAGCAATCTTTACCTCTGGAGGCAACCCTATCAGTGAGCATCAAAAACCTGGCCTCCCTGATGCTCTCCTTTCTTGGTTTACCATCAAGAACCCAACAGGAATACCAAGCATCAAATGACACTTGCAAGGCTGTTAAACATGTCTAGAGAAGGAAGATTCTAATACTGTAAGAGGTGTTTTCTACAGAGTGGTACAAATTTAAAGTGGAAAAGAACTTAAGAGATCATTTTGTCCAGTGACCTTTCATAATTTCATTTTTAGCAGAGCAAAACTTTGCTGTGTATAATCTTCCAAAGAACTCCAATATATATAGCACATAAAGCAAAAATGCTGTGGCGGAGAGAACCCCCGAGTTCCATGTGGGCCCATTAGTTCCACTCAAGACTGCAAATGTGAGTTGCTTAACTCCATTAAGAGGCACTGCTTACCTCCTGGTATTGATTTTCATTGTTAATAGGACAGTTTTCCAGCAGATGGCAGTAGAATCTTGAAGGAAAGTCTTAAAAATTTGCACAAAGCCTTCATATGCTCAGTCCTATTCCCTGTCAGTGGCTCCTAAGTTGTTCTGTCATTATGCACAGAAAACTGCCAGTTGTCAAGCACAAGTAGAGAGGAAGTACAAGTGGCCATGAGATCCACATGCCCTGACACACAGGGAGGCTCGGCCCTAAGGCACTGCTATGAAGCACAGTTTGAAAACTACTCATCTGGTGACTGGTCCCAATTCTTGTGCTTCACAGGTAGGGATACTGAGGTTCAGAGAGGGTGAATGACCTACTCAAGGTCACGGACATAACAGTGAATTGAGTCCAAGTCTCCCGACTCCTAGTATTCAGTCCACTGTGTCCACATCAAAAAATACTTCCCCATCTGCTGGATAAAACAGGGTCAGTTATTGGCATATAATTCCAAAAACAGAAAAAAAGCAGTTTTCCCAAGGTGAAGGTCAAGAAGACCAAAAAAAAAAAAAAAAAGTGGGGGGGAACATACTCCTCTATACCCAGACTGAGATACCACCATGCCCTTAATGATTTACACAGCTCCAGGTACACAAAACTGATCATACTGAACCAACTAGATACAGCAACAGGCCTTTTTTAAAAACCAAGCTTTATTATTTATATTTTGGCACCATAGTCAGTAATTCACAGAATGGGTCGCTTCAAGCTGTTCAAGATTACCAGGGAACCCCCTCACAAACACACCCCCACATACAACATTTAGAACAGAGGAACAGATTCATGGCCGCCGCCTCTGCAGAATGAAGGAGTCTTTTCATAGAGCAAATCTCACTCTTATCTGAACAGCCAGACTCCGGATTTTTGTAGTGGCTTTAGTCAGGCAAATCTGTCGTCATCCATTGCTCAGAACACGTAAAGAATTATAAGGCCCTGATTCATTGCTTACAGATGCTCAGCTCAAGTACAATGCTGCAAGCCCCATCTCAGCCCATCTTAATTCAAACTGAGAAACAAAGTTTGGTTCGTGCATCCCGAGTCATCCAGGAACCAAATTCCAAAGTAAGAGGATAAATATTTCTTCGTGGTTCAGTATAACATGTGTTAACAGTCCTAATCCCAGACACTAAGCTATCTCTGATGCAATTTGGGACTTAGTCCATGTCTACATCAGGCATTTCTTCTGAATTTATAAATACTTCACAAGCTGACTAAGGCAGAACAACCATAACCCAGGCCTGCATGTGAAGATTTGGGCCTCAACTATCAAGTGCTGCTTTACAAGGGACCTCAAGTCTTTGTTCATTCCAGAAATTGTGAAAAGGGGCAA
The DNA here is from genome assembly GCF_029407905.1 of Bubalus kerabau. Lineage (NCBI taxonomy): Eukaryota > Metazoa > Chordata > Mammalia > Artiodactyla > Bovidae > Bubalus > Bubalus kerabau. The sequence continues at coordinate 101,916,435 of NC_073634.1, read as the reverse complement.
CATGCAGGAAGGGGTTGGGTGTAGGGGAGTGAAAGCAGTGGGTCGCTTCAGCTCAGAGTGAAACAGTCAAGGTATTAACCTAATTTCTGAAAGACACTTAAGAGACAAAGGAAATAAAGGGTAAGATCAAGTATTAACCTTTTATTCTCATAATTTTTTTTTTCTTATTTTCCATAAAAATGAGAAAGGCCAACTTTGTTTACTCGGTCATGCGGACTTCTTTAAGGAGTCACCAGATCTATTAAGGGACCTCTTAGATTTGTGGCCCATGGAAATCTCCTCTCTTCGTCACAAGGTACAAATACACAAAACACACATTGACATGACTTCTCGCAGGTACAGCTGTCTTCAGTTGCTTTATTATTGCCCCTCAGCAACAAAATGGTAATGGTAGGTGCTGGAGTGACATCAGGAACGCCAGAAGGAGGCAGTCAGGAAGCCCTTGGGGACAGGAATCTCCCTGTGCTGCAGACATTTCTGGTCAGGCAAAGATAAAGAAAACCAGATGACTCTCTGATAACACTGCTTCCAACGCTTGACAGTTAAAGAAGGATGTGGTACGTAATACATAGTGGAATATTAGCCATAAAAAAGAACAAAATCATGCCATTTACAGCAACATAAATGGATCTAGAGATTGTCATACTGACGGAAGTCAGACAAAGATAAATATCATATATTACTTACATGTGGAATCTAAAAAAATTGTGCAAATGAACTGATTACAAAACGGAAATTAGAGTCATAGATGTAGAAAACTGTGGTTACCAAGGGGGAAAGGGGAGGGGGATAAATTGGGAGATTGGGACTGACATATACACACTACTAAATATGAAATAGTTAATAAGAACCTTCTGTATAGCATATGGAACTCTACTCAATACTGTGTAATGACCTATATGGGAAAAGAGTCTAAAAAAGAGTGGATATATGTATAACTGATTCACTCTGCTATGCAACAGAAACCCACACAACACTGTAAATTAACCACACTCCGATAACACTTAGTTTAAAAGGAAAAGGCTGTGGTAAGACCTCTCCTGCATCAGCTGGAGTGGAGGGCAAAGGTCAGGCTGCCCTTGCGTCTGCCCCACCCTCGTCTCCACACCCTGGCCTCGCGGTTCACTAGTGCTGTTTATCCAACTGAGCTACTGGAGACTGGACGTCAGCAGGTTGTCTTGGTAGATGTACCACAGAGTTCTCAATGATTTGTCAGAATTTACCTCTTCAACTTTTTTGGCACATGGAAAAAGGAAAGGAGTCTAACTCAAAGTACAGTCTGTTCTCATGAAGAAAAGTGACCAGTTCCCTAGACCTGAGACTGAGAAAAGAACCTTGGCCAAAATGCAAAAAAAAGTTATCAGTGAGCTAAGATTCATTAAATATATTTTACATGTATTTTATTCTGCACAGGCAGTATGGACAGTGACACACAGTAAAATAATGAAATGGCAGCCCTTAAGGTAAAGAGGGAATGATGGACAAAAAGTAAGGGGGGGTGGTTTCCTGGTGGCCTAGAGGTTAGAACTCGGTGCTGCAATGCCGAGGGTCTGGGTTCAAGCCCCGGTCGGGGAGTGAAGATCCTACAAGCCGCATGGCACGGCCAAAAAAAAGTAGGGTTCAGAAAAATCAAGGGTAAGAGACTGCAATCAGTCTGGAGGGGAGGTCCAAGACTTGTCAGACACAGACACTGGAGGCTGACAACAGCTTGGGATATGCTGGTCTAAGGGCACCTTACCTCCAAGAACTGCTTGAGGCGTATGAAGGAACCCATCTGCCCTGAGCTTGTGATGGCTTCAATCCTATAAGGAGAGAAAGAAGACAGTACCTATGGTTCACACATATCTTTTGGAGAGGGGTTAGGGACCTGCTGATCTGGAGGAAGTGGCAGAACAAATGATTCCCAGAGATGTCTTTTAGACTTAGGATGCTGTCACTCTACTAAATGGTCTCAGCACTTTATTTCAAAGGGGTAAAGGAGAAGAGAGCACTGTTGCTTCTCAAGGTCTCTATCATCAGGTGAGATGGGTGTCGCCAATGCCTTTCTCCCTTCAGTGAGTTGAGAGGGATGAGAAAGGGCTTGAAGTTGAATCCCCCAAAAGAGTCAAGCAAACTGGCTAATCAATCAGTTTCACCAACTGATTTACTGAGCGGGTTTGACTCCTTGGCTTCCTTCATGACTGCATGTTGTCACCATCCCAGATTATCTGGGGGAGTTTGGAAAACAAGAGAGTTTTAAATGGGATCTGAATCCAAGATCTTCCTAATTTTTTTTTTTTTAGTCAATAATATTTAAGAGAGACTTAGTAGAGTTCAAAAGTGTTTATTCAAATAACAGAGAGGAGAAGGACGGGAGCTGAAGATGTCTCACTCAACACAAGTGCTTCTGACTGAGTCAGAAACAGTATCTGAACTTCCCTGGTGGTACAATGGATAAGAGTCTGCCTGCCAATGCAGGGGACAGGGGTTTGATCCCTGATCTGGAAAGATTCGACATGCTGTGGAGCAGCTAAGCTCATGCCCTTAGAGCCCATGCTCCACAACGAGAAGCCATCTCTGCAATAAACCCGCACCCCACAATAAAGGAGACCCCATCAGAACAACTAGAGAAGGCCTGAGCACAGCAACAAAGACTCAGTGCAGCCAAAACAAATAAAATAAAATTTTTAAAAAAGAAACAGCATGTGACAGCAGCCACAGGCATCTGATTTCATGAGTTTTTACCTACCAAATTCTCTGGTGTCTACTCAACAAGTCTAATACCTGGGGAAGTAGTCCTCTTTGATGAGAAGTATCATCTTCCAGAACTGGACCTGGTACTGCTTCATGAGGGCATTCCCACACACCTAGAGGGGAAGGTGCGCACCACCAGAGCAGGGAATGAAAACGCACACTCAGTCATAAAGGATAATCAGCCCTTTGCCTCTCTTTCCTATCAAGAATTTCAGCCGCAATGCCATTCAGCCAGCTAAGCAAGGGAATTAAAATCCAACTTTCTTCTGAAGCATTCTCATGTATGGTAATACCTCCACATTTAACCAGACCGCCAGGTAGCCAGGTGTTTGAGAGGTTGTGACTCAAACTTAATTTACTATTGATTTTAAAGGAATAGCATTACTTCCCAACCTTGGTAATCAAGGTAGAAGGAATACCCCATGTTTTCAATGACTCAGGATCAATGTTCATTTACTGTGACTGCAGGAGCTGTCAGGTGAGTAGAAACTGTTGGCATTATGGCCCAAGTGGTCTCAGATATGTTACGGCATGTGCTCCAAGCATTTATTCTTTAAGAACCGTCTCTTTTTCACAGAAACCCTTATTCATACCCTATAGTGGGGGCCCCTTATGGGCAGACAGGACTGTACACAGCCTTCTAGATGAGACAGGTACCTGACCCAAGCTGGTTAAACTTACTCTCTCTCCTGTCTATTAGCAATCCCACTGATGGGCACTAGTCCCACTACACTGGGTGACCACACTGAGGCTGAGGGATACAGCCCAGGAGCATCTTCTCCACTGTGTGCCGAGAAGCAGAGAAGGGTGGCCTGCAGAGCAAGCAGAGGCAACCTGCAGGAGGATCAAACATGAGAAGACCATGCAGTCCCAGAGAGGGGCTCCCTTGGTCCCTGGCGACATCCCAGTTCCTGGTTCCAGGCCCTGGTGGGGTTCAACTATGCATCCTAGCCCCCATTCTCCAAGTGAGTCACTTCTATATCCCCAAAGCAAATTCCTTTTCATCTGTACTGGGATGTACAGTTTTCTGTTCTTTATAATGACAAGACATCCACACAGAGAAAGGAAAGTACACTGGGAAGAAAAATCCAAAGCTAGCTTTCTCTTGGAGCTTGGGGAAAAATTTGTAACACTGGCCCCTAATGGTGTTCACCATTAGTCTCTATTTGTTTATTCGTCATGTCATACAGCGGCCCACTGGCGTTCTCTTGTGTGATTATTGTACTACGTACCTCTAAGAAGTCAAAGAGGAGGGTGGCCGTCACATCTGACAGGGGCTCCATGTTTAAGATCTGTGCCAACCAGCGCCAACCATGATTTAAGCCATGAGGGTGAGTCTGGGAGCAGAGAGGCTTGGTCAGGATTTAATCTCATTTTATTAAGAGTTCTAAATTGCCAACGTTATCACCCAGCCATTACCAAGGGGACATGAACCCCCTGATCACCTAACCTAAGCACATGCCACAGGGCAGAAACAACAGAGGCCAAACAAATTCTGTTTTTAAATATTGCAACACACTGGGACCCACACATTCTTCATTGGATTCCTTCAACACACAGCTGTCAGCCTCAGTTTCAGGAATCCTAGTTACTCTTATAAACAGTTATCTTATAGTGACATTTTATTAATTATTCCTGGTACCTTTAGCACAACACCTAGGACATAGCAGGTGCACAGTAACAAGTTCCTAGATTCAGTCAGCTTATATTCCTTTCTCTTTGGGTTTCCAAGTCCACTAACTTCTCCATCTCTCTAATCTCCATTCCTTGCAAAATGAACTAGGCAGGCAGGTCAAAGCCCTGGCCCTCTGCTGTGGCTCTGACATTGACAAGTGTGTATCATTACAACTTGCTAAGCCTCCGTCTGTCCCTCTGTGAAGTAAGGTATGTAACCTTGGTATGTAATTGGTCTCTAAGGCATCAATTAGTCTCTGAACAAATGACTCTGATGATCCAAAAGTTTCCTACCCACTTCTCTAAAGAATACCTACGAAGCAGCACTATTCTTTAACTTGTCACATGATGGGACTGTTCCTCTGAAAGGTCGGTATTTCCTTCAGGTAAGATATACTAACATAGACCCTGGTCCGACCGCTCATTATCCATAGTAACCCTTCTCTGCTACCTCTTGTCGGTTTCCATATGGCCACCGGAGCTGGATGATGGCGGCATAGAGGCGGATCATCCCAGACATGCGCTTGAGAAAGTTGTCCTGCTGCTCTACTTTGGAATCCTTCACTTGGTAGCCAAGCATCCTATGTGGTAAGAAAAAATTCAATGTGATAGAGTCAAAGTGAGGGTGACCAATCCATTACTATTTATGGCTAAAAGTAACAACATACCATTACATCTAAAATTATTATTAATACATTATTACACACGACTACATTGGTAGATATAATTTTGCTTACAAAACACTCACATCCATTGTCAAATCTGCAACATATAAACCTTGAGAGGTAAATTCCCAGAAGGTAATGAATATTATTACCCCCATTTACAAACAATGAAAAACAATCTTTAAGGAGATGAAAAAACTCCCCAGTTTTGAAAATCTATTAATAGTCAAAACAAGGGTAAAATTCTAAGATCCCTGGATTCTAAATCCAGAATTCTTTCCGCTGTACTATATTGATTATTGATACTTAAATCCACAAATTCTAAAAGCCACCCAGTTTGCATGAAAGACACTGTATTCTCTGACAGAATGTTCAAGGTACATAAGAGATGCTCTGAGGAGGGGAAATGAATCTCAAGTCTCTCTCTCTTCCATTCATCACCTGGGGACAGTAAGGAGAACACTTCACCTCTGATAGTCTTCCAAAGCCATTCCCTCTTTGAATGCTGGATAGAAAGGAACAGAGTAAGGACACTTCTTGTGCAGGTGAGCCAGGATGAGGGCCCCTACTCTGGGGTGGAGCTCCCAGATCCCGGACGCCACAACCGCGATGGGGAATGCTGCTTCGTGATGGGAGGCCACTTCCTCCTCCCCTTGTTTCTGGGAGCACAGAGAGGGGAGACTTTAAGTTAATATTCAAGAAAGGCTTAAAGGTTAGGCACCAGCCTCTTCTTCCCATACCTTTGGCAACAGGGTTTCTCACCACAAATTTCTCTGCCAGTTTGTACTGGACAAAGTCCAGGCCCTGTGGATTAAGTGTGACAGACACGGAGCGCCCGCCAGACTGAACAGGTTTTCCAGAAAGTAAGCTGTGGATCTTGTCAAAGATCTCCTTCAGCTTCGAGCCTGGGTATGACAGAGATAGAGTCAGTGATAAGATACAACTGCAGTCAATCTATTTTTTTCATCACTGCAATAACAAAGCCTCTGTATAAACCCAGCCCTACAGAAGTTCAGAGCCTAAAGCCAAAATACAGATGCAGAAACATATGACAATCAAATACATGTTGTGGAGGATCTGAAAGTACATAGGGTGTGGTATTATTTTGAAGGAATTTGTCATTGGTAGAATGAACTAATTCTGAAACTGACACATCAGAGATGAATAGTATAGAAATAAGTGTTGAATTGTTCTAGATGCGACAGGTGTGGCTGATGTGCCTAAAGGAGTCACTTGTAACTCCAGGGAAAACCTTCTAAAGGATCTCCAATTCACAGTGGCTCCCCCTCCTTCTCTTGGACCTACCTTCCTCCATAGAAGCTATTATTACATTCATATTATAGATCCTGTGTGCCCCACCTTCTACACTGGCTAGCTAGATCAAGACGAGTTAAGCTGAGCTAATCAGCCAGTTGACTGAGTCAACTCCCGAATCGGCCAGTCCTGTGACACACATGTAAGCAGTGGTGCTGTCATGCGGACCAAAGAACAGCCGTCCACAAAAGGAGAATGAGGTGGGCAGAGGGAAGCCTAAGAGAAGAGAGAAAAGGGTCCCAACATTTCTGGCTCCTGAGATCCAGCCCCACTCCTGCCGTAGGAAACTGATTTATCTTTAGGACAAACTCCTCACTCTACCTATTTCTCCTTCCTTTCCTTTTTTTTGGCTTAAGCAGATATGAATTAGTTTTTATTATTTAAAATTAATGTTTGAATGAATACAGCATCTCCAATTTACCTGCCAAGTTCCTAATATCCTGCACTAAGTTCATAATCATTTTAAGAAACGTTTAAAAATCTCAGAAATATCCTCCCTAGACCACTGATTCAGTTTCACTGAAAAAACAGGGAAGAGGGGTGGCACCTTTCTTAGGAATTAAGAAAAAAAGGAAGAAACCAAGAGTTAAATAATGAGATGTCATAGAAATTTCAAGGCCAACAATTCCCTGAAAACAGAAGCAGAGACTCTAACCTGAGATGTTAAAATATGTATGTTTCCATCAAATTTACTCAGCTCACGTTCCTGCCAACCTATAACCCTACTATTTCTTTACTGATGGTTTCAGAGGGCCCCACTGGCCAAATCCCCATTCAGTCCCTCTCCCTGTGCCCCTCGAATTAGGAAAATCAGATCCCAGCCCAGTGCCTGACATGGCCTCCCACATCCCATATGCCACAATGGCACCATATCTGTCTTTAAATTCTGCTCCACATTTGACTACTCATGGACATGCACCTTAAAGAGGCAGGAATTAGGTCACCTCTTTCTCAGTCACTCCACACTTACTGAGCACTAACTCTGCAGAATGTCTGTGTCTGACTGGGCTGTAAGCTCTCACAGAGCTTATGATACTGATGGAAACAAAGGGACACAGTTGTGAAGTAGGTAGGAAAATCAAGAACAGCAACTGCTGCTGCTGCTAAGTCGCTTCAGTCGTGTCCGACTCTGTGCGACCCCATAGACGGCAGCCCACCAGGCTCCCCCGTCCCTGGGATTCTCCAGGCAAGAACACTGGAGTGGGTTGCCATTTCCTTCTCCAATGCATGAAAGGGAAAAGTGAAAGTGAAGTCGCTCAGTCATGTCCGACTCTTAGCGACCCCATGGACTGCAGCACACCAGGCTCCTCCGTCCATGGGATTTTCCAGGCAAGAGTACTGGAGTGGGGTGCCATTGCCTTCTCCGAAGAACAGCAAAACCAGAGCCTAATCAGATACAGACAGTGAACCAGAGGAAGCAGTCATGGGGATGACTCCCGGGTTCAGTTAAGGTGACTGAGTAGATAAGGTGTTACTACTGGTTACTTAGAGCAAACCAGAAAAAAGCTGGGCGAGAGTAGGACGATGAGAGGCCAGCTCGGAACATGCTAAACCTGAGGAAGCTGAGAGATACCTAGGCAGAGATGCCCGGCAGGTAGCTGGAGCAAGGTAACCCGAAGCTCAGAGGAAAGGAATGACCCGGAGACTGAGCTGGGTGTCATGTTGCAGAGGTGAAGTTTGAAGCCAGGGGGATCTTAGAATGAGAACTGCAGGGTGAAAGCACACATACCAGCCAGGTGGGGGCAGGAGACTGAGGAGCCCACGAGAGAGAGAGGGGGAGGGAGGAGGAGAAGCTGGAAATTAATGTTGCCTCAGAAGCCAGAGGACTAGAAGTGATAGAGAAGGGAACAGTCAACAGGGCCAAAGGGTAACATGAAGATTAGAAAAGACTGAGAAAACACAAAATCAAAAGAAACAGGTTTTAGAATGTGAGTGACAAGCATGTTTAAAGGGAAAGGAGCATGTAAAGAAAGCCATTTTGTAGAAAACAGAAGAGCTCTCTCTTGAGAGAGATAGGAGGGGATAATAACAAGGCTGCCGAGGCTCGTTCAGGGCCGAGCGGAAGGGGAAGTGTGGGCCGGAAGGGTACTGCATTCTTTGAAACAGGATGGTTTCAAAGCAGGTAAATACAGCTGTGTATTACTGCGGGGGGGGGGGGGGGGTGGTTGGGGGGTTGAGGGGGGAACCTGAGGATCTTACACCTGATGTCTCAGTTTTCCAGATGAAGGAGGAGGCAGGGGTGCCTGTGGTCAACTGAGGGGGAAAGACCGAGGACGAACCTGAGCAGACCAGCGAAGGTGTGCGACAACTGTCTGGTCAACCTTGCCCCTCAATGCCATGGCTATTAAAGGAAATGGCACTTTCAATTCTAGAAAGTGATACATATTTACTTATTTAGACCTTGTTTTGTTTCAGAAGGAATTTCAGGCAGCAAAGTGATATGTAAGTTCAGTCACAGAGCCTCTCAAAGGCAAGAAGTGCAACTTTCCACACTTCTTATGCTATGCTACGCTATGCTACATCACTTCAGTCGTGTCTGACTCTGTGTGACCCCACAGACGGCAGCCCACCAGGCTCCCCCGTCCCTGGGATTCTCCAGGCAAGAACACTGGAGTGGGTTGCCATTTCCTTCTCCAATGCATGAAAGGGAAAAGTGAAAGTGAAGTCACTCAGTCATGTCCGACTCTTAGCGACCCCATGGACTGCAGCACACCAGGCTCCTCCGTCCATGGGATTTTCCAGGCAAGAGTACTGGAGTGGGGTGCCATTGCCTTCTCCGCCACACTTCTTAGGTAACAAGTTAATCAAGGGAACCTGGATAGAGGTTAAGTCAGAGCAGCTTCCCAGCTGCACAAGCTCCCCAGCCACTTGGCAGCGCAGTCTATACTGTGGAGGCTTCCACATCTGAGCTCTGTGAAAATGAACCTCTGTTTCTAAAGAAGAGGGGTCTTTCCCCTGTGTGGTTCTTCCTCTCTAAATCTCAGTCTCTGGAGAAACTGAGTAGGCATTCTCAGCATTCTCATGTATTAACAAGCAGGTTTCGAGTCTGGAAAAGCTAATGTTGTAGGACAAAAGCAAAGAATGCAAGTCACATCCTAGGCTCCCTAAGGGGTGCTTTCCACAGTAACTTCCAATCGTAGCTAAGAGTCTTCCTAAATAATTTACTACTAGTACACAACTTATTTAAAAAGAAAAAAGAGTCAACAAACACATAATGATTACCTTCTACACGCAGAGAGTAAACCAGCCAAGGCACATAGCTTATACACCTGATCCAACAGTCAACATTTGCTCAGACATAATCTATTTATAGGAACCTTACAGACAAGTGGATTTGGAATCTCAATAAACACTGGTACAATGAGGTGAAGGGCCATGTTCTTAGCTCTCTGACCAACCTGCAATGGTAGAGATCTGGCTCACTGGAATAGTGGCAGCCTTCTGGAGGTCCATCTTGATCTTTTTGGCCTGCCAGAGGAAAGTAGCGAGAAGGCCAACAGTGTTTTGAAGAGCTGAGTACATGCCATTAGGATTAGGGATGTGATGTGACAGGTGAGCTACATTTCCTGGGGACATGAGGCTGTGGGGGGGCACCATCAGGCCCAGAGAATGCCCAACTCCTTCCCTCCTACCTGACTGTCTTTGCTGTTGCTCAGGCCCTCGAAGGCCAGCACACACTGACTGGAGGCCTCCTGCAGCTGCTGGTACCACTGCATTGTACTGTCTTGCACCTTCACCTGGAGATCTGAGGAATGAAAGAAAGATGCTTCCATAAAAGGAGAATTGACTGAACACTTAATATGAGCCAGGTACTGTTCTAATGAACTTAAGTAGAATTTACTGAACATTTAATATGAGTCAGGTACTGTTCTAATTATATATGTATTAACTGCTTTCACTGTCATAATAATCCTATAAGGTACATTCTATCATCTTCATTTTATAGATAAGGAAACAGGCATGGAAAGGTTAGGTAATTCAGCAAAGATACAATGCCAGGAAGTAGAAAAACTAGATTCCCACAGATCTGACTCCAAAAGCAGCATTCTCAACCATTATGCTGTATCAATTCCCTCGTGTTTAAACATATATTCTGTACACACTTATTTAAAATACTCAGTAGCAGCAATGTGAAATAATGTATCTACTAGGATTATAGAGAATTTCAAGTCCTCATGGCAAGTGTTGGAATCTGAAGCCAGGCTCCACATCAATCAAAACTGAATGGAAATCATTAAAAGTACCGAATCTTACATTATGTGAAAGTTCTGATAAATTATCCTGTAGCTTAATACAGTATTCAAAACATGTTCTCACTTCTTTTCACATTCTGAATTACACATCACATTAAAGGACCATTTCCACGCCAAGACCCACCTTCGTTCGGCTTCGCCCCTGGGCCCTGGTTGGGAACGGGCAACTCTTTGTGGGCCTCCGGCCTCTGCTGCATCTGTGACTCTTGCTGCTTTATCCGGGCCTCCTCTTCATCCCGCCTCCTCTTCTCCTCACAGGCCCTACGGATCTCCTGATGCAAGTTTGAGAGGAGGTCGCGCATTTCCTGTAGCGCTCCCTCAGCCGCAGCTTGGTCCTCTACTGTGGGAAAGCCGTTCTGTCACGGTGACAGAAGCAGAGCTCAGTGGTTATTTCCTGAGCACCTGAGGTGCTGAATCATGCATCACACAAATCCATGTATTTCTAAACTGGAATTGTGCCAAGGAAGTACCCACGGTCAACATGTTGATACCTACTGCTTTCCTGTCCTCTTAAAGGTAATACTGATTTCCCATCACATCCACAGTACCGAAGGGGAGAGCTTTCAATGCTCTCACCAGCACTGGGAACCAGCCTGTGTTTTCTAATACCTTTTCCCACTAATAAGTGATACGGCTTCGTGAAGAAACACGCAATTTTAGATATGGAGAAGAAAATGTTCAAGATGAGGTAGAAAACACCTTGCTTGTTTTCTGCTGCAACAGCTACTACTGGGGCCATGTCCAAGGGACGGAGAAGCCAACGTGAAGGTGTTCCCATACACAATTTGAACGACAAACTACGATAGATGACATTATACATCAAGTATATCAAGTTCCCATGTTCTATGATAGTAAAAAAACAAAACAAAACAAAACCTCAAGTCACTGTGGGAAAATGCTAGGATAGCAACTCTATACTCTGAAGACTGATCAAAGGAAAGACTCAAATATTTATCCTTCCTTCCCTATATAGACTGTACTTAAGAAAGTTTATGGGGAAATTTTCTTTGTAGTAGAATTCTAGCTAAAAAATACAGAAAAATGATAGAAAAACTTAAAATTTACCACCTCTAATGAAATAACAAGTATGAGTAAGGATCAGCAATGGCTACTAAATCATTAGCTAAAGACTCACTGAAATCTTTAAACTGGAAAATAACCCTGACAGTATCTGAAACCACCAGTTGACCTTAATAACATCACAGGCGGAAAGACCGTCAGTACTCTATGCCTCCTGCTGTGATTCATTAACAAACACACCCCCAACTATGAAGTACTGCTGTGGGGAAAATCAAATGTGACCCGATCAAGCCTCTAGACTATGCTGTCCAGGAAGGCAGCACACGTAGCCACACATGGCTCTTTACATTTAAATTGAAAACTTTCTAAAAATTAAGATACAGTTCTTCAGTCACACCAGTCACATTTCAAGTGCTCAATGGCCATGTGTAGTTACTGCATGGCACAGATATGAACGTTTCCATCATCACAGAAAATCTGTTAGCTCTGCCCTAGAGAAAGTTACAAATTCACAGAAATACAGGGAATAAAAGAACATATAAAAATACACCAAAGGGTTAGGGTTAGCAATTGCACTGAAATTTTCAGAATGCAGAAGATTCTATTCACAACAATCAGATTCTTAAACAATGGCAAAAGAAAATAGAGAGAGAGAAGGGAGGGGCAGTCTTGAGATTAAAAGACTTAATTAAGTAACAGACACAGCACACCAAAAAGTTGAACTGAGTATGGATGCTAATTTTCCAATCAGTTATAAAAAAAATTATTGAGATAACTGGAGAGATTTGAACACTGACTAGACATTTGATCATACTGAAGAAATTATTAGTTTTTTAGGTATGATATTAGCGTTTTGGTTATGTTAATACAGAGTTTTAGCTTTCAGAGATACATACTAAAGAACTTTCCAGATGAAGCAGAATGCCTGAGATTTACTGTAAAACCGTCTGAGGGAAGGGGTGCAGGTGGCACCATAGACAAAATGAGACTGTCATGTATGGATTCTTGTGGAAGCTGGGGAATGGGTGCCCAATGTACATTATGCTGTTCTCTCCACTTCTATGTAGGTCTGATATTTTTCAAAAAGGAGGACAAACAAAAACCCCAAAGAGAGATATGAAAGGTAACAATAAACTTCTGCCTTAAATGTGATGAATGCTTAAAGCTCTTTCTTTTTCTTAGCCACGCCATGCACCCTGTGGGATCTTAGCTCCCCACCGAGGGCCTGAACCTGGGCCCTTGGCAGTGAAAGCAGAGTCCCAACCACTGGACCACTAGGGAATTCCCAGTGCTTAAAGTTCTTAATATTTAGAATTCATACAAGTTGATTTTTTTAAAACACAAACTCTCATAGAGATATGAACTAAGGACAAAGAGCATACAATTCATAAAAGTATGAACTGGTACAACTTAGAGATGTTAACAGTTCAACAATAAGTGTTTTCAATAAATTTGGTATGGTTATGTTGGAAGTTATGTGATTTCATCTGTTCAAATATTTGGGCTTCCCTGATAGTTCAGTTCGTAAAGAATCTGCCTGCAATGCAGGAGACCCTGGTTTAATTCCTGGGTCGGGAAGATCCACTAGAGAAGGGATAGGTTACTTATATTTACTGAATACCTATTACGTGTCCATAGCTGCAGTTTTTAACACTGCCTTAAAAACACCAAAGTATGTGGCACGATTATAGTAATTATGCTTTCAAAATGTCATGTTAACTGGAAAAAGCAACATACATTTCTGTAAGGTTTTAACTTTTATCATAAACATGGCAGGTGTCCAGTATATATTAATGAACTAAAGTGTTCTGCAATTAGACAAAACAAATATTTTTTTAACCTAAGGTAAGAAACTCTCTATCTACAGAAGCCCAATTAGGGTGGGGAATCTCTCACTTACACACACACACACACACACACACACACACACACTCTGTCAGAGAAGAAATAAATGCTAACTGTGGTTGTCTCCAGGTAAGAGGGTGACAAGTGATAATAAGCAGGTGATATTTTTAAATCACAAAACCATTTTGCTTTAAAAGCTCTTCATTTCAAAGACAGGAGAGAGAATGTTCTTGAAGCCCCCTCACCTCAGAAGTGGCCCGGATGATCCCTGAGACAAGACTGCACAGCTGGTTGCCTCGGGTCCGGAAGGCAGACAGGTCGACCTGGAGCAGGTCCCTGTGCTGGTCCGAGGCGTCCAGCTGCTGGCTGAGGTGCAGCACCTCCTCCTGCAGGGCGTAGAGGCCGCGCAGGCGGGCCTGGCCTTCTTCCTTCCGGAGCCGCTCCTGCTCCTCTTGCTTCAGGCGCTGCTGCTCCGCTTCCCGCAGCTTCAGGTTGAGAATCTACAGAAAGGGCTGTCAAGTTAAGGGGCTCCTGGACTTCTCCTTCTACATTCCTCCAGTCCCACGTGGACTGCCTGTTCTCACAGATGGGCCCCAAGTCAGCCACAGAGTGGCAAGACAGGGGCGGGTCATCTATGACTGCCAGACAGTGAACACCCACACGGATTCTCCCAGGCGCTGACCTTCGCTCTGTGACGATGCTCGGCTTTCAGCTTCTCTTGCTGCCCCAGGGCTTCTCTGGAGCTGAACGAAATATGGAGGGAGGAAGAGTCAGGGACGCTTCCTAAAATTGTTCTGCCTCTCTTTGATTTGCATTGGTCATCTTTCCAAGGTTGATCCTTTTTCTAGGTTATAAGCTTCTCTGGCTATTTTATTTTGGCATGTAAGGACTCAGATTCTTCCCTCTGGGTTTTATGTTGGGAAAGAGCTCTGGTTGACCATGCTGACATTCCCCTTGTAATTCAGGGAGACTTACCTCTTCTCCATTACTTCCCGTAAGTCCTGGAATTCTTTATGATGCTTCAGTTCCTTTCGTTCATCAAACCGCTTCAGCTGTTCAGATGCCATCTCAGAAAGGGCCCGCACCTTCTTCTCCTGCTCCTCCTGCCACTGCCTCAAGCCCTCCTGCAAAGGGTCAGTACCTGCTCTCTGGAGCTCCATTATACCCTGCTCATCTACCCCTGTGAGATGCCCTCCCATCAGGCCTTAACCCCATCAAAGATACTCCGGGGCATGGAATCATCTTCCTACTTCTCAAAATCTTTGCTTGAGTCACCTGTCCCCTTTGGGTCAATCTTTAAATTCAGCTGTTGTGGAAAGCTTTTCCAGTTTGCTCCATACTGTTCCTGTCACTCCAGCATAAGCAAGAATGGACGGGATTTTACCAATATATTATCAAATAGCCCTGCACTTTTAACTTTCCAACCTGTGCATTTTTTTTTTTTGGCCATGCCCTGTGGCTTGTGGGATCTTAGCTCTCCCACCAGGGATCAAACCTGGGTTCTCAGCAGTGAAGGCAGGGTGTCCGAACAACCGGACTGCCAGGGAATTTCCATCCTGTGTATTCTGATGAGGGCTTCAGGGTCATCTACAGAAATTCGTATTCTAATTCTGTAACTATGCTATTCCTATCTCACTCCTTTCCATAAGTTATTATCTCTGCCTAGATTCTTTTCCTCCATCTTCACTTAGGAACATCCCTTTCTTATGTACCTAAAGGTACCAGGTATTTCATTTATTATTACAAGAGTACTCACATTTGACTTTTAAGGGCAATTAGACATTTTAACTATCAAAATTTAAAGTATACATATCCTCTGACACTTGTTCCATTTTACGAACTTGTCCTGAGGATATACTTGCCTATGTGTGCAATGATATATGCATAAAAATGTTCATTACAGCCCTGTTGATAATGAATTTGAAACAATTTAAATCAACAAGGAAATAAGTATAGTAGGTCATCCTAGAGAATACTCTGTGTTCTTTAAAGAGAATGACATACTATATATATATATATAGGCATGGAGATATATCAAAACATACTGTTAAAAGATATCAAGGTATTCTATTTTGAAACTTATTTTGCAACACGAGGGGGATTATCAACAGTGAAAAACTCTCTACTTAGGTCTGGAAGACAGAAAGACCATGGACAAGTGATGACTGACAGAGCAGAGCTGAGAAAACCCGAACACACACACTCTCTGTCTCCCTCTAACCATCCCCCACCGTCTCCACGGCTACATCCTTGAATCTAAGCACTCATCACCCTTTTTCATCCAGTGTCAAAGTGACGGCTTAGTGAGTGTTGCTCTCTCTTACTCAGACTATAATAGCCTTCTAACTATAGTTCACTCATTTCTCTTGCTTACTTCTGCCCCTCCCTCCAGCAAATAAACTCTATGAGGATATGGATTGTGTCTCCTTTGTTCATTGTTTTATCTAGACCTACATTCTAAAGGAGATCAGTCCTGGGTATTCATTGGAAGGACAGATGCTGAAGCTGAAACTCCAATATTTTGGCCACCTGATGCGAAGAGCTGACTCATTGGAAAAGACTCTGATGCTGGGAGGGATTGGGGGCAGGAGGAGAAGGGGACGACAGAGGATGAGGTGGCTGGATGGCATCACCAACTTGATGCACATGAGTTTGGGTGAACTCCGGGAGTTGGTGATGGACAGGGAGGCCTGGGGTGCTGCGATCCATGGGGTCACAAAGAGTCGGACACGACTGAGCAACCAAACTGAACTGAACTGAGAACAAAAGCGCTCAATAAATATTTGGTGATTCCATGAATAAACAGATGAGGGTAGATGCTAGAATTTCACTTTATAAACTCACCTATCTGTAAAAATTTTTACAAAAGCATGCATTGTTTTTCTAATGAAAAAAGTAGTCACCTGAAAGTATCACACCATTGTTAATCGGCTATACCCTAGTACCAAACAGAAATTAAAAAAATAATAAAGTTAAATAAACATTAAAATAGTGTTATCCTTTTTTCAAGAAGCTGTTAAGGTCCATCTTCTCAGTATAACCTTATCTGACAATGCAGATCATCTTCAAATTTTGGAAAAGTAAATGGAAGCCAGGAAAGTCTCAGTTATCTTCCTAGGGTCACAGGTAAAATAGAAAAGCTAGGACCTGAAACCAGCTTTGACTTGAGAGAGCTTACCCGTGACTGTTACATTGTAACCATCCCCCTAACTGAGATGAAGCCACTAGTAGGTGGGGCACTGTGATCACACGGTGATCAGCATGTGGTGGACATTCTTAGTCCCTGAGGAACTGCATTTGAATGTGGCTCCCTAGGGTCAATGTCAAGCCTGCCTTACTTCACAGGTTACTTACTGCTCCTTTCATTCTGTGCACCAGCTCATACATTCGGATGCAGCCTTCCACTTTCATCCCCCGGGGGGACTGAAGTACCATAGGCTCTGTATGTGGAGACTCACGTTTGTCCTGTATAGACAGAAGACGGAAAAATTAAGCTTTTAAGATGGTCAAGTTGGTATTATTCTGTCTGAACAAAAGCCACATCCCTGCTTACAATCAGCAACCAATAACAACAAAACAATTTAGGTTAGAACCAAGGTGCTTTTCATGATATTGACCTTATTCTAATTGTTCTCCTTAGCAAATTAAGTGTGTGTTTTTGCTTTGGACAGTTTTTTTGTGTTATTTTTTTCTGCTTGCTTCTTTATTTTGATATGCCTAGCGTATTCCCCTTTCTTTTCTAATAAGTGTCCATTTTTGCTGGGGTGGATTGGACAGAGAAACCCCAGCCCACATTCCTAGTTCATCCATGGCCCCTAGCCTCAGGGGTCAGTAGCCATAAGATCAGCCCATCAATCAAAGTACTCTATCCCTCTGTACCCAGTGTCTACTTCAGGAATGAGGCTTATGACTTAAGCCAGAGTCTACCTCTGAACTTTTCTTTTTTATATATATAATTATATTTATTTATTTTTAATTGATTGATGACTGCTTTACAACTTCTGAACTTTTCCAATGGAGGTATTTTGGAGGGCTTTCTCTTCTTCTGGGAACGCTAACCTAAGCAGGTATCTGTCTAGGGCTATCAACAGACATCCTGCCACACAGTCTATCTGAAAGATGAAATCAAGAAGTTACACAGAACTGAGAGAAGAGAAGCAAAGCCCCGTGTTTGAGTCACTGGATCAAGTCAGAAATAATATCAAGGAGAGACAAGCAGAAAATAGATCCTCCAGATCAAACTGATTCCACATTCCTAGACTTCCTGGTTATATGAACTATTAAATTTCTCCCCTGACCCCTTTGTTTCATTTAAGCTAAACTAGGTTTTCTGTTACTTAAATACCAGAAATTCCTAATGATACAATTTGTTATTTAAAGCCATCCAAAACTTTACTTAAACCTTAAGAATTATGGATTTTTATACCTGGAGAGGCCCTCAACAATTTAGTCCAGTACCAGATTTACAGATGAAGAAACTGAGGGAAAAGGGAAGAAACTGTAGGGAGAGAGGCATCTTTCCCTCAGATGCCTGTCTGAGGGTATGCCACAATACTGGCACGATCAGAACTGGAAACTGCTGCCTCTGAGAAGCTGCTCACAGAAACTTTTTTTTAATCTTGAAATAATTACAACTCATTGGAAACTGCAAAAAATGTACAGGGAGGCTCACGCACTCTATATTTACCCAGTTTCCTCAAATAGTAACGTCTTTCATAAATGCAATAAAATATCAAAAACAGTAAACTGATGGTACAAGTCACATAACTTGTTCAGATTTCACCAGTTCTGACAGGAATTCATTTGGGTGTGTGTAGTTTTATGCCATTTTATCTCATGTATAACAACGATTATAAAGGTCAGAACTGTTCACCACAGAGATCCCTGGTGCCACACCTTTACATCTCCTACCCGTTCTCCAACTCTATAATGACTGTATTTCAACAACCTTAAATAAATGGAACCACATGGCACATAATCTTTTTTCTTTTGGCTGCTCCACGTAGGATCTTAATTCCCCAACCAGGGATCAAACCTGCGTCCCTGCACTGGAAGCCTTCATCCCAGTTTTAATTTGCATTCCGTTAATGCCTAGTGACTGAACATATTTCTGTGCACTTATTTTGTCATCTGTGTATCGTCTCAGGTGAAAATGTCTGTTCATATCTTTTGGTCACTTTCTAATTGAAGGTTAGAAAGTTTCTGTTTAACCTTTGAGAGTTTTAAAAATATATTCTAGATATATAAACCTTTGTCAGACATGTGATTTGCAACTATTTTCTTCCAGTCACAAGTATATTATTTTTCTACTGAGAATTTTTAAAAAAACATTTACTTATTTATTTGGCTGCGCAGAGTCTTGCAGCATGCGGGATCTAGTTCCCTGACCAGGGATCAAACCCAGCCCCTCTGTGGGGCTGTGAGGAGTTTTAGTCACTGGACCATCAGGAAAGTCCCAAGGTTTTTTATTTGATGAGGTCCAATGTATTAATTTTTCCTTTTATGGATTTAGTTTTTAGTGTCAAATCTAAAAACCCTTCAACTGGCCCTAGGCTCTGATAATGTTTTTTTATCCTAAATTCTCATAGTTTTACATTTTGAGTTAATTTTAATGTAAGTTATGAGGTTTAGGTTGAAGTTCATTTTTGCACCTATGATGTTCAATTGCTAGATTTAAAGCCTAGTATTTTTAAAGATGAGGTGCAAAATACAAACTAAAAAGTAAACTTCTTATGTATGGAATCATGCAGTCTTTCATAATATGAATAACCATCTCTGTCCTATATTACTTTTTAGGATTATTATTTACTGTACAATAAATTGTTACTTATTGCAAATAACTCTCACAAAGACATTTCCCCAAAGAAGTTATACAAATGGCTAATAAGAACATGAAAATATGCACCACATCACTAATCATTAAGGAAATGCAAATCAACACCATAGGAGATATACTTCTTACCCACTAGGACGGCCACTGTGGGGGAGGAAAAAAAACCAACAGTAAATAACAAATATTAGCAAAGGTATGCAGAACTGAAACCCTTGTGCGCTGCTAGTAGGAATATAAAACGGTACACTTGCTGCGGAAAACAATATGATGGGTCCTCAAAAATTTAAACACAGAACTACCGCATGATCCATCAATTCCACTTCTGGGTACATACCCCAGAGAACTGAAAACAGCTACTCAAACTAATAGATGTCCATGCATGTTCATAGCAGCACTAGTCACCAACAGCCAAAAGGTGGAAGCAATCCAAATGTTCAGTGACAGGTGAATACAGTGGAATACTATTCAGCCTTAAAAGGAAGGAAATTCTAGCACATGCTACAACATGGATGAACCCCTGAAGACAGTATGCTAAGGGAAATAAACCAGTCACAAAATGACATATATGATTCCACTTAAATCAAGTATGTAGAACTGTCAAATTCATGATGGTTTTTAGAGACTGGGGATGGGAGGAAATCAGGAGTTACTGATTAATGAGTATTCTTAGTTTGGGATGATGAAAAAGTTCTGGAGATGAATAGTGGTGATGGTTATACAACACTATGAATGTGCTTAATGCCACTGAACTGTGACATTAAAAATGGTTAAATGGTAAATTTTATGTCATGAATATTTTGCTAATTAAAAAAATATGTTTGCACCCTTTTATCTTTGATGCCTGTTATTCGGGCATTTAAGACAGCTAGAAGATATACTTTAAGATTAAAAAGAGAAAGATCTCTCTGCACAAAGTTTTTCAGAGAAGTATTTTTAAAAGCAATGAAATGGAAAAACAAAAATGCTAAATAATAAAGGAATAGTTCAATAAATTACAGGATATTACATATCCTGTAAGTAGATATTTACAAAGGTGGAAATAACATGAACAAATAATTCAAATAGTTAGCAAACAAAGTAAAGTCAGGAAGGAAAATTAGAACATGAAAGTACACATACAATTTAATTATGCAAAGGTATACGGATGCAGGCTTATGAGACTGGAAAGGAGTAACTGTTGACTGAAATGATGAGATCACAGGGAGATTTAACTTCTTCCTTTTGATGCAATGCTTTCAGTAACCAAAAATTTTCAGTGAGTATGAACAAAAAGGACTTTGTCTTTTGGAACCCAAACATGAAAAAAGTAATCTCTACCTTTCTAAAGAGTTGCCTAGTCTTATTCTGCTGACACAAAAACCTTGAAAAAGCAAAATAATGCTATAATGCATTATTTTAGTTTAGAAGGCTTTTCTTCTTTACATTCTTAGGCCAAATACTACTTCCTATATCTTACTTTGATCCAGAAAGGATTTAATGCAGCTTATAAAGAACATAAAATATAACAAGCACAAATTAACAATCAGAAAACATATTAAACAGAATGATGCAGATATATAGAGATAGAGACAGAAACGAATCATCTGTAAGATATATTGTCAAAAAACTAATACAATTATGTAAAGTTTAAAAATAAAATATTAAAAAAAAAAAAAAGAAAGAAAGATATATTGTCAAGTGGAAACACAGAAACCAATGAAAACAAACAAGATTCACAATAGTATATTCTAGCAACTTTGTTTAAAAATAAAGAAAAAAAAAAACAGAAATAAAGAAAAAGAAGTATACATGGGAGCCTCTCTGACCACCCAGTGGTTAAGACTCTGTGCTCCCAATGTAGGGGGCAAGTGTTTGATCCGTGGTCAGAAAACTAAGATCCCACAGGCCACATGCCACACAGTCAACAGATTAATTTAAAAAAATATAATTACCAAAAAGAAAATACATATGTTCTTACATATCTGTACTTATACAAACTAACTCTGGAAACAGGAAGAAAGAGAAGAGCAAAGCACAGCAGAGCATCAATAACAATTTGTTTTTAAGTGGGAGAACTATCTCACCGTCTGTTGCCCCCTTCTCCTCTTGCCCTCAATGGAGGTGACAGAGGATGAGATGGTTAGATGGCAGCATCAGCTCAATGGATGTGAGTCTTACCAAACTCCAGGAGATAGTGAAGGACAGGGAAGCCTGGCATGCTACAGTTCATGGGACTGCCGAGTCGGACACAACTCAGTGACTGGACAACAATAACAACAAGTAAGAGAAACAAAGGCAGGAACAAAATCGAACCAAAAAGGTACCAACTCATTTGGAACCAGTGATAAGGTATGTAAATCTAAGAGCAAGTATAAAATTCATTCTCAGTCTTTCAGCAGGCAACAACAAAAAGGGAGACCTTAAGAGTTAAACAAATGTAATGCTTATGAGAAAAAACAATCCAACTGCTCAAGAAATTAACCACTATTCTTGGTATTAAGAGAGGAATTTCTCTCTCTGGTCTTCATAAAAAGATGTGGTAAACACTGTTCCTACAGATAGCTCCATGAAGAAGAAGCAATCATTACTTTCTCAGAGTAAAGTCATTGTAGCACGACAATGGTATTATAAGTTAGACACTCCAACTTTGCAGCCACCATTGTCTTCTGTCCTAAGCTGAGTAAAAACCTTACCCTGGTTCCATCTGATGTTGCTGAGGAGACCGGTGAGTAGGCAGGGTTTCTG
Source organism: Bubalus kerabau (assembly GCF_029407905.1). Lineage (NCBI taxonomy): Eukaryota > Metazoa > Chordata > Mammalia > Artiodactyla > Bovidae > Bubalus > Bubalus kerabau. The sequence goes on along the minus strand of NC_073634.1, from coordinate 101,894,374 downwards.
AGAGGAGATCTGGGAACAGATGAAGGTTGGTCGAGGGCTGAAGTAGACACAGAGGATGCTGACGTCTCAGAGGGAGGTGCGTTCTTTTGTATGTGGGGCAGGACATGATCTACTACCCATCCAGAGTACGAAGACAGCTTAGGAAGAGACATACATTCTTGTAAAACATCCTAGGAGACAAGATAAAAGTTAAGTCCAACTTGCATGTTAACTGATCTAAGAAACCAAAAAATAATTTTGTCCTTATAATCCACTATATGCTTTACTGAAAACCTAAGAAGTCCTAATAAGCATTAATATATACATACATTAATATATACATACACATACATTAATATACATACATTAATATATACATATATATACACATATACATTCATAGCGACTTAGCAGCAGCATATGTATATATACATACATATGTATGTGTGTGTATATATATATATATATATATATACACACACATATGCTGCTGCTGCTGCTAAGTCGCTTCAGTCATGTCTGACTCTGTGCGACCCCATAGACAGCAGCCCATTAGACTCCTCTGTCCCTGGGATTCTCCAGGCAAGAATACTGGAGTGGGTTGCCATTTCCTTCTCCAATGCATGAAAGTAAAAAGTGAAAGTGAAGTCGCTCAGTTGTGTCCGACTCGTAGCGACCCCATGGATTGCAGCCTACCAGGCTCCTCCATCCATGGATTTTCCAGGCAAGAGTACTGGAGTGCAGTGCCATTGCCTTCTCCAATATACATACATACCAAGACCCAAAGTAACTGTATTAACAATCAGAGATGAAAAGAAAGTACAATAGTTTCTTGATAATGATCTTGACTACTATCTTTTTAGAGTATCAGACTAAACCATCCTAACTGCAGAAAAAGGAACAATTCACAAAGATGGTCATTAAAGTAGACCTGAAAGCAACCTAAAACGTTGGAATGGAGAAGAATGTATGAGGAATTTTGAAGTAAACTATGGCATACACACGACATGAGTCTGAGTGAACTCTGGGAGTTGGTGATGGACAGGGAGGCCTGGCGTGCTGCGATTCATGGGGTCGCAAAGAGTCGGACACGACTGAGCGACTGAACTGAACAGATGGCATAAACACTCAGTGAATATTAGTCATTTAAAAGTGCTGTGAATTCTATGTAAGATTCAATTTTTTTTCAGTTTTATTGAAAAACAGACATACGTCACTATAAAAGTGTAAGGTGTAAACATGATGGTTTGATTTACATAGATTATAAAATGATTAAATAGGTTCAGCTAACATGCATCTTATCACATGTGTGCACACATGCCAAGTCGGTTCAGTTGTGTGCAACTCTTTGTGACTCTATGGACTGTAGCCTGGCAGGTTCCCCTGTCCATGGGATTCTCAAGAATACTGGAGTGGGCTGCTGTGTCCTCCTCCAGGAGATCTTCCCAACCCAGAGATTGATTCCCACATCTCTTACATCTGCACTGGCAGGCGGGTTCTTTACCACTAGTGCCATCTGGAAAGCCCATCTTCTCATATAGGTAAAATCAAAAGAAAAAAGGACTCTCAACATGTACTCTCTTAACTTTCTTATATATGGTATAGCTGTGTTAGCTACAGGCATCAAATTGTATCTTACATCCCTAGTACCTTTATTTTTGGATCCCATTTCAAAAGGTGTTTTTTTGTTTACTTTACGTTTCTGATATTTCATTGTTAGTGTAAAGAAATGCAACAGATTTCTGAGTGTTAATCTTGTATCCTGCTCCCCTGCTAAATTTATTTATCAGTTCAAGCAGTTCTTGTGTGGAGTCTTTAGGGTTTTTTACATACAGTATCATGGCAGCTGTATATAATGACAATTTTACCTCTTCCCTTCCAATTTGGATACCTTTTTATTTTTTCTTGTCTGACTGCTGTGGCTAAGACTTACAATACTATACTGGACAGAAGTGGTGAGAATAGGCCTCGCTGTCTCGTTCCAGATTTTAGTAGGAAGTTTTTCAGCTTTTTACAACTATGGAGTATTGTGCTGGCATGTGAGTATGTCATAAGTAGCTTTTATTATGTTAAAATAGGTTCCTTCTATACACACTTTGGTAAGAATGGATTTTTGTCATGAATGGATGTTGAATTTGAGTCAACAACTTCCTCCTCATTCTTTACACCAAAATTAATTCCAGAAGCAATGCTTCAAATGTAAAAATAAAACCACACATACAAAAAACACCATAAAACAGGAATAAATTTTAACTAACTAGAAAAAAAAAATGCAATGTATGACTCAGATAAAGTAATATTACCCCTAATACATAAAGAACTTACACAATACTGGCAAAACCCCGACAAGAAAATGAGCAAAATGAGCCTAAGAGATATAAACTGGCAATTAAAAAATAAAGATATAAAATTGGCTCTTAACACCATTTGGGCACATCACAGAAAAGGTTGATTAAGAGAGAAGTCACCAAAAAACGCTAAGAGTGGAGGTTTGACAAAATACGAATTATGTACATTAGTATTAGGAAAAATGATGAATTTTAAGTGGAAATATCTAGCAGATACCATTGTGATCAACTGATAAGTGTTAGCATCACCAGTGCTGGGATGGGCTGAAGCAATTATGTGCTACGGATTTAAGTTACTGAGAACACCTCATCATTTCTGCGTTATTCGTGCCAAGAATGCATAACCCGAGTCGACATCGAACAGACTGATGGAATTCATCAAACAGACTCATGATGGAATTCATCCTATAGAATGTAAGGTATATATACTCTTTAAAACTGTCAAAGACAGAGAAATGCTTTATAAGTGCTATATATTTCCGTTTGAAGAGACTTCATATCTGTAGCTAGATTACGAGCAACGCGGGAAAAGGCTATGCCTTAAATATCGCGACATTCCCCACCTGCGCGGTCTATTACACGGTTTAGCACATCTTAGATGCAGCGACCACGCCCCCACTGTTTTCAGGTGTGCCCGATGCCATCTAAAAATTTGGTCAGGGTAAGAGGAGAAGGGCGCGCGCCACAGAGAAAGAGACGGTTGGATGGCATCACTGACTCAATGGACATGAGTCTGAGCAAGCTCCGGGAGATAGTGAAGGACAGGGAAGCCTGGCGTGCTGCAGTCGCCAAGAGTCAGGCACGAGTGAGCGACTGAACAACCACCACCACCAACCGCTCACCGCTCAATCTGGATCTCCCAACACAAGAGACGCGCAGTAATAAACTGACCCTGAGAGGCCAGGGCTGCTTTGACAACCAGAGCGGAGGCGCCTAACTTCGGCAGCGGGGAGCAATGAAGCCTTCAGAGAAGAGCATTTCTGAAGGGGAGCTCCTGAGAAGCTAGAATAGTGGAGAGAAACAAACTCTAGGACACGGCGACGCACACACAGGAATCAAGAAGCGGACGCGTGTTGTGACAAAGAACGCAGGGCCTCCTCGGAGGAGGGCTTGCCAAAGGCTAAGGAAGGGCAGAGGCCCCGGACGAGCGGCGGGTGGGACCGCCGCCCGCTTAGGGGCCACTGCTCACCTCACCCCGCAGCAGCCAGTCGCGGTCGTAGCAGAGGCGACCTTTGTCGGAACTGCGCAGAGCCTGCAGAGTTTCCCAGCAGCGACCCTCAGAAGGCATGGCCTGCCCAGCTACAGATCTTTAGACGCCCCGCTTGTGACAAAACAAATCCTCGAATCAGCCGCCCGGAAACAGGTCCTAGCTTCCGCTTCCGGGGCGCACAGGCAGGAGCACAGTTCAACTCCGCCCCCATGGCTGCGTGGCCCCGCCTCTCGCACCAAGCCCGCCACCCATGCGCCTGCGCACAGGACTTGGCCCGTGGCTCCTGCTTCCTGCCATGGGTTTAGACCTGGGAGCTTCGGTTGGGTGGGCCTTATAAGTTACAGAAAAGTGAATAGGTTTGATGAGGTTGTCAAGTTGGAATCCTCATACACTACCAGTGGGACTCTTAGATGAGGCAGCTCCTGTGGAAGACAGTCTGGCAGTTCCAGGGGTTGACTGTGCCCTTCCACTGCCGGGGAGGCTTGGGTTCCACTGCCGGGGAGGCTTGGGTTCCATCCCAAGTCAGGGCATTAAGCTTCAGCCTGCCATCCAACCGTCTCATCCTCTTGCCCCGTTCTCCTCCTGCCCTCAATGTTTCCCAGCAACAGGGTCCTTTCCAATGAGTTGGCTCTTCGCATCAGGTGGCCAAAGTATTGGAGCTTCAGTTTCAGCATCAGTCTTTCCAAGGAATATTCAGGGTTGATTTCCTTTAGGACTAACTGGTTTGATCTCCTTGCAGTCCAAGGGACTCTCAAGAGTCTTCTCCAACACCACAGTTCAAAAGCATCAACTCGTCAGCGCTCAGCTTTCTTTATAGTCCAACTCTCACATCCATACATGACTACTGGAAAAACCATAGTTTTGACTAAGATGGACCTTTGTCAGCAAAGTGATGTCTCTGCTTTTTAATATGCTGTCTAGGTTTGTCATAGCTTTTCTTCCAATGAGCAAGCATTTTTTAATTTCATGGCTACAGTCACAGTCCTCAGTGATTTTGGAGCCCAAGAAAATAAAACCTGTCACTGTTTGAACTTTTTCCCCATCTATTTGCCATCAACTGATAGGACTGGATGCCGTGATCTTAGTTTTTTCAATGTTGAATTTTAAGACAGCTTTTTTACTCTCCTCTTACACCTTCATCAAGAGACTCTTTAGTTCCTCTTCAATTTCTACCATAAGGGTGGTGTCATCTACATATCTGAGATTGTTGATATTTCTCCTGGCTATCTTGATTCCAGCTTGTGAACCATCCAGCCCGGCACTTAGCATGATATACTCTGTGTAGAAGTTAAATAAGCAGAGTGACAATATACAGCCTAGATGTACTTCTTTCCCAACTTTGAATGAGTCTATTGTTCCATGTCCAGTTCTGTTACATCTTGCTGTGCATACAGGCTTCTCAGGAGAAGTTCCATTTGGGTGTGATGAAAATGTTGGCGAATTAAGACAAAGGTGGGGATCACACAACTTTGAATATATTAAAAACTACTGAATTATGCACTTTAAAAGAGTGAATTATATCTATCTCGATAAATGAAAAGCTCATCATTGCTGAGGCCAGCTTTAACTAGGACACTAACTTTTGACCCTTTTGCCCATTTCATGGGGTCTCAGTTTGAGGCAGAAAGGAAAACTCTCGAGTTTGAAGCAATATAAACATTTTTCATTTTCACAAAATCTCTGGACTTTTTGTAATACAATATTTTACAAAGAAAAACCAAACATTGTTAGGAGAATCCCAGCCACGAAACCAAAGAGAGTTCCCACAGCATCATCGCAGATAGCAGAATCCTACACTGAAGGGCTATCATTAGCTTGATGATAATAATGATGAGTTATACAGAAGTGTATGCACATTGGTGTAAGTTTGTCAACTGTCTTTTCTTAGGAAGATCTTTCATACATTGTATGAAAATTCAAGTCTATGTTAAAGATGTGAAAATAGGCTTGGTTTTATGGCAATGGTAGCTGGTAGTAGTAATTTCAGGGACCTTCCTTGGCAAAATTAAAAGCTGAAGATAAAATTTAAGAACAAAACTAACAAAAACAAATCATTGAAAGCTGTAAACTACAAATGTCTCCAAAACTGGGGCGGGATGGGGCGGGGGGTGCGGTTCTGGGAGTGCAATCCAGATGCCTGTGTGGGACCATTGCTTTTGGGGACACAGGGGAATTCTCCAGAGGTTCGGACCTGGGTTAGAGTGGCTGAGAGGGAACCAGACTGGATCACCCAGAGGACAATTACCATCTAGAATGGAAAGGTTAGGATTCAGCACAGAACACCAAGTGTGTTCTCTCTGAATATGTTGTTCTTTTAAATACAGGAACATGTGAGGAGGACAAAAATAGCCCATCATCTTTCAGAAAGCAATTAACATTTAAAAAATAGCAAGACAGACACAGCCCATCTTCCTCCTAAGAGCTAAAGCCATCTGCCCTCACACACTGAGCAGCACCTTGCCATGTATCTCCTCCGGCCCTTTCACAGGATCATAAAGCGAAAGCACGCAGAGGAGAAAGCGCCGACCCAGTCAGAATCAAAGAGCCTAATGTTCCATGTGCCATGTCCTGAAAATATGTTTACTGGCTCTTCTGCAGCGTCTTACTGAATCATTTTTAGAAGAGGGATCATGTGGGTAAAGGAGACTATCCCGTGGAAACTTAAATATTGATTATAAAAGCTTTTGTAAAACATATACATTTCAAGAATAAATGCATTCCACAGACACAAACCTAGCTAGGAAAAAAATCAACGAGACTGGGATTGTACTTTTACAAGGCGAACTTGTAAAACATAAACCCTCGAGCGTCTGTAGGGAAGTGCGCGAGGGCAAGCGGCCTTGAGGAAACTTGGCCACAAGTGGGAGGGGAGCACCTTAGAGAGGACACCGTACCCATGCAATGAGGAAAGCAGCACGAGAAGGTGAGGCGCAGTGAGGACCTCTGCCTAGCAGCTCCTGCTGGTTAGGGTCAGGGAAAACCCAAGAGAGTCCTAAAATAGAAGAGAGCTGGAAAACGGTCTGGAGGGAAAGTCCAGGCCAAATATTCTCCTGAGAAAGGAATGAGCCAATCACAGTGAGTTAAAACCTGACCCTAATAGTAGTAGCTTTAAGGCCTGTTGGGGTAATTAGAACTTTCCATCAGGTGATGCTATCGGAGAGGAGAGAACTAAGTGGGTTCAGCTCTATCCCCTGCTGCTCGAGGCACTTTTCTGGAGTTAGTAGCTAAGACAAGATCCTGATCATACTTCATCTCAGGCAGAGAGAGGAAAACCAACAGGCTTTCCAGATATGGCTTAGCGACACCTCCATTGCCGCGGCATCCATCTGAGCCCCTAGCCCAAGAGCAGTGGCTTAGGCGGGAGGAGACCGAGAGCGGATGGGAGAGCTGGTCAGGTAGGAAGCGTAGGGACCGTCCCCAAACACGTTGGCGTAGGACGACTTGAGGAACTGGACGTAGTTCTGCATGCTGCGGTTGGTGCTCTCCGACTGCTCCAGGCGGTCTTTCAGGTCCTGCAGGCGGCTCTGGTAGCGGCGATCAGCCTGAGAGGAGGAACGGGCCGGGGCCCAAGTGTGTGGAACGCCCAGAACAGACCACCCCTAGAGGCCAGGGGATGAGGGCTGCTAATGGGTCGCTTTCTTTCTGAAAATATTCTCAACCTGGATTGTGGTGATAACTGCACAACTCAGAATGTACTCAAAACCACTGAATTGTACAATCTGAATGAGAGGGTTTTATGGTAAATGCCCTCTTAACAAAGCTGGTAATAAACAAGGGGAGGGGCCTGGAATATCCTGAAGGGACGGGAAAGTGATGGGAGGAAAATAAAACCATGTCATATTCATAAAAAGAACAGAACACAGTGCCCTGCGGGCGCCAGGAAGCTCAACCTTCAACCCATACCCTTCTTGTCTGCTACCACCCCCCCTACCCCCAGACAGACTCACATCGTCCCGGCTCCGCCGCAGCTGGCTGAGCTCAGTCTTGGTCCTGCTCAGCTGGGTCTCAAGGTCCAGGATTTTGTTCTGGGCTGCTCGCTCCTTGGAGGCTGCGAGCTCCTTGGTTTGTTCCACCTACCCAGAAAGCACAGAGGTGGGGCTGGCTTACCTGACATGGGGACACCTGGTAAGGAAGAGGCTGGACCACTCCCACTGACCAGTCTCACTGTGGAGAATTCTCTGCAGCCTCAGGGCGGGAGCTAGCTACGGAGACAACTTCTGCAAGCCTGCTTCACCTGCCCTTTGCCAACGCTCCATGAGTTACCACCTCAGATGTGGAACACCTGTCTGAGGCCCACTCTGGCAGCAATGACAGGAGCAGTTGTGAATCCAGTGCCAAGTTCTTTACAATCATTGCTCATTTGATCTTCATGATGAATCTGTGGGGGCAGGTACTACTACGATATGCCCATTTTTCAGATGCGGAGATAGGCTCAGAGAAGTTAAGCGATGTGCCCAAAGACGCAGAGCTGCTTAACAACAGATGTGAGACTGACCTGCCTCCTGGCGTCTTCAATGGCGCTCTCCAACTGCCTCGCCAGGGTTCCGCATTCCCGTGTTTTCTCCTCCAGTCGCAGCTGGGACTGGTGGATTGCCTCCTCCCTCTTGGCAATCACCTGTAGGAACTCGATATTCTGGGCACTGGTCGCCTCCAGTTTCCTAGGTGGAAGCACTCAGTCAGAGTCTGCTCGCCCCACTATGCGTCCTGTTCCACACGGCTGGGGGCTGCCAGCCACGCTGGACCGGGGTTCACATCACACCAAGCATCTCCAGGGAATAACAGGAATAAATCAAAGAAATCTGCTGATCATCATGACGGCAAGGAGCTGTATGGAGAGTGGGAGAAGCAAGCACAGACTGACTGTGGGCTGTGCTGCGTACATGTATCATCACATGTAATATGGCAGCTTGCAGCTCAGGAATGTGGGTTCCATTCTGATCCCCACTTTACAAATGAAGCAACTGTGCCACAGAGAGGTGAAGTCATTGGCTCAAGGTCACCACAGCTGGTAGGTCTGTCACCAAAACCCGCCCCCCCCTTCTTCACTGCTGCCACCCTCAGCAAAGGGACTTCAGCTGGAGCACTCAGCATCATCTGTGACCCAGCCGTGGGGCAGCAGTGACCATCTCGAGTGCACACATGGTCCCCGCTGCCCTTCCAGAACACCTTCCAATCTCAGGAGTTCTGTAAGTCCTGCAACCTTGCAGCTGCATCTTTGAGGCCAGCAGAGTAAAGGTGGAGCCCAGGGGAGACCACTTGCTTAAAGTCCCTGCTGGCAGGCTGTGTGAGCCACCTGGGCCAATTGCAGCCTCCTCGGATTCCCCAAGTCTTTCATCACTGAAACGAGGGCTCCAGCCCTCATGTTATGGACACTAAATGCTCTGGACAAAGACAGTCTAAGCCACAACTTTGCGAGTCACCAGCTATGTGCTCTTGGGCAAGTCACCTAACCTCTCCCCAAGCTCAGTTTCCTTGTATCTAAAATGGGGGTAATACCAACTCATATATACTATTCTATACAGCATGATTTTGCACACCAGGTAACGTGCTAAGCCCTTTGAGGATTATCTCGAGGAAGATACACAACAACCCCAAGAACTGGACTTCTCCCTACCTTGCTCCCTTTCTCAAGATGAGTAAACAGGGTGATGAGGTTCAAAAGGATGAAATGATTTGCTCAAGATCACAATGCAGGTAAAGTGGCCAAGTTGTGATCAAAGGCCAAAGATTCTGATTCCAAAACGTGAACTCTTTTCCTGACTGCCTCCAATAGACCATAAGTAACGGAATAGATCAGAAAGGTCTTGGGAAGGGTGACCAGGAATAAAGAGCAGAATGCGGAGGAGTGTCTCCCACTGCAGCACCTGGCCCTGCTGGTTTGCTTGGATGAAGCATGCCTTTTTGATAGGTGGTGCCTATGGGTGGTCTGATCCTTTTCTTAATTTTTCTTTTTACTTCTTGGCCACACTATGAAGCATGCAGGATCTTAGTTCCCCGAGCAGGTATCAAACCCAGGTTCCCTGCAGTGAAGCTCAGAGTCTTAACCACTGGACCACCATTGGGTGGTCTGATCTTGATCACACTGTCATGGAGCATCCCCCCTGGCCAGAGACCACCTTCCTCTCTCCCACAATGCTTACCACTGCAGTGGAAACAGCTTTTCCTCTGAGGTCTGCCTAGTACCTTCCAGGGCCTCGAGTCCCTCAAACATTTCTGCACACTGAGCCCAAAGCAGCTAAGTGGCTGAAAAGTCTCAGGTCCTAGGAAGAGGACAGAGATTGGACCAAGTGCCTCTAACCTCTCCAGTTCATCCACCTTCAGACTCAGCTGTTTATTTTCCTTCTGGGAAGCCTGATGTTTCTCTCTCGCCATCTCCAGCTTGTCCCCCTGGTGTTCGATCTAAAATGACAGGAACACAGACTGGTTTACAAAAGAACCTCCAGGTACAGCCCTCCCTTATCCCTGTGACCTGTCATCCACACCCAGGAGAGAGGCACGCTGCCCTCAGCAGGCATCCAAGTCTCAACGCACAACCTGGAGGAGAGAGGAGAGTGGGGACAGGTTAGGCCCGACCCCCGAGATCGAAGGCTCTCCCATGCTGAGAGAAGCCAGCTTCGATCCTGAATAGCCATGATGACATATTCTGGTTCAGGAGAGGCCAGTCAGTAGGATCTGGGGAGACGTAAGGCAGAAGCAGACAGCAGGCCTAACTGGTCCACGCAACCCACTACTGAGCTTTACCAAGGATGTTGGTGGGACTGCTGATGTCATTCTCCTTAACTGGGGACCAGTGCAAGCAAGGCCATAGGAAATCTATCAAGTCCTTCAGACTGGCAGGTTTGAGAAGTTATCCAGAAGACTCAGACATCCAGGCCTGAAAGGCCCTGAGAATACTCAGGTTCAAGAGTAGGCAGGTGATTTAAAGTACTGAGAACATGGGCTTGGGAACCAGACAGAGCCGGCTGGTTTTCAGTCCCTGTTGAGAAGCATTAGTTCAGGAGAGTGTGACCTGTGACCTCAGGAAATGACTTCTCCCGCTCTCTGCCCTTGGCTGCTTTTTGTGAAATGGGGAAAATAAGACCCTTTGCAAAGTTACTGGGAGAATTAAATGAGAGAATGCCGGAGCACAGAGCCTGTGCTCAAAAAATGGCAGCTACTTCCACCGTTACTGCAAGGACGCAGGTGTAGACAGGGGAAGGGTCTCGCCCAAGGTCACAGTGCAGATGAGAAGCGTACCATTTCTTAGACCTTGCCGGCTTGGTTCCAGGCACCCAAAGGCACATTGCCTCTGGGAGAAAAGCAGCCCTCTGTTGGGACAGAAGCTCAGGCAAGGGGTCTATTCAGACTAGGGAAAGGCAGCTAAAGCAAGAGAAAGACGGAGACAAAGAAAACCTATGGCTTGGTGTCCACTGGTGGCATGAGGCTTGAGGACAGCAGCAGAGCGTTGAAGGGCAAGGCCGGCGGAGACTTGGAGCACTCGGGGAGCGGCGAGAGCAGGAGGGCCCGGCAGCTCCTATAACTACAATCACTTTGTGCAAACACAAGGCATTTGGCACACCAGACTTTTATTTCACAGCACTGATGATAGCTCACTCCTTTCAAAAAGCGGCAGCCAAGAAAAAGGAAGTGGTCCTCCCTTGGGGGGGGGCGGCGCGCGTGCAGCTCATCTTGGTAAGCGGGCCCCTGCTCGGGCCAGTTCATGGGACCCTTTCTGCCAGTCCCTTACCCGGCTGCGCAGGTCTGATATGATGGCTGTGAGGTCAATGTTCTTCCGCTCATAGCCCTGCAGCTGGTCCTGGCACTCAGCCAGTTTAGCCTCTGTGATCTTAAGGATATCGGGCAGCTGCTGCAGGTCAGCCAGCTGGGACTGGAACTGCCTCCGTGCCTGGAGTGGGAGAGAGGAGCCCACGGTTGGGAAGGGCCTGGTGGCTGCAGCAGCCAAACAGAATCCTTGGGAGTGTGGCAAGGCCGCCCTCAGGCCCCTGGAAAGGGTCCTGCAAGGCCCACGGGCAGAAGTGCACCCGGCAGGCCACTGAAAACATCTTAGGTGTTCGCTGGGGGGACGCATTTGGCCACTTGGTGACTGCAGCCTGCTGCTCCTTTACTCACTGAAGAATAATGGTGACCATGTAACAAACTCCAGGACCCAGGCATTATTCCCTGAATTCATACAACTTACACAGTAGGTGCTGCTGGCCCCACCTAAAGACTCTGAGGATCAAAGGATCACTTGCCCAAGGTCACTCGGTTAGGAACTGGCAGAGCCAGGATTCAAGTCTAGTGTAACCCAAAAGCTCCTAGGAAGGCAGTCACGACACTCTGGGTCAGAGAGAAAGCTATCACCTATCTGGTCTTCACCCATCCTTGTATTAAGGAGGAGCCTGAGGACTGCAGAGGGGCAGTGACGTGTCCAAGGATATGCAGCCAGGTACTGGCTGAGCCTGGACTCAATCTGTCTCCAAGGTCACTATTAAGATGATCTCTTTGCTTCCAGACAGCCAAGCTGTCTCTAGAATAATAATGCTTTTTTGTAGGGAAGGGGACAGGAGGCAATTTTTTGGTTGGCACAAAATTAAAACATCACAAAGAAGGCATGCAACAGGTACACCTAAGGCCTGCCAGATCTGTGGATCTGAATCCACCTGAATGTTCCAAGCAGGGGAAATTTTTTTTTTAAGGAAAACCAGGATGAGAAAGAGGAATAATGAGGAAGCAGGAGAGAGAAAGAAGAGATGAGAAGCACATCGGAGAGCGTCAAGGACAGACAGGAGGGACAGACTGCAGGCCTGGGACTGGGGAGGGGAAGAAGGCGAGCACAGGGAGCAATACCGCTTCAATCTCTTTGTTCATCTCATCTTTAAGGATCTTGTTCTCTTTGTCACAGCGTTCCAGCTGGGCAGCCACTTCATCAGCCTCCAGTCTGGTCTTCATCACCTGGGGACCAACAAAGCATTGGGCCATCTTGGGTAGAGCCAAGTTTTGGTGGAAAAAAAACCAAAAAACACCTTTTTGGGGGGAGGCCTTGGGGTGAACCTCTCTCCATAGCAGGAGGCGCTGCTGCCCTGGCAGGGCCGCTGGCACCGGACAGCCTACCTGACTCTTATAGTTGTCAATCATTCCCTCGTAGTTCTTAACCGATGCCTTCAGCTGCTGGACCTCGATGTGCGCCTGGTTGAGCTTGTCCTCCATTGGGGCGAAGCTAGCCTGGAAGGGAACCAGATCAAGGTTAACCAGCTCATGGGTAACCAGCAGGAAACGTCCCGGAGCAGGTGGCCAAACCAAGCCCTGACTCTTACTCTGAGGGGCTGGCAAAGGGAAGCCCCACCTACTCGACCCCTACCAGCAGGTTTCCTCAGACAGGCACCAGGGCAGGGCTCCCAATATGACCAACTCAAGTGAAGACAGATGAAAGTAAGAGATTCCCATGTTTTTCTGTTCTAATCACAAAAGCAATGCATTATTGGGAATTCCTTGGCGGTCCCATGGTTAGGATTCAGCACTTTCACTCCTGGGAGCTAGGATTTGATTTTTAGGAATGCCTCATGGCATGACCAAAATAAAGAAAAAAATGAGAAAAAGGCAACACATTATCATGAAAGAAAATGGAGATAAAACCCAGAAAAACAAATCATGATTCCTTAGTATATGGCTATATATTGATAGCTGTGTAGATATTTTATTTTTTCCAGTAAGCATGGGATTATATTATATCCAGTGCTTTGCAACAAACTCTTCAATTAACAAGTATGTTGAGAACTACTTCTCTCATCAATAAATGCTCACCTTAGCAGATGGGACGAAATAAAGTCATGGTATCTCAATAAAATAATAAGCACTCATTCAAAAGAAAGAAAGCAAAAGAAAAAAAAGATATCCATGAAATGTGGTTGAGTGGGAAAATCAAGCTGCAGAATAACAGATGGAAGGATGAATGTGCATATGTTTGAATATGCAGGTTAATATCAGGGTAAAAAAACTGGAATAAATGTACATATACAGTTCACAGAGACCTTCAGTTCTGCCACCACATTTCTGTGATGTTTTCAACTTTCATATAAGCATATTTTACCTTTGTAATTATGATTACCTTTGTAATTAATGTCTGGGAAAATATACTTCTACAAACATTTTGAAGAGCCACACTATTTCACCACACAGACATACCGGCCTTCAAATCATACCCCAGTTAACTGTCAGACGTGGGGTTGTCTGTCACTTGTCCAACACTTGCACGGCAACAATGACACACGAGTGCTCTCCCACCTTTTTAAAATGAAAAAGACGGACAACACCAAGTGCTGCTGAGGAGACACGGAGCATGTTTCTCAGACGCCCCTGATAAGCGTGGAAACCTGTACACCCAGCTTTACTGTTGTTCGCTGACACCTACCGAAGGTCAACGTACCACCTACTGACCGAGCATTTCTACTTCAAGGTATAGGAAGCTGTACCACCGGACGTGCATTGGCAGCAGAATGGACAAGCGTGTCGTGGTATAATTCCTGCAATGGCACGATGCACGGCACAGAGACGGATGCACCAGCACACATGACGTGGATAACTTCCACAAACAGATGCCGAGGAAAAGCCACAAGGGCCAGGCTCAGAGTGCAAAACCAGGCCAACTCATCCGGAGTGACAGAGTCAGGATAACCGTTCCGTTAGCAGCGGGTGTTTGTAACTAGGTGAGGTCACCGGGGTGGCTGGCTTTAAGGTCCCATCAGGGTGACTGGTGGACAAAGTACGTCTGTTTTGTGTACCTTTCTGTATTATACTTCCTTAAATCTATCTATCTTAACAAAAATCAGTAAAAAAAAAAAAAGACACTATTGCCCAGATCAGTTAAAAAGCAAGATCAAACCTGGCTCTGCAATGTCAACCTCTGTTCGCTGCCTCTCACCACCAGGTTGCTGGAGGGTGTAAAGTGAGTGGTTAAAAGCTAGTGGTTACAGCCCCAGAGTCAGATTGAAGTTCAAATCTGAACTCCCAATACTTCCAAGGGCAGACTCTTGGCAAGAAACTTAAACTCGCTCTAAGCAGTCTCCTTATTCTAGAAAGTAGAGTAATTATCACATTATTGGGAGGTTACAGTGAGAGTGAATGCAAGTGGATGGTCCCAGCACTGCGCCAGGAGGTCAGATCCTCCTCACACGCACGGGCTGAATGTCAGGTGGGGCACTTCACCCGCCTCACCCTCCACGCAGGACCTCACTTCCTCCCCCTAAGGAAACTGCGGCGACAGCGAGGCAGACATCCTGTTCGGGTCCTCCAACTCTACAAGGTTTGGTCAGGACTTGAATCCGGGTCTCCCCGACTCCAGAGGAAGCCCTCTTAGCCCACTGCTGCCTCCAGGCCCTTGGGAGGTCCTGGCGGTCATCTCTGGGCCCAACCAGGAGTGCCCAGCCGTTTGCTCTCTCCCCGAATGTCCCTGGCCTGGCTCTCACGACCCACCTTCAGCCTCTCGTTCTCTAGTTTGAACGCGGAATACTCGGCGGTCTGCCGATGTAGTCTCTCCACCAGGCTGTCCCGGTCTTCCCGCATCTTCTCCTCCAAGGTCTGTTGCTGGTTTACGAGATCTGTCACCCGGCTGGAAGGTCACAAAGCGAAAGCAGACACAATCAACCCCACGGGCTATGAGCAGCCTGCGTCTTTGTGTGGAGTGGGGCCTGGGGTTCCTTCTCAGGGCACCCATGTCCCTCCTCTCCTTGGCACCCGGCCTGCTCCCAGTCTCCACTGGGAGCAGCTGCCCCCGCACTGGCGCCCATGGCGTCCCCAGGTAGCCCGCTTTCATATAATAGCCTTGAAGGTCTACATCCCTTACCACCCACCTCCCAGAAGCCTTCTCTGTTCTAATCGTCCCACAAGGCTGACACTGAAGACAAGGGCCACAGGTGCAGTCCCTTCCCACAGCACTTCCTGATCTCTTAGCCCATCAGGAACTGAAGTCAGGACAGAACTCCCAGGCTCAGAGGTCAGGGGCACCCCAGGCATCCATCTCCCTCACACACACATCGCACTGGGGCTCCATCTCCCCTAGGTGAGGGCAGGTGCCACAAAGCAGTAAAAAGGCACACGGCTCCTTTTTTTTTGAGTATTGAGAAATTATAGTTTGCCATTCAGCAAATGTTTTGCAAGTACTAACTGGGCCCAAGCAAACGCATTCTATTGCTTCACCAGCAAACGCCCGCTCAACTTGAAAAACCCAGTTCAGACATCCCACCTCATGACATGTCTTCCGTGATCCCTTTCATCTGTACCTCAGATCCTTCTGCCTTAACTATCCATTTTCTCCCACTAGCTGGAGAATCCCAAGGGCAGTGCCTGGCATAAGTGCAGTACAGGGTTAACGCCATGGGGAAGGCAATGCATTTGTTTTTTAACTGCTGTAACCTTAAAGGTCAATACACAGCCTGGTACATAGTAGCTGCTCAATAAACAAATGAATGAACACATGAATTTGGCTGAGCCGGAGAACGGTCACTGTTGATAGTTCACCAGTGACGAGGAAGGTGTGTTCAGTCACCTTCAACTTAAGGCCACTTTTGCCCCCTACTCCCAGGCTGTACCTCTGACCTACTGACTGGCAGACAAAGAGAAGCTGAGAGAAGACAGGGTGAAGGCAGAAACCAGCTGCGCTGTCCCCCAAGAACTGGAAGGAGGACACCACTGAGGCTGGGCCTGTTTCCCTGCTGTGCAGGTTAGGGCCCCACTCTGGCCCAGGTTTGAGCAGAGAAGGCCCCTCCATAGTGCCCACCAGCGGGTAGGACCCTGGGACAGGGCTGGAACAATGCCGCCCTGGACCAGAGGAGACCAGATGGTACCCGTGTGGCTCACACGAGCTGCCTCAGGATGCCTGGCACCATGCACCGGCTCACCCCCTCCTCCAATCGGCCCCATGCCCTCTCCTCACACAGACATACTCGTTCAGGACAATAATTTCCAGCTCAAGGTCTCCTTTGTCTTTTACAACTTGGTTATAGCGGCTCCTCCATGACTCCAGAGTGGATAAAGCTTCAGCGACATAAAGATCCTGGGAATAGGGGACAGTAGACAGGGTCCGTCGGTCAGGTGTCAGCACTGAGGCCAAGGGAGCCGAGGGTCAGCCCAGGCCACACCCCTCACCCTGATAACATAAACCCCCCTCCTGTAATTCCTTTCTAGAAGCACTGAGACTAAAGCAGGAGCCAGATGCTACTTTTCCGTTTCCAGCATCACACGCACCCTGACTGCAAATCCATAACCATCACTCCCACCCGTGATACTGATGCGGTTAGAATGTCCCACAAACCCTCCACTTGTCTCCAGCCAGCCGCCCTCCCCATCACCACCCTTTTAGCTGTTAACTCCCTGACTGCCTCTTCCTCCAGCCAGCCACCCATCCTCCCAGCTCATTCACCCTCTCCACTGCCATCTATTTCTCCATTTGCCCGCCCATCCACCTCTCTTGAGCTTTTCACCTCCACCTGCCCATCCGCTCCTCGCCTATCCACCGCCCCACCCCTCCTTCCCTTCCTTATTGGCCTGCCCTCCTCGGGGAGGCCGCTACCTTGTCGGCAAGTTGCACATGCAGCTGCTCAGCATACTCCTCGCTCTTCTCGGCTCTCTCTTTTTGGGCTCGGATGGCTTTCTTCAAGGACTCTTTGTCTCGTTCTCCCTTCTGCTTCAGTTCCTTCAGCTGCTCCATGATGGCCTCTACTTCCGCCTTGTGTTGGTTCCCGCTGCGCTCCAGGTTCTGGGAGACAGGGACAACGGTGGAGGAGAGACAGAGGAGAGAGACAAAAAGTCCGGGGGAGGGTGAGGTGGGGCGGGGAGGAATGAGGAAGAGAGAAATCAGGTCAACTGTGTGGGAGGCAATGCAGACCAGAGATGTGAGGGCCCTGCCCAGTTCCCCACAGCACCTCCCCCATTACGGAACCCTCTGGTTCTTAGTGTTAAGATAGAACTCTTCTGGCATCCTTTCCTGAACTCCCAGTACAGTAGTCAGAGATATTCCTCAGTTACTCAGCAGAGCTGTGACCTTAGAGGGTCCCTGGCTCAAAGACGTCAGCTCCCTCCAACCCTCTACCCACCCCATGGGTAGTTAGGAGAACTGGAGGCCTAAGGGATTAAGTGACTGGCTCAGAAGCATGGCACCCAACTGGTCACTGCAGGGAAGAACACCCAAACCCCTGCTCTTGCCCCTGGCCCAGAGTATCCCTTGCCACTGGCTCAGAGTGCTTTGGCAGCAGCACCCCCTAAACCTTTGGGGGCAAATCCTGAACGTAAGCACCTTGGCCAGGCCATGGGCCCTGGACTGCCAGGCCCCGCCCTCTCCCTTTCCCATTGGTGGGGCCAAGCAGGTACCTTGATCTGCATACACAGGCGACTGTTCTCTGCCTCTTTGCACCGAAGCTGTGCTTGCAAATGCCCCCGCATGGTCTCCATGGACTTGGAAAGCTCAGATGCTGTCTTTGCTTGAGCCTTTGGAGAGACAGAGAAAGTGACAGAGCCAGGATTTGAACCCAGCTCTGCGATTCCAGAGCGCACTCTACCCATGACCTGGGAGAGCACACTCTCCCGGCCCATACGCAGGAGCGACTGTCGGGGATGGTACCTTCTCACATTGTATTTCCTGGAGGAGCTCTTCCACCTCCTTGTCTTTGTCTTGCAGCAGTAATAGCAGGCGCTGGGGAGAACACACTGTCATGAGCTCCCTGGGAAGGGAGAGGAGGCTCGGCCCAGGGAGGACAAAACTCCTGTGAGTGCCTGGCCACTGGGCTCAAGTCCCAAAGACACTGGCCCATATCACAGAGATCTGGGCAGGAAGCACCTAACATCTGTATCACAATTTTTTTTTATAACAATTTAAAATAATGTTAACTGTTGGAAATACTGACACAACAAAAAAGCACTAAGGAATGCCTGCAATCTCCCACCCAGAGATAACCACTGTTAACACAGATTAAAAAGCCAAACACATATTTTGCTGTATAACCATGTTTACCATAGTGTGATTAAACATGTATCTTTTGATAAAGCACCTTAGTATTTCCATTTTCTGATGTATCATAATTTGACAAGGCTCTCGAGCTGGGAATGCATGTTTAGGCATCATTACCATGACTGCCGAATCCTAGTGATATTCAGCCAGGCACCATGGCCAAACCTTGGGAATCATGGTCTCTATTTCTCTCTCAGAACCTCACAACAGACATTAATGTATCTAACGCTCCACAAAGTCTTGAAGTTAAGCAGCTTGTTGAATGAGCCATTCAGGCTGGTCAGTATTTTCCCATATTTATTTGGCCATGTATCACTCCCCCCTCTTTTGTTTCTTATACCCACTAACACTTGAGGAACTCAAGGTTCCATGGAACAGACTTTGGAAGGTGCTGCCTTGGCAGAGATTCCTTGGGAGAACTGGAATTTGGGGGTCAACAAGTCTACACCGTAATACAAATGAGGAAATGCAGAGAACAAACTGAAGGCTTACAAATCCATCACCATCATCACCATCCCTCAGGCTAGCGTCCAACTTGGTGATTCAAGCTCTCAAGTGAGCAGCTAGACAAGCCCGGTGGAGAAGGAGGGATGGGAATATCTGCTTCATATTTTTTACAGATTTGAAACTAAGACCCCCCAAAAAATCAGAGTAGGGCTCCAGCCCTTCGGCAGCCGCTCAGCACCTCTATGCTGTCGCCTATACCCGCTCTGGCAGGCAGGGGGCGCTGTGTGTTACCGCTTTCTCAGAGTCCGCCTCCGCCAGCCGTTTCAGTAGTGTCCCTTGTTGCTCCATCATTCTTTCAGAATCCTTGAAGGGAAGACGGGAAAAGCCAACTTGTTAACCAATAAACTGAGAGGTCTACTTCCTCTAGATCCTATTCCTTTCCTGAAAATTACATTTCTCATGAGGGAAGTAATGAATTATATACTCATCATAAAATACTTAATGAACCCCTTATCCCCACCTCCAAACCCAGCCCTACAGTGGCGAGTTTGGTGACTGTCCTGCCCATCCTTCCTCTCTGCACTTACACAGAGCTACACCTAGAGAACCAGCTTTTGGGAGGTGAGGGGTGGGGAGGGATTAATGTGTAATTTTACCAAAATTATACCATACTGTAATTCTGTCTACAACTGGATTTTTAGAAAACATCTTTATTGAGATAGAAATTCAGATATAGGTCATCCATTTAAAAGGTACAATTCAATAGTTTTTGGTATATTTGGTAAAATGTAACAAACTTTGCCACCATTTTCAAGTGTAAAATTCAGTGGCGTATGGTACATTTACAATGTTGAGTAACCATCACTACCATCTGAAAGAGAAAAGTGAAAGTATTATTCGCTCAGTCGTGTCCGATTCTTCGCGACCCTATGGACTGCAGCCTGCCAGGCTCCTCTGTCCATGGAATTCTACAGGCAAGAATACTGGAGTGGCCATGCCCTCCTCCAGGGGATCTTCCCAAGCCAGATCTCAAACCCAGATCTCCTACATTGCAGGAGGATTCTTTACTGTCTGAGCCACCAGGGAAGACCCACTACTCTCTAGTTTCAGAATTTTTTCATCACCTAAAAGGAAACCCGCACCTGTCAAGCAGTCTCCATTTTCTCTTCCTCCCTGCCCCCAGCAACCCCCGATCTGTTCTTCTGTGTGTAGGGGTGGGGTGGGGTGGCATGCCACACAACTTGCAGGATCTTAGTTCCTCGACCAGGGACTGAACCCGGGCCCCAGCAGTGAAAAGTGCCAAGTCCTAACCACTAGACCATCAGGGAATTCCCCAACCTCTATAATCTGCTTTCTGTCTCTAAAATGCAGTGGTATTTCTTTTTTGTTGTTGTTGTTTCTTTTTTTTTTTTGCAGTGGTATTTCTAACCTCTCCCCATAACTTTTGGGCAATAAGGTGGCTCCTGGGTTTTGCAACTATAAATACCAGGTTTTGCAACTGTAAATACTGCAGCAATAGACACGTTGAGCATATACCATGGTGTCTCCCCAGGACTGACACAAAGAGTAAGAATGGCTGGGCCAGAAGGTTTGTGATTTGTGACAGCTGACACGCCCTGCAAGATGCCTGCACTGACTTACACGGCTTCAAGCAGGACGTGAGCACACCAGGTAGCAGCCAGCCTCTACCTCTTGCCAGTCTTGCCAGCATGAACCCTTCTGTTAATTCGCACTTCCCTAATTACTAAATAACTCTCATGCTTATTTAGCCACTTAGGCTTCCCCTTCCCCAGACTGCCTGCTCACACCCTTGCCCACTTTTGCACTGGGCTGTGTCTTTGTGAACCATCTCTCTTCTTCCTCCCGGGCACCTGAACAAAGTACCCCTAGCAGAAGGCTCACTCCTCTTTCCGTTTCAGTCCCTCAGTTCACCCTCATGGACCATGAGAAAAGGCTCCCCAGTCCCAAAATTTCCCGAGGACCCAGGAACTGAAAGAAGACAGCACTGTGGTTTCTCCAGCAACAAGAGACAAAGAACACAGGACAAAAGCCTGGACCGGGGATCCAAAGCCTGCAGCTGATCACTGTAGGATAGGCCATGACGCCCTCTGAGCCTCCGGGGGACGCTACACAGACTAACACGTGACCACAGCAAATCCCCCACCCTATGAAGCCAGGCACAGTCACCACACCCATTTCATGGACCAAGAGACTGAGGCTGGGAGAAGTGAAGTCAGCTGCCTGAGATCACACAGTCGGAAACGGCAGAGCTGGGCCCGAAGCCAAAGGACTCCAGAGCCAGAACACTGCCCTCACCGCTCTGAGCACTCCCCAGGAAGCACTGAGATGGGGGTGCAGTCCCGAGGGCCACACAGGCAGGAGGAGGTGAGCGCCGAGATAGAACTGGGGACACCTGCTATGGTGGGAGTTTAAATTAGCTGACCCTTCACCTCCAACTGGAGAATTTGGGCTTCCAGGCTGGTATAATAGAAGGTAAGAAGGCAAAAAAGGAAAAAAATTGGTAGGAAGAGGTTTTCTGAAAGCCCCTCCAGTCCCAGGACAAGCAGTAGCATCAGCCACCATTTATCAAGCACCCACCGTGTGCCGGGAGTATGCACAATCCTCATCCAGGTAACATCTCTAAATCTCTTACCACCCCATGTGAAAGATGCTATTCCCATTTTATAGGTGGGAAAACTGAGGCCCAGAGAGGTTAAAAATCACGCCCCATGAACAGTGAACCAGAAATGAGACAGAAATATTTTAAGAGGATAATTTAGCTGTAGCTAGTAAAAGTCATAGAAATATATTCTGGAAACTCTCATGTTTCCTGTACACCAGGAATAGTCCAGACGAGTGTGCAAAATAACACTCACTGCTTGTGAACGCAAACAACTAAAAATTGTCTCCATCAACGGAAGGGTGAGTAAATAAGTTGTGGTACTGTCATAAAACAGAATAGAGCAGGGAAAATGAACCACCTTAGGTTTCAAGTTTAAAAATGGATAGATCTCATAAAAACATTGACTGAAAAAAGCAAACTCAGAAGAATACATATGGAACAATATCATTTATGTCAAGTTTGAGAACATGCTAAACTATACCATAGGTTGCCTGAGGATGCATACCCAAGAGAAAAACTATCGGATCGCAGATAAAGTTCCCCGCTGATGGGAGGGAGACGAGGTTATTGACAAAGGAGACCTAGAGGGATTCAGCCATGTGGACAAGGTTTTGTTTGGAAAGTTGGATAGCAGGTACACTATCATTTTAAACGCTAATTTTCTAAATAAAAACAAAGGAAGTTGACACTGCTTCTTAAAAAAAGATGGTAAACTAAGAAAAATAGGGAATTCCCTGGCAGTTCAGTGGTTGGGACTTTGAGCTTCCACAGCAGGGGGTATGGGTTTGATCCCTGGTCAGGGGTCTAGGATCCCACAGACTGCACGAGGCAGCAAAAAAAAAAAAAAAAAAAAAACAACCCTAAAGAAGCAAACCAACAAAATCTAAGAAAAATACCATCTCGTCAGGACTGGCATTTTGAGACTCCAGGTACCCCTTTGGGTTGAACCAAATGGGAAGAGAGCTGTTTATACTGTCAATCTTTTCAGAATCATTTGCTAACATAAAATATATTTCAAAGATCATTTTTTTTTTTAAGAAAACAAAGTGATATCATACAATGTATCTGCCAGCCATTAAGCCTCCTACTTTCCTAAAACTCAGGTCTCCTCCCATGCCTGCTTTGCCACATGAACCCTGGGATGGGCTAAATCCCCTCCCTGACTCCCCGCTGCCCTTCTGACTTCCAAGGTCCTTTTTGTACTGCCAGGCCCACTTCAAAAAGGAAGCCAGCCTGTTTACCAGACGCCCGGCATTTCATGTGATTGATTTCAGCCAATTTTCCTATGACCCCTCAGGTCAGGCAGGCACTGAGAATATTTTCTTTTTAAAGACAGGAGCCTGCAGGGCTGGAAGGGCCCAGGTTCTGCATGGGAGCCTGGGTGGGGCGGGGGCTGCCGCTCACCTCTTTGCAGTGTTGTTCCCTCAGCAGGTCTCGGAGAGTGCGGTTGGTCTCTTCAAATGTGCTCAGCTTCTGCAGGAGAAGTTCCTTCTGCCTCGTTAGGGTGTTGATGTCCGAGCAGGTCATCTGTTTCTCCTGGAAGACAGGAGGCAGTCTTGCCAGGCACAGGGGGAGAATGGAAGAGCTGGCACAAGGAGTTTCCATGGGGAACTTAGGAGTCCCTGGTGCCAGGAAGCCTGGGCAAGAAGAGCTGGGCAAAGGCAGCTGCTGGAGGAAGACCAGGAGGGATGGGCTGGAGCTGAGCCTGCCGACAGTGCCAGGTGGAGAAGGGGCCGGAGCGCTCAGTGTGGGCGAGCGCAGTTACGGCAGGCTTCCTGGAAGAGGTGCACTTCCTGGACGATACACTTGGTGCCTGATACTTGCAGGAATCAGACAGATGCCTGGATTTACTGTGATCCCAGGAGACCCATGATGACATCTCCTCGGAGGCCCCACCTACCAAAGGTCATCTTCGAGGGTCAGGCCCCAAAAGTGAGAAGAGGGGAGGGGGTGCTGAGGAGTTAAGAGTGTCCTGCACTGGCCTGAAGATGTCATAAAGTCAGCATGATGACTGCGTGGCCCCTCTCTGGGCCCAGCCCCGGGTTGGGCGGCTCTGGCGGCCGCTTACCGATTTCAGTTTCCCGATGGTATCCTTCAGGGCAATGACTTGTTTGGCAGCAGCAGCCCCGTCCATTTCAGCCTCCACCAGCTTGGACATGAGGCACTCCTTCTCCTGCTGGAGGTGTTTTTTCTGCAGCCTGGGGCCAGAAAGAACAGGACCCCGTGAGCCGCCACCCAGGGCCCTGCCCACCTGACGCTCCGAGGCTCGCCTCACAATGCCCTGAGAGCCTCATCTCCTGGTCAGGGCACAGGAGTGGGGGAGGGGGGCAGGGATGGCCCTTCAGGCCTGCGTGGCCTTCTGGAAGGAAATGCGGTCACCAGAGCAGGGCCTCCACACCGGGTGACGTGCTGCCACCTGCTTGTCTCTCAGAAACCAGTGTCACCGCAGCCCCCGGCCACTGCCAAGGCCACCTAGCCACCACCTTCAGATCCACTTCTGAGCTCTCCCCTCCACTCTCCCCGCATCTGGTCACACTGCTCCCTTGCTTCCAACACCCTTCAGTGGCTCCCAAGCGCCCTCAATGCAAATGCCTCCAAGTGGGCACCGAGAGCCCCTGCCAACCTCTGTGGCAGCCCTGCCCTTGGTGCACCCTGTTCCCCTCGCTCTGGCCTGCTGTTTTCACTTCTCAGTCACAGACTCTTCCCACCTTGGGGCCTTCCTGGGACATGATCCTGCGACCAGCCGTGTCTTCTGCCCCTGCACCCACCTGCTGGCTCCTAGCTGTCCTGTGGGACTCCTGTTTTTTTCCTTCAGAAAGGTCTCCCCGATACCCTCCCCCACTGCACTCTGCGGGGAACCAGGAGTGCATTAGTGACCTTGCTGGCCCGGGGACCGGGCCGGCGTGCGGGCCAGCGCCCGGGGCAGGGCCGCTCACATGGTGTAGTCCTTCTCCTCCTTGATGCGCTCGATGTTGTGCCGCAGCACCGTGTTCTCGTGCTCGGTCTCGGCCAGCTCTTGGGCCACCTCCTCCAGCTCCTCCTTCCGCTCCTCCAGGAACCTTTTGGCCATCTGGCGCTCTCCCTTCTGCATCTTGACCTGTGTGGGGGCATGCAGCCAGGGCCCACTGAGGGGAGGCAGCCCCTCCCCGCATCTCGAGGCCTGTCGCTCGGGACCAAGGCAGGGCACCTCGGACTGAGCGCTCAAGTGTCATGGTGGGGGGTGGGGGGTGGGGGTGGGGGTCCTCTGGGCGCGGCTCAGTCAGGCGTCACAAGGACCCTGGGCAGTCACTGTTCCTCTCATCTCGAAACTGAGGAAATGGAGGGGGCGGTGCCTGGGCGACTTTCTGCTCGGGCACGGAGCCAGGATACAAACGGTGGTTCGGCTGGCACACCACCAGAGGAGGTGTCACCAAAAGGGCCCTGCCCCGCAGGCTGTGGAGGAAGGCGGGCCTGTTGCCAGGCAGCCACCAGCCCCAGGTTCTCTGGGGAGGGCCCGTGGGTCCTGGGTGTAGGGGGCGACTAAGGACACAGGCCCCACCGGCAGCCACAGCCTGGAGTCCACTGCCACGTCCCCGCAAAGACACAGCCCAGAAACTGAGGACAAACTTCCTTCGCCTCTCTGGGGCATTGCTTCTTTTTTTTAAACTTCTGCATAAAAATGGAAAACAGAGGCCCTAGAGTTGCAGTCATTTCATCTCCAAAACAGGGACAATAATACCATCGACTTCATTTACTGTTGCAAAAAAAAAAAAAATCAAACCAGGCCATCCATACAGAGCCCCTGGCAAGGTCAGGGCCAGGCCCGGGCTAAATGCTTGATGGAGAGGAATCCCAGGTTGCCCTGACTGCCCCCACAAGGGCCTCTGAAACCCTGGGAGGCCTGCAGAGGCAGCTGGAAGGGGGTGTCCACCATGACCCCACCTGACAGTCTCCAGTGGCCTCGGGACACTAGACAGTCCAGCCCCTACCTCCCTCACCTCAGACTTGAGACAACCAACCGCGTTCATTAAACTGTCAATCTTCTTATCGTAACGGTTCATTTTACAGTGGCCGGAGTCATCATCTTCTGTAGAGAGGTCACTTAACCGCATCACGGAGACCAGCTTTTCTGAAGATGGTGGCGTGATCTCCAGGCAGTGAGGCGGATTCTGATGTAGAGGAGGGAGAAACACGCGCTCACAAGGCAGAACTGCAGCCACTGGTCCCACCAGCCCCGACTGTCCGCTGGGCAGGAAGAGCTAAAACCGCTCAAGGGCAACCACGGGGACCCGGAGGAAAGGACACAGCAACCTTCTTGGCGGAACGTTATCTCATTACCTACCCTCGTTTAAATGATGTTTCTGAAGCTCTTCTAATATAGAAATAAAAAGCCTGTGTTACAGTGTCAAGTTTAAAATGAAGGACATAACAAATTGGCAAAAACGGTGATTCCCAAAGCTGGCAAGAGTCTGGGGCAGGAGATACTCTCAAACACCCCGGGTAGACATGAAATATGGCAAGTTTTTTAAATGAATATGACTACATGATAGTGGATAACTGCAAAGGCACACAAAGCTTCTCTAACAGGTATTTTAAGGACAAGTGGAGATCTGAATTTTGACCCAACACTATATGATTAATATATGAAGTTGGGGAAAAAAAAATAGAAATGAAGTTTTCAGGATTAATCATTGTTATTTTGGCATGGAGAAAATGGTATTAGAAAAGCATACAGACTAATTTAGGGTTAAAATAGTGTGTCTGGAAAATATTTGCTTAAATATATCAACAGAAAAAAATATTTTTAAAAAATGCGTGTGCCCCTCGGAGAAGTTTATGTAAAGCTGAGTAAGACCTTTGAGACTTCAAAAAGAAATTCTAATCTAGGGGCCAGCATTTCCATGGGGTTTTGATACATTGAACTTTTTTGACTTTCTCATTCTATACATTTATTCCAGTGCCTTAAGTTATTGCTATTTCTATTTGCAGTTTTTTGCTTCTCTTAAGCTAAGGTGGTTAAACTTCTGTGCCAATTTCTAGGGCAAGATGATGGCTATCAGGAATAAAAGGATGTGTTTTACAAGCGTGTAGCTGGTCATGTCAAACAAGTAAGACACATAGGGTGCAATTTTAAAATGTATATGCTCTGTATCCCAATACACTGTATTTTGAGGGATTTATCAAGAATAACTAAGAATATGAATCAATATTTAAATTCAAGTTAGGATATAGATAAACATACAAGAAGATAGTACAGGTTAAAAACTTCACAGTACACAAATGTACACACAATGGAATAAGGCCTTAAAAAAATAATGAACAATGTAAATATAGTCAAAATATGAGGAGAAAAAGGTTGTTCAATAAGTAAAATATAATCCCACTGCTACAAAAATCAGAAGAACGAGTATATTCACAAAAAAAGATCCGGAAAGCTGGCACCTAAAGTTACAGGGGTCTTCTCAGGGTGGTGGAATTACAGGTCTTTTTTACTTTCTTCCCTGGGCTGATTTTGATTTTCTGACTTTTCAACAATGACTGTGCATTGCTTTTATAAGAAAAAAAGTTATTCTTAATCTATAAAAGGAGGACAATAGGAAAATATATAGATAGTATGATTATAATTAAAAAAAAGAAAAAACTCTGCATCAGAAAAAGTGATAATAAATGCACCAAAATAGTAACAGTTTCACTGGTTTCGTTCAGGGGTGGGAGCAAGAAGAACAGGACCAGAGAGGACCTTCTGGGGAAGCTGGTGATGCTGTCTCTGGAGGTGACAGATACACAGTTTGTAAAAAGCCAACAAGCAGCACGCTTCTGACGTGCGTGCTCGAACGACAAGTGATTGTCTCTCTTATGGTATTTTCAACTTTCCATCATAAAAACAGATGACTTGCTTAATAACAGAGGAAAAAAAAACCCAGACGTGCTTTCTCCCAAAGATATCTTAGGTACCAGAAGAGGTTTTAAAAATCAAACAAGAATTAAAAAAAAAAAATCAAACGAGAATCCCCACATCACACAGCAGCTACTGGAGTCCATGTCCAGCTCCACCACAAACTTCCTCCTCCTAAGGTCTTTTCTCTCTTGTCGATAATGGAAAGGGTGGGCTGAGGCCTGCTGGGAACATGGAAGGCCACTGAAAAGTGGAGAGGAGCTAGTCCGAGAGGACAGCATGAGAGACAGCTACTGCTCAAGAGATGGTCGGGCACGTCTCTGGGCCCCTCCATTTCCAGGATTCTGTGGCCCCAGGCCTGGAAGAGGCACTGAGCTTTCCAGAGGGGACCACAGCTCCTAGTAACCCATGTCGACAGGAAGTCCATTTCCACAGTGGCATGACTTTTGATATTTGTATTTCAAAAAACTACCTAAGTCTCTTCACTAAAAATTTAAAAAGTGCTTTAAACTATAAAATATATTATGTGAAAAAGACATTTAGGCAGACCACAAAAAGATAAAGCAGTAAAGCCTCCCACACCCAGAGGTAATCACTGCTTACTACTTCTAGTATTACCTCCCAGAAAATGTTTGTACATACAAACATATTCATACACATGTGGACACACAGATGTCCTTTTCTGCACAAACAGGGCCACACTCTCCATGCTGTGCTGCTTGGTGCTTATAGAGACATCCACCTCGATCTAGCAGTGGTTGTGTGGCCTTTCATTATATGGATGCATCTTAACTTTAACCAATACCCTCCTAACAAACAGTTAGATGGCGTCTAATTTTTCCCTAATACAAACAACGCTTCAGCAAACATCCTGTTACACACAGATTCCTGTGCTCTTCTGTGACTTTTTGAGCATCAATTCCCAAGTGCAGAACTATAGAATCCATGTTTAGATAAATGCTGCCAAACCATTCACTCAAAAACTATCTAAAAAGATTTGGTGATACCCCCATATGCTTGTCAACAGAGATATTCTGAATCTTTTCAACTTCTTTCCACTCAACAAAAATGACAGCTTGTTATTTTTTCGAAAATGTAGTTGGTTCTAATTTCCATTTCACTGATTGCTAGTGAGGCACACATGGTAAAAATCTTAGAAATCATTTTAATTCCAATCTTCCTTGGAGATATGTCAGAAAACTTTTCATGTACTCCCGAGAATACCAAACTCCCTTTGTCTCTTAGGGATTAAAGAATCAGGGAGTCAAGAGCATGAATTATGACTCTAAACTTCAAAGTAATTATGATTATTTCTAATTTTAAAAGTAATAAGCTCTCATAAAAAGAATAAATCTTTCAAAATAGAGCAGGCCTCATCCTCTTAAGATATAGTCATCCCTCGGTATCCACAGGGATTGGTTTCAAGACCCTCATGGATACTGAAATCTGAGGGTGCTCAAGTCCCTTATTTAAAATGGTGTAGTATTTGCATGTAACCTAGGCGCATCCTCCTGTACACTTTAAATTCTCTCTAGATTATTTATAATACTTGATACAATGGAAATGCTATGTAAATAGTTGCTGCACACAGCAAATTCAAGTTTTGCTTTTTGGAACTTTCTGGATTTTTGTTTTTTATCTCTGGAAGGTTGACTCCACAGACACAGAACCGGCGGATATGGTTGGCCGACTGCAGTCTCAAGGCCTTTAATTGTCTCAATCATGAGACTTCGGTCTAAAACACAGCCATAGGCCTTGTCTTATGGTTGGGTTTCTTCACTGCAATTGACCAGAATGTAAGCGTAGAGGGCAGAGCTGCCAGTTTGCAGCTGAAACCCCAGTGCACAGCAATGTCTCAAGAAATGCATGAATTACTGCACAGAAGGATGGACGGACAAGCAAAACGTGTTGAGGCATGGCCAAAAAGAGACAACAGTTCTCCTGGTACCTTGGCAACTAATACTGAAGGCAATTATTCCTCAGGAGATTGTTCCAATGTATGTTTTTTTTAAGTTTCTGGCCACTCCACGCGGCATGTGGGATCTTAGTTCCCTGACCAGGGATAGCACCTGTGCATTGGGAGGGCTGAGTCTTAACCACTGCACCACCAGGCAAGTCCCTATTCCAGTGGTTCTGATACTATCTACGGAGTAAGTGCATGGTCTCTTATGTGGGTGACCACAAAAGAGAAGATGCCTTCCTGGATGTGTACATTCTGGTTTACATTTGTCAAGTCTGCTTCAGACACTGGCACAGTATTAGCTCCTCACATACAAATCAGAGAAGCTCCGGGTACCACCTCTAGAACGAGACACCCTGAGCCCTACCTCCAGCTCTGCCACTCCCTCTGTGACACTTCACCTCTCTGAGCCTTGGGTTCTCATCTGCACCTTGGGAGAGCGGGTGCAGCTACCACGTTACGGTGTTGGAAGAACTCGAGAAGATTCTCGTACTTTCAGGGTTTAGCAAGGCACTCAGTAAGTGGGACCCACTGGGACGTCTCTGAGAGCTACAGCCAACCCTGAACAGTACCGAGCATGAGGCCTGCTAGAACCTGACCAGTCCGAGAAGAAAAGCCTGAACAAGAATGAGCCTACCTCCCATTTGCATCCCACATGCCGGGCGGATGATTTTCCAGGGGGCATCCAAGGTACCTTGGTTTTCACCCGGACACTCCGCCGCACATTCACGGTGTCCCCTTTCATTCCGCGCTTATGAGATTTCTGTGGAAAGGGACAAACCCAGGGTCACTTCCCTACCTAGCTGGCCGTGGCGTCACTCTGCAAGTGGCGTCCACTTCCAACTCTGCAGGGGAGCCTCTTCTGACCAAGGCTACTGCTGCCTTTTCTGGGTGACTGTCCTGCCTACCTTCCAACCAGGCGACCGACCTCTGAAAGTGAGTGCGTTGGCCTCACCCCCCTGGCATGCTCCTACCTGGCTGTTGGTCGCTGACGTTTTGGAGAGTTTTTTTATGTGGACGTGGACAGGGGTGTTCTCATCCACGTGAACATGTAAGGGGGGAGTTGAAGAGCGGTCCTTCATGGTTCGCTTCTGGCAGGCGGGGGAGGACAACACAAAAAAGGTTGATCTGCGGATGAGTAAACTGGGCATAAAAACCGAGCTCACAGCCTCTGGGGGCCACTGAAAGCCTAGCCACCAAGCGAGCAGGACAGCGACCAGCACTACTGGCATGCAGGCGGGAAGCGAGGCGGGTGTGCCGTTCAGCAGGCTCATGCAGAGATACCAACTGAAGACCACTGGGGAGACCCAAGGCCACCCAAGAACAGGGGCTGAGCGACCCGCAAGTTCTACACAAGAGCCCTAAACCCAAGGCCCCAGGGTCCTCAGAGCTCCATCTCTTTGCAAGCCTGCTGGAACGCACGGCTCCTCCTGAGACGCAGCACAGCACAGCTGGAAAGTGGGTGAGGCCGCCACGCTAATTCTGAACGGGGCATGCGGATTAGCATGGGAAACATACAGAAGGGTTAGGGTGCAAGGCACAACAAGCAGCAGGCAGGTAAAAGACGATCAAGACAGAAAGCTGGAAGAAATGCCAAGATGAGAAGGTTGTACAGATTCTAAAGACAACATAAGCAGGGCCAAACAGAGACCCCTTTGCCCACCAGCAGCTCCTATCAGTCCCAGTTCTTTTACATTTTTTCCCTTCTTTTCTTTTGGAAAATTTTTTTTTTTTATGATTTTTGAAATCTGTCCAGAAAGATTAGAGTAAGACAACCTCCTCACACCCGGCAGCCTTACCACAGGCAAAGCCAAATCGATCCATGAGCAGTCTATGTATGAAGGCACTTAACAGAGCGCCTGGCCACCGGGGTGCCAGCAGAAGCGTGCGTTTTTTTTCTGGCAGGGCCACAGGTGGAGGGGCTGCTCCGAGCGCATGTCACCTACCGTCACGGTAACACTGGGTGCGCCACAAGGTGTCCTCAAGACCTTTTTCTGCGTGAGACTCGTTACTCCGTTCTTTCCACACGATGGAAACCTGTACCCAGGCACAAGAACCAGATTATAAGCAGAAACCTAGGGCTCTTTTATTTCTTAGCTCTCCCGAAGCTATATACTACATATGGCTAACGAGTTCACGGCTAGGAGAGCCAGTCTGGAATTACTTGGCTCCCTTGACACGAGCACCAAACACTCATGGTGTGCCCGGCAGGAGGATGGAGACATGGGGCAGTGAGCATGAGCAGCGCTGGCTTTTTAGCCTGCCATTGCGTCACATGTATTGTGACCTTTTACTGAAAGGCCCAGCTGTCATCCTTTCAGGAGATGAAAAGCAGACAGCATGTGGCTAACAGTCAACATAGTAGCCTGGATGAGGGTCAAAGTGCCCAGAATACTGCCTGGAACAATGCTCAGTGAACAATTGACCAGAAAAGACAGAGCCATAGGCTCTGGAATAGTCTCTGTGATTCAGTCTCATAAAATTAACCATCATATATTCAACTAAGAGGATGAAAAATGATTACTACCTAAAATATTTCACTTGCTACCCTTTAAGCACCTAAGAGGTAGGGTTATTATTTTTAAAAATTTTTGTAATACCACATCTTATACATAAATGGCCCCCTCACCAAATATGCAAATAAAGCAAATATTTAATCTCCAAATTTTGGCAGCAGTACATCCAAGAACTCCAAGACAGGAAGGGACTTGCGATCCATCCCACTGCCTAAAAGACAGATCCCCAAAATACGACCTTGTCCTCACCCTCCATTATTTTGGGGAAAAAAACGCAACATAAAAATGCAATGAAAAATTCTCAAGCACTTTAACACACACTTTGTTGTATGTATGTCACACCTTGGTAAAAAGGAAAAAAAAATAGAGTCCTACTAATCATCTAGCCAAGGAATTACCAAACCTGGGTAGACAGCTGTTTCTCCTCCTCAGATTATTTGTGAACACTTAAAAGTCAATAGATGTGGGAAAGCTCTTTCTCAGTAGGCTTTCCATCAGACTCCCTGGATTCCATCAACATATGGCTAACCGCAACATCCACTTCTTACATGGTTATTTACTTACACCTAGCCTCCTTCCAAAAAAGATCTGAGCCTAGTATTCCAGTGATAACAATGGTGATCCTATTTGCTACCAGGAACTGGGGCACCTGAGAGGGCCAGAGGGAGACAGAGAGGGTATCATGTGAGTGCATTTCCTCCTTCCTCCTAAAAATTAGTTTTGAATGTTTTGGTCCAGGCCTTCAGTACACAGAAACAGGGAAGCTGAGAAAAGAATCCTTCAGCCAGCCCGGCCTGGGAGCCCCTGCCCACGTTTCCCTGCCCTGTTGGCAGAGGTGCCCCCCACAACGGCAGTACCTGGGGGAGCCGCCTGAGGATGAGGCAGACATGGTTAGGCATCAAAGCCGCAAAGGTGGGCAATTGGGTCAGCAGGCTCTGGCTCAGGGGGACCCAGAGGGGCTTGTCAATGAGAATCTCAGGGGCCCGGCATCAAACGTCCTCTCAGGGGAGGAGGGTGGAAGCTTTAGGGGTGGCTGTTGGATGAAAACTTGGGAGACGCTCCTCTACTGTCCAAGTCGCACAGCAACTGTCCTGCCAAAGTTGGGGGGTGGGGTGGGGTGGGGGTGGGGGTGGGGAGGAAGATAGGAGAGAGGCTGAGCGACCCGGTGGACAAGGGCGGTGAGAGCTCCGCTCCCCAGGGAGGGACAACAGGGGGCGGAACTTCGAGGGAAAAGGACCACCACACCCAGACCCCCCAGCGAGACGGAAGGTGGGGTGGTCACCAGCGGCGGGGGTGGTGGAAACCTGAAATGCTGGCTAGCGTTGCGAGGAAGTTGGGAGAAAACCGCTAGGCCCCAGGTGGGCCCCAGAGGGCCGGAACCGGCGCTGGGAGCTGGAGGGATATTCGGGGCGGGGCCAGGGCAACAGTCTCCTAGGAGAAGGGGCGTTCCCGGCAGAATAGACACCCGAGGAGGCCAATAGCATTTGGAGGAGGGAGGAGCGGAGGCTGACGGGGCGGGGCAAAGGGGGCAGCTAGTGGGCAACTCCCCGACGGCCGAGGGAAAAAATACTCCAGGGGCGCAGCAGCGGCGGCCGCTAGGATTTTAGTATCCGAGTTAAGAGCGGGTTCGACGCCGGGTTATGGCAGGGAGCCGGGGGCAGGATTCCCCAGTAGGGAGGCCCGCTGGACCAGGGAGGCCCTTCCAAGCCAGGGAGGCAAGCCTCGAGAGGCGTTCCCCGAGGACAGCGCTTGCCTACGAGGAGCCCGGCCCAAATAACCGCCGGGCCGAGGCGCTCCAGGGAGGGCGAGGCGGACGGGGCGGGGCCCACCGGCCGGGGCAAAAGAGGGTGCGAGCCCAGTCTCCGTCGGTGGAGAGAGGAAGGACGACCACCCACCAGCGGGCTGGAAGGGCCCCGTTTCTGCCCATAGAGAGGAGGGCGAAGCCCTGCCGGAGGGCAGCAGAGGAGGAGGTGGCAGAGCGCCCTGCTGGTGTGGCCAGGTGAGGAGAGACCCGCCCGTTAGCGGGAGAAGGCCCGCGCCGGTGGGCGGGGCGGGGGCGGGGGGTGCTTGTCCAGATTCTGACCGGAGAGGGACAAGCGTGCAGGCGGGGGGCGGCCTGGGTGCGTGGGTCGGGGGGTCTGGGCAGCGGGGCCAAGCGATCCCGACGGACAGCGCCCCCTCCCCCCACCCCGACCCGGAGCGGCCTGGGTCCCGCCTCCCAGCGGCCTCTCACCAGGAGCGACACGGCTGCGCCCAGAAACGCCGCCTTATGAAGTCGTTGAAGTCGGAGGCCAGGGCAGTGCCATGGAGACGCCGCGGCGGATGCAGTCCGGCCCCGGCGGCGACTCCTCCCCGCTTCCGCCTCCTTTTCCGACACCCGGTCGGCAGCTCGCCCATTGGCCAGTTCAAACCCCCCCGGGAGCCTCTCGGGTTTAGCCATTTAGGCCCAGCCCCCGGCGTCACAGAGATGCCTTGCCAGCAGCAGCCGCAGCAGAAGCCCCGCCCTCTTCCGGCCGCCGCGCCGCGTCGCCATGGAGACGCGCGACGCCACCGACGGGCCCTGCCCCGGCTTGTCTAGCCGTTCAAGGCCGAGCTTAACCCCCCGCCTCCGCCATTTTCACCCTATCGTCCTCGGTTTCCCTCACTCAGGGTAGCAACCAAATTCCAGTCCGCTCTCTCTGGTTCGTATTGGGCCACTGGGCTCAGAGTGAACCTGTGAAGTCGCTCAGTCCTGTCCGACTCTTTGCGAGCCCCATGGACTGGAGCCTACCAGCTCCTCCATCCATACAATTTTCCAGGCAAGAGGACTGGAGTGGGTTGCCATTTCCTTCTCCAGGGGATCTTCCCTACCCAGGGATCAAACTCAGGTCTTCCTGCATTACAGGCAGACGCTTTGCCGTCTGGGCTCAGAGAGGGGTCACCAAATATGTTCATGTGTCCGCAGCTGCTGCCCACTGCTTCTGGAAATACAGCCCTGTCTATTCTCCCCCTCCGTTAGTGCAGAAATGGACCCCCACTTCTGCACACCACCCAGACTCTCTCGCCGTCCTGCACTATCTGTCTTCGTCCAGGCTGAAGGAAGGGGATGCGCATTCCCCTAGATCCTCACCGCCCTCCTGCACACTATACTCCCGCTGTGTGTACAGACCTATTCCGCTGAAGTTCTCGCTGAGTCGCCATCTTCTCAACTATGCTTCACTGTCAGCCAATCGGGGTGGGGGGATTGCTGTCACGTGGCTCATGGAACCACCCTGGATTCTGGAAGATTTGGACATCCTCAGGGCCAGCCTGGTCTCAGTTCCTTAACATCCTCATCTACGTAACCTTGCCCGCACCTCAGACGTGCAGGCCCAAGATCTACACACCGGTCCACGCTAAATCTCAAGTTCCAGGTCCCCTCCCCGTCCAAACAAAACTACTACTTCTGCCATCCCCCCCAACCCCCACTGTCTAATGCGTAGTCATTCCTCGGTGTTAGGGAGCCATCCACTCCCTTGATCCATTCATTTTCTCCCTGTTAAGTGATAGAGCCCCAATCACTACTTAATCCAACCACCTGAGTGAGTCTCCCCAAAGATCAAACGCACAAATCATTTCCTTCACCCTCAGCTGAGCCTTTATCACTGTCCAGCAAGTGTTTACCACACTGGCTTTTCTAAATCTTTGCCTCTTCCCCATCCCATACACCAACTCTCCTTTTTCATAGAGGGAAAAAAAAAAGCCATCCAGTGGAATTTCCTCCATCTTCTCTTCACCTTCCCTCACCTTTGACTTCCACCACCTTATCCCCCGACTTGAAAGGAGGTGACGTCATTCTGAGCAGCCCAAGATAATCTCCTTGTTTACAGGCCTATGTCAAACATCTCTGTGGAATGTGTCTTGCAACCTCCAGCACAAGAGCTGTTGATCGATTCTCAGTGCTCCCACATTCAATGAACGAACATTAAGTCCCTAACTGCGTGCTAAGGCCAGTGTAAGGGACACCAAACTAACATGTCCCACTTGGCCTTCAAGGAGCACACAGCCAACCACTTTAGCATGACCAGATGGGATGCTTCCTCCCCAACCACTGGAGGATTCTGCCTGTGGGTTTGTCCCCTACCTACCGTCTTAGGAGAATCTATCTCAGTTGGTGCAGTTCTTTGGGGCCTTTGTGATAGAGAAGGGTGGAGAGCTCACCCCCTTAATATACACACATGCACACACACGCGCTAGAGGTGAATGACAGGAAAGATGAGGAAAATCTCACAAGAAGAGGAACAGAGAGGTATTGGTGGGGTGCTGAAGACAGGGGAACAGGGACACCTGTAGTGTGTGAAGGACGTGTGGTTGGGAAGAAAAGAGCGACTTTTAAAGTATAACTGGTCTGGCTATCTGTCCCTTTTGTGGTATTTGAAAAATGCAGGTATAGAATTCGAATGATTCTGATATTTTTTAGCTCCACCATGCAGCTTGCAGACTCTTAGTTCCCCAACCAGGCATCGAACCCACTGCCCCCTGCAGTGGAAGCAAGGAGTCCTAACCACTGTACTGCCAGGAAATTCCCCTATGTCACTTTGGATCTGGATCATGTTTTATGCACTTTCAGTTCAGTTCAGTCGCTCAGTCGTGTCCAACTCTTTGTGACCCCATGGATCGCAGCACGCCAGGCCTCCCTATCCATCACCATCTCCCGGAGTTCACTCAGACTCACGTCCATCGAGTCAGTGATGCCATCCAGCCATCTCATCCTCTGTTGTCCCCTTCTCCTCCTGCCCCCAATCCCTCCCAGCATTAGTCTTTTCCAATGTGTCAACTCTTCGCATGAGGTGGCCAAAGTACTGGAGTTTCGGCCTAAGCATCAGTCCTTCCAATGAACACCCAGGACTGGTCTCCTTTAGGATGGCCTGGTTGGATATCCTTGCAGTCCAAGGGACTCACAAGAGTCTTCTCCAACACCATAATTCAAAAGCATCAATTCTTCGGCGCTCAGCTTTCTTCACAGTCCAACTCTCACATCCATACATGACTACTGGAAAAACCATAGCCTTGACTAGACAGACCTTTGTTGGCAAAGTACTATCTCTGCTTTTCAATATGCTATCTAGGTTGGTCATAACTTTCCTTCCAAGGAGTAAGCGTCTTTTAATTTCATGGCTGCAATCACCATCTGCAGTGATTCTGGAGCTCCCCAAAACAAAGTCTGACACTGTTTCCACTGTTTCCCCATCTATTTCCCATGAAGTGATGGGACCAGATGCCATGATCTTCGTTTTCTGAATGTTGAGCTTTAAGCCAACTTTTTCACTCTCCTCTTTCACTTTCATCAAGAGGCTTTCTAGTTCCTCTTCACTTTCTGCCATAAGAGTGATGTCATCTGCACTTTATCTTAGCCAAAAGGACAAGAAGTGATGGATCGAATTTTCTGAATTCAAGCCACTTAGAGCCTGGTCAGCACCAGCCACTTTGTTATTTTTTTTTAAGGGAACCACCCAACACTGATGAGGATGTTGGGAAACAAGCAGTCCCATACATCGCTGGTAGGTTTAAAAATTGATGTAACCTTTTGATAGGATGATTGAGCATTGTACACCAAAAACCTAAAACCCAACATCCTCTTTGAGCCAGAAATTACACACTTGAGAATATATTTTAATGGAATAACCATGGAGGTATATGAAGATTTCAGAGAAATTCTCCTTCAGCCCTTGTTGTCTTTAACATGACTTTCCTTGAACTCCCCCTTCTTTACCTTCCCAAGAGGTGAGAGACTACTCAGAGAAAAGGGAGAAAGGAGTCCCCTCAAGCTCACCTATAGACTAGGCAAAAAAAGGGCTCCATGTGGTCCAGACTTCTGGAAAAAGAAACTTTGTATGATTCAGAGCAAAAGCCGAATTTAAAAAAAAATGTAATTGATAGTATATATTTACCCAGTGCATGCTCAGTCATGTCCAACTCTTTTGCAACCCCATGGACTGTAGCCCACCAGGCTCCTCTGTCCATGGGATTTCCCAGGCAAGAATATTACAGTGAGTTGCATTTCCTTCTCCAGGGGATCTTCCCAACCCAGGGATCAAACCCAGCTCTCCTGCATTGCAGGCAAAATTTTTACCACTGAGCCGCCTGGGAAGACTAGTGTACACCTGTGCATATTCTATCTAAAATCTGGTGCAAGAATGACTGATTCAGGGACTTCCCTGGTGGTCCAGTAGCTGAGATTTCACTCTCCCAATGCAAGGGGCCCAGGTTTGATCCCTGATCAAGGAACTAGATCCCACATGCTGCAACTAAAGATCCTGCATACCACAATAAAGACTGAAGATCCCGTGTGCCACAACTAAGACCTGTACAGCCAAGTAAATAAAGATTAAAAAATAAAAAAGAATGATTGGTCCAGTGCAGTTGAGAATACAGACTAGTTGGGGTAGGGTTGGATGGGGCACTTCTAGATTCTGGATCCCAGCTCATAGATCTGTCTAACCTGAGGTCTCACTGAAATGACTAATATTTGTGAAAGGATGAAGAATTTTAGCTCCTTGATAAATTGTGCATGAGTGCTAAGTCACTTCAGTTGTATCCAACTCTCTGCAACCCTATGGATTGTGGCCCACCAGGCTCCTCTGTCCATGGGATTCTCCAGGCAAGAATACTGGAGTGGGTTGCCATGCCCTCCTACTAGGGATCTTCCTAACCCAGAGATCAAACCAGTATCTCAAATCTCCTGCATTGACAGGTGGGTTCTTTACCACTGAGCCACCTGGGAAGCACACTTGATAAATTACATTACATATATTCAAGGAAAGATGACTGAGCCATTAAAAGTAAGACAGATCAATTGTTCTAAAGCATCTGCCTGGAATGCAGGAGACCTGGGTTCCATCCCTGGGTCGGGAAGATCCCCTGGAGAAGGAAATGGCAACCCACTCCAGTACTCTTGCCTGGAATATCCCATGGACAGAGGAGCCTGGTAGGCTGCAGTCCCTGGGGTTGCTAAGAATCGAACACGACTAAGCAACTTTACATTTACTTTTTTCACTTTCATGCATTGGAGAAGGAAATGGCAACCCACTCCAGTGTTCTTGCCTGGAGAATCCCAGGGATGGGGGAGCCTGGTGGGCTGCCATCTATGGGGTCGCACAGAGTCGGACACGACTGAAGCGACTTAGCAGCAGCAGCAGCATGTTGATACATACGTGTAAAAAAAAGTCTGGAGGACTACACACTGAACTCTCAGGACTGATTATTTCTGGAAGGTAGAGTTAGAGATTTTCACTTGTAAGATGTAAATTTCTATCATGTTTAAGTATTTTTGCAAAGGGATATGTTTCTAGTCAGAAAAAAATCAGCAGATCAAAAACTTGTTGGAGAAAAATAATCATGATCTATTGGTTGAAAAAATATATTGTAGGAACAGTAAGTTCAATATAAGACCATGTATATATTTGGGAGGCTGAAGAGAGATGTAGATATATATTCACAGAGGAAAAAAAATGCAAGTTTGGGGTAGAGGATACATGGATGTTTCTTGTAGTATTCTTATATATTCTTTAAAAATTTATGAACGAAAGGGGGTATGTAGTTTGCTAGGGCTGCTGTGACAAAGTACCACACTCGAGGTGAATAAAACGACAGAAACTAAACCGAGCCAAATTGTTCCAAAGACCAGAAGTCAGGTCAAGGTGTTGACAAGGGACTGTCTTGGTGATGCAGTGGATAAGAACCCGCCTGCCAAAGTAGGGGACATGGGTTCGATCCCTAGTCTGGGAAGATTTCCTGGGCTGCAGAGCAACTGAGCCCACATGCTGCAACTGCTAAAGCCCGTGCAACTAGAGCCTATGCTCAGCAGTAAGCGAAGACACTGCAAGGAGAAGCCAGCGAACCGGCTGGAAGAGTAGCCGCTGCTCACCGAACCTGGAGAAAGCCGTCCAGCAGCGATGAAGACCCAGCACAGCCAAAAATAAGAAAAGAGATGAGAAAATTAACACACAAAAAAAGGGTTGGCAAGGCCACACTCCCTCTGAAGGCACTTGGGAAGGATCTAGTCCAGGGCTCACCCTAGGCTTTGGTAGTTCCTAGGCAGCAGAATCCAGCCTACCAATGGCCCTCTGCACGTGCGTGCCTGTCTGCGTCTCAATTTCCCAATTTTATAAGGATAGTAGCTGTAGTGGATTAGAGGCCCATCCTTTTCCAGTATGACTTCATCCTCACTAGCTCCATCTACAACAACTCAATTTCCAAATAAAGTAGCATACTGAGGTACTGGGGGCTAGGACTTCAACATATTAACTTTTCACGGACACAGTCCAACCCAAACGTAATACGTATGTTCCATATAAAGATATACAATAAAAATCAAGACTTCCCTGGTGGTCCAGCAGTTAGGACTCCCAGCTTCCACCACAGGGGCCCAGGTTTGACCCCTGGTCAGGGAATTAGAATTCCCACATTCTGCGCAGTATGGCAAAAAAAAAAAAAAAAGATGCATAATGAAACAAACACTAAGGGAGCCACAACTCAGCTTAAGTAATAAAAGGTTAAAAAAAGTGTTGTTTTTTTTTTTTAACCCAGAAGGTACTATCTCAAAATGTTAATACTGACAATTTTGGTTTCCTCATTCTGTTCCTCTAAATTTCAACAATGAACATGAGCTTTTCCGGCTCATTAGGAATAATCACAGATGAAGGAGGAGCTGTCAGCCCCAGCACTGGCCCCAGCCCTGCGTGAGGCTCCCTGAAGGGTCCTCAGGCTCTGCAGTGGGCTCTCCATTTGCCCAAGGGCCTAATTACCAGCTCTCTCCATTCTAGAACACCTCCTCCAGGGCCCTGATGCAACCACCAAAACACTGCCTGGGAGAGAAGGAATCTGTGCTCCAAACGGGGTCTGGCTTTTTCTTTCAGGTTAATTTGAGAGATTTCAAGTTCTGAATAGATCAGAGCAGGCAGAGAAATTTCTCCCAGGCAGCAAACTTGTGTTAACAAGTTCTCCAGGTAATTCGGATGCACTGTAGAGATTAAGAACCACTTGCTTGACCATCAGGGAGGGACGTTGGAAGGCAAATCCAGTCATCCTCTTCATTTTAATAAAGAGAAACAGGCATTTCAAAGAGAGGAGAAGGAGCGGGCTTGAAGGCCACAGATAATTGTTTTTCAGTTGCTAAGTCGTGTCCGATACTTTGCGACCCCGTGGACTGCAGCACGCCAGGCTTCCCTGTACCTCACCTTCTCCCGGACCTGAGTTTGAATTTGCCCAAATTCATGTCCATTGAGTCGGTGAGACCAGTCATAAGTGGCAGAGGTGAAACTGGAATTTACCTGTTTCCAGAGATTGGAGTTTCTCTTGTATCTCAGTTGGTAAAGAATCTGCCTGCAGTGCAGGAGACCTGGGTTCAATCCCTGGGTTGGGAA
The DNA here is from genome assembly GCF_029407905.1 of Bubalus kerabau. Classification (NCBI taxonomy): domain Eukaryota; kingdom Metazoa; phylum Chordata; class Mammalia; order Artiodactyla; family Bovidae; genus Bubalus; species Bubalus kerabau. The sequence continues at coordinate 101,853,053 of NC_073634.1, read as the reverse complement.
GATCCCCTGGAGAAGGAAATGGCAACCCACTCCAGTATCCTTGCCTGGAAAATCTCATGGACAGAGGAGCCTGGTGAGCTGCAGTCTATGGGGTCGCAAAGAGTCAGGCACAACTGAGCGACTAACACTTACTTACTTAGAGACACCCCCCACCCCCCGCCCCATCTGACTTTTTCCTCTGACTCAGGCAGACCGCTCATATCTATCCTGATTCTCTGACGTTGTCTGGAGTGTCACCGTGTGCCAGGTGCCACACTCACCTGCATTAGCTCAATGAATCCTCCAGATATTTGGTGAGGCTGGCTTGAGTGTAACCCCATTTTACAGAGCAGAAAACCGAACCTAGAGAGAAGTCAGGACACTTGCCCTTGGTCACAGTTAGAAAGGGCTGGCTGAGACAACTCAAACCAGATTTCTCTGCCCCCAGCGCCTATGCTGTGGCTAGCAGGTTTGCAGGAAGGGCTCTTCTCCAGCATCCTTTAATTTTTTTATTTTGGCCACCCCATGGTTTACAGGATCCCAGTTCCCCCACCAGGGACTGAACCAGGGCCCTCAGCAGTGAAAGCACAGAGTCCTAATCACTGCACCATCAGGGAAGTCCCTCTTCTCCAGCATCTACAATTTGGCTAAGAAACCAGAAGGGAGACAAAATGCTCCCTAAGCAGGCAAAACAGTTGGCAAACAGCCAATGCCCCAAAGCTCCTGCCCTTTATGCTTAACAAAGCCCCTTGTCTCTTGGTTTACACACAGTTGTACTGACCTGGGGTAGGGTCGGGGGTAATGGGTTGGGTAGGCAGAGCGATTAGAAATTGTCCACCAGGAAGGAGGAGGAGACCCGGTTCCTGCCCCCTGCCCCCATCCCCTCTCTCACTTTCTCACACTTTCCTTGCACCCACCAAGCAGTGAGTGTGCCTTGGGGCAAGGTGTCCCAGCCTTTTTTCATGGCTGGGCACACACAGAAAACCAAAATATTTACACAGCATCTGAGTAGTCTAGTGGGTATTGGGGGATGTTTGAAAGTCTTAGTGAAAATTTCAAAATTCATTCTTCATAATATGTATTAGGATTAGAAACTAGTATAAAGTATTAGGGAAGATTTTAAAGCTCAGTTTTGTATAAAACTTCCAAATAAAACTGGGTAAAAGAAGACAGACACAAAAGGCCAGGCACTGCATGATTCCATCTGGGTGACAGTTTGGAAAAGGCAAAAAAAATCACAGGGACAGCTAACAGATCAGTGGTTTTGAGGGACTGGGGTGGAAGAAGGGAACTGATGGCAGAGAGGCACAGGGGAGGTTTGGGGGACACGTGTATATATTCCGTATCTTCTGTGTAGTAGTGGTGACATGACTGTTTACATTTGTGAAATATTATCCAAATATTTCACAATATACAGAGACAAATACTGTATGATATCACTTATATGTGGAATCTAAAAAAAATACAAGTTCAGTTCAGTCACTCAGTTGGATCCGACTCTTTGCAACCCCATGGACTACAGCACGCTAGGCATCCCTGTCCATAACCAACTCCCGGAGTTTATTCAAACTCATGTCCATTGAGTCAGTGGTGCCATCCAACCATCTCCTCCTCTGTCGTCCCCTTCTCCTCCCACCTTCAATCTTTCCCAGCATCAGGGTCTTTTCAAATAAGTCAGCTCTTCACATCAGGTGGCCAAAGTATTGAAGTTTCAGCTTCAGCATCAGTCCTTCCAATGAAAATCAGGACTGATTTCCTTTAGGATGGACTGGTTGAATCTCCTTGCAGTCCAAGAGACTCTCAAGAGTCTTCTCCAACACCACAGTTCAAAAGCATCAATTCTTCTGCCCTCAGCTTTCTTTATAGTCTAACTCTCACATCCATACATGACCACTGGAAAAACAATAGCCTTGATTAGACAGACCTTTCTTGGCAAAGTAATGTCTCTGCTTTTTAATATGCTGTGTAGGTTGGTTGGTCATAACTTTCCTTCCAAGAAGTAAGTGTCTTTTAATTTCATGGCTGCAGTCACCATCTGCAGTGATTTTGGAGCCCCCCAAAATAAAGTCAGTCACTGTTTCCATTGTTTCCCCATCTATTTGCCATGAAGTGATGGGACCAGATGCCATGATCTTTGTTTTCTGAATGTTGAGCTTTAAGCCAACTTTTTCACTCTTTCACTTTCATCAAGAGGCTTTTTAGTTCTTCTCCACCTTCTGCCATAAGGATGATGTCATCTGCATATCTGAGGTTATTGATATTTCTCCTGGCAATCTTTTTTTTTTTTTTTGCTGAAACAAGGAATACAACTTTATTTGCAAAGCTAGGTGTCCTAGAAGATGGCAGGCTAGTGCCCCAGCGTATCATCTTATCTGGGTCTGAATGCCAGTTTCTTTTATAGACAGAGAAGAGCAGGAGGTGAGGAAAGTGAAAGTGAAAGTGACGTCGCTCAGTCCTGTCAGACTCTTTGCAACCCCATGGACTGTAGCCTACCAGGCTCCTCTATCCATGGGATTTTCCAGGCAAGGGTACTGGACTGGCAATCTTGATTCCAGCTTGTGCTTCTTCCAGCTCAGCGTTTCTCATGATGTACTCTGCATGTAAGTTAAATAAGGAGGGTGACAATATACAGCCTTGACGTACTCCTTTTCCTATTTGGAACCAGTTTGTTGTTCTATGTCCAGTTTGAACTGTTGCTTCCTGACCTGCATACAGGTTTCTCAAGAGGCAGGTCAGGTGGTCTGGTATTCCCATCTCTTTCACAATCTTCCACAGTTTATCGTGATCCACACAGTCAAAGGCTTTGGCATAGTCAATAAAGCAGAAGTAGATGTTTTTCTGGAACTCTCTTGCTTTTTCCATGATCCAGCGGATGTTGGCAATTTGATCTCTGGTTCCTCTGCCTTTTCTAAAACCAGCTTAAACATCTGGAAGTTCACGGTTCACATACTGCTGAAGCCTGGCGTGGAGAATTTTGAGGATTACTTTACTAGCGTGTGAGATGAGTGCAATTGTGCGGTAGTTTGAGCATTCTTTGGCATTGCCTTTCTTAGGGATTGGAATGAAAACTGACCTTTTCTAGTCCTGTGGCCCCTGCTGAGTTTTCCAAATTTGCTGTCATGAGGGATTTGATTTAGTGGTTTTCCCTACTTTCTTCAATTTAAGTCTGAATTTGGCAATAAGGAGTTCATAATCTAAGCCACAGTCAGCTTCCAGTCTTGTTTTTGCTGACTGTACAGAGCTTCTCCATCTTTGGCTGCAAAGAATATAATCAATCTGATTTTGGTGTTGACCATCTGGTGATATCCATGTGTAGAGTCTTCTCTTGTGTTGTTGGAAGAGGGTGTTTGCTATGACCAGTGTGTTCTCTTGGCGAAACTCTGTTAGCCTTTGCCCTGCTTCATCCTGTATTCCACGGCCAAATTTGCCTGTTACTCTGGGTGTTTCTTGCCTTTCTACTTTTGCATTCCAGTCCCCTATAATGAAAAGGACATCTTTTTTGGGTGTTAGTTCTAAAAGGTCTTGTAAGTCTTCATAGAACCATTCAACTTCAGCTTCTTCATCATTACTGGTCGGGGCATAGACTTGGATTACTGTGATATTGAATGGTTTGCCTTGGAAATGAATAGAGATCATTCTGTCATTTTTGAGATTGCATCCAGGTACTGCATTTTGGACTCTTTTGTTGACTATGATGGCTACTCCATTTCTTCTAAGGGATTCTCGCCCAGAGTAGTAGATATAATGTTCATCTGAGTTAAATTCACCCATTCCAGTCCATTTTAGTTTGCTGACTCCTAAAATGTTGATGTTCACTCTTGCCATCTCCTTTTTGACCACTTCCAGTTTGCCTTGATTCATGGACCTGACATTCCAGGTTCTTAGGCAATATTGCTATTTACAGCATTGGACCTTGTGTCCATCACTAGTCACATCCACAACTGGGTGTTGTTTTTGCTTTGGCTCCATCCCTTCATTCTTTCTGGAGTTATTTCTCCACTGATCTCCAGTAGCAAACTGGGCACCTACCGACCTGGGGAGTTCATCTTTCAGTGTCCTTCCTTTTTGCCTTTTCATACTGTTCATGGGGTTCTAAAGGCAAGAATACTGAAGTGTTTCGCCATTCTCTTCTCCAGTGGACCACATTTTGTCAGAACTCTCCACCGTGACCCGTCCGTCTTGGGTGGCCCTACATGGCATGGCTCATAGTTAGACAAGGCTGTGATCTATGTGATTAGATTGGTTAGTTTTCTCTGATTGTGGTTTCTAGTGAATAAAACAAGAAACAGACTCACAGACATAGAGAACAAACTAGAGGTTACTAGCAGGGAGAAGGAAGGGGAAGGGGCAATACAGGGATGAGGGAGGGGAAAAGTGAAAGTGTTAATCACTCAGTCATGTCTGACTCTTTGCAATGCCATGGAATGTAGCCCACCAGGCTCCTCTGTGCATGGAATTCTCCAGGCAAGAATACTGGAATGGGTAGCCATTTCCTTCTCCAGGGGATCTTCTTGACCCAGGGATCAAACCTGGGTGTCCTGGATTGCAGGCATATTCTTTACCATCTGAGCCACCAGGGAAGCCCCCACACTTAGTCTCTCAGTTGTGTCCAACTTTTTGTGACCCCATGGACTGTAGCTCGCCAGGCTCCTCTGTCCACAGAAAAGGGTTATGGAATCATATGAAATCGTGTGTGTGAAACTTTCCTTGTTTTGGCCATATTGTGCAACATGTGGGATATTAGACCCAGCACAGCCAAAAATAAATCAAATTAAAAAAAAAAAATAAAATAATGGCTTCCCTTGTGGCTCAGTGGTAAAAAACCCACCTGCCAATGCAGGAGACATGGGTTCCATCCCTGATACGAGAGGATCCCACGTGCATCAGAGCAACTAAGCCCGTGCACCACAACTACGGAGCCTGTGCTCTAGAGCCCGGGAGCCACAACCACAGAAGCCCGAGCACCCTAGAGCCTGTGCTCACAACAAGAGGGGCCACCACAATGAGAAAGCTGTGCGCCTCAACTAGAGAGTAGTCCCCCACTCAGCGCAACTAAAGAAAAGCCCTCACAGCAATGAAGACCCCCGCACAGCAAAAAACAATTTTTAAAGTTTTTAAAACATTATTTATTTTAATTGGAGGCTAATTACAATATTGTGGTGGTTTTGGCCATACATTGACATGAATCAGCCATGGGTGTACACGTGTCCCCCATCCTGATCCCCCCCCACCTCCCTCCCCATCCCTCAGGGTTGTCCCAGTGCACCGGGTTTGGGTGCCCTGTTTCATGCATCGAACTTGGACTGCTGATCTATTTCACATATGGAAATATACATGTTTCAATGCTATTCTCTCAAATCATCCCACCCTCACCTTCTCCCACAGAGTCCAAAAGTCTGTTCTTTATATCTGTGTCTCTTTTGCTGTCTCGCATATAGGGTCATTGTTACCATCTTTCTAAATTCCTATTTCTTTAAAATTTTTAAAAAAATTGATATAAATGATCCCCAGACCAGCTTCAATCCAGCTCTTCACCCCTCACTCTGTAGTTTTCTCCATTTCAGCTGATGGCAGTACCAGTCTTCCAATAATCTAGTTCCAAAACCATGACATCATGCTCAATCTGTCTCTTTCCTTTGTGGTTGTTTAGATTTTATTTCCTAATCATAAACTTAACTCTGGAATCCAGCTAGACTTGGAGGAGGGAAAGACAAATAATGAAACTCAAGGAACTGCAGCAAAAGCCCAAAGATCATAGGCTGTCACCAGCAGATATAGGTGAGCAATGCTCTCCTGAGTCACAGAAGGAAAGGGCTGATGCTCAGGATAAAACACGAGCCAGGTGTACTCAAGTTGTCCACAGACAGCAGCGGTGAGCTTCGTGCTGGTCTTGCCGTTCCTGGAACCAGAAGCCTCCACGCCTGCCACACCATTTCACGCTCCCTTTTGCACCTGCCAAAGACCACACACTCACCATCCAGCCATGCAGCCTTGGCAGTGCCGATGAGAAACCGGGAACCAGCTGCGTCAGGTCCAGCATTTGCCCCAGACACGATGCCAGGACCCGTGTGCTACAGGGTGAAAGTCTCATCAAATTTCTCCTGTAGCTGGACCCCACCAGTGCCATGATAGTCTGGAAAGTCACCACCATGACACATAAATCCTGGAATTCTGTGAAAGCAGGACCTTCGTAACCAAACAGTATCTACCCAGTGCTCTGAGCACGCAAGATTTTTTTTTTTTTTTTTTTTTGCTGTCTTTGAAACTGACTGCAAACAGCTTGAAAGCGATGCAGCCCAAGGGTTCGCTGACAACGTGGAAGAACCACAGTGGGGTTGACCCTGACTAGACTCGGCAGTGTGGGGCTCCCCGCTGTGGTCCACAGGTGTCTGCTGGAGGTGCCTCTCACCACCCCTGGTAAACACCCTGGTCTGAGGCACCATCATGTCTCCCCTGGATTGTTACGATGGCCTCCTAACCCATCTCCCTATTTCTACCCTGGACCCAACTACAATTCATTAGAGGAGCCAGGGTATTCACATTAAAATAAAAATTAGATTGCATCATTCTCTGCCTCAGCCTGGAGGAGATGGCAACCGGCTCCAGTATCCCTGTCTGGGAAATCCCATGGACAGAGGAGCCTGGCGGGCTACAGGCCGTGGGGTCGCAGACTCGGACACAACTCAGTGATTGAACACACGTGCACTGCCTCAAACCCCCCGACTGCTCGCTGCATTAGTGTTAGTCACTCAGCTGTGTCCGACTCTTTGCAACCCATGGACTGCAGCCTGCCAGGCATCTCTGTTCATGGGGTTTTCAACCCCTTCAGTTCAGTTCAGTCGCTCAATCGTGTCCAACTCTGCGACCCCATGAACCGCAGCATGTTAGGCCTCCCTGTCCATCACCAACTCCTGGAGTCCACCCAAACCCATGTCCATTGAGTTGGTGATGCCATCCAACCATCTCCTCCTCTGTCGTCCCCTTCTCCTCCTGCCCTCAATCTTTCCCAGCATCAGGGTCTTTTCAAGTGAGTCAGCTCTTCGCATGAGGTGGCCAAATTACTGGAGTTTCAGGTTCAACATCAGTCCTTCCAATGAACACCCAGGACTGATTTCCTTTAGGATGGACTGGTTGGATCTCCTTACAGTTCAACGGACTCTCAAGAGTCTTCTCCAACACCACAGTTCAAAAGCATCAATTCTTCAGTGCTCAGCTTTCTTTATAATCCAACTCTCACATCCATACATGACTACTGGAAAAGCCTTGACTAGACAAACCTTTGTTGACAAAGTAATGTCTCTGCTTTTTAATATGCTGTCTAGGTTGGTCATAACTTTCCTTCTAAGGAGTAAGCGTCATTTAATTTCATGGCTGCAATCACCATCTGCAGTGATTTTGGAGCCCCCAAAAATAAAGTCAGCCATTGTTTCCACTGTTCTCCTGTCTATTTGCCATGAAGTGATGGGACCAGATGCCATGATCTTCGTTTTCTGAATGTTGAGCCTTAAGGCAACTTTTTCACTCTCCTCTTTCATTTTCATCAAGAGGCTTTTTAGTTCCTCTTCACTTTCTGCCATAAGGGTGGTGTCATCTGCATATCTGAGGTTATGGCTATTTCTTCCAGCAATCTTGATTCCAGCTTGTGCTTCATCCAGCCCAGCGTTTCTTATGATGTACTCTGCATATAAGTTACTTCAGAATAAAAGCCAAAATGACCGCCAAGGACATTTCTGCTCTGGCCCCCAACCTTGGTTCCGTCACGTCCAGGCCTTGGCTCCTCCTTGCTCATTCTGTTCCAGCTACACTGACCCCTTTGGTGTCTTTTAAACCTGCCAGCCCCACTCCTGGCCTCAGTGAAAGTGAAGTGTTACTCGCTCAGTCATGTCCGACTGTTTGCAACCCCATGGACTGTAGCCCACCAGGCTCCTCTGTCCATGGAGTTCTCCAGGCCAGAATACTGGAGTGGGTAGCCATTCCTTTCTGCAGGGGATCTTCCCAACCCAGGGATCGAACCCAGGTCTCCTGCATTGCAGACAGATTCTTTACCATCTGAGCCACCTGGGAAGCCCACTCCTGCCTCAGGACCTTTGCAGATGCTCCCCCTTGGCCTAGAATGGTCTTCCTCCCTATATCCCCATAGCTTGTCCCCTTTCTTCACGTCTTTGTTCTTCATGTCTCGATCATACTTGGTATTTCCTAATTTTGTTCTGTAGAACTCAACCACCCTCCAATATTTACTTCTCTGTTTGTGTCTGTCCCCCTCACTAGAATGTCAACTCTACAAGGTCAGTGATTTTTTTGGGAGCTTTGTATTCACCACTGTATCCCTAGAACCTAAACGTGACCCACAGAGGGTCCTCCATAAATGTTCACTTTAGGGAATTCCCTGGTGGTCCAGTGATTAGGATGCCGAGCTTTCACTGCTGAGGGCTCGGGTTCAATTCCTGGCTGGGGAACTAAGATCCCACAAGCTGGGCAGCCGGAAAAAAAAAAAAAAAAAAAGTTCATGTTAATGAATGAAAGGGATGCCTGAAGCTGCAAAGGAGAAGCAACTTAGTCAAGGTCATAGCCATCCAGAATCAATGGCTTCTGGTCTTGGAATGAACAAAGCATCGATTCCACAGCTCTGGCCCTAAGTCCTTCACAGAGCCATGCCAGGCTCTGGGGCTAAAACCAGGCCAGCGGGCTCTCATCCCTGGGACTGACAGGGAAAGCCCAGCCCCCAGAGGACGCCTGACTGACTCTGCCAGGAGGGCTTACACAAACCAAGCCAAGGCGGGGTATGGGGGCAGGGGCTCCTCTGAAGAAGGACACCTGAAGAATGCAGTGCCGGAGGGAGGTCTGCACTCGTGGAGGCCGCGGCCAAGGCAAGGAGCCACTCCCCATCCCTTCTGGCTGCCTGCGTGCAGGCACCAGAGACCCTACAGGGTCTCCACTCCTGGGCCCTACAGGGGTGGGCAGGGAGGAAGGCCAGCAGTTTCCAAGCGGGAGAGCGCAAGCTGAAGCTGCTGTGGGTAACCCAGAGGACAATGGGCTGATTCCAGATGCCCCAGGCTCCCTTCCATGGGTTTCCCAGGTGGCGCTAGTGGTCAAGAAGCTACCTGCCAACGCAGGAGACACAGGAGACCCAGGTTCGATTCCAGGGTAGGGAAGATACCCTGGAGAAGGGCACGGCACCCCACTCCAGTATTCTTGCCTGGAGAATCCCATGGACAGAGGAGCTTGGCGAGCTATACAAATCCACAGGGTTGCAAAGCGTCTGACACAACTGAAGCTACTTAGCACTCAAGCATGATATGCGCCCTTCCCATTGTTGGCACCAAACCAGCAGAGGGCGCCCTGGCACCACAAGGTCCGGGTTCCTCCACCTGCCGCCCTCTGGTGGCCACACTGGTCAGGGCGGGAAGGGAGCCCTGGACCTCCCCTGCCACTTCCAGGAGAGGGCTTCCAACTAAACAGGGCAATGTCCAAAGGCAGGGAGCGGGGCCCCGGCGGCCCTGGGTCTGGCCTGGGCCCACCCTGGCCAGCAAGGCGAGCCCAGCGATGACCACGCCAGCCGCAGTGGGTATGTACTCACTGTGGGCTGGGCTCCAGTTCCGGCTCCTTCTTACCCACCCAGCCCAAGAGGTACTTCTGCTCCCACTGCCCCATTACCAATAAGCAGGCTAAGGAGGTGATGCCAAATCACCTGATTCCTCTCTGAGGCTGCCCTCTCCTCTCTGTCTCTCCACCTGCTCATCCACAGATAGGGAACGCCTCCCCCGTCCCAGCCCTTTTAGGACACGCAAAGAGGCTCAGCCAGGAGTTAAAAAGTATAAAGTGCAACACCAGCCAGCTTTTATTGAGGGCCAACTGTGTGCTAGGGCCTCCTCCCATCTCCCTGCACTTCCCACTGGCCAGGCAAGAGGGTGGCAGGTGAGACCCAGCTGATAAGCTGGGTAGGGAGCTGACGGCGAGGTAGAAGGGGGCAGAGGGGTCACCGCAGCTGGGTCCTCATCGGGGGCACACCTCCTGGGTCTGCCCAGCTTGACGCTGAAGGCTGGGGGGGGTGGGGCCTCCCTTCCTCCCTCCACCCGAGGCCCTGAATCAGATTGGCAAGGAAGAGGGCCTATGAGCCCTGCCCTTGTGGTACGTGGCATTGGCGGAAGGGGACCCATCTCAGTGGTTTCTCCTGATGGAAGACAGGTCCAAAGGGCAGAGAGGCCATGCCCAAGGGGGCAGCCAGGTCTCTACTGGGTCTGTGGTTCCTGGGAGCGGCTCTTGCTGTGCCCCCTGGACAGCTGTGGTCTGCTCCCGAGCGTGCCTCTGGAGTCACCATCTAGCCCTGGTGGGACAGGAGAGGAAAGAGGAGTAGAAAAAATATTAGAGTTGAATAGAGAGAGACGGAGAGAGATGCAGACAGAGATAGTCAGAGACAGAGAGATGGAGATGGGCTTAGAGAGAGAGAGAGCAGGTAGAGAAAGGCAGACACAAAGAAACAAACAGAGGCAAAGCCACAGAAAGAAAGAGAGGAGAGGAGAACGCTGAGAAGGGGAATTGAGACCCAAAGAGAGTCAGCCATAGATGCGGAGAGAAGACCGAGGCCCCGCCCTCACCTAGAGCTCATCCCGGGGGTGGGGATGGAGGCTGTGCCCGCTGCTGCCTGCCAGGTCCAGGCGAGGGCCGCGCAGGGTCTTGTAGGAGCCGGTCCAGCTGATGAGGCGGCCACTGTCATCGTCCCAGGGCGAGGATGTCTCGGTGTCGCTGAGCCACTCGGAGTCCCCCGCATAGTGGGTGGGGGCTGCGAGCAGGGGCCGGGCTGAGAAGGCCCGCAGGTCCCGTGGCCAGAAGTGTGCCTTGTACTGCTCACTGGGAAGGGGGAGGGGGGCTCAGGGGGGCTGGGGTGAACTGTCCCACCCCAGACCCATGCCAGCCTGGAGCCGGGCACCTCACCCCCCAAAGCACCTGACTGCCTTTCCTATCTAATCCTGAGGTGGCATTTCTCTTATCCCCATTTTCCGGATGGGGAAACTGAGGTGCAGAATAGAAAAATCGCTTGCCTGGAAACCACAGGGCATCACAGGATTCACATAGAGGTGGGGCCGATGCCAAGGCTAAGCTGGGCTCTTCCTTGGTGACCAGAAGTGGCCCAGCCCTGCCAGCCTCAGTCTCCCCAGCTGCCCAGTGAGGGGACTTACTACCTGCTGAGGTGGGCTCTGAGGGCAGGCTGACCCTGCCCTGTGGCTCACTTGGGGTGCTGGTCAAACATGATGGGCAGGAACTCATCCACAGGCAGCATTCGGCGCAGCGGCTGGGAGGCCAGCAGCTTGCTGGCGCCCGCCAGGCTCAGGACGTACGCCAGTGTCCAGTAGGAGTAGCCGGCCACCACCAGGTGCGGCAGCCCCTCCACAACTGCCTCCTCCTCGGGGTTCACCTGCTTCCGGCCGAGGTAGCTGTAGTGACACCAGGGGTCCCAGGAGTCACTGTTGATGTCCCAGGGCCCTCCCTGTCCCCAACTCCATCTACAGAGCCAAGCCCGGGGCGGGGCGAGGGCTGGCCAGGGCTTCCTGCAGGAAAAGGCAGACCCCGGGAGGCCCACCCTTCTCCCTGGCCCTTGGGGCCCCGGGCTGCCTACATCAAGTCCCAGGGAAGTTTCTCCGCCTCCACCTCCTCCATCAGCTGCTCCAGCCGCCCCTTGAAATTGCTCTCAAAGCGTACGTCGTCCTCAAATACCACGACCTGGGCCAGGCCCCGGGTGACGACCTGAGGCACAAGGTGGGGGTGGGAGCGTGGCTCTTTAGACCTGGGCTGTCGTCCTCTCCCACCTGGCTGACGCTGACAGACACTCCTGGCTTCAGTTACAGGCCAATTGCTCAGCCCTGGCTATGTCGCTCAGCTGCTCCAAAGCCTGCTGGGGCTTCCCACGGCCTGGGAATTGAAACCCCAACACCTGGCTCTAGTATTCAAGGGCCTCCAGGCTCCCAGTCTTGCCCTCCAAGCAGATCAGGAGAGAAATCAGAACACTTGCTGCAGTCCTGAGCACGACCTCATCTCAGGGCTTGTCTCCAGGGACCCTCGGGAGGCAGGAGGGAGACGGAGACACCGGGAAGTGACCCCATGATAGTCCAAGGACACCCAGCCCGGACGTGGCTGATCCCAGCTCTGAGCCCGCATCTGCTGCATTACAGAGCCGGGCTCCTCACTTCCGCCTCCTGAGCCTCACTTCCACCACCTCAAGGAAGTGAGGCTGGGCTGGGGTTGGGGAGAGAGCCTAGCCCCCCCAGCACCCTGAGAAAAAAATGCTTTCTGTAACTTTTGGAGGTATGAGAAGAGCATGAAATCAGCTCAATAAATGATGACCCTTCAATCCATTCAGAGGCAGCATTCAGTTCAGAAAAATAGAAATAGCAGCTCACACACAACGTATTTCGGCAACAGTAGAAAATGAAAACAAGGAAGGTGTCTGTGCTTCACTTTCTGGAGGGGGTGCCCCTCGGAGGCCCCATCCCTGGTCCTCTCAGGCCAAGTCCGAGCAGTGCCCTCTCCTGGGCACTCACACCCCAGCCTCAGGCCGAGGCTGCCTGGCCAAGGGGTCTGGGCCTGCACCGCCTTCTTCTGCTGAGAAGGCTCCTCTCCCTGCCCGTCAACAGTGAGGCCCAAGCCGACCCCACCGGAGGCCAGGCCTGTCCACACCCTCGCACAGCCGGTACCTCCCCGGACCAGGGCAAACAGTTCTTTCTCCATTTGTCTGTACCTCCCTCTGCCCCAGGAGGGCGTGGCTGCATTCTTCGTGTTCACCTCTGTGTTCCTGGAGCAGAGGCCGTCCCAGCACACAGCCGGCGCTCAGTGCATACCGCGGGCTCAGCACGGTAAGGCTCGCGCCCACAGGAGGCTGACAGCTGCCGCCCGGGTCTTCATGAGTGTGCTCCGTCACCCACCAGTCACATGAGTGCTGGCATGGAGCCGTGAGTGGGAGGGGGTGCCCTGCTTTCCCCAAGGGTGTAGGCCGAGGGGGCAGGGTCCTCACCTCCTCCCAGATGGAGTAGTGGCTGAGGAAGCAGCCCACCTCGCCCTTGGTCAGCGTGCGGCCCGAGTAGGGGTCCTGGTAGCCGGGAAGCAGGTCCACGCCGAGGGTCCTCATGACACTGCTGTTGAGCATCCTGAGGGAGACAGTGTCACGGGGTCAGGGGTGCTCACCAGAGACCCACCCCTGGGGGTGCCTGTACTGGGCAAGTTGGGGACCGTCACACTGGAGTCTGGTTTGAAGGAGGTGGAGGTGGTGTTGGCTTAGTTGCTAAGTTATGTCCCACTCTTGGTGACCCCCTGGACTGTAGCTTGCCAGGCTCCTCTGCCCATGGGATTTCCCAGGCAAGAATATGGAGTGGGTTGCCACTTCCTTCTCCAGGGGATCTTCCTGACCCAGGGATCAAACTCAAGACTCCTGTATTGCAAGTGGTCTCCTGTATTGCAGGCGGATTCTTTATTGCTGAACTACCAGGGATTCCCAGTTGGGAGGGAGGAGGCCTGATTACTGCCTCATGCGGTCTGAAATCATCATGACTGGACCAGGGGGCTGGAGCTGCCTCAGGCGGGGTGGGTCATCCTAAGGGGAGCCAGGCAGTCTGAGGAGGAGACACCCAGGATGAAGGGCAGACACTTCTCAGGCAAGGGCCCAAGCAAAGGCTGGACATTCTGCGGTCCAGCAGACGAGCACATGTAGCCAGCAGCAGTGGACATGGGGGACTGTGAGCGGCCTGCTCCCGCACCCCACCCTTCAGGGATCTAGGTTCAGGAGGGAAAGGAAGAGACCTGATAATCAGAATGAAGACCCCATTAAACTTTGGGATACTTACTGTGTGTCAGGGCCTGGAGAAATCTTCACTAAACCCTTATAAACCCCTAAGAGGAAGGCAGCTCCTCGCCATTTCCGCAGCAGGGCTGAGAGATGGGAGGACTTGCCGGAGGCCACACAGCTGGTGACCAGGCCCAGGAGCTCCAGACCCCAAGCCTTAACCACTGCACCCTCCTCCCTCAGGTAGGCTGAGGAAAGGCCCCTGTCCTGTTCTGTCTGCCCTGGGCTCCCCGAGACACAATGACTCAGGCTCTCTTTGAATACTCCTTGGAACAGGAAAATCAACCCATCGTCTGCTTTTCCCACCCCCAGGGAGCCCAGACGGGCCACCCTGGGCCCCCTGCACTGCACAGGGCCCTGTCCCCGTCCCGGAAGCCTCACCGGCCATCCACGGCGTCCACCACCCGCCCAGAGATCTCCATCTCCCAGAGTGAAGTCAGCATGCGCTCTCGGCGGTCGGGCCGGCGGGCCAGGCTGATGACAAACACCTGGAGGAGGCAGGGGGGCAGGGGGGAGGCTGCGGGTGGAGGGGAGAGCCCGCCTCCTGACCCCAGTCCTGCAGGCCGGGAGGACTCACCTCATCAAACCCCATCTTGCTGGGCCTCTTTGGGGGCCGGGACACATGAGCCGAGGCCCGCATGGGGGGCCCATCCACTGCAGAGGAAAGCCCGCTGTCACGAGTCCCCACCGGCTAGAGTCAGTGGCACCCTGGAGTCCCAGGCCCTCCTCATTCCCGCCCCTTGGCAGGACGCCCAGCAGATCACAGACTCCACCTGCCTCTGCTGTTCAGAGGGGCAGACTGAAGCTCAGCGGGGAAAGTGACTTGCCCAGAGTCAGGGAATGATTTGAAGGGGAAGTTGTGACTCCAGCCCTGCCCCCTGCCCAGCCAGGTCCGGGGCCAAGGAGAAGGGGCCCGTGGGAGGAGCGGGGAGTGATGGGGAGGAGGGACAACACTGGCTGGCGGCCTCACCCAGCGCTTCCAGGATCAGGTGGATGAAGTTGACTCTCTCATCCTCCAGCCCCTGGTGGGATTTCACAGGCACGTTCAGGTACCCATAACGCTGCTCATTGCACACGTGGACTGAGACCCCTGCGGAGAGAGGCTGAGTGAGTGTGGGCTGCAGGGCAGGGCTCTCGGAACCCAGACGGGAGGTGTGGGCCCCAGTCCTACCGGTACCCACCACAGGAGTCCTCTCTGGGAGCCTGCGTCCCCATCTGTGGGGTTGGAGGGAGATAGGGCTTGGCTCAAACAACATCTCAGGGACCTTTCTGCCGGGATGGTATATGTTCATCCAACAGATGCCTCCAGGGCACCAGCTGGGGGCAGGGGCGATGGTGGTGAGCAAGACAGACCGTCCCTGCCCTCAGAGGATTAAAGTGAGGAAGAAGCAGGCAAACTCCCATCTGGCTGTGGCCACCCGATGCCATGGGGCCTTGCTCCACCCTCTAAATCTCACCCGCCTCTGCCCATCCCGCTCACCCAATCCAGCACCATCACCTCTGGCCCAGATCCCTACACTTAACCCCTCCCCCTCTCCGGCCCCTGCCACGCTGTCCTTCACCTGGCGACCAGAGTGGCCTTTTTTTTTTTTTTAATTCCTTCAGTGTTTGTAATCTTTATTATAATCATTTATTTAGCCTTTGTGTTCTACAGACTGTGAATACTCCAGGGCAGGTCAGTCGGTCAGTCAGTCAGTTCAGTTCAGTCGCTCAGTCGTGTCCAACTCTTTGCAACCCCGTGAACTGCAGCACGCCAGGCCTCCCTGTCCATCCCGGAGCTTGCTCATAACACGGTGTCTGTTGAAAAGTCCACTCCAGGCCCAGCACTGAGTACACAGCCCAGCAGAGTGCAGGGGCTGGAAGCACGAATGATGGAGACAAAACCCCCGTTCACGGGACTTCCTTGGTTGTCCAGTGGTTGGGAATCCACCCTCCGGTGCAGGGGATGCAGGTTTGATCCCTGGTTGGGGAACTAGATCCCAAATGCCGTGGGGCAACTGAGCCCATACGCTGCAACAAAAGATCCTGCAAGCCAAAACTAAGACCCAATGCAGCCAAAAAATAAATAAACATATGGTGCTAAAAAAAAAAAAAATTGCATATCTGCATATAAATAAAAAACTTTACAAAATCATTCACTAAAATCCTTTGAACCACTGACCAGTAAACAGCGGCTGACACTCAAGTAGAGGTGAACAAAGTTGCTCAGTCGTGTCCGACTCTTTGCCACCCCAAGAGCTACACAGTCCATGGAATTCTGGAGTGAGCAGCCTTTCCCTTCTCCAGGGGATCTTCCCAACCCAGGGCTCAAACCCAGGTCTCCCACATTGCAGGCAGATTCTTTACCAGCTGAGCCCCAAGTAGAGGCAGGAATGAAAAAATAAGGAAACAGGGAGTTCCCTGGCGGCCTAGTGGTGAAGGTTCTGTGCTTTCACTGTCGTGGCCTGGGTTCAGTCCCTGGTTGAGGAAGTGAGATCTCAAGAGCCATCCAGTGTGGCAAGAAAAAGGAAAAAAAAAGAAAATATCTGTGCTGCTTCTCATTTTTCATCCATGTATTTGTTTCACCTTCACTCACGTTTTGCACTTGATAAGATCTTTTTTCTTCCTGCACGTTTGCACTGTAGACGTCACCTCTTGGTGCACAAAATGATGATGACGACACCCTTCTCCCTGGCCAGTCCTCACACGCTGCTTGCCCAGGTGCAGCATTTCCTGACTGAATCGTCACTTCTGATTTACCTTGACCATGAGCAAAGTTCCCCACCCACTGGACAGCCTTCATTCTCTCGCCACCCATGAGTGCACACTGTGAGCCACATTCTCTGCCGCCTTCTCCAGGTTCTTATGTCAACAGCAGCATCTCTGTCTTGCTCTCAACTTCAGTTCTTCCCAGGACTGCGGTTTATCCGATCCAAACCCAAACATCCAAACATTTCTTTTCTTTTTGTTTTTTGGCCATGCTGCATGGCTTGCGGGATCTTAATTCCCTGACCAGAGCCTGAACCTGTGCCCTCGACAGTGAAAGCATAGAGTCCTAACCACTGGACCACCAGGGAATTCCCCAAACCCAAACACTTCCTTGTAACTTTCATCTTAAAAATAACTACCCACAGCAGAATGATTTTTTTTCAGTGTTCAAGTCCAATTGGATGATTCTCTGATGGCTGCCTGACACTCACAGGCTGATGGCCAGATGCTTGCCCATCAAGTCCCCACAAGCTGGCCCCTGCCCACCTTTCCTGCCTCAGCCTGCACTATGCCCCCTCTTTGTGCTCTAGCTGCCTGCCTTTTTATGTCCCCGGCCACCACAGGGCCTTTGCATCTGCTGGTCCCGTTGCTTGAAATGCTCTGTCTTGCTCTGTTTGCCTTGTTAATGCCCGCCCAGACTTTAGATCTCAGTCCCAGTGATTACATCCTCCAGGAAGCCTTCCTTGGAGACCAAGTCAACTCCAGTCTAAGCTCCCAGAATGCCTATAATCAAGAAGCTCTTCTTCCTGTCATTGTGATTGACACTGATTTGTGTGATCCTTTGGTTGACTGGACTGGAGGATCCAGGAAGTCCAGGACCACCTGATTTTATCACCACTGTCTCCCTGATGCCTGGCACCTGGTGCATGCGTGTTAAGTTGCTCAGTCGTGTCTGACTCTTTACACCCCTATGGACTTTAGCCCGCCAGGCTCTTCTGTCCTTGGGATTCTCCAGGCAAGAATATTGGAATGGGTGGCCATGCCCTCCTCCAGGGGATCTTCCCGACTCAGGGATCGAATCTGTGTCTCTTCCGTCTCCTGCATTGGCAGGTGGGTTCTTTACCACTAGTGCCACCTGGGAAGCCCTTGGCACTGGTTGCTGCTGCTGCTAAGTTGCTTCAGTCGTGTCCGACTCTGTGCGACCCCATAGACGGCAGCCCACCAGGCTCCCCCGTCCCTGGGATTCTCCAGGCAAGAACACTGGAGTGGGTTGCCATTTCCCTCTCCAATGCATGAAAGTGAAAAGTGAAAGTGAAGTCGTTCAGTCCTGTCCGACCCTCAGCGATCCCATGGACTGCAGCCTTCTAGGCTCCTCCATCCATGGGATTTTCCAGGCAAGAGTACTGGAGTGGGGTGCCATTGCCTTCTCCTGGCACTGGTAGGTGTCCCATAAATATTTGCCTAATGAAGGAATACATGCAAGTGCCATGGTGGCACAGCAAGAAGGACATCTAACCTACTGGGGCAGTGGGCCCGAGAAAGCCTATGACCCGAAGGACAATTAGGAATTAGCAAGATAAACTGTGGAGTGGGGAAGGGCATGCAGAGCAGAGGGAACAGCATGTGCAAAGGCCCAGAGACCTTGAAAAAAGGCTCAACAAAAGTTGACCTTACCAGCAGCCTGACAGGCGTAGGCAAAGACGATGATGTCGTCGAAGGGCCAGGTATAGTTGGGGTGAGGTGGGTAGAAGGCCAGGTGGGCCGTCCCCTCAGCCCGCAGGGATACCAGGAAGGTGGAGTGGACCATGGGGACGCGAAAGCAGCCCCGGCGCTGGCGGTTCTTGGTAGGAAAGTAGTCGGCGGTGCGGCGGTAGTAGCCCTGGGGAAGGGGTGGCCCCGGGCTGTGAGAGGGCACTCCTCCATCCCCAGCACACTGCTCCCCAGCTGGGGCTTGCTACCCTCCATGTCCCTCCTCCCAGACCTCAAGCCTCCCGAGGCCCATGTCCCTGGCCATACCTGGGGGGTGATTCCACACCAGAAATTGGAGTAGTAGGTCTGAGAGTCCAGCATCGGGGCCACAACGGGCAGCCCCTGCTCGATCAGAAGCCGCAGCGTCTGGTTGTTGGTCAGAATGTTGTCTGTGTCTGCAAACTGTGGGGAGGCGGATGTCAAGGCCCCATTCTTGTCTGGGCAGCAGCATCCCAAGGATTCACTGAGTGGGATCCCTCCAGATATTCAGGGACCCAGGATAACTCCCACAATCCAATGGGGTTCCCTCAGAGAGATCTAACCTATAAACCAGGAGATCTGTTTCTGGACCAAGGATCTAGTCTGGAGCACTGGCTCAGGGACCGGGTCCAGAGATTTTATGCCTGAGTTGCTGATCTAAGAACTTTATCTGAAGCCTTAGGAAGGAAATTCAAAGACCTACTCAGATCTCCTCTGAACAGGGGAAGCCTGGCGTGCTGCAGTCCATGGGGTCGCAAAGAATCAGACATGACTTAGCCTTAGCAGATTGAACAACAACAACCCTGATCTTTGGTCCAGGGAACTAGGCTCAGATAATACTCTGGGCTCTACACTCTGAGACTGAGTTATACTCTATACTCTGGGATTGAGTCTCAGTGTACACCTTGAGCTCTGTCTCAGGGATCCAGGCTTAGTACAGAGTCTGATCTCAAGCAAAGGGATCCCAGTTCAATACTTGATCTGGATTCCGATCCAGGTTGCTAGCTGAAGGGTCCAGGCTACAGATGGTTAAATTCCACCCAGATTTCTGTCAAAGACAGGTGCCACCACCTGTGGGGAGCCCGGTTGTAGGCCAGGCTTTCTTACCAGGATATAGTCTGCCCCCCAGTCCCTGGCAAAGGTCAGGGCTTCTTGTTTCAGCTCCATCAGGAACTGATGCCTTTCTTTGGTCCAGTGCTTAGGGCCCTCTTCATCTGGGTAGGACCTGAGGTGGTAAAGAGATGAGATGTTCCATGGGGTAGGCGCATGTGGTCAGAGCCCTGGCCTGGAGGCTGTGACTCGGAACTGTCCCTTTCCCTCTCTGGGCTGCACCTGTTGCCCATCTTCCCCAGAACCTTTGCCCTCAGGCCACACCTGGGCTCCCCCTCGGGCCTCCAGACCACAGCTGCATAGTCATCGCCCACAGCAGCCAGCCACTCCCGTAGCATCGCTGTAGTGTTGTCCACATTGTGGTCTGTGGCACACCTGGGGACACAGGAGGAAGAAGTGTGGGGGAGGGGTGGCACAGCCACCAAAGGACCAAACCCTGAGGCAGCCTTGACCCTGGGGCACCAACCCCTGCAGGACTGGCCTCTCCTGGAAGCGGAGGAGGTAGGTGTGCTACAGAGGAAGGTGGGCAGCCAGGTCCCAATCATAGGTCTGTGTTCCACTGTGTGACCCCAGGCAGGTCCAGACCCTCTCTGGGCTCACGTTTGCCCTCTGTAACTAAAAGCCATCCTGGCAAGCTCAGGGGCTGAGGTGACAGAACTCAAATGCATTTTTTTTTTTTTTGTACAGGCAACTAGGATTTATTGGTGGGCATGAGTAAGGAGGGGATAGCGCCAAGGCTCTCATGAGTGCAAGACCTGCCATTTGTCCAGAAGGAAGGATGTCTTTGACCCCAGAGCCATCGGGATGAGCTGTTTTTCTGCCACCATGTTTCCAAGTTCACCAGCCTTAAACTTAGTAAATCTCCACTTCTTGGAGATGTGGATCGACTGGCGGCCAGGGAACTTGAACTTGGCCCTACGGAGGGCCTCAGTCACATGTTCCTTGTTCAGAAGCTTGGTATGGATAGGCATTACGACTTGGCCAGTGTGGACCCTGGCCACTGTGTCCTGGGGCTTTTCGCCACACTTACCAGTCTGAAGCCTAGATTTGGGGACAGCATGCCAGTCATGAATGTCCACTGGAAAGGGCTATCTCCAGGGCTCCTTAGGGCAACCTGGATAGGCAACAGGCTGCACACACTCCCCAGGAGGCTGTCTGCAGCCACTCAAATGCATTTTGAAAGATGAGAAGAACCTCAACTTTGAGGAACACACCTGCCATATTCCCTGGTTTTCTTCCTTCCCTGCTGTGTGACCTCAGGTTAGTCCACTCCCCTCTCTGAGTCAGGACTGGACAGAGGAGCTGCTGCTTCCCTCCACCAGGAAGTTGTAATAAGAACCAAACCACGCTCTGAGCATCCCTGAGAAGATCTGATAGGTCTGAGCTCCAAGGTCACCTCGCACAGCCTCTCCGAAGGAGCTCTCATGACAGAGCTGGGCGAGGGGGCCTTAGCCAAGAGCCCAGGTTTTCGGTGATGCTGCCCCTTTAAGCCAAGTCTCCAGAACTGAAGACTAACTACGTGTCAAGTCTTTTGGGGGTGGGAACTGACTAAACTCCTGGACTGGCAATTGTGGGCGGCCTCCCCAGGCCACAGCTCCACCCCCAGCCCAATTCTGGTGAGTTGGGGAGGGTAGTTTGGTCACTTTTCTCAGTTTATCCCCAACCTCAGCTTGGGACTCCTCCCTGTTCTGGCTTCCACAGACTGTGGCCTCTAATTCCAGGGCCCTGTGCGGACACCTAGGGGGAGAGATGGCAGGAAGGGGCTTTGCCCTTGGTCAGCAGGACTCAGCCCCTCTTCTGAGAGAGGCTGGAACCAGCCTGGGGAAGGGGAAGCGGGTGTGACACTACCCCCCCAAAGAGCAGCATGGAGCCCAGGGCTGACAGCACCCCTACGGGCTCCCCAGGAACTCCCAGGCCTGCTGAACTCTGCCACATAGGGCCCCAGGGGACGCCAGCTGCTCCTGTTGGCTCCACTCTATCAGGCCAACCCCAGGTCCCAAGGCTTAAGTTTCAGCTCTGGTGGGCTGGAGCAAGAGGGGCTGGGCCCAACTTACACCTAGAGGAGGTCCCGAAGGAGGAGCAGGGGCCAGAATGAGGGATGGGGGTCCCTGTGCCAACCCAAGGCCTCCAAGGTCAGTCTGCAGGGCCAAGGGGACAAGGGGACCCGCCAGGGGGCTCGGGTTGCTGGAGGGCCTGTCTGCGAGGGGAGGGGCCTGTCTGGGTGGTGTCTGGGCAGGGAGCAGATGGGGCCAGCTGGAGCCCAGGCTGTCGGTGGTGGGGTTTGGGGGGGGGGGGGGTAGATGCCGAGTGGGTGCCAACGCCCGGGTCTATCTCACCAGAGGGCCAGCCTGGCCCTGGGGTAGTCCAGCCGCTCCAGCGCGCCCAGGTAGTGAGGCAGTGAGTGCTCGGCATTGCGGGCCAAGATGGCAAGGACCACAGTGGGCAGCGGCGGCTCCGCGACTCCCGCAGCCTCGGGCCGCGGCCCCAGCAGGAGCAGCAGCTGGAGTAGCGGGGCGGCGGGGGCAGCGCGCATGGCGGGCGCTCGGGCGGCGGCGGCGGCGGCCCCCGGGGCTCCCGGCCGCGCCGAGGGGAGTGGGCGGTGCCGCTGGGCCCGGGGCGGGGCCCGGGGCGGGGCCTGAGCCCAGGGCGGGGCCGAGGCGGGCCAGGAGTGGGGTTGGGGGTATGTACTACCCCCTCCCAAGAATGGGCTCCCACTCCCCTCCCCATCCCTATCCATAGATTCTCAGATGTCCTCTTCTCGGCCCGGGGCATCGCAGGACCAGGGCCCGGACACCCGCCCCAGAGGCGATCCGGGAGCAGCCTCTTCCCAGCTGGAGAGTCGTGGGGCGACGGCTTCCGAGCCCTCCATGGCGTCTCAGAATACTCGACTATGACTCCCCTCTGGGGCGTGCAATCCCCGGAATCCGGCTTCACGGATTCCTTCAACGCCCCTGAATCCGTACTGCCTGGCCATCCGTCCGACCCTCGGTCCTGAGCTGCGTGCGGACCCGGCGACACCGCCACGGCCCTTTCCTGGGTTCTCGGGCTCCCGGCCCCTCCGCCGCCCCGCCCCCGGGCGCCCTCTAGCGGGCCGAGACAGAACTTCGCAGAGCCAGACCCGCGAAGGGGTGAGGGGAGGTGGGGTGGTCCCCCTGACCTGGGCGCGCCATCCCGCCGCGGTCCGAGCCTGGCGTCTCCCGCTGGTCATCGTCCTCGCCTCCGTCACCAGCACCAGCACCAGCACCGCTCCGGGCCTTTAGGAGAGCAAAGCCTGCTCTTAGACTGAGTGTAGAACAGGGGACACCACACGGCCCCCTCACGGTGTCCCAGACCCCCCCTCCAAAGCAGGGTGACTCCGGTGTCTGGTCAGAGTCGGGGTCCTGAGGCCCCTGCTGAGTCTCCCGCCTCTCTTAGGGAAAAGGAGGGCCCTGGAGGCACCAGTGGTGGGGTCTAGCTCCTTTGCCACCGACCTCAGGCAGGTAGGTCACTTTTCTCCTGAGCCTCAGGGCCTCCTGGGTAGAATTGGGCTGTAACAGCGCCCATCTAGCAAGGATTCCTTGAGTGCGTGAATGCACTTTAATTCTATGCATGGAGCCTGGCAGGGGAGAAGAATTCCTGGGGCTGGAAGACAGGCTCTCCTTCCATTCAGCCCCTCACCCAGGTGGCCCCACGATGGAAGGCCTGAGGTCCCTTCCCCAAAACATCATGGGCAAATGAGTCCCTCCCCTTGCATGGTTGTTTCTTTCTATCCCCCACCCCCAACTTGAGTGACTTGGAGGTGGCTTAGAAGTGAAGTAAAGTGGAAGTTGCTCAGTCGTGTCCGACTCTGCGACCCCATGGACTATACAGTCCATGGAATTCTGCAGGCCAGAATACTGGAGGATGGAGGAGCCTGGTAGGCTGCAATCCATGGGATCGCTAAGAGTCGGACACGACTGAGTGACTTCACTTTCACTTTTCACATTCATGCATTGGAGAAGGAAATGGCAACCCACTCCAGTGTTCTTGCCTGGAGAATCCCAGAGACGGGGGAGCCTGGTGGGCTGCCATCTATGGGGTCGCACAGAGTCGGACACGACTGAAGCGACTTAGCAGCAGCAGCAGCAGGCTTTCCCTTCTCCAGGGGAGCTTCCCAACCCAGGGGTCGAACCCAGGTCTCCTGCATTACCAGTGGATTCTTTACCAGCTGAGCCACAAGGGAAGCCCACCGCCAAACAGCGCTGCAAAGCGTGTGGAATCTTAGTTCCACAGCCAGGGACTGAAACCATACCACCCCCTGCATTGGAAGCAAGGAGCCAACCACTGGACTGCCAGGGGAAGTCCCTAGGATACTCTCTTCTAAAGCAAAGCAGCGTCCCCCGCTTCACCCATCCCAGGGTTATCCCAGAGCTTCTGCCTATGCTATTAGTCACAGGGGCTTCCTGATTCTTCCCTCACCTCAAGTCGTCCTTCTTCTCCCAGTGCACTGACCCCTCCAAACTTCACCTCTGTCCCCAGTTTCCACAGTGGTCCATCCAGTCGCTAACTCCCTTGCCCCAGGTTCCCCCCATCACTCCTCCCTGGAAAAACCCTATAGCCATCTTCCGTTGGGGGCACACTCCCAATCTCCACTCCCCACTGGCCTTGCACTGAGCCCAACAATTCAGTTTCCCTGGGCTCCTGCCCACCCTCCCCCTGCCGCCCCAGTGGTATTTCACCAGCTTGATCTTCTGATGCCCTCACTCTCCTGTCCCTACCCCAGTGAAAATCTCCCTGCCCTTCTTGGAGAAAAGAGAAGCCATCACCTTGGACTTCCTGGTGGTCCAGAGTTACCAGTCCGCCTTCCAATGCAGGGGACCTGGGCTTGATTCCTGGTGGAGTCTAGGATCCCACATGCCTCCAGGCAAAACTAGGTCTACAAAGAAAACTAGCCACAACAAAAAGCCTGCGTGTCTGTCGCAGCTAAGGCCCCAGGCAGCCAAATAAATATCTTTCAGAGAGTGAGGGGGGCCTCCCTGGTGGCTCAGTGGTAAAGAATCCTCCTGCCTATGCAGGAGACACAGGTTCGATCCCTGATCTGGGAAGATCCCACGTGCCGCAGACCAACTAAGCCCTTGCGCCACAACTGTGGAGTCTGTGCTCCAGAGCCTGGGAGCCACAACTGCGGAGCCCACAAGCTGCAACTACCAAAGCCCGCACGCCCTAGAGCCCGTGCTCCGCAATGAGAGAAGCCACTGCAATGAGAAGCCTGTACACCGCAACTAGAGAGGAGCCCCTGCTCACTGCAACGAGAGAAAAACCCACGCAGCAACAATGATCCAAAAAAAAAAAAAATAATAATTCTTTTTAAATAAAAGAGAGAGAGAGAAACCATCACCTGTGAACTCTCATTTCCAGTTTCCAAACCTTCCACCCCCTGCCGCCAAACCAGTCTCTTCTCTCACCACCTGTTATCACGGAAGAGCACCCCTTTCTCAGAATCATCCTTGGACTCCAAAAAAAAGCCATCCCTTTGCCCTTCCTGGATTACCAACACTCCTCTCTTCTGGATCCTTCCTTCAACATTCCAAAGGACTTGAAGTTCCCCCAACTTAAAATATGAATACAGTCACCTGCTGGCCCCCAGTGGCAGCCCTATCTCTCTCCTTTCCTCCAAACCTCTGGAAAAGGGGGTGTGACCCATGCTTTGCTTCTGGTCTCACTTCTCCACCTTCATTCCCTGCTTGACACACACCAACGCTTCTCCAGCCAAACTGCTGCTGCCAAGACCTGCATCCTCCTGGCCCCTCCCCCAGTGGAATTCCTCCTCATCCAAGAAGGCTCCCTCTGACGCCTGACCTCATACACCACTCCTTCTTTCTGCAAAACTGACATGTATCTCCCCTTCCTGCTGCTGCTGCTGCTGCTAAGTCGCTTCAGTCATGTCTGACTCTGTGTGACCCCATAGACGGCAGCCCACCAGGCTCCCCCATCCCTGGGATTCTCCAGGCAAGAACACTGGAGTGGGTTGCCATTTCCTTCTCCAATGCATGAAAGTGAAAAGTGAAAGTGAAGTCGCTCAGTCGTATCCAACTCTTAGTGACCCCACGGACTGCAGCCTACCAGGCTCCCACGTCCATGGGATTCTCCAGGCAAGAGTACTGGAGTCGGTTGCCACTGCCTTCTCCACTTCCTACCAGGACCCATCTGTCTAAAATAGAACTCCAGTCTTTCCTCCAAACCAGCTCCCACTCCAGTGGCCTCCCTCCAACTTGGGGACCTGATGATAAGTGCCTCTCTCTCCGCCCACTCCACACTCTCATCATGGCCAGACCACCTCAGTGTCTCCTGCACATGGTCACTCCTGTGGCTCAGAGCATCAGCACCACTCCCCCAGGCCACTGCACCTCTCAGTACTCACACCCCTACCCTAGGCCTTCTCCCTGGAAACCGTTCTGCACTGAGTGGTCCTTTCTTTTTCTTTTTTTTAAATTTGGCCACACCGCACAGCATGAGAGGCTTCCCTGGTGGCTCAGACAGTAAAGAATCTGCCTGCAACGCAGGAGAGCCAGGTTCAATCCCTGGGTTGGGAAGATCCCCTGGAGAAGGGAATGGCAACCCACTCCAGTATAATTTTCCAGTATAATCCCATAGACAGAGGAGCCTGGTGGGCACAGTCCATGGGGTCACAAAGAGTCAGACACGACTGAGTGGCTTCACACGAGGGATCTTAATTCCCCAACCAGGGATGGAACCTGGGTCCCTCGCTCTGCAGTGAAAGAGCCAAGTCCTAACCGTTGGACCACCAGGGAATTCCCTCAGTGGTCCTTTCTAATCGGCATGATGTTACACCCACTGGGGGCGGCCAATGCCCTCAGCATAGAGCTCAGATTCCTCCAGGAACAAGGAGACCCTTCATGGACTGCCTGATGCTTCTCCATCTTCCCTGACTTCCTCTCCCCTATCTCCTGCCCCAGCCAAACTGGACTATGTACAGGTTCCAGAACACTCTGTGCTTTAAGACCTTCCCATATTCTCTCTGTCTCTTTTTTAATTCTTCTGCTTGAACTGATCTTTCTCTTTCTGGTCAACTCTTCCAAGCCCTCTGGAAAGCCTTCCCGGATGTCATGTTGGGGACCTACCACTGCATTGCATCCTATATAGTCCCGTTCTCTCAGCAAATATTTACCGAGCACAAGTCATATGCAGGTAGAATTCTAGGTACTGGGGATACAGAGGTTCGGTCTATGTTCCTAGGGTGCTCACATTCCGATGAGGGAAGACAGACAGGAAACGAGCAAACTGACAAATGAATAAATAACTTCAGAGAACAGTAAATGCTACGGACGAAGTAAAACAAGTTAACGAGAACAGACAGTATCCGAGGGTGGAGGCAACACTGAGTAGACAGGTCAGTGAAGACATTCCGGAGCATAAGGGGAGCCAGCCAGGAGGAGATCTGGGAGAAGTTGTTGCATATGGACATGGGGCCAAGGCCCTGTGGTGGGAACAAGCCAGGAGGCCAGGGCAGTCAGTGCAAAGTGAGCAAGGGGAGTGTGGTAAGAGGTGGGGACCACTTAGGGTCTTAAAGCTATGGTGGGATTTTGGATTTTTTTTTTTTAAGTGCAATAGGAAGACATTGGAGAGTGTAAGCAGAGGAGTAACATGGTTTGTCTTAAAAAGATCGCTTTGGCTGCAGCTCAGAGGGTGGACTCTGGGGGCAAAGATGGAAGCCCGGGAAAGCATGTTACCAGGAGAGCTGATGATGGGCAGGGCTGAGATGTATAAGTGATTAGACGTGAGAAATGGAGGGAGGAGTCAGGTGACTCACAGGGTGTGATGTGGGCTGGGACTGAATGAAGAAGATCTATGCAGGGGCAGTAGAATGTGAAACCAGGTTCTGCTCTGGACCTTGTTGTGAGCTGCCTTTTATCAGACCTGCAGGTGGAAAGATCACACGCCAGACCTGCCTGGCTGTGAGTGCTGAGGCAAGGACCCGTCTGCCTTCCTCACTACTTATCCCAGCCCTACAGCAGGGCTAGCCCGGCATTGGGTAGGCTCTCGATAGAAATATGATGTTACTGAGTAGGGTGGGCTGATCAAGCGCCTGTACCCTTACTGACACTCATATATATATATATGTATTTTTTTTGCCTTATAATATAAAAATAGGACATACTCTTCAAAGGTAATATGACATCAAACTCAGAAACTCTAAAGCAGTGATTCTCCAAGCATGGTCCTTGGACCAGCCAGCATCAGCCTCGCCTGGAAACTGTTAGAAATGCAAATTTCTAGTTCCCTCCCCATACCTGTGGAGAAGGAAATGGCAACCCACTCCAGTACTCTTGCCTGGAAAATCCCATGGACAGAGGAGCCTGGTAGGCTACAGTCCATGGGGTCGCAAAGAGTTGGACATGACTGAGCGACTTCACTTCACTCACTTCATACTTTATCACTGGAGAAGGAAATGGCAACCCACTCCAGTATTCTTGCCTGGAGAATCCCATGGACAGAGGAGCCTGGCGGGCCATGGTCCATGGGGTCGCAAAGAGTCAGACACGACTGAAGTGACTGAACACGCATGCACGCCCCATACCTGGGCTTCCCTGGTAGCTCAGCAGTAAAGAATGCAGGAGACTTGGGAGATGCCAGTTCCATCCCTGGGTTGGGAAGATCCCCTGGAGGAGGAAATGGCAACCCACTCCAGTATTCTTGCAGGGAAAATCCCATGGACAGAGGAGCCTGGCGGGCTACTACAGTCCAAGGGGTCTCAGAGTTGGACACGACTGAGCAACTGAGCAGCAGCCGCACCTCTCCATACCCGCTGAATCAGAACCTCTGGGAGTTCAAGTTAAACAAACCAACAAGCCTTTCAGGTGATTTTGGTACCGACTCAAGACTGAAGCTGCTATTCTATGGGGCCTAAGGTCTCACTCTTGGGGTAATGCCTAGAAAAAAATGTTTGGGTCCATCTGGCTGAATAGGACCCAGACCACCCTGGACCAACATCTAGCTGGGCTCTAGATTCCTCCCCCCACTAGCACCTTCACCCCCATCCCTCAGTTATGGTAGTTCTGGCCAAAGCCAGGCGGTGGCGCCAGTGCCTCAGGCTCCGCTCTGGCTTCCAGAAATAGAGACCCTGGAAGGACTATCCCCCTCCCCAGCACCCTCTTCTTCCCTCTGGGAGCCTCAGCTCCAAGGTCTGCCCACTGGCAAAGGCTCTGCAGAGTGGCCTTCATCAGAGAGGGGGCTCTGAGGTTGGCACACCCAAGGTGAGGGCCAACCCCCTCTTCCTGGAGGTTAAGAGGGTGGGCAAGAGGAGACCCTTAGGTCAGAGAGAAATTAGGGGTCTCTGGCCTATGGGACTTGGGGGTCAGGAACCCTGGCAGGTGGCTGTGGTCTGGTGGACCCTGGCCACACCCCCATTAACCCTCTGCCTTCCTTGCCCAACCTACCGTGAGGTGAGGTCTCAGGTGCCGTTTCCCTTCCAATGGGTGGGGGCAGCCTAGAGGTACCCCAAGACCTGGACAGAGCCCCAGGGCTGGGGGTCTTCACAGCCTGGAAGCCAAGTAGATGGGGAGGGGAAGCCCACGGCAGAGGGGGTGCACGGATGGAGCTCTTACCAGCTGCTAGCTTCACGTCTCCTGGGTTGGGGGCTCTCTGGGCCCCTGTCCTGCTTTGTGGCCAAGGGAGCCCAGGTTCCAAGCCGGAGGAGGGGCCCACACATGGCTCCTCATCCTGGTATGCCGCTCGGCAGGTGGGGGTCCAGGAGCCCCCACCGGGCTCCCTCCCACCTCCGGTTCCAAGCTGGGTTCCAAGATGACCCAGGGCCGAGCGCAGTCTTGCCCCCCATCTGCTCTGCTGCCCCTCATCCTTCCTATTTGAGGGGAGACTGAGGACCCCCCCTCCAAATCCCAGCTGGAGTCACCACTCTGCTTAGACCTAGAATAGCTCCAGCCTTTGCTCCAGGAATCTGCCCCTCATCTCCAAGGGTCCCACCCAACGCCCACCCCACCCCAAAGGACCACCCTCTTGCTCTTGGCCAGGCCCTCGTCTCCCAGGAGCCCAGATGTGGAGCTGTCCTCTGAGGCTCTGCCCCGGTCTTCAGGAGGCTGGGGCCCAGCCAGCTGTTTTCCCCAGGCAGCCAGCTGTTTTGCCCATCACGAAGCCGCCCTGGCTCCTCTGCTAAGATCGTTGCCTGCTGCGTTGCTGTGGCTGGACTGCAGCGTGGCAGCCCCGCTGGGCCAGGGCCTGGGAGCTGTTAACTCCTCTGGGCCCAGGCAGCCCCTGCCCCTCCCAGCCTGATCCCTCTGGCCTTCCTCCGACCTACAACCTGCAGCAGTAGCCTGCTGCCACACTTCTAGAGACCCCTAAGCAGGCCAAGCATTACTGTCCCCACCCCCACTCAACAACTGCGAACCCAACCCGCAGCCCCTCCCCTCAACAGGGCCTTGTCCTCAGGTGACCCCAGGTGAGAGGAGGGTTCAAAAGGATAAACGCTACCCCATTCAGAATAATAAGGGGAATAGCTCTCATTAACTGTGTGCTGTGTGTGCCAGGCATTGTGCTAAGTGCTCGAAATGCATCATCAAACTGAATTTTCACAACAACCCTGTAAAGTAGGGAATATCTTAATTTTATAGATGAGAACACCAGGGCACGGTGAAGCTAAGTCACTAGCTCAAGCCCACACAGAACTGGGCTTTGAAACTCCAACTAGGCTGACTGCCCCTCCGGCTGGCCCTGGTGGGTTGCTGTTTAAGCTTCCCTGAGCGTCTCACCCCAGGCTTTCTTTCTCTGGTCTAAACCTCAGTAGTGCCATCTGTGAAATGGGAAGCTGACGGGTGGAATCACACCACCACCGGCTCCGTGGGCTGAGTCGGGAGCCATGCCAAGCTCTGTGCTCAGCACCTTCCAAGTATTATTAGCGGATCATTCCTCTCGGTGGCAGCGGTCAGCCTGGGCTGAGATCCCAGCTTTCCTGCTTCCCAGCAGCCTGGGTTTGGGCAAGGGAGTTTACCTCTCAGAATCTCCGTATCCAAAGCTGGAAAATACGAACAGTATCTACTGTTGATTTTTTGTGAAAAGGATGAGCTAAAGCAGGTAAAGTGGTTTACAGACACAGACAGAGTGGGTGGGAAATGTTATTCCTTCCTATTATGACTATAAACCACAACCCGGGGACTTGCCTGGCGGTTCAGTGGCTAAGGTTCCACTCTCTCAATGCAGGGGGCACAGGTTTGATCCCTGGGCAGAGGACGAGATCCCACATGCTGCAGCTAAGACCCAGAGCAGCCAAATAAACAATAAGGGCTTTCCTGGTGGCTCAGTGGTAAAGGATCTGCCCTGCCAATACAGGAGACATGGGTTCAATCTCTGATCCGGGAAGACCCCACATGCCTTGGAGCAAACAACAAAACCTGTGCACCACAACTACTGAGCCTGTGCACCCTGGAGCCCGAGCTCCACAATAAGAAAAGCCACTGCAATGGGAAGTCCGCGCACCACAGCTAGAGAGTAGCCCCTGCTTTCTGCAACTAGTCAAAAGCTTGCACAGCAATGAAGACCCAGCGCAGCCAAAAGTAGATTAATTTTTTAAAAGTCAATAAATAAATATTAAAAAAAATAAGATAGGGAACTTCCCTGGTGGTCCAGTGGCTAAGACTCCATGCTCCCAATGCAGGGGACCCAGGTTCAATCCCTGGTCAGGGAACTAGATCCCACATGCTGCTGCTGCTAAATCGCTTCAGTCATGTCCGACTCTGTGCGACCCCATAGACAGCCGCCCAACAGGCTCCTCTGTCCCTGGGATTCTCACATACTGCAACTAAAACCCAACACAGTCAAATAAATAAATAAAAATAAATATTAAAAAATAAATGAATAAACACAATCTGGAAGGATCTGAATGGTCCACCCACCATAGTGCACCCCCATGCCCAGCACGGAGCTGGCATGTTTGAGGGCTCTGTCGTTTCTTGTGAATGCGTGCACCATGGTCCAGTGATACTCATACCCACCCGGGCACAGCAGGCTTGAGAGGGTGCACCGTTGTCCCCATCGCATAGTTACAGGGGTAGAGCAGTGGGAATCCCCAGGTGCCCGGCTCTGAACACATCCTGAGGCCGGAACCTGGCCTGTCGGGAAGGGCAGGAGAGACCAGGGAACAGGGACAATCCCAGGGCCGAGACAGCCCAGAAGGTGACTGGGCCGATGCTGGGTGGGATCCCAGGGTCTGGGAACGACCCCTCAGGATGCAGTGACCCGTGCTCTTCCCCTTTGTCCCCTCCCCCCTGCCCACCATGGGTCAGCTCCCTGGTCCCAGCCTAGACATCTGGAACTGGGACAGACAAAGGGCCGTGAGGAGGGACAATAACCTTCTGTCCATTTTCAGATGCCGGGCCGGGCCTGGCCAGGGCTGGGGGCCGGAGCCCCGGCAAGGCGGTGCCAGGCCCCCCGCGGGCAGCGGACAATGTTGGCAGTGATGGAGAGGAGGCATTTCAAAGCGTTTTGTTCCCGGTGACCCCCTCCCCCCAACATCTCGCCCCAGCTTGGGGTGAGGCCCCAGCCCCACCCCCAGCCACCCAGGCCCCTGCTCCGGGCAGCTTGGGGACCGGCCACATTCTTGACCTCAGGGGAAAAGTTTAGACTCTCTGCGCCCTGGGCAACAATAACAGTGTCACAGACCTGATTTAGGAGCAGCGCTTACCATCACAAAGCGGCAGACAAAGAGCCTGGTCTGAGAACGCGCAGGGCCTCTGCGCCTACTCCTCCAACCGCTGTTCACTCCTCTCCAGGGCCCTGCCTGGGCAGGACTGGGTACCAGGGCCTGACCCTGGGCATAGAAAGCCAGAGCAGGACTCAGGAGTGAAGGAAAAGGGATGGAGGATCCAACTGGGAATGAGGGAACCTGAGAGCTTTCCTGAGAGTACCTCTCCTCTCTGGGCCTCAGTTTCTCTCTCTGTAACCAGGTGGCTAAACTATAAGGCTCAAAGTAAGAGGCTCTGATCTGCAGACAGAGGAGGTCTCTTTGATGATGATCATGAAAAGGATTTCTCACTTCATTCTGGGCGCTTCACAGAAGCCAGGCACTGAGATCACTGACTGACCCCTTGCTACCTTAAGCCACCACTTCTTTTTCTTTTTTAAATGATGGAGACCATGCAGCAGCATCCTCTGCCTCTTACTCACCCAGAGGAAGAGGAGAATTATCAACAGCCAGTGGCAGTTGCAGAAATAACCCTCAGAGCAGGTTGCACACTCGAGAGAGAACGGAGAGCCTCTTCCTTGGGGTTTCTGGTGTTTGACAGGGTCAGAGAAACTTCTCTAGTAATGAACTATAGACAGGATTCCTGAAAGGAGA
This sequence comes from Bubalus kerabau, assembly GCF_029407905.1. Taxonomy (NCBI): domain Eukaryota; kingdom Metazoa; phylum Chordata; class Mammalia; order Artiodactyla; family Bovidae; genus Bubalus; species Bubalus kerabau. The sequence continues at coordinate 101,820,393 of NC_073634.1, read as the reverse complement.
GTTTTTCATCCCCTTTGATCATTTAATCCTCACCAACCTCACAAAGCGGGTGTACCGTTAACCCTAGTATGCAGTTGATAACTGAGGCTCAGAGAAGCTGAGTTGTTTGTCCCAGGCCACACAGCGTGGAGGTTACAGAGCCGAGATACAAGGCAAGGCTGGTTCCCCTCTGATTATAGATTCTACTGTGGAAGGAAGGAGAGAAGGACAACGAGAGGCAGCTGGACCCTGCTGAGTCCTGGGTGGGAGGGCCTCTCCTCCCAGCCAGAAGGCTATGAATAAATAAATGTCTGATTACCCCCAGGGGGAATTCCACCCTTGGAGCAGGTGCCTTTAAAAACTAGATTGATTCTTGTCTGTCAGCAGAGGTTGGCTTGGCCAAACACCCAGATGCAGGGGATTGGACACAATGACCTCTAGTGGAGACCTCCTAGTAATTAGAGGCAGGATAGGGGGACATTTAAAGGCTTAGGATGCTGGAGGCAGCCTGTGAGTTCGAATCCCAGTTCTGACTTTTCCTAGCAGTGTGTCCACAGACAAGTGACTTCCACTTTCTGCGCCTCGGTTTTCCAGCCTGCAAAACTGCACCCACCTTCAAGGAGACCATTCAGCGAAGTACAAGCAAGGCTTTGGAATGGCCCCTGACTCAGTGAGGGCTGTCTGCTACACAGGGCAGGACACCTCAAGGTGGGCACTTTGGGGACCCTGTGGTAGGCAGGCAGCTGTTGGCCTCGCTTTCCAGGGAGTGGTTGGGCTTTGATTACAGCATGAGGCACTATGGTTACACCCTGAGCTCTAAGGAGGCCCTGTATTCTGGGATCTGAAAAGCCGAGGCCAACCATGGCTTCCGAGGGGCCATCAGAAGAGACTGACTTCTCTGATGCCTGGGCAGGGGCTCTTGGGCCCTGGGCACGGTGCCTGGAGAGAGGACAGAAAGCGAAGGATGCCCTGGGAGGTGCTGTCTGCAGTCTGCCCTCCCACTGCTGTCCCTGAAAAATCCAGAGGGACCAAACCGTATGTGGAGGGGGACGGCCAGGGACCTGTGCATGGCCGGCATCCGCAGCACAAACGGTACTGCCCCTGGCGTCCTCAGGGGGCCTGGTGGGCTTGAGTTCCAACTCCGCCACCAGGATGAGTTGCTACCCCTCTCTGAGCTCATCCCAAAGGTCGTTTAGGATCCAGAGTGTTCAGAGGAGACCATCCCAGGAGCCTCTGTGATTCCACAGGTCTAATCAAAAAGTTGGCTTGGAATCCAAGAGTCCTGCTTGCCAGACTCCAGCCCCTTCTGCCTCCCTTCATCTGCAGACTTCAGCTCCAGCTCCTCTAATCACCCTTTGGCTCCTCTCACCAAACTACCAGTGCCACGCGCACCGCAGACAGAGGGCGAGACAGCCCGACAGAAACTGGCGCGGATTTCTGGGGATGCGTGGGGCTCCTGGGAGCCCCAACGAGGACAGCCTCCCACTCCCTCACTGCCTGCTTGGGGGCGGGAGGAGCACTCACCTGTGGGGCAGAGCATCTGTCTTGGGGTCCCCTCGGCCCTGGAGGCGGGTGGTACTGCTGGAGCCGCCGTCTCTGGCACAAGGTGACTTCCCTACCCAGTTCCTGCTGCTGAGAAGGGCCGGTCAGGCAGGCCTTCAGGTGCCAGCCCACCCTTCCTGGGCACAGATTTTCCTGGCATCTGCCGGGTAGGGAGGGCACTGGCTGAGGGCTGGGCCATGGGGATGGGCAGGATTGGGGCAAAGGTGTCTCCTAGGGGGCTTGTCTGCGGTCCCTGAACCCACTCCTTCTCTGGACACTGTGGGCTGGGGGTCCAGGAAGCCATGGCCCCTTGAGAACCTGGAGAGGGTGGATGCAGCAAGGCTGAGAGGAGCCCCAGGCCCTGCCCCATCTGCCCCCCGCACCCCTCCATGCCCCCGCCCCAGCAGGCCAGCACGGGCTCAGGCTGAGGTGTTTGTTTTTCCTGTCTTCACACTGACTCCATTCAGAGCGGCCTTTCTCCACCCCCGGCCAGTGGCCAGGGAGCCAGAGCACCAGGGAGAGAGATCACTGCCCCCACCCTCCTCTGTTTGCAACCCCCTCCTGCCATCTTCCCCTCGGGAATGTCAGCCTCCTCGAGGGCTTCCTGGTTTGGGGCGTACTGCAGAATTTGGGGGGGACTGGGGCAGGGGGGCCCACCCCAGAGAAGAGTAAAAGAGGGGAACCAAATGGAGCCGAGGCGGTGGGGAAGAGGGGTGTGACGTGAGGTCAGGAAAGAAGAGAAGAGGGACAGGGCTGTACGAGGGCCTGGCAGGGAGCAGGGCTCCTCACACAGGAGGCTGGGGCAGAGGTGGGTGGGGCGGGGGGCGCACACAGAGCTGGAGCAATGGAGCAGGGGACGGCACTGGAGGCGGGGAGCACCTTGACAGGCTGACGCAGGGCCGCATGCCTGGCCCTGGGCCCTCAAGGCTTGGGAGCTCCTGACTCCCACCTGAAGAGTAGCCTCTTCCTCATCCCTGGGCCCAGGGCCCCAGGCAGGGAGGCGGGGGGGGGGGGGGGGTGCTGTGACCTGGTCTGGGGCCCCGGGGGAGGGAGGAGGGTGAAAAGTTTCCCCAAGTCAGAAGGCCACGGGGGAGGATTCTCAGGGGGGTCCCGTTCTTTGCTCCCTCTGACTGTCACGTTGGTACATAAAGGGGGTAGAAAGGTCAGATGTGGCCTTTCAGGCCCGTGGGAAAAACTCTGCCCATTTCCCTAATCCATATTTATTGGTGTGAGACACTGGGGTGGGAGGAAGCCCCCCGCCCCCACCCGTCGCCCCGGCCAGGCCAGGTTAGCACTAAGAACAGGCTCCATGTCACCCAAATCCTACTCTTTGTCTCCAGATTGGCTCCAGAGTCCTCCCCCTTCCCTCCTCCCCTTTGCTCCCCTCCACCCCCTTTGGGGTTGCCAAGCAACCGTGGAAGGGTAGCTGAGATATTTTCTTTATTACAAGCAAAGGCAAGACAGCATCATGGCCCCAGGAGGGGAGTAGGCTGGGGGCTGTGCTCTAGGGGGACCTCGCTACCTCGGTCTGCTCCTGGGTGTGGGCAGTGGGGAGACAGAGCCTCAGAGCCCAAGAGAAAGGGGAAGGCGGAAGCGAGTGGCGGTGACTAGGTGGACGGGGACACAAATGGGGACCCAGTCCACAGAACGCTGGAGAAGCGGTGGAGCCCGGTGGCCCAGGCCTGAGCCCTCACCTGTAACCCACCAGCTCTGCGTCCTGGGCCAGGTCACTTCCCTTCCCTGGCCTAATTCTGCCCCTTGATAAAATGAGAATAATAACGTGTATTATCTCATTTAATGCTCACATTAACCCCATGAGACATTCATTCCCCTCCACCTTTTAACGGCTTAGGAACCTGAGGCTCAGAGAGAATGTGATGTGTTTCCCAGGGAAGTGGCAGAAAGTGAAGATTCCTGAGCCCCAACCGTTTTCTTAACACCAGCTTTATTGTGATGTAACCCACATACCATACAATTTGCCCATTTAAAAATGTACAACTTGGGGACTTCCTTGGTGGTCCAGGGATTAAGAATCCATCTTCCAATGCAGGGGATGTAGGTTCAATCCCTGGTAGGGGAACTAAGATCCCGCATGTCATGGGGCAACTGAGCCTGCACCCCAACTAGAGAGAAGCCCACACACCCCAACTAAAGAAGGCTGGGCGTGCTCTGATGAAAGATGCCGCATGCCACAACTAAGACCTGATACAGCCAAATAAATAAATAGTTTTAAAACACAAAATGTACAGTGTAATGGCTTTGAGTGTATTCAGAGTTGTGTGACCATCACCACAATCAACTTTCAAACCTTTACATCACCCCAAGAAAGAAACCCCGTACCCATTAGTTTTCACTCCCTATTCCCCCCAACTTCTCTTCTCTCCATCCCTAGGTGACCACTTTTTGCTTTCTGTCTCTATGGATCTGCCTATTCTGAATATTTCCTTAAACGGAATCAGACAATATGTCTGAGTCCCAACTTTTAACTTCCAGTGGCTCCAACATCACCGGGTTCTGGGGAAATAGGGGTGTCAGATGGTGGCTTGGCTAAGAACATGGCCTATGCTGACAGGCAGACTTGGTTCTAAACCTGGGCTCTGCACCTGGGGGCAGTCACTTCCTTTGTCTGGTTCTCGGGTTCCTGGTGTGTACAATGGGAACGCTAACAGTGTTCCTTACAAAGCCGTGAGCCTTGAGAAGTGCTTGGCCCAGGGGACTTCCCTGGTGGTCCAGTGGCTAAGAGTGCACTCCCAATGCAGGGCGCCTAGGTTCTATCCTTGGTCAGGGAACTAGATCCCACAGGTGGCAGCTAAGACCTGGTGCACCCAAATAAATAAATAAAAATAAATATGTTTAAGAAGTGTTTAGCCCAGCACCTGGAACTTAATATATGGTTGTTTTGAACTAGATTACAATAACCCATACATCTGGCCCACCCCTCTATTAATATTTATCTCTTTACCCTGGCAATTAATAAAAGCACCTTCTAAGAGTCAGGCATTCTTCTAGGAGTTGGAGACAGAGCAATGAACAGGACATGATCCCTGTCCACATAGGGTTTACTTTCTAGGGGAGAGACAAATTCGACAGTGGGTAAATAGCAGGCTTTCAGGGAGGGCTACGTGTAATAAAGGGCTTCCCTGGTAAAGAATCCACCTGCCAGTGCAGGAGATGTGGGTTCAATCCCTGATCTGGGAAGGTCCCTTGGAGAAGGAACTGGCAACCCACTTGAGTATTCTTGCCTGGGAAATCCCATGGGCAGAGGAGCCTGGCGGGCTGCAGTCCATGGGGTCGCCAAAGAGTCGACTGAGTGACTGAAGGACAACGACAACGTGTAATAAAGACAACAGCACAGCATGAGAGGATGAAGCAGGTGGGGGAGGTCGCTACTTCAGTGTGGAAGGTTTCTCTCTCCTGCCTCTGCTCGTTTCATGGAGAAGAACGTCTTTCGTAAACTGCAATCTATTGCACAGGGTGGAGGGGCCCTGAGGGTGCCCTCTGAGTGGGGCCAGTGGCCAGGCTGTGTCATCTTCTGAGACTGGGGATGTGTCGGGTTGTCCATTCATTTCCAGGGCAGGCCACTCAGCCTGTCGCCATGTAAGAACACTGGCTGCTCTTAGAGAACTCCGCACGGATGGGGCAGTAGGAGCCCCGAGCCGGCAAGGGCCTAGGCTGGGGAGACTCACTGAGTCATCACTGGGCTCTTTTCTCTCTCCCAGGCCACAGTGAAACCTGGACTGACGGGAGCATTCGGGGACAGGACTCCGGGGGTGGACATATCTGGAACAGGGATGCAGCCTGACTGACCTGTGGCCACAGCTGCTTCCTATGCACCTGTCGCCAAACTCTGGTCCTGAGCCTGCCTCTGAAGCACAGAATCACAGCTGCAGCGTGAAGGAAGCCCCCTTGAATGAGCCCCCCGTGGCAGTGCCTCCAGCCCCACACTTAGAACCTCAGCTGAGTGGCTATATTATGCACCCACAGTGGATTCCTTATTCACTTTATCTTCCATTAACTGTCCCAATGTCTGTTTTCTCATCCATCTATCTGTCCGTCCATCCACCCATTCACTGAAGTACGACTCCTATAAAGCATTCACCCATTCATTCAACAATTCGATTACTTGAGCATATCCTTTGTGCCGGGCACAGTGTCTGGTCTAGTCCTTGGTCAGATGCCAGTCCTGGTAGGAAGGGCATGCCTAGCTGGCAGTGTGGGTGGCTCGGCCACCTTCTTCCTGAGAGTTGGTCTTTCTTAATAAGGGAGAAGGGAGAGAGCAGAGACGGAAGATTTGCGTGCGCCCTTGAGCCTGAACGTGAATGTGCGTGTGTGTGTGTGTGCTGGAAGATAACGACAAAACCTGACTGCAAGCAAACGCAAGGTGTATATGGACTTTCCCAACACCATGACCATCTAACCGTCTCTAGGGAAGCAGAACAGGCATGATGGCCCCATTTCAAAGAGGCAACAACTAAGGTTCAGGCTGTAGGAATTCACTTGCCTGGAGGTGCAAGGCGATGCTGCCTCTCCCAAACACCGGCTCACCTCCTTCCTACTGGGAGAATCAGTTAGTCCTGTACAGTCGCAAAGGATTTTGCCAGAACTTCAGTTAAAGGGTTTTCCTGTGGCCCTCATCCTTTCACTGGGGCTGGTTCCTTTCTGTGTGCCTGTCTGTCTGTCCACTGGATGGAGATACTTCTGGACAGGTAATGTCACTCTGTTCATCTTCCCCTTCCCCCTCCTCCCAGGTACCGGCATACACATGGTACAAATGCTCCCTAAATGTGACTCATTGCCAAGTAACCTGAGGTCACCCGGACTGCTGTTAAGAACTGGGGGTGGGGGGCGCGGGTGCTCTGCTTTGCCATCACCTAAGCCCAGCTCCCCCACCAGCTCTCACCTGCAAACCACCAGTAGCCTAACTGGTCTCCGTTGTAGGCCAGCTTGCTTCTATATTCCGCCCCCCTCCCCTCCCCCTTACTTGCTACACTCCAGCGCCAGCAAACCTTTAAATATGTAAATCTGAACTTCTCAGACCTTCCAGGATCCCCACTGCGTTTAGGGTAAAATCACAGATCCTCCCAGCATCCTTCGGGGCCCTGTGGGGGTCAATCCTGGCTCTAACGCCACTTCCCCTTTGCGCTCCAGCCATGCCAGAGCTTTTTCCCTCCCAGAACTCCCCAAGTTCTTTTTTCGCCTGTTGGCTTTGGAGGTGCCCTTCCCTCCTCCTCAGCGCCCACCCGCCTTCACCTCGCCAGCCCCTCCTCTCCTCCGGACGGCTCTCCTTTCCTGGCGCTTTCCTCTGCTGGGCATCTCCTCCGGGGATGTCTGCCCACGGCTGAGTCCCCGCCTAGCACACAGTAGGCAGGCTATAAATATCTCTTCAGTGACTGGCGGGAGGACCCTTCAAGGCGCCTTCCTTTCCCTGAGGGTGAGGGGAGCTGACCCTCCTCTGTCCGGGACTGACAGCTTTAAGTAGCTCTGACAGACACCCGTGTAGAGACTCCTCTCGCTCTCTCTGTCAAGGTTGTGTTTCTGCCAGGCTGGTCTGGGGCTGGGCCTGGATTATAATTTATAAACAGACACAGGGTGCCTCCTGGGTTTCAGTTCTGAGTGTGCACTTACGCAAGTCCTCTCCGTATCTTCTGGGTATCCATATTTCACATCAAGGGTGGGAATCTAGGGTGGGAGTTGGCTTCCAGCTCTGGCTCTGTCACCTGCCACTGGGGACTAGGGACTTAGCTAGCCACCAACCTCAGTTTCTTCATCTGTAATATGGGGCTGACAACAGTGCCTACTTCCCAGGGTCGTTGTGAGGAGTTAACAGGCTCCTACCTTCAAGGCGCTTAGTGCTCGGTACTTAAGGCACTTGTCACAGTTTTTATTATCAGATGGAGCATTCCCAGGGAGTGAGTTAGGACCTGGTGAGCAGGGCTCCCTCTCTATAAAACCTCAACTTCGAGTATTACTCATCAGAAGTCTTTTTTCTCAACTTCCGTATGAAATTCCAAGAAGTTCATGGGGTTCGTGTTGAAGTCAGCGATGGCTATTCAGTGATTGTCTGGGGACAGGGCACGGTACTAGGCTCTCAATGCAAAAAGATCCGGAAGACCTACTTCCTGATCCAGTGAAGAACACAGACCGACGGAGACTTGCAGTTGAGTGGTGGCCCACGGAGTGTGGGCAGAGGAGAGGATTTCAGCAGCAGGGGCAAGGCTGCTTTGGTGCCTGGGGAACCCTGGAGTACATGGAGAGCGGAAAGGGAAGAATGGCGAGGCGAGGCGTGAGCTCTGCGGGTCAGGAACTGGGTCTATGTCCCCCTGTAGATTGAGAGCCTTCTCTGCATCAGACCTGGCTGGTCTGGGCTGGGGTAGGCGCATATCAGACCTAGATGGAGCCCCTGCCCTCCAGGACCAGAGTGGCTGTCCAGTGGAAAAGACAATGACCAGACAAGAATGAATAGATTCCACGCCCCTCTCACGCCCTTCTGCTCCCCCACCCCACCCCCACATCCCTGGCAGAGCTGAGATATCCAGGAGCCCGCCAGGAGGTATCCTGGGAGTAAGCCCTTGTCCTTGGCTGGGGAGAGGGCAGTCTCCAGACCCCTAGTGGGGGTGTGGTCTCTGGAGATGGTATCTTCAGCCAGGGGGGCTTGGGACTGCATCTCCCCTCCCTTATCCGGCAGCACAGCCTTTTAAGGGGGTGACCCTCTGACCTCTATACTGTTTCCCCTCACCCTCCAGCTCCAAGCCCCTGGGGCAGGAGCTTAAGGCAGGAGGGGTCCTGAGGCCTCAGGTTTAATGCAGATGTGTTTGTGTGTGTGTGGTGGGGGGGTGGCGCAGGATTGAGCCTTCAAAGATTCTGGGGTCCCCTGGGCACTCTTGGGGATCTCAGTCAAGGTCAGGGGCCTAAGTTAGGTCCATGGGAGTGCAGGGCCGAGATGCGGGTGCCCGGCCCAGGAGGAGGGAGGGGGCGATGGGCAAAGGGTTCAGTCGAGGGAGCAGGCGGGGCACTGGGAGTCCAGGATGCAGGATGGGGGTGGGAGGGCGAGGGGTCCTGCCGGTGCGGGGAAGGGGGGCGGCCCCCGGGGAGGGGCACGCTATGTCTTTAAGAGCTGCCTGAGCGCAGGTTGCAGCTGCCTGGCCAGCCCGAGAGACAGCGGAGATTCATTACCCGCCGACACAATGACCATTGATGGCCCCGTGGCGTTATTCAAATCCAGTACCAATTGCAGCCGAGCCCCTTTCTCCGCGCCAGGCCCGTATTGTTGGAGCGGCCCACTAAAAGCCCGCCCCGGCCCCGAGCCGCCAGAGGCGCCCGCTCGGGCTCAGCCCTGCGCCTCGCCAGCCCGCCGGCTCCCAGCCCGGCTCCCCGGGCGCTGCAGGTGACCCGGCGGCGCATTCCAGCGCTCCCCGCCGTCCCAGCCACTGCCGCCGCTGCCACCGCCGGCACCCCGGCCGCGACTCAGCCACAGGGAGGGAAAGCGCCCGAGCCGGTGCGTGCGCGGGGCTGGGCGGGGGCGGGAGACCCAACGGTGCAGCAGCCAGGACCCCGGGTTCGGAAACGCGACCCCGCCTCGGGCCCCCGTTTTCCGGATTCCCAGCGAACCCGGGGAGCCCAGGCTGGGGGCGGGGAGAGGGGAGTCGGGGTTCCCCAGGCCTGACACAGGAGGCTCCCCCGACCTGGGGCGGCGCAGAGACCCAGCGCGGGCTACTCTAGGGACCCCAGGCCGCGATCGAAGGAGACGCACGCCGGGGGCGACGGGTATCCCCACGCAGGGTCGGGATCCGCGTGCTTGCTCGTCCACCTTACCGCGGGATGGGCCGCGATCGCCGAGCGTCTGCGAGGTCCGCGCAGCTCCGGAGATCTGGTCCGGTGCTTTACAGGAGCGAAGCGGAACCCCGCAGGAGACCGGGGCCCTGAACTCAGGAGCTTCGCCACTGATTGTCCAAACGCAATTCTTGTACGAGTCTGCGGCCAACCGAGAATTGTGGCTGGACATCTGTGGCTGAGCTCTGGGAGCGACAGGGGCGGGAGCCGCAGGGAACCGAGCTCTGCGCAGGCAAGACCCTTCGGGTGGCGGCTGGCTGGCCCCAGCGCGAGCATCGCGGCCCCGGCCGGGAGCGCAAAGGAGGGACGCCGGTCCCTGTCACCAGCGCCGCCATCCTCCTCTCTTCGTCGTCGTCGTCGTCGTCCTCCTCCTCCTCTGCGGGTGACCAGTCCTGGCTGGCGGGGTCCTCCAGCCGACAGCGTCGTCTCCCCCCTTTTTCAAATTTCGGCCGGGAACGAAGCTGGCATGCCACGGCGGGGCCCAATTGTGGTCCGGAGAGCTCGTCCTCGGCCGGAGCCGCAGGAAGTCGGGGGCGAAAGGAGATGCCGGCGGACTGCGCTTGCTAACTCGTTTTGAATTGATTATAACCTAGCTTCCCCTGCCAATACCCCCAAAACAAACCTAAATCGACCCCTAAATCTCCAATAAACCGACCCCTCCCGCCAGCTCCTCCAGAGCTTCCTCCGGCTGCTGCTGGAGTCGGAGAAGCGTCCAGAACGATGCGCTCCAGCCGGGCAATCGCCTCGGCTTGGGAAACAACTTGGAAAACGAATCCTTTTCATTAAAGACAAATCTTCTGAGATAGTGGGGTTTATTTGTTTATTTCCTCAAAAGTGGGTTCAGGAGTTGCCTTGGCAGGGGGGCAGCTGGGTGGTGTTGGGTCTGAGCCCAGGTCATCCATCCCTGACCCTTAAGTGCTCAAGCTGGAAAATGACCCCAAATGCTGTGGAGTGTGGCCCTGGCGAGTTTCAGGGCACCCCTCCTAGCGTGGAGAACCTGCTTTCCCCAGCAGCGTGTCTTCCTGCCCTACTCCTCAGCAGTAATGCACTAATTCGGGTACTGGGGAGGAAGGGCTAGCCCGTTTCTACCCCTCCTCTCCCCAGTGCAAGCAGGAAAGGAATCCTCTCACCCAGTTTCCAGGACTTGGAATGCTGTGGGGAGGGGTGGGGTAGGGAGTGGATAATGGGGCACCGTAAAGCCCAGCGGGGCTGAAGTCCTCCCTTCCAGGTTACAAGAAGCCGGACAGGCTGATCCTTAAAGCGAGGCTGTCCCTTGCCCTGCTGCCTAACATGGAGACCCTGACCTCAGCACCTAGAACGGCTGGTCACACATCCTCTCTCTTGACGGGCACCTGCACCCACGCTGGCCTTCCCTTGCACCCATAACCTCAACATGGCTACCCCCACCCACCCACACACACACCCAGAGGGCCTTCCTCCACCTGCAGCAGCGCCGGAGAGCTCACCAGCCAGGGGGGCATCTGTCCCCAAGGCCTTGAGAATGAGCACAGCCCCCAGCACTGCTAGGACAACTGTTCGACACTTCCGTCTCACTGCAGAGTGAGAGCAGTTCCACCTTAAATTATTAACATTTAATGAAAAGCAATGTTTGGGGCGGGATGATGTTAATGCCCTATTTTTTTTTTTTTTTTTTGAGGTCTCCCTCCAGCAAACAAAGCTTTTTCTCCAGGTCTTGGGAAGTGGGGCTCAGCAGTCTTAACTATGCTTCCTCCATTCCGCGGCTGCTGGCTGCGGCTTGTGGGACAAAGCCTGGCCTCGGACATACGGGTAGGGAAGTGTCCTGGGACCCAGACTGGTCAGCACAGACTGGCCCTGCCACCCCTTCTCCAGATGGCCCAACCATATCATCCCTTCTCAGTGTCTGGATAGTCTGGGTTTCAACTCCTGCTCTTTTTTGGGTGAAGGTCAGTTCTGAAAGCCCTGGGGTGAGGACAGGGAGGGTGGGACCAGCGAAGTGACTGCCAACTGGGGGAATGTGGGGTCCCACCGGTTTCGGTTTCTAAGGATGAAGTTCCAGGCAAGGCCAGTAAACAACTTAGTCTTTTATTTGCCCAAGGCCAGCTGTTGCAGGCATTGAGGCCCCTAGACTTCCAGAAGGGATGGGGGTGGGGGGAGTCACCCTGCCTCCCAGGTGCTGCCTGCCCCATCCTGCTTCCTGCAGGAGATGGGAGAGTAGAGAAAGTGTGCCCTTGCACCATCAAGTATCTCATTTGTGTGTGTGTGTCAGTTGCTCAGTTGTATCCGACTCTTGCAACCCCATGGACTGTAGCCCACCAGGCTCCTCTGTCCAAGGGATTCTCCAGGCAAGAGTACTGGAGAGGGTTGCCATTTCCTTCTCCAGGGGATCTTCCAGACCCAGGGATCGAACCCACATTTCCTGCATTGCAGGTGGATTCTTTACTGTCTGAGCCACCAGGGAAGTCCCCTCAGTTTTCAGATATTATAAAAATTCCATTGTCGTTAGGGAGGAAACTGAGGCACATTGACCCCCCACCCCAGGCCTCTATTTGCCAGTCCAAGGTCTAGCGTACACCCTCCCGCTCTCCATTCCCAGTGGAATGAGCTGCACACAGGCAGCCTTTTGCCGTGTGTGGGGGGGAGGGTTTCAGGAGCCCATCTGGTGGCCTGTGTTGGGGGAGGCTGGCCAGGGTCAAGGGCTGTGGGTGGGGGAGCAGGAGGAGGGGTGTGGTTGGAGGAGCAGCTGCTGTGTGTGTGCGTGGGGAGCAGTCGGTGCTGAATAGGGGACCCCAGCTGGGGTTTCCATAATTATATCAATGGGGGACAGGCAGAGCCCTCTGCTGTCCAGATGGGGAAACTGAGGCGAAGGCTCCTCCTGTCTTTGAGAGGGGAGGGGCCTGCCATCAGCTAGTGAGGTTCATTCCTCTTCCCCAGGAAGGCACCGCAGCCCAGGAGCGGCAGTGCCTTGTCAGCAGTCACTCAGGGAGACACAGGAGGGACAGCAGCTGGGTCACCTGGCCGCACAGACCCCCTCCACTCCGGCCATGCGGAGGGGTACCCTCCCCCACCTCAGCTGCTGGGAGGAGGAGTGCCCGGCTCGGGCGCCTGCCTTCCCCTGCTCACGTGCCCGAGAAAGGCTCATTTTTAGCACCTGGCCTCTTTTCCCTGCCTGGAGGGAGCTCAAGGGACAGAGTAGGGAAGAAAGCAGCCAAGGGGGACAGGAAGATCTGGAAGTAGGGCCCAGGGGATTGTCTGATTCTTCTGTTCTCCCGACCCCAAGGGGGTCCAGGCAGGGAGAGGGGCCCTTAGCCGCCATGCAGCGTGGAGATGAAGAGGACGCTGTCTTGGTCCTGAAGCTGGTAGTCCAGCTCACCCTGGTCCAGAAGAGAGAGAAGAAGACCGTCAAGGGCACTTTTCCAGTTTTTCCCCGGGGTGTTGAGAGGGGAAGTGGGGCATGGGGGCTAGCTGCTTTGAGAGGGGAGGACAGAATCTATCAGAAAGAAGTGGGTACCCTATCTGCTAACTAGCAAACCTCCAGGATAGAGGGCAGCTCACCACTTCCCCAGCAACCCACGCCTTCCTCACTCAGGGTGGGAGGCTTGAGGAGCCGCCGTCTGGACACCAGGTTTGGACAGAGGGTGACCCCGCCACTCTGGGCCTGATGCGAGGGAGGTCCAAGGCTTTCCTACCACAGCGGTGGGTTGGGGAGGGGTTGAGGGAGGGCTGCTCCCCGAGGTACAGACCAGCAGTTCCCAGTCGGCATCGTTAACCAGCACCAGAATCCCTGGCCGCCTGTGGGAAAGATGGTGGTGAGTAGCAGGGTGTGAATGGCAGGAGCTGGCGAGAGCAGGGGCAGAAGCTTAGATGTTTGGGCTGCAGAGTCTAAGGGGTGGAGGGGCGCCTTTGCTCTGGGGGGTTCCGTCAGAGAACACCCAGGGAGAGGAGGTGACAGGCAAGTCTGAGGGCCAGATGGAACACATGTGAGAACTCCACTGCCACCTCCCAGATCTGGGGCATTGCTTCGCTGAGCATCAGTTTCTTCATCTGAAAATAGGGTAAATCCTAAGTGTCTTCCTCACAAGCTCCCTGGGGAAGATGAAGTAGGATGTCACGTGGGAGCTGCCAGGGAACCACTGGCAGCAGCCTGTCCTTCCAGGGGTCTAAGTTCACTGTCCCAGGCCTCCTGCATGTGCATCCTGGGGAGGAGGCCATCTTGGCTGCTCTGAATCAGGGAAGTCTGCCAGTGGCCCCCGAGCCCCTGACAGCCTGAGAGCCGCCCTCCCTGGAGTAAGGCAGGGTAGGCCGACATCTGGACAGGCACCTTACTTAACCTGGTTCCTGCTGGCAAGGACCCAAAGAGCACTGCTGTCCTTGGGGGTGGCTGCCACAGCTGCTGGACCATGACCTGGGCTCCAGGCTGGATGGCAGCCTGAGCCCCCAGGGCCTGCTGGTGAACCTCTGCTTCCGCAGAGGAACAAGTGCCACAGGTGCCCTGCCCACTTCTGTGAAGTATGAGGATGGCCCTGTTGTAGGGGTAAAGTGACTTCTTGGCACACGGAACCTGGATCCTTTCCCAGGAGGCTGAGCTGGGCCTGAGACAGACACAGAAGCTTTGGGCCAGGTGAGGGGTGTCCTCAAGTGAGCACAAACATGCATGTGTGTGCACATGCGTGCAGTGACCCCCTGTAACCCGAGACCTGCATTGTACGGCCCGGAATCTATGAGGCACACTTCAATTTAAATTACATTCAAGTAAAACTGAACACTTGGTTCCTCAGTCACACTACCAACATTTCGAGGTTTCAATATCCTCAACGCCTAGCAGCCACCACACTGGATAGCACAGAGAGAGAACATTTCCATCACTGGGAGGGCACCGTCTGTCCCAGGCTGTCAAAGGATGAGAGAGACCTTGGGGATCATCTTTTCTCAGTGCTACCTGTACAGAGAGAACCGTTGAGCCCAGAGAAGGGAAGTCACTTGAGCAAGGTTCTTTGGCAAGTTTGTGGCATCCAGAAGGCAGGATCTAAGTTTTTGTGTGTTGTTTTTTGGTAAATTTACCAATCTCCTGACCTGGACTTTTGGGGGAAAAAAAAAACAAACCCAACAGTCCAATGTAGTAACAACAAAACTGAAATAAACTTCCACAGAGTTGGGCAGCAGCAGCCCTTCCTTGGAGGGCTAAGAAGAGGATCGAGGGGAGAGGGCCTGGAGGAGGCGGAGTCTGAACCAGGGCTTCAGACCTCCTTCCCTCAGCCCGCCCTCCTTGGGGAAGGGGAGAAAGGGACTCACACGCTGTCTCCTTGGATGAACAGCTCTGGCCGCTCTTTTAGCAAATTCTTCTTGATCCAGACAAGGAGGCTGCGGATATCCCCTGCAGAGGAAGGCACAGAACAAAACTAACGTCAAATTCAAGTGCTTCTGGCCCTGAGGGCCCTGCCTGGAGCAGGAGGACATGCCCTTGGGGCTCAGAGGGCCTCTTTTAGACCTGGCTGCCATGGCGCCTGGACTTGTGGTTTCCAAGGTGAGGAAATGGAGAGACCAGAGAGGTCTTCTCAGAGGCAGTGGCACCTGGCCTTGCTGAAAGCTGTAAGAAGAGGTAACGGGGACTCAAGGTGGATAGTGGGCGGAACAGTCACGTCCGAAAGGGCAGACACAGACCTCCACTCACGAGGCCTAGGAGATTGTCTGACACTGCCAGGGGCAGGCTTCTCAGAGAGCCTCTCCACCTCTATCTCCCCAGCCAGTCCCAGATGGGGAGCATTCAGCTTTGCTCTGGGAAGGTCTGCATATATTTCCCTTTGTGAGGGAAGAAAAACAATTGCTGAGCTGATAACATCAGTTAATTTCCTCTGGCAGAAGGAGAAGGATCCTTCACCAGCCAGAGATGCTGACAAATCACAGTCCCTCTGCTCCCCACTTTGCAGAGCCCTCTAGGCCAGGGGCGGCTACCAGGGGGAAGCGAGAGGCTAAGGTCAACACAGCCTCTCCTGCTCGGCTGGACACTGAGACCTGCCTCTGTGTGGTTCTGGGGCAGCCACCAAGCTCTGCACCTCATCTGGAGGCTAGAGGCCACATGTCCCCAGGGCCACCTCTCCTTTTCTGGGGGTCAGGGCCCAGGTCACGCACACTATCACCCCTTTGAAGGCTATGGCTCTCAATGATCCACTCCTCAAGCAGAGCATCCCTGAGGCTGCAGGACTTTTCTCTCCCTGAGAGGACAACTAGTCTCTGGGAACCCAGCAGGGGGCTGGAGGTTAGCCATGCGCCTCCTGAGTCAAAGTCTCAGAGGGGACTGCTGTCCTGGGCCTGTGCCAAGACAAAGCTCAGGGGCTAAGATGGAGAAGGGCCCACGCACTGCCTTGGTTTCCCTGACTGGAGGCAGACTCCTAGCATGCAGGCCAGGAAAAGGCTGTGGGTCAGGAAGGGGCCCGGCTCTCCCCAGGCTAGGCCCAGCGCGTGTCACCCACAGCACCAGCCTTGGGCAGGGTTTTAAGGCACTCTTACGGGCCTGCCTGCCACCCCCTCAGGAGGCAGGCAGGCTACACCCTGGATGGCCTGGCTCACTCTGCTCTGTGCCAGCTCCCCTGGATCGTCTGCCAGCAGAGCACAGGGCCATGGGCAGTGGCCACGGGCTAAGACTGCGCCTTTCCATTTTAATTCCTGCTTTTAAACAAAGCCGACTGGAATCCTCAGGGTCCCTGGAGCGGGCAGGGATGGGGCGTGTTGCCTCCAAGTAGCTGTAGTCCATTTCGACTCCTGGCTGGGTTCCTCCCCGAGGCCTGGGTTTCAGAGGTTTCCCCGTGGCCTCCATCTTGGCACTGTCTGGTAGGCCGCCAGCCCATACATCTTGTGGCCGCTCGATAGAGCTGCTGGGGTCTGACACATCCGTCAGCCAGCCCCCGCGGGCGGGGCTCTGACTGTGTGCGTGGTGCTCAGAGGGCCTGGGCAGGGCCTGGCCTGAGGGCCACCAGCTGCACCTCCACAGCCCCCGCCGGCCTGTTCCGAACCAGGACTCCCTGGGTCACCGCCCTGGCTCCCTCTAAGGAAGGACCTGTGCTCTGCTCTCGTAGGCTGAGAGCGGCGGGGAGGACTAATGGTCATGTCGGGGTCATCCCAGTGACGGCAGCGTCATGGTGTCCCCGAGGGCTGGGCCGGGGGGGCGTCTGCTGCGGGTGCTGGCTCATTTATCATGATGCTCCTCTTTGCTGAGGTCATTCCCTCCCTCCTCTGCACCCCCCAGGCCTGCTCACATTCTTGATAGCCTGTTACCATGGTGAGGCCACCGCATCACCACCCGTATTGTTCCCCCATGCCTGGATTTGGGGGTGGGGAGAGGTGGAACTCCCGACTCCCTTCGCAGGCAGCAAGGGCCACTTGGCCTGGCCTGAAACACACCCCCAGGGACATCTTGCTAGGCTTGCTGAGGCCCAGACAATATGCAAATAGCCTCCAAGCCAGATGGTCGGCTTCCAAAGGCGCCCAGGGGAGGAGGAAGGGTTAAGCAGAGTCAGGGGCTGGTGGTGGCTTGGGGATGGCTCTGGGAACCTCACTGTCACCTTCCCTCTCTGCGTCCTCCTGCCTTCCGTGGCTTCCCATGGTGGCTGCCCTCCGGCGATCTCAGGAAATCGCTCGGGAGACAAATATTTACTGAGCAGCTACTATGTGCCAGGTGCCACGGAGATGGCGGAGAACAAGCGGACACAGAGCCTGCCCGTGTGGAGCCTCAGTCTGGCAGGGGAGGTGGACGGTACTTCATTAGTCGTGACAAATGCGCTCTCCTTTGTGTGGGAGCAGAACGAGTTTTTCTGAGGGTGTTCACCTTGAAGCTGCGGCCCCAAGGATGAGTCGGGTGGGATGGGGGAGCAAGCTAGGGCAGAAGGAAGAACATATGGGAAGACCTGAGGCAGGCTGGAATTGGCAGGTTCAAGGTGATAGAACTGAGAAGGCCGGAAGGTCAGCATGAGATGCAGCCAGGGAGGCAGCCTTGGCTGGACTGCGCAGGGCGTGCAGGGGCCTTGAAGAGGGGCTGCTGGGGAAGAGGGCCCCCTCCTCGGGAGCCTGAGCCCTAGCACACAGCATAGAACCTCGCACACAAAACGCCCTGGACACATTTACTGAGCACATGGGTCTGAGTTTGACTGTCATTTCCTAGTTAAACGACCATGGGTAAGGAACTCTCTTCAGCTTCCTTCTTTGTAAAATGGGAATGGTAAAAATGCCTCTGAGGGGTGTTGTGAGGCTCAAATAAGATGATCCATGGAAAGCTCTTGGCACTATGCCTGGCATGGCCATGCTGTAATTCTTCAGTCAGCCAGAGGAAGAACCCTTCAGTTTCCCTTGCTGCCCCCTTTAGATGTTTAGACTCCTCAGAGGCTCCCTGGACAGCCCCAGTGGAAGGACTCATACGCTGAGGGCACGCAGCACCAGGGCAGGGAGATGAGCACAACCCCATGTCGGGTTTCCCGTGCAGAAGGCCTCGGGACCTGGCCTGCCCACTGTGGGAAGAGCAAGTGATGGGACGGGGCTGCTGCTCTCATGGCGGAGTGCTTATGAGTCTGGGTTCTGGAGCTGGAAGGCCCTGGGGTGTGTGCTAGGCGGCCCTGGGTAGAAGTCACTTCGCCTAAGTCTCAGCGCCATCCTCGGACAAGGGAGGGATAATAACCCAGGTCTTGATGCCAGTGGCAGGCCTAGCATGGTGTCAAACAGACAAGACGAATGTCAGTGATTCAGGATTCCTTATCCCGGGGGCTGCCAGAACCTTCCCCTAAAGGCCGCTGGGAAAGGGCACCACGCACACCCCCTAGACCTACAGAGGCTCCCACCAGAATCCCATGCCCCAGTGGATTTGTCCTTGTCTGGGGACAACGACCACCCACTGTGGTGCCCCCCACTCTCAGTGGTGTCAACAGAACTTCCGGTCTCATCTGATGTCTCACAGCCGACCCTCATCCAACCTCTTCTTGCAGGCGTCCAAGGGGAGATTTTCTCCCAGCCTGAAATCTGGCTTCCGGTCCCTCCCACCCACAGAGCCTAGCTGGGCCTAGGGACCACCACGCCAACGGTGCAGACTCGGGAGAGGCGGTCCCCTATGTCTTCTCTCCCCCAGGTTAAGCTGCTCTGGTCCCCACCAAGTCCACCAGGCTCCAGGACAGGACTCTGGGAGTCTACCCCAGGCCTCAGCTGAAAGGGGAGAAAAAAGAGCTGGGATGGGGGGAGAAGAGAAGAGAGGGTAGAGGGAACATCAGAGGGTCCATTTACAAGTGAATGGAGGTAAGAATGGAGCAGTTTGTGGGCTAAACTGGCCTCAGAAGGAGGTTTACAGATGTGCGAGGGGAAGCTCCTCATTGTTTAATTAAGCAGAAAGTGGATCTTTTCAAAAGCAATTTTGCACAGGGACTGGGAGGGGTGAGGGGGAGAGGAGGGTGGTGGGGAGGGGATCAGCAAACAGGCCCCAGAGCGGAGAAAGGAACAGCTGGCCCCAGAGAGGCTGTGAAATGCATGCTAAGCAGTTTAAAGCGCCTGGGAGCGCCCAAGCCACCCCTGCCTCCCGCGCCAGACTCCCTTTAATACAAAGGCGGGGCTGAGAAGCAGGGAAAGGTGAGGCGGAGTCTCCTCCTGGGACCAGGGCAGGTAAGGCCCATGCCGGGACCATCGAGGTTCGGGATTTGCTCCAGGCCCCTGACCAAGCCTGGTCTTCGAGCCTTGAGTTGAAAGGATCCTTGATGCATTAAAAACCAGCTCCCAGTTGCCAGGCCCCAAAGCCGGTGGGTGCCTCCCAAACTCAGCCACTCAAGGCCTGTTCAGTGGAGGTGGCTGTTAAGAACCCTCACCTCCCTGCACAGGCAGCCGCTCACTGGATCAATGCACCCTGCTTCCCAGAACCATGTGCTTAGATCTGGAAGCAACTTTTCCAAACTGCAGGTGTCAAACTGATAACCGACTCGTGTGCGCTCGCACTCGGTCGTGTCCGACTCTGCGACCCTGTGGACAGCAGCCTGCCAGTCTCCTCTGTCCATGGGATTTCCCGGTAAGAATACTGGAGTAGGGTGCCATTTCCTTCTCCAGGGGATCTTCCCAAGCCAGGGACTGAACCCTCGTCTCCTGCACTGGCGGGCAGATTTTTTATCAATGAGCCACCTGGGAAGCCCAATAATGAGCTCAAGACAGACTAAATCGAGTCCAACCTCCCGCTTTACAGGTGGGATAAGAGGCCCGCAGAAGTAACTAATTTGCCAGTGCATGCTGCCAGGGTGCCTGTCTCGCCATCCCGCCCTCTTTGGCCTTTCCCAGCCTCTCATTCCAAGTTGGCCGGGTTGGAAGCTCTCCACTGGCCCAGGACCCAGGGCCCTGGAGTCCCCTTGTTTGTGAGACTTGTCACAATCCATAATCTTATGGCCGCTGTTTTCTCTGCTGGAGTCTCCAAGACCTGCTTGGCCAAGTGGCAGCCCCTGGGCTGGGAAGGCTGCCAGACGGCAGATCTGGGCATGGGCTCGGGGAGGAGTGAGGCTCTCCCCGTGGCACCAGGCCCCTGCCCTCCTGTTGGGCTCTGTGTGCCAGGGTGAGGCCTGGCAGCTGCCAACCAGCTCTGCTGCTGTGATGTGACCCACGCCTCTGGGCACAGCAGGGCCCAAGTGGGAGCCAGAGGTAGAGACCCATGGCCAAGGGCCCAGAACTAAGCACGTGGGCCACTTCCGCTAGCCTCCCGTGCTTCCTTTCATTTCATCCCAGAGAGGAGAGGAGAGCCCCCTACCTGCCCCCGAGGCAGTAGATGAGGGATCCAAAACCTGGGTCTTAGGGACTTCCCTGGTGGTCCGTTGGTTTAAGACTCCATGTTTCCAATGGAGGGGCCTTGGGTTTGATCCTCGGTTGAGGAACTAGGATTCCACATGCCATGCAGTATGGCCAAAAGATAAAAATAAAAACAAACCTAGGCCTTAGCCAGCTTCCCTGCTTGAGTAACTCTGGACAGGTCACTCTCTCTGTGAAGTTTGGTTTCCTTGTCGATAGATAATATCTACTGGGGTCATTATGAAAACTAAGATCAGTAGCTGTTGGAGGCATGAAAGTGTGAAAACTGGAGAATATCCTGCAGGTCTGAGATGTGATGTGATTCGGGGAAGCTCTTGGGATAAATGGTGATGGGATAGTGGCACCCTGCAGGATGGGGTGACCCTAGCATCGGATTCAACCCCAGCTCTGTCAATGACATAAGCACATGGTCAAGGGTAAGACCTTGGACATTTCTGAGTTTGGGTTTCCACTTTTTTTTGGGGGGGTTCCACTTTTTAAAGTGGAAGTAATGATAGTTACCACCTAAGAATCTGTGACAATCACTTGTACCACACACTGGGGTTCTGCCTACCCTGTCAAACTCAACCTGTGCTGAGGACACTGGCCTTCCCTCAGGTCCTTGACCACCACGAGGCCTTCTGCCTGGGGGCTTCACAAGTACCGTCCTCTCTACTTGGAATGGGCCACACGCACCTCTGCTCTCCCTCCAATTTGTTAGGTTGGCTTCCTCCCATTCCTCAGGGCTTTCGCCTCAAAGTCTTCTCTCTCTCTCTCTTTTAGTGCCGTGCAGCATGCGAGATCTCAGTTCCTGGACCAGGGACTGAACCTGGGCCATGGCACTGAATGTTCCGATTCCTAACCACTAGGGCACCAGGGAATTCCCTCAAAGACACTGCTCTAAAGAGGCCTCCCTTGCCACCCTGGTGTCTCACTCAAAGCACCCTTTTGTTCTGATGCCAGTGATGACCACTCGTGCTGTTATACATCTGCGCCTTTACTTCTTCACTGCCTGGCTCCATTTCCGTTCCTCTGTTAGCTCCATTAGCGCAAGAACCATATCAGTTCTGCTTAAGATCAAATTGGCACAAAGGAAAACACGTGTGTGTGTGTGTGTGTGTGTGTGTGTGCGTGTGAGAGAGTGTATGCATGCGCTCAGTTGTGTCCAACTCTTTGTGAACCCCTGGACTGTCCAGGCTCCTCTGTTTACAAAATTTTTCGGGCAAGAATACTGGAGTCGGTTGTCATTTCCTACTCCAGGGTATCTCCGACCCAGGGATTGAACCCACATATCTTGCACCTCCTGCACTGGCAGGCAGATTCTTTACCACTGCGCCACCTGGGAAGCCTGGCACAAAGTAAAACATGTGTGCATGTTCAAAAACACGGGTGCCAACCACAGGAAAGAATAAAGTACTTTCTTCTACGACTGACACTTGGTGAGCGTTCAGTCAATGAATAAATGAAAAGGACTGGAATTATTAAACTTGGGCACCTTCATGCAGAGCAAAAGCAGGAGGAAACAAACCCTAACTTGTGATGTTTTAATAACGTCCTTGATAAGTCTTTAAGGCTGCATCTTTGAGAGGCTTCTGACAGCCCCTTGTTTCCTCCCAAGGCTGCAAAGCCATCTGTCAAACTAAGAAACCATCACCTACATCATCTTGGAACTTCCCCCATCAGGGACACAATTCCACAGTCCTGACGTTTAACCTCAGCCTCATGCCCACACCCAGCTCCACGGGGCAGCACCCTGTACCCTAGCCTCTGAAGGTGGCACAGAGACCCACTCTATGCCACTGCCCTTCAACCCCAAGGGAGGGTCAGAGACAGCCTTGGTAATGGGTGAATCTGGGCAATAACTGATACCTGGCAGATGCATGTCCAGTTCCAGAAGAATCCTGTCAAACCTCACTTGACTTTCTCTACTGCCCACCTCCAGGAACCTCATTCCCCTGGCTCCCCATACAACGGACTTCCTCTTCTTCCCAGAAGTATCTCAGCCCAAGGTGAGATGGGCTGCCACTCCTGAATGTTCTGCTCTTGCTAGGGCTGCAAAGCCCCTCCACAGTGGCAGTGTCCAGCCCCTGCCTCTGGGCTACGCTGCTATTTAGCCAGCTGGACCTCTGGAAATCCTCCTCCCCCTTCCCCCAGTCTGAAGGCAGGGTCTGTCTGCCAGTGCCTGGTACATAGTCTACGGCATGGGAGGTGCTCAGGTGCGTTTGCTAAAGAAAAGACGAACAGGTATTTGAATGAACAAATGGAAAAAACCCTCTGTCTCCCTTAGTTAACCTCTCCCCTCCAACCTCCTTGGCTAGACACTTTTCTCCTCATTGAAATTCATTTAAGTCCATCTGCATTGTTCCATTCTTGACAAAGGTTATCTCCTTTGTGAGGACACCCCTCTGCGGCCATCCAGTGATGGCAGAGATGCCTGGTACGGCTGGCTGACACCTTTTAGCAACCCTGAGAGATAGGGATTACCATCTCCCCCTTTCACAGATAAGAACGCAGAAGCTCAGAAAGGTGAGGTGACCAGCCGAAGGTGCTAAGGGGATTCAAACTCAAGCCTGAATACACAACCTGTGCTTGGAAGGACGCAGCGATGCCATATCTTCCCTACAAAGCTGGCTGACTCTGGCAAGTACGGAGGAGACAACCGGTGATCTCTCTCCCTTCCTCCCCACGGCCCGGGAAATCCTACCCACTCTCACTTGACCAGGCTGAGTGACCTGTGGAGCAGCTGCTGCTCAATGGTGCTCAGAGAGCCCGTACTCACAGGGTTCCTCCTGTCCAGGCAAGGTGACCTGATGCTTCTTCACACCGTCGAACAGGAGCTCCGCACCGCCTCTGCAAAGGAGGGCCAGAGAAAGAGCCTCAGAGACCGAAAGCTGAGGAGGCTGGCACCAGGTGCCCAGGAAATTCACAGACCAACGTTCAGGAACACCTTGGATATCAGCCATCAATTCTCAAATGTGGCTTCTTGATATGGTAAAGCAGGACAGAAATAATGTTTTTTAACATTTAAGTACCCAAATTTTCAGACTCTGCTTTGACTTTTCTGAATCAAGAGGTAGCTTAGCATACAGGGGCAGAGCATAGGCCCTGAGGTGGAGACCAGGCCCCACTCGGGCCTGACTGGCGAGACCCTAGGCATGGGATGACATCTTCTCAAGCCTCAATCTTTCCGTCTGCAAACATGTTGAGGAGCTACCTCACAGCACACCGGAGACCCTGGGTATTTTCCTAGGGCCAGGTGACACTTTGAAATTCCCCTGCCTGTGCCTTGTCCCCACCCCTGCTGCTGGCCTGGTAGGCAAACCAAAGTGCAAGAGAGTGAGAGACCCCCACTGGACTTAGCAATAATCTTGCCCTTTACAAAAACATTCGTCGTCTCATTTCACCTTCATGGAATCCTGGGGAAGGAAGGAGGGAGGCAAATATTATTAACTCCGACCAACAGAGAAGCAAGCTGGGGCCAGGAGAAGTTAAGTGATTTGTCCAAGGCCAGATAGGCAGTGGCTGAACTAGGATTTGAATTCTAACTGGTTTGTGGCAGAAACAACTGACTCCCCAGAAGGTCAGGAAGCCCCTTGAGGGCAGAATCTGGCTCACTTCTAGGTCCCAACACCTGGCTAAGGGAGCCTGGGCCAGCAGAGAGGCTCCGCCAAGTGCAGATGCCAGACTCCTGGTGCGGATACTCGGGCTCTCCCAGCGCCACGCTGCTCCTCCCCCAGCGTCTCGTCTCAGACCTCACGTGGACCTTAACTGGGAAGCCTTAACAGACTTGAGACGGGTGCAATGACTCCCACCCCACCACCCTTCCCCAGTGCCGGAGAACAGAGGTGTCCTGAGACGGTCCACTGGGAGGCAAAGGCAAGGCACGCATTGTCATGGGGGAAACATGGGGCGACTGTCATCCAAACAAGGTCACGCTTTGTTGATGCAGAAATGTGGAGGGGGAGAGGAGGCCCATCTGTGGCCGCGCGCAGGGCCATTTCAGCTGCAAGCCCATACAGAGCCTCCATTTATCCCCTTCCAAGAGCCCCACTCTCTCTTGGGTAGGGGCTGGCACATGCAGCAGCTGGGGTGGGGGAGGGCGACAAGCAAGGGGCGACAGGAGTTGGGGGGTCAGAGGAGTGGGAACTGGAAGCGCTGGCACCCAAGCAAACAACCCAGATTGGCCAAACCTGGTGGTGCCAGGCGCAGAGGCCAGCGCTGTTTTCCCTTCACAAGAGGATAAAGAACCAGTCTGGCTCAGCGACTGACCTGTCACTGCTGGGTTTGCCAGCGCCCAAGGGAGGGGCTGGCATTTCTGTGGTCAGAACACTTGGAGGGTAGGAAGGTGCACTCCCAGCCTCTGAAGTGACTCAGGGAGGCAAGAAGGGGACCAATTTGGTCCCAGAAGAAAACCAAAGCCAAACTCTCGTAGGTCCTACAGGATTTGCGACTCAAACGCAATTAAGGCATCACAACCCAAGATACCTCATCTTTCCTCCGCTTCCCAGCTCTTGGTGGGAGGTGTCTGTTGGTACCAGTGAGTGGTACAGACACTCTTCAAATGGTCTTCACTTTTTGAAGTTTACCTTCATCTTTTTATCTGATATATTTTACTTTTGTTCATTTCCCCTCTACCTATGGGGATGCAAGTTCTGCCTAAAACAGGGCCTGGTACACAGCAGACACTCAAGAAATATTTGCTGAAATGAGTGAACATGCCCATTTCCCCACTTTTTCTCTGACCCTAATGGCATTCCCTTCCTTTGCCAATACCTCCTGGACTCAAGGAAGAGAAAAAGGGAAAAGGAAGAGGGACTCTCCTCTGTGGGCTGCAGTGGCACCACACACACCTGTACCACCTACACTGCATCCTCTGTGACCTGAGAAACGGCTCTGGCAGGACGAGGATGGCAGGCCCGGTCAGTGATAGGCGGGAGAAAGGAAAGCAGCCTTCCAGGGTGTCTACGAGAACCGGTGGGGCTGCAGGGCCACAGCTGCTCACGGGAAAGAGGCAAAGGCCCAGCCCTTTGGAATCTTCAAGGATCAGGGTGGCACTCAGGGACAAAAGGGAGAGCCTGATGGGCAAACCGGTTTCTCTGCAAATCTACTTAAGTTCAGGGTAAAGGGTGAAGGAAGTGGGCTAAGAGACAGAAAGTTAAAGAAAGGCCAAGGGGAGAAACAGGCACTGACAGAGACAAAGAGAGAAGGACTCTGGGTTTAGCCTACATATTGGGCATTCCTGCTTCCCAAGAAGCTGCAGTTCTCATGGGACCCTGTGGCAGTGGGTGGTGGGAACCCTGTCTTGCCTTGCTGGTGTTCACTATTGCTCTTGGGGTAAGGGAGACCGAGATGGTGGAGCCAGAAAACAGGAACTCCAGCACGTCTGTAAGCCCTGGAGGGCAAGGACCACGTCTTCCTCATATGACTTCCCCACTGCTGCCAGCACAGGACCTGGCAGACAGAAGGCATTTCTGAAGACAAATGCCACGTCTGACTCAGTGAACATGAAAGGTAAATCGGCTGTGGGTGGTGGTGGTGGTTTAGTCACTAAGTCGTGTCTGACACTTTCCGACCCCAAAGACCATAGCCCGCCAGGCTCCTCTGTCCATGGGATTTCCCAGGCAAGAAATACTGGAGTGGGTTGCCATTTCCTTCTCCAAGGGATCTTCCTGACCCAGGGATCAAAACTTCACAGGCGGATTCTTTACCACTGAGCCACCTGGAAAGCCCAAGCCAAGCTAACTGTAGATAAGCCTCAACACTGGTCATCTGTAGCTTATCCGTCTTCAGCTCTGCTGAGGCCTGTCAAAACAGCAGGGACCTCCTGGAACCTGCAGGCTATGGGGGATATAGCTGGGCAAAGGGTCAATAAAGCAAAATAGTCAGGTGGCCAGACTAGCACAGTTCTAATTGGATCCATGGTGCCAGACAATATCATCAATTAAAATGCAGTTAACATTCATGAGACTACCCCCTCGTAAGGGACAGCAACGCTGAACACTGGAGGGCATGGACAAAGTTCTATTTATCTTTGTACCCTCTGTGCCTGGCTCGCTGCCTGGCACATGGTAAGCACTCAATAAATGACTGGTGAATGGACTATGCAATGAAGGGAATCCATGAAAGAAACTGGGGGCATCCAATAGAAGGAAAGGCATTTATAGGCAGAGGTTTCCGATTCCCATCCCAGACTTTCCCTTTCACATAAGCCTTGGCTTGTTTATCTTCACACACACAGACAAATCTAGTCCCAGCTTTTCCACCTGAGTCTAGAAATTATACCGTCCATCTCTTAAGATCTGTTTCTCTGCCTTCTCTCTAAGCTTTGCACTTTTTTCTTTCCCCCCAGCTCTGAAATCACATGAAAAACCTTCTGTAAGAGGTAGAAGAGAATGCCTTGAGGAGATTTCCTCCTTGGTCTGTGTTTCTTTGGTAATTAGCGTGTGTTCCCCCATCCTGCACTTTTTATCTTGAGCATTCTGCAGTGGCAGAGAGGTAAAGAATCTACCTGCCAATGCAGGAGACCCAAGAGTCAGGTTCGATCCCTGGATCAGGAAGATCGCCTTGAGAAGGACGTGGCAACCCAGTCCAGTATTCTTGCCTGGAAAATCCCATGGACAGAGGAGTCTGCTGGGCTGCAGTCTATGTGGTCCCAAAGGGTCGGACACGATTGAGTGACTATGTACACGCACTAACCCTGTACTGTCAGGGTTAGTCTTCACTACTGTGCTACCTAGCCCCATATCCCCACCTGACTTAAAACCTGCAGAAGGCACTCAGTAAGTTTACTAAATGTACCGGAAAGGGTTCAGGTTTAACACCCTCAAATCTTCGGAAAGGTTGGTCTGTCTTGGTCCTAGGAGCTCAAATGCCAGACACACGGGCCTGCTCCAAAATGGAGCTGGCAAACAAGGCCGGAAGGCCTGCGAACAAGTCACACCTTTTGAGTCCCGTAGGGCGCAGGGCATGGAGGAGTGCCAGAAGCATACCTACAACTCCCGGATATGCGCATCTATTCCCGGACATACGGCCTCGTCGCCCAGGGAGACCGAACCTCAAGCTCTCCCAGGCGGATGGCGTAGCTCAGGGAAGTTGCCGGGGGCCTCGGCGATTCGGTGGTGACAGGCCCCAAGGCAGAGGGAGGGGAGTTCCGGGCCCGACGACTTCAATCCATCCCCACGGCGCCCCAGCTCTGTGACTCACCCGAATTCCACCTCCACTGACAAGGGCGCTGCCATGTTGAGGAAGCCGAGCTCACAGGAAACTCCCCTCAACTTCCGGCTCTACCCCCCCGTTTCCGGTTTCCGCGGACGGAAGAGGCGGGGCCGAGGAAACTCTCCTTCTCAGCTATTGGAGGAAGGTTTGGAGCCGGAAGCTGAGGCCGGAGGACCGTGGGCCCTGTTAAGGGGCGTTTTGGTTGGTCGTTCTGTTTCTTTTCGGGACGGCGCTTAAACAGCTAGGGCCGGAAGCGACTGACATCAGCCACAACTCGGCGGAGGAGAGACCTGGCATCTTTGCGCTGTGACCGTGAGCCACGTTCCGGTTTATCTTGCATTAGTTACCATATTACCTTCTGTCAGCACACCGCTTGGACGAACCCGTCCACTTGTCTTGAATTATCAGTGGCATCCAAATAAGCTCTCTTGAGCCATCGACTCGCAATCCAACCCCCCTTTCGCCGTCGATTTAGATTTCATTCATTCAGCAGATGTTTGTTGCACGTCCTCCGTGTACCTGACATTTTGGTCGGTGCTAAAAGATGCCGGTGGTGAATCGGATCGGCAAGGTTCCTGTCTTTAGGGCACTCACAGTCTCGTAGGGGAAACGAATCAAATAAACATACTAATAAGCGTAATATCTCAAACTGAACAATGATCCGGCATCATAAGAACTTCAGAAAGAAAATGGGCTGCACTGGACTTGGGCTGAGCTCTAAAGCCTGAGGCGAGCTAAGTAGGTGGATATGAGGAGAGAAAATCCGCTAGGAGCATTCCACCGAGAACGGAAAGTGCAAAGACTCTGGGTAGTAGGACATGCTGAAGCACCAAGAGAAGGTAGAAACTGGGGAGCAGAGGGCCTGATAGGACATGAGGCTAGACATGTAGGCAGGGGCCAAATCATGACTGTGAGCCAGGTAAGAATTTCAGTCTCTTATCCTAAGAGCAGTGGTAGGCCTTGGAAGGATTTTGGGGTGGGTGTGTGTGTGTGTGTGTGTGACATTATTAGAACTGTGTTTTAAAATGTCCTTCCTGGGACTTCCCTGGCGGTCCAGTGGTTAAGATTCTGTGCTACCACTGCAGGGGGCGCAGGAGTGGGCGCAGGTTTCATCCTTGTTCAGAGAACAAAGATCCCCCATACTACGTGGGGGTAGCCTAAATAAATAAATAAGTAAAACATTCTTCCTGGCTGCAGTGAGAACTGGAAGGAATAGGGAGGGCGATAGGGAGACTACTGGAACCTGTTACAAAAGCCCAGGGCAGCTAAACCACACTTCCAAAACCGAACTCATCGTTGGTAGCTTAAGGTAGTGTACCCTGGTGGTTAAGGGTGGATGTAAGGATGTGGTCACCGCTAAGGGCTCAGAGTTCAACTGCCAGCTTTACATCCATGTCCCACCACTTGCCATGTGCGTCTTTGGTTAAATCCTTTAACATCTGTGCCTCAGTTTCCTCGTCTGTGCAAATACCACTGAGCCACTTCACACACACACACACACACACACACACACACACACACACACACACACATTCTAAGATATTTCATTGGCTCCTCCAAGGGCTAGAAACCTTGCCTGATTCACCTTAGAGCCTTAGCTCATGGTAAGGAGCTTTATACATTGTAGGGGTTTGGTAAGTGCTTGCTGAATTAATGAATGAAGGAATAAGAGAACACATATCAATTCCCTTCTCAGTCATTCACTGGCTTCTCTTTCCCAACAAGGTAAAGACCTCTGATTTGATGCCACCTTTAGTTAGGCCATGTAGAGTTGAGTATTTTCTAACTCTGCAGACTGCTGCCTGCTGAGCTGGCATGGGAGAGCTAAGGAGCTTTTGAAAAGCTTCATTCATTTGACAAACATTCATTGAACACCTATTAAGTGCCAGGCCCAGGGCTGGTACTGGGAACACAAGGGTGGACTTTTAAAAAAAACCAAGGGGTCCCTGCTTTCCTGGGGCTGATATTTTGGAAAAGACACATGTGAAAATGGACCACACAGTGCAATCAGTTGTTATGAAGGGCGAACGTGGGACCTGTGTCCAGCCCCAGGGTCAGGCAAGGTTTCCCAAAGGAAGTCACATCTAAGCCCGAGTCCCAGGAAATTATGGGAGGTGGAGGTGGCAGGAGAGGACAGGTAGGGAGGCCAGAGATGTTCGTTTTTCCCAGAGAAGTGGAAACCCTTCCCACATCACTTCTAGGTAAGTCAGCCCACTCTGAATGCCTGGCTCTCATACTTAGAAAGTGCTTCCTCCGACTCCAGCCTACCTAACTCAACCTCCTGTTGTGTGCACTCCTTGGGACCCTATAGACCCCTGCCAGGCTCCTCTATCCATGGGATTTCCTAGGCAAGAATACTGGAGTGGGTTGCCATTTCCTCCTTCAGGGGATCTTCCCAACCCAGAGATCGAACCCCCATCTCTTGGGTGTCCTAAATTGGCAGGGGGATTCTTCACCACCTGGGAGGTAAATTCTTGTGCCGCCTGGGAAGCCCTCAGCCTCTTGTGCTCCTGTGACCTCAGTCCTGTCCTATGCTTTCTGACCCTGTGGACTGTAGCCTGCTAGGCTCCTCTGTCCATGGGATTTTACTGGAGTGGGGTGCCATTTCCTTCTTCAGGGGATCTTCCCAACCCAGGGCTCGAACCTGCATCTCCCACTTTGCAGGCGATTCTTTACTGCTGAGCTACTGGGGAAGCCTCAACCTCCTGAAGAGAAGTGAAGTGAAAGTTGCTCAGTTGTGTCTTTGCAACCCCATGGATTGTAGCCCGCCAGGCTCCTCCTCTGTCCCTGGGGATTCTCCAGATAAGAATACTGGAGAATTCGTCTGCAGAGGGTCTTCCCGACCCAGGAATTGAACCGGGGTCTCCTGCACTGCAGGCGGATTCTTCACCAGCTGAGGTACCAGGGAAGCCCCTCTCAACCGCCTAATCAATAGCAACAACCATTTTTTAACGTATTCTTTCAATGAGTAATGACCCCCGACTCTGCACCTGCCAGGTGCTTCGCATGCATGACCTGCTTGATTCCTCGCAGGGGCTGTTAGCCTCCATTTTCAAATGTAAAAACTGAGGCTCAGAACCGGTGACTCGTTTACGGACCCCCACATGTCAGGCCTTAACCCCAGGCTGTCGTGCCTTCGGGACCCCTGACCCTCACCGCGTCCTGTTGGGCTCAGCTCACCCAAATGCCTTCCTCTGGGACCCAGGCAGAAGAGGGGTGTGGACCCAACTCCTGTCCCTCCAGCAGGCCGGCCAGCCAGGCATTGGGCTGCATCCCTTCTGAAGCTCCAAAGGGAGACAAAGGCGGGGTCTGCGGGGGAGACAAGGGCGCGGGCGCCCCCCTGCCCGCTGCCCTTTGTCTCCCTGCCTGCTCCCTCGTGCGCCCCGGAGGCTGGGAGGCGCCTCTCGCAGGCTTCCTCCTCCCATTCTTGTGCTAATTGGGTGTCAAGCTGAGATCAGTGAGAAAGGAATCCGCCCTGGCTCGGGTTAAACTGCCGCCAAAGACGAGGGCTGAGCCCAGAATATCATTAGGCTGGGAGGAAGCGGGGCCCCCCTCCTCCAGCAGAGGGGTTGGCCACGCATTCAGGCTCCTTTGAAAGTCGCTTGGTCGCCCCTTCCCTTACCGCCAGCGCCTCAATAGGCCCCTCGGCGGTATTTAACCTTCTTCCCAGGAATTGAAAGTGATATGCCAAGCACTGGCCTAGGCAGCCACTTGCCTGTCCAAGGGCGGTAGGACCTCCGGGGATGCTCAAGGCAGGCCTCTGGCAGCCTCCCTGGGCTCAGATTGCAGATGGGAATACTGAGACTGGGCAGGGCGGTGCCTCCCAGCGCTGTTATTCACAGGCCCTGTGGTCTGGAGAGATGGAGCCTCTCTGAGCCTCAGATTCCTCATCTGTGGAATGGGGATAAAATAGCTGCTTTGTGTTACGGATTTAATGATGATGGTCAAGTGCCTGGCGTCGCATCCAGCACATAGGAAGCGCTCCACTCCTGGCGGCTGTTAGCAGGTCAAAGGAGTGCGTTTGGGCTTATAGAAGGGTTTCCTGGCAGAGCTCCCAGTCCTCCAGGTGTGCAAGGAGTGCCTGCAGCGGATTCACTTTGCATACCCTGCCTGGACTCTTCCCCAGCCCCACCCCTGCAGCCCCACGGGCCCTTCTTTCACCTGCGCTGCTCGCCCTTCACCTCCAGACCTTTCGCTGCCCCTTCTATCTGGGCCATTCTTCCCCCTCCTCTTCTTGAATGACTCTTCCTTGAAAAGCCTGTGGCCATGAAACACAGCTTCCTCACCTCCTACCCCGGCCAAGACATGGGGTTAGGGTGCAGCTTAGCACATGCCCTTGGCTTCCTGACTGGCTGCCCCCTCTCCCCGGCCCCCAGACAGTGGGCTCCCTGAGGACAGATCTCACCGTGTACCCCCAACCCCGCCCCTGGCACAGAGGCCTTTTGAATCTGCTCCACAGATGTGTGGACACAGTACTTTGTAAACTGTGTAGACCGCCAGGCTCCTCTGTCCATGGGAGTCTCCAGGAAAGAAGACTGGAGTGAGTTGCCATTTCCTTCTCCAGGGGATCTTCCCGACCCAGGGATCGAGCCTGTGTCTCGGGTGTCTCCTGCATGAGCAAGTGGATTCTTTACCAACTGTCACCAACTGGGAAGTCGAAGCGCCATGTAAAGGTCAGGAAATGCCCAGTATACAATAACTCTTGTGAATTAACCTCACAAACATGTATCAGGCACCTGCTACCGGCACGGGCGACAACTCAGCCATGGTCTGGAAGGCAGCCGGGCTCAACACTCTACCACCATGCTGTACAGCCTTGGTTTGGGGTGAGCAGAGGCAGACAGGGGAGCTGCGAGGCCCAGGGGCCCCCCAGCCCCAGCCCTTCTTGGAGGGGCTCGGGAAAAGGGGCTGGTGTGGAAGTGGGAAACTTAGGCCTAGGCTGGGATCTTAACACGGGAAGATAACAGCACCAGTTCCTGGGCTAGATCTGCGAGCACAATCGCATTACATGTCCACAGCTGTCCTGGGGCAGGGATTCCTGTTGTGTTTAGTTGCTCAGTCTTGTCCAACTGTTTGCAGCTTCATGGACTGTAGCCTGCCAGGCTCCTCCATCCATGGGATTTCCCAGGGAAGAATACTGGAGTGGGTTGCCACTTCTTTTTCTAGGGGCTCTTGCTGACCCACGGATCGCACCCATGTCTCCTGCATTGGCAGGTGGGTTCTTAAACCACTGAGCCACCAGGGAAGCCCACCTAGACCATCATTTATAGGGGAGGACACTGAGGCTCAGCCTGGTAAGTGGACTTGAGAGCAGGCCTGAGCAGGAGCTTTTGACCACCATTCCTCTATATTGGGTCTTGGTGACTGTGCTCAACCAAAGGGAAGGAACAGGCACCCCTGGGGGCTCCTTCCCATCGGAGAGCCCTCCCATTGGTGAAGGTTAAAGACACAAAGCTTCACCATCAGTCAAATCCAGCCCCTTGGAAGCCCAATCAAAGGCCCACCACGGAGTCCTCTGCGCTGGGTCCCTTGCCTGGGGGTCAAGTGGGGACTCTGTCCCTCCTTCCCGCTTTCCTTGCCTGAGCGTGAAGGGCTGGATCTGATTCTGCAGCACCCACGTGCCCTCTGCTGGTCATACTTGGGCACTGCACCCTTGCCTGCCACTCCCAAATCCCACCAGGTTATCACCGCCCTCCAAGGGCCAACTCCAGCTCTGCTGCCCCCTCACTTCCCCCAAGAGTGGCACCATTACTCCACTGTCTTTCAAAGGTCACCCTCCAACCCCAGGAGGTACCCCAGACTTATCCTGGCCACCTATCACCCAGTCAGCTGCTGGCCTGGGGTGTGGCTCACAGTTGGCTCTACAAGCATGCATGGCATGGAAGCTGCCTTCTGCACCAAGGAGGAGGCGGTAAGGGCATGGGGCTGGCATTGCAGTCCCCAGTGTGCACTCTGTGACCCCAGTCAAGTGACGGATGGTGGTAAGGGTTAAATAGTGAAGATGAAACCCTGGGGTGCGTGCCCTGTCTGCAGCTCTGGCTTGGGGTGAACGGTCTCCTCTCCCCAGCCCCCACCCCCACTTCCCACTGGGCTGAGCACTTCTAGCCTGGGTGTGACTCCAGGGATGGGCTCCAGGGGACAGCTGGCCCTCCAGACTCACCAGCTCTGGGAAGATGGCTCCAGGAAGCCTTCCCAGACTCCACCCGGCTGGCCAGACCACCTGCTCTGTCCCCTGAGAGCCCCCAACCCCTTGGGAAAGTGCAGCCCTGGCAGAAGAAACACCATGAGCAGGAGTGTGGAGCTGGGACCCTGTGCTGGCCTAGGGCTTCCTCCTTCTGTGGCTCTGAATGGCCCGTTCCTCAGCCTGCCTCCCTTCGGCTCTCTGAACCCTCCTGATTCACAGAGGAGACAGTTACTTGCCCAAGGCCACAAGCTCCTAAGTGACACCTTGCAGGGCTCAGGGGGGAACTGCCCCTCACCTGAGATGTGGGGACCATGGCATCTTACCTGCCATATCCTTTGGTCTAAATGAACGAAGGAATAGGGGAAGGATGAATGGGGCACGAGCTGGGGTCCCAGCAGGCTGGGGTGAGTGTGCACACAGGCTCGGGGAGGCAAGGCGGAGTTTATTCGCCCCTGAGTGCCCCACACCCCTTCTCCCCTCACAGCCAGGCCAGGAGGAGATGTGGACAGACTGGCAGACAGAAAGGCTGCCTGAGGGACAGCCAGGCAGCCACTCAGAGGATGAGAGGGGTGCCCCATCCAGGCTGCCTGCTGCAGGGTGGTCCCGTTCTGCCTGGCAGGGCTGAGGAACACTTGCGTGGGCCCAGGGCCTGGATCCTCTTCAGATGCCCAATCGCCGGCCCTCCCTGCCCATTGTGCTGGCTTCCTGAGTCTGGGGGCTTCTGCCCTGGTCCCATTTACAAGCTGCCTGTTCTCTGCAAAGTGCTTGGAGACCCTCTATTTCCCCTTGTCCTGACCTGAGTCTCAGCCTGAGGCCCAGAGACCCCTACATGGCCTCGAAGACATAAAGTGGATCTGAAGCTTTCACAGAAAGCCTCAGGGCAGAGCAGGGAGGTGGCAGTGAGTCCCTTGGCAGTTTTGAGGGGTAGGTGTTGGCACCCCGGGGTGTGTGGTGCCAGGCTCTGCTTGCTTTGGTCTGGCTTCACCCAGGACCCCTCCGGGGTGGGAGCTGAGGCTCTAGATCCAGTATCCGCTGGCCCTCAGAGGGACTCGGGGCCAGTCACAGCTTCTCCTGGCCTGCCTGGATGCGAGTGTAGGCCTCTTGGTCCAGTGGGATGTAGCGGCCCTTCCGGGCATCCAGGTAGAACAGCTGGTCTTTTACAACTGTTGGGTCAAAGCCCTCCTTCCGCAGTTCTGTCTTCTGTAGCTTGAAGGTCCCTGAGGGAGGGAAAAGACAAGTGGGAGAAGGGTCAGAGGGTGTGGGGCAGGGGTCCGAGCTCCAAGAATCCGCCCACCTGGGTTGAGGAGGGGCAGGGAGGAGGGCTGGAGGGAACACAGGTGAGGGGAATCGTGGGAGGAGGGACACAGCCCTTTACAGTCTGCAAAGGCTTCATCCATTACAGTATGCACCGCTCCTCAGCAGCCCTGGCAAAGGGGAGGGGGTGGAGTTACCCACCCCTCTTTGCAAAAGGGAAACTGAGGCCCAAAGAAGGGAAGCTATTTGTCCAGGGCCACGTGCTTGAGTGACAGCAGATTGAGGGCAGGACACAGGCCTTCCCTGAAGGCTTGTTTTAACCTGAGCACCTCCCAGGTACAGAAGTAATCTCAGGTAATCTGCACCTCAACCCCGGGGGCCAGGCATAACCATATCCTATGGATTCTGAGATGCACAAGATTTCAGCATGTCTGAAATAGTTCAATTACCATATTCCCCCTTAATAAATTCTGTATCTTTCACTCAACAGTATTAGCCCCACTAGACAGATGAGAAGACTGAGGCTCAGAGAAGCACAGCTCTGGGCCAACGTTACACAGCTAGTAAGAATTTGAACTCAGGTATGATGGATACCAGAAATGCCTACAGCTTCCTGCCCTGGCTTCTCCTCTGTCATGTCCATCAGCCAATTCTCCCACCAAGAGCTGGAGTCTTTTTCAACGCCTACTTGAATTTAGACTAGTTTTACAACTTACTCTGACTCAGAGAATGTGGCAGAAGCCACACTGTGGGCGGTCTGGGTGAGTTAAGGGGTGTTGAAGCTTCCATCCTTACCCGCTTGGGGGCGCCTGAGACCAGACTGACCTCTGAAGGATGGAAAGCCATGTGGAACAAAGGGGAACCATCCCAGCAAAGGCCACTTAGACAAGGTCCATCTAGTCAAAGCTATGGTTTTTCCAGTAGTCATGTATGGATGTGAGAGTTGGACTATACAGAAAGCTGAGCACCGAAGAACTAATGTTTTGAACTGTGGTATTGGAGAAGACTCTTGAGAGTCCCTTGGACTGCAAGGAGATTGAACTAGTCCATCCTAAAGGAAATCAGTCCTGAGTCCTTCCAATGAATATTCAGGACTGATTTCCTTTAGGATGGACTAGTTCAATCTCCTTGCAGTCCAAGGGACTCTCAAGAGTCTTCTCCAATACCACAGTTCAAAACATTAGTTCTTCGGTGCTCAGCTTTCTGTATAGTCCAACTCTCACATCCATACATGACTACATACAGATGGCTAACAAACACATGAAAAGATGCTCAACATCACTCATTATCAGAGAAATGCAAATCAAAACCACTATGAGGTACCATTTCATGCCAGTCAGAATGGCTGCGATCCAAAAGTTTACAAGCAATAAATGCTGGAGGGGGTGTGGAGAAAAGGGAACCCTCTTACACTGTTGGTGGGAATGCAAACTAGTACAGCCACTATGGAGAACAGTGTGGAGATTCCTTAAAAAACTGGAAATAGAACTGCCTTATGATCCAGCAATCCCACTGCTGGGCATACACACTGAGGAAACCAGAAGGGAAAGAGACACGTGTACCCCAATGTTCATCACAGCACTGTTTATAATAGCCAGGACATGGAAGCAACCTAGATGCCCATCAGCAGATGAGTGGATAAGAAAGCTGTGGTACATAAACACAATGGAGTATTACTCAGCCATTAAAAAGAATACATTTGAATCAGTTCTCATGAGGTGGATGAAACTGGAACCTATTATACAGAGTGAAGTAAGCCAGAAAGAAAAACACCAATACAGTATACTAATGCATATATATGGAATTTAGAAAGATGATAACAATAACCCTGTGTACGAGACAGCAAAAGAGACACTGATGTATAGATCAGTCTTATGGACTCTGTGGGAGAGGGAGAGGGTGGGGAGATTTGGGAGAATGACATTGAAACATGTATAATATCATGTATGAAACGAGTCACCAGTCCAGGTTCGATGCACGATACCGGATGCTTGGGGCTGGTGCACTGGGACGACCCAGAGGGAGGGTATGGGGAGGGAGGAGGGAAGAGGGTTCAGGATGGGAACACAGGTACACCTGTGGCGGATTCATTTTGATATTTGGCAAAACTAATACAATATTCTAAAGTTTAAAAATAAAATAAAATAAAAAGATTTGGCCACCTGATGTGAAGAACTGACTCCTTAGAAAAGACCCTGATGCTGGGAAAGATTGAACGTGGGAGGAGAAGGGGATGACAGAGGATGAGACGGTTGGATGGCATCACCGACTCAATGGACATGAGTCTGAATAAACTGAGAGTTGGTGATGCACAGGGAGGCCTGGCGTGCTGCAATCCATGGGGTTGTAGAGTCGGACACGACTGAGCGACTGGACTGAACTGAAGTGGGTCATCACTGGCCACGTGTGGCTATGTAAATTTAAACAAAATTTAAAATTCAGTTTCCCCGTCACACTAGTTGCACTTCAAGAGCTCAATAGTTATTGGGGGCTGACGGCTGCCGTGTTGGAGAGCGTGGTCAGAGAACACCACCATCACCGCAGACAGGTATGTGGACACCACTGCAGGGCCAACCAGCTGGGAGCCCCACATGAGGGAGGCCACCTCACACCCAATGGCACTATTTCTTTAAAAACTTAAAAAAAAATTAGTTTTTTGGCCACACCCCAAGGCATGTGGGGCCTTAGTTCCCTGATCAGGGATCTAATCCTGTGTATGTGAACCCACACACCCCCTGCACTGCAAGATGGAGTCTTAACCACTGGATAGCCGGGGAAGCTGTCGATGGCACTATTCGACGCTAGGTGGGGCCAACAGAAGAACGCTCAGCTCAACATCACCCCAAATTGCCAACTCACAAATTGTGAGCAACTAAGACACCTGTCTGGAGCCCTAAGTAAGCTTGGGGGCTGTTTGTTCTGCAGCAAAGCCTGTCTGAGGCCTAAGGTCTGACAGCCTCCCTGTCCCTCCGGGATGCAGAAGTCACAGTGGCCATCTGGTCCTTGGGGTGCTTGCTGTCTGTCTGGACCCACCGCTTACCCTGCTCTTCTCTCATCTTCCCGTCCCCCGGGGCCATCTGCAGCCCCTCGGACATTGGCGGGCTTTGCAGGACATGAGTCTGACTGGGTCACTACCCTGCTCCAACCCTCCTGTGGCTCCCCCGTGCCCTCCCATCCCACCACACGCTGCTGCCCACGCCTCACTGGCCCCAGCTTCGGGGGCCTCCTTTCAGGCCCCTAGCAATCAAGCACCTCCCTGCCTCAGGGACTCAGCACGGGTTGTTCCCACAGCCCAGGGGGCCTCCCGTCCCCACAGAGTTCTCTCTCTCACTAGGTCTCCCGCTGAACTGGAGCATCCTCAGGGGAGCCTTCCAGTCATCCCCAAGTCACGTTCCCTTTCCTATCAGTTTGACCTGCATTCCACTCTTTTATCTTAGCAATTGCTTATCCTGTGGCTGCCTCCTGCTCTGGAAACTCCCAGGAAGCACACAGGTCCTGCTGGATTTGTCGTCTCTATCCCCAGGGCCCAAGCACAGTGCCTGGAGCAGACTACCACACTCAGTCAGTATTGGTTCCACTAACAATGGACACACCATCTCTCTCTGGAGGCAGTGTCAGCTCACAGCTAGGTCATGTTGCCGACCACCCAGAAAGGCTGTGGGGAAGGGTGAACAACAGCCAGCTGATCTCCCTAGAAGGACCCGGGAAGGGGCCTCGGCCGGCACCCACCCATGATTTGGAGCTGGGGGTCGGGGGACAGACCTGTCTTGTGCAGCTCAGGCAGGAAGCGCAGGAAGATGGGGCGGGCGTACAGCGGCAGCTCCTTCTGCAGGAGCTGGGCTAAGTGCTCCAGGTCACAGCTGCCAGAGGAGCTGGCCACAGCAGCCATGCCGGCCCGGCCCTCGGTCCCTGGGGGGGGGGCGGCAGAGTGGACGGTGAGTGGCTGGCTGGCCACGGCCCCGCTGGCTGCTCCGCACACACGCCCGGCCCCTCCCGCCTCTCGGGATACCTGGCACCTCGACGCCGTACACGGCCACGTCGGCCATGTCCAGCAGGCGGCTGAGCGTGCCCTCCACCTCGGTGGTGGACACGTTCTCGCCTTTCCAGCGGAACGTGTCCCCCGTGCGGTCGCGGAAATACACGTAGCCCAGCTCGTCCATCACCAGCACATCACCTAGAGAAAGGAGTCGTGTGAGGCAGGGGGGCCCAGGGGCTTGGTTGGGGGGAGGTGTTCTCTGAGTGTGGGGCCCTGCAATCCCTTCCCCCCTCCCCAGGGGGCAGCAAAGGCCTCCAGAGGGGTGCCCACCCACCGCTGAGGTAGGCCTGGTCCCCCTTCTTGAAGACATCCCCGGCAATCTTCTTGTCGTTGGCACCCTGGTTCAGGTAGCCATCGAAGCGCCGCAGGGGGTCTTGCTGGATGATGACGCCCACCAGCTGGCCCGGCTCACCTGCGGCCAGGGGAGGCGTGGTCAGGTCCCCCTGGGGTCTCCATACTAAAATACCCCCAGCAATGCCCCCTTTCTCCCTCAGCCCGGGAGCCCCGAGGGCTGGGAGCTTCTCAGTAACACTTGGTCACTGAACAAATGAAAGGGTGGTCAAGCTCAACGTGGACGGCCTGACTAAAGCCAGCACTCCCCAGGTCCCGCTCTGCTCAGAGGTCTGCATCCTGTACCACACCACCTCCTCAGGACAACCTGCAGGAGGGGACTCAGGCACAGAGCTGGGGAGCTGTGGCGGGCGGGGCCCAGGGTCCACAGCACCAATGTGCACGAATGGGCTGATGGGTGGATGGGATGGTGACTGAGTGGATGGATGGATCAAGAAATAAATGCCATGCAGCCCTAAGAGAAGAGCTGACATCTGGCCGCTGATCAGGACGGGGCTCCTCACTCACCCAACCATCCCCGCCCCGTCCCCTTCCTAAGCCAGCCCCTCCCACTCTGACCCCGAGTTGCAACCCTCGGGCAGACCTGGCTTGCAGGGAATGCAAAGGCCGTCAGGGCCCCGGATCAGCTCCATGGTGTCCTCGTTGACGCGAACCAGCCGGATGGGGTACACGAAGGACAGGATGCGGCTGTTGAAGCCACAGGCCCCCACCTGCGAAGGCCAAGGCTTGGGCCCGGGCTCTCCCACCACGGGCCTCAAACTGGAAAGCCTGGGGAGCTGCGAGCGGGGTTCCGGCTCCCGCAACCGCACTCCATGCCGGAAGCCCGCCCTCCCCTCCACCTCAGTGTCTCCCATGGGCCCGCTGCGTCCCCAGCCTGGGCCGCACCTGGCCGTCGAAGTTGCCCAGGCTGCAGTTGCACTCCGTGGCCCCGTAGAACTCAGCCACCTGGGGGATGTGGAAGCGGCTACAGAAGTCGGTCCAGATGCACTGCCGGAGGCCATTGCCGAGCGCCATGCGCACCCGGTGCTGGCCCTCCGCCTCCCGGGGTGGCTGGTTCAGGAGGTAGCGGCACAGTTCGCCGATGTACTGCACGATCTGGGGGCGGACCTGGCATGAGTCTGGGCCCTGGACGCTGCCCCGCCTTCGCTGCCCTCCCAAGCCCCCACCCCTCCTATCCCCGGGGCCAGCTGCGTGATCCCTTCCCTCTCTGGGCCTCAGTCTC
Source organism: Bubalus kerabau (assembly GCF_029407905.1). Classification (NCBI taxonomy): domain Eukaryota; kingdom Metazoa; phylum Chordata; class Mammalia; order Artiodactyla; family Bovidae; genus Bubalus; species Bubalus kerabau. The sequence goes on along the minus strand of NC_073634.1, from coordinate 101,780,010 downwards.
CCCATCTGAGCAATGGGAGTGCTGCCCCGAGTAAACGGCTGGCTGCCTTCAGCTCAAAGACGGGCATCCCTGAGTAGAGCTGGTGGGGGGCACGGGGCGCTCCACTCTTTCCCTTTTCACTCACCGTGCAATTGTACTTGATACAGTCATCCCAGAAGCGGGAAGCCGAGAACTTCTTCCGGATCACCACGGTCATGCCGTGGATCAGGCACTGCCCTATTCCCACGATGTTTCCTGAAGGCAGAGGGGGGACCCGGAGGTCAGGGGGACAGAAGCCCTTTCTTTCCAGAGTCTCGTCTTTTTGTTTATTTTGGCCACCAAAGATGTCATTTTATTTTTTTAACTTTATTTTGCACTGGGGTATAGCTGATTAACCAACAATGTTATGGTTTCAGGTGAAGAGAGAAGGGACTCAGCCATACATAATATATGTAACCATTCTCCCCCAGACTCCCCTCCCATCCAGGCTGCCACGTAACACTGAGCAGAGTTCCCTGGGGCTATACAGTACTGAGTGAAGTACGTCAGACAAAGGAGAGATATCGTATACTCCAGAGCCTCCTCTTGTATAGTCCAATCCCCTCAAAGACTCTCCCTTTCCCCTGTCCTGCCCTCCAACTCTAACTGGTCACATCTCTCCCCAGTCAGACACCTTCCATGGCTCCCCAGTGCCTACGGGTTCAAGTGCACATTACTCAGACAGTCCCCTGAAGCCTCTGGAGCTGGCCCCAAGCTCCTTTTCCCAAAGCTGTAACACTGCCATTCAGCCAGCTGGAACTGAGGTAGCCTGCCTGGCTTCACATCTGCCTGTATTGGGGGGCCCTTCCTCTAGGAAGCCTTCCTGGAGTTGGGCTCTTCCTTGAGTTGAACTCCTTGCTCCCTGCCCCTCTCCACACTCAATGCCCTTTCTTGCCTGAGAGTTCAGGGTAGGGTTCTCATCATTCAGCCTGCCCCCAACACACACTTAAACTCTAAGCACCTTTAAGGGCAGGAACTATATTTAGTCCATCTGTCTTTCTAGAAAGCCCCCAGACCAAGCAGCCAGGCTGCCCACACCCATGGAAATGGACTGAATGGTCAGACCAGCCCAGGTGCCCTGTGGGGCACCACCACACCCACCAATTATGCTGGTGTGCCCAGTCTCATCAAGGTCAATGCCCACATCTGGATTTGAACCCAGATTTGACTCCAAAGCTTGTTATGTTTCTACTGCAACGTATAGCCTGCCAGGAGGGGTAGGGCTCTGAAGGCTCAGGGGCAGCTGGGCACCGAGGGGGCAGGCCCAGGCTACCTGCAGAGTGGTAGAGGGGGAGGCAGTCATAGACGATGTCGTCGGGCCGCATGCGGAAGCCGTAGTACACCAGGGCAGCCATCCGGTAATACCTGGGAAGGCAGAGCTGAGGGCTCCATGGGCCCTTGGAAAGGCAGGAGAGGAGCCCCAGGCCCCACCTCCCCAGGTCCCACCTCCCCAGGTCTCCCCACCAGGGCACCGTCTCCTTACCTGCTGTGCACCACGATGGCAGCTTTGGGCAGCCCGGTGGTGCCTGACGTGTAGATGTAGAAGAGTTTATCTGAGGAAACAGGCAGGAGCGGGTGTGAGAGGGGCCAGTGCAAGGCTGGGCACAGAGTCAGACATTGGTAGGTGTGTATCACTTAACACCCACTCCCGGCACACCTACTCCCCAGACATCACTACCTGCTCTAATACCTGCGCTGGCTCCTTCAACACACTCTTCTGAGCCCTCATTCTGTGCCAGGGCCAGGGTGACATCAGTGACTAATATGAGCACAGGCCTTGCCTAGGAGGGAGGTGCCCGCCCAGTGGGACAGGAAGATGAGGCTACTGGAAATGCGAGCACTGTGTGTTGGCAAGCACAGGGCCTGCCAAAGCCTGGCGGCAGCACTGGACACAGGCTCCAGGAAGGGGAGGTAGCTCCAGGGAGGGCTTTCTCAGAGGAGCTGATGCCTGCTATGTGGGAGGTATCAGCTGCAGACAGCGGGGCTCAGAGGCAGCTTTTGCACCAGCAACCCTGTCTTTATCCCCCTAGATCTGAGGACCAGGGACAGTCACGTCATGGTCTCTGTGTGAGGCTCAGTCCCACCAGGCTGGAGGTTCCAGGAGGTCAGGCATGCCACGGGGTGATGCCACATGTTATGCAATAACTCGTGTTACAGGGTGCCCACGGCATGTCAGCCCAAGGCTGGGCACCAGACTCAACCAGCCAGAGGCCCTTCCCTCAAGGAGCTTACAAAAGCACCCAGCACACAAGAGCCACTGATGGCAGAGGTCAAACGATAATGACCCCAGCTCTCCATGGGACCTTTTCCAGCCTTCAAGCATAGGTTCAGTTGCCATCCCCAATTTCACGGCTCTGGGAACCGAGGCTCAGAGAGCAGCTCAGGTGTTCAGGGTCACACAAGGGAAACAGTAGAGCTGGGACATGAACTTGGCCCAGGCTGTGAAACCCCCGGCCCCAGGCCATGCGGCAAGCAGTGAAGTCCACAAGGCAGGCTTGTGGAGCGGAGAAGAAGAGAGGCGAGAGGGTCTGGAAGGCTGCCTGGAGGAGGGGGCAGGGGGCAAGCAGCCCAGAGCAGGGGGAGGATCACAACAGGGGTCTGCCCTGGACGGGCGCTGGGTGACTATGAAAGGGGCTCGCCGAGGGCCTGAGCCCAGCCCACACTCGGACAAGGCAGGCTCCCGGGCTTCATGTGCTCCTGCATGCGTCGGGCATCAGCGAAGGCTGTTCAAGAACTGCCTGCCACTTTCACACACGCCAGCTCACCCAGTCTTCACAGTAAAAGCTGGGGACTGTGGCTCATTTTCCCCGAATGGAAAAGGGATGTGACATGACTCATTCCAGGTCATGTGGCAAGTTTACAGAAGAACCCAGGCCCCGAGGCCCCCGCTCTGTCTCTTGGCCATCTTTGAACCCTTGTGTGGGGGTGAGGGGCTCACCTACGAAGCCCTTGTTGGGACGGCTGGGCTGGTGCTTGGGGGCATCTTCCAGGAGCGGGTCCAGGTGCTTCGTGTGGGTGGGCACCGTGCTGGGCTCCCAGGGACCGGAGCAGAAGAGGTTGAGCGAGGGATCCAAGTTGGCATGGATCTCAAGGACAGCTGCAGGGGAAACAAGACAGATCCACAGGCAGGCCAGGGCACTCCTTCCTCCCCCGGCCCTGTGTTCCAGGGACCTCTACTCATGTCGGGGCTGAGCATGGTGTCAGGGGATGCTGGCTGGGTGTGGCAGAGAGGTGGGTGAAGCGCTTGGGACTTGTTATAAGGAGGATGCTGAGAGAAGCAAGGGCTCCGGCGAGCTGCTGGCTGATCATGTGGCAGGCTCTTTACATGCAGGCTCCTGCTCACACAACTCAGGAAACAGGTACCAGTAACAGCCCATCTTACAGATAGGAACACTGAGGCCCCAAGCACAGCAGGGAGTCACAGCTAGAATGTGCCAGATCTGGGGTTCAAAGCCAGCTCTACCTCACCTCAAGGTTTACGCTTCTATCCACTGTATGATGCGAGTCTGTGGGGGACTGGTTAGGAGGGAGGAGTCGGGGGGCGGTCAGAGGCTGGCAGCCCTCCAGCCTCTTCAGAGGGTGGTGGCCTTCTCTCAGGCTCCCCTGTGCAATACAGATGTCCAGATACTCAGCAACCGGAGCACAGGCCGATCCTGGCCCACTCAGCCATACTTTCTCTTAACTTCTTCCAACCCTCTCACTCTTTCTCTGCTGCCTCCTTCCTCTCCTCATTTCAGCATCTCTGTAACCTCTTCTGCCCATCAGCCCACAACATTAGCCCATTAGTCACAACAGCGTGGGGAGAGAGAATAGGCACACTGGGGTCAAGCCCAAGGTCAAATCTCGGTTCTGTCACCCACTTAACAGCTGTGTGGCTCTGGGTGAGTGCCTCGCGCCACTCTGAACCTCGGTCTCGTTCTCTGTAAAGCCAAGATGACACTCTCTGCTTTCACCAGGCTTTGTGAAGATTAGAGCTGCTTCTGTGAAGCACCGAGCTCAGCACGTGGTCAGTGCCAGCGCGGCAGCCAATCAACATAAGCTCTGAGGCACAGCAAGGAGCGGCTTCTTGCTCCCATTTTACAGGGCAGGTAGGTGAGGCCATGTATGGATGAGAGAGCTGGACTATAAAGAAAGCTGAGCACCAAAGAACTGATGTTTTTGAACTGTGGTGTTAGAAAAGACTCTTGAGAGTCCCTTGGACTGCAAGGAGATCCAACCAGTCCATCCTAAAGGAAATCAGTACTGAATATTCATTGGAAGGACTGAAGCTGAAGCTGAAGCTCCAATACTTTGGCTACCTGATGCGAAGAACTAACTCACTGGAAGACCCTGATGCTGGGAAAGATGGAAGGCGGGAGGAGAAGGGGATGACAGAGGATGAGATGGTTGGATGGCATCACTGACTCGATGGACATGAGTTTGAGTAAGCTCTGGGAGTTGGTGATGGACAGGGAGACCTGGCGTGCTGCAGTCCATGGGGTCGCAAAGAGTCAGACAAGACTGACTGAGTGACTGAACTGATTGAGATGAAGCCAAGTGAGTCACAAGAATGGTTACCATCGTGTCTGAGGGCTCACCTAGCATCAGCTGCTTTGTTAATGCTTCACTCTGTTAAGCACCTCCCTGAAAACGGTGCTGTGGTGAGGAGACTGCGGCAGAGGACTGCCATCTCCCTGGGTCTCCCGGCTCCCGGGCGTTGTGGGGGAAGAGCCCACACCAAGGGCTCATGCCCTTAACCTCTGAGCCACACAGCCTCCCCCAGGGGCTGGAGGTGGGTTGTGACAGTCCCATGGGACTCCCTGCCTGTCCCTTGCCACTTTAGGGCTCACCTGGGGCCATCTCGCTGCCGAAGACGAGGGCCCGGGCCTGGGAGGAGGTCAGGCAGTGGAGCAACGCATCCCGCCGGAGGTTGGTGTTGATGAGCGCCGCCTCCACGCCCAGCTTGGCCATGCCCAGCCACAGACCCACAAACTCGTTGCGGTTCTCCATGAAGAGGGCGACCACATCGCCCGAGGCCAGGCCCTGCGCCTGCAGGAAGTTGGCCACGCTGTTTGAGTAGTCGTCCAGCTGCCGGAAGGTCCAGTGTGTGTCTGTGCCCTCGAAGATCAGGGCTGTCTTGTCCGGGTGGCGCTGGACTGTGGCGGCGAACAGGATGGGCACTGTGCGTCGCTCCCGTAGGTACCGTCGGACCTTGGCCTTCACCCTCAGGAGCACGGTGCCGCCGCTGGGGAAGGGGAGGAGGAGCAAAGGAGCCGTGACTGCCGGACTTAGGAGTAGGGGGTCCCGAGACCCTGGTTTGATCGCTTGCGACACCCCCTTTCCCAGCACCCGTGTGCGGGGCAGCGTTACCTGAAGTGGTTCACTGATGATGCACGACAACACGGGCACCCAGGTGACGACTCCTCCCCACCCGGTACAGAGGAAGACACCAGTGCCCAGCACTTGGCCTGGGCTTCAAGGTGGGGTGACGTGGCAGTGCTGACATTTGTACTTTAGTCCCCTCTGACTCCAGAGTTCAACCCCTATTGCCCTCTAAGCTCTGCTCGGAGTCTGCGGCTCTGTCATGGCCTTCCAAGACTCCAGGGACCAAGCCAAAGTCCAAACTCCTCGTCTTGGACCTGGCACACCCCCGGATCATCCCTCTCCCCCTCACCACTCTGGTAAAAAAGGACAAGTTTGCAATTTGTCCGGTCTCCCTCCCTGTGGGCCCGGCAAGGGTGGGGCTCTGTCCTGCCTCACTATCTTGCTCCTGGACCCCGGTCGGTGCCAGGCAGGGCATTGATGTTCAACAAATGTTTGTGCAACAAGCTTTTGGCAACATCCCCCTACCTTGCCCTGCCACCTCGGACCCCTGAACTCTCCTGGCTCCCCAGCCTCTCAGCCTTTGCTGCTGCCATGCCCTCCGACTGGCACCCCCTGCTTCCACCTCCTGGAGGTGACTCTCAAGCATACCTGCTTCTCCTCTCGGAGGCCTCCTCTGATTTCCCAGGGCCCAGGCCTGAAGCCGTCTCTCTGCTTCACGCCCCCACACCTCTGGGCTGCTACCATCCTTCCTGCGGTGGCCACTCAACACCTCCTTTTGCAATCAGCTCAGATTGACAAACACCGAGCTGCCTGTTCTGGGTGCAGGTCACACTGCTGGGACACTACCATGAGCAAGACAAGACTGCCAGGGGCTCTGTTCGCAGGGCCCTGCTAGCCTGCAGGTTTTCTGTGTCCCCTGCCAGTCTCCCTGACCAGTCTGAGCCTGTCCCAGGTCCAGGACTGCCCTGTCCACTCAACCCCACACCCAGAGTCAGCCCAAGGTCTGGCGCAGAGCAGGTGGCAGGCAGGGTTTCTACAGGATATCCTCCTTGTGGACCATACCTGCCCTTCTTTGTGGAGCAGGTTCTTTGTGGGCATGATTCAGGGTCTGCTCCAGAACCCGTGCCAGCTGGAGGACAGGGACTTCCCCATAGGGTTCCTCTTCACTCTCTCACAAGCTACAGGATCTTCTCGGGACCCCTTACCGAGGTCTCCTCAACATGCCTGGTGTTCAGTGTATGGACCAGGACCCCAAGTCTGCTCCAGGCCAAGGGGCACCAGGTTAGGGAGATACCCTGGGAAGACACTTTGACCGTGGCAATGGAGGTACCATGTACTATTGCAAGGGGAAGGATGCGGAGCAAAGACTGCTCCTTTGGGGCCCAGGTGCTCTGTGCTGGTAAAGGCCATGTGGTCTGGTTTGGGGAAATTAAACCCAGAAGAGTGTAGGAGACCCAGGAAGGGCTGTTCCAAGTACTCACAAGATATCACGCCTGACAGTCTTGATAAAGATTCGGATGAAGCGCCAGCCGCCAGACCCCAGGTAGAGGAAGAACAGGGAGAACCCCACTTGGGTCCAGGGCAGTTTCAGCACCAGCCAGGAGAACAGCAGCACCCCCAACAGAGACGCCCCAAGCAGCATTGTGGCCTGTGGGCACAAGGCAGTCAGTGGACCCAAGTGCCTGGGTCCCCTACCTCCTGGCCCGGGCAGCCAGGCCACTATCGTCTCAGATGGTCACGTGTAGTGAGGTCAGATGGAGTAGGGTAGCTGAGGACTGGATCCCATCCCAGGACAGTCTGGAAGGGTCAGGCTAGAGGCCTGGACTTGAGGTGAGGAGCTGGGTTGTGGGTCAGAGCCTGGTTCTAGCCTCCCAGTCCCATCTCTGCCTAGGACTCTCTGAATGATCTTGGACAAGTCCCTTTCCCACTTTAGTCCTTAGTCTTCCCCTCTGTGCAATGGGTATAATGACCATTGGTCTCAGAGGACAGTCTACTCGCCTGACATCTAGGATCCCAACCAAAATGGCTTGGTATTGACTTAAGTACTTCTGGCTTGACTTCCCACTCAAAGACCTAGAGAGTTTCTGTGGATGATAAGGCCAAGCCACAACACCCAGAGAGGCAGCTTCTTGGGAAGGGGCCTTGCTCAGTCCCTGCCCTTAGGCCTGGGAGCACCATGCCTCTGCTGGCCCACAGGGGGCGATGGAGAAAACAGGTAAGAGCCTGGAGGTGCCAGAGAGGTGATCGCCCAGAGGAGAAAGGTATTGAGAGAAAGAAGGCCTTGAAGGCACCCCCACAAACACACTCAGCAAGCCACTCTGATGACTCTTCGGGAACTGGGGCTTAAGGGAAGAGGAACAGCTGGCAGGGCTGAGATTAGGGCTCTCGGACTCTATTCCTAGCACTTTTCAGACTTGCTCAAGGGACAGCAGACTGGGCTGTTTGCCTTCAGGCTCTCCTAATCCTGGGGAGGGGCTGAAGGTCACGGCTATGAGGTAGCCTGAGATTCTCCAACCAGGATGAAGACATGGTCTGGACCCTTAGACCATCTCCCCTCTCCTCCACACGAAAAGCAAAAACCAGGAGGAGGACTGCACCAGCGCCTCCAACTCCAAAGCCAAAGGTCTCCAAGGTCCCCAGAACTGTGGTCTCCCAGAGTCCGTCAGGGCAGAAGGCAAGAACCCGTCCCGAAAGGCTCAGGGTTGTGGACGAGGAAGGAATGGGATGCCCAGATCGCCCGGAGCCGCGATCCCGGGTCACTACGGATCGCACCGGCCCCTAAAAAGCCGGGGTAACAGAGCGCCCGGCAAGGAGACAGAGCAGTAGGGCGCGCCCCGTTTCCCCTTCCCTCCCGTCCCCAGCCCAAGCCGGTACTGCCACCTCCCCCGGATTCGACAGGGAGCATTCTCTCGCCCGGAGACCCATTGTTCTGGCCCGTGCTCACCTGGCGTCAGCCCCCGCCGCGGGGCACCTTGTCCAGATACGGCCCGCCGGCTGTGGCAGAGTAGGGAACGCGGCGCGCATCAGCCACTCCTGGGCGCGCGGAGCAGGTTCTCAGCAGCGCTTTGCCGGCTTTGCGCCTCGGCTGGCCCGGGCCATTCGGCCGGCCCCGCCCGCCGCCCGGCTCCGCCCGCCCGCGGCGCTCCTCCTCCGCCCGCCTCCCGCCATCCAAACCGGCTGCGCCGGCCGGCAACACCTCCTCCGGCGCCTTGCCCACGAGCGAGCGAGCCGCAGAGCCGGCCGGTGCCGCGCAGCCTCTGAGCGCCCGGCTCCGCCGGATTCAGCCCGCCCCCTACGCGCGCGACGGCCTCGGGCGCGGCGCAGCGCCGCACGCTGGGGATTGTAGTTCGCGCGCCGCGCGCCCCCGCCAGGCCGGGAGGAGACAGAAGGGCTCTTCCTGGACCCCCACTCCCCCCAACTCGTGGGCGCCCGGACGAGGGGGGGAAAACTCCCCCCACCGCCCCCACCGCACCACTGGCGGGGATTCCGGGAATCCGCGCCCAGACACTGACAAACAGTGAGGCAAAGGCCCGGCGCCACACCTAGCAGGGCGCTAAAAGGGCGGGTTTTCAGGCAGAGGTATGCCGGCGCGGGGGAGGACGAGCAACCGGCTCTGTGGCGCAATGGATAGCGCATTGGACTTCTAGCCGGCCTGGGTGTGGTTATTCAAAGGTTGTGGGTTCGAGTCCCACCAGAGTCGAATTTTGACGGCTCTTTCCTCACTTCCATTAGGATATTTTGTGGCCTCCAGTGCCATAAGAAGGAAGGACTGATGCTGAAGCTGAAGCTGAAAAACTCCAATACTTTGGCCATCTGATGCGAAGAAATGACTCATTTGAAAAGACCCTGATCCTGGGAAAGATTGAAGGCGGGAGGAGAAGGGGATGACAGAGGATGAGATTGTTGGATGGCATCACCAACTCTATGGACATGAGTTTGAGTAAACTCCAGGAGGTAGTGATGGCCAGGGAGGCCTGGCGTGTTGCCGTCCATGGGGTCGCAAAGAGTCGGACACGACTGAGCGATTGAAGTGGACTGAACTGAGTGCCATAAGGTTCAGAAACCTCCCCCCACGCTTCTGCAGACCTCAGGCTAGCGCCAGTGCTTCTGGGACGGTAATAAACTTGGCGCCCGGAGTGCTGTGTAGGAACCCTTTGCTATCCTTGCTACCTGAAGCACTCAATATGCCAGCAAATTAGGAAAACTCAGCAGTGCCCACAGAACTGGAAAAGGAGTTTTCATTCCAATCCCAAAGAAAGGTAATGCCAAAGAATGCTCAACTACTGCACAATTGCACTCATCTCACACGCTAGTCAAGAAATGCTCAAAATTCTACAAGCCAGCCTTCAGCAATGTGTACCGTGAACTTCCAGATGTTCAAGCTGGTTTTAGAAAAGGCAGAGGAACCAGAGATCAAATTGCCAACATCCACTGGATCATAGAAAAAGCAAGAGAGTTCCAGAAAAACATCTATTTCTGCTTTATTGACTATGCCAAAGCCTTTGACTGTGTGGATCACAATAAACTGTGGAACATTCTGAAAGAGATGGGAATACCAGAGCACCTGATTTGCCTCTTGAGAAACCTGTACGCAGGTCAGGAAGCAACAGTTTGAACTGGACATGGAACAACAGACTGGTTCCAAATAGGAAAAGGAGTACGTCAAGGCTGTATATTGTCACCCTGCTTATTTAACTTCTATGCAGAGTATATCATAAGAAATGCTGGGCTGGAAGAAGCACAAGCTGGAATCAAGATTGCCGGGAGAAATATCAATAACCTCAGATACGCAGATGACACCACCCTTATGGCAGAAAGTGAAGAGGAACTAAAAGCCTCTTGATGAAAGTGAAAGAGGAGAGTGAAAGAGATGGCTTAAAACTCAACATTCAGAAAACTAAGATCATGGCATCCGTTCCCATCACTTCATGGGAAATAGATGGGGAAACAGTGGAAACAGTGTCAGACTTTATTTTTGGGGGCTCCAAAATCACTGCAGATGGTGACTGCAGCCATGAAATTAAAAGACGCTTACTCCTTGGAAGGAAAGTTATGACCAACCTAGATAGCATATTGAAAAGCAGAGACATCACTTTGCCAACAAAGGTCCGTCTAGTCAAGGCTATGGTTTTTCCTGTGGTCATGTATGGATGTGAGAGTTGGACTGTGAAGAAGGCTGAGCGCCGAAGAATTGATGCTTTTGAACTGTGGTGTTGGAGAAGACTCTTGAGAGTCCCTTGGACTGCAAGGAGATCCAACCAGTCCATTCTGAAGGAGATCAGCCCTGGGATTTCTTTGGAAGGAATGATGCTAAAGCTGAAACTCCAGTACTTTGGCCACCTCATGCAGACAGTTGACTCATTGGAAAAGACTCTGATGCTGGGAGGGATTGGGGGCAGGAGGAGAAGGGGACGACAGAGGATGAGATGGCTGGATGGCATCACCAACTCAATGGACGTGAGTCTGAGTGGACTCCAGGAGTTGGTGATGGACAGGGAGGCCTGGCGTGCTTCGATTCATGGGGTCACAAAGAGTCGGACACGACTGAGCGACTGAACTGACTAAACTAACTACCTTGAAAGCAACCTGGCATACTTGGTAGTAAGTACAAAGGGCACGGACCTGGAGACCTCTATAAATCTTTGGCCCCTGAAGAGTATGACCACATTTGTCGTGGCACCTGCCCAGCCCTGGGCCCCCTGCCAACTTCCCCGCCTTGTGTCACTCTGGACCTCTCAAAACTGGGCTCCTTGATAATGAAACATGTTGGGCATCCACAATTGCCACTTGTCGTTAAATAGATCCCTTAATCCGGAGCGAGGTTCCAGAGGAAGGGGACACATGTATACTTATGGCTGATTCATGTTGATGTTTGTCAGAAATCAACACAATACTGTAAAGCAATTATCCTTCAATTAAAAATAACTAAAGTTTTTTCTTAACTTAAAAAAGATAGATCCCTCCTTAATCCCTTAATTCAGTCCAAGTCTTTAAAAGTGAGGAGGGACAATTTTCAGAGCCTGTTTATAGAAACTAGAAATGAAATTTGGAGATGCAGTACTTGGATGCAATCTCAAAAACGACAGAATGATCTCTGTTTGTTTCCAAGGCAAACCATTCAATATCACAGTAATCCAAGTCTACGCCCCAACCAGTAATGCTGAAGAAGCTGAAGTTGAACGGTTCTGTGAAGACCTACAAGACCTTTTAGAACTAACACCCAAAAAAGATGTCCTTTTCATTATAGGGGACTGGAATGCAAAAGTAGGAAGTCAAGAAACACCTGGAGTAACAGGCAAATTTGGCCTTGGAATATGGAATGAAGCAGGGCAAAGACTAATAGAGTTTTGCCAAGAAAATGCACTGGTCATAACAAACACCCTCTTCCAACAACACAAGAGAAGACTCTATACATGGACATCACCAGATGGTCAACACCAACATCAGATTGATTATATTCTTTGCAGCCAAAGATGGAGAAGCTCTATACAGTCAGCAAAAACAAGACCAGGAGCTGACTGTGACTCAGATCATGAACTCCTATTGCCAAATTCCGGCTTAAATTGAAGAAAGTAGGGAAAACCACTAGACCATTCAGGTATGACCTAAATCAAATCCCTTATGAATATACAGTGGAAGTGAGAAATAGATTTAAGGGCCTAGATCTGATAGACAGAGTGCCTGATGAACTATGGAATGAGGTTCGTGACATTGTACAGGAGACAGGGATCAAGACCATCCCCATGGAAAAGAAATGCAAAAACACAAAATGGCTGTCTGGGGAGGCCTTACAAATAGCTGTGAAAAGAAGAGAAGCGAAAAGCAAAGGAGAAAAGGAAAGATATAAGCATCTGAATGCAGAGTTCCAAAGAATAGCAAGGAGAGATAAGACAGCCTTCTTCAGCGATCAATGCAAAGAAATAGAGGAAAACAACAGAATGGGAAAGACTAGAGATCTCTTCAAGAAAATTAGAGATACCAAGGGAACATTTCATGCAAAGATGGGCTCGATAAAGGACAGAAATGGTATGGACCTAACAGAAGCAGAAGATATTAGGAAGAGGTGGCAAGAATACACAGAAGAACTGTACAAAAAAGATCTTCATGACCCAGATAATCATGATGGTGTGATCACTGACCTAGAGCCAGACATCCTGGAATATGAAGTCAAGTGGGCCTTAGAAAGCATCACTACGAACAAAGCTAGTGGAGGTGATGGAATTCCAGTTGAGCTATTTCAAATCCTGAAAGATGATGCTGTGAAAGTGTTGCACTCAATATGCCAGCAAATTTGGAAAACTCAGCAGGGGCCACAGGACTGGAAAAGGTCAGTTTTCATTCCAATCCCAAAGAAAGGCAATGCCAAAGAATGCTCAAACTACCGCACAATTGCACTCATCTCACATGCTAGTAAAGTAATGCTCAAAATTCTACAAGCCAGCCTTCAGCAATACGTGAACCGTGAACTTCCAGATGTTCAAGCTGGTTTTAGAAAAGGCAGAGGAACCAGAGATCAAATTGCCAACATCCGCTGGATCATGGAAAAAGCAAGAGAGTTCCAGAAAAACATCTATTTCTGCTTTATTGACTATGCCAATGCCTTTGACTGTGTGGATCACAATAAACTGTGGAAAATTCTGAAAGAGGTGGGAATACCAGAGCACCTGATCTGCTTCTTGGGAAACCTGTATGCAGGTCAGGAAGCAACAGTTCGAACTGGACATGGAACAACAGACTGGTTCCAAATAGGAAAAGGAGTACGTCAAGGCTGTATATTGTCACCCTGCTTATTTAACTTCTATGCAGAGTACATCATGAGAAACGCTGGACTGGAAGAAACACAAGCTGGAATCAAGATTGCTGGGAGAAATATCAATAATCTCAGATATGCAGATGACACCACCCTTATGGCAGAAAGTGAAGAGGAACTAAAAAGCCTCTTGAGGAGAGTGAAAAAGTTGGCTTAAAGCTCAACATTCAGAAAATGAAGATCATGGCATCCGGTCCCATCACTTCATGGGAAATAGATGGGGAAACAGTGGAAACAGTGACAGACTTTATTTTTTGGGGCTCCAAAATCACTGCAGATGGTGACTGCAGCCATGAAATTAGAAGACGCTTGCTCCTTGGAAGGAAAGTTATGACCAACCTAGATAGCATATTAAAAAGCAGAGACATCACTTTGCCAACAAAGGTCCATCTAGTCAAGGCTATGGTTTTTCCTGTGGTCATGTATGGATGTGAGAGTTGGACTGTGAAGAAGGCTGAGCGCCGAAGAATTGATGCTTTTGAACTGTGGTGTTGGAGAAGACTCTTGAGAGTCCCTTGGACTGCAAGGAGATCCAACCAGTCCATTCTGAAGGAGATCAGCCCTGGGATTTCTTTGGAAGGAATGATGCTAAAGCTGAAACTCCAGTACTTTGGCCACCTCATGCAGACAGTTGACTCATTGGAAAAGACTCTGATGCTGGGAGGGATTGGGGGCAGGAGGAGAAGGGGACGACAGAGGATGAGATGGCTGGATGGCATCACTGACTCGATGGACGTGAGTCTGCGTGAACTCCAGGAGTTGGTGATGGACAGGGAGGCCTGGCGTGCTTCGATTCATGGGGTCACAAAGAGTCGGACACGACTGAGCGACTGAACTGAACTGATCTTCCTGGTAAGTTAGTGGCTAAGACTCCAAGCTCCTGAAGCAGAGGGCCTGAGTTCGATTACTTGTCAGGGAACTAAAACCTGCATGCTATAAGATCTCGCATGGTGCAAGGAAGATCCTGCATGCTGCAACTGAGACCCAGCATAGCCAAGGTTTTCTTTTTTTGTTTGTTTGTTTTTAATGAAATTTTGGTCTGATAAGTACTTGGATCTATTTCTTTCAGAGTACAGGGTGCATCCTTTTGAGGGACCAAGGTATATAAAAGCACATCTTCCCCCTTGGGTATGACATTCGGGAGGCAGTGTGGTGTAGTGGTTATGGGCCTAGGCTTTGGCATCCAACAGACCTGGATCAGCTTCTCAGTTGAATGTTCAAAGTTTCCTTTTCTTATATGTAAAAATCAAGACATGCTAATAGTGTTCACCGCAGACGGTTGGTTTGGAGCGTCACGGGGGGCATCTGAATTAGCAGTTGACATTTTTATTATTGTAACTTACAGACTTGTTGACCACAAAGCACATACAAAACCTGTACCTGAAGATTACCTCTAATTGTATCCACAGGTCTTAGTGAATAACAGAAGCTCAAATAAATGCTTCTTGAATGAATGACACAGACAGTGAATTGGAGGCCCTGGCCCAGGGGCACTAGTGGTAAAGAACCAGCCTCCCAGTGCAGGTAGACATGAGACAAGGTTGTCCCTCACCATGTGCTCACTCTACTTCAGTCAACACCCACCACACACACGTTACTGTGATGTAGCTTCTTTGCTTTCTAGTCAGACACACCTGAGTTGCCCTCTGGACCAGCTATTCCACACGTGGTGAGGGACAACCTATTCAGAGAAGAAATAATCTCCGTGTACCCACCTCGGTGTGTCCAGATAGGCTATAAGCCACTTTAGGGCAGACTGTCTTGTTCCTCTAGGTCCCCTGGCATCACCCCCGTCAGGCCAGGTACAGCTCTGGCTTCACCAGTGTGTCCAGGTGACACCAATGTGTCACACCACCACCTCTTCCTCCAAATTCTCACTCGCCCACTTTGCATAGGACCTCAGGGGTTGATGTGGCAGTGATCATGTTTACACCTGTGGGTCTGGGTGTGGATAAGGTTGTGGATAAGTCTTCTCTCCCCCTGGAGCCTCCCGTGTGTCCTTGTCAGTAGGATGGCACTAGAGGCATCACGGTCTCTGCCTATGTCCTGCCTCGGGCTGAGTGTGGATCCTGTGAGTTGATGCATGCCAAACTCTCAGAACAGGCCTGGCATGTCCAAGGCCCTCAGCTGCCACCGCTGCTCAATTCTATGAGGCTGGGGTGTCGCTGTCTCAGTGACTAGGGAGCCCTGGTGTTAGGGGAGTGTAATTTCCTCGGTTCTGTCTTGTCACAACAAAAATTTGAAGTGACAGACGTTAAAGCCCTCGGCGCATCACAGCTCTCGGACAGTGTTACAGCGCAGTTTTATTTAGAAAATGAAAATATATCCTTGAGGTGTGAGGGCATGCTGACCCAAAAGACCCAAAGAGAAGAGAGAGAGAGCGTGTGCTGGAGAGAGACCCTCGGCCCTTTGGCTCCTCTTTTTATATGTTTTTTCCTCTCCCTGGGCCTGCCCTATGTAAACTGGGCTAGCCAGAGGTGCTGTTTATTCTACTTGAGGTCCTCACCCTGGTCCTCAGAACTTCCTTTGTTCAATTTTCGCGGGCTTTTCCCTTTCTTGTCTTTTAGCCACCGCCATGCTGGACTCCTTTTTCCTAGTCTAACTGCCTAACGCTGGCATTTGGCAAACACTTAGAAGGCCTTGATGACATGACTGAAGACTAGTGGGATTGTACACCAGGCTACATGAGGAGAAGAGGGCCACGTAGTGGGAGAAGTAACTGGAAAAACCCTGGTGTGCTAGGCTGAGGTGGTTATACTGGGGCAGTGAAGAGCCACTGATGGTTTTTATTTTTTTAATATGTATTTATCTACTTAAACTGTGCCAGGACTTAGTGGCGACACACAGGATCTTTAGTTGTGGCGTGCGATCACTTAGTTGCAGCATGTGGGATCTCCTTCCCTGACTGGGGATCGAATCCAGGTCCCCTGCATTTGGAGCACAGAGTCTTAACCAATGGACCACCAGGGAAGTTCTGGGGGGTTCTTAAGAAGGGCAAGCTGGATGCTGTGGTTTGAAAGACCTGCTGAACTGAGGCTGATCTCACAGCAGGCTCCTTTTCACTGACATGAACCCCCATCTGCCCTGTGTTGGGGAACTAACATCAGCACTTAAATCTCCAGACTTAACAGAGATGGACATCAGAACTCATGTGAAGGAATTAAACCTCCCCTGGGGGCTGGAGTCTGAGGTCAGGAGTGGTGGCCTAGAGAAGCAACCCGATGTTCAAGGAGCAGCAGCTGCATGGGCACAGGAGTGCCGAGAGGAGCTACTTCATGTTCAAGGTCAGGAGGGGTGGCCATGAGGAGATACCCCTCGTCCAAGGTAAGGAGCAGCGGCTGCACATTGCTGGAGCAGCCGTGAGGAGATACCCCAAATCCAAGGTAAGAGAAATCCAAGTAAGATGGTAGGTGTTGCGAGAGGGCATCAGAGGGCAGACACACTGAAACCATAATCACAGAAAACTAGTCAGTCTAATCACACGGACCACAGCCTTGTCTAACTCAATGAAACTAAGCCATGCCCTGTGGGGCCACCCAAGATGGGTGGGTCATGGTGGAGAGGTCTGACAGAATGTGGTCCACTGGAGAAGGGAATGGCAAACCACTTCAGTATTCTTGCCTTGAGAACCCCATGAACAGTATGAAAAGGCAAAATGATAGGATACTGGAAAAGGAACTCCCCAGGTCAGTAGGTGCCCAATATGCTACAGATCAGTGGAGAAATAACTCCAGAAAGAATGAAGGGATGGAGCCAAAGCAAAAACAATACTGGGTTGTGGATGTGACTGGTGATAGAAGCAAGGTCCGATGCTGTAAAGGTCAATATTACATGAGAACCTGGAATGTCAGGTCCATGAATCAAGGCAAATTGGAAGTGGTCAAACAGGAGATGGCAAGAGTGAACGTCGACATTCTAGGAATCAGCAAACTAAAATGGACTGGAATGGGTGAATTTAACTCAGATGACCATTATATCTACTACTGTGGGCAGGAATCCCTTAGAAGAAATGGAGTAGCCATCATGGTCAACAAAAGAGTCTGAAATGCAGTTCAGTTCAGTTCGGTCACTCAGTCGTGTGCGACTATTTGTGACCCCATGAATGGCAGCACGCCAGGCCTCCCTGTCCATCACCAACACCCGGAGTTCACTCAAACTCATGTCCATCGAGTCGGTGATGCCATCCAGCCATCTCATCCTCTGTCGTCCCCTTCTCCTCCTGCCCCCAATCCCTCCCAGCATCAGAGTCTTTTCCAATGAGTCAACTCTTCGCATGAGGTGGCCAAAGTACTGGAGTTTCAGCTTTAGCATCATTCCTTCCAAAGAACACCCAGGACTGATCTCCTTTAGAATGGACTGGTTGGATCTCCTTGCAGTCCAAGGGACTCTCAAGAGTCTTCTCCAACACCACAGTTCAAAAGCATCAATTCTTCAGCACTCAGCTTTCTTCACAGTCCAACTCTCACATCCATACATGACCACAGGAAAAACCATAGCCTTGACTAGACGGACCTTTGTTGGCAAAGTGATATCTCTGCTTTTCAATATGCTATGTAGGTTGGTCATAACTTTTCTTCCAAAGAGTAAGTGTCTTTTAATTTCATGGCTGCAGTCACCATCTGCAGTGATTTTGGAGCCCCAAAATATAAAGTCTGACACTGTTTCCAATGTTTCTCCATCTATTTCCCATGAAGTAATGGGACCAGATGCCATGATCTTCATTTTCTGAATGTTGAGCTTTAAGCCAACATTTTCACTCTCCTCTTTCACTTGGATGCAATCTGAAAAACAACAGAATGATCTCTGTTCGTTTCCAAGGCAAACCATTCAATATCATGGTAATCCAAGCTTATGCCCCAACCAGTAATGCTGAAGAAGCTGAAGTTGAACGGTTCTATGAAGACCTACAAGACCTTTTAGAACTAACACCCCAAAAAGATGTCCTTTTCATTATAGGGGACTGGTAGGCAAAAGTAGGAAGTCAAGAAACACCTGGGGTAACAGGCAAATTTGGCCTTGGAATACGAAATGAAGCAGGGCAAAGGCTAATAGATTTTTACCAAGAAAATGCACTGGTCATAGCAAACACCCTCTTCCAACAACACAAGAGAAGACTCTACACATGGACATCACCAGGTGGTCAACACCGAAATCAGATTGATTATATTCTTTGCAGCCAAAGATGGAGAAGCTCTATACAGTCAGCAAAAACAAGACCGGAAGCTGATTGTGGCTCAGATCATGAACTCCTTATTGCCAAATTCAGACTTAAATTGTAGAAACAAATTTGGAAAACTCAGCAGTGGCCACAGGACTGGAAAAGGTCAGTTTTCATTCCAATCCCAAAGAAAGGCAATGCCAAAGAATGCTCACACTACCACACAATTGCACTCATCTCACACGCTAGTAAAGTAATGCTCAAAATTCTCCAAGCCAGGCTTAAGCAATACATGAACCGTGAACTTCCAGATGTTCAAGCTGGTTTTAGAAAAGCCAGAGGAGCCAGAGATAAAATTGCCAACATCTGCTGGATCGTGGAAAAAGCAAGAGAGTTCCAGAAAAACATCTATTTCTGCTTTATTGACTATGCCAAAGACTTTGACTGTGTGGATCACAATAAACTGTGGGAAATTCTGAAAGAGATGGGAATACCAGACCACCTGATCTGCCTCTTGAGAAGCCTGTATGCAGGTCAGGAAGCAACAGTTAGAACTGGACATGGAACAACAGACTGGTTCCAAATAGGAAAAGGAGTATGTCAAGGCTGCATATTGTCACCCTGCTTATTTAACTTCTATGCAGAGTACATCATGAGAAATGTTGGACTGGAAGAAGCACAAGCTGGAATCAAGATTGCTGGGAGAAATATCAAGAACCTCAGATACTCAGATGACACCACCCTTATGGCAGAAAGTGAAGAGGAACTAAAAGCCTCTTGATGAAGGTGAAAGAGGAGAGTGAAAAAGTTGGCTTAAAGCTCAACATTCAGAAAACGAAGATCATGGCATCCGGTCCCATCACTTCATGGGAAATAGATGGGGAAATAGTGGAAACAGTGACAGACTTTAATTTTGGGGGCTCCAAAATCACTGCAGATGGTGATTACAGCCATGAAATGAAAAGACGCTTACTCCTTGGAAGGAAAGTTATGACCAACCTAGATAGCATATTAAAAAGCAGAGGCATTACTTTGCCAACAAAGGTCCGTCTAGTCAAGGCTATGGTTTTTCCTGTGGTCATGTATGGATGTGAGAGTTGGACTGTGAAGAAAGCTGAGCACCAAAGAATTGATGCTTTTGAACTGTGGTGTTGGAGAAGACTCTTGAGAGTCCCTTGGACTGCAAGGAGATCCAACCAGTCCATTCTGAAGGAGATCAGCCCTGGGATTTCTTTGGAAGGAATGATGCTAAAGCTGAAACTCCAGTACTTTGGCCACCTCATGCGGACAGTTGACTCATTGGAAAAGACTCTGATGCTGGGAGGGATTGGGGGCAGGAGGAGAAGGGGACGACAGAGGATGAGATGGCTGGATGGCATCACTGACTCGATAGACATGAGTCTGGGTGAACTCTGGGAGTTGGTGATGGACAGGGAGGCCTGGAGTGCTGTGATTCATGGGGTCACGAAGAGTCGGACACGACTGAGCAACTGAACTGAACTGAACTGAACTGAGGGAAAACCACTAGACCATTTAGGTATGACCTAAATCAAATCCCTTATGATTATACAGTGGAAGTGAGAAATAGATTTAAGGGACTAGATCTGATAGATAGAGTGCCTGGTGAACTATGGAATGAGGTTCGTGACATTGTACAGGAGACAGGGATCAAGACCATCCCCATGGAAAAGAAATGCAAAAACATAAAATGGCTGTCTGGGGAGGCCTTACAAATAACTGTGAAAAGAAGAGAAGCGAAAAGCAAAGGAGAAAAGGAAAGATATAAGCATCTGAATGCAGAGTTCCAAAGAATAGCAAGGAGAGATAAGAAAGCCTTCTTCAGCAATCAATGCAAAGAAATAGAGGAAAACAACAGAATGGGAAAGACTAGAGATCTCTTCAAGAAAATTAGAGATACCAAGGGAACATTTCATGCAAAGATGGGCTTGATAAAGGACAGAAATGGTATGGACCTAACAGAAGCAGAAGATATTAGGAAGAGGTGGCAAGAATACACAGAAGAACTGTACAAAAAAGATCTTCATGACCCAGATAATCATGATGGTGTGATCACTGACCTAGAGCCAGACATCCTGGAATATGAATTCAAGTGGGCCTTAGAAAGCATCACTACGAACAAAGCTAGTGGAGGTGATGGAATTCCAGTTGAGCTATTTCAAATCCTGAAAGATGATGCTGTGAAAGTGCTGCACTCAATATGCCAGCAAATTTGGAAAACTCAGCAGGGGCCACAAGACTGGAAATGGTCAGTTTTCATTCCAATCCCAAAGAAAGGCAATGCCAAAGAATATTCAAACTACTGCACAATTGCACTCATCTCACATGCTAGTAAAATAATGCTCAAAATCTGCAAGCCAGGTTTCAGCAATACATGAACTGTGAACTTCCAGATGTTCAAGCTGGTTTTAGAAAAGGCAGAGGAACCAGAGATCAAATTGCCAACATCCACTGGATCATCAAAAAAGCAAGAGAGTTCCAAAAAAAACCATCTATTTCTGCTTTATTGACTATGCCAAAGCCTTTGACTGTGTGGATCACAATAAACTGTGGAAAATTCTTCAAGAGATGGGAATACTAGACCACCTGACCTGCTTCTTGGGAAACCTATATGCAGGTCTGGAAGCAACAGTTAGAACTGGACAGGGAACAACAGACTGGTTCCAAATAGGAAAAGGAGTACGTCAAGGCTGTATATTGTCACCCTGCTTATTTAACTTCTATGCAGAGTACATCATGAGAAACGCTGGGTGGAAGAAGCACAAGCTGGAATCAAGATTGGCGGGAGAAATATCAATAATCTCAGATATGCAGATGACACCACCCTTATGGCAGAAAGTGCAGAGGAACTAAAAAGCATCTTGATGAAAGTGAAAGAGGAGAGTGAAAAAGTTGGATTAAAGCTCAACATTTAGAAAACAAAGATTATGGCATCTGGTCCCATCACTTCATGGGAAATAGATGGAGAAACAGTGGAAACAGTGTCAGATTTTATTTTGGGCGCTCCAAAATCACTGCAGATGGTGATTGCAGCAATGAAATTAAAAGACGCCTACTCCTTGGAAGTAGAGTTATGACCAACCTAGCAGCATATTGAAAAGCAGAGACATTACTTTGCCAACAAAGGTCCGTCTAGTCAAGGCTATGGTTTTTCCTGTGGTCATGTATGGATGTGAGAGTTGGACTGTGAAGAAAGCTGAGTGCTGAAGAATTGATGCTTTTGAACTGTGGTGTTGGAGAAGACTCTTGAGAGTCCCTTGGACTGCAAGGAGATCCAACCAGTCCATTTTAAAGGAGATCAGTCCTGGGTGTTCATTGGAAGGACTAATGCTAAAGCTGAAACTCCAAAACTTTGGCCACCTCATGGGAAGAGTTGACTCATTGGAAAAGACTCTGATGCTCACGTGATTGGGGGCAGGAGGAGAAGGGGACGACAGAGGATGAGATGGCTGGATGGCATCACCGACTTGATGGACATGAGTTTGAGTGAACTCCGGGAGTTGGTGATGGACAGGGAGGCCTGGCATGCTGCAATTCATGGGGTCGCAAAGAGCTGGACACGACTCAGCGACTGAACTAAACTGAACTGGGGAGTGGAGTAATTTGGCCTCTGCACAGAGGTGCTTACCCCATAGATGTTCAGCTGTATTTGGCATTAAGACCTTGTAGCTGTGTTAAGTCCTCCTACTTGGAGTGTGTGCAAAGTACCTGTGGCTGGACTGTGGACACAGTGACTTCAGAGGAGGCATCGAAGGGCCTTCATGGGAAATAACAGCTTCCACATGCTAAATTCTTACTCTGTGCTAAAGCATTACACTTGCATGATGGTCCTGTTGTGGGATAGGTCTGTATTCTCCCCATTTTACAGATGAGATAAACAGAGGTTCAAAGGGTGATGTGATTACTACAAGGGTGCAGGGCTGGTTGGTGCCAGGGCCAGATCTGTCTTAAGAGCCTGTGCCCCCCAAACACAGATGGAGGGAAAGGGAGCTTCCCCCTTGGCTACTGGGAGAGGACGCAGGGCCTGCGCATCCCAGGACAGGCTCCATCACACCCCAGCCGTGTGACCCTAGTGCTCAGTCGCATCCAGCTCTGTAGCCTGCCAGGCTCCTATGTCCATGGAATTTTCCAGGCAAGAATAGTGGAGTGGGTTGCCATTTCTTCCTCTAGGAGATCTTCCCAACCCAGGGAGCAAACCTGGGTTTCTTAAGTCTCCTGCATTGGCAAGTGGATTCTTTACCACTGAGCCACCTGGGAAGCCTCAAATTTGAGAACAGTAAAACGTATACTTCTGCTTCATTTACTAACAAGGCTGTATATTGTCCTCCTGTTCATTTAACTTATATGCAGAGTACATCATTCAAAATCCTGGGCTGGATGAATCACAAGCTGGAATCAAGATTGCTGGAAGAAATATAAACAACCTCAGATATGCAGATAACACCATCCTTATGGCAGAAAACGAAGAGGAACTAGAGCCTCTTGATAAGAGTGAAAGAGGAGAGTGAAAAAACCTGGCTTAAAATTCAACATTCAAAAAACTAAGATCATGGCATCTGGTCCCATCACTTCTTAGCAAACAGATGGGGGAAAAGTGGAAGCAATGAGATTTTATTTTCTGGGGCTCACAAACCACTGTGGACAGTGACTGGAGCCATGAAATTAAAAGACACTTGCTCACTGGAAGGAAAGGTTTGTCTGTGACAAACCTAGACAGCATATTAAAAAGCAAAGATATCACTTTGCCAACAGAAGTCCTTATAGTCAAAACTATGGTTTTTCCAGTAGTCATGTATGGATGTGAGAGTTGGACCATAAAGAAGGCTGAGCGCCAAAGAGCGGATGCTTTTGAATTATGGTGCTGGCAAAGACTGTTGAGAGTCCCTTGGACAGAAAGATCAAACCAGTCAATCCTAAGGGAAATCAACCCTGAATACTCATTGGAAGGACTGGTGCTAAAGCTGAAGCTCCATACTTTGGCCACCTGATGCAAAGAGACGACTCATTAGAAAAAGACCCTGATGCTGAGAAAGACTAATGGCAAAAGGAGAAGGGGCAAGTAGAGGATGAAACAGTTAGATAGCATCACTGACTCAATAGACATGAATTTGAGCAAACTCCTGGCGACAGTGAAGGACAGGGAAGCCTGGCGTGCTGCAGTCCATGGAGTCCCAAAGTGTTGGACACAACTTAGCAACTGAACAAGACGTAAAATCCCATTGGCAAGTTATATCATTTCAAAAGCTTTACACACTCAAAATTTTGATAGTTACTGCCAAACTGCTGCTCAAAAAGATAACACTGATTATACTTCTAAGAAATTTCCATTATTTTACATTATAGGCAACTGAGAACATTTTTCACATTGGTTACTAATAAAAACATACAAATGAACCACTCACCAGAAAATCTTCAAATCTCTCAGAAAAATAAAACACTCATAATCATGGAAAGTCTGTTGTGTGTGACCTTAGGGTACTCCCCAGACCTGAGACCCTCACTGCAAAATGCGGTTGTTGTGGGGACTGAATGAGATCTTGCCGGCGGGGTGCTCAGCACCATTACTCCAGCCACGAAGCAGCAAGCCCCAACTGCCAGGCAGGCAGTGGTTCCCAACAGTGAAGAGAAAGGTCACTGCTCTCTGGGAGCACCCAGCTCTAACAAACTAGGTCATCCCCGGGTGTGGTGAGCACCGTAAAGAAAATCCTTGATGAGAGGGCATGAGGGTGAAGAGACAACTTCAGACAGGGTGGTCTGGGAAGCCCCCTTGGAGGTGACGTTTGAGTACCGGTGTGAATGACAAGGAGCTGACCACGTTATGACCTAGGACGTGGTGTTCTCAAAGGTAGGAAGACCACCACCGTGGTTTATCCGGACGAAGGAGGGAAGATTCCGGGCCTCCAGGGCTGCAGGAAGAGCTTAGGATGTTGCAGCTATTCCACTGTCATTTTCTTCCCACCATGAGCTCGAGACCAGGCCCCCTCGCCAGCTCACCCTGGTGCCTGGGGGCCCATCTCTTGAGGGTCGTGAAGGCCCAGGGTCACCAGGCACTGAGTGGCCAGAGTAGGTGAGCTCGCTAGCTGGGCAGAGACCATCTGAGGGTCTGCCCTTCCCCTACAACCATCAACTTTTCCAGACCTCAGGGTGGAGGTGCTCGGGGCCCGGGGAAGCAGCTGGAAGGTCTGGAAAGAGTTAGTGATGCTATCTAACTGTTTCATCCTCCACTTGCCCCTTCTCCTTTTGCCATTAGTCTTTCTCAGCATCAGGGTCTTTTTCTAATGAGTCGGCTCTTTGCATCAGGTGGCCAAAGTATTGGAGCTACAGGGAGCTCACCCCGACCTGCCCCTCTTTCTGTGGAAATTCAAAGCGCTTAGGATGAGGCTTCCCTCTTGAAAAGGCCATGGTTTCAACATAGGCCTCCAGCCTCCCAAACCCTCCCTCTGCCTCTGGGAGCACTGGACTGGGTACATGATGGGTGTGAGGAAGGCTGAGGCACTGGGGTGGCTGTGCCAGCCAGGTCTCCGGACAGTCCCTGACTCCAGCCCTATCTCCGCTCCTACTGTCTCAATGAAATACAGGCGATGGTACCACCTCTGTCCTTGCGTTGCTGGAGGTGTCGACGTGGTAACGCACTGAGGTACGGCCCTAAACCGCAGCCCTTATTATCTACAGGGAGGCTGCAGCACGGAACCAGCCAGGCCGTGTGGCCTGTGTTCTGCTTTCTCCGGACACCTCCCTGCTTACATCTGGGCCTTCCATCTCCCTACCCACACAATGAGGAGCTGGCCTCCAAAACTTCTAAAGACTCTGGGAGTCCTTCTGGCTGTAAATCCCAAGACAGGGCCACCTACCCTTCTGACAATGCTCTTCACCCTGCCTGTCCACACTTCTTGGCTCTGACTTGAGGAAAATGCCTGGCTGCTACTCCAAAGGGAGCCTGTAGTCTCACAGCTGCCTCCTCCCACTGCGAACACAGCAAGAATAGAAGAGCTCCTGCTTGGGCCCCTTCTCTGGGCATCACCTCATGAACCCCCAGAGCAACCCTGGGAGGTGGGGGCCACTTCAATCCCTTCTACTGATGATGCAACAGGTCCACAGAGCGGAAGGGATTGGCCCTAAGTCCCTCTGCTAGAAGGTGGAGGAGGAGTGGGGAATTTGAATCCCAGAGGAGCAGGGAAAAGCAGCAGAAGCTCTGGCTGGAGGGAGTGTCTGCCCTCAGCGCTCGAAGGTCCAAGCCTGCCAGGGTCATGGGTAGCACTGGGAAGAGATGGTAGAAGCAGACTCGGGACCTGATGGGAGACTTTATTCAGACAGCAGAGACCCGCCTCCCCCTCTGCCTCCCTCTTCCTCAGGCCTTGGGAATCAAGGGCAGCCCTTCTCCCTGTGAAGACTCCCCCAGGCTGGCACCCAGAGAACGCTGGCAGGCAGGGAGGGGTCGGGCACATGGGTTGTGGACTTGAGCAATCCCTGAGCACTCGGGGTTCACTTCTGGCTCCCCCAGGAGCTCCACTGGCTGCTCCCTCTGATAAATTATGATGAGTGACGTCCAAGGGTCAGAGTTCACAGAGGAACCTGGGTGCTGGCACAGATGTGCTCCACCCCCGGGGGAAGCGGGGGGTGGGGCGGGGCCTCAGGCACTCGGGGTCTACACCAGGCCCTCCACACGCAGGGGTGGCTCCGTGATGCCCAGCTCCTGCCGCAGAGCCTGCAGGGGCTGTTCCCAGCGCCGCTCGTAGTACACGTTGAGGACACATGGGGCTCTGCGGCCATTCTCAACTGCCCATGGGATCAGCTCCGAGATCAGCAATTGCAGGCTCCTGTGGGGCCACAGAGGAGAGAGAAGACAGAGGACCCGGGGTCCTGAGCGCGCGGGGCACGCCACCTGCCCTGAGCCGACGGGCGTGTCCTCAGTTAATCCGCACACAGACAAGAGGAGGCAGTTCCCAGCCCCACTTTTCAGATGAGGAAGCAGAAGCTCAGTGAGGTAAAAGCCCTGTGCTCAAAGCCACACATTTTGAACACACCAAAGCCCAGCTTTAAATCGAGGGCTCCCCCACCTCCAGAAACTAATGCCAGACTGCATCCCCAGGAACCCGCACCCCCCACCCCCGGCCCCAGGTTTCCTGACCCAGCTGTTCTCGCTTGATAACTGGGGCCTGGCCCGAGAAACCCTCAAGTTCTATGAAGCGTCCAGGCTTCACGAGGCCTCATCCTGGAGCCCCTGCACCGGGCCACGTTCACGCTCTGCCCCAGCCCTCCCGTCCTGGCTTCCTGAGATCCACTGGGGCTGCTCAGAAAGGCTGGGGGCTCTTCCCATTTCCTGGAGCCCTGCACCTTCCCCCGACCCCTCAGCACTTGAGAACTTACTGGGCGTTGAGTCGGATCGGTCCAAAGAGTGCACTCAGGACGCACATGGGCAGGCCGGTCTGGACAGCCTCAAACCATTTCACCACGATCTCCCCTGGCAGGCAGGGTGGGGAAGTGAGTGAGAAGAGAGGATGGGCCGGGGGAGGAGAGGCCAGTGATGCTCAGGACATGGTGAGGCATCTGCTCCGCTCCGATCTCTACCGAGGGGGTCAGCAGTGCCCAGTCCCGGCCTGTGCTGGTCCTTGGGGCACTTGGCTTGGGGTTGGGGGAAGAGGGTCCAAGAAAGAGCAGGAGGAGGCAAGGGCTGGAAAGGAAGCTTGGGGTCAGGATGCGGGACTCCAAAAGCCAGGCTGAGGAGTCCAGGCCTCCGGGAACAGCTGAGGGTTTCAGAGCGCGGGGAGCCCAGGTGTCTGGCCGCTGCCACGTCAGTGTAGGAGCTGTCAGAGGCACTGGGGTGGAGGATGGGGATGTGTGGCCCAGATACACCATGATGTTTGGGTAAAGCGAAAAATGAGGCACCAGGTCAACTAACTGGTGAGCAGCTGAAACAGGTGTGCCCTGACCTGGCCTTGCAGATAGACCGGGAGACAGGCTGAATGGAGGGCCCGGCCCCACCCAGGCCCCTCACTGGGTATGCTCCGCCCCACCCCCACTCTGGAAGCATCCAGGGGCTTTCGGTTGGCCAGCACTCACCCAGGATGTTGGTGGGCATGCCCAGCAGGGTGTGGAGCATGTCATGGATCTCCCGGTACCGCTGGATCACGTATGCCAGCTCTTCATCGTCCACGAAGCGGGTGGGTGCGCGGGTGTCTGGGGAGACCCTCTGATGATCATGAAAGTGAAATTGCTCAGTCGTGTCCGACTCTTTGCGACCCCATGGCCTGTAGCCTGCCAGGCTTCTTCATCCATGGGATTTTCCAGGCCAAGAATACTGGAGTGGGTTGCCATTTCCTTCTCCAGGGGAATCTTTCAGACCTAGGGATCAAACCCGGGTCTCCTGCATTGCAGGCAGATTCTTTACTGTCTGAGCCACTGGGGAAGCCCCCTGACAACCACGAGCCCTCCCTAGACCCCTTCCTCGTGGTTCCCGGGGTCCAATTTTCCAGCCTCCCCTCGACTCTCAACCACGCCACTAAATTCACACCCCACCAGAACTATCTCCGGACTTCAGGTCTGTCTGCACCTGCTGACAGGGGAGTCTGCAGGCAGGGAATATAGGGGGCGCCCCCTTGGTCTACCCCAACTCACACAGGATGTACAGCCCCTGCTGAATCTCAGAAACCCCTGGCGGGAAGAGGGAAGCAGGAGGTGTTTACTGATATATATAGTTTCAGTTTTCACAAGATGAAAAGCCCCAGCGATTGGTCTCACAACAGTGTGACTAGACTTCACACTCTACTGAACTGCCCATTTAGAGACGGTGAACGTAGTAAATCTTATGGTGGTGGCTTTTTTTTTTTTGAACCACAACTGGAAATAAAATGAAGGGGGGAAGCAAAGAAGCACCCAAGGCCCCCACTTCTTCAGATGAGCTGCTCCCAGCCTAGGGTGCTCTTGCACCTTGACAATTCCTACCTGTCCTTTACAACCTGGCTTAAGTGTCCCTTCTGCAGGAGGCTACCCCTGACCTTCAGACAGATCAGGTCCACGTTACGGTCTCTTATAGCACCTGGTACTTTTTTGTGGCACCTGACATGACTGTGTCGTGCTGTTTGGTGCACGTGATCGTTAATGTCTCTCGTTCACACCAGCACTGTCGGGTACAGCAGCCAATCGTGGCAGCCACCAAGGCTTGAATGTGACAAGTGCCAACTGACATGTGCTGCATGTGTGAAATACACACTGGAGCTCCAAGACTCAGCATGACAAGAATAATGTGAAATCTCATAATTTTATAGTATCGATTACATACAGAAATGGTATTTTAGCACACGAAAACAAGATATGTTATTAAAAGTAATTCTACCTGTTTTTATTTTGTTTATCTGATGGCAGCAGATTCTAAATTCCCTTCATGGTGTGCGTGCTATCGCCGCCAACAGAGCCGCAGCAGCTGGTCAGCAGCCCAGGACCGGGCTCTCTTGTTCTGTCTCCAAGGCCTGGGAATCAACCTCCTGTAAATGCAGGAGTAAAAGGCCAGCCCCAGGCACTTTCTGACCCCAGGCAGGGATAGCAACTGTCCTTCTGTTTCCGCCCACTGCCTCTCCGAGTTCTCAGCCGCACCATGCAGAGTAGGTCTTCCTAGTTTCAGAGCATGAGCTCAGCCTGTCCAGAGGTCAAGGGATTTGGTGTCTTTATTTTGGGGGCTGCTAGCCCAATGCCACGGTCTGTGTTTGTGACTTCATTGGGTCCCTGGTTCTAATTTCTTCTATAGAGTTCTATCTGCTGTGCGAAGCTGAAGGTGGTCAGTGACGGCTGGCACCTACTGTGTTCCAGCACCGTATGAAGTCCTCTGTACAGACTGTCATGCCACGTCCTGAGGCCACCTGGGAGGAGATATTGCTATCAGCCTCAGATACAGATAAGAAAAAAAGGAGAGATAAAGTAACTTTGTCAGAGATCACACAGCTAATCAAGTGGCTGAGTCAGGATTCCGAACACAGCCTGCTGGATTCCAAAGCCTTAACATCCATTATTAATCAGCCATATAAGTGCCCTGGAAGTTAAACATGAGGTTTCCTTACCTCAGATAAAGAGTCTGAGGCTCAGAGGTCAAGTGATTTGCCCAGAGCTTTAAAGATGGAAAGAAAGGCTAGCAGCCAGTCTCAGGGAAGGTGGCCTGACCTTGCCCTTTGGTCTACACCCCCACTGAGACAAAGGTGGCCCTTACATCCTGTGGGCTGCCAGGTTTCCATACTCGAGACGTCTCACAACCTCCAGGGCTGTTACTTAAGGCCGTGGCTGAGCAAGGTGCCCAGGGAGGCCTTGGCAGTCCCATCCCCTCTACAACAATAGGACAAAAGGCTCTGGGGGCTTCAGGAGAATATCCTTTTCTGGGTGGCACCTGGGGCAGGTCACCCTGGTGGATTTCCCATTGAGGAAATAAACTTGCATCTTGGTGAAATTTCTGGGTGATGGTATAAAATGGGGCGTGGGCAATAGGGAGCAGTACAGGAGAGGATAGGAAGATGATTATTTTCTCAGGGACAATAATCTAAAGCAGACGTTCTCAACCATCTACCCGGGGATAGCTGCAGTGTCTGGAGCCATTTAAGGTGGTCACAACTTAGTGGGGCAAGTGCTACTGGAATCTAGTATGTAGAAGCCAGGGATGTTTCCTACAACGCACAGCGCTGCCCTACAACAAACAATTCTCCAGCCCCAAAAGTCAACAGTGGCAAGGTTGAAAAACCCAGCTCGAGAGCAATCTTTGCTCACTCTTTCACCTCCTCCAGCCTGGTTGGCTCCTGCAGCTGGACTGGATGGCGACCTGACACAGGTGCTCTGATGAGAAGTGGATGTGCTGGGGAGCAGGGAAGGGTAGGAACAGGGACTCTGCCCTGCTGTATCCTAAGGTCCTTTTATAAAGCAGATCATGTTACTACCTGGCTCTAAACTTCAATGACTTCCTATTGCTTCTATTACAAAATACAGACTTTGTCTCTAAGCAGATAGGGTAAGGGGCCCATGGAGAAAGAGAACCAGGCATGACATTCTTCTCATTAGAGAAGCCATTTTGACCTAAGTCAACTTGGGATCTAAGCCTGGACACAATGCTTGCCCTTCAAAATGTCTCAGTAATTAATGATCTTAAAGGAATAAAGGGATGCAGGAACAGAGGAAAAGCAGTCAAGAAACAATGAAAGAGAAGGGAAAGTGTTAGTTGCTCAGTCATGTCCGACTCTTTGTGACCCCACAGACTGTAGCTCCCTAGGCTGGGGAGAACTTACAAATAGCTGTGAAAAGAAGAGAAGCGAAAAGCAAATAAGAAAAGGAAAGATATAAACATCTGAATGCAGAGTTCCAAAGAATAGCAAGGAGAGATAAGAAAGCCTTCTTCAGCGATCAATGCAAAGAAATAGAGGAAAACAACAGAATGGGAAAGACTAGAGATCTCTTCAAGAAAATCAGAGATACCAAAGGAACATTTCATGCAAAGATGGGCTCGATAAAGGACAGAGATGGTACGGACCTAACAGAAGCAGAAGATATTAAGAAGAGGTGGCAAGAATACACAGAACTGTACAAAAAAGATCTTCACGACCCAGATAATCACGATGGTGTGATCACTCACCTAGAGCCAGACATCCTGGAATGTGAAGTCAAGTGGGCCTTAGAAAGTATCACTACGAACAAAGCCAGTGGAGGTGACAGAATTCCAGTTGAGCTATTCCAAATCTTGAAAGATGATGCTGTGAAAGTGCTGCACTCAATATACCAGCAAATTTGGAAAACTCAGCAGTGGCCACAGGACTGGAAAAGGTCAGTTTTCATTCCAATCCCAAAGAAAGGCAATGCCAAAGAATGCTCAAACTACCACACAGTTGCACTCATCTCACATGCTAGTAAAGTAATGCTCAAAATTCTGCAAGCCAGGCTTCAGCAATATGTGAACCGTGAACTTCCTGATGTTCAAGCTGGTTTTAGAAAAGGCAGAGGAACCAGAGATCAAATTGCCAACATCCGCTGGATCATGGAAAAAGCAAGAGAGTTCCAGAAAAACATCTATTTCTGCTTTATTGTCTATGCCAAAGCTTTTGACCGTGTGGATCACAATAAACCGTGGAAAATTCTGAAAGAGATGGGAATACCAGACCACCTGACCTGCCTCTTGAGAAATCTGTATGCAGGTCAGGAAGCAACAGTTCGAACTGGACATGGAACAACAGACTGGTTCCAAATAGGAAAAGGAGTACGTCAAGGCTGTATATTGTCACCCTGCTTATTTAACTTCTATGCAGAGTACATCATGAGAAACGCTGGACTGGAAGAAACACAAGCTGGAATCAAGATTGCCGGGAGAAATATCAATAACCTCAGATATGCAGATGACACCACCCTTATGGCAGAAAGTGAAGAGGAACTAAAAAGCCTCTTGATGAAAGTGAAAGAGGAGAGTGAAAAAGTTGGCTTAAAGCTCAACATTCAGAAAACGAAGATCATGGCATTTGGTCCCATTACTTCATGGGAAATAGATGGGGAAAGAGTGGAAACAGTGACAGACTTTATTTTTCTGGGCTCCAAAATCACTGCAGATGGTGACTGCAGCCATGAAATTAAAAGACGCTTACTCCTTGGAAGAAAAGTTATGACCAACCTAGATAGCATATTAAAAAGCAGAGACATTACTTTGCCAACAAAGGTCCGTCTAGTCAAGGCTATGGTTTTTCCTGTGGTCATGTATGGATGTGAGAGTTGGACTGTGAAGAAAGCTGAGTGTCGAAGAATTGATGCTTTTCAACTGTGGTGTTGGAGAAGACTCTTGAGAGTCCCTTGGACTGCAAGGAGATCCAACCAGTCCATTGTGAAGGAGATCAGCCCTGGGATTTCTTTGGAAGGAATGATGCTAAAGCTGAAACTCCAGTACTTTGGCCACCTCATGCGACGAGTTGACTCATTGGAAAAGACTCTGATGCTGGGAGGGATTGGGAGCAAGAGAAGGGGACGACAGAGGATGAGATGGCTGGATGGCATCACTGACTCGATGGACGTGAGTCTGAGTGAACTCTGGGAGTTGGTGATGGACAGGGAGGCCTGGTGTGCTGCGATTCATGGGGTCTCAAAGAGTGGGACACGACTGAGAGACTGATCTGATCTGAGGCTCCTCTGTCCATGGGATTCTCCAGGCAAGAATACTGGAGTAGGTTGCCATTTCCTTCTCCAGGGGATCTTCCCAACCCAGGGATTGAATCTGGCTTTCCTACACTGTAGGCAGACTTCTTACTGTCTGAGCCATCAGGAGATAACAGTTCAATGAGAAAATAGTCCCAGTTCCACCTCAAAGAATATACATTAACAATCTGATATGTATCTTTACACTGTTCTATAGGAACTAAGGCCTCCACCCAGGTGGAGGGTGGTATCTACATGCTAAGATTCCAGACTAGTTAAAACCTAAGATATGACGATGTTGACCTTCTCTGACTCTCCTGATATCAATCAACTAAGACTTGGACCCTGTTGACCTTTGTCCCAATTCTATGCTGAATTCTCTGCTCAAGATCTGATAGAGTGCCTGAAGAACTATGGATACAGGTTCGTGACACTATACAGGGGGCAGTGATCAAAACAATCCCCAAGGAAAAGAAATGCAAAAAGGCAAAATGATTGTCTGAGGAGTCCTTACAAATAGCTGAGAAAAGAGAAGTGATAGTCAAAGGGGAAAAGGAGAGATATACCGACTTGAATGCAGAGTTCCAAAAAATAACAAGGAGAGAGAATCACTTGCTCAATGATCAATGCAAAGAAATAGAGGAAACAATAGAATGGGAAAGACTAGAGAGATCTTGTCAAGAAAATTAGAGATACCAAGGGAACATTTCATGCAAAGATGGGCTCAATAAAGGACAGAAACAGTATGGAACTAAAAGAAGTAGAAGATATCAAGAAGAGGTGGCAAGAATACACAGAATTATACAAAAAATCTTAATGACCCAGATAACTACCATGGTGTGATCACTCACCTAGAGCCAGACATCCTAGAATGCAAAGTCAAGTGGGCCTTAGGAAGCGTCACTATGAACAAAGCTAGTGGAGGTGATGGAATTCCAGCTGAGCTATTTCAAATCCTGAAAGATGATGCTGTGAAAGTGCTGCACTCAATATGCCAGCAAATTTGGAAAACTCAGCAGTGGCCACAGGACTAGAAAAGGTCAGTTTTCATTCCAACCCCAAAGAAAGGCAATGCCAAAGGATGTTCAAACTACTGCACAATTGCACTCATTTCACACGCTAGCAAAGTAATGCTCAAAATTCTCCAAGCTAGGCTTCAACAGTATGTGAACTGAGAACTTCCAGATGTTCAAGCTGGATTTAGAAAAAGCAGAGGAACCAGAGATCAAATTGGCAACATCAGTTGGATCACAGAAAAAGCAAGAGAATTCAGAAAAATATCTACCTCTGCTTCATTGACTGTGCTAAAGCCTTTGACTGTGTAGATCACAACAAACGAAAATTCTTCAAGAGATAGGAATACCAGACCAGCTTATCTGCCTCTTGAGAAATCTGTATGCAGGTCAAGAAAGAACAGCTAGAACTGGACATGGAACAACAAAATTGGGAAAAGAGTATGTCAAGGCTGTATACTGTCACCCTGCTTATTTAACTGATATGCACAGTTCAGTTCAGTTGCTCATTCATGTTCGACTCTGTGACCCCAAGGACTGTAGCATGCCAGTCTTCCCTGTCCATCACCAACTCCCAGAGTTTGCAAGAGTATATGCAGAGTACATCATGTGAAATGCCAGGCTGGATGAAGCAGAAGCTGGAATCAAGATTGCCAGGAGAAATATCAATAACCTCAGATATGCAGATGACATCACCATTATGGCAGAAAGCGAAGAGAAACTAAAGAGCCTCTTGGTGAAGGTGAAAGAGGAGAGTGAAAGAGCTGGCTTAAAATTCAACATTCAGAAAATGAAGATCATGGCATCTGGTCCCATCACCTCAAGGCAAATAGATGGGGAAACAATGGAAAAAGTGAGACTTTTATTTTCTTGGGCTCCAATATCACTGCAGATGGTGACTGCAGCCATGAAATTAAAAGATGGTTACTCCTTGGAAGAAAAGCTATGATAAACCTAGACAGCATACTTAAAAGCAGAGACGTTACTTTGCCAACAAAGGTCCATCTAGTCAAAGCTATGGTTCTTCCAGTGATTATGCGTGTGAGAGTTGAACCATAAAGAAAGCTGAGCACCGAAGAATTTATGATTTTGAACCGTGGTGTTGGAGAAGACTCTTGAGAGTCCCTTGGACTGCAAGGAGATCAAACCAGTCAATCCTCAAAGAAATCCGTCCTGAATATTCATTGGAAGGACTGATGCTGAAGCTGAAGCTCCAATCCTTTGGCCACCTGATGCAAGGAGCTGACTCAGTAGAAAAGATCCTGGTGCTGGGAATGATTGAAGGCAGGAGGAGAAAGGGATGACAGAGGAGGAGATGGTTGGATGGCATCACCAACTCAGTAAACATGAGTTTAAGCAAGCTCTAGGAGTTGGTGATGGACAGGGAAGCCTGGCGTGCTGCAGTCCATGGAGTTGCAAAGAGTCGGACACAACTGAGCGACTGAACTGAACTGGGCTGTAACCCACCAGGCTCCTCTGTCTATGGAATTCTGAACTACAACAAGCCCCTTCATGAATATGAATATACTGTTAGCTTAAAGTTTCCCCAGTTTTGCTGTTAACAGACAATGCTTTGGGAAAGATCCCTGGTCTTCTCCATGCATGCACGCATGCATGCTGAGTCGCTTCAGTTGTGTCCGATTCTGTGTGACCCCATGGACAGCAGCCCACCAGCTCCTCTGTCCAAGGGATTCTCTAGGCAAGAATACTGGAGTGGGTTGCCACTGCCTTCTCCGATACACACTGCAAGTAATAAATCCTTCCTTCTCCTGATCTTTGGTTTGGTTGTATCTTCGGGCTCAACACCCACCAAGAAATGGCTTTGGGGGTAACCCAGTTTCGGGGTAATACTTCCTGTGGTGTGCAGGGCCTGGCTGAGCTAGGCTGACCTCCCAGCCTACTGGGGGCCTCCCCACAACTCATTCCTCTGAAGCTATACTGGCCACATGGATCAGTTTTCCTTGTCCTAAACACACATAGCCTGGTACTCGCCAGCTCCTCCACTCAGAATGCTCTTCCCCAGTTCTCCTCAGAACTGACTCCTCCTCAGCCTCCTGGAAATCTCCACCCCTTCCCCAAAATGGTTGCAATAATCCTCCCACTCATTAGCCTATG
The DNA here is from genome assembly GCF_029407905.1 of Bubalus kerabau. Classification (NCBI taxonomy): domain Eukaryota; kingdom Metazoa; phylum Chordata; class Mammalia; order Artiodactyla; family Bovidae; genus Bubalus; species Bubalus kerabau. The sequence continues at coordinate 101,744,435 of NC_073634.1, read as the reverse complement.
AAATTATCCAGCCTGTAAAAGAACGAAGTCTGCCACATTTAGAGGCCACCACTCTCGCCTTCTGCGGTGGCTCACACTCTGCCTGTGAAGTGAGTTTCTCTCTGAATAAATCCACTTCTTACCACTTTGCCTCTCAATTGTCTGTAATGAGACATCAAGAACCTGAGCTTCACAACTGTGGGTTTTGGCTGGGTTCAAGTCCTAGCCTGAGTGCTTCCCTGGTGGCTCAGAGGTTAAAGTGTCCACCTGCAATGCGGGAGACCTGGGTTCGATCCCTGGGTTGGGAAGATCCCCTGGAGAAGGAAATGGCACCCCGCTCCAGCATTCTTGCCCGGAGAATCCCATGGACAGAGGAGCCTGGTGAGCTACAGTCCACGGGGTCGCAAAGAGTCGGACACGGCTGAGCAACTTCACTTTCTTTCACTTCCTAGTCTGAGGTACACAGTGTTTCGGCAGGGCCTCCTATGACCACCCTGTGGGAAGGGGCCACCAGCCACCCTGACCCCACCTTTGCCCTCTATTGGGTAGACTGGCGTCCTCACAGCAGCACCTGCGAGAACAGAAGCCCCAAAGGACAGGTGCTTTCCTGGTTTGATTCACTGTGTCCCAGCTGCTGAGGACACTGGTGTGATTTTTCTTCTTTTGGCTGCACTGTGAGGCATGCAGGATCTTAGTTCCCTAACCGGGCACTGAACTGGAAGGCAGCCACTGGAAGGCAGCCACTGGACCACGGGAAAAGTCCCATCTGGTATGTTTTAAGTACTAAATAAATTTTTGCCTGAATTTTCATATTGAAGTTTTCTTCTTTTACTACTTTATGGTCTACCCGTCCCCCACTAGAATATTAGTTCCATGAGGGCAAGACCTTGTCTAAGTTGCCACACTTGGATCAGTGGATGGCGCATGACTGATTCTGAAGAAATGAATGAGTTCCTCAGTAGTTGGGGGTCCTGACCCCCTAGTCCGTGTCCTCTCTGGCTGGGGTTGGAGAGTGTCACAACTTGTCACACCGAAGTGGCACACTGTCTCTACAACAGGGGACACAATGTGATAGTTAAGAGCATAATCCTGATTTGAATATTGCCTCCATTAATACTGGCCTGTGAAATCAGCAAGTTGCTTAACCTCTCTGAGCCTTAGTTTCCTCATCGTGGCCGAGTTGTTGGGGTGGAATTCAGTGAGATCACATGTGAACCTGCCATGGGGCACTCAGTAGAGGTTAGTAAGTGCAGGGCAGTGTAATTGCTTGGAGCAATGTTCCTGGCCCACGTGCCTGTACCACAGAAAATGCCAATGCCTTGGCACAAGAGACTGCAAGGCAGTGCTGCCCATGGTGGAAGCACAGGCCCCTCGTTCCTCAGGACATTACTCATGTGCCATTCATCTGCCCCCCCTGGTGACTGCCAAATGCACAGAAGCTGGAGACTCACATTCACATCCAGGAAATGGAGATACGCGTAGCCAAAGGAGCCCTCGGGCAGACTCCGGAGCTTGCCCATGTCGAGAGTGGACAGTGAGATCCGGGGACGCTCCCTGTGAAGCAGAAGGCAGGACTCAGATACTGGGAAGGCACCAGCAAAGGCAGGTGAAAGGTCCAGCTAGATTAAGGGTGTGAGAGGTGAAGGGGCAGAGGGCAGCAACGGGGTCAAGTCCTAATGGAGCCTCTACTACTGGCCAGGCCAGTGGCAGGGACTGAAGAGACTACCACAAGCTAAGGCTGTGGTTCCTGCCTTAGGTAAACAGGCCTCAGATGTGATCTGGGTATTCACACAGGGCACTGCAGGGGTGCGGGTTACAGGCAGCATATGCTATGGGACGTTAGTGAAGGCACAAGGGCCCTGTTGTTGGAACAGGGCTGAGGCCACCATACTGCACTGTCCAGAGGTCATCAGAGTTGTCTATGTGAATGACAGCCATGGAGCTGGGCAGTGCCCAGCCTGTGCAACCATCCATGGCCATGGTATCAAGAAGAGTTCCCTAGAGGAACACCATGTGATTCCAGAGAAATCAGAATCCCCAAAGAATGCCCTCAATCCCCCAGGCAGAGCTGGGACCTACTGCAGGATCTGGGCACCCTCTGGATCTCTCTTCATCTGGTCCCTGAGGACCTTCAGGGTACGGCGTCCTGTGGTCTCTCCCAGAACTGCAACCATGTCTGAAAGGAAAAAAAATGGGGACAAATGGAGGCTATGATCTTAGGTAAATTATCTGACCTGGTCTAAACCTTAATTTCATATATGATAAGAGTATCTAGCTCTTAGTTATGAAGATTCAAGTTAAACAGTGAATCACCTGACACCCAGTAAAGCTCAGTACAGCTACAGTTATTCCTGTTATCAGTCTAATGGGGTGAGGTGGCTGTAGCTAGCACCAGGTTCCAAAGAATTAATAAATCACTTTCACATCCATCATCAGGACAGAATGTCACGTCTCTGTGGATGGATAGACTCTGGTATCAGACAGTGCTCGGTTCGAGCCCCATTTTGATCACTATGTAGGTGACTGTGTGCAAACTGCTTCACGTTTCCAATCTTCAGTGTCCTAATATGTGAAGTGCAGGTAATACCTTTCTTTTAGGGTTAATGTTAAAAGTCAAGAAGGTTACACATATAGAACACTTAACACAGTGAACAAGTAAAATAAGGGCTCAGTGAGCAGTCAGCATTATCATTTTTACTGGAAAGAATAACAGTGCTTTCAGGTCTAAGAATCCTAGAGGGCATGAGGAAAACACTGTAGGATCCCAAAGTGTCCCATTAAAACATTCAGCAAACATTTATCGAGCATTTATTATGTGCCATGCACGATCCCAAATGCTAACTGGATGTTATCATTTGATGGGTGCTCATAAATTATCTAGTCCAGAGGTTCTTAGTGTGTCTGGGTAACAGAATCTCCCAGGAAGCAGTTTAAAAAGGCAGAAGCTCAGATCCCACTTCCCTTCCATCCTCCCCTACCCACTCCTGGCAGATTCCAATTGTGTAAATTTAGGGTGGGACCCTGGCATCTACATTTTTATGAATGTTGCGGATGATTATGACTTGCAGCCAGGTTTGGGTACCCTGGCCTAGTCTAATCTACAGTTAACCAAGCAAACGCGGAGGCTTTGACAATGGCTGACAATGGCCTGGACCTGCCGGGCTTTCAAGGCAAGGGCACACCGGGCCCCGGACCCCCGTTGTTGTTCAGTCGCTCAGTCCTGTCCGACTCTTAGAGACCTCATGGACTGCAACAGGCCAGCCTTACCTGTCCTTCACTATCTCCTGCAGTTTGCTCAAACTCATGTCCATTGAGTCGGTGATGCCATGCAACCATCTCATCCTCTGTGCCCCGCTTCTCTTCCTGCCTTCAATCTTTCCCAGCATCGGGGTCTTTTCCAATGAGTTGGCTCTTCGCATCAGGTGGCCAAAGCACTGGAGCTTCAGCATCACTCCAGATCCCTAGTTGCCCCCAATAAAGCACCTGCGGCGCGGGTTGCCTTACCGTGGCGATAGGGATCGTAGAGCGCCATCCCGGCAGAGCCGGCGGCCAGCAGCACCTTCTGCAGCAGGGAGGTGGGGATGTGTTCGGGGTAGAGCAGGCCGGCGCCATGGCTCACGGCTCTGAAGGGAACACCTGCGGGGCAAGAAAACAGCCGCGCGGTCAAAAGAGCGGAGCGGGGCACGTCCCCGGCCCTCCTTCCCGGGCCCCGGCCGCTTGCCTGCAGGAGGGCCGGGACTGCCCGGGAAGGCGCAGAGCGGGCGCAGGACCCCGCGCAGCAGCGTCGCCATGGCAGCGGGCACCGTCAGACGTCCTGGTGGGGGATGAGCGGGGCAAGGCCGACTCCACCCCCCCCAACCCGCCCTCAAACTTCTCTGGCGACGGCGCGCCGGAGAAGTCAAAAGGACTCGAGCCCTACTACGCTGAGTGGGGAGGGCCTTTTGGGCGGGAAAAATAGCACGGACAGGAAAAGTCTCTCACTAAGCATGAGAAAACCTAGGCAACCCCTTTGTCACCTACACCCACGGATATAAAATCCTCCTCATTTCACCTCACCTCCAAGAGAGGTCTCCAAGTAAGCCTCGCCACGTTTGGGGTTCAGCACCGGACCCTACGTCCTTCTCCTTCGTACGTTTTCCCCCCGAGGACAATAAGAATCGAACCTCTTCCGGCCGTGAAACATGGCGGCGCCCATTGGTAATTGCACATTTAGGGGCGGGACCATACAGCACTTCCGTCCGCTTTCAACTGTTCGGCGAGCTCCGGTCTCGCGGGCTTCAGGTATGGGGTCCGCCGGCCTGGCTCGGCTGCAGGGGCTTTTCGCAGTCTACAAGCCCCCCGGGCTAAAATGGAAGCATCTACGGGATACCGTGGAGCTGCAGCTTCTGAAAGGTGAGTGCCTCGAGCCAGACCCAGGATCCCGCTCCCGTTCCCCAGGAGTCCATCTCAGCTTCTGATCCTTGTTGCAAAATAAGATCGTGTGACCCAGTCGTCTGGGCAGAGCCGTTTCCTAATTGTCTCTTCGGTTCACAGTACCTCGCTTTCTCCCGTGTTCAGATGGGTAAACAGATTCAGTACTGTCAGTGGTCATAAGTAATTAATAAGCGGTAAAGTCGAGAAAGCTGAGCGCCAAAGAATTGATGCTTTTGAACTGTGGTGTTGGAGAAGACTCTTGAGAGTCCCTTGGACTGCAAGGAGATCCAACCAGTCCATTCTAAAGGAGATCAGTCCTGGGTGTTCTTTGGAAGGACTGATGCTAAAGCTGAAACTCCAGTACTTTGGCCACCTCATGCGAAGAGTTCACTCATTGGAAAAGACTCTGATTCTGGGAGGGATTGGGGGCAAGAGGAGAAGGGGACCACAGAGGATGAGATGGCTGGATGGCATCACCGACTCGATGGACCTGAGTTTGAATGAACTCCTGGAGTTGGTGATGGACAGGGAGGCCTGGCGTGCTGCAATTCATGGGGTCACAAAGAGTCGGACAGGACTGAGTGACTGAACTGAACTGAAAGTCAAGATTTGAACCCAAGTCTGTTTCTTAACTTCTGCTCTTCTCTGCACCGTGGGCTTTCAGCTGTCTTCTACAACAGAATCGATGAGATGTTCTTTATGTGTATTCAGGTCTCAATGCTGGGAAGCCTCCTGCCCCTAAACAGCGTGTTCGCTTCCTGTTGGGACCCGTGGAAGGCAGCGAAGAGAAGGAGCTGACCCTCACAGCCACCCGTGTGCCCACACTCATCGACCATCCTCTGGGTAATGCGCATTCGGGACAGGGGCTGGGTGTCGCTTCCCCGGGAAATCCCTGCCCAAAGTCAGTGTGTCCCGGCCAGACTCCTCCTGTCCCAGACCAATGTCGGGCCACAGTGGCAATGAAGTATTTGACCAAAGATTGGCAGAATTTCCTGGAAAGGGCTAGATAGTCAATGTTTTAGGCTTTGCAGGTTTCTGTCGTTGTGGTGCAGAAGCAGCTATCGACAGTGTGTAATGAGCCTGGCTGTGTTCCAGTAACACTTTACCTGTGGATTTGTTGTTGTTTAGTCACTAAGTTGTGTTCTCTAAGTTGTGTTTGATTCATTTGGGACCTTGTGAATTGTAGCCTGCCAGGCTCCTCTGTTCATAGGATTTCCCAGGCAAGAATCCTGGAATGCGTTGCCATTTCCTTCTCAAGGGGATTGAACCCGCATCTCCTGCATTGGCCGGATTCTTTACCACTGAGCCACCAGGGAAACCAGGCATCACTGACTGAATGGACATGAGTTAGAGTAAACTCTGGGAGTTGGTGATGGACAGGGAGGCCTGGTGTGCTGGAGTCCATGGGGTCGCAAAGAGTCGGACATGACTGAGCGACTGAACTGAACTGACCATGGAAGCCCCTTACTTGTGGATACTGACATTTGGATTTCATATATTTTTCATATATCATGAAATAGTATTCTTTTCATTTTTTAAAAATCACTTATCATTTTAACTTGTGGGCCGTAAAAAAGCAAAACTTGAGGATTTGACCTGTGGACTGTAGTTTGCTGACCCGTTTATTATTCTGGGATTCCAGGTAAAAATTGAGACCCTCAGGTAGAAGTCCTAAGGACAGAATTTGGAGCTCCTATGAAAGAGTGACTTAAAAAATTTTTTTTTATTTTATTGAAGGATATTTGATTTACAATATTGTGTCAATCTGTGCTGTACAGCAAAGTGATTCAGTTATACGTATGTATACATTCTATTTCACATTCTTTTCCATTATGGTTTATCACAGGATATTTATCCTTTCTACATATGTGTGTGTGTGTGTGTGCGCGCGCTCAGTCGCTCAGTTGTGTCCCACTCTTTGCAACCCCGTGGACTGTAGCCAGGCTTCTCTGTCCATGGAATTTTCCAGGCAAGAATACTGGACTGGGCTGCCATTTCCTTCTCCAGGGGGTCTTCCAGACGCCAGGATCAAGTGTGAATCTCTTGTGTCTGTTGCATTGGCAGGTGGATTCTTTCCCACTGTGCCACCTGGGAAGCCCATTCTATATAAAATAGTTTGCATCTGCTAATCCTAAACTCGCAATTCATCATTCCCCTACTTCCCTTCCCCTTTGACAACCACAAATCTGTTCTCTATGTCTGTGAAGAGTGATATTTTATAGTCAATGAAGCTAACCAACAGTGAAACTAGTTCCAATAATGAGCCCCCATCATTAGATATAATTAAAGTATATATTTGGGAGGCTATAGGAAGGCTAAGGAGCTTAGAGGCCAGGAACCTCTAAAACTGCTTTGACAGAAATATTCAGTGAGTCAACAGTATTCAGTTCAGTTGCTCAGTCGTGTCCAACTCTTTGCGACCCCATGGACTGCAGCAGGTCAGGTTTCCCTGTCCATCACCAACTCCCAGAGCTTGCTCAAACTCATGTCCATCCAGTCGGTGATGCCACCCAACCATCTCATCCTCTGTCATCCCCTTCTCCTCCTGCCTTCAATCTTACCCAGCATCAGGGTCTTTTCTAGTGAGTCAGTCCTTCGCATCAGGTAGCCAAAGTACTGGAGTTTCAGCTTCACCATCAGTCCTTCTAATGAATATTCAGGACTGATTTCCTTTAGGACTCATTGGTTTGATCTCCTTGCAGTCCAAAGGACTCTGAAGAGTCTTCTCAAACACCATAGTTCAAAAGCATCAATCTTTGGCACTCAGCTTTCTTTAAAGTCCAACTCTCCCACCCATACATAACTACTGGAAAAACCATAGCTTTGACTAAAGGGACCTTTGTTGGCAAAGTAATGTCTCTGCTTTTTAATATGCTGTCTAGGTTGGTCATAGCTTTTCTTCCAGTGAGCAAGCATCTTTTAATTTCATGGCTGCAGTCACCATCTGCAGTGATTTTGGAGCTCAAAAAAATAAAGGCTCTCACCATTTCCATTGTTTCCCCATCTATTTGCCATGAAGTGATGGGACCAGATGCCATGATCTTAGTGTTCTGAATGTTGAGTTTTAAGCCAACTTTTTCACTCACCTCTTTCACTTTCATCAAGAAGCTCTTTAATTCTTCTCTGCTTTCTGCCATGAGGATGGTGTCATCTGCATATCTGAGGTTATTGGTATTTCTCCTGGCAGTCTTGATTCCAGCTTATGATTCATCCAGCCCGGCATTTCACATGATGTACTCTGCATATAAGTTAAATAAGCAGGGTTACAATATACAGCCTTAATGTACTCCTTTCCCAATTTGGAATCAGTCTGTTGTTCCATGTCCAGTTGTAACTGTTGCTTCTTGACCTACGTACAGGTTTCTCAGGAGGTAGGTAAGGTGGTCTGGTATTCTCATCTCTTTAAGAATTTTCCACCATTTCCAAAACCCCTTGGACAGAAATATTCAGTGAGTCCACAGTATAACAACAGCAGTAGCAAGTATGATGTGTTGAGGGCCTACTCTGTACTAGGTACTATGTTAGGCTTTTCCCAAGTACCATCTCATTGAATCCTGTGAACTGGGTCCTAGTCCCATTTCACAAATGATAAGATGGAAGTTCAGTGTTGGCTAATGTTAAATCATGTAGCCTGGATTCATTAGGCTCTTAACTACCCCATACTGTTACCCTAGGTTCCTCTTGATCTTCAGAAATGTAAAAGCTTCTAGCTCATTCCTGCATCCTTCATTTTTTTTTTTTGACATCTTTTCTTGAAGTATAATTTATGTACAAAAACATGTACATAATTATATCAGTTTGATGAGTCATTCATTCTTTTGGGAAATGGGTTATTTCCTGAGCAGTTAGTGAGTTCTGGGCTCTGTGAACACACAGACCCAGGAATCTGCAGCCTCCATTTTCTCACTGGGAGACTGTCCAGAACCCGCCTTCCACAGGAGCTGGATAGGGAACCCCCCAGTCTTAATTCCAGTGTTCTTCCCAGTGCACTCAAAGCCCTTCATTGAGGGAATGGTGACAGGCAGACTTACCAGGCCTTTTGGGTTGCCTTTTCTCTGGGCCCTGGAAACTGAAGAATGGTTTGGGACCCCAGGTTCCTTGGTGGGGAAGCCTGAAAGTCCAGCTTGATGCTGATTTGGGCTCCATGAGGCAACATTCTAGGAATGAGATTGCCATGTGGGCCTAAAGCCATTCTGGAGGCTGGGTTCATTGGATAAAGACCTTGTTTGTTTCTTTCCAGTTCGTGGACTCGCATTCACCAGCCTGAAGGTTGGCGTGGGACACCGGCTGGATTCCCAGGCGTCTGGGGTGCTTGGTAGGTGGTGTGGTGAGCCTGGGGCACAGTGATAGAGGCCTGGGGAGCTCTGAGGAGCCCAGTCCACTTCTCAACTGACGGCCACTTCCCACTCCTGCCTTCTTCCCCTGATCCCTCCCAAGTCTGATCTCTAGGAAGACAACTGGTGGAAAGAGGGATGTCCTGATCGTTCACCCTTATCAAGTGACTCTTGCCTGTGACATGTGGTTTGAAACCCTTTGTACACATGAATTCACCATAACAACATTGTTTGGTAGATACCGTATGATTTTAGGAAGAAAAGTAAGCCTCGAGGAGCACAGATGATTTGTCTTGGGTCATGTAGCGAGTGAGTCCCTGGACCAGAGAGGGAAAGCCTCTTGCTTGTGTAGGGTAGCTAAGTGCCTGCCCTGGCCCCGCTGGCAGAGCTTTAGATGTCACTGGGCACACAAAGCCCTGAGTCATGAGCCATCTGTGTCCCCAGGGTCAGGCGGTGGCCACGTCCTCCATGCACAATAGTCACAGCAACTTGTCCTGCTTCCTGGGACACAGGCGGGCGGACGTGATCTCATGTGCCCCTCCCGGGGTACCCTCTCCAGGAGTGAATGGAGGGTCATTCTTTCCTTCAGCCAGAGGGAGAAACAGACCCGAGGAAAGGCAGGGAGTGGCCACAATGCCCCCGCTTATTGGGCCTGTCCTTTGTGCTGACCGCTTCCTTCCTGCTCATTGCCTCGGTCATCACAACACCCACAGGGATCGGACAGTAATTTTATCCCCATTTTACTGATGCGGAGCCTGAGACCCCAGGAGGTTAAAGGACATGCTGAGAACCATCCCCAGATGGGAGTATAGGTCTGTGTGACTGGGCTGGTGGTCTCTTACTTTTGAGTGTCAGGATCCCCAGGGAGCTTGCTAAGGATCCTAGCCCTCCACCCCCACCCCTCCCCCTACTCCCACTCCCACTTTGAGTCAGAGTCAGTATATGTGGTTGGGACCCGGAAATCTGCCTTTTCATACACGTGCCCAGAGGCTTCCTTGCTTCCAGTAGAAGATGCTCTCCTTGCCCCCTGGCTGCCACACGCATCAGCCGTGGGAGTGTTCTGCTGGAGGGGGTGGGGGTTGGAGAGCCCAGGGGAACCGGAAGAGGGAGCCCAATGTAAGATCAGGCTGGGGTACCTTTCAGTGCTCGGCGTGGGACACGGACGCGGGCTCCTCACTGACATGTACAACGCTCACCTCACCAAGGTACGGGGGCTGGGGACTGCCTGCTTATTCCTCCGCCCTTTCCCTGGGGGTCACTGGTAGGATTCTGAAGTGGAGAGGATTCCACGAGGGATACCCCGGACATCAGACGGCATTTTGGGGCAGGGCAGGTCTTGTGCTGGGGAAGCTGTAACAACAGCATCATCGTGACAGCTGGCGTTGTCCCATGCTGACTGCTCTGTGCCCAGCCATGTGTGGACCCCCTCATGGATGCCTTACAGCGTCCCCGTGAGATGGGATCTACTGTTAACCCATTTTACAGATGAAAGAATGAGGCCCCAAAGAGGAGATGACACTTGTTCTGCCTCACACAGCCTTTATTTCTTAAATTTTTTTGGCCACACCACTGGGCTTGCAGGATCTTAGTTCCTCAACCAGGGATTGAACCCTTGGCCCCAGCGGTGAAAGTGCAGAGTCCTACCCATTGGACTGCCAGGGAATTCCCTCACATGGCCTCTAAGGAGGCAGAGCTGGGATTTGAACCTGGGTCTGTCTGACCCCAGAGCCTGATCTTGATACCACTGCATTCTCTCTGCAACGCTGAGAAGTGGATACCACTGTCTCAGCGTCAGGGAGCTTGCATCCCTGCTGAGCCGTGGGGTCTGGCTTCACGAGTGTGTGCAGAGATGCCACGTTAGGAGACCCAGGCTGTGCGTGGTTAAGAGCAGAGGCTGTGGAGCCCAGCGGCTTCACGTGAGACTGCAGCTTGTAGCACTGTTGGAGCCAGCTCTGTGTCCTAGGCTGGATTACTTAACATCTGCGCGTCCATTTCCTCATCTTTGAAATGGGAGTGAAAACAGTACCTCCTCCGTGGGCTTACTGTGAAGAGTAAATGAGTGGCAGTGTGTAACGGGCCCAGCACAGCCTCTCGCACGTGGTGGGTGCTCAGTTGATGTCCTCGCTGCCATCCTCGCTGTCATTGTCGTTACTCTCATCTGAGGCAGAGGCAGGTAGCTGCACAGATCATGTTTGGAGGGAAGGGAGAAGCCGACAGTTTCCGGGGAGGGGCCTGGGAGGCTCCAGTGTCAGGTTGGGTGGAAGTGGAGAGGCGTGGAGGCTGGGGGTGGTCACAGGGTGGCTCTGGGCACCCTGTGCAGGCTGCCGATGCTGCTTGCTGTCACAGGAAAGTCCGGTGCCCTTCCCCAGGGGGCAGCTGGGCAGGGGCCGAGCGCCCAAGCTCCCTGAGCGCCCCCCACCCCCAGCCTCAGTCTAGCACCCTGGGGGTCTGAGCTGCTGGACCACACCTCCTTCCTCTGTGCAGGGCTTAGACCATGCCTTGCCTCCCCGTCCTCCAGGATTACACCGTGCGCGGCCTCCTGGGCAAAGCCACAGACGACTTCTGTGAGGACGGGCGGCTGGTGGAGAAGACGACGTACGGTAAGAGCCCAAGGGAGTCCTGGGCGGGGGGGCAGGAAGAGTGAGTGCTCCCGCCCTTTCACTTGCTTTCTTGATGCTTCACCCCGACGTGGGCTGTGAGGGTCCCTCTCAAACACTCACAGACACACCAAGCCTGGGCTGGCTCCTGGGGGCATGGACACGTGATTCTGTCTTCCGAGAATGCCCTGTCCTCCCCACGCTTTCTCACCTGGCTTAACTGTCACCTCCCCAGGGAAGCTTCTCCAGCCCCCAGGCTTGGACCAGGTGTACTGTCAGAAGTCATCAGCTGATGATCAGTGGTTTTAATGTCTGTCTCCCACCAGGATGTCACCCACGAGAGCAGGATGGTGTAGTTCCACTCCTGTGGTCCCACATGGCACTGGGCCTGGGATGTGGGAAGCGCTGGATGGATCACTGGATGGGTGATGGATGGATGGATGGATGGATGGGTAGATGGATAGGTGGCTTGTTCTTCATTTCTTGCTCTCCCCATGTTCTAAACTGTCCTGTAGGATCTGTTGCATTTGCTTGTTTGACACGTTTCTGAGCATCAACATGCCCCAGTCATTGTGGGGCGCACATATGGTGGATCAGATGGGGTCCCCAGTATCAGTGATCTCACAGTCTAGCAAGGAGAGCAGACACACCGCTACGTCTTCTGGAGAAGATTAAAAACACAGCAAAGCAATGCTATGTGTTTGTACTTGTAGGTGTGTGTCAACTACCAACAAAATGTTCTGAAGACAGCTACCAGGCTGACGCTTTTGGGAGAGCGGAAGCTGGAATTTGGAGGAGGGGAGGTGTTTGTTGGTATTGGTCTGAATTTCTGGAAGAAGATTCTTAAGTCATTAAAAACTATTGTAAACACACAGGAAAACTAAGTGCCAGGAAAGAGAAGCAGGTAGAGTGTCAGGAGCCAGGAGGAGGAAGCTGCTAGCTTCCAGATGAGACAACAGCACGAATGAAACCAGACAGGAGGGATGAGAGGCCCATGCCCTTCCCAGCTGGCCAATCTTTAGTCCCTACACCTGCTCTCAGAGCTCTGGCCAGTGGAGTCAGAAGTTGGTGCCTGTCCCAGCTGGCCCACAGGCTCGGCCCCACGCAGGTTTGAGCATCCCTAGGCTTTGCTGCTGCCTTCCCTAGAATCCCTCGGTGGGACCAGTATGCAGAGCCACTCCCACTTCTTGCCAACCCACTTCTGTGTTTGGACAGGTGGCACCCTCCCTCCAGGGATGCCTGGCATGAAAAACCTTGGACTGGGGCTCAAGGGGCCTGGCTTAGAAGAGCAGGCAAGTCATATCATACTATGAGCCTCATTTCTAGAAAAAAGTGGGATTTTTTTTTTTTTTGGTTGGTTGGTTTTTTTGGGGTGAGAGGATGGTGTGGTTTTTTTTTCCCTGAGCCACATGGCATGCCGGATCTTAGCTCCCTGACCAGGGATCAAACCCATGCCCCCTGCATTGGGAGAGCAGAGTCTTAATGACTAGACCAATCAGGGAAGTCCCAAGAACAAAGCGTTCTTAACCTGGAGCCTGTGAATCCCTTGAATTTGTCCTCCAGACATTGAGTTCATGTGTATATTTCTGAGAAGAGTGTCCAGAGCTTTCATATGATTCTCAAAGGACTCTCAACCCCCCTACATGGGAACTCTGGGGCCTAAGGATGCGTGGGACCCCCTCTCGGTTCCAAGGACAGGGCTGATTTGTGGGAAGGAAATTTCTAGTTTGCTGTCTCAGTGGGCACCTGTGTGCTTACCACTGCCTGGCTTTTCCAGACCACGTGACCAGAGAGAAGTTGGACCGCATCCTGGCTGTGATCCAAGGTTCCCATCAGAAGGCTCTGGTGACGTAAGAGAGGCCTGGCCCACACCTCCCTGCAAGCGGGACCTCAAGAAAGCGCTGGGTGGTTGTTCAGTGGCTAAGTCGTGTCCAACTCTTGATGACGCCATGGACAGCAGCATGCCAGGCTTCCCTGTCCTTCACCATCTCCCAGAGTTTGCTCAAACTCATGTCCATTGAGTCATTGATGCCATTCAACCATCTCATCCTCTGTTGCCCCCCTCTCCTCCTGCCTTCAGTCTTTCCCAGCATCAGGGTCTTTTCAAGTGAGTTGGCTCTTGGCATCAGGTGGCCAAAGTATTGGAGCTTCAGCTTCAGCATCAGTCCTCCCAACAAATATTCAGAGTTGATTTCCTTTAGGAAGTGCTGGGAGGGGGTGGGCAGGGATGGGGGTGGGGCAGTGCTCGAAGGGTAAGAAGTTAACCCACAGGACTCTTGTAGGCTCTGCCTGCCCTGGGGCAGATTCCATGGATCTTCCTTTCTGAGCCCCAAACCAGGCACAAGCACCCACTCCTTTCAGGGTGTGCAGAAATGTTTCCTTGTGCCAGGGCATGGGCCAGCCCCTGGAGAGATCAAGGGGAACAAGAGACCCTGGCTGGGCTCATAGGGAATATATGAGCTAACAGAAGAAAGCCAGGCGACCACAGCATCTCAGCACAGAGTCAGGTGGAAGTAGTCAGTGCAGGTACAACTGAACGGGGGTAGAGCCTGCGGTTCAGGATTGGAGGGCACCGGAAGAGGCTGCTGTGAAGGTGGCTAGAGGGACTGAGAAGGTGGGAAGCGAATGAAGAGCTTCAGGAAAGGCATGAGTGGGGCAGGGCTGGAGTAGGCGGTCAGCTGCCTGATCTGGCCCCTTCTGATCCCCAGATACTCCAACCTTGACCTACAGACCCAGGAGGCCTACGAGATGGCCGTTAGTGGCGTGATCCGGCCCATGAACAAGTCCCCGATGCTGATCACCGGCATCCGATGCCTCCAGTTTGTGCCTCCGGAATTCCTCTTAGGTAAGTTGCTCCAGGAAGTTGGGACAGCACCACGGGGCTCCCGAGTTCATGTAGTCACTGTGGGAGACCCTTGCAGAGGCCAGCATGTGTGAGCGCTGATCTCAGCTGGTCGAGGCAGCAGGGGCCCTCTTCCTTCCCAGCCTGAAGCTGGACTTGGCTGATCGCACGGCTCACAGAGCAGATAGATGTCTCCTGCCAAGTCCCCCTTTGAAGCCAGACCTTAACAAGCAGAGGTTATATGTAGTGGTTCCTCTCCAGAGCCGCCCAGTGTCTCAGGTCACTGTGGGGCATCAGACACCACTTTCCCCTCCACCCTGATCCCACCCAGCTCAGCACCTGCTCCTTCACCACTTTCTTTCTTGTGTTAATAAGGGCTCCTTTCTTGAGTGCTGACCAAGACTCTCCTGATGCTTAGTGTGTTACAGAAATGATTCCTAACAACCACCTTTTTTTTTTTTTTTGGCTTCACCATGTGGCTTACCAGATCTTAGTTGACTGACTAGGGATTGAACCCATGCCCCTTGCAGTGGAAGCATGGTGTCCTAACCACTGGACCACAAGGAAAGTCCCAACCTGGGGGTTCCTCTGAAAAGGCAGATTCTGATTGAGCAGGTCTGGATGGGGCCTGAGACTCTGCCTGTCTTAACAGACTTTCAGGGCCTGCCCTGAGCTACACTTGGAGGAGGAAGGGGTCTGGCTAAGGTTATCACACAGCCAGGAGGGCTCCCGGGGTGTGGACCTAGATCGGTGACACCAGAGGCTGTGCTCCTGACCGCCACCTTGCTGTGTGTCCCTGGCAGAGGTGCAGTGCATGCATGAGACACAGAAGCAGCTGCGAAGGCTGGTGCATGAAATCGGCCTGGAGCTGAAGACCACCGCTGTGTGTACCCAGGTGCGGCGGACACGGGACGGCTTCTTCACCCTGGATGATGCCCTCCTGAGGACCCAGTGGGACCTACCGAACATCCAGGATGCCATCCAGGCTGCAGCACCCCGGGTGGCGGCAGAGCTGGAGAAGAGCTTGAGGCCTTGGCTGGGCACCCAGGAGCCCCCTGGTCCAGGCCAGCCCTGGGACTCCAAGAGGCCACGCTCTGCCTTGGGGCCAGAGAGCCACGTGGGGCATTGACAGGCCAGCAGCTGGTGGAACAGTGGATGTCTAAAAATAAGAGCTGGTGGAACAGTGGGTGTCTAAAAATAAGAATTGTTCGTGGCTGGAACTGCTAACTGCAGAACACGAGAGCAGGAGGGGCTTTTTTGCACATGACAGAAAGCCTGAAGCTGTAAGAGAAACCATTAACAGGGAGTTCCCTAGTCAGGGAACTAAGATCCTGCAAGCTGTGTAGTGTTGCCAAAGGAAAAAAAAAGATCAACAGACTTGGCCCAGTTAAAAACTCTGTACAGAGGAAAAGATGCTAAATGAATGACAGATAAAAAATAGTTGTTATAAGTTTAAGCAATAATATTTATAATATATAAAGAGTTCTTACAAAACAATAAGAAAAGCATGACAAGAAAGTTGATCAAATGACGTGAATTGTGTGTTTGTATTGTAAAAGCAATCCAGATGGCTAGTAAACCTCAAATGATGTTCAGACTCTAATGATGAAAGACATTCAGATGAAAATGAGATGACTTTTCCTTGCCTTTCAAATAAATTAAGAAAAAGATAACATCCATTATCGGGGAGGATGTGAGAAGATGGGCGATTTATACACTTGGTGCCAAGTTGCTTCAGTCATATCCGACTCTTTGTGACCCACAGACTGTAGCCTGCCGGGCTAGCTCTGTCCATGGGATTTTCCAGGCAAGAAAATGAGTGGGTTGCCATTTCCTTCTCCAGGGGATCTTCCCAAGCCAGAAACTAGCGTCTCCTGTGTTGGCAGGCAGATTCTTTACCACCAGAGCCATCTGGGAATACGCTTGCTAGGAATACACAACTGTGTAACCTTTCAGGAGTAATTCGATGGTATGTATCAGCATTTAAAATACTCCTGCCCTGGGACTTCCTTGGTGGTCTGGTGGTTAAGAATCTGCCTGCCAGTGCGTGGTACGTGGATTTGATTCCTGCTCTGTGAACTAAGACACCACATGCCCCTGGGTAGCTAAGCCCCACAGTGACTGAGTCCTTGAGCTTGTGCTCTGTAACAAGAGAGGGATCAAACTTGGGCTCCCTCTGTTGGGAGTATAGAGTCTTAACCACTGGACTGCCAGGGAAGTCCTGGAAGGAAATCATTCTTAAAGGAATGAAAACAAGGTCGTATTCTGTGGTCCCAGGGATTAGGACTTTAACACGTAAATTTTTCGGGGACATGACTTGACTCATAACAGGTGGTTAGATACTCACCTGGGCTGGCCCAGTGCTTCTCAGAGCCCTGCTGTCCTGTAACCAGAAAACTCCCCCTGAGGTCAGGGGAGGCCCCTTCTTCCCCTCCACTACCCCTGTTACCACCACAGCAGTGGCTGACTGGGGCACGTGTTATGCTGTGGTTAATAAACATTACCCCAGAACTTCATGGGAGCGTTGAGGACCAGGGCTGTTCAAAACTCCTCGCTGCCAGCCCAGGGAAGCGGCGAGGGCGCAGGGCCCCAGAGGCTCTCAGAGAGGCTCCCTGGGGCATGGACTGTAGCTGACCCCTCCAGGGCCTCTTCCATGGGACCCTGGACCATGGAAGAGGAGCTGGGACGTGTATTTGATCCCTGCTCTGTGAACTAAGATACCACATGCCCCTGGTAACTAACCAAGCAGCTCCTCTTCCATGGTCCAAATAAGAATTTAAGTTTTTATTGCACTGTATATAAGAAGTGTATCTGGGGACTTCCCTGGTGGTCCAGTGACTAAGATTCCACACTCCCAATGCAGGGACCCCAGGTTCCTTCAGAGCAACTAGATCCCACATTCCACAACTAAAAGTTGGCACACTGCAGCTAGAAGTTTCCCTGTGCTGTAACTAAGACTGGTGCAGCCAGGTAAAAAATTATTACTTAAAGGAATGGAGACAGCGACAGACTTTTTATTCTTGGACTCCAAAATCACTGCAGATAGTGACTGCAGCCATGAAATTAAAAGACGCTCCTTGAAAGAAAAACTATGACCAACCCAGACAGCATATTAAAAAGCGGAGACATTACTTTGCCAACAAAGGTCCATCTAGTCAAACCTATGGTTTTTCCAGTAGTCATGTATGGATGTGAGAGTTGGACTATAAATAAAGCTGAGCCCCAAAGAATTGATGCTTTCGAACTGTGGCATTAAAGAAGACTCTTGAGAGTCCCTTGGACTGCAAGGAGATCCAACCAGTCAGTCCTAAAGGAAATCAGTCTTGAATATTCATTGGAAGGACTGATGCTGAAGCTGAAACTCCAATACTTTGGCCACCTGATGCAAAGAACTGATTCATTTGAAAAGATCCTGACGCTGGGAAAGATTGAGGTCGGGAGGAGAAGGGGACCACAGAGGATGAGATGGTTGGGTGGCATCACCGATTTGATGGACATGAGTTTGAGCAAGCTCTGGGAGTTGGTGATGGACAGGGAAGCCTGGTGTGCTACAGTTCATGGGGTTGTAAAGAGACACGACTGAGCGACTGAACTGAAGTGATTATTTTCTGGTTGTGCTGAGTCTTCATTGCTACGCACAGGCTTTCTTTAGTTGCGCTGAGCCGGGGCTACTCTTCATTGTGGTGTACCAGCTTCTCATTGCGGTGGCTTCTCCTGTTGTGGAACGCAGGCTGTAAGTGCATGGACTTTAGTAGTTGTGGCTGTCGGGACTTAGAGCTTGGGGGCTTCAGCAGTTGCGGTGCAGAGGCTTAGTGCCCCATGGCATGTGGAATCTTCCTGGACCAGGGATCGAACCTGCGTCCCCTGTAGTGGCAGGCAGATTCTTCACCACTGGACCACCAGGGAAGTTCAGAGACTATAGTAATCCCTGTTTTACAGATGAGGAAACTGAGGCATGAAGGGGACAAATAACAAGCCAAAGGACACCTGACAAGGGAGGCCCGAGCCCGAGACCACATCTGTGCTGTTCGGAGTCAGCGTTACTGACCGCCACACCATCCTGCCCCTTCTCGAGCTATTGCTGCTTTTGTGGGGTTGTTTACTAACCAAGTCCCAGGCCTGGCACATGGTAGGCGCTTAGGCACTTTTTGTTTAAGGACCTGAGTGCCTGGGCTTCCCTGGTGGCTCAGTGGTAAAGACTCTGCCTGCCAATGCAGGTGTCATGGGTTCGATCCCTGGCCTGGGAGGATCCCATATGCTTCAGAGCAACTAAGCCCATGTGCCACAATTACTGAGCCCACACGCTGCAGCTACTGAAGCCCGGGTGCCCTAGGGCCTGTCCTCTACAGTAAGAGAAGCCACCTCAACAAGAAGCCTGGATTCACCACAACTAGAGACTAGCAGCCCCTCGCCGTAACTAGAGAAAAATCTGTGCGACCACGAAGACCCAGCATAGCCAAAGGGAAAAAAACGAACTGAGTATGTATTGTGATACTGTGATGTAAAAAGAAGTATATTTTTGGGTCTTCCTCCCTAGCTTCTAGCCAGAGCTCCTAAAACCCTTGTAATTTCCTAAGCGATAAAGGTGAAAAGAACATCTTGAATATCTTCTGTTGTATGTTTTATGCCCAGTTCCTGAAAGAGCTCCAGAAGGTGAGTGGCAAGCATCTTTTCTTATAACAAGCCCCTTTCAGAACTTCCCTAGTGAATCAGTCAGTAAAGAATCCGCTTGCAATGCAGGAGACCTGAGTTTGATCCCTGGGTTGGGAAGATCCCCTGGAAAAGGGAAAGGCTACCCACTCCGGTGTTCTTGCCTGGACAATCCCAGGGATGGGGGAACCTGGTGGGCTGCCGTCTATGGGGTCGCATAGAGTCGGACATGACTGAAGCGACTTAGCAGCAGCAGCACCCACTCCAGAATTCTGGCCTGGAGAATTCCATGGACTGTATAGTCCATGGGGTCCCAAAGAGTCAGACACGACTGAGTGAATTTCACTTTCCAGTGGTTAAGACCCTGCTTCCAGTGCAAGGAACTCTGGTTCGATCCCTGGTCCAAGAACTAAGAATCCCACTTGCCTTGGGACAACTAAGTCTATGCGCCACAGCTAGAGAGAAGCCCTCAGGCCGCAGCAAAGAGCCTGAGAACTAAGACCCAACACAGCCAAATAAACAAAAACAAGCCCCTTTCAGCCACACCCGCCTACTTAATAGAAACACCATAAAAAACCCAAAGGATGGGGTTTTGAGAGCTGAGTTGCCAACACATCTGGGTGCTGGGGAAGGGGAGCAGCCCAAGAGGGCTTGGAAGCCCAGCACGCCTCCCACATGGCTTGCTTGCCCTGCGGACCTCCACCATTTGGTCCTTCCTGAGTTGTATCCTCTGTAATAAACTAGTGAACCTAAGTGTTTCTCTGAGATGTGTGAGCTGTTTGAGCAAACTTTCAAACTTAGGGAGGAGGCCATGAGAATCCCCAGCTTCAGCCAGCAGTGCGTGTAGTGGCAGCCTAGGACGTGAGGGCAGTGTCCGGAGGGGTGCAGTCTGCTGGGACTGCGCCCTTGACCTGCATGGTGTGGGGGACTCCAGGCAGGCAGTGTCAACTGAGTTCTATTGTAAGTCACCCGGTCCTGTCCATCAGGAATTACAGAATTGCTTGGTATGGAAAAGCCTCCACGTTTGGTGTCAGAAGTACTGTGTACAGAAAGGAAACAGGAGTTTTCACTTGTATATGTGCTCAGTGTATACCTATTACCTGAATAAATAACCGAAGTGGTTACTTTTGTGTTTTCTTTGGCTGTGCAACATGAGAGACCTTAGTTCCCCAACCAGGGATAGAACCCATGCCCCCTGCCTTGGGAGCACAAAGTCTCAACCGCTAGACTGCCAGGGAAGTCCCTCAAGTGATTAATTTTGTAACAAAGTGGAATTACAATATACACAGTTATCACAATTGGCTTCTTTCATCCAGCAGTAGGGTGTGGCCCTTTCTGGGCCCTCCCTGTTGGCTCTGGGTAAAGAACCCGCCTGCCAGTGCAGGAGACACGGGTTCAATCCCTGGGTTGGGAAGATCCCCTAGAGAAGGAAATGGCAGCCCACTCCAGCATTCTTGCCTGGAGAATCCCGTGGACAGAGGATCCTGGTGGGCTGCAGTCTATGGGGTTGTTTAGTTGCTCAGTCCAGACACGAATGAGTGACTAAGCGATAACAACATGGGCCTCTCCCTGTCTGTCCGTCAGGTATGAATGTTCCTTCCTCTAGACTCCGTGGGGGTGCCCAGAGACACAGGGAGGAAAGCCCTGACCTCTTCCCTCCTCTTGGGCTGTTCCTTCCCATTGTACAAACTGTGATTCCAGGATGTGGCAACTTTCCCAAAGGCCTGGGTTCAGCCAGTTTGGTAACAGTGCTCAGCTGCTCAGTTGTATCTGACTCTGTGACCCCATGGACTGTAACCCGCCAGGCTCCTCTGTCCATGGGATTCTCCAGGCAAGAATACTGCAAAGGGTTACCATCTCCTCCAGGGGGTCTTCCTAACTCCAGGATTGAACCCTTGTCTCCTGCTTGGCACACAGATTCTTTACCACTGCACCAGCTGGTCTGTGGTTTATTCAACATTTACTCAATAAATACTCATTAGATGCCTACATATTATTGGCCACACGCTGGTATGGGCACCAGGAGTATATCAGTAAACAAGACAGCCTAAATGCTAAATGAGGAAAGGGAAGTTGGTGACGTTAACTAGGGCTGCCTGAGCAGTCTTTTGAATAAAATGCTGAACAGGGTGAGCCGCTGACTCAGGAAATAACCTGGAAGTTGTTGTTCAGTCATTAAGTCGTGTCTGACTCTTTGTGACCCCATGGACTGCAGCATGCCAGGCTTCCCTGTCCTTCACTATCTCCTGGAGCTTGCTCAAACTCGTGTTCAGTGAGTTGGTGATGCCATCCTACCATCTCATCCTCTGTTGCCCCCTTCTCTTGCCCTCAATCTTTCCCAGCATCAGGGTCTTTCCCAGTGAGTTGGCTCATCACATCAGGTGGCCAAAGTATTGGAGCTTCAGCTTCAGCATCAGTCCTTCCAATAAATATTCAGGATTGATTTCCTTTAGGCTTGACTGGTTGGGTCTCCTTGCAGTCCAAGGGACTCTCAAGAGTCTTCTCCAACACCACAGTTCAAAAGCATCAATTCTTCGGCGCTCAGCCTTCTTCACAGTCCAACTCTCACATCCATACATGACTACTGGAAAAACCATAGCTTTGACTATATGGACCTTGGTCTGCAAAGTGATATTTCTGCTTTTTAATATACTGTCTAGGTTTTTCATAATTTTTCTTCCAAGGAGCAAGCGTCTTTTATTTCTGAGGCTGCATTTACCATCCTCAGTGATTTTGAAGCCCAAGAAGAGAAAACCTGCCACTGTTTCCACTTTTTCCCCATCTATTTGCCATGAAGTGATGGGACTGGATGCCGTGATATTAGTTTTTTGAATGTTGAGTTTTAAACCAGCTTTTTCACTCTTGTCTTTCACCCTCATCAGCCAAGAAAACTGCCAGTGCAGTTCAAATGGTGTGTGATACATTTGGGGCCCACAGTGGCCCAGGTGGAGATGCAGTGCCCACTGATAGCTTGCTGCTGCTGCTAAGTCACTTCAGTCGTGTCCGACTCTGTGCGACCCCATAGACGGCAGCCCACCAGGCTCCCCCGTCCCTGGGATTCTCCAGGCAAGAACACTGGAGTGGGTTGTCATTTCCTTCTCCAATGCATGAAAGTGAAAAGTGAAAGTGAAGTCGCTCAGTCGTGTCCGACTCTTAGCGACCCCATGGACTGCTCCCTACCAGGCTCCTTCCTCCATCCATGGGATTTTCCAGGCAAGAGTACTGGAGTGGGGTGCCATTGCCTTCTCTGACTAATAGCTTGACAGCCTGTGAATAAGAATCACCTTGGGTTCTTTACACTCAAGGTGAATGTTCCAGTGTTCCACATTCTCAGAAACTGGGGCCTTGGATCCTTTGTATCAGAATTGCCTCTGAGTCAGAAACTGCTGCGGGGCCAGGATGGAAGATCTGAACCTGGGTTCCATGTGACTTATTTAACTTCACAGGGATAAGAGTCAGCACAACCAGTGTTTGTTCCTTCAAAGAGGCCCCAGTGCTGGGGGCATTTCCTCTGGCATTTACACCAGTGACTCCTACAGATGGGAAGAACTAGCTGGCCACTCTATTTTTCTTAATGGCTGGACTGATACCATCACTATAATTTGTTTCCAGGGTGAAGTGCCCAGCCCAGGGCCTGGGCAGGTTTGGCATCAGTAGACCAGTGAACCTGAAGGGACAATGATGGCATCACTTCCTAGGGGCTTCTGGTGTGCTGGGCTCTGTGCTAAGACCCTTACAGGGACTGTCTCACATGGTATGGAAGTTACTGTGATTACCTCCACTTCGCAGGTGAGGAAAGCTGCCAGGGAGGGAGTGACCTCCTGCCTAGCAGAGCATCTGTCTCTCAGTAGGACCCTGCCGCCCCCCACCCCCATTTCTGAACAGATAGTTACTCAAGACATCAGTTTAGCCTGCATGCCTCCTGCATCTCTGTGTTGTATTCCATGCAGATGGAAATTAAAAGAAAGCCAAAGTACCAATACTTACATCAGACAAAATAGACTTTAAAATAAAGACTGTTACAAGAGACAACACCACATAATGATCCAGGGATCCATCCCAGAAGAAGATATAACTACTGTAAATAAATAGGCATCCAACAGAGGAGCACCTCAGTACATAAGGCAATAGAAGGATTTGGTGGGCAGAAAGAACCTGGAGTCACGGCAAATATTCAGGCAATGTGTAGCCCCAGTCTGCCAGGAAAACCACCCCAAGTCCCTTATTTGCCTTAGTCGATGTCTCTAACCTTAGAGCGCTTAACAACGATTGTTAAATTGTACCAACTATGTAAGCAACAGGAGATTTGGGAATTGGGCTTTAAATTTTAAGTTACATGATTGAGTTTCTTATTTCAAGAAATAGACTGTTTTGAAGACAAAGAAAGTGCCAGATCGTCCTTACCATGCTCAGAGTGGGCTCTCAAGAACATCAACGTCACTGACAAGCCCGCCGGCCTCCGCGCTGGCCAGTCGCCAGTCGAGGTCATGGCCACTAGGGTGCAATGGGGAGGAGGGGCTGCAGCCTTAGACCTTGGTGGTGGGGGGCCTCGGTGCGGACCCCAACTTGCCCTGTTTACTGACTGGGTGATTTGATCTCTGTGACAGCTGCCACAGCATAGATGGACCCTAAAGGCGTTATGCTAATGATGGGTATCATTGTATTATAAGTGAGACAAACCCATCACAGGAAGACAGGTGCTGTTCCATTCCATTTATATGAGGTACTTAAAGCAGACATTCAAAGGGCCAGAAGATAGAACGGTGGTTGCCAGGGGCTGGGAAGTGGGGAGTTCATGTTTCATGTGTATAGAATTTCAGTTTTGCAAGATAGAAAGAGCTATAGAGAGGGACTTCCCGGGTGGTCCAGTGGCTAAGCCTCTATGCTCCCAATGCAGGGGGTCTGGGTTCAATCCCTGGTCAGGGAGCTAGATCCCACATGTCGAAACAAAAAATCAATCCTGTGTGCTGCAACTAAGATCCGGTGCAGTTACATAAAAATTTTTTTTAAAAAGTTAGAGAGATAGTTCCTGGTTTGATCCCGGGTTTTGGCAGCAAAACACACACACACACACACACACACACACACACACACATACAGCAACAAAAACAAACTATAGAGCTAGAAAGTAGTGGTATTCGCACAACACTGTGAATGTGTTGGGTTGCATTGGATTTCCATAATGGAAAAACCTGAACAAACTTTTTGGCCAGCCCAATACTTAATGCCACTAGATTGTACACTTAATGATGGTTAAAATGGTTAATTTTATAAGTACCTTATGTATATTTTACCCCCCAGTTTTCATTCCAATCCCAAAAGAAGGGCAATGCCAAAGAATGTTCAAACTACTGCGCAATTGCACTCATTTCACAAGGCAAGGCAATGCTCAAAATCCTTCAAGCTAGGCTTCAACAGTATATGAACAGACAATTTCCAGGTGTACGAGCTGGATTTAGAAAAGGCAGAGGAACCGGAGATCAAACTGCCAACATCAGCTGGATCATAGTAAAGGCAAGAGACTTTTGCTTATCCAGAAAAACATCTACTTCTGCTTCATTGAGTATGCTAAACCCTTTGACTGTGTATTAGTAGTGAAAGTTGCTCAGTCGTGTCCGACACTTTGCGACCCCATGGACTATACAGCCCATGGAATTCCCCAGGCTAGAATACTGGAGTGGGTAGCCTTTCCCTGCTCCAGGGGAGGCTCACAGCAAACTGTGGAGAATTCTTAAAGAGATGGGAATACCAGACCACCTTACCAGCCTCCTGAGAAACCTGTATGCAGGGCAAGAAGCAACTATGTTAGAACCAGACATGGAACAACAGACTGGTTCAAAATTGGGAACGGAGTACATGAAGTTTATGTATTGTGACACTGGTTATTTAACTTATATGTAGAGTACGTCATGCGAAATGCTGGGCTGGATGAATCGCAAGCTGGAATCAAGATTGCTGGGAGAAATATCAAAAACCTCAGATATGCATATGATTCTACCCTAATGGCAGAAAGTGAAGAGGAACTAAAGAACTGCTTGATGAAGGTGAAAGAGGAGAGTGAAAAACCTGGCTTAAAACTCCACATTCAAAAAACTAAGATCATGGCATGCAGTCCCATCACTTCATGGCCAATAGATGGGGGGAAAATGAAAACAGTGGCAGATTTTATTTTCTTGGGTTCCAAAATCACCGTGGACAGTGAATGCATATTCAGTCAATGTTACTTGTTGAATGAATGAACATCAATATCCAGATAACTGCAGTTTTCAAGATATGAGTTTTTTTACATTTCCCAGCTCACTCCCCCTGCCCCCCACTATTGTACCAAGAATGTTAGCTCATTAAGGCCCCACTTTGAGCTGTAAGGACCTTACTTTCCCAGAGGAGCCAGGAACATGCCTAGCACACACAAATGTATCATTGTAAGAATGAGCTGATATTTGCCTATTTCATTATGGTCATTAAACCAGCTTTTATATCTGTGATCACTTGTGAAGTGGCCACAGCAGGTATTATTTTACCTACTTTATAGATGTAGAAACTGAAGCCTGGGGTGTTCAGCCACTGGCCCAGCCTCCCACATCTGTCTATACGTGACATGGCCTGCTGAGCATTAGCTCTGTTTGGCCACAGAATAAAAACAAATAAAACCCGGTTTCCACCACTGTATCATCACCTGATTTCCTCTGCAATATCCTGTCCGACCCTAACTGATCCCCCTGCTTTGAACACTTCAGCAGGAGGCATGGGACTCATCTGGAGGTGGGCTGGCTAGGCAGAGGGACCGATATTAGTCACTCCAAGAAGTTCCCCTCTGGGTGAAACCTGGCTCACCATGAAGTGAGGGCGGTGGAGGTTGACTAAGAGAGGCAGGCATCAGGTGGGTGGTCAGGTGTGATGGTTGGGGTGATAGGCTATCCCAGGGCCTTCTAGCCTCCTCAGGGGTCTGCAAAGCAGCCCATGATCAGATTGACCCCTGTTGCCCAGCTTTCTTCTCGCTGACCCCAACCCTATCAGTACTTCCTGATCCCCTAGCAAATCAGAAGCCAGAAGATCCCTAAGATGGCAAAACAGGCCGCCGAGTTCCTCCCAGGTAAACCAGCTGGGCAGGTCTGCTGGTGCCAGGGTGAAGGGTGGAGCTGCAGGTCAGCTCCAGCCCAGGAGTAGAGCTAACTAATGTTGGGCCTATGAGAAGCCTCTGGGGAGAAGCCAGATATAATCTCACCTGGTTTTGATCCAGGGCTGGCTCTTAAGGTCCAGTGGCTCTCTAGATGAGTTGGAAGATGGCCAGTTTGGAGGTAGCATTTGATTGGACATCATTGGTGGTGGTTAGAAGCAACTTGTCAACTATCCAAGTACACTAACCGGGGAGTTCAGATATCAGAAACACTTTGGGAGCTTGTTAAAAAAAATACAGCCCTGTTCCTGGCCTGCCAAAGTGCAGTCCCCGAGGAGGGGTTAGAGACCCAAATCTTTTTCTTTAAAATCCCTCTCAGATAATTGTGACACTCAGAGGTTTGGAAATTATCGTTGTTCAGTTGCTAAGTTGTGTCCCACTACTTGCGACCCCATGGACTGCAGCATGACAGGCCTCGCTGTCCCTCACCATCTCCCAGAGTTAGCCCAAGTTCACGTCCACTGAATTGGTGATGCTATCCAACCATCTCACCCTGTGTTGCCCTCTTCTGCCTTCAATCTTTCCTAGCATCAAGGTCTTTTCCAATGTGTTGGCAGTTTACATCAGGTGGCCAAACTACTGGAGCGTCAGCTTTAGTATCAGTCCTCCCAATGAGCATTCAGGGTTGATTTCCTTTAGGATTGACTGGTTTGGGGCTTCCCTGGTGGCTTAGCAGTAAAGAATCTGCCTGCCAATTCAGGAGACAAGAGTTCAATCCCTGAGACAGAAAGATCTCACATGCCACGGAGCAACTAAGCCTGTGTGCCACAACTGTTTAGCCTGTGCCCTAGAGCCCAAGAAGTGCAACTGTTGAGCCCATGGGCTGCAACTGCTGAGCCCATGGGCTGCAACTGCTGAAGCCTGCGTGCTCTAGAACCAGTGCTCTGCACAAAGAGAAGCAACTGCAAGAAGAAGCCTGCGCACCACAGCGAGAGAGTAGCTCACCGCAACTAAAGAAGAGCTGGCATAGTAACGATGACCCCACACGGCCAAAAATAACAAATAAATAATTAAAAGAAAAAGATTGACTGGTTGGATCTCCTTGTAGTCCAAGGGACTCTCAGGAGTCTTCTCCAGCACCAGAGTTCGAAAGCATCAATTCTTCGGTGCTCAGCTTTCTTTATGGTTCAGCTCTCACATCCATACGTGACCACTGGAAAAACCATAGCTTTGACGAGACGGACCTTTGTTGGCAAAGTGATGTCTTTGCTTTTTAACACCCTGTCTAGGTTTGTCATAGCTTTTCTGCCAAGAAACAATCGTCTTCTAATTTCATGACTGTGGTTACCATCGGCAGTGCAGTGATTTTAGAGCCCAAGAAGAGGAAATCTGTCACTGCTTCCACCTCTTCCCCTTCTCTGGGAAAGGAGCAAAACCTCCTACTCAGAGGAATCAGGACAGAGGGGCCAACGCCAAACTCAAGGCTGAGTGAGGCTGTTCATTTTTGGTCACTGGCCTGGCCTCTAGGTCAGATCTTTGGTCAGATACATGCATGCGTGCTGAGTTGCTTCAGTTGTGTCTGACTTTTTACAACCCTGTGGACTGTAGCCCACCAGGCTTCTCTGTCCATGGGATTCTCCAGGCAAGAATAATGGAGTGGGTTGCCATGCCCTCCTCCAGGGGATCTTCCTGACTCAGGGATTGAACTCATGTCTCTTAAGTCTCCTGCATTGGCAGGGAGGTTCTTTTCTACTAGCGCCACCTGGGAAGCACTTGGGCAGGTATAACCTTTTTTTTTAAAAAAATATTTATTTATTTATGGCTATGCTGTGTCTATGTCGCTTTGCACGGTCTTTAGTTTTGGCGCGAGGGCTTCTCGTTGCGGTGGCTTCTTTTGCTGCGGAGCACAGGCTCTAGGCACACAGGTTTCAGTGTGTGACTCACGGGCCCTAGAGCTCAGGCTTAGTAGTTGTGGCTCAGGGATCAAACCCGTGTGTCCTGCTTCGGCAGGTGGATTCTTATTCACTGCGCCACCAGGGAAGTCCCAGATACAACTTTCAAGAAGCGCAGCAGAGATCTGTGGCTAAGACCTTGGGCTTAAAGGCTCAGAGTTCTGGATTCAAGTTCTGACTCCTATTAATGCGTGACCTTTGGTGAGACTCAGCTGGGAGGCAGGACAGCCCACCATCGGCTAGGCTTTGGAGCCAGACAGTTTGGTTGCTTCTTGGATCTGTGACCTTGAGCAAGTTGCTCCACCCCTTGGAGCCTCAGTTTGGAAATGCGGACACTCGCCTCCTGGCAGTCTGGTTGGGAGGTGCTGGAGACAAGTTCTTATCTCCCAGCTGATCCAAAGGGTTTCAGAAGTGTTAGGTTGTTACTGCTGTCAACCCTGCTCTGGGGAAACCTTCAGCTTCTGACTGGTTTGGGTGGTGGTTGTCACCTTTCCCCTGATTGGCTACCCATGTGCCTGACGGTAACCAGCACTTTCATCACACTGGCTCCAAGCATCAAGCCTGGGGCCCCACAGGCTCCATTCTCCCATAGAAGAGGGCCCCAATCTGGCCTTCCTCCCCTCCCCAAAGTGTCCTGTTTGTTGACACTGCATCGGTGAGGTCAGGCTGCCTGGAAATGACCCCTTTCAGCCCTCAGGGATGAAAATACAGATTGCCCTTTGTTAGTGTTTTGAACTCCAGTGGACATGTCAAATGACAAATGTTTTGGGGTAAGGTTTACACTGGAGATGATCAAACAACATTTCCACACTCACAGCGTCAATTGTCCTTTGCAGCCTGTTCCCTAGCACCATCTGGGCCCGTCCTGAGCAATGGCACCCATCACTGTCCGCATTCCACCACCAGTTGGCTCCCTACTGCCTGGGATGGCGGTTGGGATCACTTCAGACTCGGGGCGGGGGGGGGGGGGGTGCTGCCACAGAGAACCCCCTCTTCTCTGTGGGGCACTCTGAGGATCTGAGGCCAGTGGCTTGGTAGGACCAGACCTTCCCAGCCAGGGCCCTTCTAGAGGCAGCGTCCCTGCAGTTGGGCATATCTCTGAGTAGACACTGCCCCCTTGAGGCCTCTTCCCACCATGACACCTGGGAGCGCTGACCTCACTCAAAGGGACCTGGGCTATACTTTCCAAGCGTCCTCCAAGGGTGCCTTTAAAATTGGCCCCAAATGCAGAAGTCTCTGGAGGACTGGCAGTGTAGTCCTTCTCAACTGGAGAACTTGGAACCTACCTCAGTGCCTTATATTGCCTTCCAGAAGAAATACAACTCAGGGCAATCATCAGAAAACAGGCACACAGGACTTCCCTGGTGGTCCAGTGGTTGAGAATCCTCCTGCTAACGCAGGGGACACAGGTTTGATCCTTCACCTGGGAAGATCCCACAAGCCCTGGGGAAACAGCCTGTGTGCCGCAACTACTGAACCCATGTGCCTAGAGCCCGTGCTCTGCAACGAGAAGCCACCGCGATGCAAAGCCCAGCCACTACAACTGGAGAAAGCCCATGAGCAGCAACGAAGACCCAGTGCAGCCAAAGACAAACAAACAAAGTACAGTCTTAAAAAAAAAAAAAGAAAACAAACACATAATTGTTAGAGATCTATAATTTGCAAAGAGACGGGGAATTCCCTGGTGGCCCAGTGGTTAGGGCTTTGCGTGCTCACTGCCCAGGAGCCCAGGGTTCATCGCTGGCTGGGAAATTAGGATCCCACAAGCTAGTTGACGAAGACATACACAAAAGAAAACATGACAAAATGTGAAAAGGCAGGCGTTTTAGTGGACTGGGGAGAAGTGTCCTTACTTTCTAGTAATTTTTGAAATTGAAGATAAAGTTCAGTTCAGTTCAGTTCAGTCACTCAGTCTTGTCCGACTCTTTGTGACCCCATGAATCACAGCACTCCAGGCCTCCCTGTCCATCACCAACTCCTAGAGTTCACTCAGACTCACATCCATCGAGTCAGTGGTGCCATCCAGCCATCTCATCCTCTGTCGTCCCCTTCTCCTCCTGCCCCCAATCCCTCCCAGCATCAGAGTCTTTTCCAATGAGTCAACTCTTCGCATGAGGTGGCCAAAGTACTGGAGTTTCAGCTTTAGCATCATTCCTTCCAAAGAACACCCAGGGCTGATCTCCTTCAGAATGGACTGGTTGGATCTCCTTGCAGTCCAAAGGACTCTGAAGAGTCTTCTCCAACACCACAGTCCAAAAGCATCAATTCTTCGGCACTCAGCTTTCTTCACAGTCCAACTCTCACATCCATACTTGACCACTGGAAACACCATAGCCTTGACTAGATGGACCTTTGTTGGCAAAGTAATGTCTCTGCTTTTTAATATGCTATCTAGGTTGGTCATCGGAGAAGGCAATGGCACCCCACTCCACTACTCTTGCCTGGAAAATCCCATGGACGGAGGAGCCTGGTAGGCTGCAGTCCATGGGGTCGCTGAGGGTCGGACACGACTGAGCGACTTCACTTTCACTTTTCACTTTCATGCATTGGAGAAGGAAATGGCAACCCACTCCAGTGTTCTTGCCTGGAGAATCCCAGGGACGGGGGAGCCTGGTGGGCTGCCGTCTATGGGGTCGCACAGAGTAGGACACGACTGAAGCAACTTAGCAGCAGTAGCAGCAGCAGGTTGGTCATAACTTTTCTTCCAAGGAGTAAGCGTCTTTTAATTTCATGGCTGCAGTCACCATCTGCAGTGATTTTGGAGCCCAAAAAAATAAACTCTGCCACTGTTTCCACTGTTTCCCCATCTATTTCCCATGAATTGATGGAAACAGATGCCATGACCTTCGTTTTCTGAATGTTGAGCTTTAAGCCAACTTTTTCACTCTCCACTTTCACTTTCATCAAGAGGCTTTTTAGTTCCTCTTCACTTTCTGCCATAAGGGTGGTGTCATCTGCATATCTGAGGTTATTGATATTTCTCCTGGCAATCTTGATTCCAGCTTGTGCTTCTTCCAGTCCAGCGTTTCTCATGATGTCCTCTGCATAGAAGTTAAATAAGCAGGGTGACAATATACAGCCTTGATGTACTCCTTAGAGTTAAGCAAAATGACTAGTATAAAGGAAAGAGGTAAAGGTATCTTGTTATAAGATTTGAAATTAGATACCAAAATGAGGTGAGAGAAATAAAAGGATCAATTAACTACAGAAAGGTCAGCATGAGCTAGATTGAGAACTAAGCAGGTGAGAAGTGGTGGGGTGTGGACACATGGTCCTGTAAGTGCTGTGCCGGTGGCAGTGTATGTGGCACTTGGGATCTTTAGCTGAGGCAAGCGAACTCTTAGTTGCCACACGTGGGACCTAGTTCTCCAAGCAGGGATCAAACCCGGGTCCCCTGCATTGGGAACACAGAGTCTTAGCCATTGGACCAGCAGGGAAGTCCCTGTCAGTGCTTCTTCCTTCCTGCTGGCAGATAAACACTGTGTGGCAGAGACCCAGGTCCTTTTTGTTCAGACAGAGGCAGGACAAGCGTCCTGTCTGCAGTCTGAAACAGGACCAGAGTGTGGGCCTGGGTCATGCCGTCCTCTGAGCAGGACAAGTTGCTGTCCAGCATTAAAGGGGAGCTGGACTCACTTTCCCAGGCTCTGGGTCCTAGGGCAATTGCTCATTAAATCCCTGAAGCACTCTTTGGAGGTAGTACTTGCGGCTCCAACAGCAGCAGCTGCTGCTAAGTCTAAGACCCCATAGACGGCAGCCCATCAGGCTCCCCTGTCCCTGGGATTCTCCAGGCAAGAACACTGGAGTGGGGTGCCATTTCCTTCTCCAATGCATGAAAGTGAAAAGTGAAAGTGAAGTCGCTCAGTCGTGTCTGAGTCCTAGCGACCCCATGGACTGCAGCCTACCAGGCTCCTCCGTCCATGGGATTTTCCAGGCAAGAGTACTGGAGTGGGGTGCCATTGCCTTCTCTGACTGGAGTGGGCTAGTCCCCATCAAATATCTGGGTGCTCAGTTTAATTTCCCAGGTGCCTTCAGTCAGTTTAGACCACATAGCTAGCTCTGGAACATTTGTCTGTGAGCAAAAGTGACGTCTGCCCATTTGGGAGTGAGTCGGTTCAGAGCTGATGTGTCGTCTCCATCTCTTTACCCCCACTGTGGATTCCAGCAGTGAAGCTCTGAAATATAGGAGGGCTATCAGACACTTGTCAGACTTTGTGAGACAAAGGAACCTTGATCACATTCAGCCAAGGAGTCTGGTGGCTCAGACAGTAATGAATCTGCCTGCAATGCAGGAGACCCAGGTTCAATCCCTGGGTCAGGAAGATCCCCTTGGAGAAGGGAATGGCTATCCACTCCAGTATTCTTGTCAGAATCTCACTGATAGAGGAGCCTGGCAGGCTAGCCCGTGGGGTTGCAGAGTCGGACACGACTGAGTGACTAACAAGGGAGTCTGACTGTTAAGGCAGCTGAGGCAAATTGCCCTGATGCACACAGTACTATTATCATTTCTACTTATGGAGGCCAAGCTAGCTGCCTGTGGTCACACAGCTTGTAAGTGGGCAGAGCTGGAATTCAAACCCAGACCTGACTTGCATGGCTGGTTTTTATTGATAGAGACTATACTTACCTCATGACAGCCTGTCCCTAAGCACTGCTATCGCATCTGAAATCTTGAGAATGTTCAGCACGGACCGGGCAGTGGGAATAGCCAGGGTAACTAGTTAATAGTGAGATCCTGCTATTCTTGTTTGCACTGAGCGGTCACAACACTCAGGTTGCATTTCTGCCAGTTGATGGCTGTTCATGGTGAGCATCGCACGATGAAGAAACGACCATGGCTCACCCACGCTTGGCAGAGGGTTTCAACTGGGGACTGGAACCCCAATTCTGTGGATTAGGGACGAAGTCCTCCCAATGTTGCTATTTCACTCTCAGCTCTTACCTGCTCATTTCCCAGCTCACAAAGGCAGAGTTGCACACTAGAAACCTCAGAGTTAAGACTTGGGCTCAAATCTCTGTGTGGCCACTTACTGGGTGTCTAACTTTAGGTAAGTCACTGTGCCTTTCTGAGTCTCAATTTCCTCATCTGTGAAATGGGGATAGTAATACTAATTCCTCTTAGGATGGATTGAAGCATTGGAAGTAATGGATATAAAGCACTTAGCACAGTCCCTGGCATGTGGAAGTCTGTTATCACATACGGCAGGCTCTCTTTTTCCAGGTTAGGATCAGGGGGCTATCAGAAGAGAGGGAATCATAGAGATTTGAACCAAAATCGCTCATGTTTATTTATAAACAGGATACACATACACATACACAGGTATCATTAGAATGTTTCGGGAACCTTGGAGCTGGGCTCCCTCCTGACTCGGCTTGGGCTCTCTAGAAAAAGAGCTTTTGATGTTTTCTTGCTGGAAAGCCTGTGGGTTCGCTGGTTGGGCTTTCACTGCTTCTTCTCATGTCCGCATCTGCCTGTCCCAGTGGGCCGTGGACAAAGGGCTGTGAGCTCAGTCATTCATGTCTAGGCCAAATTCTGGATACAACTCCTTGGTGGTGACACCTCGGATCACAGCTGGAAGGAAGGAAGGATGTCCAGTGAGCCAAGTGGGAGGGAGAATGGCCAAAGCCCTGGCCCACCCAGGACCTCCTCCTGGACTTTTTTCCTGTTTCCCTTGTTGGCCACATAATCTTCCTGCCATTCCTTCCAGGCTCCTCCACTGTGGGCCCTGTCCACTCACTCCAAACTGGACTCACTGAACCCTCACCCACTTGGCAGAGGAGGCAAAGCTCCCCAAGAATCCTATCTCCACACAGAGCAACAAGAGTCACCAGCTGCAAATGGAAATCTACACTGACAGTGTGTCTGTGACTAGCTGCAAACGCTGGCCCGTGTGCATGTCTGACCACTGTAAGGTTTTTTTTTTTAGTGTGGACCAAGTGCCACTAGTGGTAAAGAACCCACTTGCCAATGCAGGAGATGTAAGAGATATGGGTGCGATTTCCAGTATTCTTGCCTGGAGAATCCCATGGACAGAGGAACCCGGAGGGCTTACGTCACAAAGAGTTTGATGTGACTGAAGCAACTAAGCAGAGCACACAGCACATTTTAAAAGTCTTTATTGAATTTGTTACAATATCGTTTCTGTTTTATGACCTGGAGGCATGTGGGATCTTAACTCCCCGGCCAGGGATCGAACCCGCACCCCCTGCATGAGAAGGTGAAGTCCTAACCGGTGGACCGCCAGGGAAGTCTCTGCCCTTGCCATTTGGTGATACCATTCCTCCCGCTTCCTCAAAGACTCGTCTCTCCTCCCGTGGAAAGGGGTCTGTCTCCTGAGAGGCCTGCCCTGACCACTTTCTTTCATCCCCACCTACCACCCTGTGAACACTTCAGTATTTTCCATCTCTGACCTTTGTTTCCTTCATGGCACTTCATGCATTTTATAATTCATTTATTTGTGTTTGTTTAGTTTGTGACTATTCCCCTTCCCAACTCCAACATCAAAACATAAGTCACGTGAGAATAGAGACATTCAGATGTCTGGTTCACCGAAGTGTCCCCATATCCAGTGGAGTAGCACAGAGCAGGTCCTCAGGAAATACTCACTGAATGAATGAAAGACGGTAGGCTGCCTGCTCCAGATCCTATAACCCAGAGGGACAGGTCTCAAGTTGGGTTCTGTCTACCGAGAGCTTACTCCCCTTGGCCTCTAGGCTACAGTCCCCTCGCATTCCTTTCTTCGTTTTTTTATATTTGGCTGTGCCAGGTCTTACTTGCAGAACATGGGATCTTTAGTTGCAAACTCTTAGTTGTGGCATGTGGGATCTGGTTCTCTGACCAGGGATCGAACCTGGTCCCCCTGCATTGGGAGTGTAGACTCTTAAGCCACTGGACCACCAGGGAAGTCCCCACATTCCATTCTTCTTGGGCTCAGATCATCCTCCTCTCTTCACTTCTTTTTCCCTCTTTCCGTTTTCTCCCTCCCCTCCTGTGGGACCCATTCCCCAGTGAAATACGGAGAAGCCCTTCCTGCTGTGGAATCTCAGATGTTGACGGGGAATTCTGCGACAAGTGCTACCAATGAGGCAGCCGGTGGGCAGACAGCCCAGCTCTGAGCACTGTCCCAGATGGTCACTGGCAGTCAAACATCAGCGTGTCCAACAATGGAAGCCAGGTGATGGGATCGAGGCCACGTACACATTTCCTTACCTCCAGGTGCCTGTGCCCTGGCTCAGATCTCTGGATAGTGGGTACTTTGCTCAAAGAAAAACAAAATACCCCTTTGAGCCAAGAGTCACCCTTGTACTTTCGCCTCTGTACCATGCCAGCCACTTGAGGCAAGGCTGGGGTCTCCATTGGTCTTAGTAGACTCTGGGGCACTAGGAACCCTAGTCCTCAGGCAGGCGGGCGAGTCCCAGATTCCAACCTGCCTGCAGCTCCAAAGCAGCCTCTACACATGAGGGAAAGAACACCAGGGACTCAATAAGAGCCGTACAGCTGCTCTGCTAGGAAGGGCAGGGGCGTTCCGGGAGCACAGCAGCTGAGAACACTGGGGGTGGGGGTGGGCGAGGGATGGTAAGTCAGAAGACCCAGGGGCAAAATCCTACCAGCCTGGCCCATGGGGACTCTCTCACCTAGTCTTCCCAGCAGCATCTGGGCCGCATCCTTGATGTCATTATACTCGTGGAGCTGGGAGATGTGGTCTTCCAGTTCATCTACACTGTAGCCTCTGGGGTGGGAAATGGGGAGAGAGAGAGAGAATCGTTAAGAAAGCTGATAAAGCTCCCAGCTTCAGAGGTAATAAGGCCCTTACTCAGTAAGGGCCTACTGGGTGCTCAGCACTGGGAACACAGCAATGCCAAGACAGACCCCGCCCTCGTGAAGCGTAAGGTACGGCAGGGGATCTGCCCACTGTCTCACTCCTGGCAAATTCTCCCTGTATCCTTAGGGAGGGGTCTCCAGGCACTACTGGTACTATGTAACCCTGGTCAGAGCTTAGGGATTCACAGATGGGCACATGAGTGGTTAGTCAAATCCCCTCAAGTGTAACATGGCTATTCAAAGGTTCCTTGGTCTGTGCCCTGTGGCTGGAGCAAGAAGCGTGGGAAAACCCAGGAGGTATGGAAGAGCCAGGGTCCCCTTGGCACTGAAAACCCACTTTCCGAGGGAGGGCAGGGCCCACGTGTGGACAGAAGCAGAGGCAGAGACCGTGGGTTCCAGACAGAGAGTGGGAGACCCATACCTTTTCAGTTCCCAGTTCCCCTGGCCCTCCCGAGCCTGGCCACACCTTACCTGAGGCAGCTGCTGAGGCTGCTGGATGCCAATGGCACAGTCCTGTTTTTATGCTAAGCTAGGTTTCAGTTACCATTGCTGTTGTTCAGTTGCTAAGTCCTGTTGGACTCTCTGAGACCCCATGGACTGCAGCAAGCCAGGCTTCCCTGTCCTTCACCATCTCCCTGAGTTTGCTCAGACTTATGTCCATATCGAGTCAGTGATCCTATCTAATCATCTCATCTGATTAGATGAGATCATCTCATCTAATCATCTCATCTGCCACTCACTTCCATCAGGAAGCTTGCACAAGCCTCTTATCCTCATCCATGAGTTACTGGGCACTAGTTAAAAGTTTGCTAGAGCTTCCTGGGTGGTCCAGTGATTAGGACTCAGTGCTTTCACTGCTATGGCCTGGGTTTAAACCCTGGTTGGGGAACTTAGATCCCACAAGCCACATGGTATGATCCCCGCCCACACACACACACAAAAGTTATTCTAAGCACACTGAGGAACCCAACCAGACTTACTCTGATAATAGTTGGGAGATCTCCTTGTCCAACATGTCCTTCTTCTCCTTGAGTTTCTGAATGTCAAGCTGTAGAGAATCCTTGCTGGTCCTGTCAGCCTGGCCAGGTTTGGGAGATGGCCGCTGAGTGGCACAAAAAGTCAGAAGCTAGACTAACCAATTATCTACAATTCAGAACCTCCACATTGTCCCCCCAAAAGCCACTCCCTGTTTCAGCATGGTAACAGACAACCTCTACCCAGAATAAGACTACATTTCCCAGCTTCCCTTGGAATTAGATGTGGTCCTATAACTAAGTTCTGGCAAGCGGAACTTAATCAGAAATAGTGGATTCTATGTCTGGGAACTGTCCTTCCAGGGAGAGGGTACACCTTTCTGTGGCCCTCTTCCTTCCTGCTAATGGAGGGACGATGGAGTTGAACAGTGTCTTGGATGATAGAGGCATGGGTCCCCGATGACTGTTTCAGCCACCATTATTCAGGGTTTCCTTTCACTTTCAGCCAAACCCAACTTTAACTAAAGGGCTCATCCTGGTTCCCAATCTGACCCTAGTGAATCCACTTCAGGTCTACCTCTTGGATTCTCCTCTCTAGTCTATGATTATAACCTCAATGGGGGATTTCCCTGGTGGGCCAGTGGCTAAGACTCCATGCTCCCAACACAGGGAACCCAGGTTTGATCCCTGGTCATGGAATTAGAACCCACATGCTGCAACTAAGACCTGGAGCAGCCAGATAAATAAATAAATATTCAAAAAAAATCTAATTGGGTAACAAAATGCTTCCTTGGGGCTACAGTTCATCTTTGTCCTTTCTGCATCTAAAAGCTGCGAAGGCAGTGCCTGACATGCTGCCAATCTTCAGGAAATGTTGGTTGGGGCCACACTGGGGTTTTTAACCCGTCAACAAATCATGAGTAAGTACTAGCTGCCAGGCACTGCCAAAAGCTGCAGGGGTTTGGCAGTGGAGAAGACGTCAAGCCCGGCCCCCTGCCTTCATGGAACATAGAGCCTAGTCCCAGACATACAACACCCAACAATGATGCTCTTCCTCCAGATATTTCCATGGAAAGCTGGGCTCACCAGTCACACTTCATCAGAAAGACCTTCCCTGACCACCCCATCTAACCACCTCACACACTACCCCTTGTCCTGATGTTTTCTAACATCTATCACCACCTGGCAAATTGTACATTTCATTAATATTATTTTCACTGATGGCCTTATACCACTGGAGGGTGAACACCATGAGGGCAGGGACTCTGTTTTTTCACAGCTGATGGCCCTGTGTCTACAATAGGACCTAGCACATAAGTAAGTCGCTTTAGTAGTGTCAGACTCTGTGACCCCATGGACTGTAGCCCGCCAGGCTCCTCTGTCCATGGAATTCTCCAGGCAAGAATACTGGAGTGGAAGAAAAAAAAAAAAAAAAAAGAATACCGGAGTGGGTAGCCATTCCTTTCTCCAGGGGAATCTTCCCAACCCAGGAATCGAACCTGGGTCTCCTGCACTGCAAGTAGATTCCTTACCGTCTAAGCCACCAGGGAAGCCCAGACCTGGCACATAGAAAGCACTATTGCGAATGAATTCATCAATGAATGAATGAAGGAAAAACAACCAATCAACTAACCAGCAGTCTGGAAAGTGTTTTGAAGTTGAAGTACCGTGTGCTAAGGGGGCACCTAACAGAGCGAGTGGCCTGAGCCTGAAGTGGAGCTGTGACTCCTTCGAGGAAGCTCAACTTCAAAGGCTGAGGAGGCATCAGTTTGGCAAAAAGCTGGAAAAAAGTATTCCACACAAGGGACAGCATATGCAAGTGCTGTAGGGCAGGAGAGAGCACCTGGGTTTGAGGGAATGAGAGTGGTTTCCACGTAGGTGGAATGGGTGAGGGAAGGAGGCTGGTGTGAAAAGAACAAAACCAACCAACCACTTGTGGCGATGTCAGGGAGGAGGAGAGACAGAGCCCCTTTGTAGGGTCTGGGGTAACACTGACAAAGGACAGGAACGCTGTTTCTTCTCTGAAGCCTGGCGGGCAGGAGGAAAAGATGATGCGGAAGGACTGAGAATTGATCTGGAGTTTCTCTGTGGAATAAGGTCAGCTGGGGGGAAGACCCTGAAGAGGGCTGGTGGGCGGGTCAGCCGCTGCTAGGGAAGGAGGGAAGGGCTGGGAGCAGCATACAGGGTGGAGGGCAGGGAGGGGGCACAGGTATACTCACAGGGGATCGGAAGGCCCCGCCGCAACTTTTGGAAAGTCCTGGTTGAATCCTGGAGAGGAAGCCGAGGGAAAAAGTCTGATTGGACCTAGAGGCCGCCTGGGGAGGAAAGGGGTACTGTCGGGGTGTGCAGAGGAGGAACAGCTATGAACCGGGACTGGATCCGGTTGGGAAGGGGACAGAGAATGGTTCTGGGATCAGGGTAGGGATTCTCGGAAAAGGGGGAGTTTCTGACAGGGAGGAGTGTTGGAGGCGTGGATTGGCGGGGCGGGGGGCGCGTCTCTGGAGGTGATCTCTGAGGGGAGAAAGTCTGAGGCAGAGCTACAGGGGCGTCACGAAAAGGGACTGGGAAAAGATGTGCTTTCCCCCTGCTATCAGCTCCTCGCCCACCTCCTCAGCCCTGGCGTCCGGCGCCCCCGACTCGGGGGGCGCTGCAGAGAAGGAGGGTCCAGGGCGAGGACGGAAAAGAGCCTCCTCAGGTCTGCCAGGTACTTGGAATCCTCTGACGGAGACTAGGAACGTCACAAAGCGTAGCTACGCATGCACTTGGCGAGAGCCGGCTCAGTCCTCTCCGGCGAGCTGGGTAGGACAGAGGCCGCTTACTCTGCGGCTGCGCCTTTAGCGTTTTTTTTGTGACTCCACCCTCTCTTTCGGGCTAGGCGGCGGCTTTAGCCGTGCGTCTCCGCCCCGTATCTTTTCTATTATCCAATGGGGCTAGAGAATTGAGGCCACCCCCGTACGCCGCGGCCCCCTAGCACCGCCCCGGTACCGCCTTCTCTTGGCTGAGTGGCACCGCGGCGCGGTGGCTGCCGGAAGCGATTCCGCAGAGGTTGACGGGATCGTGCTGATGTGGCCCCCCCTTCCCCCGCCCCGTCCCGGGATGTCGGAAGAAACCCGACAGAGCAAATTGGCTGCGGCCAAGAAAAAGGTAAAAATGTGCGGGCTCGCGGCTCCCTGACCCCTCCGAATGCCGGGCCATGGCCAGAGTTTCTGTGCTGCCTCCAAGGCACACGGGGTGAGCCCCTCGGCGCCCCTTGGCGCCCCCCCGACCAACAAAGTCTTCGCAGCCAGTCCCGCCCCCCCCACCTCTCCACCCCCCGGCTGCCCAGTCTCCGCCGCCTTCACTCGTCACCCCCAGGTGACTTTGGGCCGGTGACCCCTATGGCTTCCCACACCAGGCTTGGCCTTCGTCTCCTGTCGCCCAGAACCGGACCTCCGCAGCTCCCTGGTCTCCCTAACTCCCGGAATCCGCAAACCTCGGTCCTGGCCTTTGCATTTTCCCCCCACCAACCGCCCCCCTCCCCTCAACGCGGAGCGGCTACTCGGACGTTGCTAGGGATGAGTGCCATGTGGCTACGTCATAATGCCCCTCGGAACTGTCATTAATGCCTAGAAAACTCGGTGTTAAATTTTACCACCCAGTTCCCACTGTGTTCACATCCTTTCCAGTCTCTCTGGGTCGTGGCAGCAGCTTGAAAAAGGGGACTCGGGGGGCTATGGGACCTAGGTTTCAGAGGGACCTGGGTTTCAGGCTCCCTCACCTCTAGATTTGTTCCCCCATCGTTTGATGCTGATAGTGTAAAAAGCCTACACTTCCCCCAGTGATCTCCAGACATTGACAGTATCTCTGGGTGGCCATGGGAGGTGTTTGGTTTAGTTTGGTTTTCTCCCAGGTCTCTCTATCCAGAGAGACTTTCACATTTTTAATCGGAAGTTTTTACTTCACATTGTAATTTTCTGTGATTCTGAGACCAGAGGGCCCGTCACTCAGCATTCAGTGCTCCTCTGAGGAGCACATCCAGGGAACCTGAACTTCACAACTGGGAATCTTTCACAAGTCATCACCTCAACGTGGGGCAGCCCAAGTGCCACAGGATAAATATGGGACTGATGGGTCAGTTTTGCTTGATTTTCTTGAGAGAGAAAAAGCCTTTTATACTCAGTATACTTAGGGATGACATTTGCATAGATCTGGATGATTATAATGGACTTCTCTCTGAAATGTGTTTGGGTTGTCCTCTTTCTGTTACGTTCCCAGATTCACTAGGGGTGTGTGTCTTCTCTACCTTCTGCCATTACGATACATTGATGTAAAATTTTGAGATGTACTGATGTGCAGCTCTAATAGAGATGGAAGAAGGGACCCTGATGCCTGATTAAATGTTTACTTTTCCTCTTCTGCTGCTGATTTTGCCCCCTAGCAGCTGCGGATTGATGTTGTAATCCCAGAACTCAGAGTCAGAAGGCTGAGTTTAAATTCCATTGTTGCCTTTTATTGCCACCTTTTGCTCCTAGCCACAACATCAGTCCATTTCAAGTCATTGAGGATGACAGCCCTTGGAGGGTTGTTGGGGCGTTAAATCAGAAGGCGAAGAGTATTTTGTAAACTTTGCAAAGTAGGATGTGAATCCAGGGGGCGTATAGTTCTCATGAGCCTCACTGCTTTTCCTTTTTACAGTTAAGGGAGTATCAGCAGAAGAACAGCCCTGGTGTTCCTGCAGGAGCTAAGAAAAAAAGAAAGATCAAGAATGGCAGTAGCCCTGAGACAACCACTTCTGGTGATTGTCCGTCACCTGAGGATGTGAGTCTTGCCTGACTGCCTTCCGGGGATGAGGCTCTCAAGGGGCAACAGTAGAGGGTAGTGGTTAAGATTGTGGAAGAAATGTCAGATATTGGCCAAGAAGTTTGGGTTTGAATTCTCCCTCTCCCTCTGCAAGGGATATGGTTTTGGGCAAATTGTTTAAGCTCGTTAGATCTCTGTTTCCACATTAGTAAAATTGGGGTAATACTGTCTTACACCAAGGAAGTTGAAATGAGATTGTCGTCGTTTTTATAATAATCCCCTAAAATAGGGCCTGGTGCAGAGTAAACTTTCAATAAAGCGTAGTTGCTAGTTGACTTAACTGCTCTGGTGATCTTCCCCAGCCTCATGGGGAAAGCCAGGCAGTGAAAACAGCTGCTTGCCCTCAGACTTTCCATTTAGAGGCCCCAGTAGAGCCCCGGAGTGTGTTGAGGAGACGGCCTCAGGCACTTGGATTAGGAGACCATCTGAGTTTTAAGACAATCTTTGCCACCAGCTTGCTGGGTGGCCCTGGGAAAATCACTTCCTCCCCTGGGCCTCAGTTTCCTCATCTGTAAAATGATACTGGTGGATCAGATTGTTGTCTTTCAAGCTTATTTTTTAGCTGTAGCCCCTCTCCCCCCACTTTGTTCAAGTGGACCCTTTTTCTGAAGTCTGGTTTTTAAGAGTCTAGGCCTGATGGTCTAAGAAGCTTTTAAGAGCTGCATTGTTCATCTGAGGAGCTATGTGACTGCATGGTTCAGGGGACTTTTCCATCTGTTTGTTTCCCTTGATTTCTGCCTTCGGCAAGGCAGCAGGTGGCTACTTGGAAAAATGACCCAGGCCGGTATTGATCCCTTTTGACCCCTTTCTCTCTTCTCCGGCATTCCATTGCCCCAACCCAGTGTCTTCCTTCCTTCCTTGACTCTCTTGCCTCTCTAAGCCACTTTTCTCTTTCTCCCCTGCCCTTGTTTTTCCCTTTTCGCCTCCTGTAGATTCAGGACATTCTGGAGGTGCTGGTGTCCGACCTTAACCGCTCCAATGGGGTAGCGATCCCCCCATTGGACAAGTGGAAGGTGAGGCAGTGCCAAGACCCCCTCTCTGGCTTGCTCCCTCCCAGCTCTGCATGCCCTGAGGCGTCTTTGTTGTGGGGGAGACTTTGTCTCTGGCTTATTTTATGTTGCTGTCATTAACCCTTGGCCTGTTCATGTCTGCTTTTTCACCTGCTTGGTTGATTGGGTTCTTCCCCTTGCCTCCCCCCTACCCTGCCCCCACCATCTTTTATCATCTTGGAGAAGGTGAGATGCTCCTTGGAGGTTAAAGGTAACTTGGGAATAGTTTCTGGAGCAGGTGTGTGGGATTAGGGCTCTTTGAGCCTTCAGTTTGAATGCCCGGTGGTGTTCTCAGA
The DNA here is from genome assembly GCF_029407905.1 of Bubalus kerabau. Lineage (NCBI taxonomy): Eukaryota > Metazoa > Chordata > Mammalia > Artiodactyla > Bovidae > Bubalus > Bubalus kerabau. The sequence continues at coordinate 101,701,574 of NC_073634.1, read as the reverse complement.
CTAGTAGAGGTTAAATAAAACCATACCTTCAAGTCTTGCCCCCTGGGCATCTGTCCCCAAAAGACCAGTAGACCACAAAGCAGTTTGTGATTTTTTTTTTTTAGTTCCTCAGTTCCTTTTGGTTTGGCAGTAGGGAATGTAGAGTTAAGAGAAAAGGAGCTTACTTTATAATAGTTACAAGGATTGAGGTTATTTTTTCAATAGAACTCACTGTAAGGGATGTGAGGTTCCCCAAACACATGAGTGATCAAGACATTCTGCCCCTGTTCTCTTTTAAAAATCCACTGGACACAACTGTATTCAGTGGGCCATTGAAAGCAGACAGCTAGTGCTAGGTGCTGGAGAAAACAGGTGAAAGAAGCAAGCCAGGACGTGGCGGCATTCCAGATGCTCAACGGAGGCAGAGGTTCATTCTAAATGGATTCCAGGCTGGAGAGGGTGGCATTTGAAGCTGGTTTGAGGATTAGAAGTGGGGAGCATTCATCCATATTGCGAGTAGGGGACCCAGGCAGAGGGTGTGGTCACAGGTAACTGCCAGGACTATGATCTCACAGAGTACTTTCCGGAAAGAAGGGGAGCCTGGGATGCACGTGGACTAGGAGATGACCTTCTCCAGACATGATGTTGGCACTTCCTCCTTAATTAACTTCCTCAGGGAACATCTCCCAGGCCAGAGGAGTAGGACTGGAAGGGGGCCAGGTCCTGCTGGAGATGGGCAGGGGGAGAGGGGTGGGGCCAGGGCCCTGGTGGCTGGGGTGAGCGAGTCTTCAGTCATCAGGCCTGCTCACACCCAGTCACTCAGGTCTGTCCAGGTGCTGTGACTCACCCTGTTGGCTCTCAGAGGAGATGCTGGGAGGCCTCGGGAGGGAACATGGGCCTCCAGGAGTCCCGAAGCCCTGGCCTGCATCCGTCTGTCCTGGAAATGAAGACCCATAACCCCACGTTCCCTTTGTGTTTTATTTGTCATACTTTTTTTTTGCTGCACCGCACAGCTTGTGGGATCTTAGTTCCCAACCAGGGATTATTGAACCCATGTCCTTTGCATTGGAGGCATGGAGTCTTAACCACTGGACCACCAGGGAAGTTCCCTTTCTTGTTGTTTTAAAATCCTCTCTTATATCAGTAACCATTTCCCACTTAAGTTTTCTACTCTAGTAAAAAAAAAAAAAAAAACTAGGCCTGTGATTACAGTATCCTAGGCAGAGCTGATGACATTTCCAGAAATGAGGAATAATGGATAGAAAAAAGTGTTTTTTTTTTTCTTTTTTAATGGAATAGGACATTTGAGGGGAGTGGACAATGTTTTTTGAAATTCCATACTTAGTTTTATGATTCAAAATTATGAAGTAACTTGGTTGTTCACTAAATTGTCATATTCTGTATATTTCAGTCTTCAGACAAGTCCTTTTTTCCCCTTCTGAGCTCTCTTGTTTCTAATGCTAGGGATCCCTGGGTGCCAAGATGCCAGGAGGGACCCAGGGCTCCCCAGGGCCCATGGCTAAGAGTGTGCTCCCCCCACCCCCGAAGTCTCACACCTCGCCAGCTGCAGAACCCCTGCTCTTACCCATTAGATTCAGGAGTACAGGTTGGCAAGGCAACACCAGGTTCTGGGGTCAGAGGTCGCAGTGTGGACAGTTACCATGCCGACAGTTTGATTCTTCTTCAGCTCCCCAGGCTCTGTGGCGCTTGCTCTAAGGCGGGCAGTAGATTTGAGTTTTCAGAGGCCAGGGCTGCGGCATCCAGAGAGTAGGCTGCCTTTTCCCTCAGGAGAGGTGCAGCCTCTCCCTTCCAGATCCACCTTGGCTGGCCAGGCCTTGGCTGCTTGGCGCTCTTCCCTGGTCAAGCTTCAGCTGGTCAGTCTTCTTCAGTCTCACCTGTTGAACGTTAGCTCTCAGGAGCCAGAAACTTGGACTCAGTGTCAGTCAGGCCTGAGCCTGGAGAGAGGCTGAGTGGGGCTCTGGTCAAGCAGGTGGAACCACCTGGGTGGGGGAAGAGGGAACTTCTCTGTGGCCCCTGGTCCTCAAACCCACGATTCTTCTCTAGGAGGCCAAGAGTAGATGTCTTCTCTCTGGTTTTCAGCTGTTCTCGGTTGGGTAGGTGTTTAGGAGCTAGGAGCTTGGGGTGGGGTAGTGGCCAGTTTTCTTTCCACCTCCAGGAGCAGGAGGAGCCTTCTTGTTTGGCGGCTTCTTTCCCAAAAAAGGCATGACTCGAGGACACACCCAGTGGTTGGGAGGAGGGATGGAAGGGAGAGCAAGGAGGAGGAGGCAGGTGCTCTCTTCCTTTATCACTGCCACGTTCTGCCCAGCAGGGTCCCTGGGGAGGGTCACTCTGGCACAGACTGACCCTCTGGAAAAGCAGTGTCTGCCTCTCCCTGACCCGGCGCACCTTCCTCTTACCTGCTGCGGCTGCCACAGGGCAGCCTGGCCCTGCCTCTGACTGAGCTCCACAGAGGATGATGCCCCATGTTCAGGAAGCGGGCCTCATGGCCCTCGCCCTGAGCCTTGGCCCAGAAGGCGGCAGAATGGCCCGAGTTCTAGGCGAGCCGTAGCCACACCCCCGCGTGGCTCTCCGCACGTGTGACTGTCACGACTGCACAGCACCGGTCCTGCCCGCTCTGCACCCCTGCACTCATGACAGCGAGGCGCTCTTTGCCCTGCACGGCCCCCTAACCCCCTGCTCTGTTCTGTGACAGGCGCCCAAAGACCGCGCCGCTCCTGTTACACCGTCTGCTGATGACACCGTGTCGCCTGGCGGTGTCCCTTCCCCCAGTGCTAGTCCCCCCCGTGTCACTAGCATGGCATCAACTCAGGTTTGTGCCTCTTCCCCCTTGGCCAGCTCTGTGTTCGCCCCCCTCCTATTTCCCAGAGGACTGGACCTCCTGCGGACTTCGTCCTTTTTTTCCAGGTATCTTGGCTCTGTGAGCCAGGTGCCCTTCCTGAGGACTGGGATGGGGGAGCCCAAAACCAGACTCCCCTTAAGCTTCAGGGAGATGGAAGGTGGTTGGAATGAGCTTGGTGCCTGGGGGTGGTTCCTACTAAAAACTGAATGACCAATTCCTGTGTTTCTTCCCAAACAGAACCATGATGCCGACAACAGTTCTGGTCCCATTGACGAAAGCACGTGAGTGTCTCCCACGAGGGCAGCGGTCCCTAGGTCACTGCCCCATGACCCCCTCTTTCCCATCGAGCCTCCTGCACCCCTGACTGCTGTGTTCATCCCCAGATCCTTTTCATCCACCGAGAGCCTGCGACAGCTGTCTCAGCAGCTCAACGGTCTTGTGTCCGAGGTACCCAAAAACTGGAGCTTGGCATGGGTTAGAGTAGGAGGGAAAATATGCTAGAAAGAAACTGAGGCAGAGACTCCCCAGAGGAAGGGAAGATCCTGGGACTGGGCAGCTTGGCTGGATAATGTTTAGCTGATCATTACTTCTCTGAGTCTCCTCGTTGAAGCCATGCAAAGGAAGGGGTTGGATGATGAGATTGGTTACATCGTTTGATCCTGCAGATGAGAGCTCTTTGGGAGGGGAGGGACAAGGGGGAACTAAGAACCAGGAGAAATTGGCACAGGGAGGGATTAAGGGGCAGGAGGCAAGTTAGGAGGAAGAGGAAATGTTGCCAGTTGATGGGGAAGGCAAGGTGCTGGAGGAGGTCAGAGAACATCTCCATGTGAGCCCTTTCGTCTCTCCTAGTCTTCATCTTACATCAATGGGGAGGGCCTAGCATCTCCTGCTAATATAAAGAATCTGGAGGTAAGTGGGCCTGCACTGTGGCCCAGTGACCCTGCAGGCCAGCCCTGCCCCCACCTCCTCCCATGGCGGGGGCTGGGTGCCCCACCCAGCTGAGACAGCCCAGACACCCCCCAACCCTAATGATTGCTTTCTCTACCTCTCCCCCACCCCTCCACCTCCTCCTCCTCCTCCTCTCTGCATGCGCCTCAGAGCCGGTACCAAGAACTATCAGTAGCCCTGGACTCCAGCAATCTAACAAACAAACAACTCAGTAGCAAGATAGAGGAATTGGTAAGAGTCCGGTGTTGTCCCCTGATCCATGCTGCCAATATGGGGCTCCGGTCTCACCCTGGGGCTCTTGAAGAAAGGGGCTGGGGATCCCTGGTGCCAAGGGAGAAGGGGGTGCTGGGGGGCCTAGGTCTCAGCTGGAGGGACCCCGGAGCATGGCATGCAGCATGGCTCTCTCTGTGGCTGCCATCCTTGCCTACTCTGTTCTCCAGGCACCTCTGCTTGAGTCCTCCCCACCTTGCCATGGGTCTGTTGCCTGTAGGGGAGGCACTAGCTTGACTGGTGTGTTCCAGCCCTGACCCGGCCCCTGATATGTTCCCACTTCAACCTTGGACAAGTCACCTCTCCTCCTTGGCCTTTAATTTCCTGAGGAGGTAGAATCAGAGGGTGTCCAAGGTCTCTTTTAAGCTCAAAAAAAGATTTCAAGGTCCTTTTCATTCATGTCATATCGGTGTTAAGAACAGAACCTGGCCTGTGGTGTGTTTGCTCAGCAAACATTCCTTGAATGCGAGCTGGCAGAGAGGGTGGTCTTCACCTTCTCAGAGTCCATCTCTAGAGGTTTATGTCATTGTCCCTTCAAGGGAATCAGATCCAGACTCTTGCTGCTGTAGCCATGAGCAAAACCTGCCAAGGCTCAAAGTCTCTTAGCTTGAGAAGCGTTTGTTCATTCATGTCCCCGTGAACCCTCCCTTTCTAACCCCTTCCTGGCCCCCGCCTGTGGCCCCTCCTCCTTGGTCTGAGGATCATGGGGGAGGAGGACAACCTCAGTCACCTTCCTTTGCCTCTCCCTGCAGAAACAAGAGAACCAGGAAACTTTGGATCAGCTGGAAAAAGTAATGCGATTTTTTTGTTTCTTCCATGGCGAATGGGGCTTCCCTGGTGGCTCAGTGGTAAAGAATCCACCTGCCAATGCAGGAGATGAGGATTCAATCCCTGGGTCAGGAAGATCCCCTGGAGAAGGAGATGGCAACCCACTCCAGTGTTCTTGTCTGGGAAATCCCATGGACAGAGGAAGCCTTTTGGGCTACAGTCCATGGGGTCGCAAAAGAGTCAGACATGACTTAGCGACTAAACAATCCATGGCTGATGGGTTTGGGGGAGGATTCAGATGTAGAGGACCATTCTCCTCTTGGCTGCTTACAGCCTGGAGGAATAGGGGGCTTCCCCCTTTCCCTCCTCGCCCGTCTTCCACTCCCGGGGTGCCAGTTATCTGTTCTCATTGGTAGGCCTGTCCTGGGCCTGTGGTGGCATCCCCGGGCGGGGCACATGTCCTTTTCTCGTTCACTTTTGCCTCCTCCCAGTAAGAGTTGTTTCTTCTCTCTTTCTGCAGGAAAAGAAGGAATTTGAGCAGAAGCTCGCAAAGGAACAAGGGGCTCTGAGAGAACAGCTCCAGGTGAGCGGACTCTTCCAGGGTCCCTTGTGGCCCCCAGGAAACATTGCTTTTCCACATTCTCAGCACTCGTTTGGCCTTTCTCCCAAAGGTCCACATTCAGACTATTGGAATTTTGGTGTCAGAGAAGACGGAGTTACAGACAGCTCTGGCTCACACCCAGCAGGCAGCCAGGCAGAAAGCAGGTGGGAATCTAGGCACCCTTTTACCCCTGGGCTGGCTAGGCCTTTGGTGGGATTCCTTCTCTGGACTTCCCCTCTCTGCTGTCATTTTAGGGGAGTCAGAGGATCTTGCTAACCGCCTGCAGTCTTCCAGGCAGCGCATAGGAGAGCTGGAGCGGACGCTGTCTGCCGTCTCCACGCAGCAGAAGCAGGCCGACAGGGTGAGCCCAGCAGCCTGCCCATCCCCTGGAGGTCATGTGGAAGGGTTGTGAGCCTAAAGGTCTCTGCGGCAGGATGGAATGACTGGCTGCCCAGACGGCAGCACTGTCCGTTTCTTGCTGCTTTAGAGTTCGGTGGTTGTGAAATGCGATCTGGACACGAGTTGGTTGCCATGGGCGAGTTGTGGTGAGGGGTGGGGGAGTGCCACCTAGAGCGAGCACTAGATGAGCCCAGAGCCTGAGTGCCAGCCAGCCCTGCCTTTAACTACATGGGCTCTGGCTCAGGTGCTGGGTGTTCAGGCTGTGAAGGTTCAGATCAGTATTTTTAGTCCATGACCACACTAAAAAGGGAGAAGTACATGTGTGTAATATATATGACATGTTGGAAAGCACTCATATAAAACCCAAGGAAGGGACTTCCCTGGTGGTCCACAGGCTAAGACTGTGCTCCCAGTGCAGGGGGGAACTAGATCCCACATGCTGCCACTAAGACCCAGCGCAGCCAAATAAATAAATATTTTTAGAAAGCCCAAGGGAGAGGAATAGGGTAGCTTAGAGACCTGTCACTTTTGTACCTTCTGAGTTTGGGGTTATGTGAGTGTCCCATCCATTCAAAAAATGAACAAAAGATTACAATGCAATTTAATCCATCCCTCATAGTCATTCCCCAACCCCAGGGCAGAAAACAAGGTTGAAGAATCCCAGGTCTAAGTGATTTTAGGCGAGCCCCTTAACCTCTAATATTCCGCATTCACCGATAAAATGGAGATAGTAGCTGCCTCCCACGGTGATTGTGAGTTGGAAATGGGAACGCTGGCTAAGAAAGTGTTCAGAAAAGGTTCAGATGTGATGCTGCTAACAGTGAGAGCGGTGGCCAGCCCAGAGTCAGACTGCCCCACCTGCCTCTCCAACCCTCCCAAGTTCTTACTAAAACCACAGGAGAGCATGAGCTTGGATGTGCTTTGAAAAAACGTAAAGCCTCACACCAGGTGAGGACGTGTTGCTGGGAGTTGTTCTGTTGCTGTTGTTGGTCTGCATTTTCCGCCTGCCTTCTCTTGACCTTGCCTTTCTGTGTTCGCAGTACAACAAAGAATTAACCAGAGAGCGAGATGCCCTCAAGCTGGAATTATACAAGAACAAGTAGGATGGGGGGTGATGGGGGGGACTGGGAAGTAGGGGAGATCCAAGGGAGTGGGGTGAGAAAGAGGGTACATGTTTGGACATGTGCAGAGCCAGGCTGTCGGTCAGCCATGCCCCTAACCCCTGCTATGGCCTCAGGCAGCTTGTGTCTTCTCTCTGGGCTGCCACTTGAGACTTCTGGTGCTGGGGTCCCTTCCAAAGCGACTTTTATGGCAGGAGTAGTGGGTGGATCACGGGAGCGTTCCTCTCTGTTCAGTACTCACACCTCTCTCCCTCGCCTCTGGCCACAGTAAGAACAACGAGGACCTGAAGCAGCACAACTCAGAGCTGGAGGAGAAGCTGCGGCTCCTGGTGATAGAGAAGTCAGCCATGCAGCTGGGCATGGAGGAGCTACAGAAGAAGCTGGAGATGTCGGAGCTGCTGTTGCAGCAGGTGGGGCTGAAGCCCTGGGGTGTGGGAGACCCACCTGGCAGGGCCAGGGCCTCTCGGGGTCATTGTGGTGCCCTCCGACCAGGAACCAGAAAGTTTGGATCCTTGTTCTGGTTCTGCCATAGACTTCTCTAGAGACAAGAGAAAAAGTGGGACCTTGCCCAGATCTCAGGAATCTGATATGGCTTATTTGTTTATATATATATATTTTTAAAGCATCCTAATTGAAAACCGTTGTTTTATGGATGATATTGGGTTGGCCAAAAAGGTCCTTCGAGTTTTTCCATAACATTGCATGGAAAAACCTGAACAAACTTTCTGACCAAACCAATAGTTGTAAGGCCAGCCCGTGAGTTTCTGCTTCCTTCCTCTTGGATGCCAAGCCTCCAGGTAGACAGAGTGCCCAGGTCAGTTTCTTCTTCATTGTTTTGGCATGCCCAGCAAATTTCTGCCTTCCTGCCACCTGTAAGGGTATGACACGTTCATATATTGGAGTACTGTGTAACCATTATAAAAACTTAAAGTTATCTTGTTTTCAGCAAAGTGAAATTAAGTTGCAGAACCATATATGATACTATCCCTGGCACTATGCATCAATGAAGCATGTTTGCATACCTGTGGAAAAGGGTCAAGAAGGATACACACTGGATTGGGGAGGTTGGGAGAACTTTGAACACTTACTATCAGAATTGCTCACATTGAGTATTTAGTGAAAATAAAGCTATTTTTTAGTGAAAATAAAGTAGACATGGTACTAACAATATTAAGGATAACCCTGAGTTGTATGTTGACCTTTTGGGGGTGGGCGTTGCATGGATCAGCCTGGGCCCCCCGATCTAACCTTGTTTTTCACCATCCAGTTTTCTAGTCAACCTGCCCCTGATAGCAGCCAGCAGTTACAGCAGGCCCTGGAGGAGAGGGCACAGCTGGAGACCCACGTGGAGCAGGTGAGGCTTTACACACGGAGGGGTACAGGAGTCCCCAGGTGACCATGAGCAGGTGAGGCCCCCCCGTGACAGCCCCTGCTAACTTCTGCACCCCTCTCGCAGCTGAAGGATTCGCTGAAGCAGCTGCAGGCAGAGAGAGACCAGTATGTGACAAATCTGAAGGAGGAGAATGCCATATGGCAGCAGAAGATGCAGCAGGTGTTGGGACAGGTGAGGTGTGACCTTCAATTCCCGCCCCCCCCCCCCCCCCGACCTTGGATAGGTCACTTGGTCTTCCTGGGCATCATGTCATTTGCTGTGCATAGCTGGAGGTGGATGTGTGTATCTGGAGGTGGGGGTGGACAGGGGTACGGTCACCCAGCCCTTACTTGACCTCTCCTTCCATGTGCGCCCCTGCCCCCATCTTGGTGCTTTGAGCAGATGAGCAAGTTGAAGGAAGAAAAGGAGCACAGCGTGTGTCAGGCTCAGGAGCTGGAGACCAGCTTGGCCGAACTGAGGAACCAGATTGGTGAGCTGGGCCCCAGGGACCTGGGGATGGAGGCCGGTGTTGGGGCTGGTGAGGGTGGCCGAGATTGGATGTGGGTGGATGGAAGGGCATCATGGCCCAGGGAAAGAGATCCGTACCAGCAGTTGGCAAGGCTTGCAACTTCTCTGAGCCTCAGTGTCCCCATCTGCAAAAAAAGGGGTGAAGTGTGCCCACTGTGGTCTGAAGCATAAAGAGCTCTGAACGTGTCTTGAAAGATTGAGCCAGGAAGCCAAGATTGGGGGCAAGGAGGCCGAGTTAGGAGCTGTGGACCCCGAAGAGGGTGCTTTGGACGTGGCCCAGCCAAGAGACCCTGATGGTGTGCTCCCTTCCTCAGCTGCGCCCCCGCCCCAGGAGCCCCCGGCAGGGCCCTCGGAGGCAGAACAGCGGCTTCAGGCGGAGACTGAGCGGCTCCAGAAGGAACTAGAGAGCCTGGCTGGGCAGCTGCAGGCGCAGGTGAAGGATAACGAAAGTCTGAGTCACCTGAATCAGGAGCAGGAGCAGCGGCTGCTGGAGCTGGAGCGGGAGGCCGAGTGCTGGGGGGAGCAGGCGGAGGAGCGCAAGCAGATTCTGGAGAGCATGCAGAGCGACCGCACCACCATCAGCCGTGCGCTCTCCCAGAACCGCGAGCTCAAGGAGCAGCTGGCCGAGCTGCAGAATGGATTCGTCAGGCTGGTGCGCAGCCCCGCCTGCCCAGCCCTCTCTCCTCCCTAGCCAAGCCCTTTAGGGGTGGGGTGAGACACTTAACCCCTCTGGCGGCCTTGGTTTTCCCACCTGTAAAATGGGTGCTATGGACCTTTCATGACTGGTGCCCACAAAGGCACCCTGGGAGCCAGAAAGCCCCGCTTGGAGGGACGTGGGAGGGTGTGAAGGTGGGTGATCTTTCCTACCTGGCTCCACACTTACCTGAGCTCTGTGAGCTCCACACTTCCACTTCCCCTGTGGACACCAGGTTCTGGAGTCTCCAGCTGCATAGGGTGGCCACTCACTGCCCTTCTCTCTGTGCAGTCCAATGAGAACATGGAGGTTACCAGTGCACTACAGTCTGAGCAGCACGTCAAGAAGGAGCTGGCCAAGAAGCTGGGCCAGCTGCAGGAGAAGCTGGGGGAGCTGAAGGAGACGGTAACCCCTGCCCCCAAAGGAAGGGCTAGGAGACAGGCACCCCCAGACAGGTGGGTGGGTGGCAGCCAGAACAGGTGACCCTGGGGTCCTTCAGAGCCTGTGACTGATTACCCCCTGGCCTCTGACTTTCAGAGTTGGGTAGCCCTATGCCGTAGGTCCTTGTCCCTGCTAGAGGCATCAAGCCCCTAATTAGAGAAAAGAGACATACGGTGGCTAGCTCCTTGGGTTCAGCCCTGGATTCCAACCTCGCATCTCTAAGGCTCAGTTTCCTTATATTAAAAGGAAGTTAGTATTTTTCTCCTAGAAGCATTGGGGATTAAAGGAGAATCCTGCAGGGAAAGCCGCAGGCATTCAAGTGTGCACCTCACAGCTGTTGGCTGGAAAAGCTGTTCTGCTTTTCCACTCATCCACAGCCTCGAGTTAAGATAGAAAGAAGCTTGCTATGAGGGGTGAGGCTCGGTGAAGGCGGCACGGGGCTCTGGGTGAGGAAGCCGGGGCCCAGGCAGCCAGCAAAGCCCTGCACAGTGTCTGTCTCCGACCGAGGGGTCTGTGCCCGGCCTCCCCGGCCCAGGGGCTCAGACTGTGGAAGCAAGCCACCCCCTGCCCTCACCCCCCGGGGTCTGCCCGCAGGTGGAGGTGAAGGGCCAGGAGGTTCAAGATCTGCAGCAGCAGCGGGACGAGTACCTGAACCACCTGCAGTATTATGTGGCCGCCTACCAGCTGCACATGGCTGCCTGCCAGCAGCTGGCCTCGGATAAGGAGACGCTGCACAAGCAGGTGCTGCTGCAGACCCAGCTCATGGACCGGCTGCAGCACGAGGAAGTCCAAGGCAAGGTGGCGATGGAGGTGGCCCGCCAGGAGTTACAGGAGACCCAGGTGAGGGCGTCGGAGCACTGGGCCCCTGAGAGGGAAGGCCTGCGGCCTGTGTCCCTCCTCACTCTCTTCCCTGGCCCCTTAGGAGCGCCTGGAAGCTGCCAACCAGCAGAACCAGCAGCTTCAGGCCCAGCTGACCCTCATGGCTGTGCCTGGGGAAGGTCAGTGGGGAGGCCTGGAGGGAGGACACTGGCCCGAGGAGCAGGGGGACGTCTGGCAGCATGGCACTGAGTGGTTGTTCATTTCTGAGTTACATGAGGCCACGGGGACTGCGGGTCCCCTTCCCCCAGGCCACTGGCCGGCCCAGGGCTGCAGAGTGAGGTTGGGTGCAGAGCTGGGCTCCAAGCTTTCTTCCAGGCCTGCTCTGCCTCCGTGATTGGGGGGTCTGAAGACCCTCTATCTGTCCCCAACAGGAGATGGACTGGAGAGCGAGGAACAGGATGAGGAGGCTCCGAGGCCTAAGCTGAGCGTGCCGGAGGAGCTGGAGAGCCGAGAGGCCCTGGTGAGCAGACCTCCCCACTCCTCGCCTGTCTCATTCCCCCCACCGCCACCCCACCCCACCCCCAACGGTTCCTCTCAGACACCCTTTGCGGTTTCCTCCCTCCATCTCTGGTTATCCCCCAACCTCCCCTGGGAGCCATGGTCAGCCAGTGTGTCATTCTCCAACCACAGGCGTGCGCCCCGAGACCCCGAGAAGGGGCGTGTCTCTCTGCCTGCCCGCCCACCCCTCTCTGGTCCTGCGTGTCTGCCACAAAAGCATGTGTACCCTCTCCCCCGCAGGTGGAATTTTTCCACTCGGCCTTGGCCAGTGCTGAGGATGAGCAGGCCCGGCTACGCAGGCAGCTGAAGGAGCAGAAGCTACGCTGCCAGCGCCTCTGTCACCTGGCGGCCACAGCCCAGGATGGGGTGGAAAAAGAGGCCCCCGCCCCCAGGACTGGGGGAGACAGTGTGCCCGCGGAGGCCCACCAGGCCCTCCAGGTGGCCATGGACAAGCTGCAGGTGCGTGAGTTGCCCCCCAGTGGGGTCCAGGAAGGGTGGGGGGCCCTGTGGGCAGGTCGCTGCTGAGCCCTGACCCTGCCCTTCTGGCCTCAGGGCCGCTTTACGGAGCTCATGCAGGAGAAAGTGGATCTGAAGGAACGGGTGGAGGAGCTGGAGCATCGCTGTATCCAGCTGTCTGGAGAGACGGACACTATAGGTGAGTGGGGAGGCCGGGCCCGGGGCGGGGGCGGGGGGCTGGATGTGGGCAGTGCCACATCGCATCTGAGCCCGTCTGCCCTCCCCACCTCCCGCAGGAGAGTATATCGCCCTCTATCAGAGTCAGAGGGCGGTGCTGAAGGCCCGGCATCAGGAGAAGGAGGAGTACATTAGCCGGCTGGCTCAGGACAAGGAGGAGATGAAGGTAGGGGTCCTTCTGCCTGTCTCTGCAAGCCAGGATGGGGTGCGGCAGGGCTGCTGAGTACCTCTCCCTCCAGGTGAAGCTGTTGGAGCTCCAGGAACTGGTTTTATGCCTGGTGAGTGAACGAAATGAATGGTATGGCAAATTCCTGGCTGCCCAGAACCCTGCTGGCGAGACCACTACAGCGCCCCACGCCTGCCAGGAGCCCGGCACTGCTGACAATGAGGGTGGTGAGTAGCACCTTTGGGGGACTGGTGGGCAGGCAGGGGCGAGCTGGCACACCACTCTAAGCTCTGCCGCCCTCTCTCCCCAAAGGTCTCCAAGAGGTGAGCCTCGCCGACAATGTGGAGCCCCAGCAGGGGACCCTGCCGGGCCAGACCACCCCTGAGAACCCCACTGCGCAACAGATCATGCAGCTGCTGCGTGAGATCCAAAACCCCCAGGAGCACCCAGGCTTGGGCAGCAACCCTTGCATCCCCTTCTTCTACCGAGCTGATGACAATGACGAAGTGAAGATCATGGTGATCTAGTGGCCTGACACCGGCAGGCAGAGACTACAGACGTGGGGCCCGGGGGCTTTGCCCCCACCTGTCCCTGCCTCCCCGTCCCTCCTTCCTGGCCCCCCCTCATCCCTAGAATAGCACGCTGAAACCCTTGAAGAAAGGGGTATAAGCCCCCCATCCAATGAGGGGAGACAAACAGGTGCAGACCCCTTGCCATCTTGGCCAGGGCTGTGTCTTGATATCTGGACTGTTACTAGTTCCAGAGAAACAAAGAGCCAGAGGCTCAGTTAGAGGCAGTTTATTTAAGAGGCGGGCCTTCCTGGGGAGCAGGGGCTCCCTGGTGGCCTCCTTACCCCTACCAAGCAGTCCTTTCAGAGGGGCTCATCCATCCTCTATTCAGAGGCACTTTGGGGCCAAGTGCCCCCTCCTTGCCCAGCTTGACAACTGGGCAGCACTCTCACAGGCCTTGGGACAGTTGGGCAAATTGAGGCTAGGCAAGGACATAAGCTGGTGGCGGAGTGGGCTCCCTCCCCAGTGTTTATACTGTAACTGTGTAACATTTTGTATATTCTGGAGGTAGGGCAGCACCCCGGTATCTCAGCAGAGGTTGGAGCTGGTGAATGGGGAGGAACTTCTATTAAATATTTGGGGCTGGGGAAACTTATTTATTAATAGTATAGGGTAGAGAGAGAAGGTGGAGGGCGGGGACGGGTTTGTGCCCGGGTGATTCGACTCCTGTTTCGTTTCACTTTTTATTTCTGAATAAATGAATTTAGCCATACTGCTTGTCCTGGTGTGTGCCTTTTTTATGTCACTGGGCATGGGGTCTGTGCCATGAGCACTGAACAGGGAGCAGGTCCTTCCAACAGAGCGCAGGCTTCTGGTTGTGCCGATCTCCAGGGTGTCTGGGCACGTCCAGCGGGGCTGAGATCTTTTGAGGCCTGTCACCCACTGCTGCCTGGTGAAGCCTGGGGGACCCCAGGGGGACTCCCAAGGGGCTCTCAGGGGCCGTCCTGCCTTAATAGCGGAGTGACTCAGAAGCTGGATCTGATGTCAGGGAGGGGAAGCAGAGAGCCACAGCACCAAGTGCTGACTTCCGGCTCAAGTGTTGTCCATTCCATCACCCTGTCCCTCCACAGTGCCTGGCTGGCCCGTGCCTCTCCTCCCGGGCCCCCTGGTGGCCAGAGCAGGGTTCGCAGGATCAGCTGACTCCAGGTGCTTTCCCAGTAGGCCTCGGAAAGGATGGGGCTTTCCCTGCCCCCCAACATCTTAAAGCATCGTATCAACAGCTGGGCCCCCCCAATCCCTCACCCCAATGTTGAAACCTTTACCTCCCCCAAAGCACCACAGCAAACACAAGGCTGCAGAGGACATGCTGTTCCCCATCGTCCAGAAATGGGTTTTATTCTCAGCTGAGAGACAGCAAGACTGGTAGCAGTCAGAGAACCATACAGCTGCCAGCACAGTACCCCCACGCTCGAGGAGGGGGTTGGGATGGGAGGATGGCAGAGGGGGGCTGGCTGCCCACAGGCTGGGCATGACACTGGGGCTCATTGGAGGTGGCACGCTTTGGAGGGGGATGTCAGGGTGACAGGTGTTCCCTTGTAGTTGGGCTGCAAGACTCCTCAAGGACAGCACGGTGATTGATTCCCGACACCAGAGGCGAGGCTTGGCCATAGATACGTTTGTATATATATATATATATGAGTATTTATAGATATTTATAGAACGGGGCAGGAGCAAGACCACAGAGGGGCACAAAATTTCACCAACATCACGCCTGGATGTGTCAGCTCACCACTACAACAGACTAAGTCACAGGTGGAGGGGAGGCTCTGGGGCTGGGTAGCCACTGTCAAGTCACAGAACAGCCGTCCGGGCAGGCTTGGAAAGGGAGGTCTCCGAGGAATAGGAGGAATCTGGTTAGAGGTCGAAGGGGGGCCTGGGGCTCTCAGGACGGGATGGACTTGCCTGACCCGATCGGCTGGCAGTTGGAGAGAAAGCAAAGAGAGAATGGAAGAGAGAAAAGCAGGAGAAAGCTGGTAAGGCAAAGGCAGCCAAGCCTGGAGGTGGCGGGGGGAGACGAGGGCATGGGCAAGGGTTCTGGAAGAGAGGAGAGAGACGAGAAAGGGAAGGTGGAAGGGAAGAAACTGGAGATGGGCAGGGGCCAGAGCTTCATGGGGGCCTGGGGTAAAGCTGGGGGCAGCCCCCAGCCCGCCACTCACGCTATTCTCTCACACAACACCAGGCAGTGCACCCACAGCTCCAGACACGTGCTCAGCCCCTCTGACATCCCTCTTCTCTGATCTTCTCCCCCATGTCTTTCAACCCACTGGCCTGGGGCCATCCCTAGCCTCAGAGGGTGTGGGACCCTGAGCCCCACGCAACAGCCCCCAGGCCTGATGGAGAAAGACAGGAAAAAAAAAGAACACTGAACCAGGAGGCTAAAGCTAACAGCATGGCTGGAGGGAGCACTAGAGGCCCCTCTGGGTGGGCAGAAAGCCCACGAGTCCCCCGAAGGGACCCTGGGGAGGCAGGGAGGGCAGGCGGCCGGATGCCAGTGGCCACAGGCTTATAAGTCTAAGAGGGGAGCCTCGGCTGGTCGGGGGACCGCAGGTCGTGTAGGTGAGGCTGGGCCCTTCCTGCTGGGGAAAAGCAGAAGAGCGAGAGTCAGCGCAGGTGCAGAGCGGCAGGTGGTTCGCTGGGCGAGTTTGGGGGGGGCCCAGCCGGGGCAGAACTCGGAGAAGCCGACTCGCCCAAGTCCGCAGACACTGTCACCCCCTTGGCCGAAATGGGTAGGTCACCTCTAGGAGCAACAGGTCCAGGTTGGGGGGAGCCTGCGGGCTACCTAGCATGCTCCACCTGGGGCCGAGGAGGACGCTGGAGTGATGAGACCACGGAGGCCAGGGAAGGGGCTGTGAGACCTGCCTGGCCTGTGAGGTGTGCTCTGGGCTGACAGTGTGGATGGGACACCTGAGCCCTCCAAAAGCATTCGACCGTCAGAGCCTTCACCCTCAACTGCTGCTCAGCTGCTGGCATGCTTGAGGAGGTGGGACTTGGACCGCCCCTGCCCTGAAGCTCTTCGGGTCTGAAGAGCTCCCAGGCTGGGAGCCGGCTGCCCGTCCGGGCAGCAGGGCTCACTCAGGTCGGGGAAGGAGTGTGGCACCCCAGGGTGAGGTTCCAAGGCCTCTCTGCCACCTGAGTCCAGCCCTACACACCACCCTCACCAAGCTCCCTGCTCCTGACACCGTGAACCATGAGCTCTGAGCTCTTTCTGGCGGCTCCAGAGGGCACCACGGGGGGCTGCCAGCTTGGGTGCGGAGCCTGACCCGGGACCTCCCCAGGCTCTTGCCAAGGAGCTCGTGGGCGGCGGCACTGAGTCCCGAGGCTCGCTGAGAAGGGAGGTGAGAGAGCCAGCTGGCAGCAAGGACAGGAAGAGGAAAGAGTAAGTCTGGAGCTGCGGAAGGGAGACGGAGGGAGGGGGGTCCTGCCTCTGAGGTCCCAGGTGCGCCCTGCAGTGCGGAGCTGGTGCGGCAGGGGGCAGACACACCGTTCATGCAGCAGGCGGAGAGGCCTGTACCTACCGTGGCTGACGCTCCTCAGGGGTCACTGATAGTGATTCTGAAAGACAGCACGAAATCAACATGGCAGTTCACACGCACGGATGGGGCGGGGCCTGGGGCTGGGGGACACGCATACGCACACGCCCGGGCGTGCACACACATGCGGTGAGGCCCCACGGCCCCGCATGCACACGCTGACACACATGCCCACAAACAACACGCATACACCGCCCTCCCCCCACCAAGGCCCAGCAACCTTGCTGGCTGGCGGCACGTGCAGCGTGGATCTGGGGCATGCAGCCACTGGGCACACTGAAGCACACGCGGGGCTGCGGTCACAACACAGAAGCTTGCTCGCCTGCCCGCACACAGGAGGCAATTTGCACCAGCTCCCTGCACACTCATGCCTGGCGTGCTCAGAGGGCCACCTGCGTTGCTCCAGAGGGGACAGGCCTTGCTTTCTTAGGGTCCAGCTCTCACATCTCCACCCAAGAGCCTTATGTGGCTCCCTACTGCCCACGGCATTGAATCCCAACAAGACAACCTCTTCAGCGGACTTTGAAGTTTCTCCAACCTGCTCCACCCCACCCAGAGCAACCTTTTTCGATTCTTCCTCATTTTATCTGCACTCTGCTCTGGCCAGCAGCTCTTAATGCATTCCACACTAAATCTTTGCCCACCTGCTGCTCCTTATCCCAAAGCCCTCCCAGCTCCTCACCACCTGAACCTTATCTCAATCAGCCCTGGGATCTCACTGAAGTCAAGCTGCCTTGAAGCTCCCCAGACTGCTCTCTCCCTGAGGCCATGACTTCCCATGTGTCAATCAGACCATAGTTGTAGCAGGTACCAAATATTACAGCTCTCATGTCACACCTCAGCACAGGCCTGGGCATCTCAAATACCCTTAGGGATCTGAACTCAGGTTGGAAGTTGGCAGAGAGTTTCTATGGCCACTTTTCCAGTTAATGTGGTATCTCTACCTATAGTCACTGTCTCCCCTGATCCCGACTCCAACCCTGGGAAGGAAGAATGTTAAATATCATTTCGTAGAAGGGAAACTGAGGCCCTGGAAGGGAAAGCGACTTGCCTAAAGGCCTACTCCAGTCCAGTGTCCCTGAACACCACCATGCTGCCTGCTTTAACCCCTCCACCTTGGCCCTCAGGTCATCACAGAGCAAGCCCCATCTCTGCTCCATTTTAGATCCATGGATGTTAGACCCATGGCCCTCCCCTCCAGCCATCTGGAAACATAAATGGATGCTATTGGTCTGATGAGTTCTTCCTCAGAGAACATGGCCAGTGGAGACAGGGCAGACTGAGTTAGATATCAGAGTGACCTTCCTTGAAAGAAGGTCATGGGTCAAGAAGGCAAAGGCAAGGGATGACACAGAATCCTTTTCCCTGGAAATTTCTGGGAATCAACAGCCTTTACCCACTCCTGCTCTGACACCCACCACCTTGGTCCAGGCTGGGTGGGGCCAGAGGCAAGGGGAAGGAAGAAAACCATCAGGCTCTCCCATGGTTCCCAGACCCCTTTCCCAGCTGCTCCATGCCCTACCACATGCCTGGGTGCCATTCTTACACTCTCACACCCGTGTGCACGCCCACACATACATATCACACACTTTACTGGTCACACAGTCACAACCTGGCCTCTTTTCCTGTGGGACAGAGGCCGGACAACCTCAAGGACAGGTCCAAAGGTTCAGGACTGGGGAAGTAGGGGCACCAGGGTAGCCCTGAGTGTAAGTGAACAAAATCTACCCATCCAGATAGGATTTGGGTTCAGATCCTCAGACCTGAGGTAGGCTCCCTAGGGGCTGGGAGACAGCAGTAAAGGATGGAATGGAAATCGAAGGACAGCGGCTAGAAAGGAAAGAAGGGATGCAGTGTGGGGGAGAGAGAGTGAAAAAGGAGGGAAGCGCCATGCAAGTGCTGGAAAGAAGAGGGCAGGTGGGATGAACCCCACGGCCCCCTTCCCAGAAACGACCACCTGCGGGACTCAGCGCTCCCTGGGGGCAGGCTCCGCCAGCCCTTGGCCACACCCCCGGTGGCTCTGGCACCCACGGTCCGAGTGACTTGGACGGAGAGGCTCGGCTCTGGCGACCCAGGCCGATGCTCCAGGATCCGGCCCCACCTCCCTCCCGGCCTCGCCCGCCCGGCGATCTCTGCCACCGCTTTCAGCCCCTACTCACCTGGGGACCCCGGGCGGGGCGCGGTTGGGGCGCGAGGGCACCTGGGGGGGAGGACCGAAGGGGTCAGGGGAAGCCCCCGGCCTGGAGGGCACGGGGGGCGCTCCCCCCAGGGCGGACCCAGCAGGCGGAGGCCCAGGAGCAGGGCCCCGCGACCCGGGCCGGGCTGGGGGCACGGCAGGGGCTCGGCGCTGCGGCGTGGGGCTGGACGTGGGTGACCTGCGGGCGACAGAAACAGGACAAGCAGGAGAGAGATGAGCCGCTCTGCCTCATACCGAGGCCCCGCCCCCAGCCTGGTGCCGGCCACGCCCATGCGCGCAAGCCCCCGCCCCGCTCTTCCCTGGGTTCTCTCGGGTGTTTAAGCCCGCCCCCGCCTGGAGGCTCCAACTTCCCTGCTCCACCCCGCCCGGCAGCCAGCGCTCCACGGCAAGCCCCGCCCCGCGACAAGCCCCGCCCTCTCTAAGCTCCGCCCCTCGCTCCAGGTGGGAGCCGCCCCGGTGACGCGGGCGCGCCACTGCCCGGTCCCGGCCCTCCTCCCGCGGGCCCCGGGCTGGGGGGCTTTGGGGCCGTGGGAGCCGGCCCTGATACCTGCGTCCGGTCGGTACGCTCTGCACCTGCAGCCAGGAGTCGTCCACAGGCGGGGGCATGGGCGTGCTGACAGTGGTTGTGTTGATGTCGCCGATGATGCTGAGCGCCTCTTTCAGTGCGTGGTACATGCGCAGCATCTCGTCACGCCGCTGTGCCTGCTCGGCCGACTCCTCCATCAGTGTGTTCTGGTCCCCGCACGAATACAGGTTGGCCAGCAGCTCCGAGAAGATGAATTCCTTGGTCTGCGAGTGGGCAAAGAGAGGAGAGGGTTGGACCCGGAGGCCTGTACCAACCAATTTGCCCTCCCCTCCCCGGCCCTTCTAGGAATCGGAGCTCGGGTATGGGGCTCTGCCACTGCCTAAACTTAGAGATCTCCCGTGCTTCCCCCACTCCCCCACTTGCCCTTTTTCTCAGATGATCCAGAGAAGAAAAGTGAACTGTTCAGGTCATAGATCTAGGAGGGACACCCAAGGGCTATTAATATCACGCATCAGGAATGATTACTCCGCTTTATTCAGCCTCAGTTTCCACATCTGTAAAATGAGGTGAATGAGTACTAAGTTGCTTCAGTCGTGTCTGACTTTTGGCGACCCCATGGACTGTAGCCCACCAGGTTCTTTTGTCCATGGGATTCTCCCGGCAAGAATACTGGAGTGGATTGCCATGCCCTCCTCCAGGGGGATCAAACCTGCGTCTCTTATGTCTCCTACATTGGCAGGCAGGTTCTTTACCACTAATGCCACCTGGGAAGCCCCAAATGGGTAGTTACACCCTTTCCAAAGACTTGTATGTTCCACTGGACCAAAATAAGGAAGATGACAGTTTAAAATGTTCTGAGCCCTTGAGTACCAGGTGTGAATGTGGGCCAGGACTGGGTGAAATACAAGTCTCTGTGTTTAGGAGGTGGGTTAACGTTCTTAAAAATCCCTCATTGTTACCTGGTCCAGGCTCTGGAATATTTGTGGAGGTTTTTTATGCCGTTGGCTTGTGTCTCATTTATTCATTAAATATACGTTGAGCACCTAGCACATGCTGGGCACTGTGTTGTTATGCACTTTATACTCATTTAATTCTCAATTCCATTATTATCCATATTTTACAAATAAGGAAACATAGGCTCAGAGAGGGTAGTTGTTTGCTTAGAATCACACAGGGAATTTGTGGCAAACCCAAGATTTCAACTCAGTTCTAATTCCCCTAGGGCCATGCTTTTTCATTAAGCTACAGGTAGAAGTGGTTCTGGGGGGTATGTATTTCAAAACATGGTCTGGGAGTTCTCAAAAGATGCAGATTATGAGCCCTTTCTGGAAAATGTTAAGCATGTCTGGAACAATTTGGTTGTGTGAATCTACAGAGTAATATGTGAAGCTCACACGACGTTTCTATCGGACAGCTCTGGCATGGACCCCTGCCTCCCTCCTGATTCAGTCCCACGTGGCTGGCCTGTGTCTACCTGAGGCCAAGCCAGCCACCCACTTCCCTGGTCCTACTGCCCCCCCACATGGTGGTGAACCCACATTGTTGATCATGAGATGCATGATCGTCTTGGGCATGAGGTCCCGGACAGTCTTGTTGACGATGGCCATGTATGAATCCACCAAGTTCCGGATGGTCTCCACCTGCCGCTCCAGCTGTGGGTCCATGGAGTGCATGAAGCTGTCCGAGCCGTTCTCCTCTGTCTCACTGGCCTGCAATTAAGAACAGAGGGCATCAGGGTGGCTGGGCCCTCAAAGCCAGGTTCGAGGCATCCCCAGGGTCCCAGCACCTTCAAGGATGGCTAGAATGCTGGAGCACAGAGAGATGCAGCTGGCCTATATACAAAGACACCAGCTCCCCCATAGCTCTGGGTCTCTGGGCACGAGTGCCCACCCTGGTGCCTCTCAGGACCCCAGGCCCTCATTCAGTCTCGTCTTGGCTCTGACTCTAGTACCTAGAATTTGCCTTACTTTTCCAGTCTGTAAATTAGGAAAAGGACATCTCCAAGGTCCCTTCGGATTCTAAAGACCTGACCAGATCTGGCCCTAGGCTAGAGATGCCTGGCAGAGGGTGAGGGAGGGGCACACTCACTTTCTCTTTGTCCTGGGAAGCCCACACCAAAGCCACAGAGGTCACCACATCAGCATTGCCACCGCCGCCGCCGCCACCAGTGAGCACAGCCGAAGCAGACACACACACAGAGGAAAGAGGAGGGACTGAGTAAGCAACCTGGGCACTGCACCCCAATTCGAAGGCAACTCTTGACTTTGTCACAGTGAAAGAGGGGAGAAAAGTGAGGGCAGTCACAAGAAACCACCATTATATGAAAGGGATACAGGAAATGCCATCTGCAGCAGAGAAAGGGTCATGTAAAATGGCACTGGAGAAGGATGGGAGGAAGGCTTAACTGATCCCACCCTGGGGCAGGTCGGGGGAGGATTCCTGCTATTTCTGAGCCCAATATCTTGAAAATATGGCACGACCTGGCATCACTGAGGGTGGCCCCACCACAGGACCCCTTATTTTAAGCAGCTTGCCCCTCCCTTACCTCCCCTGCCACTCACCCCAACACGCTCAGGGTACACGCCAGCCCTTAGAAAGGAGGCCTTCCAGCTATCCACCTCCTCCTGTGTCTCGCAGGCCAGCTCCAGCTGCCGATAATCCTTGTAGACATTCCTGCAAGGTGGGGCCGGTGGTGAGGGGAGACAGGGCAAAGCCCATTCACCTTGGTAGTTAAGGGCACGCGTGGACAGGGGTCATCATGCCTGCAGGGCCAGTCCTGGCTTTCTTATTTCCCAGCTGCGGCAAGTCCCTTCCTCTCTCCCAGCCTCAGTTTTCTCATCTGGAAGATGGGTTAATAATAACAATTCCTGGGACTTCCTTGGTGGTCCAGTGGTTAAGACTCCATGCTCCCAATACAAGGGGCCCAAGTTCAATCCCTGGTCAGGAAACTACATCCACATGCTGCAACTAGAGAACTTGTGTGCCACAAGATCGAAGATCTTGTGTGTTGCAACTAAGACCCAGCACAGCCAAATAAATTAATAAAAAGTTAAAAATAGTAACAAGTCCTGCCTTTTAGGGTCATTGTGAGAATTCAGTGAAATAAGCAGTAAAATACTCTATTAGAAAGGGACTGAGCCCTCATCAAAGGGGCACCCATGACAGTGCAGTCCTTGGTTTAGATCGCAAGCGCCATTGCCCCCTCCCTGGCTTTCTCCTCTTGGCAGCTGTATTGAACCCACATCTCTGAGTGGGAGAAAGGCCCCTAGAGTCAGCCCTGGGTTGGGAGATGAGAGGCCTGGTACTGCCAGTATCTTACCCAGGGCAGTTACTAACCAGGTGCTTGCAGAAGGGGAGGAAGGAGGGAAGGAGAGACAGAGGGGGAGAGGGAGGGAGGTCAGGTGGGAAGGAGAAAGGAAATGGGGGCGGGGAGCACAGACCAGGAATGAGATCTTGACATGAGTCTAGCACAGAGGAGAAACTCAACAAATGTTTGTCAAATGAATGACTTGTTGGGGGGCTCGGGGCAGGTCCCTCTCCCTTCTGTATCTGTGGGCCCCATGGGGGCAGGTGGGCACCTTTGCTCCGTGTTGAAGAGGGCAAAGATGTGCTTGCTGGACATGAAGCCCTTCTCCACGTCCCGCAACTTCAGGTTATCCACGGACAGCATGTACTTCTTCTCTTTCTCCTGAGGAAGAGCAAGGAGTGATGGTGAGGCGCTGTTCTCTGCCCCCCCGTCACTCGGTAAGGATGCTCTGCGTTGGGGCAAGGGGTTGGGGTGGGCAAATGGGACTAGGGACCACCAGCCCCCTAGAACTGTGCAGGCTCTATCTGGTAAGAGCCTGGCCCCAGAGCTCTGGGCCTGCCGGACACCTTGGCTCAAGCCCTTCCCACCACCTCCGCATCCGTGCCAGAGCTCAAGAGCCCGGGGTAGTGAGGCTGAGCTTGGTTCCCACATCCAGCCCCAAGCAAGCCCTGGATACAAGCCAGGCCAGCCCCAGCCAGGGACCCCCACACTCAGCCTCTCTCGCCCCCGGCCTGGCCAGTGGGGCCTGCGTTGGATAAGCCTCTGACTTCATTTCCTGACTGGAGAGACAGGGAAAGGGGGGGGGCCACCAGGGCCTGGTGTCTTCAAAGGGCTGGCTCAGCAGCCCCCCCCCACAGCCACCCATGTGTTAGCAATCAGACAGACACACAGCACAAGCCTAGAGTGGTGAGTGTGTGCAATGTGTGGGGTTGTGTTTGTGCAAATCCATGCCTGCCAGAGCACGTGCCCTCTCACCATTGTCCCTGTGCCCGTGTGTCCTTGTGTGTGCATGAGGGTGCCTGAGGAGGTGCCAGTCCGACCGTGTGGGTGAGTATGTTTGTATGCGGGCACAGGTTTTTAGGTGTGCACGGCAATTATAAATATCTGTGTTTGCACGAATGTGCCTCTGGGACATGTACATACCGTTTACATAATGGGCTGAACCTGGTTTATCTGTATCGTCTAGGAGGAGCTATGCTTATCTGTGGGTGGCATGCGGGTGCCAGGCCTATGTGCACATGTGTCTGTAGGCTGCTCTGTCCTACAGACAGAAGGGAGGAGCTCCGGAGTCTGCAGAGGAGGTACCCAGGGATGGGGCTCTGGGAGGAGGGGAAGGGTGTCTGCTGCCTGTACCCCATTAGCCCACCCGACTCCACTGGACCCATTCCCCCGGGTGGGGCGAGGTGTCGGTGTGGGTTTGGAGGACTCCGGCCTCGCCCAGGATCTTGGGCGGCGGGCTGGGGTAGGGGAGCTGGGTTAAGAGGACCCTGCTCCCCGTCCTGGTGTCATCCTACCCACCTCCCTCTGCCTGCCCCCACCCACCACCCACCCGCCTGGACCGACCAGCCACATAAAGCCCTCTTTATGCCAGGCGGGTGGCTGGGAGCCTCGGAGGGCGGCTGGGGGAGGAGAGGAGGAAGTCGCACACACGGCCAGGGAACATCTGGAAGCATTCGAGGGAGGCCCCGCCGCCACCCGCCCTGGGGTTGGATCCAGTGAGGAGCAGCCTCCTCCTTCCCGCAGGCCGGCCCCCTCCCCAGGCCCCTCCTTCCCAGCCACAGCTCCCGCTCGCCCCTGCCACGTCAAAAGAGGCAGAAGGGGAGTCGGAGCAGAGAGGGGACCCCGGACTGGTTGGGCTGGGCTGGGGGGCCTTGCATCTCCGGGACACGGGGCCGAACTCACACCCGACGGACAGACACTGCTGCCTGGATGGATCGTGGGACCCCCTCCACTCCGTCTACCCAGTGTTTAGACTATCTGTTCAGGACTCCCAAATTGTACAGTAGTCTGCACATTGGTTAGGCTGGGCTGGGTTAGACCCTCGGCGCCGCCGCTGGAGACCTGGACCGACCCCCGGCCGCCATCCCACAACCGGAGCCTGGAGCCGGGGCAGGGGGCTTGGGGGGCACAGGGTGGAGGCTGGGAGGAGGCACCGAGGGAGGCGGGGGTGGGGGGGTGCCACGCTGCTGTGGGATGGGGTGGGGGTGCTGATGGGTGGCGGAGGGAGACTGAGAAGATGGGGGGTCAGTGAGGGTTGGGCTGTGGGTGACCGCCTGTCTGCCCAGAGGGCCATCCAAGTCCTGAAGAGCAGATGGCTGGTGGCTGGGTGGAGAAGGGGGACAGATCAGCCTCCCCACAGTCTGGACCACCTCTGTAACCCCAGCAGTTTTAGTGCAAAAAAAAAAAAATCCACTCACATCCAACACACACAGGCACCCTCACCTCAGCACCAACACCCACCCCCAACTCAGAAACATACATTCCTGCATTCAAGTTTTAAATTGCACATCCAATGTCCCACACACATACAAGTGCACACACACACAAGCTCCCACAGACACACACTCACATCCACTCACAATGGAACTCTGGTCCTCTCCCATCCTTACATCCCCAGTACATACGATACATATTCTCAAACGTGCCACACGCACGTCCTTGCTCCTGGAGCCCACTCGCCGCACATACACACCGACATTTACACGCTGAGCACGGGCACACGTGGTCTGCCCCCAAACGCACACGCAGACCCTCACATACCAAACATGCCCTGATGCTTATAACCCAGACGCTCTCCTGTCAAACACCCACACGCTGCGTCCACCAGGCTCCCACCTCCCGGCATTCTCTGCCCACCCCCTCCCACCCCCACAGACAGCGCCAGCATCACATGTGACTCAACTCAGATGTACACACAAAGCTCCCAAAAGACACCCTGCCACGTACACATGTACAAGGATGGGGTGGGGGGGCCCTCTCAGATACACTTCTTTCTCCCCTACAGTGTAGACAGTCGCTGGCCCTCAGCCCCAGCTCACAATGTCCCCCGGCCCTGTGTAAGGAACCGCAGCACAGGGGCACCAGGAGTTGTGGGGGCCAGCAGTCAGCACGCCCCCATCCACGGCACACATCTAGGGAGCCTCCCTGGGAGGCAGAGCAGGAAGCGACCCCCCCGCCCCCCACCCCGCATGCCCCGCCACCTCACGCTCCATCCCTTCAAGGGGCCCCGGGCTCTGGGAGAGGCCAGGGTTGGGGTAATGAGGTCCAGATGGCTTGGCGCCCCTGCCAGTGATGACAGAGGGGGCCCGCCCAAGGTGGGGAGGGGGGCCCTACCTCGGGCAACTCAGAGGGGGCCAGGGATCACCGAGAGGGGCTTGGAGACCAAAATCGCAGGCCACCACCCCAAGCTCTGCTCCCCGCTGTCCTTCAACGGCCCCCTCAGGAAGAAGAGGGTCCCCTCCCCCACTCCT
Organism: Bubalus kerabau; assembly: GCF_029407905.1. NCBI lineage: Eukaryota > Metazoa > Chordata > Mammalia > Artiodactyla > Bovidae > Bubalus > Bubalus kerabau. Next base: position 101,675,758 of record NC_073634.1, on the reverse strand, counting down.
TGGCCAGCTGGAGTTCATTACCACAAGCCATCCCCCACCCCCTCCCCACTCCATCCCAGCCTTCCCTGCTCTCTTTGGTCACCTCTGGAATCCAGATGTGGAAGCCAAATAGACTGGTTCTTAAAGGAGACCAACAGCAGGGGAGGGAAGTGGCAGGGGGGTCTATGCCTGGCGGGCAGGGAGAGGTTCGGTGTGGCGCCTCTGTGGGCCCCATTGGTCTTGGACCCTCCGGCTGGAGGCACCCTGGGCATCTCGCTTGGACTGTGGGGCCTGGGGGACTGGGGTGCAGGGGTTAACACTGTGTCTGGCAGCTGGACTGTGTGTGTCATGGGCCTGTGGGGGCCACAGAGGAGCAGGCACGCCCTGGAGCAAGAAAACAGGAAGGCTGCGGGCTGGTGGGGTCAGAGAGGGATGCTCAGCACCCCTGCCCACCCTCTCCAGGGTGCTCAGCCCCCAAGCTCCCCCATCCGGCCAAGCCATCTTCCCCACCCTGCCTGGGTGAGCCCCCAGAACTGCCTGCTTATGGGCCTTACTTCCCACCTTCACTCAAAGCTCTCTGGTGGGATTTTTAAATGCCCCTGTTGGGAGACTTCCCTGGTGGTCCAGTGGTTAAGAATCCGCCTTCCAAGGCAGGGAACACGGGTCTGATCTCTGGTCGGGGAACTAAGATTCCACAAGCCCTGGGGCAACGAAGTCCTTGCAGTGCAACTTAGCACTGGACCCAGCCAAAAATAAGTCAGTCAGTCAGTGAAATAGATACCAAATACTCCTATTTGGTGGTCCAGTCCACTCCAAGCCTGTGGTAGGATCTAAGCCTGACTCTGGCCACCAGACAAATCCCTTGATGACAAGTGTCCCTTTACTTACCTCGTCATCCTTGTACCAGGACAGATTCTCGGCAGTCAGCACAAACCAATACTCCTTGGAGCCTCCCTTCATGATGCCGATGTTGTTGATGGTCAGCCAGCCCTTCCGGATGACCTGGAAGGTGGTGTGGTGGGGGGACAGGAAGTCACTGGACAGAGGCCAGGATTCCCCATGGAAGATGGGGTAGGCAAAGAGAGACACTCAAAAGGCCACCCCTCCCTCAGATCTTGGAGGCCTGGCTGGTCAGGGACGGTAGGGGCCAGATCTGCCCTGGTTTGAACCACAAGTGAACAGAGTGCAAGACAGAGGTCAGTTCAGGATAAAGAGCCTCTGACAGTCGGAGCCATCTGAGTAGGCAACTGGTGGCCTTGGGAGGGGATGAGCTCCCCAGCACTAAAAAGTGTGCAAGCTGAGTTTAGGTGGCTGACTGGGCAACATGAGCCAAAGTATATCTTCTCAGCTTAAGAGTCAGCTTATTCAAAGACTTGTCTCAGGGACTTTGCACATGCTGATGTTGACTCTGCCTAGAAGGCACTTCTCCCTGTTTGCCTGACAAATCTGACTCCATCCTCAGGATATAGGCTCAGAAGTCACATTCTCAGACAGGCTCTCCCTGGCTCCCAGGATAATCAGAACCCATATTATAATCTTTCATCATTCCCTGAAGTTTTCGTCTACGATGGTGACTGGGATTTTGAATCTGTGTGTGTGTGTGATTATTAGTTCGTGTCGTCTGCCTTGCTAAACTGTGAACTCTCTCCTACTGGTGATCCTAGTACTCGTCAGTGTGCTCTGCAGACAGTAAGTGATCAATAAACATTTGTGGCATGAATACACAAAGGCTGCCACAGTGGGATTCTAAGAGTTTTTGTCTCCAGGTCCCAGACGGGGGGTGGTGGTGGTAGAGTGGGAGGCCGGAGTGGGGGGTTGCTGAGCACAAATTGTCTAGACTCCTCTTCCCCGGGGAAACCCAGAGTAATGGGCAAAGGTCTCTTTTCACAGCAGGAAACAGCTGGCCCTGGGACCGTACTGAGCCATCAACACAGATCTGGGCCTGTGGATCCTGGTTCAAGGGCAGGGCCATCGACTAGACCCTGGTGGCAGGCCAGACTGAGGGGATGAGGGAGCTGCTTCCACTCCCTCCCCCAAGCCCTGGCCTCCCTGGCTTCTCCCCTGAGCATCCAGAGAAGACAGAGGAGACTTAGGCTAGCAGGAAAGCCCTCTGGGGTCAAGCCTGCTTGACCCTCTCTGGCTTCCCTGAGAAGCCTGAGGAGAACCCAAGTCACACAGCAGATCACAGCTAATAGCTGCCTTAGCGGTTAACAGGGACAAAGAGCCAGGCGCCTCCATGAGCCCTCTCCCACCCTGTCCCCATCTGGAGAGGACCCCCTCGGCGTCTTGTCACTGTCTTTGGAATTGAGTCCGAATGCTGTACCCTGGCTCTCCATCTCCAGCATCTGACCAGCAGACCTCTCTGCCCTGCTCCCGCCTTGACTCCCAGCCTTTGTGCTCCCTCGGCCACCGAAGCTCTGCGCTCCTCCCTGCTCATCCAAAACCCCTTTCCAGAGCCTGGGCACCGGGAACCTCCTGTTCCCCCTGGGGCCCGACTGCAAGCCCAGCCTACAAGGGGCAGGACTAGAGTCTGACTCCTGTCTGGGGGCCAGCACAGTGTAGGTCCCAGTGAGTGTCTGCTGAATCGAATTGCCCTGGGACATTGCATTCATGAACTCCTTCCTTCTAATGAGCACCTACTGGGTGCCAGGCACTGCGCTGGGGGCCAAGGATTTACTGGTAAACAAGACAGACCCAGCCCTTCCCCTTAGAGGGCTCAAGAGGGAAGTAATATGATGTCAGTGAGCACACAAGCATCTAGATTATCACAAAGACACTATGGCCTCTGGAAAAGCTCAGACTCTATGGCTTGGGGTACAACTGGGGCTGAGAAGTGATGTTTCAGCAGAGATCTGAAGGACAGAGCAGGTGAGGAGGCCCCGGTTTCTTGACATTTCATTCATCTCTTTTCTCAACTCTCTGGTAGGGATGCCAGCTTAAAAACATTCTCTCTCATCCATCCATCCATCCATCTCACAGATATTAAAGAGCTCCTACTCAATGCCAGGTCTCTGCCAAACATTCTGGCCCACTCCAGCCCATGTGGTCTCCCTCTAGATGAAGGAGATGCTTAGCTCATGCACACCAAAGGACAGATTGGTAGGACTCTGTGTGTGGCTAAGCCTTGCCTCTGGTCTGAGTGCCTGTGTGGACACTCATGTGTTGCTGTGTGCAAGCAGCTCAAACCAAAAGGTGTCCTCTTGACCCCTGAGCATCCCCGCTACAAATGGGACCCCTCCTCCCCCCTCACTATACAAACCAAGAGCCCCAGTCCTGGTACTCACCAGAATCTCATCCTGCAAAGAGGTAACCATAGCAACCACGAGAAGCATCGGGAGAGAGGAGAGAGGGTTACTGAGGCAGAGTGGGAGGCTTGTGGCTGGCATCTGACAGTCTCCCTGGCCCCTGTGGGACCCTTCCCCTCGGGGGAGGGGGCTCTCAGAGCTTGGCGTCCATCCGGCACCCTCCATCCCTCCGGCTAGGGCACTGGAGTTCACTCACCTGGTTCCCTGAAGCCTTCTTCTTGTTCATCTGGTTGCTTCTCTGCTGAGCACTAATGAGGAGAGAAGGAAGAGTCCCAGAACCTCTCTCCAGAGGCCCAGCTTCACTGCTACTGTTCAGTGGGCACCAGACCCAGAGGCTTGCCCCAGCAGGCCTGGGCCCTACATACACACACACACACACACACACAGTCACACAAACTGTCACCTTCTCTGATCAAGGAGCACTCACTTGGCAAAGCCTATGAAGTCCTCATGGTTGGTATTCATGTAAGCCAGCTCAATATCGATGAGGAGCATGACCTTCAAGGATACACAGGTCAGAAGGCAAATGGAAAAGATACCATAGAGTTTTAAAATGCATGAACATCTGGGAGAAGCACACTTGCAGCATATATAGAATCCATAAGAAATAAATCTATAAACCATAATAAACAAAGATATCCATAATAGTATCCATAATAAATAAAGAGTTCCTAGAAATCAATAAATGGAAGACAAGAAACACAAACCAAAATAGTCAAAGAACCTGAATGGGTAATCCATAGAAGAAATGTAGATAACCAATAAGGATATGTAAAAAATGCTCCCTCTTATTCACAAAGAAATGTAAATTAAAATGGGACCCTTTTTGACCTCTCAAATTAATAATAAATATTAGGACCAATGTGGGCACAGTTGTAGGAAGACATACCATAGATGGAAGTATAAACGTGTATCACCTTCTTGGAGGGCAGTTTGGCAATATATGACAACATTAAAATGCATATACTTGGGACTTCCCCAATGGTCTAGTGGTTAAGAATCTACCTTCCAATGCAGGGGATGTGGGTTTGATCCCTGGTCAGGGAACTAAGATCCCACATGCTGTGGGGCAACTAAAGCCTGTGTGTCTTAAGTACTGTGCCCACGCGCCATAGAGCTCATGCTCAACAAGGGAAGCCCGTGCATGCCACGACAAAGATCCAGCACAGCCAAAATTGAAACTGAAAAAAGTGAGTGACTGAGGACAGCACCATTGTGGAGAAGGAGTGTATAAGGATGAGGCTGGGGACTGGGAGCCAGAAGTGAGTACAGACGGAAGGATGACAGGGAGATGGACAAGGAAAAAGGACTCACCTGTGAGCTCTGCGAGAGCTGTAAGGGGGCCTGCTTACTTCTGTTCCTCTCAACCCAGAGGAGCACTCAGTGGACATGCCTCTTATTGAATGAATGAATGAGTATTTGACAGATGACTACATAAAAGGAAGGGAGGGTGCCTATAAGGGGGTGTATGGGGACCCAGAGAAACAGGAAATAGAGAGAGAGGCCCAAATAGGGATGACCAGAGTATAGAAAGTTGAGAAGCAGATGGTAGGATTGTAAAATGGAACAGCTTCTGTAGAAAACTCTATGGCAGATCCTCAAAAAATTAAACATAGAATTACCATATGATCCAGCGATTCCATTTCTGGGAATACACTCCAAAGAATTGAAAGCAAGGTCTCAAAGAGATATTTGTGCACCCATGTTCATAGCAGCATTATTCACAATAACCCAAAGGTGGGGGGGGAACCCAACTCAAATGGATAAGCAAAATGTGGTCTACCCAAACAATGGAATATGATTCAGCCTTAAAAAGGAGAGTTATCCTGACACGTGCTACAACATGGATGAACCTTGAGAACATCACGCTGAGTGAAGCAAGCCAGACACACAATGACAGTTGTTGTTTGCTTCCATTTGTACGAGGTACCGAGACTTGTCAAATTCATAGAAACAGAAAGGAAAATGGCGGTTGCCAGGGGCTGGGAAGAGGGTGGGATGGGAGTCATTGTGTGTTTTTTTTTGTTTTTTTTTTTTGCTGCGCCATGCAGCATGCAGGATCTTGGTTTCCCAACTGGGAATCAAACCTGAGCCCCCTGCATTGGGAGCGCAGAGTCTACACCACTGGACTGCCAGGGACTGTTTAAGGTGGAGGCGGGCAGAGTTTCATTTTAGGAAGATGAAAAAGCTCTGGACATGGATGGTGGTGATGGTTGCAATCTGAATGTCCTTAATACCACTGAACTGCACAATTTGAAGTGGGTAAAACAGTGACATTTATGTTATGTGTATTTTTTTCTCACAATAAAAGAGAGTAAGAGAGAAGCATAAAGTTAATATGGGGAGAGAACGTATACAAGAGACTGAGACAGAAGAGACTAACTGGGAAGAAGGAGGTGAGCCCAGGGGCAGGAGTTCAAGGCCAGGGAAGAGCGGGCAGTGCCAAGTGGGCTCACCTGCTCCTTGGTGCGACCCTCGCGCTCCCGGATGTGGGTGGTCACAATGCGCTCCATCTCCTCCCGCAGCCGGGGGTACTGCTGGAGCTGAGAAAGGGTGGCAGGGGAGAGAGCCAGGTACACAGGGGGCACGGGCAGGGGGCACCCAAAGCCCACCAGAATCCAGGGTGGGGTGGGAGGGACACACCGAATGCCCAAGACTTGGGGGCCCAGGAAGCTGACGGCACCAAGCCACGGCCACCCCTTTCCCTCAGTCGTGGGAGCCAAATGGCAATTCAAGGGTCTTCCCGGGTCTGGGCCCTCTTTACTAGCCTACCTGGGCAACTTCATGGGGGCTGGTAGTTCCCATGCGCACAAGTGCCTTGGGAATCAGCCTGCTCCTCGGCAGCCATCTTGCTGGCAGCCATCTTGGAAACAGACCTATTCGATTGAGGCCTTTGTTTGGGGGCACATTAGCTCCCCAAACGTTCACTCATCCTCAGGGCTACGCTTTGCCTTCTCAAAGGCTTGCAGACACACTCAAGTGGGGAACCAGGCAGGTAACAGCCTGCAGATTACTATCCGGGGAGAATCTGGGGAGGGCAGGGCCCAAGGTGCCAGCTGGCCTCCTGAGTCAGGCTGGGGACAGGCAATTCTCCTTGTAAGAGCTGGGAGAGGGGAGGTAGGGGAAAACCAACAGTCACACAAGGGCCATGCAGGAGGCACAGGCATGCTTGAGGGGTGGGGCGGCATGCGGAGTTGGGGGGGGCAGCAGCATGAGCAGTACCCTGCGGGGGGCCTGGTTGGGCCCCAGGCCTTCATGGTAGAATCCACCCAACTCTGCTTCCCTTTGCATGCCTTGGCCTGGCACTACCACCCCCCCAGACACATTTGCCTGGCTCCAAGCTGGCTGGCCAGCCTGCCTGTGTCTGCCCCACTCCTTTGGGATAGAAGTTCAGCAGCACCCTTCTTCCGCTCCTAGTTTTTAATCAACTGAGGCCAAAGGGGAAGTTGTTCCAAATCCTTGGCCTATGAACTCTGTCCCCAGCTCAGCCAGGCTCTGGACAAAACCCAGATGGACTCCCCCTTCAAGATTCTGTTGAATGTCACCTCTTCCAGAAAGTTCACTATGATAACCTCTATGTCCCCTCCCCCACCCCCTGCAACACACACCCTCTTCCCTCACCAAACTGGACTGTAATTGCCCTGAAGGCAGAGGCAGGGTTGGGCACACCACGGTGCTCAAAGAGGGCAATGTTGAAGCAATGAGTGAATGAATGAAGGATGGATGTCTCTGCCCTCCTTGCCAAGGTGAGCAGACATGGGCTCCTTTGCCCTGTGGCTCATGAACCAGCAACTCCTCAGAAAGGGGGACTCGCTGCACTGCTGAGGACAGGAGTCTACTCCCAGGGACCTGCTCCTCTGCTGGGCGGGGCTCAGGCCGGGCAAAACTAGACCCACACCTTGTCCCTCTTCCTATGCCTGGCTCAGGTCTCTCAGGTGGATCCCCCTATGTGGGAAGAGAGTTGAAGGTTAATGTGCCTGGGTCACAAGTAGGGATTCTGAGGGCAAGAAGGAGGCCAAGGAGATGGGGTGAGGTCTTCAGGAGAGGCAGGAGGGTGGGGAAGAAAGCAGCGTCCTGGATGTCAGCCCAGGAGAAGCAGCCTTGAGAGATGCCACATCCTCCCAACCATCCCATGACTGTGCCAAGGGTGTGGCTCATGTGGCCAAGCTCAGGGGACCTGGGAGAGAGGCAGCCTGAGACCAGGGGCTTAAAAACAAATGCTGGCTGGAGGGGTCCAGTGGACCCTGCTGCCCCACAAAGCTCGAGGATGCGCTGTCACTCCTTTTCGAGACTGAGTCACGGCCACCAGAAAAGCCTCCTCTGAGATGGTCCCAAGTGCGTCCTCCCAGGGTGGGGTTGGGGTAGGGGCAGCGAGGGAGGAGGAGGAGCAGTTTGCCAAAGAGCATGACCAGCTCTCCCACTAACCTCCTGGATGCCACACTGGTCAAGTTTTCCATGTGTCGCAAGTGACAGGGCAGCCTCAGCCCCTTTGAGCAGTTCTGTTCCCTTTGAGCATCTTTTTCCATTCTGGCTGCCTCTGCGCATTTCCAGGACTTTCAGCCAGTTTTTAAAATGGATCTTTTCTCTCTCAGTTTCTGGCTAAGTGGGGCAGTCAGCCTGGAGCCCACTGTTTAGGAGTCAGGAACGCAGGCCGTGGAGCCACATGGCTCTGGGTTCAAAGCCAGCCCCCTGCCCTGCTGACTGTCCTTGGAAAAGTGATTGGACCCTTCTGAGCCTCAGTTTTTCCATGTGTGAAATGGGGTAATAATAGCACCTTCCCTCTTGGCATTGTTGAGAGGACTGAGCAGCACATCCTGTGCTGGACAGTAAACTCCAGATTTCATCCAGAGATGAAAACGCTTAGCCCAGCAGGGCTAGGAATAATTAGCAGAAGGGTGTTGCTAAATTTGGAAGACTTAGGGAGGAAAAAAAAAAGATGAAGATGGGTGAATTTCACTATGTAAACCAAAAAACTACTATGCATTAAATCAATCAAAGGACATTTTTTAAAATAAATAATTTACAAGCTTTCCTCTCTAAAGTCTTTGTTGATCAGTTGCCTGCTTACAAAAACTTACCAACTCACTATAAGAAATCTGAATATGACTGAAGTTTGTGAAGTAGAAACAGAAAAATTCCTATGTTCTTTGCCTTCTCAAAATAATGGTTAATAACTATGCCTTTAGAACTTTATAATTTATGTAGGTTATTATATTGTATTTTACTTTTTGTATATTTATCATTTATATATATTACTTTCCCCCTAAATTCTATATATTATTTTCTGAAACCTGCTTTTCCCCCCACAGTACATTGTAGAAGGACATATGAATGGAAATAAATATCCCTTGCCCATTTAACAACTAGTCTTTCATTGTATAATACTATAATCAATATCCTCTTGATGGACATCTGGGTTGTTTCCAACATATTACAATTTACCCTAATTACTGCTTTTTTGGAATGCAATTCAGCAGTGTTTCACAATTTCTATATCTAGTAATCAGTCTTCAAGGAATCTGTCCTAAGGAAATAATCCTAGAGAAAGAAAATTAAAATTACTTATACACAAAGATATTCATTGCCAGGGTATTTATAATATTGAAAGACAGGAAACAATTTCAGCGTTCATCAATAGGAAAATGGTTAAATAAACCATGACAGTAATAAATCAATTCAACAGAATATTATGCAATCATTAGAAATGCTCACATTGACTTTGTAATAACACCCACCAAAATGTTGGGAGAAAAAGCAGGATACTAATATATTCACAGTGTGAGTACCTAATAATGTACATAAGTCTATGTATAGAAACAATAGTTTGGAAGAATAAATTGGTTAAAACTTTTTGGAGGGCAAATCTTGCAGAAGTTACCAAACGTGTGAATGCTTACATCCATTGCTAGCTAGTTCTATACTAGAAATTTGCTATAAAGAAACAACAGGATAAATGTGCAAATACATTTATAAAGCTATTCACTGCAGAACTGTTTGTAAAACGAAAAACAAAAAATTGAGACAACCTAAGTGTCTGTCAATAGGATACTGAATATGTAAATCATGTCATATTTCTACATTGGAATACAGTACAGTTGTTCAAGGGCATAGTCTTTATGTAGCTACTGCAAGGATTTCAGTTCATACTATTCAGTAAAGAAGAAGAGCCCATGGATCAGTGTGGTCAGTGTGATCTCTTTGGTTAAAACTGGTGAATATGTGTAATTAGTTAAGGAAGGAGTGCTGCCAGTAGTTATCTCTAGGGTTGTGGGGTTACAGGGACTTTTGCATTCTCTGTGCAGTTTGAATATTTTGGTAACAGTCATGTATGATCAGAATGAAACCAATATTGCTAATCTCATTCTTTTTAAAGGACCATGTTGTGGCAGCCTGGATGCGAGGGGACTTTCTATATGTAGTTTATACGTGTATGGCTGAGTTGCTGTGCTGCACACCTGAAAGTCTTGCAACACTGTGAATTGGCTATACTCCAATATAAAAGTAAACAGTTGAAAGAATAAATAAACTAGTTAAGTCTAAATAAATAAAAGAGGAGTGTATTTTACAGAAAATGTATGAAAGTCTCAGTGTGGTTCTCTTGAAAGGGAGGGTTGTTGCCTCCTTTTTATTCTTAGGGGTTTTCCATATTTTCTCTATTTGAGAATGTATCACTTTCACTAGGAAAAACCAAAATTAAAAAAAAATTAGATATTGTCTTGTTTCGTAAGGAGATTTGAGGCAGCTTGAAATAAATGCACGGGACTTCCCTGGTGGTCTAACGGTTAAGACTCCATGCCTCCATGGCAGGGGGCTTCGGTTGGATCCCTGTTTGGGGAACTAAGATCTCACATGCATGGTGCAGCCAAAAATTAAAAAAAAAACTCAGTATTTTTTAGTTTAACGAAAGTTAAGATCATATTGCTTAGTAGTCATGATGTTGTGGGACCATGATTTAGATATCATGATATATACTCTACAATAGAGAATCCAGCTCAGATTTGATTCCACCTGGATCAGGCACTGAGTGGACACTAATTTGCTTAATCCATTCCCATCTGGCACAAAAGTGAGCAAAAGTGAGACAGGACTGTGAAAGGGGTGCACAGGACTAATTGTGTACGAGCCACAAAAACTGTTATACCTTACTTGAGACATGAAGTTAAGGCAAAAATTCCCCCACCTCCCAGCATAGGAGCTTTCTCAAATACAAGCAAGGCTGGACTCATGCAGGCCTCTGGGAAGGACTGCTTTAGATGATCTGGTGAAAAATCCCCCAAATGCCCTGAAGTAGACAAACAGGAAAAAGGCATCTGAAAGGTCAGAGACTACTCAAAAGAGGCTGACCCTGGCAAACGTGTATGGATTGCAGTCAAGGGAGTAATCCAATATGCTTTTAGGCAAATTAGTGTTGAAGGACTGGGATGGCTCCCCTGGCCCAGGAGGCCCTGATCCAAGACCTCTTCCCCTGGTCTCCGTAAATCTGAATCCCATTCTGCTGTTCTTTTCTGAGATTCGGTTTTGTCATCTGTAAAATGGGGATAAGACTATCCACTGCTTGGGGTTGTTCGAAGGATGAGGTCAGATAACAAGGGCAGGCACTTAGCCTAGTGCTTAGCACACAGTAGGTGCTCAATAAACAGCATCCAGCTCCTTATTATCATTGTTGTCAAAGGGACCACTGAGGGTGCTTGGGTGAGAGCAGTCTGCTAGGCAGAGGTGGGGACCTGAAGGAATTACGAGGACTGTAGACCCAGGGTTAGAAGCTGGCACCGGATCTCAGAGCCAGGAGCCACCCGGGCTGGCCTGGGTCCACCTGAGTGGCTGAGAGGTCGCCAGGCTTGCTCAGCAGCTGGTTGCGGCCCACCACAGGAGGCCCTGGCCGTGAGGAAGCCATGGCCAGGCCCAGCCCCTCCCAGGCGGCCATCATACCTTTTCGCTACACTTTCTGATGGTGGCCGTGAGCTCACTGACTACCATATCCACACACTTGATACTGGGCTCTTTAAGCTTCTGCACCTGCTTTTTCACTGTGGCTTCAAAAGCGAGGTCAGGTGTGAAGAGGCCCGTCCTGCACCCGGGAGGAGGAGCGGGGACAGGATGGGGTGCAGCCAGGGGTGGGAGGGCGAGGAGAAGGAGGGGAGTGAAGGCCAAGCGGAGCCAGGGTGCGGGGCAGAGGATGGCAGGGGCACGAGGGAAGAGAGAGAGAGACACCAACACAGAGAAAGAGAGAGAGGAGAGAAGACAATGTGAGCGCTGGGCCTGGCCCTCCTTTTACCACCCAGACTGGCACCTCCCGGGTGTTGCCAAGCGCCACCCCCCCACCCCAGGGCTCTGAGGGCATGGGAGGGGTCTGAGGGACCAAGCCCTGGCCCCATCCAAGGGCCCTTACTGAGTTCATATTCTTTCTCAGGGCTTGGCTCCGCGACTCTTCAGCTACCCTGAAGCCTGCCCCCTCTCTCTTTTCCAGCGCCGTCTTTGTCACAGCCCGGGGTCCTGCTGAGGAGCTGACCCAGGCCCGGACTCCACTCACCTCCATTCTGGTCAATGCTAGGTTTCCCAGAACCTCCGTTATTTGCTTCGTCCCGCCTCCAAAGCCCAGCACCGTTCCCTATTTGCCAAGGTCGTGGCAGCCCGCCGCCCAGGCGGTGCACTGCACAACCCCAGGGGGCGCCATTTACATAGACTATGGGGTAGAGGACGCCTCCCAGAGTTGCTGTGTAGATGCCTAGTCTCCATTCTCTATTTCCTGCTCTACTCCAGCCCTTCCCTTTCTCCTCAAGGGGCATCCTGTGCCTCTCCTCCAGTGGAGTCTGGAGAAGCTCAGTTTGGAAAGACAGAGAGAGAAGAGGAAAGACAGAAAAGAGTGAAGATGGTGATAGAGAGGGGCCAGGACAGCTGTGGGGAGGGGAGAGGAAGGGAGGCTGGGGGGTGGAGTCCAAAGCCTTGGCTCGGAGTTACAGCTCTGCCACCTGTGAGCTCACATGACCTTGGGCAAGTCACTTGATCTCCTGAGCCTCAGTCTTCCTGCTGTGAAATGGGTACCATTTTCCCTGCCCTGCCCTGCCCTGCCCTCCTTGAGTGGTTCTGTGAGGCAGATGGAGGAGGATTCTGTCCCTGGAAGGCTGGATGTGGATGGAAGGGACAGGGAAGGTCCTGAGTGAGGGTCCTGAGTGAGGGTCCTGAGTGAGAGTGGGGGTGAGATGGGGAAGATGAAGGACGGTAGGGAGTTGGGGTACCTGCTTGACCTGGGTCCTCTGGATCCCTCTGGCTGTCCAGGCCCCTTGGGCGGCACCCAAGAAGGTCCTGTACCTCTTCTGTCTCCAGGGCCAAGACTTCCCTGAGACCCCTCCCTGGAGACCCCAAAGATGACCCCACCTCTGGGAGCAGGAAGGGGACTGAGTCCCTTCTTCTCCCTGAGCTGGGGGAGCTCTTGGTGGGCTCTCGGAGCAAATAACCACTACCATATCTGTCTTTCCAATGTCTAATCCCTTGGTTCCCCCAGCCTGGGGACCGGGGTTGGTTGAAGCCCCCTCAGAGAGTCCTGCTCTCCTGGACTGCGGTGGCCTGCCTCCCCCGCCCCGCTGAGGTCTGTACATGCTACTAGGGGGCAGTGGGGTGGGGTGGGGAAGGAGCGCCTGGCAGCAGAGCAGGGCGGGGCAGAGGTGGGAGGGGCTGGCCGGGCGCCAGTTACCTTCTTGGTGCACTGTCTAACGGTGCTGATTAGCTCCGAGATAACCATGTCCACACACTTGAGACAAGGTTCTCGGATCTTCTTCACCTGCTTTTTCACAATGGTCTCAAAGGCCATGTCTGGGGTAAAGAGCCCGGTTCTGAATGCCCGGAGCAGGAGAAGGGCACAGTGTCACAGGCCAGCTCCTGCCAGGAGTACCAGGCCACAGCCGCATCCCGCCCCCTGAGCTCTGCCCTCGGGATCCTCCCACTACCCGTCTCTGGGCTTCAGTGTTCCCATCTGTAAAATGGGCAGGAGGGACTCTAATGAAGGTCTTTCAATTGACGCTTTTCAGGGTAAGACGAGGTTTGCTTATAGTTGGTGCATATGTCCTGCTTTGTCTTCAGATTCTGTTCCTACAAAAGGTTCTGGGGCTAGAAATGGTTTGAAAACTGCTGAACTGGGTTGTCTCTGAGAGCCTTACTGGGAAGAAAGCATTTTATTTTAAGACTAGGAGAGAGATTTTTTTTTTTGCTGTGCTTTAGCCAATGCAGTCTGTAAATTCATGCCAAACCTTGGAATGGAACCTGCATGAAAGCAGCGACATTTTGGTCTGGTTCACTGCCTAGGCACATAGTGGGTGTTTTAAATTTTCTTGTTGAAGGACCAGTTTAGCTCTGGATCCCTGGAGCAGAGGCTAAGATTTTAAGGACCGGTCTATTTCCCAGTCTTCCTTCCTGCTCCATTGGCCTTGGTGTTGGCTGGAAGGAGTGAAGTAGGGCGGAATGGGGCCAACTTTGGGCTAACAGGATCATGGGAGGGTCTGGAGGGTTGAGAGGCCTCATTCCATCACAAAAGGTTCACAGACCAACACATGGTAGCCTATCTCAGGCCCTACCCATTGGTTTGGGCAACTTTGTGCTGGAGACGACTGATGGGAGCTGTCTCACCTTGGGGATGGGCAGGGGACCCAAGCCCAGAGGGTGCTTCCCCTGCCACCTGTACCTTGGGCTGTACCCAACTACTCTAGCCGCCAAGCCTTGTACCCAGGAACAGGCAAAGGCAGGCAGCAGGCGGCAGGTATTGGGGTAGCCTGGGTCTCCTATCCAGTGCCCCTCGCCAGAGCCTGTCCAAGTTGGAAGCCAGAAAGTCAGGGTTGAGGAGACTGAGCACTAGGGCTCTTCATCCTTCCCGAGGGGAGCTCACTCCATCACTCCCTCTACCTCTGCGCTAGACCCTTTCTGCCTTCCAGGGTTCGGCTTCCCTCCCCAGTCCCCATACGTGCCTAATGCCATGGATATTCTTGATGGCATAGCTGATCTCTCTTCGGAGTTCCTTCTCGTCAAACTCCATCTGTGTAGGAGACCAAGAGATGGCTGGTCAGCGCCTCTGTTGGTACTTGGGAGGTCAGGACAGGCTCCACCCCACTCCCAGGACTGGCACCAGGGCCTCTAGTGAAGTCAGCCAACATACGTGTGAGAGAGTTCTAGGTAGGTGAGTGGGTGGGAGGGAGGTGAACCCTCCTGCCCCAGGGTAGGGGGCTGCCTACCTTGACCAACTCGAAAGGGAAGCGCTCATGGAAGATCCGGTTGATGCGGGCGCCCCCCGACAGTTCATAGGTGTCAATCTGGTCCCCTGAGCCTTCGATGCGCTTCTCAAAGTCTACAGCAAACTGCTGGACCATCCTGGGGAGAGAGTGGTGTCACCTGAGGGGGCAGCAGCAACCCAGTGCAGGGAGCCCAGGGAGAGACCTGGTGGTGCTGAGAGGCTGCGGGAGGGGCAGCTCCTCAGTGGGGAGCCAGGGGTTGGGGAGGGCCTCACTGCAGCAGAGCCTTGGTCTTCCGTGCTGGGTCATCAGGGCGGAAGTTTTTGTACTCCTCCACCTCCTTCTCGATGGACAGCAGCTGGCTCTGGAGTTTGTTTCGCAGCCCTGGCAGCGTGTCCCGGATGTGGTTTGTCAGTTGCTGAGGGTAGGGGTGAGGAAAGCATGAAGACCATGGTCACTGAGACCCAGAAAGCCCACAGGACCAGGCAGGGACCAGGATGTCTGGGGTCCGTGTGGACGTGGTGAGGTGCAGAGCCACAGCCCTGCCCACCACTGCCCTGCCCACCACTGCCCTGCCCACTGGAATGAAGGTTGCCTGGCACACAGTAGGTGCTCACAGAGGTGTTTTAATTGAACTAATGAGTCAATAATGCCATATTTAATAGAAGCCAGAAATTTAGATTTTTATTGGAAATCACCTGGTTTTGATTAATTCAATAGTGTTAGACACCACAAGAACCAGATGAAATAAATCAGGGGCAGTGATGACTGGAAGACTGCCCCCTTGTGCCCTCTAGGTTTAAGGCCTCCCTTAAGGTAATTCTCAAGTTCTGGGACTCTGGTTAGGTCACCCCACACAGTATCTCCCTGAAATGCACAATGACTGTAAGAAATGGATCTTATCACGATTTTACAGATGTAGAAATAGAAGCTCAGAGAGCTGGAAAGTCTTGGTGGATGAGGCGAAGCTGAGATTGGAAGCAAGGTGTATGGCCTCCAGGGACCCCAACTTTGCCCCACGTCACACTGCCTCCCTACTGTCAACACACACACACACACCCCTCAGTGATTCTGGAAGCCCCATTCCAGGCAGAGAAATATCCAAGGAGTCCCCTGGGATCACCTGTCCCCAGATCAGCCTCTCCCCATTTCAGAAGGTACCAAGGTCTTCAGCCAAGTATGCTCCAGTCCTAGCCCCTAAGCCCAAGCCCTTGTCAATGACACCCTCCTTCCTGGCCCCAGACAGGGAAGGGGCAACGAAGCTCGGGTGCTACCTCGCTGTGGGACAGTGGGCAACCCTCCCAAAATACACTTCAATGACTCTGTTCTCAGGCTGGTTTCCCAGACTTCATCCTGGCCTGAGCCCCTACCTGGTTGAGGACCTTCTGCAGGTAGGGCGTGCCCATGCGGTCAGCCAAGTGGCGGTAGGAAGGGTGGGAGAGGAAGAACTTGCGTTCAGCAGCCAAGGCAGCTGTGATATCTTTCTTACCATCGATGTCCTTCTGGCTTCGGTTCACGACTCCAATGTAGCCTGTGGGTGGGGTGGAGGTCAAGGGGCATTCAGCCTTGCAGGGAGTGAGGGGCTGGAGGTGAAAGGGAAGGGGTATCATGTGGGTCAGGGGCATGGCCGACCTACCTCTGCGCAGCGGGAGCAGCTTGTTTTCCAAAACATCGCGGGCATCTGTGCCCTCATCCATCAGGTCCAGCTTAGTGATGACCCCGATGGTGCGCTGACCTGGGTGGGGAGGATGTGGCAGGAGAGGGCTGTCTACACCTGCACTCGCCCTCATACAGAAGACCCCAGGCACTCCCGATCCCACCACACTCCCTCTATCTCCCAGCCCTCTCCCTCCTTCACTCACTGCCTGCCTGTGCCCCGCCCCCCATTCATTCTCCACGGTGGCCCAAACGACTTTTAAGGCATAAATATGATCCCACTGCTATTCGCTTAGACCCTCCAGTGGCTCCCCCTTACCCTGTGAATAGACCCCCGGGGCCCTGCGTGTCGGCCGCCTGCGGGAACCTACCCTGGGGGTCCACCTCCTTGGCGACCTTGAGGGCATCAGAGTTGGCCAGGTCGGAGTTGGCCGGGGACACGGCCAAGATGAGGCAGTTCTCCTTGGTGACGAACTGCATAAGCATGTCCCGGATCTGGAACTCGATGTCAGGAGGTTGGTCCCCCACCGGGACCTTGGTCATTCCAGGCAAGTCCACTAGGGTCAGGTTCAGCACTGGACAGGGCGGCGAGAGGGCGGGCTCAAGGCGAGGGGCGTGGCCGTAGGCGGGCGGATTAAGGAACAGGGCCGGGCTTAGAGAGGACGTGTTTGGGGGCGTGGCCGTAGGTGGGTGGGGTTAGGGAATCGCGGAGGGCTAAAACGGAGACCCGTTAGAGGCGTGGCCAGAGGTGGGCGGAGCCACGGCTCGGTTGGGGGCCCAGAATATGACCCGCGGAGGAGTGAAGCCCTTGAGGCGTCAGATAAGGGGCGGGGCCAAGGAGACGGTTTCCCAAGGGGCGGGACTCGGCGAGGGAGCTGAGAGGCCGGGGGCGGGGCCAGGGTCAGATCTCACCGTGCGGCGAGTAGACGCGGAGGTTGATGGGCACTGGAGAGATTCCCTTGTTAGTGCCGGTCACCCGGTCGGTCTCAGCCTCAATCTCCAGGCGCACCTCTTCGAAGTCAGTGAATTTCTTCCCCTTGCAGTGCAGAAACTCGGCATATTCTGCCCCAGAAGGAGCCGGGCGCGGGGGAGAAAGCATCATAACCAAAGCTTATCTGGGTCTCATCTCCCACTGGGAAAAGACCCCCCCCCCACACACACACACAACACTGCCTTCTTCCTCCCCCGACAACAAGGCCTCCTCTCCGTTAGGCATTTTTATCCCTGCTGTTCAGATGAGGAATGAGGTCCAAAGAGGGGAAGCCCATACCTGTAGTAGCATTGACCAGCTGCAGGACCAGGGGGCGTCGCGTGACAATGCCAGATCCTCGGGGCAAGAAGTCCCTGCAGTGAATTGGGGGTGAGAGGAGAGTCAAGGTCTGAGGAGGCTCCCTGTGTCCCAGGGACGCCTGTCCTGCCACCGGGGGCCTCAAAGCTCCCCAGAAGTGCCTCACCACACCTGAGCCCAAGGGATTCATGAAGGGGAGAGGGCAGCTGAGAAAGGTGGAAAAGACCACCCTCAAGTCCTCTGGGTCACAGAATTTGTGAGTGTGAACTGACCCTCAGACCTCTCTCAGTCTGCCCTGTGTTGGTTCTGAGCCAACAGGAAGTCCCTGCCCCAACTCAGTCACTGCCATTCAACTCAGGAGAAACTGAGGCATGAGGTGCCCCACCCCAATGCCCAAATGTCCGGTGGCCACAGAGTGGGTGCCAAGGAAACGGAGCTGCACTTTGTCCCCTCCTTTCCGCTGTGGGGAAAGGCAGCATCTCACTTCCCCTTTCCTGGCCCCATCTGGCTGGGGTTGAGGATGAGGGGAAGGAGGAACAGGAAAAGGAAAACAAGGAAAAGGACTCATGCTTCTTAAGTGCCTACCGCATGCCAGGCTCTTTGTGGGCAATATTTCATGGACTCTACACAATAGCCTCACTAGGAAGACAGTATTATTATCCCCATTTTACAGATGAGGAAACTGAGGCTCAGAGATATTCATGTTGCCCAGCCCGTATCTACTAGACCCTGCAGTAGATCTGTTTGACCCTCTGGTGAAGGCTTTCTGCCCATCATCTCCCAGCAGACCCAGCTCCCTTTGAATGACTGGACTGAGGGGGTCCCAAAGTCACTTCCTGCCTGTAGACCTGATTTCTATTCCTCAGACATCTGCTATGTCAATTTCAGCCTCAGCAGTCCTTCTGGCTAACTCTTCAGGGTGCCACTTCTCTCTGTCCTGTCAGCTCTTTTCATCACTCCACCTGTCCACCCACAGCCCCACCCAAGCCAGCACAAGGGTGATGGTGGAGGCTTCTTCAGGGATCAGGCTACTGGGATTAGAAACACGGGATTGCCAGGATTCAGGAAAGAGGGGAGCTGAGGGGCCACAGAGATCTCCTTCATGGTGAGGCACATGAAGGCCCAGGGAGGGGAAAGGATACACTCAAGATACTATAGGGCTGGGACAGAGCCAGAACAGAAACCTGGATGCCCTATCCCGAGCCCAGAGCCTGACCTGGACTCACAAATCTTTCTGTGCCTCAGGTTAAGGGCAGAGTGTCCCCGGAACAACAGAATCCGCCCAGGCTTCTGGGTTCAAGGCCTCATCTGGGGGCCCTGGGGAGGGCTCTTTCATTCTCTGTCCTCACCCTGCCCCACCTCTGGGGAGAGCAGAGACTAATGAGGAGGAGTCAGCCACTTTGTGGGGAAGGAGCATGATAAATCCTGCATTTATCCATCATTTCTAGGTGCCAGGCAAATGCTTTTCATTTGCGCAAGACTGTGAGGTTCAGAAGGGCAGGGCTCACACTTTTCCATTACAAGAGGTGCTTAATAAATGGCACTGAGGGAGCGCGGGTTTAGTTCCTTGTCAGGGAACAAAGAGCTCACGTGCCGTGTGGCATGGCCAGAAAATTACATTAAAAAAATGGGCACTGAGACTTCCCTGGTGGTACAGTGGATAAGAAGCCATCTATCAATGCAGGCAGGAGATACAGGTTTGATCTCTGGTCAGGGAAGATTCCACAGGCCATAGAGCAACTAAGCCAGTGCGCCACAACTACTGAAGCCTGTGTGTCTAGAGCCTGTGCTCTGCAACAAGGGAAGCCACCGCAGTGAGAAGCCTGGGCGCTGCTACGAAGAGTAGGCCCTGATCACTGCAGCTAGAGAAAGCCCGCGGGCAGCAGTGAAAACCCAATGGAACCAAAAATAAATAATAAAAGCGAACTGAATTCCCAAGTCCTCAAAAAGTGCTCTCATATGGAAAAGATAACTTTACGGATGAGGTAACCAAGGCCTCAGAGAGGTGAAATGACTCATTCAAAGTCACCCAGTCAGGAATGGCAGAGCCGGGGAATCAAACCCGCTGCTGTCGGACCCCAGAGCCTGGAAACTTTCCCATCAAACTGCTGCCCTCTAAACCTGAGGAGCCAGACTTGGCTTTTTATGTAATTCAATTAAATTCAGTGTAGAACATATTTGGGAGCAGCTGCTCTGTGCCAGGCCCTGTGCTGGGCCCGGGGGATAGGAGGTGATGAGTCAGACGGTTCCCACCCCAAGGCACTCACAGCGTGGTGGGAGAGACAGACAAGTAAACAGATAATGTGATGCAGTGTGACATGTGCTGGAATGGAGGAGCACCAGGCAGCACAGAGGGGGAGGTGGTTAACTTGGGGGGGAGGGACTTCCTGTCTCTGTCTTTACCCCTTACTCGTTGACTTCTTTGCAAGGGTGACCCTCTAGTACTTGGGACCCGCCCCCCCAGGACTGGAGAGATAGGGCATCTCGGCTCACAGAGGCTGGGGAGGATATGGGGACCTGGGGTCTACCTTCTTCCCCACCTTCTCCTCACCCAGCAATACCATGGCAACAGTGGTTGCCATGGAAACTGCAGGCGAGGCTGGAAAGGATGGGACTCCCCACAAAGAGCCCCTCCCCAGGCAGAGACAGGAACCTTCCCTGGAGCTCTAGCCTGAGAGCACCACCCCCCTCACCCCCTTCCTGCACAGATGGACCCACTTGGCCCTGGCAGGCCTGAGGGGTGGAGGTCCCTGAGGTGCCACATAGAGGGTGTGGGGAACCCAGAGCCCAGCTGGAGGGGTGATCAGGGGTCTGGGCCAGCCTGTTCCGAGTTGCTGCCTCCCAGGGCTACTTAAAGGACAAGCAGCTTATGGGAAGCAGAGATTAGAGCACAGAGCATGTGTGGGAGCAGTGCCTACTCAGACCCAGATTTCCCAGGCCGGGGTGGGGATGGGTGCCCAGGTGGCGAGGGGCCCCATCTTGGCCCTGGCCCAGGCTCTCAGAATTCCCTGGGTGGCTTGTTCAAATGCACGTTCCTCAGACAGGCTGGGTTAGAATCTTCAGGGTTGGGGGGCGCAGGGGAGGGGAGGAGGGCATCTGGATTCTAAACACAATCCCCATGTTCCCATCAAGTTTAAGGCTCCTGGCTCGGTGACGAGAAACCAGCGCCAGGCAGAGGCCCTGGGTTCGAGTCTTGACTTGGCCATTCCCCAGCCTGGTGCCCCTGGGCCAGTTGCTTCACCCTCAGGACCTCAGAGTCCTCAGTTGTAAACCACATGATCTAAAAGAGGCATCATATATGACCACACGTGGCTGCACAATGATTCCTAGAGCCTTAGCCCATGCCTGGAACACAGTGGGCACTCAGCAGCTGGAGGGGGCTGCCAAGGAGAGCCTCCTGTCCTCAGCCCCCTTCCTTTGGAGAATCCTCCCAAAATTCAGCAAGGAATCCAAGATCCTGAAGAACCGTCTGCCTCACCTCCTCCAGGCACTGAATTGGATCTCAGGATCCTGACCACATAATGTTGGCTGGAAACGATGGACCGCAAGGAAGAGGAGTTTTCAGAGAACATCTCATTCCCTGTCATTGTCCAGGGGGTGGGATGGAGGCCCAGAGACAGGCAGGGAGCTGTGAGGCCGCACAGCAATGGAAGGGATGGGCTGGGATGGGCCCAGGACCCAGAAGCCTGCTTCTCAGCTAGGCTCATGCCTGGACAGGCAGTGATGAGCACAGCTGTTCCCACATCCAGACCCAGTGCCTCACTGGCCGCTGGATTCTCATGCTGGGCACAGGATTCTCATGCTGGGCACAGGATGGGCTATCGTAGGGGCTCAGGCAACCCTGGAAGGAGCAAGCATGGCTGAGCAACTCCACAGCTTCCTCCTTTCACCTGGACAGACTGCCCCATACCCTCAGTTAAAGTGCCTCCTGGGGACTTCCCTGGTGGTCCAGTGGTAGGGGGCCTGGGTTCGATCCTTAATCAGGGAACTAGATCCCACACGCCGCAACTAAACGATGACCCCCTTGTGCTGCAACTAAGACCTGGTGCAGAAAAATAAATAAATATTAAAAAAATAAGAAGGTGTCCCCTGACGCCTTCGCACTGGAGATTCGGGCCTGATCTGGTCTCCCGCCAGAGCCACCTCTGCACCTCCCACCCAGCTCCTGGTTTGCCCAAGAGAGGACAGAACAGGTGCTCAGAGAAAAGTGTGCCAGGCCCACCAGCCTCGACTGACGTGTGGGAGGGGTGGATGGGGACATGCCAGCTCCTCCCACTCATTTTGGACAGATGGTGGTTTCCTGGGGAGGCCTTGCCTTGCCATCTGCAGAAGTACCTTCAAACCTGAAGCACAGGGAGGATGAAATAAACACATCTCACCACCTCCAGGCACCACATACGGCCTATCTGAACTGGCATTGTCACCCCAGAGAGGCCTGGAGGAATTATACCCAGAGCTGCCACTCCTAGTCTGACAACTGCTCTGGGGCCCTGGTTCCCAAGTCCTGCTGAGCTCAAATACCACCAGAAAGTAGCATGCTTGGGCTGGCGTGTGCCCAGCGGCGGTCATCCTTGTAAGTCTCGTTTCCTGGACTCTGATGTCAGACAGGCCCGGCATTGGATGTCTGAGCTGTGTGACTATGGATAAATCATCAGACATCTCTGAATCTCAGTTTCCTTATCAGTAAAATGGGTTTCTGCGAGGCCTATATAACTTAATGTCTGTACTCAGGCATGGTAGCAATGATGAGAAATAAAACTTGTTGAGGGAGCTGAGCACACAGCCTGAGTTCCCAGGACGATAGGTTTCCTGGGGGCTGGCCAGAAGAGTGGGTGGAGGCCAGAATATTTCCAGCCCACTCTTGCCTTGGAAGTGGAAGGGAAGGGGCCCAGCAGACTGTGAGGTGCCCTCTGAAGCAGGAAGCCAGGGTGGAGGCCAGGGAGTGGGTGGGCCAAGAAATACAGTGGGGAGGAGGTGAGACTGCCCCCAGGCAACAAGTCCCTCTCTGTTCCTGCCGCCCCAGGAGGCTCTGGGCTGGCCCATGTCACACAGCCCATGAATTTTCAGCTGAGGTTTGAAGATTTCAGGGCAGCCCTGGCCTTAACTTCCCCTGGTATTCTAATGTCCTGAGAGCAGGGCCTGGGTTGGCCCTATTTACCATGGTATTCCCAGCACCCAGCTCGGAGCCTGGCACGGAGCAGGCGCTCGGGACACCCTTGTCGGCCGAAAGAATGATTGGAAGGAGTTCCTCCATTTTTCCCATCACCGCCCTCGTTGTACAGATGTGGAAACTGAGGCACAAGAAAGAGGGTCGTCCAGCTCACAATGCGAGTTGGTGACAGGGTATGACTGGTGCCCTGGGCCCTGGATTCCAAGCCTGGCACTCTCCCCACAACAACCATTCTTCAATATTAAAGAAAACATGCCGTCTTGCTTTTCACCTTATCCTTCCATCCCTCCTACCATTCTTCTTTGCCTCTTTCCTTCCTCCCTCCCTGTCTTCCTCCCCACTCCCTCCCTTTCTTTCAAGTGTTGATGACTTTATACTTTCAAAACGGAAACGATTTCTTCTGCCCCTGCTTTAAAAAAATCATATGCTCTCTCATTAAATATTTTTTCGGAAAATACATAAGATGTTGAAAAAATAAAAAGCCACCATCACCCCCAACACCTGGGCCTCAGCATTGTAAATGTTTTTATCACTTATAAGAACAGTCAAGGCAAACCCTGATGGATTGTTGATTGCTGGCCAAGGATGCTTCCGGGGGCTCTGAAATCTGCATCATCACGAGGTTTCTTTCGGGGGTGATGGAAGTGGTCTAAAATTGGATTGTGATGATGGTTGCACAAATATGCTAAAAATCGTTGAAGTGTGCACTAAAGATGGGCGAATCTTACAGCATGTAAATTCTACCTTAATAAAGTTGTTGAAGAAACCTGCAGCCTCTTGATTGATGCTCAAACAGCCGTTTGAGGTTGGCGTGGCCAGTTTTCCCAACTTGAAGGGGAATAAACAGGCTCAGAGAGACAAAGTCAGGTGCCCCTCATGGATCCGGGCTCTGAGCCACACTTGGGTAGCAGCTCTGTCTGTCTAACAGTTCAGCGTGGACTTTTCCCAAGTCGCTCAATATGGAGTTACTTTCGGATCCTCATTTCTTTCATTTATTTTGCTGTGCTGGGTCTTTGTTGCAGCATGCAAACTCTTAGTTGTGGCATGTGGGATATAGTCCCCTGACCAGGGATCAAACCCGAGTCCCCTGCATTGGGAGCACAGAGTCTTAGCCACTGGACCACCAGGGAAGTCCCTGGCTTGTTATTTCTTATCACAAACAGCCTGAGGTGAAGGATCTCAGCTCCACTAAATTATCTCCCTGCTCTGAACCTCAGTTTCCCCATCCGTGAAGTGGGACACAATCCAGCAGCTCCCTCCTATGGCCAATGAGGGGATGCCTCGAGACCCTGACTGTAGAAGGATCTAACTAGCAGACTGCCCATTGGTGCTGCCATGAGTCACCTGAGTGCCCATCCTGGGCTTGGTGCCTACGTGTGCCAGGGAGCACTGCATTCACCTGCTGAGATGTTTCTCCCCTTCTGGGCTGGTGGCCTCATTTCCCTGTGCTAAGATTGGGGACAAAAGAGTGGCACAGTGATAAACAGGTAAAACGTTCATAATAACCTTGGTTGGATCTCCTCTGCCAGGAGCTCTCAGCCCAAGGTCAAGGGCCTCTTTCTTCCTCTGTGGTCCCTCATTCTGGGAGAAAACTGAGTCCTGCCCCACATGCCAAGGTCACGGGCTCGAGGGTGGTCAGGGAAGGCATTCTAGAGGAGGTGTTGGCTGATGTGAGATCTGGAGGTTGAGCCAGTGAAGGAAGAAGACAGAAGTGGGGTGAGGCACCTTCCTGGCAGAGAGAATAGGAGAGTGAGGGAGAGGGATAGCCCATTTCCCCATGAGCTGTAAGATACTTAGGTGGCCCCCGGAGGGGAAGCCCAGCTGGGTACGGCCAGCCTCAGGGGCCCAGCTCAGGAGATAAGGCCCTGCTTGGAGGGCAGGGAGCTAAGAAGGGCTTCAAGCAGAGGCATCGGATTGGGAAGCCCTAGAAAGTTCCGAGCTGCCCGATGGAGAATAAAAAGAGAGGAGTCTGTCCTGGGTGTTGGGTAGGACAAAGGTGATGATGGCCCAGGTACAGAAGGGATGGACTCGGGCAGAACCCACAGGGTCTGTAGACTGCATTGGATGGGGAGGATGCGAGAGGAGCTGGGAGCCGACCCCGGGGCCTCCGGCTGGGGCACTGGGAGGGCAACAGAGGATGAGATGGTTGGATGGCATCACCGATTCAACGGACATGAGCTTGGGCAAACTCTGGGAGATGGTGAGGGACAGGGAGGCCTGATGTGCTGTGGTCTGTGGGCTCGCAAAGAGTCAGACACGACTTGGTGACTGAACAACAACATAGGAATTCCAAGTTGCTAGAGCTGACTGCTGCCAACGGTTGGTACTCCTTAGCCAGAGTTCAGTCCAGGAAGGGGGCAAGAGTGCCCGAGAGACAACCAGGAGAGCAGAGGAGGAGAAGCCAAGGTGTATGGAGAGGCAGGCATGGGGGTTGGGGTGAAGAGGGTGGACATTCACATGGAGACAGAAGACCCGTGCTGGTTCCTGTCCTGCCTCCGATGCACCGCTCTGTGACTTCAGGCAGGTCCCTTACCCTCTCTGTGCCATTTCACCACTTGAAACTGGGGATGATGCTCCTCCTACTAAGAGGTTGCTGGTTCCAAGAGGACGATAAGCAGCACTGCCCTTGGACCTGGGGGCTCGGGGCCCTGACCTTGGGCCCCATCCTTGCTGGGATCCCTGGCCTCACCTTCCCACGAAGCAAGGGGTTCCCAGGGACGGAGGGAAGGTGCCCAGCTGGAGCCTGTGCACCCCTCCTCGTTGCTGTTGTTTCGGTTGCTCAGTCAAGCCTGACTCTTTGCGACCCCATGGGCTGTGGCCCGCCAGGCTCTCTGTCTATGGGATTTCCCAGGCAAGAATGCTGGAGTGGGCTGCCATTTCCTCCTTCAGGGGATCTTCCTGACCCAGGGATCAAACCCGGATCTCCTGCACTGGCAGGTGGATTCTCTGCCGCTGAGCCACCAGGGAGGCTCCTGTGCAGCCCTCCTAGGCCACACTTAAGTGCCCTGGAACTTCCTCTCAGTCTCAAGTGTACCTCTAGGTTCTTTCCCACCTGCGGGCTGCCCTCAGTGTGAGGAGGCAACCTCGAGGCTAAGGCTGATGGAGCTGGAAGATGAGGGCAGCCCGGGGAGTCCCTACCCCGTCTCAGAACTGAGGAGTCTGAAATTCTAAATTCCACACCATCCTGCCAGGTTGTTTTGAAGGTGTGTTTGTCAAGGTGGGAGGGCAGAACACACTGTAGTTAGCAATTCCTTAGCTTGATTTATAACTGGAATATTTAGACATACGGCACGTGGACTCCACTTCTGCCTCCTGTTCCAGGCCTGGTAACGCCGCATCAGTGACTGGCAGCCTCTGCTCCCACCTGACCCCTCCGCATCGGCGGGCCTGTGTCCCCTCCCTGTTTCTGACCCTCCGACCCCAGCCAAGGCCAGGGAAACTCGATTCTCCTGATGCCGGGATCAGATGCTGTCTGCCAGAGTCACCTTTCATTCCCAGTTCCTTGGGGCCACTGGGTGGGGCAGGGGGTTGGAGAAGACGTCCTCTGGCAGGGATGGGCACACAGGTCTGGCTGAGGGCATGTGCCAGGAGCATGCTCTGGGCAGGGAGGGGCACAGCATCATGGACTTTCTGGGTCGGGGTGTCTGAAGGGCCCAAAGCGCCTCCCAGACCAGCCTGATCTCACTGCGATCTCTGCTCCTCACTGCCCTTCTCTCCTCCGGGTTCCACCTCTGGCCTTTCCTCAGGGGGGACCCTGCTCCTGGAGTGGTTCACTCCTTTGCCTGACCAAGTCCTATTTTCGCTCAGGCACAGACCTAACTGCTCAGATGCCTTCTCTGTCCCCCTGACGACTCCTGCTCCCTACAACATCAGGCTCCTGGTACCCTTCTTCAAACCCACAACATAAGAGCTCTTTGTGTAATGCAGCCTCTGTCTGTCCCACTCAGCTGTGAGTCCCCGAGAACAGGGATGGGTCTGGCTTGTTCACAGCTCTATCCTCAGGGCCTGGCGCACTGCAAATGCCAAGGAGATGTCAGCTCCCTCCACCCCTCTACTTGCGATGTCTCAATTATGTCCTAATCCTCTTTGGCCTCAGTCTCTGAATCTGGGAAATGGGATGTAGCCTGAAGTGTTCAGAGGAAGAGACAGATCCTAGTAGTGGAGAATGGTCTGTCCCCCATGGCAGGGGCTGGGGCTGACCAAGAGAAGGGCTCTCAGAGGCCAGAGACTGGCACAAGGTCTGTGCTGGGACCAGAATGCAGAGACGGGGGATTGGCAGGAGGCAGGGGGCCTGAGCAAAAGGCTTCCCAGCTGGCTCAGGGGTAAAAAATCTGCCTGCCAACACAGGAGCCATAGGAGATGCTGGTTCGATCCCCGGGTTGGGAAGATGCCCTGGAGAAGGAAATGGCAACCCACTCCAGTATTCTTGCCTGGGAAATCCCATAGACAGAGGAGCCTGGCAGGCTGCTGTCAGTCCATGGGGTTGCAAAGAGTTAGACACGACTCAGTGACTGACCAACAACTCAGTAAGCCTGAGCTGGGGTAGGCAGAGTCAGCAGAGGAAACCAAAACCCTATCCCCCAGGCTACCCTTTGGGCTCTGGGCAGAGGCTCACTCACCAGGCTCCCTGCCCCACCTGCATCCTTGCCTCTCCTCCCAGCTGAGATCTATGCCCAGGCAGGAACAGAATGGGCACGTCCTCTGGGCCAGACCTGACCCTGAGTGCTTCATGGCCATGATGTCAACACTCGCCACAGTCCCGTGATGGAGGTGCTATTATTATCCCCATTTTACAGATGAGGAAATAGCAGCTGGGCAGGGTTTAAAAAACATGCCCAAGTTTGCCCAGAGTGTAAGTACCAGAGCTAAGCTGCAAACCCAGGTCTGATTCCAGAGCCTGAGCACTCAGCCCCTCTGCCACACCCCTGCTGGCCCTGGCCTGCCCGGGGGGCCAAACAGGAGGGAAGATGGGCAGTGCCCGACAGTCAGCATGCCTGGGCCTCCGAGTGAGTGAGGCCAGGGGTGCCGGAGCCTGGAAGCCTGTCCCAGGACACCTGACTTGGTGCCAGATGGGTATAGTGGGGAGGGGGCACGCAGCTGGGGGCAGATGAAGGGAAACCTGGGGCCCCAGACATCTGCTCACAAAGTGCTGGGGTGTCCAGGGGCCCACGCACACTCCACTGTCTGCGCTCACCACCGAGATGATCTCATCTACACTCACGACTTGACATCCCATCTCTTCCAAATTTATATTTCCAGCCCGCCTTCCCTCTGAGCTTCCGACTTGCATCACCACACTGCCCACCTGACATCTCAGACTCAATGAGTTCAAAACCAAGCTCCTGATCTTATCCCCCGACCCCTAGCCTGCTCCTCCCAGACTCCGTTAATGGTACCAATGCCCACTGGGGTCGAGGTGCTAAAGTCATCCTGGATTCTTCTTTCCTCACCTTCTACATCTCATCCCCCAGCAGGTTTTGTGGGACCATCCTCCAAAATACATCCTGAACTCCACCGTTCTCCCCTTCTCTCTGCTAACGCCCCGGTCCAGCCCCCCTTTGCCCAGCGCAGCAGCCTCTGCTCCTGTTTTCTGTCCCCCTTCCCAAGTCACACACTTGCTGGAAGCAGCTCAAGTCATTCTACTACTTAAGAGCTTCTGATAATAATGAAAACAAACGTAGCTCCTCAGCTTAATCTGAGGCCCCTGTCTACCTCTCCCATGCTGTGTTCACCTTGCTCACCAAACACCAGCCACAGCGCTTCCTTTCTGTTCTTCAAAGATACCAAATTCATTACTGCCCCAGGGCTTTTGCATGTGCTGTTCCGTCAGCCTAGAATGTTTCTCCCCAAATAGTCACATGACTTCTTGTCCCTCAGTTCTCATCTCCGACGCCACGGATTCCCAGACACCTTCTCTGACCTCCCTGTGGAAAGTGGCCCTTTTCACTCCTAGCGTTGACTATGGCCCCCAGTTTTCTTCACGTACATCTGCTGGATGGCTGAACGAATCAACCTCAGTCTTCCTTTCTGTAAAAGGGAGACAAAGAAAAAGCATAGACCCAGAGCAGCCCTGCCAGGGTCCTGGGCAGCTGCCTGGGCCACCGCCACTGCAGAGATTACAACAGGGCCCTCTTGGGTGCCCGGAAGCCTGGAGCAGCCTCTGCTTCCTCTGATATATTTTCCACTTCCTCTCCATGGGGGGTTGACTCCCGGGAAACCCCAGGAGATAGGGCGGCTGTTACCATGCACACGGGTCTGGGGACCTGGTCCAGGGTGGAGAGGTGGGGATCCATGGCGAGGCAGACTGTGGGGACCCCAGTGAACCTGTGTCCCACTCCAGTCCTGGTCTCCTCACTAGCTTTTATGAGAATCAACTGATGCATTCCCGCACATGCCACTGCATGCCAGGCCCCTACTCTGCCCCAGACCTGCACCTGGACACCGAGTATCCTCCCGCGGGGCCGCAGTCAAAGGCTATTGGATTGTGGAGGGCAGTGAGAGGGTCCAAGCCTCTGGGGGCAGAGTCTGAATCTCATTTGACCCCTCAACAAGCTAACAGTTGCAGAAGTCAGCTGTGGCTGGCCTGCTGTGCTGTCTACCCCCAGTACCTCTCTCGGCTGGATGGTGGACTCCGAGAGGGCAGCGGCTAGGTCTCCTGGCCCACACAGGCCTCAAACCTAACTGAACGTCGATATCTCCCTTCCACGAGTCTATAAAAGGGGGCTTTTACACTTGTGAACTCTCTGGAGCCCCACACCCATGTCTCAGGAAGGCAGGGCAGCAGCTGGCAGTAGACCCATTCCTCGGATGGGGAAAGTGGGGGCCCATGCACCTGCACGTCCCTGTGTTCAGTGCTGAGTTGGGCTCTTAGAGGTGGTGCAGGCCCCAGATTGGAGCCTGACAGACACGGTCCTTCTTGGCCCTGTGACCTTGGACAGTGCCTCTAACCTCAGCGCCTCAGTTTCCTCCCCTGCAGGGTGGTCATCACAGTAACTGCCTCACGGGGCTCTTGTGACCCGTCCCATATAGCCTGGCAGGGGGCACAGGGGAAGGGCCCAGCAGACGGTGGCTGAGGTCAGCTGCCCTCTGGTGCCCCCTGCCCAGAGCACGCAGCAGGCACAGAGCATGCGTGAGCAGAGAGGGGAAAGGCAGGCCTGTGGTTTGTACCCTGAAAAGTGCAGGATGTCCACGACTGTCATCTAAAGCCTGACGGCCTCAGGGGCTGTATTACCTCCAGGGTCCTCCCACTCCCCTCGCTCTGACTGTCAGGCCATAGGGACAGGGACCGTCTCTGTGTCTCTTGTCTGCATCTCTGCAGCTCTGGGGGGAGGTGGGGTCACATGAGCAGGAAAGAGGTTCTCTGGAAGCCCTTCCCCGGGAGACAGACGGCGCCCCCCCCGCTGATCAGATGGGCCCAGCCGCCCCCACAGTGGCTCTCCCACGTCCCACAGATACATGGTTCCGGGCAGTATCCTTCTCTCTCACCCCTGAGGCTAACACTGGGCCTTCCCAGGTCATTTGAGGCGCGGGGACGACCATCCAGTCTAATCGCCCATATTAGAGATGGGGAAACTGAGGCTCAGAGAAGGCAGTGACTCGCTGGAGATTTCACAGCAGAAATGGCTTGGGACCCAGGATGTCTCAGCCCAGAACTGCCATCCCTGGGATGGGGGGAGGAGGAAGCCCTCTCTGCCTGCCTTCCTCTCTGGCACAGGTCATCCGCTTCTTTACCTATGAAGGTCATTGGAAGAAAGCTAGGGTTTCTGAAGGAGGTGAAGAAGGCAGATGACAGAGTGGGGAGGTCAGTGGCAATTCTCTTGCCTCCTCCCTCAGTCTGCCCAGCCCCCCCAACTCCGCCTCCAGCGCCCCCCCTCCCGCCCCCGGGAGAGCGCCGGCCTCTCTCTCCTTCTCAGCCCCCGGAAAGCCCATCTCTGTCTCCCCTTCTTGGGGAGAGCCTGGTGGGTGGTCACGACCCTGCCTGTCTCCCTAAACCCAGGGCTCTTTGTCTTGGTGGTGGCCCCTGACTCCTTGCCACCTGGCCCTCCCGGCGCCTTGTGGGATCCGAGGCAGGAGGGGGATTAGGTCGTGCAAATGGCTCCCCCCACCCCTCCCCGCCAGCCCGCCTCCCTCCCTGTCTTAGTCATCTCTGTACTCCACCGCCTTCTCCCTCCATTCCAATCCCTCTGCCAGGCCACGGGGAGGACGACACTGACAGGCGCCCCCCCCCCCAACTCAGGGGCGGCGGCAGGGCAAGGGGCCGGCGGCTCCGGGAAGGCTCAGAGGCGCTGGCTCCCCCCACCCCTCTTCCTCATCCTGCAGTCGCGCCTCCCCCCTCTTCCGCGCTGCGCACGGATGGCGGCCGCAGCCGCAGAGGTGTGTGTGACGGGGGACACTGTATCTGGTCCCCGATGCTCAAGGGGCCGTGTCCTCTCCCAGGGGCGACGGGAGGGGAGTCCCCCCACCGCAGTCCAGGAATCCCCATGAGAGGAGGGGGAGCTGTCCACAGAGCCTGGGGGCACGGGCCCAGGGGTGCTGCCCGCTTCAGGAGACCCCCCCAGAACCAAGGGGAGTCATGCAGGCCCCTCGGTACCCATGGGGGGTTCGGGGTGGGGGAGCAGCCCTTTGCCCTGGTCTGCTGTCTTCCTAAAGGATGGAGCAGAGGAGGGGGGCGTGAGCCCGCGGCCGCAGGCTTGACGTTTGCGGCCCAGCGTGGGTGAGGGGGGTGGAGGGCGCTGCGCCCCCGAAGGGCTCTCGTCGCGGGGGAGGGCCGCCTCCTCCTTCTGGCTGGAGGTGGGGGCGGCGGGGGGGGCGCGCTGTCCGCCGTGCAGCGCCAGGGGCTCCGAGGTCCCGGCGCCGTCGGGGCCGGGTCCCGAGATCCCGAGGACCCGGGCGCGAGGAGTCCGCGTTCCAGGGGCGCGCCGCTTCCTACCTGCCTACGAAATTCTCGAGCACCGAGCTCTTGCCGGCGCTCTGGCCGCCCACCACGGCGATCTGCGGCAGGTCGAGGTCCGCGTTCTGGCCGATGGCGGAGAAGGCATCCTGCAGCCGGTTGACCAGCGGGATGAGATCCTCCATGCCACGGTTGCCCATGGCTGCGGCTGGCCCAGCAGGCTGCGATCCGGCCGCCGCTTGGGCTCCCGGCTTCGGCTCCGCGGATGCAGCAGCGCGCTCAGACGCTTTTCTGCGCCGCGGGTCCCCCCGCCCCTCGGGGATCGGAGCGCCGCGCTGCGCCGGGGTGCCGCGAGGGGGCGCCCGCAGCGCCGCGGGTCGGCAGCAGTGCGCAGGCGCCGCCCGTGGCGCTATGGGGACTGTAGTTTTTAACTTCTGCGGCTTTTAGGGGGCGCTCGAGCCGTGTCTGGGGGAGGCACAGATGCTGCACCGCACGTTATCTTTCCTGGAAACGGGCAAGGTCTCCTAGGTGCCCTTAGTACCAGACCCCTTGGAGAGTAGTCGTGGCTGCCTCACTCCCTCTTACAGATGGGGAAACTGAGGCTTGGAGGCACGGCCTCCTCCAAGGTCATAGTCTTCTGACCTTCAGTTTCACACGGCTTCATTACCTTCTACTTTAGGGTGTAACACTAATTTATCTCCTGCAGTTCCCTTCCCGCCTTTGGACCTCAATCTCCCTGTTTCTAGAAGGAAAAGATATAGAGCATTAATTTAACAAATATTTACTGAACACGTACTGTAAGCCATATCCTGTTCTAGGCGTTAGAGATATAGCAGTAAACAAGACAGACCAGGTCTCCACCCTCATAGATCTTACAGTGGAGACAGACAGTAAATGAATAAACAGATAAAGGAAACAGTACAAGTGAAGATAGTGTATACTAATAGTGACGTGAGAAATAAACAGCATATGAAGAGTTCTCTTTAGTCTGGCAGGTTAGGAGGGTTCTCTGTGGAGAACCTGGCTAGCTGCTCCACCTCTGTGGAGGTGACAGTTGAGAAGAGACCTGAATGATGAGAAGCAGCTGCTGCTGCTGCTGCTAAGTCACTTCAGTCGTGTCCGACTCTGTGCGACCCCATAGATGGCAGCCCACCAGGCTCCACTGTCTCTGGGATTCTCCGGGCAAGAACACTGGAGTGGGTTGCCATTTCCTTCTCCAATGCATGAAAGTGAAAATTGAAAGTGAAGTTGCTCAGTAGTGTCCGACTCTTAGCAACCCCATGGACTGCAGCCTACCAGGCGCCTCCATCCATGGGATTTTCCAGGCAAGAGTACTGGAGTGGGTTGCCATTGCCTTCTCCGAGAAGCAGCTAGCCAGGCCAAATGAACAGCAGGTACAAAGGCCCTGACACTTGGAAGGGCCTTCTTGGGACAGTTGGAACGTCTTGTCCTGGTAGGTGAAGTCTTCTCCCTAAACCATCAGGATGGTGGTAAAACAGTAGGGCTCAAATCCAGGACTCTTGAAACCCTACCCTATTTATTTTTTTCACATAGAAAGACCATGGGGCCCCAAGCCAAGCTGTCCACCTCTGCATTTAAGGAACCTAACTGGGACTTCCCACAAGGAGACTAGGGAAGAGAGAACAGAGAACAGAGAGAGAACCCTGGAGAACAGAGGAGCCTGGAGAGCTACAGTCCATGAGGTTGCAAAGAGTTGGACATGACTTCGAGACTGAGCAACAACAGCAGCCCTGTTCTACTGGGGGTCAGTAGGTCACCATCTGTGAACGAGTGGGGGCCACTGCTGCGAGATCAGTAGTCTGTAAATTGGAGACTGTGGTTCATTCACTCATTTAAGACATGTTTATTAAGCCAGGAACTTTGCTAGACCTCAGAGATAAAGCAGGGAGCAAAATGGATGAAGCCTTTACCTTCATGTGGCTTATAGTCTAGTAGAAAAAGAAGGACAAAGTACAAATGATCCAATGAATATGACTGTCAGATAGTCATGAGTACTTTGGAAGACAAGAAAGCTGGAGAAGCTGGAGGTGGGGGCTGTGTTGCTGTTTTGCATATAGTGGTTGGAGGAGGATTCTGGGAAGGTAAAAATTTGAGCAGACCTGAAGGAAGTACGGGAGTAACCCATGTGGACATCTGGGGAACATCTGGGCAGAGAGGAAAAAGCGGATCCCATTCCAAGAGCCTGACCTGGGTCTTAGATGAGCTGTGTGATCCAGGTTCCTCCATATCTTTGAGCCTCAGTGATCTAATCTGGGTAATGGGGATAATGATAGACTGGAATGCCCGTGAAGGGCATGGCCCTGGCCTGAGGCTCAGGTGACCCTTATTAAACCACTGCTTTGAGAATGCTGATGATCACAACCTTCCAGAGAACTAGATGTGGATGTGGAACTGCACATCCTGTGTGGCTGCTCCCAGCGAGCCCGTTGTTATGCTCCGAGAACCAGAGAGGGCAGAGATGAAGCCTGGATTGGTGCCATTCATTTATTTAGAGGGTGCCAGTTACACTCTGCCTAGAGGGGCGTCATTGTGCCTGGTTTGTTTTTCCTAATTACAGTAGAGAAACGTATTGTATTAATCAGAATTTACACAGTATTTGAAAACTTCTAATCATCCTTCCACCCAGAGATAACCACTATTTAGAGTTTATTCTCTGGTTTATCCCATGTATATTCATTTTGTTTTTTACAGAAATGGGATCATACTATAAATCCTGTCTTGCTGAATCACCCATGCCAGACGAGCAGCCTGGGTATCACCCTGAGTTGGTCAGAAATACACAATCTCATGCTTCACTCATGACCTGCTGGATCACAACCTGCATTTAACAAGAATCAAGAGCCCCGGAGATTCCTGTGCACAGGAATCCCGTCAGAGCTGGAGAAGCTCTAATATATATTATTATATGCAACTTGTTTTTTTTAGCAACAGTAAGTCTTTGAGGTCTCTCAGTGTAAGAACAGATTGGTCAAGTTCCTTGTTCGCAGCTGCATAATTTCCCGATGTTTAGTAGTGCTTTGGTTTTGTTCTCGGGTTCGGTGAAAATGATTGTGCCAGGCTTGAAGAATGGAGGGATAAAATGCCACTTGGGGGTGTGTGTGCGGAGAAGGGTTGCTGGGCAGAGGAATCAGCATAAGCAAAGGTATGTAATCAGAAAGGAAATGAACCTGATATCTACACTGGCCTCATTCCCATGGGGCTTCCCAGGTGGCTCAGTGGTAAGGAAACCTCCTGCCAATGCAGAAGATGCAGGAGACAAAGGTTCAATCCCTGGGTCAGACGATGCCCTGGAGGAGGAAATGGCAACCCACTCCAGGATTCTTGCCTGGGAAATCCCATGGACAGAGGAACCTGGCAGAGCTACAGTCCATGAGGTCAGAAAGAGTCGGACATGACTGAGCGACTGAGCGCGCGCACACACACACACACACACACACACACACACACACACTCATTCCCACAGGGCTTGGTGAGGACCAAAGGAGGGACACTGCAGATGGTTCTCCCAGGTGCTGAGAAGCTGGGAGTCCCGAAGGCCAATGAGTTAAATGAGAGTCTTAGAAATGGCTTTGACCCTCTATTTTGAGCACTAACGAGGGAGAATTCTCTCTGGAGCCCTTGAAGCTGTAACCACCACTGTACTGGCAGATCAGCAAGAGGAACACTCATTGGGCATTTCTCCCTGGGCCAGATTACCGGGCTGAGAGAGTCAACCCTCAGGACGGGGGAGGAGTTCCTATTAGTTCTCCTTGACAGATGAAGCAACTGAGGCGCAGAGAAGAATGTGGCTGAGGGCACAAAGCCAGAAAATGATGGAGTGAAGATGTGAATGGAGCTTGGTGAGACTCTGGGCTTCCATGTTTATAGCCTATACTGCACCAGCTGTTGTAATCTGCATGCTTTTAATGCACATGAAATGAAATGCTAGTCCCTTCTGATGGGGTTTTTGTTGGGCATACAGCAGGTGCTCAATAAATGCTGACTGTATTGAATTTCTCAGTGGCTTTATTATGCAGCACTTGAGCCCAGCCATTATATTTAGTCATGACGTCTGCTCAGAGTCCGGCCCTTTGGATTCATTCATTCTTCAACAGGCTTTTAAAAAAAATGTTTACTTATATATTTGGCTGTGCCAGGTCTCAGCTGTGGCACGTGGGGTCTTCAATCTTCGTTGCAGGTGTGATCTTTTTATTCAGTTGCTGCATTCAGGATCTTTAGTTGTGGCATGTGGGATCTAGTTCCGTGGCCAGGGACCAAGGCTGGGCCCCCTGCATTGGGAGCTTGGAGTCTTAGCCGCTGGACCGCCAGGGAAGTCCCTCTTCAACAGGTATTGATTAGGTGCTTCATGCCAGGCCTCAAACAAGACATAAGGGGATGAAGAGGTTAGTAAGATGCAGAAGTTGAACCCTCCTAGAATGTGGATCACAGGGGAGAGAAAGACAAGAAAGTAGTCCAGGTGGATGAAGCCAAGACACCTGGCTGTGTCAGGCAAGGTCACTGCTGAAGCCAGCTGGGCCAGGCTGGGGCTCCACATAGTGCCTTTCTCCGTGTGGCTGGGGGCTGGGCACCAAGATTTCCCAGGGGCTTTGGGGCACCAGTGGTCCAGGCATCTGTGCTTGCACTGCCTCATCTTACAATGAGGAACTCCCCATAAGTCTGGAACAAGGCACATACTCTTGTGTACTGAGGATCAAGGGTACAGTTCCGTTGCTAGACCGCCCGGTGTTCAAATCCCACCCCAACCACTATCTAACCCAGTGACCTTGGACAAGTCATTTCACCTACCTGGCCCTCAGTTTCTGCATCTGCAAAAAGGGGATAAGACTATTAACTATCTCATAGGGTTATATGAGGAGGATTCAATGATGTAATAATTCAGAGAAAATATGAGAACAGTGCCTGAAACAGTGAATAATTAGAGCCATGATTACTGTGATTATAATCATCATTACCACAGTACTGTCTAAAGAAACTTCAACCTCATGAAGGTAGCAAAGGATGTCACCTCTCTTTTTTAAAATTTATTTTATTCATTTAGCAGTGCCGGGCCTTAGTTGTGGTATGAGAGATCTTTAGTTGCAGCATATGAACTCTGAACTGCAGCATGTGGGATCTAGTTCCCTGAGCAGGGATCGAACCTGGGCTCCCTGCATTGGGAATGTGGAGTCTTAACCACTTGGCCAACAGGGAATTCCTGGGCTGTCACCTCTTGGTGGGAAGGTTAAAGGATTGTAGACACGCCAGGATTTGTCCAGGAGAGACAGAGCTAGGTCTGGAGGCATGGATTGGGGGCCAACTCTATCCCTGGATGGCTCAGCTTGTGAGAATCTCAGGCCCCAGTGAGCCCTAGATTGTCCAGTTATTCCCCATGTGGACAGAGAGCTTTGAGGGTATATCTGACAATCAAGAAAGGCCTCTTGGGCTTCCCTGGTGGCTCAGTGGTAAAGAATCCACCTGCTAGGGCAGGAGACATGGGTTCGATCCCTGATCTGGGAAGATCCCACATGCTGCAGAGCAACTAAGCCAGTGCACTCAACTGTTGAGCCTGTGCTCTAGAGCCGGGGAGCCACAGCTACTGAAGCCCACGCCCCCTAGAATGTGTGCTCTACAAAAAGAGAAGTCACTGCAAGGAGAAGCCCGAGCAGCACAACGAGAGAGGAGCCCCCGCGTCCTGCAACTGCAGAAAAGCCTGCACAGAAACAAAGACTCAGAATAGCCAAAAGTAAACAAATAAAAAATTTTAAAAGGAGTTAAAAGAAAAGAAAGGCCTCCTGAGAAGGTGACGTTTGAATGGAGCAGTGAAGACTGGACAGGAATCAGCCTGGTGATGAGTGAGAGGAGAGGGGAGATTGTGAGGGAGATTTGGTTCCTCTGGGGACAGAAGGTTGCCACTGTGGCTGAATCTGGTAAGTGGGGGCTGGGGGCTGGGGGCTGGGTGAGCCTGTTACACACAAGTCAGTCCTGTCCAGCAGAGATGGCCACACTCAGATCCCAAGTAGGGAGGGGCCCTGCCCCAGGTCACTCTGAAGGGTAGGGGCAGCAACAAGGGGCTGCCCACCCTGCCGCTCCCTACCTCTGTTCTCTGCTCCCCTTAGCTCACTTAGTAGTAGGTAAAGGCACAAATGGATGAAATCTTCTTGCCTGAAGAGTCCCATGGACAGAGGAGCCTGGCAGGCTAGAGTCCATGGGGCGACAAGAGTCAGACACAACTTAGCGACTACACCACCACCATAATAATCACACTATATGATATCATCGTGAGAAGAGACAGATTCCTGGAGCAAATAGGTCTGGACATGGCGCCACGTGGGTACAAGTCTATTTCATGGTGAAGGTACATCTCAACGTGGAGGCAAGAATGAGGCCTCCAGGTGATGCCACATCCTCAGACCTCATTTAGGATGCAGAGATGAGGCCTCTCTTCTCCCTCTGAACATACCTCATTGGGGGGTTTTGCTTGCAAGGGGTTGATTTAAAGGAATTAACACGAGGGACTTCCCTGGCAGTACAGTGGTTAAGAATCGGTGCTTCCACTGGAGCGGGTCTAGGAACTTAGATCCCACATGCCCCGAGGTTCAGCAAAAAAAAAAAAAAAAAAAAAGCAATTAACATGAGTCTAGCCCCAAACAGTGTCCTCAGAGCATTCTCTGATCTCCAGGGAGGCAGCGCAAGGTCACATACATTCCAAAAAATGTTCACATCCTCCTCATGAAAGAGTCATCCAAACGGATCATAGCAAATTATTTTTAAAAAGGAAAGTGAATCTCCGCCCCCATGAACCCACTACACACATTTATTCTTTCCAAAAACTGGGATCATAATGTGTATGCAGATTTGTAACCTGCTGAGTTCACTTCATACCATATCGTGTTTAAATATCCTTTGAAGACATAATTTCTAAAGTTCAGTTCAGTTCAGTCGCTCAGTCGTGTCCGACTCTTTGTGACCCCATGAATCGCAGCACGCCAGGCCTCCCTGTCCATCACCAACTCCCGGAGTTCACCCAGACTCACGTCCATTGAGTCAGTGATGCCATCCAGCCATCTCATCCTCTGTCGTCCCCTTCTCCTCCTGCCCCCAATCCCTCCCAGCATCAGAGTCTTTTCCAATGAGTCAACTCTTCGCATGAGGTGGCCAAAGTACTGGAGTTTCAGCTTTAGCATCATTCCTTCCAAAGAAATCTCAGGGCTGATCTCCTTCAGAATGGACTGGTTGGATCTCCTTGCAGTCCAAGGGACTCTCAAGAGTCTTCTCCAACACCACAGTTCAAAAGCATCAATGCTTTGGCGCTCAGCCTTCTTCACAGTCCAACTCTCACATCCATACATGACCACAGGAAAAACCATAGCCTTGACTAGACGGACCTTTGTTGGCAAAGTAATGTTTCTGCTTTTGAGTATGCTATCTAGGTTGGTCATAACTTTCCTTCCAAGGAGTAAGCGTCTTTTAATGTCATGGCTGCAGTCACCATCTGCAGTGATTTTGGAGCCCAAAAAATAAAGTCTGACACTGTTTCCACTGTTTCCCCATCTATTTCCCATGAAGTGATGGGACCGGATGCCATGATCTTCGTTTTCTGAATGTTGAGCTTTAAGCCAACTTTTTCACTCTCCACTTGCACTTTCATCAAGAGGCTTTTTAGTTCCTCTTCACTTTCTGCCATAAGGGTGGTGTCATCTGCATATCTGAGGTGATTGATACTTCTCCCAGCAATCTTGATTCCAGCTTGTGTTTCTTCCAGTCCAGTGTTTCTCATGACGTACTCTGCATATAAGTTAAATAAGCAGGGTGACAATATACAGCCTTGATGAACTCCTTTTCCCATTTGGAACCAGTCTGTTGTTCCATGTCCAGTTCTAACTGTTGCTTCCTGACCTGCATACAGGTTTCTCAAGAGGCAGATCAGGTGGTCTGGTATTCCCATCTCTTTCAGAATTTCCCACAGTTTCTTGTGATCCACACAGTCAAAGGCTTTAGCATAGTCAATAAAGCAGAAATAGATGTTTTTCTGGAACTCTCTTGCTTTTTCCATGATCCAGCGGATGTTGGCAATTTGATCTCTGGTTCCTCTGCCTTTTCTAAAACCAGCTTGAACATCAGGAAGTTCACAGCTCACATATTGCTGAAGCCTGGCTTGGAGAATTTTGAGCATTACTTTACTAGCATGTGAGATGAGTGCAATTGTGTGGTAGTTTGAGCATTCTTTGGCATTGCCTTTCTTTGGGATTGGAATGAAAACTGACCTTTTCCAGTCCTGTGGCCACTGCTGAGTTTTCCAAATTTGCTGGCATATTGAGTGCAGCACTTTCACAGCATCATCTTTCAGGATTTGAAATAGCAATTTCTGAAGGCTGTGTGCTATTCCTTAAGAGGCAGACACCGTGATTTATTTAGCTATTCTCCAAAGTTGGTTATTTCTCTGGCCACTATTATAGATGTTTCTGTGCACCTGCTGGCTTTTAAAAAGACTTGTTTTTGATTATTTTCTTGGGCTAGATTCCTACAAGTGGAGTTACCAGGTCAAGGGGCAGAACATGTTCAAGAGTCTTGATAGAGAATTTGCAGATTACTTCCCAGAAAGATGAAGCAACACAAGAAGCCAGTGCTGGCGCCCCTATTTTCACCAACATCAGCATGAGTTTCAGGTTTATATATATATTTTTTGAACTGTGGTGTTGGAGAAGACTCTTAAGAGTCCGTTGGACAGCAAGGAGATCCAAACAGTCCATCCTAAAGGAAATCAGTCCTAAATATTCATTGGAAGGACTAATGCTGAAGCTGAAACCCCAATACTTTGGCCACCTGATGCAAAGAACTGACTCCTTTGAAAAGACCCTGATGCTGGGAAAGATTGAAGGCAGGAGGAGAAGAGGACAACAGAGGATGAGATGGTTGGATGGCATCACCGACTCAATGGACATGATTCTGAGTAAGCTCTGGGAGTTGGTGATGGACAGGGAGGCCTGGCCATGCTGCAGTCTATGGGGTCGCAAAGAGTCAGACAGGACTGAGCAACTGAACTAAACCGTATATATATTTTTACTTTGGCATTTGCTAAGCTCGCCCTGTGCGAGACGCCAGTGCGAAACATTATGTAATATCATACAGACACACACACTCCCCGGGAGGGGCCACTCATTTTACAGACGAAGAAACAGGCTTAGAGAGGACTCCCGCGTCTGCCAGGGTCGCCTAGCCAGGAGGCAGAGGACCCCCAATTCAATCCCGGCTAGCGCCGAGATCTGCTTGGTTGGAAGCCCGGGGTAATCTCGAGCCGTGTCCGAATCTGGGCGGATGTGATGCTGTCACACAATACGCTGTCGCTTCCTGCCCTTCAGGTATAAAACCGGGCTCTGCTTCAAAGTCCGAAGCGCCCGGGCCGCCCTTCCACCCGTAGGCGGGACATCCCCTTTAGTCCCACCCACGTCCAGCCCTGTTGGCGCCTAAATCCAGGCCGAGTTTAGGCACCTGTGCTGCCGCCCCAGGGGCCGTAGTAGCGCGGGTCCCTAGCTTTAGGGCAGCGCTGGCCACGTGATTGCGATGCCTGGTTGCCCCTCCGGTCTCCGCTGGGCCAACCTCGGGCCTGCAGTCCCTTGCCCCACCGCGTGCGCCGCGGGGCACACTGTCTGCTCCGGATACAAAGAGCGAGTTGCCTAGGGCTGGTACAGCGGTGGTCGGCTTTGTATTACGGAAAAGAGAAAAAGGATCCCTCCCGAGTAACCGCACACTGTGACCCAGTGTAGGGACCGAGGAGCGAGGCACCGGGACACCGGACAGAGGCGAAATTAAAGGGTCTTTGAGAGCAGGACGATGAGCGCCGTTTTTTCAATCTTTGAACTCTGCCCTCCTCCGCGGCTCCGCGGCCAAACCCGAGAAAAAAACAAAACACTTTCAAACCGAGCCCCCACCCGCACCCCTCCCCGGCCCCACCACCCCTTCTAGGGCAAATTCTTGTGCCGGGCGTCCCCTCGCTGGGTCTCGGTCCCCAAATGTACAGCGGATGGCTCCTCACCCCCTCCCACCCCCAGCCCCACGCGGGGCCCCCGGGATCGCGGGACAGTGGGGTCTTCGGGGAGATCGGTTGGGGACAGTCCTCCTCAAAGCCCCCCTCCAAGTCCCCGCCAGACGACAGACCCCCTTCTGGGCGACAGACAGACCTGGGGCTCAGAGCCCTCCCTTCCTGATGCGGAAGGTCTGCTCGGTGCCCGGCGCCGGCTCGCAGCCTGGAACCACTCCCGCCGCCGGCCGCGTTGCCGGGTGAGCCGTCTCCCCCCACCCCCAACCCCCACCGCGCACCGCCGTCCCCGCAGCGTGACCTGGACCTCCCGTCCTCCAGGGGGCGCTGCCCTGGCCCGGCCCGCAGACCGACCCTCCGAGTGGATAGGCCGGGGCGGAGCCGCGGGAAGACACGGGGACCCGCGGAGCCTCGAGCCGGAGCTGCCCGGCCCGGCCCACCCCGCCCTGCCGGTGAGGGCTACGAGACGGCAGAGCCGGTGAGGGCTACGAGACGGCAGAGCAGGTGAGGGGAGGTGGCAGTGAGGTTCCCGGGGCGGGGACGAAGTGCGCGGGTCCGGGCACTGTTCGGGGGGACGGCCGAGGACCCAGGGGCCACTCGGATGGAGACTGAGGGCTTCGTGGGCAGGTGGGGACGCCGCATTTGGATGTGATGCTGGATCTGTCGGTAGAGGAAGAGGCTGGTAGAATGGGGGCGGGGGCGGCGGTTGGGTTAGAGTGGAGGGAAGCCTTCCTCCTACTTTGTTCGCGTAAGACAGTCAAAGGTGGCAGCAGGGTGGGGGTGGGGTGATGTTATTGACGGAACGCGCGCACCCGGGACGGGGTGGGAGCATTAGAGGGGTGTGAATGGCCCGGGGCTTGGCTTGTTCGGCACGTGATTGGCCTAAAGAAAGGCCAAAGGGTGGGGTGGGAGGTGTATCAGTGTCAGGCACCGCTCCTGGAGGGACCGGAGTGGAGAGTGGAGAGACGGAGGGCGGGATTGGGCTTTTGGAGGAGGAACTGTTGGGATGATTTGGAGGCAGTAGGCGGGAGGGTGGTTAAACCTCGCGGCTGGTGGGATTGGAGGAGTATTGAAGGGACGGAGCGCACGCGTGGCGCGCTCTGGGCCTAACCGGGAGGGTATCCGTGTAGCTCAGTCTGCAGCGCGCGAGGGCCGCGGGCTGGGCCTGGGCGACCGGGATCCATCGACCTGACTCCCTCCCTTCTCGCAGCCACCATGTTCAACCAGCAGCAGCAGTTCCAGCAGCTCCAGCAGCAGCAGCTTCAACAGCAGCAGTTGCTGCAGCTTCAGCAGCTGCTCCAGCAGTCCCCACCGCAGGCCCCACTGCCCATGACCGTCAGCAGGTGAGCTCCCCACTGGAGGGCTGGGTGACTCTGCTTGGAGTCGCC
Organism: Bubalus kerabau; assembly: GCF_029407905.1. Lineage (NCBI taxonomy): Eukaryota > Metazoa > Chordata > Mammalia > Artiodactyla > Bovidae > Bubalus > Bubalus kerabau. The sequence goes on along the minus strand of NC_073634.1, from coordinate 101,632,830 downwards.
CCCTTTCCAGCCCTTTGGCCCAGGGGCAGCCCTGTCTGAGCCCTGGAGGTCATCAGTTCCCACCCCAAGGGGATTCTCTGCAGTAGAGAGGGGCAGAGAATGGAGGGGAGGGGGGTCAGAGAAGAGGGAGAGGGAGGGTCTGCCTCTCCCCATGACCCTCTGACCCCCGCTCTCAACACACAGGGGGCTCCCCCAGCAGCAGCCACAGCAGCAGCTCCTGACTCTCCAGGGGACCAGCCCCACCTCCCTCCTCAACGGCTCTGTGCTGCAGAGAGCTTTGCTTCTGCAGCAGTTACAAGGTATGGCTGCGGGCTCATTGAATCTCATCCAAGCCACACAGCAACTCTGAGAGGGAGCTACTGTCAATATCCCAGTTTACAGATGAGGACACTGAGGCTCTGGGAGGTGGAAGTCCCTAGGTTGCTCAGCTGAATGCAGGTCTGTCTGATCACAGAGGAGTGCCCTTGGCCATAGTGCTAGCTCTGTGGGCGCTACTCAGCACATATTTTGCTGACATTGAGAGATTAGATGATACGATGGATAGAAAGATCTATTTTGACCACCCTCCTTTGCATCCTGTTTGACAGATGAGGACACTGAGGTCCAGAGAAGGGAAGTCATTCGCCCTGGGTCACACAGCATCAGCAATGGCTGAGCTAGATGGAGGCCTGGGCCTCCTGACCCCTGGATCTCTGAGTAGGTGTCTCTAGCCCTCTGCATTAAGCCTGTGCCCTCACCCGGGTTTCTCCACGTGGCGAGCAGTCTTTCAGCTTTTCTTTCCATGATGCTGCTCCCAATACTTCAGCCACTGTGGGAGGAGGCAGGGGTCCAGAGACATGGAGCCAGCTCTTCTTCAGACCTAGCCCCTCCCACAGGGTAGCTGTGACATGCTGACTGGTCCTTCAGGGCTGAGCACTATGCTGAGCCCCTTACAAATCCAGTTTCTTGACTCTGCTGACAACCCTAAGGGGAGATACACTCATGGCCCCATTTTACAGATGAAGAAACTGAGGCCCAGGTGTTGATTAGAGGTCTTACTACAGAGCTTTGTTCTGAGACACCAGGCTATCCTGCCTCCCAGCAGGGTATGCAGCCAGGTCAGAAGATGTGATCTTGTCACTCTGGATGATCCTAGGAGCCGGCTTATAAATTATAGAGGGATGGATAGAGAGATAAGACCACATACGGAAACCCACAACGTTTACATTTTTTTTTCACTCTTTTCTTTCTCATTTTAAAAATCACACTCTTCAAAGAGCAAAAGAAATATTTTAAAAAGAGGACAAGAAAATCCAAATCATATGTAGACTCACTTCTAAAGAAAAAGAATACCCATTAAAGTGTTGGTATATCTCCTCCCATTTTTTTTCTGGCACAGAATTGGGGCTTTATGTATGACTGTGATTACTGATATACATGAAAAGCTGTATTTTGTTTGTTTTTCACTGAGCAGAATGGCATGTTCATTTACCATATGATTTGACAGTCTCTATAAAGATTATTTTTAACAGCTGTTTAATATTCCTCTGGAGGTGTGTGCCCTTATGTCCCTAAACTTTCTCAGCTGTTTCCTTCTTCTACTTATTTTCTTTCTCTTTTTTGCTGCTTTAAATAATGGGGTGAATATCATGTTTGAGAATATTTTCTTATTATGGATTCTCAAAAGTAGAATGACTGGGTCAGGGAGGATGCGTGTTTTATGGTTCTTGATAAGTATTGCCAAATTGCTTTCTCAAAGGACTGGACCAGTTTGCAATGCCACCAGCCACGTATGACAGTGCCAGTTTCACCATGCCCACGGCAACACTGGGTATTATACTCTTTTCTAATATATATGTGTATATACATCTAGTCTAATTTGCTTGGCGAAAAAGCTATATCACTAACGCTTTAGTTTACATTTCTTGTAGTGCTTTTAGTCACATTTCTTAGTGCGCTTGAACATTTCTCTGTGTCTGCTGAACGTTTGTAATTCATGTTGTGACTTGTCCATGTTCTTTGTCCATTTCTCTTTTAGAGTGTGCCATCTTTTATCTCACTGTTTAAGAGCTGGCTGGCGTTCTCTTTGCACATACGTGTATATGTGTTTAAGTTAATGTTCACAAAATGCTTAGTAAATACCAGGCACACTTGTGTATTTCACTGAATCCTCATAAAACATTGAGTCAAGCACTATTACTATACCCATTTTACAGATGAGGGAACTGAGGCTAAGACAGGGAAACTTATTTGCTCAGGGTCACAGAACTTGTACTGTGGAACCTGCATTTGAACCATTTCTCCCAGCACATCTGACCCATACATGCCTGTAACCACTGGGTTTCCCATACCAGCACTGGGGCAAGGATTTAAACTGTCCTTTATTGGATCAGATACTTCCCCAGTGCTCTGAATCAGATGAAGTGCCTGCCCTTAAGGAGTTCCCAGGGTGGTTAAGTGGTGGACAGTGGGAAGCAGACAAGGAAATTGTGCAGCTGGCCTGGGAACAGGGAAGCTGGGTTTCTAGGGACAGAGAGAGGGTCTGAGAAGCCCTCTCAAAGGAGAATCACCTAAAGGGGGGAATGAAGGATGACTGGTTATGCAGAGGCAGAACACTCCAAGCAGAAGGAAGAGCATGTGCAAAGGCCCAGAGGCAGGCAGACCCAGGCTTGTTTGAGGCAGACCCATGCATGGGAGCGTGTGGCTGGAGCACAGTGGGTGTGTGTGAGAGAACTGCAAGAGAGGGGGTCGAGGGGAGCAGGGCTGGACCTTGCAGAGTGAGGAGTGGGCTTCCTTCCTGAGCATCAGGAAGCTATGGATGGGTTCAGCAGAGGGAGGGGCAAAGTCAGAATGTGATTTTTAGAAGTATCACAGTACAAAGACTGTAGCTGAAATTCACGCATGGGATGAAGCGGCTTTGGAAGGAAGAGGGGCGATAGGAGTGGAGATCCGAAGGGGAGTCAGGCTAGACTGAGAAGGAGGGCAAGAGTCAGGGTTAAGAGAAATGGTGTTGGCTCATATGGGGGAGGGTAAAGAGAGAGGGGAGTCGGGAGGACCCCAAGAGTCCCACCTGGGAGCCAGTGAGTGGACAGCAGTGCCACTCCCGGAGATCCTGGACAAGCCGCTCCTTCACTTTGTGTCTCTGTTTATCATCAGTAGAGAGGATAATAGTTACCCTGATGGTGGCTGGGTGGTGTGACTAAGGCTGTTTTTAGCAAGTGCCCAGTCACCAAAAGACATTTCCTTTTTTAAAAAATATTTATTTATGTATTTGGCAGCACCAGGTCTTAGTTGTGGCCTGTGGGATCTAGTTCCCTGACCAGGGATGGAACCCAGGCCCCCTGCATTGGGAACGTGGAGTCTTAGCCCCTGGACTTCCAGGGAGGTCCCCAGGAGACTTTTGATGATGGGTAGCTGGTGTTGGTAGGAGAGTTATCTTGTTATTCCAGAGACCAGTCATCTTGCTGGTTCTCCCTTTGGATCTTGTGCTGAATCTTTTATATACCTGAAAGTGTACCCTAAAGCATGCCTGGGGGTGAGCAGAGTTTCTGGGGGTGCCCAAGCCACTGACTAGGGAGGCATTTGAGGAGGGAAAAGGGCCCCTTCCCTCACAAGCTGGGGCAGAAAACCAGCCTGAAAGCCCCCTCCCACCAGTGCTTCAGGTGGGACTGGGCCTTCGGTTCTCATCTCTTCCCCTCTGGCTGCCCTTGGGTGGGAAGGGTCCCCTTTGAAGTTATCCGTGATGCCCCCATGATGCTTGGGGGCACTGACCCCTGACCCTAACCTTTACCACCCGACCACAGTTGTAACCCCGCTTCTGCCCTCTTTCACCCACAGGTAACCTCCGTGGCTACAACCTGGCCACCCCCAACCTGGCACCCCCCAGCCTCACACCCCCACAGCTGGCCACCCCAAATCTCCAGCAATTCTTTCCTCAGGCCACTCGGCAGTCCCTGCTGGGTCCTCCTCCCGTCGGGGTCCCCATCAACCCCTCCCAGCTCAACCTTTCAGGGCGAACCCCCCAGAAACAGGCCCGGACCTCCTCCTCTACGACCCCCAATCGCAAGGTGAGTGGTGTCTGGGTGTGGAGCAGGTGTGGATGGGAGAGGACACATCTGGGGACCCACCAGCAGTACCCCCTCCAGCTCACACTGGCCTTGGGGCTGATCATAGCCCTCTCTGTGCCTCAGTTTCCTTATCAGTAAAATGATAGGGGAGAGAGTTAGACTTGTCTAGTGTTTCTAAAACTTTAAATATTTCTGAACCCCAAAGTGATTTTTGCTATATCCGAACACCACTCGAACTATTCATTCCCTTTTTATTTACCATTTCTATTATTTACTAATACTATTTGCTAACAATTCTCTCTTTTTGAAAAGACTGAGGTGTAATTGACATATAATACTGTATTCATTGTAGATATATTTTACCAACTTTCTTTAAATCAGCACTGCCCCATGGAAATTAAATGTGAGCCACACATGTAATTAAAAAATTTCTGTATCCTGCATCGAACCTGGACTGGCAATTCGTTTCTTATATGATAGAATACATGTTTCAAAAGTAATTAGCTCCAGTTAAAATAAATAAATTTAAATTTTAAAAAAAATTAAAAAAAAATAAAAATTTCAGGTAATCACAGTAACAAAGTAAAAAGAAACAGGCAAAATTAATTTTACTCACATATTGTATTTAACCTAATATATTAAAAATGATCATTTCAACATGTAATCAATATAAAAAATGAACAAGGTATTTTATATTCTTTTGAGATTATTTTTTTAATACTAATTCTTTAAAATTGGTATATATTTTATTCTTACATCTCGACTCAGCTTGCTGCAATTCCAGTGCTTGAAAGTCAGGCACGTGCCTGCTGGCTACTGTCTGGGGTATTATAGCTTTAAATGAACACTGCTTTTCTGTTACATTTATTTAAAAAAGGAACAATCACTATCTGAAAAATTTTTTTTAAAAAAGCAACACAGTAACAGTAACTCTGAATAAATCCCCAAGCATAGAAGTAAAACAAAAGTGATTGGGGTAAAACAATGTTATAAAATCCTAAACTCTACCCTGTTGCCAGCTGAAGTTTCTGAGCCTTTAGTGAGCTCTCCCTGACTTGAGCAGGAAGAACCAAGGATGTTTTCAGAGGAAATAATATGCTCCCTTGTCTGTCCTGTCCCCGGATGTCCAGACAGCTCCTCATACACACTACATTCCTGAGAGTACCCCAATTGGGAGAGGGGGCAGCACCCACCTTTTCTGGCTCTGACACCACCCACATCCAGAGGTGAGGCATTTCCCTCCAGAGAGGGGTCACAGCCTCTGACCTTCCAGTTGAGCCTGTCCTAACATGGTCCTGTCTAGTGTTTACCTTCTTGCCCCATTTTACATATGGGAAGCCAGAGGCTCAGAAAGGAGGGTGGAGATTGTCCTGGGCTGCAGAGCTGTCCAGGCAGACCCAGAGTCCGGGCCTCCTGACTCTCAGACCAGTGCCTGTGTCATGCAGGGTGAGCTGGGTAGTTTCTGAAGGGCGTGGAGCCCTGCAGTGCTGCATGTTTCCTCTCACCGCTAGTCCCTTGGGCTTAGTAGGAGGGAGGGAAGCGGCAGGTGGACCCCTGGGGCTCCCTGGGGTACCCTGGAGCCATCTGGAACTGTGTTCACTTAGCAGATGTCTGTTAAGGCCCGGCAGAGGACTCTCTGGGGCAGAGAAGGCATCTGGCCCAGCTCTCCTGGAGATTCTGGGCTGGGAGGAGGGTGGTAGTGATGACAAGACCTTAATATACATAATTCTCCAGCCGATGAATGATGGCTGTGGGAAATGCCGCAAAATGGAAGTCCAAGGCCCCCGGGAACCTGTACTATGGGTTAGGAGGGCTTCCTGCAAGAAGCGCCTTTGAGGCCGTGGGAGAAGATCCAGGGCTTTGGGGAGCCAGAGAGGCCACCATGGACACAGAGAGGAGAGGGGGCATGAGAGCTGAGGCTGGAGGAACAGGCCTGAGGTAGGGGCCAGACTGTGCAGGGGCCTGGGGAGGGGAGTTAGTTTCAGGCTTGGGGCAAGGAAGGAATAGTCCAGGGCTATGGGAAGTCATGGCAGGGTCTCAGCCTGAAAGAGACAAGAGGCATGATCAGGTCTGCATTTGAGAAGGGTCCTTCTGGCTGCTTCGTGAAGAAGGTAAGAAATCAGGGGGCAGCATCATGGACCTGGAGGAAGTATTGCGTCGCCCAAACCTGCATTTACTTAACAGGCTGGCAGCTAGATGGAACTCCTGGACGTGATTCCCGGGGTGTTTAGGGTCTTCCCTTGGCAGCTCTGGGGCCAGGCTCCTTCATCCCCTGGAGCCTACATGTTGGAGCTGCTCTTGGGCAAGGGGGTATTTACTGGGGTGGGTGGCAGATATCAGAAATGGTTTCTGAAAGGAAGTAGGATTCTTCTTCTCAGACAACGCCTGTGGAGGACAAGTCAGACCCCCCAGAGGGGTCTGAAGAAGCCGCAGAGCCCCGAACAGAAACACCCGAAGGTGAGGGAGAGAGGGAAGCTGCTGGTCCTTCAGAGGGATGTGGGTTGAGGGGAGGTGGGTGCGGGGAGCAGCCATGGAGGCAGATCTGGGAGGCAGGACTCTTACAGGGGGTGGGGGGAATTGTGAGCCCAGGCCCCACGTCCTGGAACTGGGAGCTCATACGTGCTCCACCTGGCATGGCATTCTCTCACCTGCCCTCCATCCCAGACCAAGAACCTCCCCAGTGCCCAGATGACATCGCTAAGGAGAAATGCACTCCAGCACTTGAGCCTGAGTCTTGTGAAGTCTCTGAGCCGCCAGCTAAAAAGTCAAAGAGGTAACTGAGGCTGAAAACCTGTCTGGTACCCAGGTGTTCTCTACCCTCATTCCTGCAAAGGCAAAGGGTAGGGGTAGGTGGGGTGAGATCCTTCAAGGGAACAAGGCAAGGACCTTGGTTTCTGGCGTGGGGGGAGGTCAAACCTAATTTTGCGTCTTACCCGGGAAGGCCCTTGGCCAAATGGACTCTGGCTTCTTCACTGTGACTGGGCCACAGTGAGGTGAGGGGGCCATTGTGGAGGGGTGAAAATGTGTACCTGGAACCTCAGAGCATGGCCAGAGGGTAGGCAGGCTTCCAGGGCCTTGAATACATACTAGCAAGTTGTGGGAGGTGGGAGCAAGTGATCAGTTTGCTTAGAGGAAGCTGGGACCTGGAGAGTCTAAGGGGCTTGCTTGTACATAGCAGAGCCAGGACTGGAGCCTAGGTCAGGGCCTTTCTTGGGAGCCCCTGGGGCCAGTTGGCAGACATGAATATGATCTTCTGACCCTTCCCAGCTCAGAGGAGCCCACAGAGAAGGGGCCCCCAGGGCAACTGCAGGCAGAGGTCCAGCTGCAGACCCGGATGATGGCACCCAAGCAGACACAGACACCCGAGCTGCTGCCTGAGCCCCTGGAAGCCCACGTGCAGCCACGATTTCAGCCCCGGGTCCTGCAGATCACAGCCCAGGTGCAGCCACAGAGCCAGCCACAGACGCTGCCCGTAAATGCCCAGGTGCAGCCAAAGCTACAGAAGCAGGCACAGACGCAGACCTCTCCAGAGCACTTAGCACCGCAGCAGGTGCAGCGGCAGCCGCAGGAGGAGGCAGCGCCACGGAGACAGGCGCAGCCGCAGCCCCCCAGGCACGTGCAGCTACTGCTGCAGAAGCAGGCACAGACGCAGACGTGCCCACAGGTCCAGGCGGAAGCACAGCTGAGGCTCCAGCCGCCGGAGCAGCCACCCAAGCAACCTCTGGTTCAATCACCGGTGCAGCCACTGGAACCGGCCCAGGGACGGCCTCAGACTCAGCCACAGGCGTCGGTGCCAGCGTCGGAGAAAGCCCCAGTTCTGGTTCGCTCTGCAGCACTGGAAACATTGCCTGATACAGTAGAAGCTAGAGCAGGTAAGTGAGCAGTGACTCCCAGCCGGCCCGGTAATGGGACTTGCTCTGCTGGGACCCCGCTCCTCCCCCAGCACTGTCCAGCCCTGACTGGGTGCCGCCTGCTACTGAGGGTTGGGCTTGGATCCAGGGTTCTGGTCCATGTGCAGTGGAGGCTTTGAGGTCCTGGCCGTGGGCAGGGAAAGTGGCTCTCAGGCCCACATCCCTCAGGGCCCTGGTGGGAGATGGACCATGGGAAATGGAGCACGCCTCTGTCATTTCAGGCCCAGAGGAGGCCCCACCAGAGCCAGGGGGTGCCCTGGAGGAGAGCCAGGAGGAGCTGACCGGTGGCCTGGATGTGGCAGAATGTGAAAAAAGAGCGAGGGAGATGCTGGGGGTGGGTAGAGATGCTGATGAGGACTACATGGTGCGCCCAGTGGTGGGATGGCCTCCTTCTGCCCCAGCATGCCCCCGCTTCCCGGGACCCCTGGTGTTTCCCCTCCTGTGAAATGTGACGGCAGCCCTCCTCCTGGGTTTGCGGGCAGACCAGATTGGGTTTGACAGTGTTCATCAGCTCTCATGTGGGCCTTTACGTGCCTTTGCTCTGACAGTCTGGAGGCACTTTTGGTGATAAGGGTCCCTTCCAGCTTGCTCACCCCAAAACTAGAGCCCCCACATGAGTTACATTGCTCCAGCGGAGAGAGCGTGGTGTGGAAGCCTGTGTCTGGGGCCTGGGGCCCAGTTCTGCCTTCCACTTGTTCTGTGTGCTAAGTCGCTTCAGTCCTGTCCAACTCTTGGCGACTGTATGGACTATAGCCCACCAGGCTCCTCTGTCCATAGGATTCCCCAGACAAGAATGCTGGAGTGGGTAGCCATGCCCTCCTCCAGGGGATCTTGACGCAGGGACTGAAGCTGCATCTCTTATGTCTCCTGCATTGGCAAGCGGGTTCTTTACCACTGGTGCCACCTGGAGCACCTTACCGTATAACTGTGGCAAAGCCCCCTTCCTTTCCTTGCATCTTCGTTTCTCCATCTGTCACAGGAGGCAGGGAGAACTGAGGGGGACCTGGGTTTTTGAATACTGACTGCGGTGCTGCCTGGCTGAGCGAGCCTGGGTGATCACCTGATGGCTCAGAGCCTCAGTTTTCCTGCCTGTAAAATGGGCTGTCAGGAGGGCTCCTAGAAGTTTAGCACAGGGCTGACTCACCATAAGCACCCAGCTGGTGGTAGCTCTGCTCCTGCTCCCCGTGCAGGTGTGGGGGGCCGGGGGATCCCTGAAGGTCACCATCCTGCAGAGCAGCGACAGCCGGGCCTTTAGCACCGTACCCCTCACACCCGGTCCCCGGGCCAGTGACTCTACCTCTGCCACCCCTGCGGCGGCCAGCACACCCTCTAAGCAGGCCCTTCAGTTCTTCTGCTACATCTGCAAGGCCGGCTGCAGTAGCCAGCAGGTACCCTCTGGTGTGGGGGTGGGAGATCTCGGGGGCGGGTGCAGGGTTTGGGGCCTGTATGTGATGCCCAGCCTGCCTTTCCCAGGGCTGCCTCTGTGTCCACTTGGGCCCCCAAGCCCCACCTCCAGCAGCTGTACCTTAGATCACAAAACATCTCTGGACCAGCCCAGGGGGCAGGCTTTCCAAGTTGGGTGGACCTGGTGCAAATCAGCCCTGACTGACTATGTGGGTTTTGGAAGGTGGAATTCAAGGGTTTTGAGGCATTGGTGCCTCAGTTTCTGCATGCATCAGAAGAAACCTTTAGAAACCACCTCTAGAAAAAGAAAAACTGCCTCCCAGAGGGGTTCTGGGGATTCAGCAACTTGACATTGAAGTCCTGAGTCGCTGGGCTGGCCCAGAGCGCGTGCAGCCTCAGTAACAGCATCACACTGGTGTGATTACTGTCACTATTGTTAGCGCTGCCCCTCTGTGCCTGGCCTGAGCAGAGCCACGGGGACCTGGAATTTGATCACACTGCTCCTCACCTCGGAGGTGCTCATGGTCTCCAGCGGGAGCAGAGGCTCTGGCTGGCGTGTGCTCACTCTGGGCCCCAGTTTACTGTCCTTCTCTGGCCCATACAGGGTCGTAAGAGAAAGGTCCTCCCAGCAGCAGTGGGGTGGCCAGGAAGCCCAGGTTGGAGGCCTCCTCTAGCCCCAGTGTTCAGGGGCTCACTCCTCACGCCCCTTCCTCGCTCCCGCCTGCTGCAGGAGTTCCAGGAACACATGTCGGGAGCCCAGCACGAGCAGCGGCTCGGCGAGATCCAGCACATGAGCCAAGCCTACCTGCTGTCCCTGCTGCCTGTGCCCCGGGACGTCCTGGAGAGAGAGGACGAGTGAGCGGGGGGTCTCAGAGGCTCTGGACGGTGCAGGGGAGGTGGTCTCACAAGCCAGCCCAGGCAGAGGGGACCCCTGATCTACCATCCACAAGGTCTTAAGGCATTAAGATCGCCCTCTCCCAAATACTTCTTCACTAACTGTGTGGCCTGGGCCCTCAGTTTTCCTTATCTGTAAAATGGCCTGGCGAGGGGTGTAAGGCAGGAACTCATGAACTAGACAGCCTCTATGTTTTTAAAGAAAATTTGTATTTATTTATTTCTGGCTGTGCTAGGTCTTTGTTGCTGCGTGCAGGCTTTCTCTAATTGCAGCAAGTGGGGCTACTCTCTGTGGAGTACGGGCTTCTCGTTGCAGTGGCTTCTCAAACTGCAGGGCGCAGATTCCCTAGAGCATGCCAGCTTCAGTAGTTGTGGCTCGTGGGCTTGGTTGTCCCATGGCCCGTGGGATCTTCGTTCCTGGATCAGAGATTGAACCTGTGTCCCCTGCATTGGTAGGTGGATTCTTAATCCCTGGGCCAGCAGGGCAGCCCCTAGACAGTCTCTTAAGGCTCCATCCAGGCAGGAACAGTTTGACCCCCTATGTGGGAGGGAATTGGGCTGTGGCACAGACCCCCCCACTCCCCTGGCATATGTGCTGCCTCCAACCACAGGGCCTGATGGTCAGGCGGGACCTGCTCATCTCATGGGCTGAGACTAGAACGTCCCTGGGTTTTCTCCTTTCTTAGTCATAGGGGCTTGCTCCATTAGAAATGTCAGCCCTCCAGAGGCTGGGACTGGCTCTTGGGATGCTCAGTGGGCAACCACTGAGGCCTGCAGAAGTTGGGAGGCCTCAGCAGTGAGAGAAACAGGATGGCATTAGCTCAGTCCATCCTAGGGACATGGGCTCTGTCTCACCAAACAGCTGCCACTCAGCTCCAGATTTCCTGGTTTCTCAGAAGCATCTAAAAACTGATTTGTATGTGAATCTCCCAATTTCATGATGTTAACAGCTAGTTCAGAATTAAAACCAGAACAGCAGACTTCCCTGGTGGCCCAGTGGATAAGATTTCACCTCCCAATGCAGAGTGTGTGGGTTCAATCCCCGGTTGGGGAACTAAGATCCCATGTGCCTTGTGGCCAAAAAACCAAAACATAAAACAGAAGAAGTATTGTAACAAATTTAACAAAGACTTTAGAAAAATGATTCACAACCCCCCCCCCCAAAAAAAAATCTTAAAAAAATAAGAAACGAGTCCTGTGGAGGCCAAGTCAGATCCTTTCCCTGGTCGGATAGGCCCTGAGTCAGTGGTCAGGGGCTCCGCCATGAGGTTTTACAGAGAGTCACAGCTTGCAGCTCCCTGGGTGGGGTGAGGGGACAGGAAGGGCCCTTGGGTGGCCTCTGCTTGCATTCCCTGAGTGACGGGGAGCTCTCTCCAAAGGCTGCGTCTCTGTTAGCTGGTCTCAGTTCGAGAGGAACTTCCCCGTGGCTTTGTAGGATGTTCTCCACCCTTAAGCCTCCCCTGGCTTGCTAACCTAGGAGTTATACTTGAGCCAAATTAGCATAAAGCCAGGAGAAAGGTGACACAGAGATGTTCCTTGCAGAGTTCATGCAGTGATGAAAAAATTTACTTGGAAATGATCTAAAATATCCCAAACTAGGGACTTAGATCAGTTCTTCCACTTGGTGGGAGAACTAATAATATATAGGACAACGGCAGGGAATTGCTGACAATGTGGAAACATATGCATGATGCAATGTCAGGACCAAACAGGATCCAAAATTGCATATGCAGAATGAGTTTGACTATATAAAAATAGATCTTGCGACAGAATGCAGAGCTGTAGCCCAAGCTGTAAACAAGCTTCAGGTGGAGAAGATGCGCTGCACTGCGCCCTGACACTGCTGGATCCTGACTCGGCCCGCCCAGAATGCGGCGTCCTTCCTTTGGGCTGTCTGTCCTTCCCTCACAGTCAGAAGCTCTGAACTGATCCCCTGCCAGACCCCAGGGATGCCGGGGTGCTGTGAGGGCAGAGAGGGAATCAGGTCCTCCCAATCCATTGTGGGCAATGCTATGGCAGTGGGACTTTGGGGGTCCCAGAGCGGGGCCTGACTTAACAGGCATGGAGACAGGTCCTGGAATTGGGGAAGGGCTCAGACAAGCTCTGGGAAAGACAGGGCGTCCAAACTGAAGGATAAAGAGTTCTCAAGGCCAGATATTTTCAGCTCTGTCACCTGTCCTGGTGGCCTCCTGGTGTCCCCAGTGCTTCTAAATCTCATCCCTCCCACCAAGTTTTCTCTCTTATTCTTAAGCATTCTTCTAGACGAACCCTAGAATCCATTTGTTAAGGTTCCAAAAAAACCAGATTCTGTTGGACTTGCATTCCTTTTATGGAGCATCCGGAAGAGCGGCTGTCTTTCCAACAAGAATGCGGTGTCACACGTACTTGTTTTGATTGTCATCAGAGAGCCTCCACCCAGGCGCTGGTGCAACACCTGCCAGCTGTACTACATGGGGGACCTGATCCAGCACCGCAGGACACAAGACCACAAGGTACCAGGGCGCCCCCGCCGCTGGCTGTAAAGGCACCCCGTGTGTGGTCTCCAGGCCCAGGGCTGGGGAGGAGGTAGCCCAGGTTGGAAGCAGAAAGTAAACGTCAGTCTTTGTCCCTGCATGGCTGTAGCTTGTGATGAGTCAGTCATGTTTCCTCTCTGGGCTTCAGTTTCCCCATCTGTCCAGTGTGGGCGAGGCACCATCTCACCCCACATTCAGCCTCGGGGCTCATGGGGTCCTCTGGCGCCTGCTCTGTCTGTCTTCTGACTGTCCGGTCTCTCTGTTGCCATCCGCCATCCCATCTTGTGTTTGCCTGTGTTCTGTGGAGCACAGTCTGCTGATTGCAGAGTGGCCTAACTCTAACCCTAACCCTGAGACTGGATGTAGCACACCTGAGGCCTGCAGGTGGGAGGTGGTGTCTTGCTGGGCCCTGCCCAGCTGCACCTGGGAACACTGCCCGCCCCCACTACCCACTGGGCCTGCCTTCCATTCCTCAGTTCGCCAAACAATCCCTGCGACCTTTCTGCACCATTTGCAACCGCTACTTCAAGACCCCCCGCAAATTTGTGGAGCACGTGAAGTCCCAGGGCCACAAGGACAAAGCCAATGAGGTAACCCCAGCTCCCTCAGAGGACAGGGGCCCAGAGCAGTATAGAGCCTTGGGCAAGGCTACAGAGCAAGTTGAGGTGTATTCCAGTCCAAATTCATAGCAGGGCCGGAGGGATTGGAGCTCTCTGGGGTGTGAGGTGCTTGGGGTGTCGCATTGTGGCTGCCCAGAGCTGACCTGAGCCCTTACCCACCCCGGGAAGCTGAAGACATTGGAGAAGGATATAGCCGGCCAAGACGAGGACCACTTCATCACGGTGGACGCTGTGGGCTGCTTTGAGGGCGATGAAGAAGAGGAGGAAGATGACGAGGAGGAAGAAGAGATCGAGGCTGAGGAGGAATTCTGCAAGCAGGTGCTTGGGGAGAGGGGGCGTGGAAAGGAGGCTGGAGGCTGGACTCCCAGACCAGGAGAGACCTCCCTCCACCTCCCAGGGGCTAGGAGACACTGTGCTGGCATTTGCAAGCACAAAGACATGCCTCAATCTAGTATTATTAGGAACTATCTTCAACATGACAATGTGTAAATATGCATGATGACGACGGTAGGGTGGCAGGTGAAATACGCAAGGTCTTGAAAGCCTGCTTGAAATTTTTTCTTGTGTTGCGGAAGAGAAAGGCGTCCTAGGCCAAGAGAATAGCATCGCAGAGACATGGAGAGGGGAGCTACGTGGTACATACGGGAAAGTCCGTGAAAGGTGATGATGGTGATGATGGTGGCGAGAGCAGTCAACTTTATTTTTTTTTAAGTACCTATTATCAAGTTCTTTACAGAGAAAGCTTGCCAGATTGCCCAATTTTTAAAATAATTTTATTTATTTGTTAATGTTTGCCTGTTCTGGGTCTGCATTGCCGCACGGGCTTTCTCTAGTTGTGACGAGTGGGGGTTCCTCTCTAGTTGGGTGCACAGGCATCTCACTGGAGTGGCTTCTCTAGTTGCAGAGCACAGGCTCTAGAGCGCTAGGGCTTCAGTAGTTGTAGCACGCAGGCTTAGTTGCTCCTCGGCATGTGGGATCTTCCTGGACTGGGGATCAAACCCATGTCTCCTGCATTGGCAGGCGGATTTTTTATCACTGAGCTACTAGGGAAGCTCTCAACCTTTTTTTTTTTTTTTTTTGGCATGCCACATGGCTTGTGGGATCTCATTTCCCTGACCAGGGATTGAACCTGAGCCATGGGAATGAATGCCTGGAATTCCAACTGCTAGGGTACCAGGGAACTCCCGCAGTCAACATTTGTTGAGCGCTTACTATATGCTAGGCGTGTAACCAGGCACTTTCCTGGCAGATTCTCACCCATTTGGATGCGAGGAAGCGAGACTCCACAGCCTGTGCTTGGAATACATCAGCTCTGCTGTCTCCCATGAGTGAGGAGCTGGAGGAGCTTTTCAGTTTGACAGGTGTTTCTGGAGCACCTGTTCTGGGCCAGGCCCTGGTCCTGGATACCAGGAATACCCAGGACCAAGGCCTGGCCCCTGTCCTCATAGAGCTTTCCAGTCACAGTCCAGGGTGGTGAGGGGGCAGCCAAGGAGGGCATGCACAGAGGGGCTGTGGATGGAGGGTTGCAGGCGTGGCCTCCAGGCCTAAACAAATTGGGGGTGATGCCAGCTTTGCTGCTCAGAAATCAGTAGTGGCATGACCCTGGGTGAGCCCGTTGGTTTCTCTAAGCCTCCGTTTTCTCTGCTTAGAAGTAATAGTCCCAACTCAGACTGTAAGGAAGGGCCACAGCCTTGGGGGTGGTCATCATTTTTAGAGGCTGTGTTTGTTTGCCTGGTAAGTGGTGGAGGGCACTGCTTGGCATGGCCTTGTCTGGAAGGGGCTCATGTCAAGCAGGTGATCACTTGAAACCCACCCCGCCCGAGACTGTGGTCTCTGCAGCCTCTAGGAGCTGGCGGGGGGTCATGGTAAAGGCTAACCAGGGCTTGGGGTTCACTACCCTACTCCTCCATCAACCAGCTGGGTGACCCTGGGCAAGTGAGTTAATGAGCCTGGGCTTTAGTTTCCTCATATGTGAAATGGGTGAACCATAGACAGTTGTTACGAGGATTCAATGAAGTGCCACGTGTGATGTGTTGGGTGTGGATTATGGCCACTGTGGGAACAGGAGGGCTTCCCTGAGGAGGGGACAGATTGAGCTGCACCTGGAAAATATGGATTGGGAAGGGCACTCTGTGGGACAGGACCAGCATGGGCAAAGGCCTAGAGGATGCCACCCACAGCCTCCTCCTGGAAATCAAGGGGCTGGCACTGCAGAGCATGGGTGGGTTCAGGCCCCGCCTGTGTTTAGGAGGAAACTAAGGGAAGCCAGAACCAACTGGGGCCCACACTGGTGTGTTTCCAGATGAGATCCAGAGACATATCCATAGAGGAGTGGAAAGGCTCGGAGACCTACAGCCCCAACACTGCATATGGTAAGACGCCACCTGCAGGAGCGGCGGGCCTCGGGTCCCAGTCACAGCATCCTGGCCAGGTAGCCTGGCCCCTCGTCCTGGTCTCTTTCTGCACCTGGAGGGTATTAGGGGAGGCTAGGCCCCTAGGTGGGGGGGAGGCACCGAGCTGGCATGGGGATGTGAGCGCTTAGACCCTGCTGTCCTTCAGGGGTGGACTTTCTGGTGCCCGTGATGGGCTATGTCTGCCGCATCTGCCACAAGTTCTACCACAGCAACTCGGGGGCGCAGCTCTCCCACTGCAAGTCCTTGGCCCACTTCGAGAACCTGCAGGTGAGTCCGGCCTCCCGCCCCGCTCCGCCCTGCCCGGGGGGTCAGACTCTGTCCGAGCTGATGGGAAGAGCCAGTGGCCACCTCCCTTCTAGGCTTGGCCTCAGCCCCTGGGCACAGCCCCCAACAAGAGGCTCTACCCACAAAGGGAATCCAAACCAGGTTGGGGCCAAGGTCTTTTTGCAATTGTTCTGGAGCGGGTGGTGCTGAGGGATTAGCACTAGAGGTCTGCCCAGAGAGGCTGAGCACGTCACACAGGATCACACAGCATGTCCAACATTGTCTCAGTGGGGCCAGGGAAGCAGCCTGTGGCCAGGAGCACACCAGGTGGGGAGGAAGCCCGGACCTCACCTGCACTCTCTGTGTCTAGAAATACAAGAAGGCCAAGAAACCCAGCCCCACCGCCAGGCCCTTGAGCCGCCGGTGTGCCATCAACGCCCGGAACGCCCTGACCGCTCTGTTCACCGCTGGCGGCCGTGCACCCAGCCAGCCCAGCACCCAGGACACAGCCAAAACCCCCAGCAAGGTGACGCCCACACCCCCTCGGCCCCCACTGCCTCGGCGCTCCAGACGCCTCAGAACCTGATGGAGGAAGCACCCCATGCCCGCCCCATCTCAGTCCCAATCGGCTATGCTTTTTAGGAGTCTTGTGTGGAGACTTTGATATGGTCGGTATTTTTACTGAAAATCCAATAAAGGAAGGTAGTTTGGCCTGTATAGTCTCCACCAGCATTTCTGTCTGCATGGATAGGGGAAGGGGGGCCCCCAGCCGGCTCCCAGCTGGCGCCCAGCCTCTGCAGGTAGTGAGGAGGCACAACTGGAAATCTGAAGACAGGGTCCCTCACCAGGGACTCTGGGAGTATGAGGTATTTCACCTCCTGAGCCTCAGTTTCCCTCTTAAGCATGTACCCAACCTTGGAAAGTACTACCTTTAAGTAAGATCTCATTTAATCTTCACAGTGTCCCCAGGAGGGAAGTCTTGTTGTTATCCCCAATTTACAGATGAAGAAACTGAGGCCTAGCAAGGTCCAGTGCCTGCAGAAAAGGTCATACATCTGGTGACAGGCCAGGATTTGATCCCAAGCCTGAGTTCTGGACCCCCATCCTGGCCTCTCTCCAGCTGGACCTTACCAAAGTTGGTGTGGGAGTGGGGGGGTCCTCACTGCTCAGGCCCTCTGGCTCCAAGTTCATGTTCATTAGTGGAGGCCCCACCCTTCTTGTCAGGAGACCTTATGATGAATCATCAGTGAGTGGGGCCCTGGCTGAGCAAGCTCTTTAGTTCTACTTCCCCATCTGGAAGGACCCTTAGAGACAGACAACCAGACCAGCCCTGTGACTGGCCAGATGGGGAGACTAAGGACCAAGACTGAGAATCAACAGCCAGAGGGCAGAACCCAAGGCTGCACAGCATGTCTTGGTGTTGGTTGTCTTGGTGAAAGGCCCTAGAGCCCAGGGAAGCTGAGCACATCACCCAGGGTCACACAGCATGGCCAATGCTATCTCAGCTGGCCTGGGGGAGCAACCTCTGGCCAGGAGCATATCCAGTTGGGAGGAAGCCCTGACCTCACCTGCACCTCTGTGCCCAGAAATACAAGAAGGCCAAGAACCCCAGCCCCATGTGATCAATGCCTCCACTGCCCTGTCATCTCTGGCGGCCACTGGGGTGCTCATCCCAGGATACAGAAGAGAGAGGAGGCGCAGTTGTATTGGAGACCCGTTTAATGTGGACACTCATGGCCTGGGCAGAGTGGGGAGTGTCCAGGAGTTGGACAGGCAGGCATGGTGGGTGAGCCACTGGCCCACACCTGGCTCCAGGAGGGGATGCTGGGAGGTGGGGGCTGGCCTAGGCACACCAAAGGAAGTACCAGAAAGGTGGCCTAGGCAGGCAGAACCCCCAGGAGATCTGTCGGCCAGCCCTTGAGAAAGTATCTAAGCCAGGTGGTGAGTGTTCAGGCCAGAGCCCAGCCCAGCAAGGCAGGGCTGGGGCCTGGCGGGGGGCTCCCAGAGCCTAGGGGCTGGCATCGCTGGGGGTCTCCCCAAGCTGCTGCTGGAACTCAAGGCGTGTCTGCCGGTTGGATTCAAGCAGTTCTTGGAGGCGGGCATGGAGGTGGTCATTTTTCTCCT
Source organism: Bubalus kerabau (assembly GCF_029407905.1). Taxonomy (NCBI): domain Eukaryota; kingdom Metazoa; phylum Chordata; class Mammalia; order Artiodactyla; family Bovidae; genus Bubalus; species Bubalus kerabau. Next base: position 101,614,640 of record NC_073634.1, on the reverse strand, counting down.
CCAGGTGGTCCAGACAGGAGTTGATCTGGTCCAACATGGAGTTGATGGCAGCGTATTCTGGAAGGGGAAAGACAGTCAAGGCCCCATATTTCCTCAGGGCTCCCAGGCACCCTCCCCACCACCACTGTGTGCCAGCCTGTCTCTAAAAGGGCTTCAGGCAAGTCCCTACTCCTTGAGCCTCACTGTCACCATCTGGAAAATGGGTGTATATCAAAAGAAGAAAGGCATTGGAGAAATAGCTTAGTGTGCCATCTTTTTCTAGGGTTAGAGTAGTCATAGGGAGGTCAGGCAGACAGTGTCCAGCCTGGGAAGTCCTGCCAGATGCCGAGTCTCTCTACTTCCTGCATCAACTGCCTAGAGGCCAGAGCCCATGCGCCTGAGTCGGGCAATCCAGGTTTCTGTCCTCAGGCAGACCCTACTCTCTAGCCCTGCTTGACTCCCCTGCCCTCAGAAGAGGGCTCCTGGCAGACTCCCAGGCCCTGCTCCCTTCTCTCACACCTGCCTTTGCCCACCTCAGGCCCCTTGAACCTGCTGTGGCCTCTGCCTGGAGTGTGCTGTGTCCTCCTCTGTCTTCCTTCCCTCCTCTTCTCCTGGAGGAGCCCCACCCATCCTTCAAGTGTCAGCGTGGATGTGACCCCAGCCTGGGTCAGGCCTCTATTCCTGACCCCTTGCTCTCACAGCTCCATGGCCTTCACCTCCAGCTCGACTGCTGTGATCAGGTGCCGGTCTGTCTCCCCCAGCCTGTAGTGAGAGCTCCGCGAGAGGGGGGCTTGTTTCCACCGCCGTCCCCCAGTGCCCTCACTGTCACACGGTGAGCGTTTGTTGAATGAATGGATGAATGAGTGGAGCCTGACTTTCCAGCCTTCTGCCTTTTCTCAACTGACCCTGCCACCCTGAATGCTTCAACCACAACAGCCATTCAAGGACCAGTTCCAAAAGCCTCTTCTTCCAAGAAGCCTTCCCTGGGCTCCATCAGAAACCATCACTCTCTCCTCCACTGACACATCTGATCTGCCTCTCTCAGCAACACAGTGTCTCTTAGGAGCCAAGGTCTGGGCCTGTGCCCACTGCGGGACCCAGTTCTGAGCCAGCCCATGACTCAGATACACCCAGATGCCAGCTTGGGACAAAGGGGAAGTGGCTGGCGGTGTGTGGGAATGGCCAGCGTCAGAAAAGAGCGTCTGGGATAAGGGTGCAAAGGTGTCTGCCTTCTGGGGGAAGGGTACCCATTGCTCAGAGTTGTCCCAACTCACAGAGGACAGAGTCCTGGAAAGCCTCTGTTGGATCTTAGAGTCCAACTCCCTTGTGGTACAAATGGGGAAACTGAGGTCCAAGAAGGAAGAGACCTGCCTAGGGTCCTGCAGCTGGTTGGTGGTGCTAGCGGAGCAGGGGCCCTTGGGTTTCAGTCCCAGTTCCTCTCCATCCCAGCAAGTTACTGCACTTTTCTGGGAAAAGGGGACAAAGTGGGTTATTGTGAGACATCAAATACATATATCAAGAACTCAGGGTCTGGCCACAGCAAGCACTTAGTAGATGGTCACTATTAGCAACATTTCATATTCTGGTTAAGAGACCCAAGTGGAGAGGAGGCTGGGGAGGTGGGTGTCTCCACTCCTGGGGCTGGGCTTTGTCTGAGTCAAGTGTCAAGGGTACCTCTCAGTTCCAAGTCTTTGCCTTCCGTTGAGGACACCCTCCTCCTCTATGTCCTAAATCCTGTCAATCTGCCAACTTCCACTCAACATGACTCCCGGGAGGTCCTTCCCGATGCCCCATCACAGCTCCCAGCACCTCACCTGGCTGCTCTTCACCAGCAGTGGCCGGGGGGAACCTGGCAGCCCACAGCTTACCCCATTCACTCTACCTCTTTATTAATAAAAATGTAGATCTTGAGTGAGGAAGTGTTCTACAACTATTGTGGTCTTGATGGATTGCCGGGAGCCGGCATATTGCATATTGAGTGCATATTGAATATTGAGTGCAGCACTTTCCACAGCATCATCTTTCAGGATCTGGAATAGCTCAACTGGAATTCTATCACTGCCGGGAGCCAGCGTGAGGAACTCCGCCCATGACAAAGGTCATGAGGAAGGAGGCTCGGCATACGCAAAGGCGGGATCGAGCCTCAGGAGTCCCCCTGGAAATTCTCGAGCATCTACCCCCCAAACCAGAGTCTACCTACTTTCTGCTTTGTGCTTTCACCTACACCTCTGACTTTACAGGGGGCTGTCCCCCACTACCTCTCTTTGAAAAAAAAAAGAGTTAGCTTACAGCTCCAGTTAATAATTCCTGGGTGTGACAGTGTTTCAACCTACAAACTCCTTTGGAAATCCTCTAGCCTGCCTGAATGGGTTTTTCCGGCCACATGTGATTGTTCAGAGCCTCCCAACTGTGAGAGGCAGGAGATGTTCTAAACTGCCTAAACACAGATTCCTTTGAGTAGTTAAAAGATTGATTAGAAATTGTATTGGTGAAGGGTTTTTCACTTGTTGGGCCAATGTTTGCTGCTAAGTCTCCATACTCCTTACCTACTGTGTCCTTGGCAGTGTATTGATTGATATAATGGGTGTATAGAAATGTAAAATGCAGCTTTGTCCAATGCTTTTTTGGAGGCTGGTGCCTGACTTTGGAATAATCACCTTTAGAGAAAAATAAGTTTCTTAAAATGTTAACAGGCCTCCGGGCCACAAGATGATGTCAATCACCTGAACTTTTGCATATGATAAGTTTGCAGGAAGAAAGCCTGGCTTGCTGCATGACTCTACCCCTTCCCCCATTATCCTCTATGCATAACTTAAGGTATAAAAACTACTTTGGAAAATAAAGTGCGGGCTTTGTTCACTGAAACTTGGTCTCCCCATGTCACTCTCTCTTTCAAATTCTGGCTGAGTCTCCATCTGGAGCGCGGAACCCACCATGCTTGCTAATTATGCCTGGGCTTCTAAGATCCGACCGGGGAGGCCTCAGTGTCTCCTCTCCTTCGGGAGAACGGAAGGACGCCTGCGGCCTACGTAAGTGGTGCAAAGTTCTTGCCTTGAAGTTTTATTGGTCTCCCGCGTAAACCAAGCTACTCAGCCTCTTTTCTCCACTGAATTTTCCTACTGAGCTATCCTCATTCTATTACTCTTTATATCTTTGATGAATAAATAATTAAATAGGTCGCCGACGCCGTCCCCGCTTCGAATACCCTGGATCAGCCGGGGCTGGACCCCGGCAATGGATGGGTGCACAACTCTGTGAATATCCTAAAACCCATTGAATTGTACAATTTAAATGAGTTAATTGTATACTGTGTGAATTACCGCTCAATAAAGCTGGTACCCAAAACAAAGCCAAAAGCAGAGTCTATACTTACCCCGCATTTACTAAGTCCTGACCTCTAAGTTAATACGCTAATCTTTATTACACTAAAGGGACTAACCATTTACAGAACACTTGCATGCTTGGAGCCTACTCTTCATTCGTTTTCTCATTTAATCCTGATACATCTCAATGTGGGGGGACACTAAACCATTCTTATTTTACAGATGGGGAAACTGAGTCTCTAGAAGGTGAGAAGGGAGCCGATCTTTCTCTCTCCCCAGCCTCCTACCTCCACCCCCACCCCTTCCCCCGCGCAGTGCTGTGCAGGCAACAGGATGATGGGTAAGCAAGTCACATTCGCCAGGGCTCCAGACCACTACCAGCAAAGGTGGCTGGGGATGCTGACTCAGCAGGGCGGCACGCCCACCCAGATAGCCCTCGTGCTAACCCAGGAGGGTCCACGCCCAGCTCAGCGCCCTTAGGAGTCCCCATCTCCACAGGGGCTGAAAGAGGTGGCTGAAGCAGGTCCTAATCCACCCCCTCCCCCAAAGCGAGTGATCCCTGAAGCGGCCTCAGTTTCCTCATCTGTAAAACAGGCTCGGCTAACCACAGATCTCCAGGGCTGCGGTTTCCAGGGGCCAGGTCGCAGGTGCTCGCCCCGAATTTCAGGAAAGCGCCTGCAGCTCCGGACCCTCCCTGGGGCGGGGGATGGGAGGGCTCTGCAGTTTCTTCCCGGCCCCGATTCCCCCTCCCAGAATGACACCCTCGAGAAAGCAAACGTAGCTTCAGCAGCTCCCCCCACGCCACCCTACCCTACTCCGAGTCACCTGCTTCCCCGAAGCCGTCTTCCTCGCCTTCCGCGCCCGCCTCCACCGGCGTGCCCAGGTCCCCGTTGGGGCCCGACATTGCGGGCTCGGGCGCCGCAAGGGCCGCGCGAAGATGGAACGCGGCGACGGTCTCGCGGACAGCCGGCGCGGGGCGGAAGGCGGAGGCGGTGAATGGAACTCCGAGCCGGAAGGGTGGAACGCCGCGGCACAACGCGCCGGGGCGGCCTGGACCCGCCCCCAAGGCGGAGCCCGGAGGCTGGAGCTCCGCCTCCACGGTGCCCTGCCCCTAAAACCCCGCCCCCGGCCGCGCGCAAGGCTCTGCCCCCACAGAGCCCCGCCCACACTCTGCCTCACAGTCGAGCTCCGCCCACTTTGGCCGGTTTCCCCAGGCCCGCCCGTGTCCTGGCGGCCAAGTTGGACCATCCTGGGTGACCCCCAGAGAAACAGGCGGTGGAAGCTCGGCCTTCACCTCGGGCGAGCGACCTGGCACGAAGGCAGGGCAGCTGGGACCCCTACTCTTCCCTAGCTAGCCGCCGCCTCCCCGTGGGCGAAACCTGAGACGCGTTTCTAAGGCCCCAATGTATAGAGCCTATAATTTTTGCAGTAGTCATGTATGGATATGAGAGTTCAACCATAAAGAAGGCTGAGCGCCGAAGAATTGATGCTTTCGAACTGTGGTGTTGGAGAAGACTTGCGAGTCCCTTGGACAGCAAGGAGATCAAACCAGTCACTCCTAAAGGAAATCAACCTTGAATATTCATTGGAAGGACTGATGCTGAAGCCGAAATTCCAATACTTGGGCCACCTGATGCAAAGAGCCGGTTCATTGGAAAATACCCTAATGCTGGGACAGATTGAAAGCAGGAGGAGAAGGGGAAGACAGAAGACGAGATGGTTGGACGGTGTCACCGACTTGATCAATATGAGTTTGAGCAAGCTCCAGGAAATGGTGAAGGACAGGGAAGCCTGGCACACTGCAGTCCATGGGGTTGCAAAGAGTTGGACACGACTGAGCGCCTGAACAACAACAACAACAATGTATAGGGACGATATCCATTCACAGTCTCCTTGAGAGTCATGGTCAGCAGAGTACAGCTTGTGGCTGTCAGTCAAGGAAGCCATCGAGATAAGCTCTGCCCAGCTGCCATGATACCTTACCCTTTTTACCAGCTTGGAAAGGGAGCCCTGCCCCAAATCATCCAGCCAGAAATTCTCTCTCCTGAGCTGGCCCCACCGGTGTGATCCTGGCCAAGGACACAGCTGAGTCAGGCTCATATCCAGGGGAGAGGGGCTTACTTACTGGGACTCCTGTCACTGTAGCTGCTCCGAGGCCTGGTTCTGGTCTCACACTGGTAGTTCCTGCCAGAAGGCCATCCTTCAGGTGGGGGTCAGGCCCAGGTGTGTTCCCTGATGATAACAAGGAGGGATCCTCTCTGTCCCGGAAGCTGCCTTGCTGTTTCTCCTGAGGAACGTGGAAGATGCAGTCATGTCCTGAAGTCAGCACCACCACTGACTTGCACGATGGCAGCCCCACCTTCTCCCTGAACCAGGTGGAGTGGAGGCGAGGCCCATGCTGAACCAGGTGGGAAGAATTGTAGTGAACAATCCCTCACCCGGGTCAGCTCACCCTCCTTGACTATAAGGGCTGGGTATCCCTCCTCTCATTCCCCTGCCTGCCAGGCCTCCACTTACTCCCCACCACCTGTTGCTGGCCACACTCCCCAGCCCTCTCTTAAGGTACTGTGCCCATGGATGGAGCAGGTGGCAGGTAGCACCTGGGCACCTCTTCCACTGGAGAGGGAAGAGTCTTGGCTTCGGAAGGGTGCTGGGAGTGTGCCTGGGGAACTGGGCACTCAGATGGGTGGACATGTACCATCAGGTGTCCCCGCACAAGCCCCATGCATGAGCGTTCCCATCCACCTGCCATGTCTGTGTGGTGTGTATCCCTACATGCGTTGGCATGTTTCTGGGAACCTGTATGTCTCTCTGAAGGTCTGCTGCTCCTTGTGCCTGGGTATCCTTGTGTTTCACCCCTTGTCTGTGGACTCACACACAGAGTGGGCCCCTGTGATCCCAGGTATGATTTCACATCTGGGAGGAAACATGTGCCTGTGTTTTCCTTTGGGTGTCCTGTGATTGTAAGGATACATGTGTTTGGATTGCATCAGCATGTCCACATATGTGATCTCTGTTTCTGCCGTGTCTCTGCCCACTTGTGTGCCACACACAGATGCAGGTGTTTCTGTACCCATCAGAGGACACAGGGCTCTTCTGTTTTAGTGAAATACCATGGTCGCTGGGAGGGTGTCTCACCAGTCAACCAAAGGCAGGTGCCCAGCCCTCCTTTCTCAGCCTTGCTCACGCCTCTGCCAGGCATTCAACCCCCTCTTTCCAGGGAGACAACCCAGCCCCAGAGAATTCTCTCCCCAACCCCAGGACTCCCATCCCGTCAGGGGAACCAGGCAGGGGAGGCCCTTGGCCTGTCCTCTTAGAAGCTGGACTCCATGGAGAACTGGGCATGGCCCCCACCATAGTATTCAAGGAGTGGCCTTTCTTCTGGACCTGAGTGTATGCCTGGGGCCTGGGGCTAGAGATCTGGGAAGAGGGAGGCAGGTGGGAGGAAAGGAGAGGAGAGCCCAGCCAAAGCCTCACCCCCAGGCAGCTGAGTGAGGGTGGGAGGATGGGGAGCTGGGTAGTGCAGGTGATGAAGCCAAGTACCTGGCAGGCCCCTTCTCTACTCCCAGAAGCCAAAGCGAACCTGGACCCTGCCCACGCCACTCCTGTGGTCAAGGTCCACAAACCAGACCACAGGACAATGCAGCCGCTACCCCAGCCAGCCTCGATCAGAGGTGGGGACCTGTCTCTAGGGTCCCCGTTCATCTCTCACTCCCCATCTCACAAAGTCTGTCATCATTCTGTCCCAAGCCCAGTGTGGCAGGCTGAATAATAGTCCCCAAAGACAACTGGGTCCTAGTCCTTGGACCTCTAGAGTCCCTTAAACAGCACGGAGATCAAATCAGTCAATCCTAAAGGAAATCAACCCTGAATATTCATTGGAAGGACTGATGCTGAAACTAAAGCTCCAATGCTTTGGCCACCTGATACAAAGTGCCAACTCATTAGAAAACACCCTGATGAAGGGGCCTTTGCAGAGGTGACGACCTTAAGAATTTGAGAAAGAGCTTATCCAGGATTATCACAGTTTCAAAAGGTGACTGGGTAGGTGTGCAAGTCTGAGGGTGGAGAAGCCTGGGTTTCTTCAGAAGCCTGCCTCTCCAGCCTCTGATCTTGCAACTGGAAGAAGAGGCAGGGAGGGGATTCCTGATGCCAATAAGGAGGGGTTCCAGCTCCAGCTTATGGGTGAACAAGGGCTTGTCAGGCCCAGCCAAGTGGTGGGTGCAGGCCTGGAGCCCTTGAGTCTTTAGAATCTGGATTCCTGGTGGCGTATTCGCCTCCCTGTCGCCCCCAGCTCTGCCCCTGGTGGTCTGGAGGTCATTATGGAGGGGAGGTGTGGGTGAGGACAGGATGCTCAATGGGCTCAGCATGGTCACAGCCACCCACCAGTGGGAGCCAGAGAGTGATCCCTGGGCCAACCAGGGGCAGGGAGGTTTGGCTATCAGAGGGGCAGGGGACCATGCCTGGAGACCTTCCTTCCCCTGGCACAGCCTCAGGCTGGACGTGCCTCTGCCCCACCGACTGTGCACCCCTCCTGGCCTAGCTGCCATCTTCCAGCATCCACAGGGGTCCTGAGGAAGTTGGGGGGTGACAGCACCTCAGCCCTTGCAGCCCCCCTCCAGCTCCCCAGCCCTGGCTGAGCCTCTGCGGTGATGCCTATTGCAGGTGGCCGAATGTGGAAATGAGCTGTGGCCCCTTCAGTGTTTCTGCTGGGCCAGTCACTCCTTGAAGTCAGGGTCATGTGAGGCCTGCTGCTGGCCTGGGGTGGGGGGCTAGGAATGGTCCAGCCAAAGCTGGCCATGGGTCCTGGGGCCACCGTCTCTTGTGAGGACCCCAGGGGCTCCGGGAGCCATGCCAATGTGAGCCCACCCTTTGCCTGTCGTCCTCCCATTGGCCCAGGAATCCAGGAACACAGAGTCAAGCAGCACAGACTGGGGACAGGGCACGTGTTTATTTAGCAGGCAAGGCAGGGCTGCATCTTCGGGGCTGCAGGACCCAGAGAAGGGTCTCTGGGCTCTCTCCTGTCACTGGTGTCCAGGCTGGTGCGGGGGTTAACTGGGTGCTGTGCCGGGCAAAGGCTGGCGTGAGGGGGGTGGGAGCAAAGAGAGACAGGAGGCACCTGAGAGGGAGACGGGAAAGTAGAGACAGCAACTGTCCTGGGTGGGGGGCGCAGAGGTAGTTTGAGACCCCGGGCCCACTGCACCCCCCTGGCTCCCATCCTCCTCCAGTCCCCAGCCATACTCACTGCAGGCTCACTGGTCATCGATGCACCGGTCTGTGGGGGAGAGAGTCTGTCAGAATGTGCAGGTGTGTGTGTGTGACTTCTGCCCACTGGGACGCCTGCCCTGCCCCTGGGCACCCCAGGCCCTAGCCTGGCCCAGCAACTGCAGATCTGGGGGATGGGAGCAGGGGTTTGGGAGGAAGGCCTGAGGATGAGCAGCTCGGGGGGACCCCGTTCTCCAGAGCAGGCCAGTGAGGCCCTGCCACACATCTGCTCGGGCACCAGGCTGCCGCCTGTTTACCTGCTGAGCCCTGGCAGTCTCCCAGCTCTGGGGGGCTGCTGGCTCCCTGGGCGGCTGGCTGGAGCCCCCTGCCCAGGCAAGGCCGCCTGAAGACAAGGCTGCCTTTTAAGTCAGTGGTGAGCAGGCCTCAAGGGAGGAGGAAAGGGACCCCAGACAAGAGGGAGGGAGGAGGAAGTGGCCAGATGGTGAGGGCCTGGGTTGTAGGGGGAAGGGGCCCTGGGGCTGAGAGACTGGGAAAATGTGGACCTGGGCCTGAAATCCTCATCTGTCAAGGAGGAACACTTGGGGCCCAGATCCCTGGGTCCCCCACAGATCCCTGGGTTGGGGTAGGGTCTTCCTGACCCAGAGTGGCTCCCAGGGAGGGGCTTCAGTGACTGAGCAGAGGGCCAGGCCCCTCCTCCGCCCCCCTTTCCCCGGGAGGTGGGGGGACAGCAGCAGGCCTGGACAGTCCGCACTGGCCATTACCAATCGGGACAGTGAAGACGATGTGGTCATCGGTGAGGCCCAGGGACTTGGCGAAGTTGATGAAGTTTTCCCTCACTTCAGGGGTCAGCTCCTTGGTCCTCCCTGTGGTCAAGGTGGCCGGCGAGTGGCCAGCAAACACTCTATAAACATTGCTGAACATATGAACAAGGCCTCTGACCCCTTCCTCATGGAGGGTCTGCAGAAGGGCCTCCCTCCCTGGACTCCTGCAGGGGCTTGGAGCTGAACTGGAGAGGACCTCTCCTGAACCAGAGAGGACCTGGGGGGCTAGGTGGGGGTGGGTCCCCAGGGTCACAAGGGAAGGACCCACCATAAAGGGTGGTCTTGAAGTACGTCTTTTTCCTTTGAACCTTCTTGAAGTACACTATGGCAAACTGGTTGTAGTCGGTGTTCACCACCCGCACGGTGTAGCTCCTTATCCCCCGGTAGCCTGCGGGGAAGATGGGAAGGACAGGGAGGGGTCAGCCCTCCCTGGGAGGAGGGAGCTGCTTTGTTCCCCACCTGTCTACAGGGGCTCTCCACGCCGAACAGCATCTGTGTGGAGGGGTGGGCAGGTCTGTGCCCCTTCTAGGAGGACCCTGCCCCCCCACCTCCTGGAAGCCCAACCCCAGGGCCCACCTCCCTCAGGACTCACTCCTAATATTGCCCAGGGTGAACTGGCCAGGCTGGGAGCTTGGGACAAAAGTTCTGATCCGGTAGTCACAGAGGTCATCCCTGTGGGCGAGAGATGGGTAAGTGAGGGCAGAGGGGACAGGGGCTTGCGCTCCTGGCGCTAGACATGGTGGGGGCCAGGGTTGCAGCTGGAGGAGCTGGGATTCTGACGCCCCTGGTCTGGCCCAGCCCAAGACAGCCCATCCCCCACCACAGCAGGAGGTCCCCTCCCCACCAGCTCAGATGGGCCTCTGAGCCTACCCATGTGTGTCCCTGCCTGGTCTGCCCTGGGCCACCTGACCCTGCTCAGGTCCTCCCTTTAGCACCCACTGTCCTTTCCTCTTCAGGGCTGTGTCCCCTTGGTGGTCTTCCCTACCCCCACCCCATTCCTCAGGCATTTATCCCCTACTCCTATCTTCCCTCTGCTGCTTCTCCTGGGGGACTCACCCTCCAAGATTGCAGTCTGTTCCATGCCAAGGACTCCTCTAGCTCCTGGATCAACCCTGACCTGAGTTCCACCCTCTCCCCTGGTATTTCAGAGCGTATCTCCCCAAACCCATTCTCCCTCTGCTTCTTGCTGCACACATGCTCCAGCCTCAGTCTCCCTGGGTGCCAGAGGGGCTGGGTGTTCCTTGGCAGCCACCTTTTCTCTCTCCACCACACCCAGAGGGACCCTGCTCAGACCCACTCCTCCCCAGATCACTTCTGCGCTGGTGTCTGAGGACCCTGGCAGCGTGCGGGCTGCCCCCGCTGCCAAGCCACTCATCAGCTCCTGCTGGGTAGCTGGATGATGACTTGCTGCTTCCTGAAAGAGTGCTTCCCTCTGACTCAGAGTCCACCAGCTCATGCTATGGATGCTCTGTGCCTCCTTCCAAGGCAGAGTGGCTCCTTCAAGGCCCAGTTCTGGAGCCTACCTCCCTGTAAACACTCGATGAAGACTTGGGTAGGTCTCCAGGCTGGATTCAGGGACCCTCTTCTCCATCCAGGAGACCCCTGCTCTCTGTGTCTTGTTTCCTGATGCCTGTGTCCATGTCTGCACTGAAATGACCAATAAATGTTGATCTGATGAAGGAAGAGGGCTTCCCTGGTGGCTCAGCGGTAAAGAATCCACCTGCCAATGCAGGAGATGCGGGTTTGATCCTTGGACTGGGAAGATCCCCTGAAGAAGGACGTGGCAACCCACTCCAGTATTCTTGTCTGGATAATCTCATGGACAGAGGAGCCTGGAGGGCTACAGTTCAAGGGGTCGCAAAGAGCCAGGCACTACGTAGCGACTAAATAACAATAATGCAGGAAGAAATGAACAAATATTAATATCTGAATCCACTGCTGAGCAGAAGGATGAGTGACTGCCTCTCCTCTGGTCAGCCCTTGACTGTGACATGAATCTGCCTCTAGACACTCAAGCAGCCCCTCGAGTCTCCCCCACTTTCCCCAAGGACGTGACAGCTCTCACCTTAACAGGATGGAGGTGACGTTGTAGCTGCCATCTTCCTTCAGCTCGTAGTTGGAGGTGTACATCTTAAGCGGGTCTTGCTCGTCCTTCTTAATTGCATTCCCCGCCACGCCTACGGTGTACCACTTCCCTTGGAACTGTAATAGGGGGGCTGTAATAGGCGGAACCTACAAACCACCCTAGGGCCCCTCTACAGCACTGTCCCTGCAGGAACCCCTGGCAGCTTGCCCCCAAGCCAGGAGCCCCTCTCACTGAGCAGCAGGCCTGGGACTGGGCATTCAGTTCCTGGATTGGTGAAGCCAGTGGGAGCTGGGGGAGGCCAGGCCAGGAGGGAGCCCTGAGGATGGTAGGGATGGGGTGTCCTCCCTGGGCCTCAGTTTCCTCCTCATGCAGAGGACTGAAGGTGTTCCCGTCATCCACTCACTACAGAGATGATGGGAGAGAGTGTGGACCTAGAGAAGGTCTGTCCAGGCGATCTTGCCAGCAAGGTCAGGGTCAATGTGGGGCCATGGAGCCTGGCTTCCATCAGAGGGCCAGAGGGCAGGCTGAGCTGAATGAAGCCTGGGCATCCTGCCCTTGCAGGTTCGCTAAGACCCTTCACCTCCCATCCCCTCTGCTCACACGCTTCCCTGCCCGCCCCCTGCTGCTGTCCCTCCGGGGCCCTTACCTGGTCAGCCTGGAAGTTGGGCTGCAGCGGGATCCTGGACAGAGGTGGGGCCCGCAGCAGTCTGGGGGAGGAACTCCGGGCCTGGGTATGCAGGGCCCCCAGCAGGGTGAAGCCCAGCCACAGGAGACCTACGGACATGGTTTCGGGGCAGAGGAGGCCGGCGGTCCAGGCAGCAGCTAAAGGAGGAAGCGAGTGAGCAGGCTCCCTGGGGGGACCCTATTTATGGCCCATCTGACCCGTGGCCCACCCCAGGGTGGAGTGATTCAAATTTTGCCAAATCCCGGAAGGGTGAGGCAACTGCCAGCACTCCTGCTGAAACACCTGGCAAGATTTCTGCCTCTTTCCCCGCTGGTCAGGATTGGGCAAGACCAGGGGCAGAAGGCCAAGGGGTGGGGAGGGGACCTTCCCCGGAGCTCCGCAACTTCTGGCAGGGACAAGGGCTCCCTGCACACCCGCTCTGTGCCCCTTCCCTTCACTCTGCTTGGCTCTGTCCATGGTTGGTGGTCCCCGATCCAGACGAGCTGTCATCTCTGGCTTCCAGGAGGCCCAGCTCAGCCCTAGCCCAAGTTGGGGTATGTGTGATGAGACTCCTGCTTCCAACCCCCCAGTGAAAATAGAGAATTACTCACCCTCGTAGCCCATGTAGTCAATTAGGCCTGGTTCTCAGAAGGGACAAGGAAGAGTGGGGCAGCTGAGAGAATTCTGACCAGGAAGGACAGAGTGTGCGGTGTGAGCCCTGAGCTCTTGGAGCCCAGATCCTGCCCGCTGACCCCCCACCCAGGGAGCCCCACACCAGGCCAGAGGCTGAAGGACACGCGTCTTCCTCGAGTCGGCCCTTCTTCTCCTCCAGCCCCTAAAGGACTTGGCCCCTGCTGTGGGTCCAGTAGATGAGACCCCCAAGCTGGACACCAGAGCCCCACATGTGGATGCTCAGCAAAGCAGAGCGTGGATGGTACAGCAGTCCAGGCACCATGCTGCTGGGGGTGGGGACAGCACAGGGTGAGTTTCTGCACTGAGTATGGGGGCGGGGGGCTGGGGCCTGAGGGCAGGCTAGCCACTGGGCTGCTCCGGACACCAAGTGCTTTGAGTCACAGGGAGTGCAAGGACTTGGTCTTGTCTTTTTATTTTGGTTAAGATTTTTTTTTTAAGGTGGACCATTTTTAGTCTTTAAAGTCTGTATTGTAACAAACAGTCACTTGTTACAATACTGCTTCTGGTTTATGTTTTGACTTTTTGGCTGAGAGAGGCATGCGGCACATGGGATTCTAGCTCTCCAACCAGGGATCGAACCCCCACCCTCTGCTTTAGAAGGTGAAGATTTTTTTTTTTTCATTTTGGCCACACTGGGTCTTCTTGCTGCTCAGGGACTTTCTCTAGTTGTAGTTAGCGGGGGCTTCTCTTTAGCTCTTTCTGTCACAGTGGCTTTCCTTGTTGCAGAGTGCGGGCTCACAGGCTTCAGAGAGCAGGCTCAGAAGTTGTGGCGCTTCAGCTTGGTTTGGTTGCCCTGTGGCATGTGGGATCTTCCCGGACCAGGGATGGGACCTGTGTCGTCCCCTGCCTTGGCAGGCAGATTCTTAACCATGGGACCACCGAGGAACCTGGAAGGTGAAGTCTTAACCATTGGACCGCCAGGGAAGTCCCCTCAGCCTTGTCTTTGAGACGTCATTGAAGCCATGTGCAGTCTCTGGCCTGGGACCCCAGAAATATCCCTGCCATGGCTGATCCCAGCTTTGTCCTTAGAGGGAGGCAGTTTCCTTCCTGGGGGCCTGGCCATCCTTGGGAGGCAGTGGCAAGTTCCAGCCCCTGGGCAGAGTCACCCATATTGCTCACCGTGAGGGCCAAGGCTGTCTAGAGGCCTGATCTGTGGCTGAAACTGAGGGTCCGCTGGCCCCAAATGAGACTGACAGGGGCCTCATTGACTCTTCCCACCTGCTGCTTGGGCACCAGCTCCCCCGACCTCGGCTCTGGGGTGCCAGGCCCCGAGGGAAGAGGCTTTGGAGGGGTCCTGAGCTGGTGGGTGGCTTGTATCTTCCTGAGGCAGAGAGGCCCCCACAGGACCCCTGCCCCTCAGGCCCTGCCCTGTCCGGTGGTGAAAGCACAGGAAGGAGAGATGAGCAAAGCTTCTTCAGGATGTTACCACCGAAGCCCGCCCGCACCCTCCGGAGGCGAGGCCATCCCACCCTTTTCATCCCTGCTCGCCCCCAGGGCCTCTGCCGCTGCTGCTCTCTTTGACCTTAAAAGGAATCCTCAACTCTGTGGTTGGTCAGTTACTAAGTCTTGTCCAACTCTTTGCAATCCCAGGGACTGCGGCATGTCAGGTTCCTCTGGCCTCCCTGTCTCGTGCAGTGTCCTTAAATTCATGTCCATTGAGTCGTGGTGACTGCTAGATGCTGGGGAGGCTGATGGATGGAGCGCCAAAGAATTTGAGTAGGAGAGGGGCGGTGCCTTGGATTACCAAGGAGCCACTGCAAGGAATATTCTAGTTTCTAAAAACTCAGGTTACTCTTAAAAAAAAAAGGAGTGGGTCCTAAGAAAAAACTAACCGAATGAGACAGAAGGAGGGGTGACCTGTTCTCTTCATTGTTTTAAGATTTACCATTGATGTTGATAACCAGTAAATGAGAAGACCTGATCTGATTGAGTAATCTCCAAAAAAAAAAAAAGTCAGGGTGAGGGAATTCCCTGCTGGTCCAGTGGTTAAGACTGGGTGCTTTCTGGGTGCTGCAGGTCTGGGTTCAATCCCTGGTCTGGGAACTAAGATCCTGCAAGCCTGGCAGCATGGCGAAAAATGAAAAATAAATAAAAGTGAAGGTGGCCAGTGCTCCCTGGGTATAAATTGGGGAGGGGGTTTGGGCTGGGTCTGCCACATGTGAAAACCAGGACCAGCTGCAGGAGTGGGGACGGGCCAGTTGCCCAGCTCAGGGGCCCCTGTTTGAATCCTGACTCCTCCAGGCACTTGCAAATCTCTGTCCACTTACCCTGACACCATCAGTTTCCCTTTCTGGAAAGAGAGCTTCCCAGCAGATCCTGCGAGGTCACGTGGCCAGTGCACATATACGGGGTCACCTCTGAGTTTCTGACCAAACCCTTGCGGGGCCCATCTCTCTGTGCTGGCTATAGGCCTTTTCCAGACCCGCTGGCCTTCTCTGTCTCCCTGTCCTTATTTCTGTGTGGTCTCGGCCTTTGCTGACACCTGGTGATGGCCATCTCATTACCCCTCATCACCTGGCTGCCACTGCCTTCTCCCCTGGCCCAGCCCTGGAGGTTGGCCTGGTCCAGGAGCCAGGGGAAAGGTGAAGTGGGTGAGGCTTGTCCAGAGTCTCAGCAGTGTGCCACAGTGCCAGCCATACCTCGTGGGGGGCCTAAGGATGGTCGTGGCCTTGGCCAGAGCAGAGGTCAGGCCAATCCGAGCCAACAGGAGGTGGGTTTGGGGCTGTGTGGAGCTGAGGGGGCGCAGGGGATCAGCCAGGATGCTTGCTGCAGTTTGACTCGGGAAGGGAAGGGTCCTGCAAGCTGGGCTGGGGATAAAGGCCCTGCCCACCCTATTCGGAGTCCAGCTGGGCTTTGGGGACGGGCCAGCTCAACATGCACACCGCCTCACATGAGCTGCAGACCCAGGTGCTAGGAGGGTTGGGTGAGGATCGTGGTGTAAACCTGCTGTTTAGACTTGGACCCTGGAGGCCTCGTTCCTCACGCAGCCCCCTCCCTCTGAACCTGGGGCTGGCCAAGGAGGGCACTCGCATGTCCACATTGCCCAGAGCCGGGAGCAGTTCTTGAACTCCAGGGCTTCAGAAAGTTCTGCACTGCATGCCTGGTCCCATGTGGGCACCCCAGGTGCTTGCTTGACTTCCCTTGGCCCCTGTCTTGGTTTCCCCCATGGCTCCTGGGCTGGTCCTACAGGGCCACCCTTGCTGGCTTTCCCCACCGTCTCTCTAGGAGCTGCAGATGTCCTGAGTGAGGCCATGACCGGCACACAGGAGTCTCGGGGCCAAGCCCCTCTTGGGAGAAGCCAGGGCTGGACCTGCTCTCTGGACCTGGACCAGGGCTGGGTCTCTTCAGCAAAGGCAGGAACTTAAAAACCACCCACACCTGGCTCTCTGTGGCAAGAGGCCAGGAGAACCGTGGCTGCTCTGAATTTGTTGTGGCAGGCGGCTCTCCCCTCTACATGCCCCAGGGAGAAGCTCCCGGGGGCTGCTGGTGGCCTGACCTTCCAAGGAGCAACCCAGTCTAATCCAATCAGGAAGTCAGTCAAATGCTCTCTGACAGGTTTTGCATCTCAGGAATCCAGTCTAACCCCTTGGACTCGTTTCTGGAAGCTAGGGAGCCCGTGTTCAATCCAATCTGGGATGTTTGGGGGCAAAAACAGCCCTGTCTCCCCGACTTGAAGGGCTGAGCGGTAGGACCCCGGGCAGGGGCCACGAGGCTCCCGAGAGCGGGGCCACACCTGGGAGCAGCTTGCAGGCACGGTGCCCCCAGGAGGCCAGTCGTGGGGGGCAGGAACTCTTGGGGTCCATCAATGGACCCTCCTTTGCCACTGCGGGTCCAAGATGGAGGAAGGGCTGTTCAACGTGAGGGGCCTGCTCCTCCCAGGACTTGACTGGAGTCTCGAGATTCCAGAAGCAGCTTTCCAACCCCCGTCACTCATCTCTCAGCCAGGGCTCACTGGAGGATCTCCTGGTTCCTGCCCTCTCCACCTACCAGAGATCCTACCTGTGGCAAAGCTCAGAAAGGCAGCCCATACTGACACCCCCCACCATACGCCCCCAGATTCCTCCCTCTGGGGAAGTCCGTGGGGTCTACGAGCAGCAGTGAGGTCTGGGCCCAGGCCCTTCTGCTTCTGGTCCTCAGGCGCCTGGCCCACGCATGCGCCTTAGATGGGTGGTCTTGCTCTTCAGTGCAGGGCCTGGACTCTCATGCGGGCAAGAGGGACTACGATGACCACTAGGGGGCCAGTGGACTAGAGGCCACCGCTCTGAGCTTCCCTGGTGGCTCAGTGGTAAAGAATCCGCCTGCAATGCAGGAGATGTGGGTTCGATCCCTGGGTCGGGAAGATACCCTGGAGGAGGGCATGGCAACCCACTCCAGTATTCTTGCCTGGGGAATCTCCATGGACAGAGGAGCCTGGTGGGCTGCAGTCCATGGGGTAGCAAAGAGTCAGACACGACTGAGTGACAGAGCACACACAGACACTCGCAGGGGACTGGTGGACTGAGCCACTGCTCCGAGCAGGATCTGCAGGAAGTAGCAAGCATCCCACAGGTGGTGGGTGGATTCTGGGCTCCCATGGAGCTGGGCAGGGGCACCTCTATTCATAGGCCTGGCTTGATCCTGACAGCGGACAAGATCTGCTGTCCCCAGCTCAGGACCCCTCCAGCCATGAGCAAGACTGAGTGAGGACAAAGTCAGGCTCCAAAGGGGTGGCGTGTCCACTCTTATAAGGACAAGGGGCCAGTGGACAGTGGGGTGAGGGGCCAGGGAGGATGGTACAGGGAGCAGAGGAGAATAAAACCCTGAGAACACCCACTAAGGCCTTGGCCTGGCCACTGCCCCTCTGTAGTCTGATTCTCAGGGAGACCAGGTAGGGATCTGGGAGAGGTGTGAATTTCTGGGGACCTCAGCTGGAGGGAGGACCCTACCCTTCCCCCTTCTCATGACTCTCAGAATCATCTCAGGAGTGGGAACCCTCCATAGAGGCATGCTGGGCAGGCAGAGGATGCAGGGCACAGGTGTGGGTGCTCCCTCTGGGCACAGAGTCCCTCAAGCCTCAGATGGATACTAGCCTCTCCAGGGTCAGTGCAGCCTAACTGCCCTCCTAGGAGCCAGCCTGGGTCTGTCAGGATTGAGTGAACTATGACTCCTTGATCTCTATCCACACCCCTGGGAACCCCTGTCCTGAGACACTGTTATGAACTGAATGTTCATGTCCCCCCTGAAATTCATGTTGAAATCCTAATGCCCAGTATGATGGTATTAGGAGGGGACACCATTGGGAAGTGATTAGATCATGAGGGTGGAGCCTTCATGAAAGGGATTACTGCCCTTATAAGAGACCCCAGAGAACTCCATTGCCCCTTCCACCATGTGCAGACCCAGGGAGAAGATGGCCATCTGCAAACCAGGAAATGGGTGGAAACGGGCCCTCATCAGATACCAAATGGGCCCTCATCAGATACCAAATCTGCTACTCCCATGATCTTGGACTTCCCAGACTCCAAAACCATAAGAATTAAATTTCTATTATTTTGAAGCCACGTAGTCTATGGTATTCTGTTACAGGCTGATTCATCCTCCTGTCCACACCGCTGGGTCTCCCTGTCCTGGGCCCCCTTTCCCCTACATCAGGGGTCTCCTGCCCAGACACACCTTGGGCCTTCTCTCCAGAGCAAGGCTTCCTGATAGTGAATTTCATACTTTCAGCATCTTCTGCAATCTGGATAGGCTGCATACATGTGTGATTAGTCACTCAGTCATGTCTGACTCTCTGTGCGACCCAATGGACGGTAGCCTGCCAGGTTCCTCTGTCCATGGGATCTCCCAGGGAAGAGTACTGGTTCAATTCAGTCACTCAGTCATGTCCGGCTCTTTGTGACCCCATGGACTGCAGCACACCAGGTCTCCCAGTCTATCAACAACTCCTGGAGTTTACCCAAACTCATCTCCATTGAGTTGGTGATGCCACCCAACCATCTCATCCTCTGTCATCCCCTTTTCCTCCTGCCTTCAATCTTTCCCAGCATCGGGGTCTTTTCCAATGAGTCAGCTCTTCACATCAGGTGGCCAAAGTATTGGAATTTCAGCTTCAACATCAGTCCTTCCAATGAACACTCAGGACTCATCTCCTTTAGGATGGACTGGTTGGATCTCCTTGCAGTTCAAGGGACTCTCAAGAGTCTTCTCCAATACCACAGTTCAAAAGCATCAATTCTTTGTCGCTCAGCTTTCTTTATAGTCCAACTCTCACATCCATACATGAGTACTAGAAAAACCATAGCCTTGACTAGATGGACCTTTGTTGGCAAAGTAATGTCTCTGCTTTTGAATATGCTATCTAGGTTGGTCATAGCTTTTCTTCCAAGAAGCAAGCATCTTTTCATTTCATGGCTGCAGTTACCATCTGCAGTGATTTTGGAGCCCCCGAAAATAAAGTCTGCCACTGTTTCCACTGTTTCTCCATCTATTTGCCATGAAATGATGGGACCAGATCCATGATCTTCATTTTCTGAATGTTGAGCTTTAAGCCAACTTTTTAACTCTCCTCTTTCACTTTCTTCAAGAGGCTCTTTAGTTCTTCTTCACTTTCTGCCATAAGGGTGTCTTCATCTGCGTATATAAGGTTATTGATATTTCTCCTGGCAATCTTGATTCCAGCTTGTGCTTCATCCAGCCCAGCATTTCTGATGATGTATTCTGCATATAAATTAAATAAGCAGGGTGACAATATATAGCCTTGACGTACTCCTTTCCTGATTTGGAACCAGTCTGTTGTTCCTTGTCCAGTTCTAACTGTTGCTTCCTGACCTGCATACAGATTTCTCAAGAGGCAGGTCAAGAGTACTGGAGTGGTTGCCATTTCCTTCTCCAGGGGATCTTCCTGACCCAGGGATCAAACCCAGGTCTCCTGCATTGGCACGAGGATTTACAGTCTCAGCCACCAGAGAAGCCCCTAGATAGGCTGAGAATTTCTCAAATCATTGAGTTACTACAACAAACAATCATTTATTGGCTTAAAACAACACATTCCGAAGGCCAGAAGCCCCAAATCAGAGGTTCACTGTGCTGACTCTAAGGTGTGGGCAGCCACACGCCCTCGGGAGTCTCCAGGGGACTGGTCCTTGCCTCTCCAGCACTCATGCATGGGTGGCCTCACTACTCCAGTATCTGCTTGTCTTCTCATCGCCTTCTCCTTTGTGCATAATCTCCCTCTGTTTGTTTTTTTTTTTAACAAAACATTTTATTGCTAAAAAAAAAAAGAATAAATTATCTAAGTCTTCAGTGAGTCATAATGTTTTTGCTGTTGAAGGATTTGAAATATTTCAAAAATTACCAAAACCTGACGGAGACATGACGTAAGCAAATGCTGTTGGAAAAACGCCTACAGGCTCGCTTGATGTAGGGTTGCCAGAAGCCTCTGTAAAAAAATAAAGATAAATGCACTATGCCTGTTATTACTTTTTAAGCGAGGCCTTCCCTCCGGCAACCTATTTAAATTGCAACCACACTTGTTCCCCACCCAGCAAGCACTCTATCCCCTTTTTCTTTGTCGCCCTTTTATTGTTTATCATCTGTATCTGTCCGGAAGAAGGTAAACTCCAGGAGGGCGGGGATTTTTGGCTATTTGGTTTTTCACTGCTCTATCCAGAGCCCTGTTAACAGTGCCTAAATGTAATGTTGGCACTCAAAAATGGCTGTTGTCCCCGGTGGTCCAGTGGCTAAGACTCTGTGTTCCCAGTGTAGCGGGGCCCGGTTCTATCCCTGGTCATGGAACTAGATCCCACATGCCGCAACTAAGAGTTCAAATGCCAGAACTGTTAATAAGAGATCCCTCATGCTGTAATGAAGGTTGAAGATCTCACGTACCATAACTAAAGGCCTGGTGCAGCCAAATAAATAATTTTATTTATTTTTAGGTTGCACTGGGTCTTCACTGCTGCATGAAGGGGCCAATCTCTGGTTGTGGTGCCCATGCGTAGCTGCCCTGAGGCATGTGGAATCTTCCCAGACCAGGGATGGAACCGGTGTCCCCTGCATTGACAGGTGAATTCTTAACCACCCAGGAAGTCCAATAAATACATTTTTTAAATGGCCGTTGAATGAATGGAGATGTGTATACCTAGGACCCTCTGGATGCTGCAGCCCTTAACATGGTACTGCCTCCGAGTCATATTCTATATTTTAAAACCCTTGAACCTGCAACAGATATTGCAGTCACCGTCTATTGTTTGTTTGTTCAGTCACCAAGTCGTGTCCGACTCTTCAAGACCCCATGGACCGAAGCAGTCCAGGCTTCCATGTCCCTCCCCACCTCCTGGAGTTTGCCCAAGCTCGTGTCCTGTCTATAGGAGGACCTTTGGGAGATGTTAGTCCTGTGCTACCTGGGCATGACATCCTGTAATATAACCATCCTTTACTTACCTTAAAAACAGTTACGGGACTTCCCTGGTGGTCCACTGGTCAGGACTCTGTGTTTCCACTGCAGGGGCACAGGGTCAATTCACAGTCTGGGAACTAAGATCCACATGCCACGTGGCGCAGCCAAAAAAAAACAAAATAAAACACTGTTCTCATTCACTAAAGGGATCAAATCAGAATGTATCTCTTGAGTGGAAGCCGGGACTGCTCACACAGTTGCCAAATAAAATATGAGATGCACTGAATGCCTAATTAAATTTTGATTCCGGATAAACAACAAGTAATTTCTTAGTATAAGTACAACCCATGCAGTTATTAAGTGGGTGTCTTGTGTTTTTATTTGCTAAACATGGCAATGCTATACTGGCGACCGTCTTGTCCGAAAAGTTCTAGATTGGCTTCTCATGGCCTTTCTACAAGTTATTATCCTCGGGGAAGGTGATGGCAGCCCACTCCAGTGCTCCTGCCTGGAAAATCCCACGGACGGAGGAGCCTGGTGGGCTGCAGTCCATGGGGTTGCGAAGAGTCGGGCACAACTGAGCGCCTTCACTTTCACTTTTCACTTTCATGAGTTGGAGAAGGAAATGGCAACCCACTCCATTGTTCTTGCCTGGAAAATCCCACGGACGGAGGAGCCTGGTGGGCTGCCGTCTATGGGGTCGGACAGAGTCGGACATGACTGAAGTGACTTAGCAGCAGCAGAAATGGAGGCAGGGAAAGAGGAGGAGGAGACGGCCAAAAGAAATTAGCGAGAATGCGACTCATTCTCATGGCCTCTGCTCATCTTATGAGAACACTCATGATGACATTTGGGCTTCCCTCATAGCTCAGTTGGTAAAGAATCTCCCTGCAGTGCAGGAGAGCTGGGTTTGATTCCTGGGTCAGGAAGATCCCCTGGAGAAGGAAATGGCAACCCACTCCAGTGTTCTTGCCTGGGAAATCCCATGGACAGAGCAGCCTGGCAGGCTACAGTCCATGGGGTCACAAGAGTTGGACACGACTTACCAACTAAACCACCACCACCACCACCACCATGATGACATTTAGGGCCACCTGGATAATTTGAAAAACTTTCATATCAAATCCCATTTAATTAAAAATTTTGAATTGCAATATTCACTTTATTGAGGTGGTCTGGGAAGACCCCAATTTATTTAAAAAGCAAAGAAGTAAGGAAAGATGGAAAGAAGGAAGAGGCTGATCACCAGGTTAGGACACCTGTCTTCTACTATTCAAATATTGGTGAATTGTGAAAATAATTTTATTCTTTTAGAAATCTGAAAATAGAATGCAATTGATCATATTATGAATCAGGAATTAGGATATTGTCAATCTGCATGAAAGCAAACAAACAAACAAACAAATAAAACTGGGCCATACCAAGCAAAAAAACAGCTTGTTTTGTTTGTTTTTGAAGAGAGTAACACATTTTATTTATAAACTGTAACAATCAGACATTGCTGCTACTGCTAAGTCGCTTCAGTTGTGTCCAACTCTGTGCAACCTCATAGAGGCAGCCCACCAGGCTCCCCCGTCCCTGGGATTCTCCAGGCAAGAACACTGGAGTGGGGTGCCATTTCCTTCTCCAATGCATGAAAGTGAAAAGTGAAAGTGAAGTCGTTCAGTCATGTCCAACTGTTAGCGACCCCATGGACTGCAGCCTACCAGGCTCCTCCGTCCATGGGATTTTCCAGGCAAGAATACTGGAGTGGGTTGCCATTGCCTTCTCCTACTAGATAAAAAATTTTTAAGTAGTAATAAAGAAAAAAATATTTAACTTAGTCACATCTGCAAAGCCTTTTTTCCAAATAAAGTTACATTTACATTTGCAGGAATTTAGACATAAATACCTTTGCGGGCGGCAGTGGGGGAGAGGGGGGGTGGTAGTTTTCAGCCTATCAGAGTCCCATGATCCATATAGATCTCTTTTCCCCACAACCCAGTCCTCATCTGTCCTGAGCCATCCACACCCCAGACTTGCTCACAAAGAGACTTGGGTTCATCTCAGGCCCTGGCAGCCTAGTCTGTGTAGCTGCAGCTGGACTGCTGAGGAGCTCCAGGACTCAGCTCTGTCCAGGCAGGGTTCCTGGATGCCCTGGCAGGTGCTGTGGACCTGTGGCTGGAGCTTGGAAGCCCTGTCCTTCTGCCACTGTCTGCGCCTCCTTCTGCCTCCCGATGTTCCCTTTCCTGCATGGCTGAGAGTTCTCACAGGCCCCTGGGGCACACCAAGTGTTTCCTCCCAGTGTGTGCTGCATTAGGAGAGGTAGGATAGGCTCCTCTGCAGACGACCTTAAAGTCCCCCCTTTCCCGATCAGACCCCTCCCATTTTTATCTATGAATTATCCCTCCCAGGGGCAGGGAGGGGAAGGGGCTGTTTCCACCAGCTCCTGCCCAGTGAGGGCTATTTTGGAGAATCACTGGAGAAGGTGCAGGGCCGATTTCTGATCTTGGAGCTTGTGGACTGGAGTTGGGCTACTGCCATGAAAAGTCAAAAGGCAAGGATGGACAGGATCAGACACTGCTGGAGAGCAGAGAAGGGGAGGCTATTAAGGGCAGGCAGGGAGGGGTGCCTGGTTCTCCTGTGGCCCGAGTGGACGTTGGGGTGTGCACCTTGGGGGAGGGTCCATTTGAAAAGCAAACCTGGTGAACGGCAATCTGTACACAGTGAAGGGCCCTCACTGCCAGACAACCAGATCTAGTGTGAAATAGACTCTTAATGCCCTGCTGGGCTCACAAAAATCAAGGAACATTCATGGCCTTAAGGATGTGTTTTAGAATAATTAGAAAGGCCCCAACATCATGAGCAAATTGTCCAGAATAAAAATGTATGAAAGAAACCACATAATAAATCCAAAGAAAACAGAAGGAAGGAGAAAGTAAAGTTAAGAGAAGAAGTTAATAAAATATAAAGATACAATAGGAATATCAAAGCTAAAAAGTTGATTCTTGGAAAAGACTAATAACGGACTTCCTGGTTAAGACTGCTCTACTACTGCAGGAGGTGTGGGTTTGATCCCTGGCTGGGGGGGTAAGATTCCACATGCCTCACGGCATGGCCAAAAAACAGGAAAAAGACTAATAACAGAAATTTAGAAAAATTTCTCAAGACAGAAAGATATAAGGCACAGATAAACAGAAATAAAAGAAGGATATAACTATAGATTCTATACAAATTATAAAAGAACAGGCAAATGCTACAGATAATGAAATGGGAAATTTCCCACTAAATTGTAACTTACCAAAATGGATTCAAGAAGAAGAAAATCTGAGTTGCCCTATAGCCATCACAGAAATCAAATCAATCATTAACAGATCTTCCCACAAATATCAGACAAGCAATATAAACTATGCATGTTCAAAGTGCACAATTTGACAAGTTTTTAAAAATAAAATTTTAAAATAGTTTGATTTACAGAAAAATTGTAAAGAGTTCTCATATATCCTGCACCTAGTTTTCCATATTATTAACCTCTTATATTGATATGATACATTTGTTACAGTTAACAAACCACCAATTATACATTATTAACTGAAGTCCATGCTTTATTCAGACTTCCCTTGGTTTGTCCATAATGCCTTTTTTCCTATTTCATGATCCCATAGTACATTTAGTTGTTATGACGCCTTAGGTTTCTTTCTGCTCTGACACTCTCTCAGATTTCCCTTGGTCTTGATGACCTTGATAGGTTGGAGGAGAACTGCTCAGGTAGTGTTGAATGTCCCTCCACTGGGATTTCTCATGTGTTATCCTCATGGTTAGATCGAGTTTAGGGAGGAAGAGCAGAGAGGTCAAGTGCCATTTTTGAATCACATTCTATCAAGGGTACATACTATCAACATGATCACCTTGATGCTGACCTTGGTCACCTGGCTGGGGGTGAGTGTCGGGCTTCTTTTCTGCAGCTGCCCTTCATGCTCCTTCCCACGCCGTCCTCATGGGAAGGAGTCAACCCGCACAGCCCGCACCTAAGGAGGGCGGAGTTTTTCTCCACCTTCTTGAGGGCAGGATGTCTACACAAATTATTTGGAATTCTGCACAAGGGATTTTTCTCTTCTCCTCTATTTATTAATTCAATCATTTATTTATATCAGAATGGATTCATGGATATTTATTTTGTATTTTGGGTTATAATCCAATACTACTTAATTTTGTTTATCAAATTGTTCAAACTTTGGCCATTGGGAGCTCTGAAGTCCTCCTGCCATACCCCATTCATTGTGGTTTTTGAGCAGTTTGTTAAGTTATGATATATATATATATATAAATACCCCATAGAACCACTGCGGAGGGCATGGCAACCCTCTCCAGTATTCTTGCCTAGAGAATCCCATAGACAGAGGAGCCTGGTGGGCTACAGTCCATGGGGTCACAAAGAGTCGGACACGACTGAAGCAACTGAGCGTGCATGGAACCACCACCAGAATCAACAGTGAACGTATTCGTCACCCCCCAAAGATTCCTCATGCTCTTTCCCTCCCGCCCTTCATCACACACTCCATACCCCACCCCCAGGCAGCCCTCAATATGTTTTCTGTCACCAGAGATTAGCTGGCATTTTCTAGTTGTATATAAAAGTGGAATCAAACAGCATATATACCCTATTGCCTGGCCTCTTTCATTCAGCATAATTATTTTGAAATTCATCTCTTTCCTAGGTTTTGGGTGAGATGAAGGGGCAGTGGGACACATGGGTAGAACCCACTGGGGTGGCAGAGAAGGGTAACTGGCAGGGTCAGAGGAGGTGGCAGAACAGAGGCTTGGCAGTCATGGAGGGTGAAGAGGTTGGCAGGACTCTTGCATTTTCCCTTGATGATAGAGGCAGGAACAGAAGAGGAAAAAATGGTTAGGTGGGAGAGATAGCCCGTTGGGTGCTTGTGCCAGGATGAAGGTGGGGTTCCTGGGGGACATCCTGGCTGTCCCAGAAGCAGGGACAGGATAGGACTGCCCTGAAACCCCAGGCTGGGCATTCACAACACAGATGGTAACAGAAACCAGGGGAGCAAAGAAGTGGCCGAGTCCATATGCCTGGGACCTAGAGAAGCCAGCACAGAACCCTGAAGAACCAAACTCTTGGGGGAGGGTGCTGCAGAAGAGAGGGTGAAGAAAAACAAAAAGGGGTGGGGTCTCAGACCCACAGAGGGGCATGTGTCCGTCCAGAAGACTGGTCACTAGGGCCAGATACCAATGTGCCGGGAGCCACCACGGGAGATCCCACCCATGACAAGGTCATGTGGAAGAGATCTGATGAGCAAGGCTGATCAGAACTCAAGGGACCCCCTGAATCTGCTTGAGTATCTACCCCAAAACCAAAATCTGTCTGTCTTACTATTTTGTGCCTTTCACCAACTCTTCTGACATTAACAGGGGGCAATCCCCGACCACCTTTCTCTGGAAAAAGTCAACTTAGGGGTTTAGTTAATAAGTCTCCTGGACATGAAAGGAATATTTCTATTTTAACCCCTCTGTTGGCATTCTAGCTTGCCTGACAGGTTTATCCATACTCTTGCAATTAACACACAAGATTGTTCACAACTCCCCAAACTTGAAAGGCATGGTAAGCCAAAACATTCTAAAAGTCCTAATGAGCATAGAGTCCTTTAAGGGATGAAAAATTATTAGAATAGATAGTACTGGTAAAGGGCTTCATTATTGGGCCAATGCTTGCTGCCAAGTTCCCATATCCCTTTTCCATTGTGCACCTGGGAGTGCATTAGTTAACATAGTTGGAATATAAGAAAAACAAGCAGTAGCCTTGGAATTAACCACATCAGACCTTTGAGCTAATTGGTTCTTTCTTTGTTGTGACCCACTGCACCTTTGCTCCGTGAGAATGTAACTCTGTTTAGTACTTTCTGAGGCTGGGAGAAATAAAGAAAAAACACTTCAAAGGAAAATAAGTTTTCTGGCTGAGCAGCCCTTATCAAAAAAGGGTCATAAAATGTTCACAGGCCTCCAAGGCCAGAAGATAATGTACACAACATTGTTTATGGGAAAGGTACGCAGAAAAAATCCTGGTTTCGATAAAGACAAAACAGATGTAATGTTTGGGCTGACTCTGTATGACTTTGCATCTTTCATTTCCCTCTATGTACAAGTCAAGGTATAAAAGTTCCTTTTGAAAATAAAATTATGGGCCTCGCTCACTGAAGCTTGGTCTCCCCGTGTCGTTCTTTTTTTCCTTTTCTCTCTTTTTCTCTCTCTGTTCTTCTTTCAGGATGACTCCTTGGAACACAGTAGCTTTATTGGCTTTCTGTGTTAATCAAGGAAGATCAAGCCTCTGATCTCTCCGCTTTGCTATCCTTATCGCCTAAGCCATCATCCTGAGGGTACCCCTGATTCCTGCTGGGGCAGGACCCTGGCACCAATGGGAGGTCATGAAGGCTGGATCCTGGAATGGGGCTCCTGGACTGGCAGGATCTGGGCTCTGCCTGAACAGAGGCTCTGTCTTCTCTGCATGAGAGGCCTGGGTCTTGGCTACCTGTCCCCAGATGTTCCACAGCAACAAGGAAGAGTATGGCCATCCCCGGGACTTGCTCAGACTTGGGCTTAAGGATCCATCCAAATAAGTGACAGAGAGGAAGCTTTTGGCTGGAATGAGGTAAGGAAGAGGCAGTGTAGGGACCCAGGGCAGACAGCACTGGAAGACGGGCCATGAGATGTGGGTCTGCCCTTACGTCCTGCCCAATCTTGGCCAGGAGAACAAAAGGCGAATTTGCCAAGTATTTTGGTGGAGGACTGGGTTACTGGGTTTCCTTCTTATATTTGGCAAAGGTGGAACAAACTGCCAGGTGGGCAAAAAATGCTGCTACTGCTAAGTCACTTCAGTCGTGTCCGACTCTGTGCGACCCCATAGATGGCAGCCCACCAGGCTCCCCTGTTCCTGGGATTCTCCAGGCAAGAACACTGGAGTGGGGTGCCATTTCCTTCTCCAATGCATGAAAGTGAAAAGTGAAAGGGAAGTCGCTCAGTGGTGTCTGACTCTTCGCGACCCCATGGACTGCAGCCTACCAGGCTCCTCTGTCCATGGGATTTTCCAGGCAGAGTAC
This sequence comes from Bubalus kerabau, assembly GCF_029407905.1. Lineage (NCBI taxonomy): Eukaryota > Metazoa > Chordata > Mammalia > Artiodactyla > Bovidae > Bubalus > Bubalus kerabau. The sequence goes on along the minus strand of NC_073634.1, from coordinate 101,586,383 downwards.
TGGAGTGGGTTGCCATTGCCAGGGGTCTCTAAAACACTGGCCTCTCAAGCTTCCAGACTCTTCCCATTCATTTCCCCATCTCAATGCAGGAGACACTAACCATTATCCTTATTTTACAGATGGGGGAACCGAGACTCCAGAAGGTGAGAAGGGAGCTGATAGTTCTCTCTCCTGACCCTCCCTCCTTCCTTTCCCCTGCAGTGCTGTGCAGGCAACAGGATGTTTTGTAAGCAAGTCACATTTGCCAGGGCTCCAGACCACTACCAGCAAAGGTGGCTAGGAATGCTGACGCCCACCCAGATAGACGCTCTGGCCGAGCAAAGAGGGTCCACGCCCAGCCCCGTCCCCTCAGGAGCCTCCGTCTCCACCGGGGCTGAAAAAAATGGCTGAAGCAAATCCCAATCCCAAAGGGCGAGTGACCCTGTAGCGGCCTCAGTATCCCCAGCGGTAAAACGGGGCCGGTTCTCCCATGCTGCGGTTTCCAGGGACCTACTCGCAGGTGCTCGCCCCAGAAACTCCAAAAGGGCGGAGGCAGCCCCAGACCCACCCTGGGGCGGGGGATGGGAGGGCTCTGGGGTTCTTTCCCAGCCTCGATTCCCCTTCCCAGGAGGGCATCCCCGAAAAAGCAAAAGTCGCTTCAGCAGCACCCAACCCCCCGCATCGAGTCACCGGCTTCCCTGAAGCCGTCGTCCTCGCCTTGCGCGCCCGCCTCCACCGGCGTGCCCAGGTCCCGACACTGTAGACACGGACGCCACAAGGGCCCCGCGAAGATGGGACACGGCGACTGTCGCACAGAAAGGCCGGCACGGGGCAGAAGGTGGGGGCTGTGGACCGAACGCTGGACCAGAGGGGCGGGACGCCGTAGAGGGGCCCCCGGCCTCACCCCCACACGCTGGCAGACTCTGCCCCGGGTCGCCACCCCACTCAGAGCCGCGTCCCTGTCCCTCCAGCGCTTTACCCAGTTAGCCGAGCTCTCTGCGCAGGCCGGGTCTTCAACTCCGCCTTGCCCCGCCCACAAGCAGTTCAAGCCCCGCCCCTCATCGAGTCCCGCCCCTTTCCCGGTCCCCGGGAGGGGCCAGCCCTGGGCTGCCTGCTGAGAATTCTACCTGGTGGAGGCTCCAGCCCTCAGCTTGGGTGAAAGAGCCCGACAGAGGGGCGGGACAGCTTGGAACCCCCCATTCCGCCCCATCTTGCCCCTGGGGACCTGGGCAAATCGGCGACTCAGCACCTCCGGCTGGGCGAAATCCGAGACACTGGGTTTCTAAGGCCCCACTTGTGTATGGAAATTTTTATGGTTCGGATCACAGAAGAAACAGTGCATCGGCGCGGGAGGGCAGAAAAAAAATCCTAGAGGCGGGGGAGGAGGTGGTGCGGAAATCCCGAGTCAAGGGAGTTCACCTACTACTTGTCGGGCTGGGCAGTTTCTGCCGCTCTCAGGGACCGGATGCCATGACGCTTTCCCTGATACTGTGAAGGGTTCAGTCTCTTTCGATTGGGTGCCTGTTATGGGTGACACTAAGGGCCACATATTAAAAAGCAGAGACATTACTTTGCCAACAAAAGTCCGTCTAGTCAAAGCTATGGTTTTCCCAGTAGTCACGTATGGATGTAACAGTTGGACTATAAAGGAAGCTAACCGCCGAAGAATTGATGCTTTTGAACTGTGGTATTGGAGAAGACTCTTGAGAGTCCCTTGAACTGCAAGGAGATCCAGCCAGTCCATCCTAAAGGAAATCAGTCCTGAATATTCATTGGAAGGACTGATGCTGAAGCTGAAGCTCCAATACTTTGGTCCCCTGATGCGAAGAGCTGACTCATTTGAAAAGACCCTGATGCTGGGAAAGATTGAAGGTGGGAGGAGAAGGGGACGACAGAGGATGAGACGGTTGGATGGCATCACCGACTCAATGGAGATGAGTTTGAGTAAACTCCGGGAGTTGGCGATGGACAGGGAGGCCTGGCGTGCTGCAGTCCATGGGGTTGCAGAGTCGGACGTGACTGAACTGAACTGAGGGCTACATGGCGAGCTGCATGCCTTAGTTCCTGCATTCGGCTCCGGGTCACCACCGAGACCAGTTACGTCTACACTCTAGAAGCCGGGGGCAGTTAGCAGATATCCTCAGGTGTTTCTTCGGCTCTGATGGGTGTTTTAAAAGTTGGGCGCCGGGGACTCAAGCTCAGTCCCACGAGGGCTGCCCCCGCCCCGCTCGGCGTCACCGTCACCCCTGGCAACCGGCTGGCCCCGCCCCTTCAAGGGGAGCCAGAGCCAAGGCAGTCTTTGTTTCTCGCGCCCTTCCGCGGCGCTGGAGGAGCAAACATGGCCCACGCTGTACGGGCTCTGTGGCCCCACGGGCGCGCTCTGGCCTGGAGGCTGGGCGATCGGCCGGCGCTGGGACTCCACGCGCAGAGCCGGGCCGGCTTCACCGGGGCAGCGGGAGGCTCGGGCCCCGCCGCTACGGCCCGCAAGGGGGGTCCACGGCTTCTGGGGGCGGCGGCGCTGGCCCTGGGTGGCGCCCTGGGACTATACCACACGGCGCGGTGGCACCTGCGCGCCCAGAACCTCCGCGCAGAGCGCTCGGCCACACAGGTAAGCCCGAGGTAAGGGCTTGGGTAGCAAGCCGCACAGGTAAGGACCGAGCCTTGGGTAGGGGCCCTGGGGTGAGCGCGGAACCTCGGGACTTCTGGGAACCGGCGGCGTCAGAAATCACCTCCTCTGTCGCCTCTTGACCTTGAGCCAGTGACCTGGTTTTAAGCCCTCCAGCCCTCAATGTCCTCATCTGTGAAATGGAGCCTTAATGATGCCGCTAACTGGAACTGCCTCTGTTTTAAAGTCGTTTTACAAACGTGTTTTAAGACTTTTTAATGGGAAGATTTGTAAATCACTGAAAAGGGCAAGTCTCTTGCACGGTTTATCACTTTCCAAACATTTTTCGCCTCCCTACCCCTGTCTCCAAATCCTGAGGTTGTGTATTTATTAGTATTATTAGTGTTCTATTTTTACGAAACTGATGATGGTAGATTCCAGGCCCTGAGACAAGGAACAAGGGTATGTCCCCCCAGGCAAGGGGATGATCCAGCTGCCCTTTGCTATGCTTTGTGCACAGTGCCAGCCCCCACCCCCACCACACATCCACAGGTGCCTCTTTCCTGAACCCCTGGGAACAGGATCAGGTAGATGGGGAGTGGAGTTCTCTGTGTCTCCCTGCCCACCCACCTCCATGGCCCAGCCTCAGTCTCCCATCTCTGAACAATGGGGGAGGGGGACCGCAGCTGTGACTTTCAAACATGAGTATGCGGCAAGCTCATCTGGGGCTCTCCTGCTCTATGAAGGCCAGGGGCCCAGATACCACCCTCTCCTGTTGGGCCTTTGTACATGAGTTTGTGCAAACTCTGGGAGATAGTGAAGGACTGGGAAGCCCAGCATGCTGCAATCCATGGGGTCACGAAGAGTCTGACACGACTGAGCGACTGAACGACCACCACCACCACTCGGAAACGCTGGGCTCTGCCCCCTCATCCAGATATGCCTTGGGTCGAGGGAGTAGGGGTGGGCACTTCCGAGTTGAAACAGTTGCATCTGGAGGCACACACCTGCCGTGTCTGACATTCCCCTGGGACCGGAAGGAGCAGAGCGATGTCTGTCTAGCATTGGACAAAGATGAGAAGATCCCTCCTACACAGAACAGACTTTCTGCCCGGGGACCCCCCTGGACGGGCTTGAGCCTGAACTGTCTGCTGCAAGAGCCCTTCCCCACCTCCCTGCCACCCATCCCCCATTCCTCCCGAAGTTCTCAGAGACTCTGGAAAACTCCCCTGGGAAAGGTTTGCTTGGGGGCGGGGCCTGGGCACCCGGCTTCAGAAGTTCCTTCTCTGCTCCTTGTCCAGCTCTCCCTGTCCAGCCGCCTGCAGCTGACGCTGTACCAGTACAAAACGTGTCCGTTCTGCAGCAAGGTCCGCGCCTTCCTCGACTTCCACGCCCTGCCCTACCAGGTGGTGGAGGTGAACCCTGTGCGCCGGGCCGAGATCAAGTTCTCCTCCTACAGGAAGGTGCCCATCGTTATGGCCCAGGAAGGAGAGAGTTTGGTGAGCCTTGGGGAGCTGCCCCCTGCCCCAGTGTCCTGGGTTGTCCTGGGACACCCCTGAGTCGGGCCCTGCTCTGCAGCCCTGGGAGGAACGTGGGCTCTTTGAATTTCCGCTGAGGATTATAAACCAGTGAGTCTAAGGGAGGCAGAGTGCCACAGAGCTTCAGTGGGTTCTGAAGTCTGGGTGGACTGGATTCAAGGAGGGGCTCTGCCACTCCCTGGCTGTGTGACTTAGGACCAGTCACTTAGCCTCTCTGACTTGGCTTCATTGATCAACAGAGAACCGTACCCTCCGGGGTGTAGGACTTGGCTCCTAGTCTGTAGCTTCTGAGTCTACCCAGCCCCTCAGAGCCCAGGAGGTCATGTGGGTGAGGGCAGGGCTCAGATGCTGGGTCCTTCCCACCTCCTCCTGTCCATTAGCCACACTTGGGTCTCCCTTACACAGGACAGGCTTCCCTGATAGTGGGGACTGTGACCTGGGGGGAGGTAGAACTCAGTGAGCATCAGTTTTCAGGGCAAACCCCCAGGGACAGGGACACAACACCCAGGATCCCCTGACCAGTTCCTGCAGAATGTCTGGGTGTCAGGATTGTAGAAGAGCCCCTGGTGATCCGGCCAGTGGCCAGTCAGCCAGTCTCCACCGCCCCTCCCAGCCCTGATCTAAACCATTCTCTTCTCCAGCAACAACTGAACGACTCTTCTGTCATCATCAGTGCTCTCAAGACCTATCTGGTGTCAGGGTAAGGAGCCCCTGCGGCCAAGGCTGGCACTGTGTCTCATGGCCTCTCCTGTCTCAGGGAGGCCTCCCCTGGGCTCCTCCATGGGAGTGGGGGTGGGGCTGCAGCTTAGATTTCCAGAATGGGTTGTGGGTGTCACTCTGAGATCCCCCCTTCCTCTCCTACGCACATCTCCCTCTGTCCGGGAGGTGCTTCCGGAGTCTGCCCCAAATCCCTCTTGCTGCAGGATCTCCTGTGTCACCCACAAGAGAGTGGGAAGCTTCTGCAGGTTGACTCAGGTCAGGGAGGTATTATTCATCCAGAGGAGGTGAGGGCTTAGGCTCCGTGAGGAAAAGGGAGTCGGGGTAAAACTCTAGATGTCTCCCAAAGGCAACCCCTGGCGGACATCATCACCTACTATCCACCCATGAAGGCGGTGAACGACCAGGGCAAGGAGGTGACTGAATTCTGCAACAAGTACTGGCTCATGCTGGATGAGAAGGAAGCCCAGCGGATGTATGGGGGGAAGGAGGCCAGGACGTGAGTGGGGCCGGGGCTGGCCCTGGGGATGTGGGGAGGGGGTGGTCTCCCCTCCGAGGGGACCAGGCTGAGCAAGATGCTGTAATCTGTGAGGGCTGGGGCTGGGCCACAGGTAGGACTAAGTCCCCTTGTGCCTCCCCCCATCCTGGGCGCTCGTACAGGAAGCCCACCAAGCCTGCCCTCTGCCCCCCTTGCCTGCAGGGAGGAGAGGAGATGCTGGCTCAGGAAGCCCACCTGGCCTGCCCTCTGTCCCCCTCGCCTGCAGGGAGGAGATGAAGTGGCGGCAGTGGGTGGATGACTGGTTGGTACACCTCATCTCCCCCAACGTGTACCGCACGCCGGCCGAGGCCTTGGCCTCCTTTGACTACATTGTCAAGGAGGGCAATTTTGGGACCGTGGAGGGCGCCATGGCCAAGTACATGGGCGCAGCTGCCATGTACTTCATCAGCAAGCGGCTCAAGCGCAGGTGATGGTGCATGCGTGAGTGTGTGGGTGGGTACGCGTGCATGCACCTGGGGGCTTCCCATCCCCCAGCATTAGCCCATCTGAGACTCAAACCCCAAAACTCCTGATTGCCTCCCCCACCCCAGGAGAAGCAGGGCTGGCCTTGGAGTCCAGTTCTGGGTCCCTGTCTTGTACCTTCCTCGGTCCCCCTCACTGGCCCCGAGAGCTGCGCTGGTCCCCAGGCCTTCCCGCGCTCCCCACCCATGCCAGAGTTTGGAATCCCCCTGATGGACTTCTTCTCCATCCCTGCCCAGGCACCACCTCCGGGATGACGTGCGGGAGGATCTCTACGAGGCTGCCAACAAGTGGGTGGCAGCTGTGGGCAAAGACCGGCCCTTCATGGGGGGCCAGAAGCCGAACCTGGCAGATCTGGTGAGTGTGGTGGTGGCAGGGGGTGCACATATTAGAGGGTCTCTCCCTGGGGGCCCAGGCTGGGAAAACCCAGGTGTGGGCAATACCTGCATCTCACAGCTCCTCCATCCCAGGGGCACCTGGCTCTACTGATTGTCAACGGCCTAAGGAAAACGAGTGCTCCAGGCTTCTACCTAGCAAAAAGTACTGCGACAGGGTCTTGTTAGCCTGACCTTAGTGCCAATCCTTGAAGTAGTTCTGCCAGGGTAGAATATGTGGCTTGCAAGGTTCAGGTCTTGGAGTAGGTGATGGGGTCCCCTCTTCTAAAATCTCAGGAACTGAGGGTGGGGGAAGGGCATTTTCTCAAAGGAAACTCTGAATCGGGGGAGGGGGGTTGGTTTGTTGCCCAGAAAAGGGGATGTAGGTGCAGGACAGGCAAAACCTGCAACCAGCCCACACACTTCATTCAAAGCCCCACATGCAAAGCTGGCCCATTAGCGGGTGTCTCGCTAATCCTGCTGACTACGCCAATTGTATCGCTGATCCTGTTTGTGATGCCAATTGTCTTGCTGTTCACACTGCACTGTTTGCTGAGCCCAGGGGAGACAAGGCACGAGCTGAGAGGCTGGAAGAAAGCTCAGAGAGCCGTAGGAACTACAGACGCGTTTATTCTCTCCTGGCTGGCACAGCAGCCGTAGCCGCAGACATAACATAAGCTCACATAACACAACACAACCTCTGGGGCGTTCCAGGTGGAGCTTATATATGCTTACAGAACAAAAGTAGCCCGTGGCCCAGCGAGTACCTCGTGAGGCTCACGCGCAGTGCTGTAAGTGATCTCGGCCATTACATATTGATTATTCACAAAACATGGGGCAAAGGCGAGAGAGTGCGGGGCAAGAGAGCCTGACCACCCATCTTGGCTAATTTGCTGTTTCCCTAGAGTAAGTCATGGGGCTCTCAGAGAGGGGAGGTGATGGGCCGGTGTTGACACCCCTCTGTACCCACCCCCAGGCAGTCTACGGCGTGCTGCGTGTGATGGAGGGTCTGGAGGCCTTCGACGACCTCATGCGTCACACTCACATCCAGCCCTGGTACCTGCGGGTGGAGAAGGCCATCGCCGAGGCCCCCCAGTGAGCTGAGCCTCGTGATCCCTGCCGGGGGGCGGGGGCAGAAACAGCAGAAGATGCCAGCTGTGAAGGACCAGGGCCGCTGGGGCAGCACTTGGCGACGCTGAGGCACTGTGCAGTGGGGGACAGGATCATTTGGCCTCTTGCGCACCCCGCCCTGCCAGCCCCCTTGCTTCTAACACTGGACGTCTGCTGCGGCCCTGGGGGACAAAGCCCAGACTTGGTTTCCATCCATGGGGCATGGAAGGCTACCTCCCTCCACACCAACCCCAGGGGCTGACCCTCCCCGACTCCCTCCTGGGCCTCCCTACTCTCAGCCTTCTCTGGGGCTCTCGAGGCTGCCCTGTCTGTGCTGCGTGGCGGGAGTCAGGTTGGGCTCCTGCCCTGAGCAAGGGAAGCGGGGACCCTTTGGTTTTGGGAGACCCCCGTCCTTGGCTCCCTCTGGGTCCTGCAGTTCCCAGGTACCCCACCCCCACACTGGGACTGTATATCATATTTGCAATAAAGAAAAGGTTTGCGGCTCCCCACATGGTGGCACTGTAGTGGAGGTCAGTGCAGGTTAGGGAAGGCCGCCCTGGCCGTTAATACTGTTTGTCCAGGGCTTAGCAAGGGTCAGGCCTGGGTGAAAGGCTCAGTGGGCTTTGTGTCCTGGAATCCCTGGGTTCGTGGCCACGGAATGCTCAGCAGGGAGGTGCAGAGATGGCCTGGGGCATGGGTCCGGTTTTGCTCCCCACTGACTGTGGGACTCTGGGCAGGGCAGCAGCACCCCTCTCTGAGCCCGAGCCTCCCCCTCTGTCAAGGGGGCTCAAGGATGGCCCCCACCTCCAGGGACAGTTGTAACGGCTCAACCGCAAGATGCAGGTCAGTGTGTGGAAGGATGCCCGGCTTAGCGGGGGCTGGAGTTGTTCCAGTCCTGCTCTACAGACCAGGAGACCAGGGATCAGAGGACACGGGGCCCTCCTGGCCACCCAGGGCTTCAGTCCCAGGCCTGGGACTTCACGGGATGGACGGTAGGACAGGAGTCTATAGAGAGAAGCAGCTCTGGGAATAAGGAGGGGCTGTGGGGTCCCTGCTCTCCTGGTTTCAGCAGATGATGGGCATGCTGGTCCGCCGAGGTTGCCCTCCAGAGGCTGGACAGACAGCCAGTGAGCTGATCACTATGTGCTGTGCCCTCCCTGTCGGGGAGTGACGGGCCAACTCCCTCAGATCCCCCCAGGAGAGTTGAACCTTTTTCTTTAATTTTTTTTAAAACATAGAAATAATTCATGGTCTTTGTATTAGCACATGTTCAAATAAGGTTGGTGATGGACAGGGAGGCCTGGCATGCTGCAGTCCATGGGGTCGCAAAGAGTCAGACAAGACTGAGTGACTGAACTGAACAGATAAGGCAGCACGGACCTTAAGCCCTCCGGAGGCAGACAGTGCCATGTGGGGAGGCAGCGGCCTCAGCTTCTGCAGGGCTGTCCGCCACCTGCTTGGTTTGGTTCCCGTTATGAGCATCTGCCTTCGTCACCCTGTCACATGGGCTGGGTCTTCGCGTCTGCTCCTGTGGGAGGAAGGAGGGAAGCTGAGGCCTGACGTCACACCGCACGTCTGAGGGATGAGGAGCCGTGGAAGCCACCTCTGAGGGGCCAACAGGTGTTCGGGTCTCCAGTCACTGCTGGCCGGGATGCTGCTCCCCCTTCACCGATAGGCTTTTAAGTCCCCAAGGGGCCGGTGATGGCTGTAGAGCCTCCCGCAGCAGGGCAGGAACTAGGCCAGTAGCTCCATGATGCGCTGGGGGAGGCCTTCCTATATCCCTTCCCCTCCCTGCTTTCCTTCTCTTCACAGACGGCCTTTTCCATGTCGCCCGCCCGGAGTTACTTGGTATTTTTCCAGCTGTTCTAGGAGGCTGGCTGGCCTTTCTCTGTCTCAATCCCAGAATCCCCAAAGGGAGCATTGGATGTGACCCGCTCGGGATAAGGCGGCCACCTTCAGTCCATGATACTGTGGCCTGGGGAGGGTCTCACGTCTCACAACCCCACCCTGTGCCCCTTACCTTTTCTGCTCCTGCTGAATCCGGTGATTGGGTCTCCCAGCCTTGGCTTCCTCGGGAGGCCTGGCCTAGTTAAGGAGACCCCGTGGTGCAGGCCAGACCCCAGCTGCTCATCGCCACACCTCTCCTCGTGTTCGCAGAGATGTTTTCTTCTGACTTTGCGATTCTCAGAGGAAGATCCGGTTAACGACAGAGCAGCCATCCTGGGGAAAGGGGCCTGACTCCTCACTGCGGCTTCATCCCTGAGGTTGCTGCAGGCGGAGAGGAGCCTGTCCATACCTCCTAACCTCACCCACCTCCTCTAAATGGTCACCTTGATGAAAAGTCCAAGTTCCTTGGACTTTTAGAACCACTAATTAGAAGTTCCCTGTGACAGGGACTTCCCTGTGACAGGGCCTGGATAATGGCCAGTCAACGCAAGGCCACCAATGCAAGGGGCCCCGAGTCCTGCTTCTGTCAGAGTATTCTCCCCAGAGGCGACAACCTTGCCTCAGTCGCCTTTTCCCATAATCGCCAGAGGGCGGTAAGAGGACGCAAAGCCCAGAGGAGCAGGTCGTAAGGCCTGGTGCTGCCACCTTGCGGCCAATCCTGGGATCGCATCTTTGGGCCATCTTCCTTCTCCAAGGACTCTTACTTGCCCATCTGGAAAATGGGCTTCCTGGGGAGCTCAAATGGTAAAGAATCTGCCTGCAATGCAGGAGACCTGGGTTTGACCCCTGGGTCAGGAAGATTCCCTGAAGAAGGGCGTGGCAACACACTCCAGTATTCTTGCTGGGAGAATTCCATGGACAGAGGAGCCTGATGGGCTGCAGTCCATGGGGTCACAAAGGGTCGGACAGGACTGAACGACTAACGCAACAAAAGTGGGGTTAACATGCAAGGGTCTGAAGATGAGTGGGTAGGGAGAGTCACGCGTCTCAGGGGAAAGAACTGCAAGCCAGGAACCCTTGCCCCATTTTGCTCAAGCTCAGGTAATGGTGAGTGCCCTGTGGCGGTGGTGGCAGCAGCGGGTTTGAGGTGGGAACTCTGTACTCTGTGACCTTGGGCAAGCCCTTGGAGGTCAATTACCCTTCATGAGGTTGTAATCGGGGATGGGAAGGTTGCACAAAGTTGATGTGCACTGTTGATGGGTGAGGGGTGTTTTTCTGCAGCCAGTGAGGTACTGTTTCTTCTCAGAACACACTCCAGCTCTGTTTCCATCTGGGCTCCTGCAGTTCACAGCTGAGAGCTACTGTTTCCAGACAAGAGCTCCAGGAAGTAAGAAGGGGAGAGTCCTGAGACTCTGCAGATCAGGAAGGCTCCCAGGGGAGAGTGAGCCACAGCAGAGGCTTTAAGGATTAGGATTCTGGGTTGCTTTTTTTGTTAGATGGTTAAATTTTAAAATTTCATTTTTATTATACAAATAATTGTGTATTGTGCATAAACAGATCTTGCAGAGAAGCAAAAAGATGATACCAATTATTTATAGACCCATCACTGAGATTTAAAATTTTTAAAAACAATTTAAAAATTCAGGGTGCTTCCTTGGTGGTCCAGTGGCTAAGACTCCTCACTCCCAATTAAGGAGGCCCAAGGTCAGTCCCTGGTCAGGGAGCTAGAGCCCACATGCTGCAACTAAGAGTTCAAAGATCCTGCATGCCACAGTGAGGATCCTGTGTGCTGTAACTAAGACACAGCAAAGCCAAATAAATACATATTTAAAAAACAAATACAATAAGAAGAACTTAAAAACATGTTTTTTGGAGAATAGCCTTCTAGTATCTTTTTGTAGGCAGCATTTAGTGTGTGTGTGTATATATATATATATAGACATAAAATATCTTACATTTTTACATATATTTATATTTTACATATAAGTATTTATATGTATCCAACATATAAATGTTGGAGAAGATTCTTGAGAATCCCTTTGACTGCAAGGAGATCAAACCAGTCAATCCTAAAGGAAATCAAGCCTGAATATTCATTGGAAGGACTGATGCTGATGCTGAAACTCCACTACTTCGACCACATGATGTGAAGGGTCAACTCATTAGAAAAAACCCCGATTCTGGGAAAGATTGAAGTCAGGAAGAGAAGGGGATGACAGAGGATGAGGTGGTTGGATGGCATCATTGACTCAATGGACCTGAGTTTGCATAAGCTCCGGGAGATGGTGAAGGACAGGAAAGCCTGGCGTGTTGCAGTCAATAGGGTCTCAGAGTTGGACATGACTGAGCAACTGAGCAACAACAACAAATGTATCCCACAGTTGGTGGAGGTTTAGTTGCTCAGTCTTGTCTGACTCTTGTGACCCCATAGACTATAGCCCGCCAGGCTCCTCTGTCCATGGGATTCTCCAGGCAAGAATACTGGAGTGGGCTGCCATGTCCTTCTCCAGGGGATCTTCCCAACCCAGGAATCAAACCTGGGTCTCCTGCCTTGCAGGGTTTCTTTACTGACTGAGCTACAAGGGAAAACCCTCCAAGAGTTAAATAGGGCCTATTTTGTGGCAAGCACTGTTTTAAGCACTTTACACAGCCTTTTAATATCCCTCTGAGGTAAGTACAAGTATTCCCATTTTACAGATGAAGAAACTGAGGCATCCGATTAAGTGAATTGCTTGGTGTCACACAGTAAAGAGCACAGGAAGGATTTGCATCTAGATTTTCAGGACCCAGAAACAGTGACCTTAATCAGAATATTATGATATTCCTCTCTCTAGAAATATTTTTTTAAATAAAAATTCAGATCACAATGTATTCCAGATCAGCAAGCATTCTCCCTCACTGTTTCTAATGATTGCTCCGCTGTATGCCACGGCTGCCGAATTTATTTAACCAGTTGGATGGGAAGGATTTGGACGGGCAGAAGTGTCTAACAGAGAACAGGGCTGATAGTGGTGGGGGGATGGGGTAGTGGGCTAAATAACGACCCCCAAATATATCCAGGACCTAATCCCTGGAAGCTGGGAACATTACCTTATGTGGCAAAAAGACTCTGTTGATGTGATTAAATTAATGATTTTGAGATGGAGAGATTTTCCTGGATTATCCAGCTGGGCCCTAAATGTAATCACAGTCTGCTTATCAGATGGAGGCAGAGGGAGCTTTGACTGAAGAGATCTGAGAACAGAAGTGAGAGGCTGGAATGATGCCAGGAGGAGGTCACAAGTCAAGGAGAGCAGCCGGTCTCCAGAGGCCGGAAGAGGCAAGAGATGAATTCTCCCTGAGAGCCTCCGGAAGGAAGCACCCTGTGGGACACCTAGATTTCAGTCCATTGAGATAGATTTTGGACTTCCGGCCTCTAGGTCTATTGGGAATAAATACGTGCCGTTTTAAGATGCCGCGTTGATGGCGATTTGTAACAGCAGTCTTTGTTGTTGCTCAGTCGCTGTGTCCAACACTCTGCACCCCACAGCCTGCAGCACACCAAGCTCCTCTGTCCTTTAGAATCTTCCAGAGTTTGCTTAAACTCATGTCCATTGAGTTGGTGATGCCATCTAACCATCTCATCCTCTGCCTCCCCCTTCTCCTTTTGCCTTCAATCTTTCCCAGCATCAGGGTCTTTTCCAGTGAGTCGGCTCTTTGCATCAGGTGGCCCAAATACTGGAACGTCAGCATCAGTCCTTCCAGTGAATATTCAGAGTTGATTCCCTCTAGCATTGAGTGGTTTGATCTCCTTGCAGTCCAGGGGACTCTCAAGAGTCTTCTCCAGCACCACAATTGGAAAGCATTAATTTTTTGACACTCAGCCTTCTTTAAGGTCTAACTCTCACATCTGTACATGACTACTGGAAAAACCATAGTATCGACTATATGGACCTTTGTCAGCAAAATGATATCTCTGCTTTTGAATATGCTGTCTAGATTTGTCATAGCTTTTCTTCCAAGGAGGAAGTGTCTTATTAATTTCCTGGCTGCACTCACTGTTTGCAGTGATTTTCGAACTTAGGAAAATAAAATCTGTCATTAGGACACTAATACAAACAGTACAGTCAGGCAAGACTAAATCTTACTACAGTATAGTCAGGGAAGAGAACCAGTTACAGGGAGCCAAGTGCCAGAGGCAAGTCCTGGCTCTGTGTCAGTGTATTCTCAATAAGTTGTATTCCCAGCAATCAATAAATGGACACACGTAAAAAAAAAAAATGCAGGGCAGGGGTTGGGCTCTTTGATGCAGTCAGGGGCCCCCAGCAAACTGGCGGGTGTGGGTGGAGCCAGCTCAGGGCCTTCACAGCTGCTGTGGAGAGATAGTCGTTCCTCCTGGGCCACAGGGACCATGCGGAGTGGTGATGGGAAAAGGCCCAGAGAGCCCATTCCTTTGTACTCCCCATGCCCCCTCTCCGGCGCCAACCTCGGTGTTATGGAAACTGAGATTTGGAGAGGCCTGGGGGCCTGGGGCAGCCCTCTGGCCCACCTCTGGCCTCAGTCTCCTCACTCCTGGTTCCTCCCTGCCCTCCCACTGGCCTTCTTCCCACCCAGCACTGGCAGCCTCTCCAGTCCCTCTGATGGGGCCTCGCTGGTCCGCTCCTGCTTCCTTGCTGGCCCTGGGCGGCAGAGACCAAGGTCCATGCTTGGGCAGTGGGGCCCGGCGTGCAGGCTGCTGCTCCTCTCACCCTTCCCCTACATTCCAGTCCGCTGGGACTGCTGAGAGGGGGCCTGGGGGCAGCCTGGCTGCGAACCAAGGTGAGAACCGGGCTTGGGGCTTCCGAGTCAGCAAAGCTGTTTTGAATCTTGGTTCAACCTATGCCCTTTAAAAAGAAAAAGAATATATGTATGTTTTAGCTGAGTTGTGGTTTGCAGGATCTTTGTTTCCCGACCAGGGATTGAACCCTGGACCCTCCACATATGAGAATGCAGAGCCCTAACCCCTGGACCACCAGGGAATTCCTAACATTTGCCCTTTGGATGAATCTGGTGTTCCTCCTGGCCCTGAGCTGTAAGGCAAATACCGTGCCCATCTTCCTCATGAGGAAACTGAGGCTCAGAGAGGCATGAGACTTGCCTAAGATCACACTGCCAGGTGCCAGGATTCAAGCACAGCCCTGCCTCACTTTCCCCCAGCTCTCTGGGGCCTCCTGGCCGGGAGAGTGGCCAGGGACCAGGTGTCACCTACCTGAGGTCAGGCAAGGAGCCCCTGCCCCTCAGTGAAAGTTCCCTGCAGGTGAGTCGTGGTGTGGGTCCAAGGCTGCCAGGCCTGGTGTCGGGGCAGGGACCAGCCATATCTTCACCCCCAAGCACACAGCCAGAGTGGGTCACTCTCATCTGCTTCAAGGTCTTGTCACCTGTTCCCAGGGAGGCCCTGGGCAAGCCCCTGCCCCTTCTGGGGTCTTAGTTTCCACGTCTGTAAAATGGGGACATGGCAGCAGCCCTTGTCCCGTGTGCACAGAGCTGCAGCTCAGCGATGGCACTCCCGGGACTGAGATGAAAATGTCTCGCTCCAGGAAGGAAGCGCACAGAATATGGGCCAGGTCTCCCCACCCTCCCACACCACCCAACAAAGCCAGAGATCCCAGGCCTCCTCAGTGGGGGCGGGGGGTGGGGGCGGGGGAGGCAGGGGAGGAGTGGAATGAAAGAGCATTTAGGGGAAATTACTCTGTGTTTGGAATCCAGGATGGGGCCAGGGCACTGCAAGTGTTTAAGGACCAGCCATTTCCATTTCCTGTCTCGTTTCAACTTCCCAACAGCCCTCCCAAGGCGCGTCTGGAGGTCGGAGGTCTGGAGTGTGTCTCACTGGGCTAAAGTCAAGGTCGTCCTCAAGGCAGCGATCCTTCTGGAGGTTTTCTGGGAGACTCGACCTTGCCTTTTCCAGTTTCTAGAGGCCACAAGAATCTTTAACTCAGGGCTCCTTCCTCCATCTTCAAAGCAAGCGGCCCGGGCTGAGTCCTTTGTCCAGTCTCCCTGGCTCTCTCCCTGCCTTCCTCTCCCACAAGGAAGCATCTTGTTATCTTGGGTCCACCTGGATAATCCAGGCTACTCTCTCTCCCTGTTTGAAGGTCAGCTGATTGGCAAACTTAATTCCATCTGTTACCTTAATTAGCCTTTGCTTGCCTTGCCACCTAATGCACTGGTTCTGGGGATTAGGACGCGCATGTCTTTGGGAGGGGATGTAATTCTGCCTCCCACATGACAGGACGTGTGCATGGATTTTATCCAATGACGAACTACTCGTTAAGCCTGTAGTGGGTGCCGGGCACGTACTGGGAACAGCATATGAGAAAGTCGATCCTCTAGTTGGTGGTGAGAAGTATGAGGGAGAGAAACAAACGGGGTGGTGAATGAACTGGGCTGTGGAGGGAACAGGGCTGCTCCTGTAAGATGGCCAGGGAAAGCCTCCGTAAGAAGGTGACATGTGATTAAAGACTGGATGGAGGAGACTCCCCTGGTCCAGGGGCTGAGGCTGTGCTCTCAAAGCAAGGGCACTAGGTTCGATTCCAGGTCAGGGAACTAGCTCTCGCATGCTGCAACTAAAAGATCCTGCATGCTGCAACTAAGACCCGGGGCAGCCAACTAAATAATTAATAAGATTGGAAGGAGGGGGGAAGGAACAAAGGCGGTAACCACAGAAAGGTTGGCTTGGTGACCAATATTGTCACCCACCTCCCAAATCGAACTTCTGTGCTGGAGGAGCCGCTCTCCCAGTGAGTGGGACCGAGCACCTGGGAACGTGGGACCCGGCCACCGTCCCAAGAAGCCTGGATGGGGCGGCTGGGGGGACCCAATGCTTGGGAAACGGTTTATGCCCGTTGCCCTGGTAACAAGGTGACGCACATGGCGTGTTACTTTCCTAGCTGTAACAAACCACCCTGAACTTGGATGGCGGAAAACAATGGAATGGAATTCTCTCAGTGCAGGAGGCCAGAAGCCAGAAACCCCGGTGCCGGCGGTTTGGCTCCTTCTGGAGGGTCTGAGGCAGAAAGCGTGGCTGCCTCTCCCCTTGCCTCAGACACCCTTGGTGTCTTGACGTGTGGATTCATCATGCTCTTCATTCACACGGTGCTCCTCCGTGTCCAGATTTCCCTCTTCTTGTCTTTGGACTTAGGGCCCACCCTCACCCAGGACGACCCCATCTTGACTTGAACACTTCTGCAAAAACCCTGTCTCCAAATTAAGCGACATCTGAAGTTCCCAAAGGACATAAATTTGGGGGGTGTGGAGTGGCCCCTGTTGGGCCCAGCACAAGTGGCATATGCATTTCACACACGAGGCACACTCTTGTGCCCCCTTACGGCCTCTGAAAGCCAGAGCCCCCTGGCACGTTCCCTAAGCTGCTTCATAGTGCACCGCTCCACCCCACCCCTACAGTGGCACCCAGGGCTTGTTGGGGGACTGGGGTGTGGACTTATTTAATGAACACTTCTTTGCACTGGGAACGGTCTTAGGTGCTGGAGGTACGGCTGCAAACATTCCGTTTCCACAAAGCAAAAGAGTGTTGGGGGGCCCCCCAGAGGGATGGGGAGGAACCAACTCTGCGGCTGGAGAGGGGCAGCCAGCAAGTTTGAGAGAGGGAGTCAGGAGGGGCTTCCGGCAGCACTGAGAGATCAGCTCTGCCCTGGATAGGCTGAATCAGGTGAGGGCCGAGGAAGGACCTCCGGATGCAGCAACTCCCGGGGCACTGGCGACCTGTTGGAGCACCCCAAAGCCAACAAACATCCATTCTAAAGAGGGGGTGCCTTGAGAAGCCTGAAACGGGGAGCTGCTCTGAGTAAGGGGGAGGGGGAAGTTTTCTCATGTCCTCTGATGAGACAAATGGATTTGCACTCTAACACGTAGGCTTCCCTGGTGGCTCAGTGGTAAAGAATCCGCCTGCCAGGGCAGGAGATGGGGGTTTGATCCCTGGTCCAGGAAGATCCCCTGAAGGAAATGCCAACCCATTCCAGTATTCCTGCCTGGAGAATCCCATGGACAAAGGAGCCTGGAGGGCTACAGCCCATGGGGTCAGAGTCGGACACGACCGAAGGGACTTGAGTGACACAACATTCTAACGTGGCGACAGCCCCGTGCCACCCAAGCCCAGGTCAGCAAAACCATGACTCTGTCATCAGCTCTTAAACAACTTTATTAGAAGGCTGTTTTAAATGACAACTCCCAATTCTTTCTTAATTTGCTTTGTCACCAATTCCAGTTACAACTCTATTTATATATAACAGTAATTTTTGCATTGATCTTTGCATCCTATTTGAATTGTCCTCATCGGGCCATTCTGGTGAATGGAAGTGTGGCCGTGCACCTGCACGGAGACCAGCATTATTGAGCAGGGGGAGCGGGTTGAGGGGGTGGTGGCCAGGACAGAGGGAGCCCGCTTCACAGGGGATGGCGGGGGGAGCTGGTGGCCTCCTCCGGCCTTCACCCCCAAACTCAGTGATACGTACCTCACTGCCCTATCCTTCAAAAAGGGGGGGAAATAAAGAAATCCCTCCCCAGTCCAAGAAATGATTTGGACTTCCATCTTCAACGGAGTGGGAGTTTCCCTCCCTCTTCCCACCCCCTGATCAAACCCTCAGCTCCTAAGGCTTCCTGGGTGCTGGCCCCCTCGCCCCCCAACCTGCCAAGGGCCCGTCTCTCTGTGGTCAGGGCCTTTCTGCCTTCTTTGCCTTTCTTCTGTCACCAGTTCAGAGAGGAATTTCTTTGGACAGGCACGAGGGTCACGCCCACAGCCCCCTGGTTCCGCCCCCCACCCCACTTCACGGGGGCCGGGAAGGTACAATCCACCAGGAACATAAATATGAATAAAAAATGAACTTGAAAATGACAGGCTATTAATTAAACAAATCTATAAAAATAGTTAGGACGTAACTCTGTTCAAATAAATACAAAATAAATAGGCTCCAAGCAGTGTGACACATTGCGTCAGCGGAATGTGAAGTGGTCCCACTTGGCCCCCGTGGGGAGCAGACGCGAGTCCCCAGGGGCGTCAGAAACAGACTTAAATGCGGTCAGCCAAGCCGTCGGCTCTCTGTCTTCCTTCTGGAAGACCAGAACCTGCACGTTTGTTCAGCTTCTCTTTCTGAACAAAACCCTTCTTCCAATGATACGTAAGTATTAAGGCCTTGAACACCTTTTCCTTCTCTTGCCAGGGCCTGCAGATGCAGGGCAGACATGGCCCGTCCTGCTTTGACACGATCCCCACTGCCCTCATGCCAGTGGGGCAGAGGGACTTGGTTCTGAGCTGGTGCCAGTGCTGACAGAGTCCGGGCCCAGCTCAGAGCCTCATGAGCCCCCCTCAGCGGCGGGGAGCAGAGGCCCTCTGGGTTCCAGGACCTGTGAAGCCATGCGCCAGGCAGCCTGGCCCCCGTCATGCACACATGCATCCAGGTGCCTGCCTGCTGGGCAGCTTGGAAGCCCTCTTCCCTGCACCAGCCAGCCAGCGGCAGGGCGGCCAGTTGGGAATCTGGGCTCAGGTTTCAGGTACAACTACCCTTCCCCACTGACTGAGGAGAGAGGGGCAGCGTGGGGAGAGGGCCGGGGGCCCTCCTCCTACCATTGAAAACAGCAGCGAGGAAGGAAGCGAGGTGGGCCCCCCGGGGAAGACGCTCAGCAGGCCAGAAGACAGCCCAGGCCAATGGTCCAGCTGCGAGGATGCGACGGGAGGATGAAACCGGCCTCCCAGCCCTGCTCTTCCGCAGGTGCCCCTGGGCAGCGTTCAGCCCCCAAGCGCTTGGGCCCATGTCCTGCTGAGCCCTGGGCCCTGAGGAACACTCACAGGTCCTCCCTGGAATGGACACGTGGGTTGGCCGGGGTCAGCAGGGCGCACCTGGTGGCCTGCCAGCTCTGTCCCCCCCATTTGCGGGCGCACCCCAGGGTTTTCACAGCTTGGCTTCAGTCAGCGTAGTGTTGGTACATTCACAGAATGAGATGGCTACACATCCCAGGGCTGGGAGCCCGGGATCAGCGAGTCTGCGCGGGCGGCTGGCCCCCGCCTGTCACCGCGACTGCACGCCCAGGGTGATCTTCAGGTTCTCATACACCACGTAGCTGATGCTCACGGCCGGGATCACCTTCATGAAGTTGGGGGCCAGCCCCCGGTACAGGCCGAAGGCCCCCTCGGTCCGCAGAATCTGTTTGAAGAGGCTGCTCATGGTCACCTCGGGGGCGCCCTCCATGGAGGCTGCAGTGAGAGACGCCACCCGTCAGGGGCCTTTCGCCGGCTCCTCCCTATATCCCAACCTGCCCCCAGGGGAGATGGGGCCCTGGGGACCGACTAGCCTTACCTTGGGCCTGCATCCGGGTCCTGACCAGCGCCAGTGGGTAGCTGGCCAGCTGGCCACAGGTGCTGGACATGGTGCCACAGGCCAGGAGCACAAACACACCAGGGTCTGCACTGTTTACTGCATAGCGCTGCAGCCAGGCATTCTTGAGTGTCTGCAAGGGTACAGAGGGGCGGGATGAGCCGAAGCGCCTGCAGGCCCCAGGAGGGAAAAGCCTGAGAGGCAGTGAGAGACGAGGGGGTTGGGGGCAGATATCGGATCCACATAGGAGGCGCTGCCCGGTCACACGGATGGGATCCGCAAGGCCACAGTAACCCAACTCGCTTGGCCTGGGCTGGCCCTGGGGGCTGGCTGCGCTCCTGAACGGCCTGCCCTTTGTTTCTGCTGTCACTGGGGATTCCCAGATAGGATGGGGCGGCGGTGGGGGGCTGGGGGGGGCAGGAAGCAGGGACAGCAACCCCTTCTTCTCCTCAGAGGGCTGGACCCCTGTGCTCTGGAGCCTGCAGGGGCCCAGGGAGCCCCCAGGGCACCGCGCTCTCCAGATCTGTCGGCCAAGCCCCTAGGGTACAGAACCTGGGGGCTGCCATGGGCAGGCAGTGTGACAGGAGACCCCTTGCAAGGGACAAAGGAATTTGGAAGGAGAGAGTGGGGGGAGGTGGCTGGGGGGGACGACACATGGCCAGGAGGGCGTTTCTGAATCTCTCCTGCCGCTCAAGGGGCCTGAGTCCTCCAGGGGGCCTCACCTCGTAGACGGCCAGGTCTATGCCAGCGTAGGGGATGATGCCCAGCATGTTGGGGACATAGCCTTTGTAGAAGGCGGCCATGCCCTCTCGGGCCAGGATCTTCCTGGCACAGTCCAGCATGCCCGAGTACTGGCCTGTCTTGCGCAGGGCCATCCGGGTCTTCAGGACCTGCAGAGCCCAGGGCGGGTGATGGAAGCGTGAGCACGGCCCAGTCCGCCCGCCCACCCCAACACGGGCTGCCCGCCCCGGCACTGACATGGCCCTCACCTCCATCGGGTAGATACTACTCTGGGCGATGGCCCCTGCCAAGGACCCTGCCACAAGCCTCTCGTGAATCCTCAGAGTCTCCTGGTCACTCCCAATGAGACGTTTGATCTGGAATAAGGAGCCAACAAACTCAAACCCCTCTGCTGGAGACCAGCACACCTGTTGCCGCCCCGCCCGTCCTCCCGGAGCCGATCAGGTTTAACCGAGACCTGGTGTCCCTGGGACTTTCGATGCTGCCCAGAGAAGGCAGGCGCTGGCCCCCAGTGGAACAGGCTAGTGGGGGCAGTGCAGGGGTCAGACCCAGGCCTCTCCATCCCCCGCCTGGCCTGGCTGTCCCTCAGGTTCAAGGCCTGGCTCCGGGTTCCAGGGGATCAGCAGGGCAGGGACCTTGTCCCAGGGGGCGCTCAGGATGCAGCTGCCGAGGGGCAACTGTCCCTGGAGAGCCGGGTCCTCACCTGCTCGTAGGCCATGAATTTGATGGCCGACTCGGGGGCGATTTTGAGGACGTTGATGCCGTTGCCCCGCCAGAGTGATCGGGCCCCTCCTTCTCGAATCATCTGGGTGAACCCACCCACGATGCACATGTTGTTGCTGCGGGAGGCGTGGACCTGGGGGGAAGGACAAGAGGTCGGGAGGAGCCACAGCGAGCCACCATCGTCTGACCAAGAACCAAGGTGGGAGGTTGGCAGGCACGGCCCTGCCCTCTTGTGCCTGAGACCGACTCAGCACCCTGAGAGTCAAACGTGGCTGTGAGTCCAACCAGACTTTTTGCCGTGCACCCAACGTTTATATGCCAACACCGTGCTAAACACCTCTTACACCTCCATGAGGACTACTTAAAAAAAAAATTGGACTTTTTATTACGGAAAAACTTTCAAGCATACATACAAGTACAGAGGAGCTTCCATGAACCCATAATAAGGTTCAACCATCATCAGACCAGCCAATCTATGTGCTCCCTACCCATGACCCCTCTCCTACTTCCATTAACTGAACGCATTCCCAGCCTTAGTCATTTCATCCAAGGACAGCCTTTCATCTCTACAGCATTCCTGGGGATTTGGGGAAGAAAAACAAACTCATATGGCAATTGGTTCGAGCCTCTTAGTTTCCAGAGGAATAGAAGTCCTGGGAGTGAAGGGAAGTGCTCATGGTCACTCAGATGGGAGGGTGGGACCCCGGATTGGGTCCCAGGCCCAGAGCTCCTCTGCCCAAACCACTCCATCTCCCTGATTTGGCACCTTCTTCTGTCCATAGGCCTTGAACCAAGGCAGGGAAAGGAGGGCAGGGAAAGGCTGACACCTTTTCTGAGCAGGGTTCCTGGCATTAAAAAATGCCAGAACACCAGTCAGGGAACAAGAGGGTGACTGGCCACTGTTCAGATGACACTGAAATCCAATGGTGTGTCCTCAGGCAGGTCGATTTCACAACCCTGCCCCTGACGTGCGTTCAGCTTATCTCTGCCCTGTGGACTTGGAATCGGGCACTCGGCCAGGGGACTAGCGTCTGGGCCAGGTGAGGATCAGCTTGCACAGCCCCTCAAGCAGTGGTCTACATAAGATGTACATAAGGCGACAGGTTCCTGCCACACCCCAGTTCTCACCGGGGTCAGCTGCCCACATTACAGCCCTGTAATGTGACTCCTGGCTTAAGAGCCTCAGATAAAATTAGATCAGCAATGCGCAAAAGGTCACCTGGGCCAGGATCTAATGTCACCCTGGTCTGAGCAGTAACTCCAATCTGACTTAAGAAAGGTATGGGCCCAGAGTAGGGCCCCAGACAAGGGCAGGGAAGCCACCGACCAAAGAACCCAAGGAGAAAACAGGCGGCTCAGGGCCTGTCTTCCTGCGTACATACCTGCATGAGCACCTTGAGTCTGTCCAGGGGGGCCGTGCAGGTTCTCGATACAGCCCCCGCCCCACCGCCGGCCACCAGGTGCCTCCACCACATCCCCGTCTGCCTCTCCTCCACCGTGAACTCATCGGGGACTGTCAGATTCTCACCCACATCAAAGATCTGTGAGGAACGCCAACACCGATAAATCAAGCAGGCTCCCAAGCTTCTGGCTGAACTACCAGCCGCCAGCTACGTCTACTGCCTTCCACTGTCTAAAATGCAACCACCACCATCTGCACACCCCCACCCCCCACCCCCACTCTGTGGAGGTGGCAAAGCTCTGAACCGTCTGCGGCCTTGAAGAGAGAGGCCGGGGTTAGGGTCTGAACGCAGAGCTGGAAAAATGCGGGTACAAAACCAGGAGGACAGCCCGTCTAGATGCCACTAGGGGCTCCTGCAAGAACAGCTTACAAAGGCATTTCAGCTGAGGATTGCCAGGCTGGCTGTGCTCAAAGGATCAAGTCAGGGGTAAAAATTCTTCTGAAACACGATGTGTAACTGGGGTAAAAATTCTTCTGAAACCCGAAGAGTAACCGGATCGCGCCGGCAGAGAGTTATGCAAGGCTTCTGCAAACACGAGAGGGCTGTGCTGCCTGAGAGGCGCCCTCTCCCCTGGGGCGGCTGGCAGAGCCAGCTCTGCCCCAAGCCCGGGGGGCACAGGCCCAGCCTGGGGGGCAGCCGGCTCCTACCCATGGGGTGTCCGCTTAATTTCACCCCACAAAGATGCCAGGCGTCCCCTGGGGGCACTGAGGGAGACGGAGGAGGAGGGGCGCCTGTGGCCTCCCCTCTTAGAGCTGGTGGCCTGGGATGGTGCTAGGACTGCAACCAGGGGGTACTCAGCAAGGAGCAGCAGAAAGGGATGCTTGTGCATGGAGGGGGCACGCGGACAGGGGGGTCAACGGGGCCACCACCACGAAGGGTGCTGTGTGCTTCTGATCAGAGGTGAAAGAGGCTGTATGTGTGTGGCAGTGGGGAGGTATTCTTTTGCCACAGAGGGAAATGACATAAAAACTGGGGTGGGGGAGGGGGGAGACACTTAACAGCTCGGCTATTTGATCTTTACCGGGCAGCTCCCACTGCCTCCCAGGAGGCTTTGCGAAAACCAGAGGGCTCAGCGAGAGGGGTGGACCCTGAAGACTGGGCAGCAATGGGGGTGACAGGAGGGTACCCTTTCTGGCAGAGGGAATCTGTGGGGAATGGGCGGGGCCGTTTAGGTTGGCTGGCACGTGGGAGACGGAGGGAGCACCTGGAGGGCTGGCAGAGGAGTGAACAGCCCTGCTGCGGAAGAGGCGGCAGGCCGGGAACCCCCAGCAGGATGGGGGCTGATGCTGGGCAGATGGGACCCACTGGACGGGGGAGGGGGGAGGGCGGCGCGGGGAGAAGAGACCACCTTCCGGCCAGGGGAGGCGGGACTCACCGTGGAGTGCTTCCAGTAGAGGATGATCTCAGGGATGTTCTCCACAGGGTGCAGGAGGTGATAGTCTCGCCACTCGTTCCAGTCGATGGTCATCGTGCCGTTTTTGTCCATGCTGTAAGACACGTGCCCAGTCACCCACGTGGACACAGGCCCCATCTATCAGCCACAACCCACCCCCACCGACCTCCAGGGGAGCCGAGGGCAGGCGTGTGGCCACCAGGAGACCACGGAAGGTGCCCCTGCCCCGGAGGAGAAGGGGCCAGGTGGCTCCACATCCCACTTGGCACAGACATGGGGATGTAATGGCCCACGAGCACCCCGATCTGATCAGGCACAGAAGTTAAGGAGGCAGGAAGAGGTCCCCAGGGTGACACGGATACTTACTAGGTGACAGGGCCCCAGAAGTGGCCCGTTCGTATTCTGACAGACAGACAAAAGGAGAATGCAGAGGAGAGAGGAAAAACAACACCAATAAGTGCTCTGAGCGGAGGTTAGTGAGGCAAGCACACGGCACAGCATGGCGTGAGGAGGTGCTCTGCATGTGAGGGGAGCGAGGGCCAGGGGCCGCCATCCCTACCTGCCTGCCAGCTGGCTTTGGGCCCTCCGGGACTTAAGGAGGGTGGGGAGGACAGGAAGCGACTGAGGGGCTGCTCTGGTGGGAGTTCCCAGCCCCGAGGATCACCATTTGCCTGGGGCTGACTCGGGGCAGTGCATCTGAGCGTGAAGTTAAGAGGAAGTTCCCCTCACTGGAGGGCAGCCCTGTGAGCCCTGCCCCTCCCTGCATGTCCAGGCAGAGAAGAGTGTTCCTTGCTCGCCTTTCACCTACTGAAATCTCCCCACTAGTCTTTTCTCTTCGAGAGTGGCTGGTGTTGGGCACCCTGCCCGGGGATTTGTGATTCTTCCACTGGGAGCTGACCTGGACCCTGGGGAGCGGCTAGTCTCTGGGAGGGGTTACTTATTCATCCCTTCCAACCACCAGGAGCCAAAGTTCATGGAAACAGGGTTAATACAATGAATGGCACTGTGGAGCAAGTCCAAGAATCTTTCTTTCGTCACACTTTTGTTAAAGCAAACCAAGGGACTGGTTACGCATGCACTCACCTCTTGAGGATTTTTTCTGCCTGCTGCTCAGATATCTTGACCCCCAGGTCCCGCAGGGACTGCATGATCTCCTGGGCGTCGATCCGCCCTGGAACAACAAAGGCCATGAACCTGGGGCCAGCCTGGTGCAGAGGCCCAGGACTGCCGGGCAGCTGCTGGCCCCGGGCCAATGCTCACCATCATTCTTTTTGTCCAAACTCTTGAACACCAGCCTCAGTTTCTTCTCGTGATCTTGGAGATAGTGGACGAACTCTTCGAAGTCTAGCTGCCCATCCAGGTCTTTGTCGCCAGCTTGTACGATTTTCTAGAAAAGAAAAGAAAAGAAAAAGAAAGGTTTCATCCCTGGGCTCAAACACCAGCTTCTCCCGCCTATGGCGCCCCGTCCTTGGGAAAACAACTGCTCATCCATGAGGTGGCCCGGTGACCAGAGACACTTCCCCTCCTCCACTCCCAGGGTCACCGCCTGGATGTCCGAGGGCCGGCCATGCTTCCCTCGCGATCGACAAGGGAAAAAATCAGTCCCCGAGAGAAGCCCTTCAGACAGAGGCCAACAGTGGTGGGCTTGAGCCTTTCTGGGTTCACCAGGTTAGCTGCCCAGCTCCCTGCAGCACTGTCCCTGGAGTCTGGCCTCAGCCCCACATGCCCTCTGCCCACATGCAGGGTGGCCCCGGAGCTCCAGATTTCAGCAGAAACTCTGCAGCTGGCGCTTTTATCCTTAAAAGTGGCACTGGCCCAAGAACAGTTGGGGGCGACCCGGGTAAAGGTACAGGGCAGAGCTGGCCCCTGCCAATGCCTGCTTGGTGGAGACGCCGTCAGAGAGAACTGTGGAGGCTGGGGAAGTGCTACCACCCACAGGAACTATTTTTGGGCCTGAGCTCGAAGGCGCTGACTGTCTCAGATCTCGGGGGAGCCAGATGCTATAACCAACCTCAGCTTCCTTATTAACCAGGCCCTGGAAAGCAGGGCAGCTTGACTCAGGAATAGTTCGGTAACCCAAGGGGCCTTTAAGAGACCCTTTCCTTGGCAGTGAGGGTCCAGAAGTCTGCACCTGCGCTTAGAGATGAGCTTGGTTCAAGCACTGCAGCCCGTTCTGGATGCTCAGCAACTGGAAGTTCTCCACAAAAGCACAAGCACGTGGCTTGTGCCCCAGGTCCTGCTAAATGCTTTACCTTGAGTAACCCGGTGAATCCTTGCAAATAGCTCTAAGAGGTGGGGGTCTAGCACTCCCCTCACTTTCAGAGTTGGAAACAGAAGTTCTGAGGGCTAAGTAATTTATCCAAGGTCATGCAGCTAGGGAAGTGGGAGGCGGCATTCAAGCCAGGCCTGCTGGATTCCAGTCACCTCCCCATTGAGAGAGCCTGCTGCCATTGTAAAGGTTAATCTCAAGAAGGTGGGGAACATACATGAGTCACTCCAACCCAGCAACACCCCAAAACTAGGACCGAAAAATCTTCTAAGGAAAATGGCTATAGTCTCCTCATGTTGCCCAATTCTCTCAGCGAGAAATAACATCCTCTATCCACAAACCACTGTGGGTTTCCAAGTCTTCTGAGCTGGTGGATTTGGAAATTGATGGATCATTGGCTAGCTGGTCCTCTCCAGATACTGTGTCACTTAACATGATCCAAAAACCAGCTCGGGGGTGTGGCTGGAATGTGAGACAGACGCTGGTACATGTTCCATCAACTCTCTGGACTCGGGTTAACTTCCTGCAGGCATTTCTGCTCTCCACCAAGAATGACACAGATTACGTACAGGTAATCATCCTAGCTTTATGAGAGGAGTGGAAGTAGAACCTGCATGTCATTTAGGGAGGAGGTGAATGCGAGGAACGAAGCTTGCTGGAATCTGCGTTGCTCTGGCACCAATGTGATCCATGTGCCTTGTTGGGTGGGTGCCGGGGTACAGACAACCCAAGCACATGTTCATGCGGCTGGTTTCAAACAGTCTAAACCCTTGCTTCTACCCTAGTCTGGTCTCTTTCCTAGGATAAGCACGTCATCACCCCCTGCACACTCTCTGACCTCCACAGGGGTCTGATGACCGGCGAAGCTGGGGTGTCCCAGTAGGAGGAGGTGACCCTCTCAGATGCTGTAGCTGTTTCCCCATATTTAAAATGGTAATGATCTCTGCTGCCTCTGGCTCCAAAGAGACCCCCTAGGAAGGTCCCCTCACCCCTGCCTGTTGTTCTGTTTCACCCAGAGCACAGTCCTGTCACCTCCAGCCTCTGCAGTCACAGTTCCAACTCCTGTGCCTCCAACGAGGGGCCTCTGCCCTCCCCCTCTCTGCCCCCCCGCTCAGAGAAATACCCCCGCAGCAGCCAGACCGTGCCCCCACTTTCTGGCCCTGCACTGCCCTGCACCCACTCTCCGCAAGAAAAGTCCTTTCCCTCTTCCACAAGTGCCTCCTCTATAATTCCAGCCTCCCTTGGAAGTCACATGAGAGCTAGTCTCTCCCGTGACGCAGCCCTGTAGCCGGCTACAGCCACGCGCCTGCTGGGGAAAAACTGGCATGGCTGGAAATCAAGTGAGCCGGAGGCATGGGACCCTCTACCAGCTCGGGCCTTCACTGAGTCAACGCTGATGAAATGCCTGCCTGCCTGCCTTCTGCATCCCAGTACAGACCTGCTTCCACTGGCGGTAGGTGGAGAACTCCTGGGAGGGGATAAAGACGCTGAGTTTGAAGATGGACTTCAGCTCGGCAGGAAGCCCCTTGGATTCGAAGTACTGGAATTCGGTCTGGGCCTCCCCGATGAGGGGCACATAGAGGCACAGGCAGAGCATGCCGGCGGGAGCTGCTTCAGGCGGCGTGGACGCCGGGAACGCTGCCTGGCCCCGGCGCACTCGCACAAGATATGCTGGGGCGCAGCTGTCATTGGCTGCCTCAGCCCTGCCCTTTGGCTTAATTGAAAAAAAAAAGTCTGCTCACTGTACTTCCAGCCAACAGCCAATGAGCACACAGCCCCGCGAGGAGGCGGGCACTGCCCCAGTGCCAGGGGATGAAGATCAAGACTGACGTCACCCGCTCCCCGGTTAACCCTTCCGAGACAGGCAGCGCATTTGGCCCTGTCCCCCAAACAAACCTTCACGCACCAGCTGCCAACCCCTCCAAACAAACAAACTGGCTCTGGCCTGTTTTTTTCTACAAGGTCCCCAAACGCGTCACACAATACCGTAGTTTCTCCCCTTAGTAAATCATTTCCAGCAGAAAAATTAGTGGAGGCAGAGATCAAATCAGGGCTTACTGAATGTGTCCAGTTTAGCTGTGAGGGCAGAAAGTCAGGGGTGGTAGGGAGATGCTGGGAGGGGTCCCATGGGATTGTAGGGGGGCTCATTCATCTGTCCCGGAGCTGCTCCTGAGCTGGCTGGCTCCAGGGACCTTTCTTTCCCAGGCCACCTTGCACATGAGCACCCCTTCTGCAGGTTTGGCCTGGAGACCCCACCAAGTGTGGAGAGGCTGACGTGGTGGTGGGGGGGCGGCAGGAAGAGGACACCCTAGGCTAAGGTCACTGTGCTGGGGGGACGCCTTAGCAGCACCAATCTAGGGTCAGCCTGAGCCTCACTCAGGACCCACGGAAGTAGTTTTCAGAGTCCACGTTCACTCAGAACACTCCAAAGTTCAGAGGATTGGAGCTTTTCAGCTTAGAACCGTGCTGCTCAATACAGAAGTTTTGCATTTTTATTTTCATTAATTTATTGCATCGCAACATGTGGGGATCTTAAGTTCCCCAATCAGGGATGGAACCCTTGTCTCCAATGCAGGGGGTCTTAACCACTGGACCACCAAGGAAGTCCTCAATTTTAAATAAGTCAAAATGAAATGAAATTAAAAATTCACTTCCTTCTGCATGGGTTGCATAGCTTGACAGTCACAAGTATTCACCGAGCATTTCCATCACCACAGAAAGTTCTACTGAACAACACTGCCCTAGAACACCCCTTTTAGGTGAGGATGAGAAAAAAAAAAAAATCTCAGGTCCTGGAGAGTCAAGATCTGATCTTTATTTAAGGGCCACCCCGCCACCTCCACCTCATCCCTTCGCACTGAAGTTGTCAGATTCATGCTGCAGAGATGAATTTCATCACAGAGATGAAAAAGGAATCCGTCTCGCCTTGTTCCATCTACAGTGCACCACTTCCTAATATAGACAAAACCTCACTACTAGGATGGGTTAAAAACGGATTTTTATCATTTGTTGATCCACAAAAGTGAAAGGAACTTCTTAAATTCACTAAAAAGCTTTTTGTTAAGAACTTGAAAAAGGTTCTGAAAACAAGATGCTGATGCTTATGTACATCAGTATAAAACAGATTTTAGGAACTTATATTATGGGGTTGGCCAAAAAGTTCGTTTGGCTTTCTTGTGAGAGGTTACAGAAAAACCTGAAAGAACTTCTTGGCTAACCCCATGTTTCAGCCCTTCCAAAGAGATCTCAGGGTAAGTCTGTAAAAACAGGTCTTGGGCTGTTTTATCCATTCACTTGGGTGGATCCAATGGTGTACTCAGAGGCAGCTCAGGATTATTTGGGCAAATGCCTCCTCAGCCTCCACCTAAATCCAAGTCACTCAGATGTCTGTTAAGCCACCCAATCCAGAATGTTCTACTTTAGGGCTATTTTAACATACATCTTATCTCTACTGTTGGGGTCCCCGAAGGCAGGGCCATTGTACCTCCTTGTCTGGAATGAGCCCTTGCCTTGATCACGGAAGGTGCCTGATAGAAGCAGTTTCTGAATGAATGAATCATCCTTGGCAGGGCTCTAAGACCCCAAGTAACAAACATGACCATTCTCAATGAAGACCTTAGGTTTGGTTTCCCAAGTGTCTGCAAATAAAGAGTCCGCAGGGCATTTTGCCTACCTCAACAAGATACTGTATTATTACTTTTATTTTAAAGGAAGTTCACATTTATAAGTAAAAAAGCTGAACTTTAACTGCTGATCTTCCTTTTCAAAATTATTCATGTGTGCTTCTGAAATGAAAACAAATTACACAGATCTGTTGAAGTGTCTCATTTCAATGATGACTGTAATCCTTCCAATACAAAATGGCAAATATTTTGACTGAACGAATAAGTTGTTAAGTTAGAGATGTTCATTTTCTACTAAACTATGTTTTTCAAATAATGGTGGTAAACATAACTGTACCACTGAGGGCTTTTTTTGTTTTGTTTTGGTACCACTGAGTTTTATGACATATTTACAAACCTGAGAAGAGATTTGAAAACAAAGTCATATGAAAGTGAAATCAATATTTAACATATAAGGAATGATCTATATGTAACCTTGTTGTATATTTTCCAAATCTCCTGTAAATGTGTTATCATATTTTCATCAAACAAGGGCAACTATCTTCTACAATAAACAGAATGGAATCTTCCTGATCATAACAGAGCTCATCATCCTACAGACCAATGGTACCACCAGGGTCAGAAATGTTCTCTGAAAAGTTCTACATGTGCTTGTCAAGATGTAATCTTAACAATGCTTATATTAATTCTATTCCAATGTTATTCTTAAAAAAGAGCTCCAACGTATTTCTGTTTTGCAACCGTGTTCACGTCCAACAGAATGTCTTCACTGGACAAACGCACACTGGCATTTGGTTGTTTATTTAAACCATCCACCACCCCCCGCTCTGAGTTGCACAGGTCATGCAGAGTTCTTCTGTCACACAGAAATGGCAGCTTCCTAGTTGAGACCTCCAGGCACCTGGAGTTCCAAGGCAAATGTTCTTTTCCTGGAATGACAGACACTGGGCCCCAGAGGGGCCCTGGGGTGACCTCTTAATCTCTGAGAAGAAGAATCAGACCAGGAGAGGCCACCTGGTTTGCTCAGGCCCGAGAGCCAGCTGGCGGCGGGGCTGAGGCTCACCCGGGGCCTGGCTCTTGTTACAACAGCCACTTAAATCAGCACCCAAGCCTGACACTGCCATAAAGAGATTTTAGAATTCAGTTTCAAAAGAACACTTCCTCAGACTGACCCTGAGCATTACAATGAGCCGGACCTCACATGGGAGGTGGCAGGTGTGGGGGAGCAATTTTAGACTTAGCTTTAAAAAAAAAAAAAAAAAAAAAAGCCACAAGAAACTCTACCTGTTACAGTGCTGAACACATAGGTGGGAAATACAAATAAGGAAGAATAAAGCAGGGCTCGGGACGTGCCTGGCGGTTTGGTGGTTAGGGCTCTGCTTCCACTGCGGGGGGGCACGGGTTCAATCCCTGGTTGGGGCACTAAGATCCCACATGTCACACGAGAGTGAAAGCGTAGTTGCTCGGTTGTGTCTGATTCTTTGTAACCCCATGGACTGCAGCCTGCGGTTTTGTCCTTTGTCCATGGGATTCTCCAGGCAAGAACCCTGGAGGGGGTTGCCATTCAGTTCTCCAGGGGATCTTCCCAGCCCAGGGATTGAAGACGGGTCTCCTGCATTTCAGGCAGATTCTTTACCATCTGAGCCTCCACGGAAACCCATGTCACGTGGCATGGCCAAAAAAAAAAGGTTCATAAAGTAGGATGTTTGACACCAGTTCAGTTCCTGATGTTTGACATCAGCCCCAGGTGTTTCTGGATCCTTGAGTATAATGCACTCTTCCCCCTCCTCTGCTCTCTTTACCTGTTCTAATTTTGTGACCTAGATCCACTTTTGTCTCTTTTCTTCCAAAGTCCATTCCTCTAACAACTAGTCCTGGGAAATGACGACAGTCACTCCCGATCCCTGAGAATTCAGTGGTATTCCACTTCCCTTAATCTGCAGTTCCTCTCACGAGCATTTTCTTACCTTCAGACCTGCCAACGTGCCGACCCCACAGGCTTTCCTTGTTCTACTACTGTTTCATTCCAGAGAAACAGGTGCTTCCCTCAAGAGCTGGAATACCATGAGTAAGAACAGGGCAAGTAGAGTACCTATGGGAGTGTGGCATTAGCTCATAAAGCATTTCCGCCGCCCCCCTCCGATGACTCAGACCAAGTCCAAAATATTAATATGCGAAGGAGCCTTGCCAGCATCCGGCTACTCTAGCCCCGCCCACCCATAAGGCTCTCAGAGCCTCATGTGCTACCGCGGTTGCAGTGTCATTTGATGATCGGGTTGCCATGACAGCCCAGTGGAGCCGGTTTCCACTGGAGCTGCACTTGGCAATTAGACACACAATGAGCAAAAATTCTCTGAGCTTCTGAGGAGACGGCCCCTCAGGATTTGAAAGCTTGAATGCAGCTTGGGGTACCTCCCACTCCAGACTAAAGGATTTCTTCTCCAACTGCAGATCAACTGGAAGACAAAGATAAAGGGTGGAAACTGGAACAGTTCCTAGAATAAAAACTTGCAGGAACCTGACTCACTAGCAGACATATTTAAAAGAGGGAAGTGAGAATTAAACAGAGAAGCAATGCTGGGAAACTGAGAAGCCTGAGAACCAAAGTGAATGTTTCCACCAGGTTCCCATGCAGTTGCGGCAGCCTCTGCCTGAGAGAAATGGCAGAGAAACAGCGAGCCAGGCCCCACCAGCCAATGATCACAACCCCTAACCCTCTACTTTCAAGAGCAGCTGCGCTGGAAGAGGACACACTGCTGAACCACTATTCCAGTTCTTCGTTATCTGCCTTTAAAGGGTCCACACTGCCCAGCTGTGCTTTCCTGCTTGCTTCAAATCAAACCGGCTGATCCACCTCCCTCTTGGGGCTCCCCCGAGCCCCAGCCAGCTGATTCATGTCCCTTTTGGGGAGAAGTGCCAGTGAGAGGTGTGGGTCTTACGTTCCAGCCCGCCTTGCTCCCAATTCTGTAGGTCAGGAAAGAAGCTGTTCAGAACAGAGAGTTCTAATGCCAGCCAGCCCAGGCAGAGGGGGGAGGACTGGCAAGGGGTGCCAGTTAGTATGAGTCTGGGAAATGGAGCAGTTAATTATTAAAGTAAAAAGTAGTGAATTTAAAAGGGAGCCAGCCAGTCCCATAATCCCTTGACTGTAAGCAAGCAGGTCTGGAGATAAAAGTTCCTTCCAACAGATAACCCTGCAGCCATTTCCAGGCGCCTCTAAAATGATTGAAAGGTCGACAGCGACACCTGCCATGCCTCAGGCACAGTACAGACGCTCAGACCCCCGCTGCCAGTGGTTGAACACAGACTAAAGATTTTTCTCATTGCTTAACCTGCAACCACGGCAAAAGTTGTGTCATCAAAAGTCCCTCCTGGGACTTCCCTGGTGGTCCAGGGGCTAAGACTTCATATTCCAACGTAGGAGGCCTGGGTTTGATCCCTGGTCAGGGAACTAGATCCCACATACCTCAACTGAAGATACTGCATGCCGCAACTAAGCCCCAGGGCAGGCAAAGAAATAATTTTTTTTTTTAAAAAGGTCCCTCCCACTGAGCAAAGTAAACATGAACATCTGTTTCATAAACGCAGCAGTTCAACCCAGCAGAGCCTTTTCTGGACTCTGCAGTGTGCCGCACATAGGGCAGACTCTCCTTCCTTTTTCCAGTTGATTTTTACCTTGAGAAAGGAGAAAAAATTCAGAGTAACCAAGGCTCGGGAGGTAAACACGGCATTGCTACCTTGGGCGGGAGAAATCCAGCCAAGCAGCCTTTCGGTTCTAATCCTGAACAGAACCGGAGTAGTCCCTGTGGCTTTCTTAAGGGAAGGTGAGGCAGTACAGGGCAAAGTTCCAGGTAGACTAGAGTGAAATCTCACCCCTTCCCTTCCTTTATTGTTTAATCCTGGGAAAATTACTTAACCTTTCTCCACCTCAGTTTCCTCATCTGTGAAATGGGGATGCTACCACTTACCCTGGCTCTTGAGGGGATCAGATGACATAACCCATACTCATGGCGTGAGATGGATGGAAGACCCCCGCACTCAGCAGACCTTAGGACTCCAGAGGACTACCGGCCTCTGCGCCCTGAGCCTTCAGCCTCAATTCTGCCCCCCTGCTCCCCTCCTCTCCAATGGAATGGTAAGACGGGTCCTCTGCCCACCAAGGCAGAGGGTCTGACCTTTGGGATGCAGGACAGGCTGGTCCTCCCTAGTTCCCAGCACCTGGGTTCACCTTTGAAGGTTTGCTCTGTGGCCCACTTGAGGTCTGTCCTCCCTGAGCTGTTTAAAATGCTAATACCTAAGACACACTGTAACTGCCCCTTCCTTTCAAATGGCTTTCTGGGGCCACAGTGATACATCCTAGGGTTTATCTCCCATTGCATTCCACCTTCCTTCCTCAAATGGCCACTGAAGTGGTCACATAAGGTAATCAAGCTGGTGCAGCAGCCACAGGAAAACCGGACTAAAGTTGGGCTTCTTTACTGTCTAACACTTCTCCCCAGGCCCCTGGTACCACATGAATTCATTCATAAGTTTTCTCTTCCTTCCCCACTCTCCAGCTTTCTCCAGGTCAGCCCCTCACCTAGGAGGTCCTCTCGACATTGCCATTACCTTAGGAAATTGCTCTGCAGGTCCGACCACCAGCAAGATGGTGGGTCTCTTTTCCGTGGCCTCAGCCCTTCCGTCCTGCTTCCCCAAAAAGCTTGGCATCTGGTCTCTCTGAGCCGGGGCCGGGGTGCCTCTGACTTCATTCCCGCTGCCCTCTCTGGAGCCTTGGCACCCGGCCCTGGGGAAAAAGCTAGACAGAAAACGCCACAGCATCTGAAACATTCCGGCTTACTCCCCACGTTGCCGCCAGTGACCGCTCACTTTTGAGGGCTGTGACCACAACACCGAAGGTCTCTGGCTACACAGCTGCTTGGATGACTAGCCTGAGAAGTTGGGAGGGCTGGCAGCTCTGCCTGTCGTGGCTGCGTCCTGCCTTCTCACTGCTGTCGTGCCTGGCCTGCAAAGCAGCTCACTGACAGCCCCGTCGGGGGGGTTGCTGGCCACGAGAGAGCCGCTGGAGCTTCTTCCAATCAAAATTCACTTTTGCAGGTGGACTGTGATCAAAGGTTTGGCTTTTTGGCAAAAAAAAAAAAAAAAAAAAAAAAAAAGACAGACAGACAGAAAAGGCTGACGGCCCGAGAGACCTCTCCTGAGGCAGAAGCCAACTTCTTCTAGCTTCCGATCAGTCAGCTTGTCCTCTCTGAACTAAGGAGCAGCATCACACCGGTGAGCACCCGAGCATCCAAGCCTGCATTCTCACTGCAGCAGGGTGCGGCCAATCGCCTCTGCCGACACTACCGGGTTCATTATCCCCACCAGCAACGTCCCTCCAATCACAGCCCGCCGATTTCCCGCATGCAGCCGGCAGTTCTGCAGGGAGGTGCCCGCGGCAACCTCCAGAAAGGCTTCCAGTGGCCCGGAATCCACATGGAGGAGCCTGGCTTCCTCCTCTCCAACTGGCTGCTTCCGGGATGACACTCCCCCTCAAGTTTAACACGATCAAGAGATCCTGGCAACGCTTCCTAAGACATCCAGCAACCCTTCCCCTGTTCAGTTATTCCATTCTCTGCAATTGTGCGGAACACAAACGGCGCCCCCCACTATCACGGTCGTTTCTCCTCTGCGGCTCCCTCTACACGGTGAGCTGCCTGGGGACAGGGATCAAGTCACAGATCTTTCTAGCCCTCATACCCAGGACTAGGCATAGGTGAAGGCTGTGGACTCAACTGAGTAAACGATCATGAATAAAAGGGAATTAATCTTTGGTCATTTGTTTCATTTACTAAGACAAACTGCAGTGTCACCCTATCTCTTGAAAAGGCAACTCTCTGATAGGGTGTTCATAACCATTATTTTAAAAATAAACATAGCATGGAAAAAGTTTAATAGACTGTTGGAGAAACATATATTCTGATGTGCTGTTACAAGAGTGTGAACCACTGCAGTCTTGCTGGAGGACAATTTAGTCACTGCTACCAGCATATCCTAACAGAGGTAGAAGATATTAAGAGGTGGCAAGAATACACAGAACTGTACAAAAAAGATCTTCACGACCAAGATAATCACGATGGTGTAATCACTCACCTAGAGCCAGACATCCTGGAATGTGAAGTCATGTGGGCCTTAGAAAGCATCATCACTACGAACAAAGCTAGTGGAGGTGATGGAATTCCAGTTGAGCTATTCCAAATCCTGAAAGATGATGCTGTGAAAGTGCTGCACTCAATATGCCAGCAAATTTGGAAAACTCAGCAGTGGCCACAGGACTGGAAAAGGTCAGTTTTCATTCCAATCCCAAAGAAAGGCAATGCCAAAGAATGCTCAAACTACTGCACAATTGCACTCATCTCACACGCTAGTAAAGTAATGCTCAAAATTCTCCAAGCCAGACTTCAGCAATACGTGAACCGTGAACTTCCTGACGTTCAAGCTGGTTTTAGAAAAGGCAGAGGAACCAGAGATCAAATTGCCAACATCCGCTGGATCATGGAAAAAGCAAGAGAGTTCCAGAAAAATATCGATTTCTGCTTTATTGACTATGCCAAAGCCTTTGACTGTGTGGATCACAAGAAACTGTGGGAAATTCTGAAAGAGATGGGAATACCAGACCATCTGACCTGCCTCTTGAGAAACCTATATGCAGGTCAGGAAGCAACAGTTAGAACTGGACATGGAACAACAGACTGGTTCCAAATAGGAAAAGGAGTACGTCAAGGCTGTATATTGTCACCCTGCTTATTTAACTTATATGCAGAGTACATCATGAGAAACCCTGGGCTGGAAGAAGCACAAGCTGGAATCAAGACTGCCAGGAGAAATAGCAATAACCTCAGATATGCAGATGACACCACCCTTATGGCAGAAAGTGAAGAGGAACTAAAAAGCCTCTTGATGAAAGTGAAAGAGGAGAGTGAAAAAGTTGGCTTAAAGCTCAACATTCAGAAAAGGAAGATCATGGCATCTGGTCCCATCATTTCATGGGAAATAGATGGGAAAACAGTGGAAACAGTGTCAGACTTTATTTTTTTGGGCTCCAAAATCACTGCAGATGGTGACTGCAGCCATGAAATTAAAAGACGCTTACTCCTTGGAAGGAAAGTTATGACCAACCTAGATAGCATATTCAAAAGCAGAGATATTACTTTGCCAACAAAGGTCCGTCTAGTCAAGGCTATGGTTTTTCCAGTGGTCATGTATGGATGCGAGAGTTGGACTGTGAAGAAAGCTGAGCGCCGAAGAATTGATGCTTTTGAACTGTGGTGTTGGAGAAGACTCTTGAGAGTCCCTTGCACTGCAAGGAGATCCAACCAGTCCATTCTGAAGGAGATAGCCCTGGGTGTTCATTGGAAGGAATGATGCTAAAGCTGAAACTCCAGTACTTTGGCCACCTCATGCAAAGAGTTGACTCACTGGAAAAGACTCTGATGCTGGGAGGGATTGGGGGCAGGAGGAGAAGGGGACCACAGAGGATGAGATGGCTGGATGGTATCACTGACTCGATGGACATGAGTCTGGGTGAACTCCGGGAGTTGGTGATGGAGCACGCCAGGGAGGCTTGGCGTGCTGCGGTTCATGGGGTCGAAAAGAGTCGGACACGACTGAGCGACTGAACTGAACTGAACTGAACCAGCATATCAAACTTCCCTGGTGGTTCAGACGGTTAAGCATCTATCTACACTGTGGGAGACCTGGGTTCGATCCCTGGCTTGGGAAGATCCCCTGGAGAAGGAAATGGCAATCCACTCCAGTACTACTGCCTGGAAAATCCCATGGACAGAGGAGCCTGGTAGGCTACAGTCCATGGGGTCACAAAGAGTCGGACACGACTGAGCGACTTCACTTCACTTCACTTCACCAGCATATCAAAAGCACAAACCCTCTGACAGCAACTCCACTTTCAGTGAATTAACCTGCAGATATGTTTGCACATGTAGGAAATCACATATACATATGTTAACATATATGGGATGCATACATGTGATAAAATATAAGGATATTTTTTGCAGCCTGATTTACAATAGCACAGGTTAGACACAGGAGAATGCAGGTTCAATCCCTGGGTCGGGAAGATCCCCTGCAGAAGGAAATGGCAACCCACTCCAGTATTCTTGCCTGGAGAACACCATGGACAGAGGAGCCTGGCAGCCTATGGTCCATGGGGTCACAAAGAGTCCGACACAACTGAATGACTGAGCACAAATGGAAACATTTTAAAGTTCTTTAAAAAGGGAGCAGGTCTAAATTAATGCACACCCACACAATGGAGCCCTAGGCAGCTTCAAAAAGAGGAAGGCAGGGACTTCCCTGGTGGTCCAGTGGCTAAGACTTCACCTTCCCGTGCAGGGGGTGTGGGGTCAAGCCGTGGGCTAGGATCCCACATGCCTCATGGCCAAAAAACCAAAACATAAAACAGAAGCAATATTGTAACAGATTCAATAAAGACTTTAAAAATGGTCTACATCAAACCCCCCCCCCCCAAAAAAAAAGAGTAAGGCAGCACTACACCTACGATTATGGAACGACTTGAAAATGTCTTGTTAGATGAAAAGAGCAATGTGCAGAAAGAAGGGGATAGTATGCCGCTGCTTATTTCTATGTTTGTATACATGAAGAATCTCCCTGGAAGGACATACTAAAACTGAAGAGATGGTCTGGGGTGGGGATGGAGGGGACTTGGGAGTTTCAGGTGAGAAAGGCAGATGGGAGATTTATTTTCACCGAGTATGCTCTTATATCTTGCGAAACCAGATCATGAGCATGTATGACCCGGCACGCATGTGTGCATACATACAGCCATTATTTAAAAAGAAAACACAAGAAGCGAAAGCAAGACTGCCATGCTTGTTTGAGAGCTCAGGAGCCCATGTCAGTTGCCCTCTCTCTGGATACACAGAACAACTTTACCTAGAAGGAGTTTTGTGTGTTGATTACATGTCTAGTCTTTGGAGCCAGACCCCAGGTTCAATCCTGGCTATCACTTACTGGCTATGTGATCAGGGTCAAGTTACTTTACCTCTCTGTTTTAACAGCCTCATGAGCAAAATGGGGACAGTAACAGGACTATACTTCATGGAGTTGGTTGAAGGCTAAATTAAATAATAAATGAAAGCTCTTAGAACGGTACATAATTAGCTATTTTAATCTAGAAAATGACTGTGAGTTCATAGAACTAAATAGTTTTACTACAAAAGAAGGGCCAGTCTAGGGTAAAAATCCCTAAATAAAGATCCACTAAAAATTAATCCTTTTTTTTTTAAGGCACTGACAATCTGGTGAATTGGGGCAGCTGGTGATCTTTTGGGCCCTCATCTACAAATAAAAGATAAATCCCGTATTGAGTAAGTAACTGGTTTTTCCTTTAATAAACTCCTCTGTACCACAGAACTGAGCTATGAACTCAGGGCAGGCTCCAGCCAAGACAGAGTAAGAGGAACCAATTCACACTCCCGACTATAACAACTAATGTACAGACAAAATGTGAGACGATGGTTTCCAAGACATTGGGCAACAAAGGACAGGAGGCCTTAGATTTCCAAACAAATGAGACCTGCAATTGCCCAGGTTTCCTGCCTAGAGTTTCCAGGCTATTGTGCAGAGAGTGGACACCCAGCAGAGCCCAGCAGTCTCCCCACACTGAAGAGCAGGATCTGGGAGGCCAGGACAGCTGGAGTTTGCAGGGCAGAGAACCAGAGAAGACAGAGCTGCAGAGAGAGTGAGGTCTGGAGCTCTGCTGAGGGCCCCTGGGAGTCAGAGCATGTGAGTATGAGGAAACTGCCTGTGGATGGGGAAAGAACTGGCCAAGGGCATCACAGGGCTAAGAGCAGTTCCTGTTCCCACCAGCTGGAGTGGAAAACCTCATAACATAGGTAAGTTCAGGAAGGGTACTCAGAAGGGTTTCCCTCCATAGCGGGGGCAAAATGGCCCTAGACTAAAGGCTGTTCTTGTTGATCTAACAAAGCTATAAAAAGCTGGCCCAAGGGAGTCGAACTGTT
Organism: Bubalus kerabau; assembly: GCF_029407905.1. Classification (NCBI taxonomy): domain Eukaryota; kingdom Metazoa; phylum Chordata; class Mammalia; order Artiodactyla; family Bovidae; genus Bubalus; species Bubalus kerabau. Next base: position 101,546,569 of record NC_073634.1, on the reverse strand, counting down.
TCTAAATAACTGCACCCTGGAATAAAGCTCAAGAATATTAATAGGAATACAAAAATATCCAAGATAAAAATCCCATAAAAAAATTAACAGCCATGCAAAGAAGCAAGAGAAGATGACCCACAATGAGAAATCAATCCATTGAAACTGACCCAGAAAGGACATGTATGATGGAATAAGGACAGAAGGATATTACAAGTCATAACTGTATTCCACGTGCTCAAGAAAGAAACAGCACGTGAGAGACACTACAGATACTCTAGATGAAAATTACAATGTCTGAGATGAAAATCACACCTGGATGGTTTTAACAGCACATGAGGCAATGCAGAAGAAAAGATTAAGGAACTTGAAGACACAGCAATAGAAACTTTCCAAAAGGAAACACTCGTAGAAAAAATAAAGCCATTAAAAAAAAAAGAGAGAGAGAGAGAAATGCATTAGTGACCCGTGGGAGAACTGCTAATATACTAATATCCACCCATCTGAAACTCATGGAGGTGGGAACAGAAAAGATATTTAAATAAATAACAGCCAGGTTTTATCCAAATTTATTAAAACCTACAGACCGAAGACCTCAACAAACCTGAAGCATAAGGAACGTCAAAACAAAACAAAACAAAGTTACACTCAGGCACATCACAATTATTTCTGAAAACCAGTGATAAAGAGGAAAATCTAAAAAGCACCTTGAGAAAAACACCCATTACTTACAGAACAAAAACAAGAATGACAGGGGATTTCCATCAGAAACTGCTAACCCAGAATTTTATACCTAGAAAAATACCATCCAGAAGGAGGGCAAAACACTTTCCAGATGCATGAAAACTTAAAGAATTTACTGACAGCAGTAGTGTATTACAAGAAATGTTAAAGAAGTCCTTCAGACAGAAGGAAAATGATACCAGATGAAGAATGGAATGAAAAGAATGAAAAGCACTAGAAATGGTAATTGTGTGGGTAGAAAGAAATTCTTCTTATTGTTTAAATCTCTTTCAAATATAAGTGAAAATTTAAAGCAAAAATAAAACAACATATTGTGGGTTTATAACATGCATCCTTCTCTTTAGTCGTGTCCAACTATTTGCGACTCTTTAGACTGTAGCCTCCCAGGCTCCTCTGTCCATGGGATTCTCCAGGCATGAATACTGGAGCGGGTTGCCATGCCCTCCTTCAGGGGACCTTTCAGACCCAGGGATCAAATCCACGTCCCTGTGTCTCCTGCATTGGTAGGCAGGTTCTTTACCACCAGCGTCACCTGGGAAGCCCATAAAAAGACAAGCCATAGAGGCAGCCTGCGTGGTTTATAACATATGTAGAAGTAAAAATGTGTGAGAACCATTGCACAAAGGCTGGGAAGAAAGAAATGAAAGCATAATGTTTAATAGTCTTAAACTAGGACTTCCCTGGTGGTGGTACAGTGGATAAGAATCCTCCTGCCAATGCAGGGAACACAGGTTTGATCCCCAGTTTGGGAAGATTCCACATGCTGAAAGAAACAAAGATAGCGCTAAGTTGTGTCTGACTCTTGCGACCTATGGACCTATGGACCTATAGCCCGCAGGCTCCTCTGTCCATGGGAATTTCCAAGCAAGAATACTGGAGTGGGTTGCCATTTCCTTCTCCAGGGGATCTTCCTGACCCAGGAACCGAACCCAGGTCTCCAGCATTGCAGGCAGATTCTTTACCGACCAAGCTAGGTGGGAAGCCCCACATGCAGAGGAGCAACTAAGCCCGGGTGCTGCTGCAACTACGAAGCCTGTGCTCTAGAGCCTGAGAGCCGCAACGACTGCGCCCACACACCGCAACTACTGAAGCCCGAGCTCCTAGAGCCCGTGCTCCGCAACGAGAGGAGCCGCGGCGGCGAGAGGCCCGTGCGCCACATCCACAGGGCAGCTCCCAGCTGACCTCAACCAGAGAAAGCCCGCGCCCTAACAAAGATCCAAGACAGCCAAACAAACAAACAAAATGTAAAGCAGAATCTTAAACTGCCTATGAAGGGGTATAATATCAGTTGAGGTTGGTTGTGATAAGTTAAAGATGTATACTATAATTCCAAAAGCTACCATTGAAGAGAGAGAGGTGGGGCAGGGAAAGAGAGACAGAAAGTTATAACGAATAAGCTAACAAAAGAGATAAAGTGAAATTATAAATACTCTTCAACCCAAAAGAAGGCAGAAAGAGAAAGGAACATAGAATGGGTGGTACAAATAGAAAACAAACAGTGAGATGGCAGATTTATACTCAACCGTTATCAGTAACAATAGTAGATATAAATGGTTTAAACATCTCAGTGCAAAGGTAGAGATCGTCAGGCTGGTCTAAAAAGCAAGATCTAGCTAGATGTTGCCTATAAGAAACACACTTTAAATATAAAGATACACGTAGGTTAAAAGTAAAAGAATAGACATAACAATCCTAAATGTTTTAGGACCACATTGCTACTGCTGCTGCTAAGTCTCTTCAGGCGTGTCCGACTCTGTGTGACTCCATAGACGTCAGCTCACCAGGCTCCCCTGTCCCTGGGATTCTCCAGGCAAGAACACTGGAGTGGGTTGCCACTTCCTTCTCTAATGCATGAAAGTGAAAAGTGAAAGTGAAGTTGCTCAGTCGTGTTCGACTCTTAGCGACCCCATGGACTGCAGCCTACCAGGCTCCTCCATCCATGGGATTTTCCAGGCAAGAGTACTGGAGTGGGGTGCCATTGCCTTCTCTGAGGACCACATTACAGAGCTTCAAAAGACAGAAAGTAAAAACCCAACAGAACTGCAAGGAAAAGAGAGTCAAATCCACTATTATAGTCAGGTCTTAACACCCTCGTCTCAGTAAACGGTGGAGCAAGTAGACAGAAAATCAGCAAGCACATAGAAGACTTGAGCAACACTACAGCTTACCTACTGACGTGACCTAACGCCTTTATAAAACACTCCGCTGGACAAGACTAGCATGCACATTCTTCTCAAGTACACACAGAACATATTCTGGCTCATAAAACAAGACTCATTAAATTAAATATAAATGGATTCAACCTGTACAAAATGTTTTTTTGACCACAGTGGAATTAAGTGAGAAATCAATGATAGAGGGGTACCTGGGAAATATTTACATGTTTAGAAATGAAATTTGTTGTTGTTTAGTCGCCATGTCTGACTCTTTTGTGACCCCATGGACTGTAGTCCACCAGGCTCCTCTGTCCATGGGATTTCCCAGGCAAGAATACTGGAGTGGGTTGCCCTTTCCTTCTTCAGGGGATATTCCTGACTCAGGGATTGAGCCTGTGTTTCCTGCATTGGCAGGTGGATTCTTTACCACAGAGCCACCAGGGAAACAGAAATGAAATGCAACTGTAAATAATCTATGTGTCAAAGAAGAAACCAAAGGAGAAATGAAAAAGTATTTTGAATGGTATGAAACCACAACACAGCAAAACTTGTGGGATGTAGCCAGAGCAGGACTCAGAAGGGAAAGCCTACATCCTATGGTCTTAAATCCATGAGCTGTTTCTACTTACCAGAAAAGAACAAATTACACCCAAAGTCAGCAGAAGAAAAGAAATAATAACTAGGCAAGGAGGAGACCAGGCCTATTTATCCTAAAATCTCCTTTGACCAGCACCTGAGACAGCAATCAATGAAAACATATTCAATTTGCATACTTTGCCAATATTTTGACTGTAAAGCAACCTTTCTAGTGCCTTTGATTTCCTTGTGGGTTAATGCAGCGCCTCTCTTATATGACAGCGTCACCAGAATCTGGTCGATCACTAGTTTCTTTCAGAGTCACTATAACACAACTCCACCTCGCTTAACTTTCTTGGGGGACCCCTGATATCCAGAGAAAGGAATGGAGAGTATAACCCTCCTGCAACTGTAGATTTATAAACATCAACAGAGCCTGGTTAAACTGAGGGTAATCACCTGCAGAAGGAACCCATTCTTCAAGAATCTAGAAAACAGACTTAGGGATAAAAGTGTGTCTCAGGATCTCCTATACTTTTCAGAGAAAACAACAAATTCTAATGGAATGGATTCCCAATGGGAACCCATTCTAAAGTATCCTGATGAATTGCCCTGGGTATAGAAGCCCCTGGGACATCACACAGAAGGACAATTGGAGGCTCCTGAGGGAGTCTTATAACAGGGCGGAGAGCTCTCCCATGACTGACTCCAGGGTAATGTCCCTCGTCTGCTGGTTACCAGTTTCACTACCTACAAACCATCTATCTTAGAATTATAATTAGCATTAGGAAGAGATGTAGTCAAAGGGACGACTACTAACACTTTTAACCAAAAAAAAAAAAAAAAAAGAAGCCAGATTTTATTTGAATCAAAGCCAAAATGATTTGATTTGAAAATGAGGACTGCCTTGGCCAATGGGCTATATGGAGGGTAACACATGAACGCTCAAACTACTGCACAATTGCACTCATGTCACACGCTAGTAAAGTAATGCTCAAAATTCTCCAAACCAGGCTTCAGCAATATGTGAACCATGAACTTCCAGATGTTCAAGGTGGTTTTAGAAAAGGCAGAGGAACCAGAGATCAAATTGCCAACATCTGCTGGATCATCGAAAAAGCAAGAGAGTTCCAGAAAAACATCTATTTCTGCTTTATTGACTATGCCAAAGCCTTTGACTGTGTGGATCACAAGAAACTGTGGGAAATTCTGAAAGAGATGGGAATACCAGACCACCTGACCTACCTCTCGAGAAACCTGTATGCAGGTCAGGAAGCAACAGTTAGAACTGGACATGGAACAACAGACTGGTTCCAAATAGGAAAAGGAGTAGGTCAAGGCTGTATATTGTCACCCTGCTTATTTAACTTCTATGCAGAGTACATCATGAGAAACCCTGGGCTGGAAGAAGCACAAACTGGAATCAAGATTGCTGGGAAAAATAGCAATAACCTCAGATATGCAGATGACACCACCCTTATGGCAGAAAGTGAAGAGGAACTAAAAAGCCTCTTGATGAAAGTGAAAGAAGAGAATGAAAAAGTTGGCTTAAAGCTCAACATTCAGAAAACGAAGATCATGGCATCTGGTCCCATCACTTCATGGCAAATAGATGGGAAACAGGGGAAACAGTGTCAGACTTTATTTTTGGGGGCTCCAAAATCACTGCAGATGGTGACTGCAGCCATGAAATTAAAAGACGCTTACTCCTTGGAAGAAAAGTTATGACCGACCTAGATAGCATATTCAAAAGCAGAGACATTACTTTGCCAACAAAGGTCCATCTAGTCAAGGCTATGGTTTTTCCAGTGGTCATGTATGGATGTGAGAGTTGGACTGTGAAGAAAGCTGAGCGCCGAAGAATTGATGCTTTTGAACTGTGGTGTTGGAGAAGACTCTTGAGAGTCCCTTGGACTGCAAGGAGATCCCACCAGTCCATCCTAAAGGAGATCAGTCCTGGGTGTTCATTGGAAGGAATGATGCTAAAGCTGAAACTCCAGTACTTTGGCCACCTCATGCGAAGAGTTGACTCATTGGAAAAGACTCTGATGCTGGGAGGGATTGGGGGCAAGAGGAGAAGGGGACGACAGAGGATGGGATGGCTGGATGGCATCACCAACTCGATGGACATGAGTTTGAGTGAACTCCGGGAGTTGGAGATGGACAGGTAGGCCTGGCGTGCTGTGATTCATGGGGTTGCAAAGAGTCAGACACAACTGAGCGACTGAACTGAACTGAACTGAACACATGAATGGGTCAAATCTGTAAAACACTCTAAGGTTTTGACCAAAACTGAAACCCACAAACTAAAACACTTAAACCAGATATACAGAAATTACATCCTCTGCAGCTACCAAACTTAGGACAAAAATTTTAGATGCCAACTTAATATGCAATGGGGTACATCTTTTTTTATATATCCTTTTGAATGGTGCAGGAGCAAAAGACTGTGAAGGCTCTCTTTATACACCAGTAGTAACGATTTGCTGTTTCAAAGGCACCACTGTGGCAGGTGACTTATCCTTCTCTGAAATCAGTTAACTGGAGAATTTAAATGCTTAGATCTCGGGTGTTGTCCCATGCCGTCCCATGGCAGAAGGGGTCTTAGGATGTCAGGCAGGACTGTTAAACAGCTTCCTGCCCTCGACTCAGCCCCCAATTAGATGACGAAGAGGAGCCGGGCACTGGCCTCCTTCGGCACTGAAGGTGACAAAACTACAATAATGAAGAAGGTGAAAGCCCTCATCCATTTCCATTTTAGGAAGGAAAACCAGAAAACCTAGCTTTGGCCAAAACTCCCTGAAGGGGACTCCTGTGACTGTGGGAAAGAGAAGTGGCCCACAGAAGAAATAGTTTTTTGGACGCTTATTTACTCCTGGTGAAAAGCCAGTCTCCACTGAGGTCCCAAGTTCAAGGTCAATGCCTGGGAACAAAGATGTCTTTTTCTTTTCTCTAAAAGAAAGTCAGGGGTGTGCAAAACTAACCAGATTTTACGTGTAGGGTTTTGCGATATAGAATGTAAATTAAAGAGCTGGAGAAACAAGAGACAGAATAGAAATGCAGCATAATTTTTCATCTTTTTCTGCTCTGATAGGAGCCTGATTCTCCTTTCAGATTCCATAGATGTCAAGTATAAAGGGGGGGATGGGGGTGGTGGGGAGAATATGGTATTAAGGCTGGCCATATAAACACCCTAAGTCACCTAAAGTCATCAGAAATTTCTCAACCAACCCAAATTGACCAGTGGGAGCCAAACCACGGGCACAAGTTCAGCTTACTCGTGGAAGCCACACTTTACTAGTCCTTCTTCGCTCCCACATGAAATGGCAAGCCAGCAGATAAAGCAACAGTAGATGTTTGCAGTTTCTTAAAGCTGATTCCAGAACTGCCCTCTAAAACCGATATCATCTGAATGAGTGTGAATGCACATGCGTTTGTGCTAAATCGCTTCAGTTGTGTCCAACTCTTTGCGACCCTTTGGACTCTTTGGAGCCCACCAGGCTCCTCCGTCCATGGGACTCTCCAGGCAAGAATACTGGAGTAGGTTGCCATGCCCTCCTCCAGGGGATCTTCCCGACACACTGAGCCTGCATCTCTTACGTCTCCTGCATTGGTAGGTGGGTTCTTCACCACCAGCGCTACCTGGGAGTCCAGGTAATGTGGAGTGTGAATGTAGCTGTCGCCAGTCTCTTCCTCTGTCCTGGGGGAGGACCTCACACAGAGGAGCTCACACAAGGCGTGTGAAACCCACCAGATGGACGGCTGCTTTCTTCAGCAAATACACATCAGGGCTGCTCAGGGTGTGAAGGGCAGATGGGAGACCTTCATGTAAGAATGACTGGTTTATCTCAAGTCAGCACTTTAGAAACAATTCAGAAAAGGAAGTTTTTAGCTACAGAACCGTTTACCAGATCCTATTTTATATTGCTTATATAGGCTTAAAGAAAAGCCTCTAGCCAAAACAAACAAACAAACAAAAAAAAAAACACACCACCCAAGCTGTAAAGGAAGAAAGGAAAAAAGTTAACCATGTCCATAAATGTATCACTAAAGGCTTCTATGGGGATGTAATCTCTCCCATAGAAGAGGCCCTACATGACCGCATAAAGTGTTTCAGTAAGACCCTGGACAAGTTATTTAATGTCTCTGACCTAGACAAACCTCAAAGCCTTTCCGTTTCTAACATCCCAGGGGTCCAAACTCAATCCAAGGCCATCAACTAGAAGCAACAGGAGGGATGGTAAAAAGGCCAGGTGAGGATGGTGAAGGCTGGCACGGTAGTGGGCTGGGTTTAACCAGCAGGACTCTTCAACTGCATCAAACCAAAGACAAGGGGGCAACACTCTGTGCTCATTCTGGGTGATCCAAACCATCCCCTGCTCTTTATTTTACCACTGGCATTTCAAAATTCTTTTCTTTTCTTTTTTTTTTTTTTTTGCAAGTTTTCTCACACAATGGAGGTGGTTTTTCCTTGTATTTGGTAAGAAGACTCCAGCTCAGGAGGAGGGAGGGCTGCAAGAAAGGAGGCAGGAAGCCAGGGGTGGCTGGAATGTGGGAACCTTCACAGACCAGCAGCAGGAACAGGGAGAGCCACCGGGCAACCCTCCCACCCCACTCCACCCCCAACTCGGACTCTGAGAACGTAAGCAAGCCGTTAGTCACCTTCTTTTCAAGCTTCCCGGCCTGGAGTTTAAAGCAGATAAGCGCCTTCCGTCCTACCTTTGTTATTCATTTACTTTAAAGAAAGGTGCATCTTAAGTGAACGGCTTCTTTTTTTAGATGCTCTGTTGAGTCTTTTAGAGTCCAGAACGGACCTATTGCTTCCTGAACACCATAGGGGTAGGTCTTAAGACACTCAGCTGGTGTCAGGGAACAGATATGCGCCTGTCACAAACTGCGAAAATAAAGGCTGCAAAGTGTTAAGGGCTACTTAAGTACCGCCAGCCATGGAAGGACAGAGGCCGTATAAGCTGGGCCGAGAACAAATACCCTGGGTTTTGCCACTGACTGCCTTCAACCAGCCCGACCTCGGAACCTCAGTCCCACTTCTACAAACTAATGAGGTGAGTGAGACCATCTCCAAAGGTAGTTAAGCTCTACTCGTGAAAGCACAACAGGCTGACAAGAATGGTGCTCACGGGGGCCCACGTCCACCCAGGGAAACATCTGGGCCGAAGACATCATTGTCTGTAGAGTAACACGACTGCTTTTTGGAAATCTCTTGCTAACAGGGTTTCTTTCTCTTTTTTCTGTTTCAATCTTTGGAGAAGGCAATGGCACCCCACTCCAGTACTCTTACCTGGAAAGTCCCATGGATGGAGGAGCCTGGTAGGCTGCAGTCCATGGGGTCGCTAAGAGTTGGACACGACTGAGCGACTTCACTTTCACTTTTCACTTTCATGCATTGGAGAAGGAAATGGCAACCCACTCCAGTGTTCTTGCCTGGAGAATCCCAGGGACGGGGGAGCCTGGTGGACTCTATGGGGTCGCACAGAGTCAGACACGACTGAAGGGATTTAGCAAAGGCTGTAGGGCCCAGGTTTTCTGCAGCCCCATCAGCTGGCAGGAGACTCTGCTGCACACCCTTTATTACCAACACTCTTTACAACCACATCCCCTAGGCTTTCTCCTTCTTTCGAGTCCACTTTTCACCTCAGTTACCTAAGAAAAAAATGTAGATGATTACCCCCAACTCTGGGCATCGTATTTTCAAAGACTCCCTGGGAAAAGGTCATTTTGGGTTGAACACTGTCGCAGGTTCTTTATGAACTTCTTTTAATTCAATCCCACAACAAGCCCACTGAACTAGGTATTCCTCCCACCAGGATAAGGAGACTGAACCTCCTACTCAGCCTGGAGAGGTCGAGTAACTTGCTCAAGGTCACAGAGCTCGCAAGCAGCTAGGACAATACCCGAACCCAGGTTTACACTGTAAAACCTGTGCTGGGTTATTCAAAAGTTTGATTGAGATATTATTTGCATACCAAGGAAATCACCCATTTGAGTGTATAGTTCAGTGGCTTTTAGTATATTCAGGGATATTTGCAATCATCATCAGTTTTAGGCCACTTTCATCACCTCACAAAGAACCCTCGCCACCCCACCCCTCAAAAGAAATGCCAGACTTATTATTAGTTATCACCGTCCTAGCTCTCCATTGCCCTCCACTCCCCGGCCCAGGCAACCACTAGTCTATTTTCCGTCTCCACAGCTTTCCCTGTTTTGGACTCCCAAGGAAAATCTGTAGTCTTAACTCCAGGGCAGACTGCCTCAGAGAAGGGTGCAGGGAAGTGTGGACACCTGAGAAGGGCAAAACTACCGAGCAGCAGCAGAGATTACAGGAAGACAGCTGCCTTCCGGTAAGACAGCTGTTTCCAAGGACCCTTAGATCCTGTTTCTAGGTTGTTCCTGAAGGTACACCTGGGGCAAATGGGTAATAGACTTAAGGAGACAGGCTTCAGTCTGATCTGAGAATGAACTCAGATGGTCCCCAACTCAGTCCGCAAAGGAAAGGGCTGGATGGTCCTCTGCAAAGGAGGATGTCACAGGAGGAATGCTGGGTGGGAGGCTGGTCTCCGATGGCCAGTGACCGTCGAAGACTAAATTCTTTGGCTCTGCCAAATTCACATTAGTGAAAGAAGAAACAGTTAAAAATGAAAAGTCAGCTCAGATTTAATGAGACTAGTCCCCTGGGAGTGCAGTTTTATTCACTGAATTCATCCTGCGGCTATGTACTCAGCTGGACTAGAAATGAATACTAGCAAAATATTGTTTCCCTCATTCCCCTGTGGTTTCTGTGAGGCTTCAACAATTGATGGCTCTTTGAACATCAAAGGAATTCACCCACTGAAGCTCCAGGTCAGGCCCACTCTGGTATGTTCTTATTTAATACTTGGTCTAAGGATCAGGGTACCGGGCTCCACCTTTCCAGATATCAACTAATTAAAAACAAAAATCTTCTAACCACGTTGATGATAATTCCTCCAACCCAGGAACCAATTTTACAATATAACATAATCAGTTAACATAATCGGTTAAATATGTACAGTCAATCTAGTCTGCGAATGGCATTTTTCTAATGTGTCATTCTATTATACCAAGTTATGTCTCCGCCCTTTCCAGGGAAAAGGGTCTTTGTTCTGTAGAGTTTCTTACCTAAGTGTGACTCTTTAGGCAAATACCTGTCCCACAAATGGCCAGACACTGAAAAGGCATAGAGTCCAACAGTAGCATATGATCAAGCAATGCCAACTTGACATTATTCCAGGTCAACAGAGATTGCTTCCTATACACTGCTCAGGTCAAGGAGAGAATTAGCAGAGGGCAGGCTCTCATGTTTGATAGGATAATCTCTGAATAATCCTGAAACCTATTTTGGGAATAAAAGATGTGGTTCTAAAAAGATGGGGACTTCCCTGGTGATCCAGTGGTTCAGAATCTGCCTTGCAATGCAGGGGATGAGGGTTCGATTCCTGGTCAGGGAACTAAGATCCCACGTGCCAAATAAAGATCCTGTAAGCCAAATAAAAGGATCATTCTTCAAGTTCTCCCCCAAGCCCAGCTTGTGAGGTTCAAACTAGATGGACCACACGCAAGTCTCTTGAGTCAGCAAACTTGACCATACCATCATCCAGAATCCTCACTTGTATCAAACACCAGCTGCTGAGGAGAGTCTCTCAAGCCTCAGCTAGAGGAACAACAGCTGACACGTCACCCAGCTTGGGTTCTTTCCCTAATTGGCTGCCTGAGTTCCAGCCTATGTTTTAAATTTGTTTTCAGACAGAGACTTTGTTTGGTCACATGAAAATGCCTTAAATAGGCAATGCTATAATTAGCTCTCCCCGGAGTCTCATCTCCCAAAGCTGCTACTGTGGTCGTCATCTTCTTTCTGTCTTTAATAAACTCTTCCCTTCTTTTGTCCCGGGACAGGCTTCCTGCTCACATGCCCTTTACAAAGAAAATTTCTCTGGCTGGCTGTCACTGGTGTCTCTGGCCCACTGCCATGTTAAGTAAATTTTCCTCGACTGTTCCAATTTCTTCTGAAACCAAGGGAGATGCCAAAAACTGCTGGCTCATTTCTAAAGAAAGCTCAATCCAGTGGTGGTAAGCTAGTGGGAGGCTCTGTGTAGTCACAAGGCCTGGGTTCACCAGCCACCCACTGATAAACCCTCACGGCTGATTCCTGTGCAAACCCGCGCACCTCAGACTGGTCCTGTGGGTTATATGGGGCAGCTGCCAGAGTTGGATGTTGTGTTTGTCAGTGCCTAGTCCCACGGCAGGTAACCCATTTTGAATTGAAGGGCATCCCCCCCCCCTCAATTCTCTCTTGCCTTTGCTACTACTGCAAAACTGCAGCGCTACTTTTTCTGTCTGTAGCTAATACTGGTAACTACTGCAGCAGGAAGTGGTAAGGGCATCCATGAGGCAGGGTGTCTTCCTGTGGCCCAGCTATTCACAAGAAGGGAGGTTCTCTCTCTCATACTTAAAACCATTCGCTTGCAGGACTAGCCCGTGCTCCTCCACAGGTAATAAATGAGTAAAATGAATCATTTCCAACCTTGCAAAGCTGTATAATTTCACATTCATCAGCTGAAAGAGTTGGTAGAAGTAGTCAGAGTCCATAAGAAAAGCCATACACTGAAAGGAAACTTACTCCCTAAGTTAGAGATTGTAGAGCCAGTGTGACTCCAATGGGCTAGGCTCCTTTTGGTTAATCAAAAAAGTTTCAACACTGGAAAGAAAATGATCACTTTCTCCTTGTTTGCCCTTAAAATTTACAATTACTACCAAAAAAAAAAAAAAGATTTGGATCCATGTCAGATGTGCCATGAATCATAAAAACACTGACTCCAGTTGAGGTGTAAACATTGAATACACTCCTGCAGCCCAAGGCCCTCCATGTAACCTGGTGGCTAGGTTCACAGAAGCAGAAAGGCTCACCTAGGCCCACACCTCCCTGAGCCCATAAGTCACAGACCCTCTGAGTTCAGCCATTTCATCTTTCCAAGTGATTTATTCATCAGTTATGGATTAGAAAATATTCAGCTCAGTTCTGTGTAACACTCCACTTGAAAAGACTTTAAAAAAAATCTTGCTTCTAAGCCTGTTGGACTTAACCCAATGATTCTATCTTGCATAGTGTTACCCTTGGTCTCCCTAGGCTGATCCTAAGTAGGTGAAATAGCTTGGATGTTGAGCCAAGATACTCTGGACATGAGTTTAAAACTTTATGTACACCTACCTGAAAAACAAATTGCTTAAATTCACTGGCGTTTTACCAAAAACTTTTTTCACACTTAGCTATGAGATTCTCTAATTGCGGTATGTACAAATGGACCAAAGGAACTAACTTACAAGAGAAACAGGTTGCTAGGTAAAGTAGTCTTCCTCCAGGTTATAAATCAGGCTAAGCCACAATAAACAAAATACTTGGAAAAGGGCAGCTACAGCTACAAAGTCAGATAGGAAAACATACCATGAGAGACAGAAGAAGAAGAAACAGCCTCTGCTTGAGGGTTTCATACAGAAAGGACAGCACATCTCTGTCCCTCCTTCCCCCTTGGCCAGGCGGCCACTCCAGAACAAGAGTAACAAAGTCTCCTCCTAGGTGGGCCAGGCTTTCACTTTTAGGAAAAAAATTTCCCCTGGATTCTTTCACTCTAATCTGCAAGCTTGTAAGAGATCTTGGTCCCATTTTCTGGATAAGCATGTCAACGGGGATTGAGCCTCACCCAGAAGAACTGTCATTTCTTACCACCCACATGGCACGATCTGCCTGAAACCCCAGTTCCCATTTTTTCCAACTCCCACATGTTTCTGAGAGGAACCCGATCAGGGCCCACCGCTGGCATGGAAACGTGGGGCCACTGGAAGAGGATGGATGAAACCATTAATGATGGGTAGAAGGGAGCATCAAAGCTTAAGTCTTGAGGTCAGAAGGTGACATACAGCAGACTCTGGAGACCTGGCCATCTACTTTGGGGAAAGCCCCGGCAGAAAGGGGATTTTCGGCCATCAGAATATCCAAAGGGTACCCACCTGTACCCAGGGAGAGCCTATACCCGCACCCCCGTCCCCAGCCCAAGCGCCCACAGAGGCCAAGAAGGAGGTCTACTCCCACTAGGGCATAAATGGGGGTGTCCAAGTCTGTCATCCAGGGGGTCTCAGCCAGCCCGAGAGGCCTCCACCAAGCCTGTCAAGCTCCAAAGGGCTGCCAGAGAAGCCGGTCGCACAGACCAGACCTGTCACCTGGACCTCCCTGAGGTGCTGGGGCGCGAAGAGGGGTCCCTACCCCGCCCGCGCGGAGGGCTGCGCGTTGCCTACCCGGAGCTCGCCCTCGGTGCGGTGTAGTCCCAGGCGCCGAAGTCCCACGGCCAGGTCGTTGACGCACAGCCCGCCGTCGCGGTTGACGTCAAGAGTCTGGAAGAGGCTCCAGAGGCGCAGCCGGTGGTCCGGGCCCCCGCAGACGGCGCCGCCGCACGGGTCCACGGACGCCGGCGATGAGGCGGACGACGAGGCGGAGGCGGCGGAGTCTGGCGGCGGGGAGGCCACGCAGCGGCACAACACACTGCTCACCATCGGGCGCGAGGCTGGGGAGACGGGCCGGCGGGGACAGCGCGGACGACACGCCGGGGTTCTCGGTCGACTAGCGCGGGCTCTGCGATGCCGGCAAGCAGGCGGGATGGGGAGCTTCCGGGAGCTACGCCCCGCTGCGCGCCGCCTGGATGGCCACGCCCCGGGCACGACGCCGGCCAATCACAGGCCAGAACGGGCACCGGGGGGGCGGAGCCACCCCGAGGACTGCCCACGCAGCCCTAGGCTACCCGGATCAATGGAGAGGGAGGGGCAATCCTGGCTCAACCTGGGGCCGATTCAAACGGAGGGAGGCGGGGATTGGCTGAGTCGGGCCGGCGAGAAGAAATCACGCTGCGATAGGCAGGAGTCCCGTGATTGGCAGGCGGAAAGCCCCGTGTCCTACTTCCATTGAGCAACGCCGTTTATCCGCAGAATCCTAAAGACGCGAGGAGCCGTCGTGTACAGAGAGATCATCATCTCCAATGGGAAATAGGATTTGCTTGAGGAGCGATTGTGATCTGCGGTTGCCAAGACAAAGTTTGCACCCTGGGTAGAATTAAAAAAAAGTTAACTGGTCAACGGCTCAAGGCCGAAAGCACTAGGGATCCTCAAGGAAACCGGGTTTTGGTAATCTAACTCCCTAAATCACCAATAAAATAGCTGAATTTAACGGCGTAAAAGTCGTAATCATGTGATTGAACGACAGGACGACTTTCCAATAGGGGTGAGTAAAGACTAGATTGGGTGGGACGCTCTGTAGCGACAGACACACCTTTAGACCAATGATCAGGCGAATTCCAGTAAGTAGGCGTGCCCTTTGGCTGAGCGACAGGTCGAAAGAACCAGTGATCGATGTGATGTCTGAACCGCGACCAACCGGGAGGGCAGGTCTCCCTAGAGAAGCTCTGGGAGGCGGGAAGAGGGGAAGTGGGCGGATCTCCGCACACCCCGGCGGAAGAGGCAGATTCAGGAAGCCATTACGCAGCTGGCTGGCAGCGGCTGGGCAGGTCGGGGCTGGGCCCTACGCACTTTGCGTAGCGAGGGGGGTTACCAAAGGCCTGGTACTTGGCCTTGGACCAGCCCAGCCTATACCCTGTAGGGGGAGTGGGTGAGTAGCGAGGCTAAGGAAGACAGAAGGCGAATTGGGGCAGTTTAGGGGATTATAGTTTCTTTAAAAAGCCGGGTGGGGAGAGGCCATGGCCGTTCCCGCCAAGAAAAGGAAGATGAACTTCTCTGAGCGTGAGGTGGAGATCATCGTGGAGGAGCTGGAACTGAAGAAGCACCTGCTGGTGAACCACTTCAACGCCGGCGTCCCTCTGGCTGCCAAGAGTGCGGCGTGGCACGGCATTCTGAGAAGGGTCAATGCCGTGGCCACCTGCCGCCGGGAGCTGCCCGAGGTCAAGAAGAAATGGTCCGACCTCAAGACCGAGGTCCGTCGCAAGGTTGCCCAGGTCCGGGCGGCCGTAGAGGGTGGCGAGGCCCCAGGGCCCACTGAGGAAGATGGAGCAGGTGGGCCCGGGACAGGCGGTGGCAGTGGCGCTGGTGGCCCCGCTGTAGCCCCTGTACTGCTCACCCCCATGCAACAGCGCATCTGCAACCTGCTGGGTGAGGCCACCATTATCAGCTTGCCCAGTACCGCAGAGATTCACCCCGTGGCCCTTGGACCCACAGCCACTGCAGCCGCCGCCACAGTCACCCTGACACAGAGTGAGTGACCTCTCCCACCCAGTCCGGCGTTCCTAAATGGGAAGGGCCAGCAAGAGCTAGGTCAGCCCAGGGAAGGTTGGCTGCCAAGGGTCAAAGGTCAGATGGGAGTCTTGGACAACCAGGAGGCCTTCCAAGGGCTCCCCAGACAGAAGTGATGTTGTTTTCTCTCTGAGACTTCCTCAGCACGCAGTCTGGACTTTCGAGGGGCTGGCTTGCCCTCCACTGTTTTGCCACCATTTGCGTCCGTGACTGAACTGTTTGGTCCTTGAAGACAGAGACCATGTTTATATCCCCACAGGACTTATCCCAGAGCCTGGCGCCTAGTAGGCAGTCAGGAGGTATTTACTGAATGAGTAGGCAGGTGGACATTGACTCTGGACAAAGACATTGTGGTTTTCAGTGTGAACATTCATCTGGCACTGCTGAGGAACCTTCCAGTTCCTGGTGTTAATCTACCCCTCCATTCACTCATCAACAATTAGTGCAATTCTGGGCCAAACCCTGGGCTCGGTGCTGGGACTCCCAAGGTGTCTTAAGAGATAGGCCAGTTATATTCTCCAAGGACAGATAGAGGGACACATATATGAATAACTCCACTGTCAGTCGGGATCACCTAAGGACTCAGAAGAGAAAGGGGACTTCCTGGCGGGGGTGGGACACACAGTTGATTTGGGCATTAAAGGGTGGGGAAGAACTGATCTTTCCGACATGCTTGGAGGCCCAAACAGCCCAGCCAGAGCACCTTCAAAGGTTCTCAAGCTAGGAATGACAATGAAACTAGTTGGTTGGACTTTTTAGTTCAGATAAGGTTTGCACCAATGACTGTTAAGTGATCTTTGTGATGGGCTGGGAACAGAATCGATCAGTGGTTTCTCAACCGGGCTTCGGAGAATTGGGTGTGTGTGTGTGTGTGTGTGTGTGAGTGCCATACCCCAGCAGTGTCATATTTCTCAAGGATATGGAGGTGGGAAACACTGGTCTAAATCAGCTGCTGTTCTGTAAGAGGAAGGACCTTTAGGTATTCCATTGATTAAGGTGATCAAGGAGACAGGGAGGCATTTATTGGGCACTTTAACTGCTGCCTTCCCACTCCTGCCTCCTTTTCTGCTTGGCCATAAAAGACATGGAAACCAAGAAAGCACTGAAGGAGACAGGACCAGTGGAGTTGCAAACCCTCACCCAGGATGCCTGCTGTGTGCTGGTACTTCCGGGAGCATGTAGCCCTGCTTTTATTAGCCAGAAGCAGCCCAGTGGGGTGAATGTGAACACCTTGGGCACTAGTATTGGGGGAGACCTGGCTTCCTATACCTGCTGAATAAGCTGTATGACCTTAGGCAAGTCATACCATGGTGTCTGTGTCTGTCTTATCATCTCTGAAAATGCAGGTGACAGTATCTGCCTCTTGGTGTCATTATGAGGGTTCATGGAGCTAAGGAGGGCAAAGGGTTAGCACCATCCATGCCTAGCACATAGTAGGTGCTGGTCTTAACTGTTAGCATCTTTGCTTTTGCCTGATCAGGGGCTGACCCTTTGGTTATTAAGTAGATTAAGATTCTAAATCCTTTAGAGTCTAGATTTATACATGTGTGCTAAGTCGCTTCAGTCATGGTTGACTCTCTGCAACCCATAGACTGTAGCCCACCAGGCTTCTCTGTCCATGGGATTCTCCAGGCAAGAATACTGCAGTGGGTTGCTATGCCCTTCTCCAGGGGATCTTCCTGACCCAGGGATCGAGCCCGCGTCTCTTATACCTCCTGCATTGGTGGGCAGGTTCTTTACCACTAGCGCCACCCAGGAAGCCCCAGATTTATAAATAAAAGGCTATAAAGCCAGGGGAGGCTGAATTCTCCAGAACAAGGCTTATTGACCTCCCCCCTACCCCATACGGCCAGCCTCGCTCTTTCTAGAAAGTGACCTGCCACTGATTTGCTCTTTCTTCCCCACAGTCCCCACAGAGACCACCTATCACACGCTGGAGGAGGGAGTGGTAGAGTACTGCACAGCTGAGGCCCCCCAACCCCTGCCGGCCGAGGCCCCCGTGGAGATGATGGCCCAGCACGCTGACACCTCGGTCAAGCCGCAGGCGCTCAAGAGCCGCATAGCCCTCAACTCAGCCAAGCTGATCCAGGAGCAGCGGGTCACCAACCTACACGTGAAGGAGATCGCCCAGCACCTGGAGCAGCAGAACGACCTGCTACAGATGATCCGTCGCTCCCAGGAGGTGCAGGCCTGTGCCCAGGAGCGCCAGGCTCAGGCCATGGAGGGCACCCAGGCGGCCCTGAGTGTCCTCATCCAGGTCCTCCGGCCCATGATCAAAGATTTCCGCCGCTACCTCCAGAGCAACATGCCCAACCCCGCCACCGCCTCGGAGCCTGGACAGGTGGCCCAGAACGGGCAGCCAGACAGCATCATCCAATGAGAGCAGGGGTCAGGCCAGCCTTCTGCTGCGAACGGATGACACCGCGGAGGTCTTGTAAGTGGCTTGTGTGGTTGGCCTTAGGCTAGGCCCGGCCACCTGAACAGCTCCCAGTTTGACAGACATTTAGGGGTCCACTGTTTCTGGGAGGTGAAGGAGACTGGGAAGAAGAATTTGTTGGGTTCCTGGGACCCAAAACTCTTGTTACCCACCCCACCCCTTGAGCTGTCCTGCTAAGAACCTGAAGACTGGATGGGTGGGGGTCAGATGCTGGTGAGGGGACCCATGTTGTCATGAGCCAGGGCTTGTGACATGACCCAGACTCAGACTAGGACCACCATAAGGAGGGCTCTCACTGCAGGGGGGGTGGGGGTGGGTGGTACATTTCACAGCTGGGGGCCGGCGCTGAAATACGCGCCCCCCACCGAGGTGCCGTCCTTTGGAGTAAAATAACGTCAGTGGTGCTGGCAGGAGCACAATATCTTCCTCCCTTGGGAGGCAGAGTGACCGGTGGGCTTGAGGAGGAAGCCTCGCCCTTTTCTCCTGCTCACTGTGTCTCAGTTCTCAGGGGACACTGGTTAGGGCCGTGCACTCGCCCCCACCCCCACCGCACCCGGGCACACCGTGGTAGTGCTCTGGACTGCCCCTGCAGTATACCCAGGCTGCAGCCGGCCTGGCTCAGGAATGCTGTGTGTGGTGGGGACCAGCCTGACTTCCATCTGGTCTTCCACTGCGTTCCCCGGGCAGCCCTTTGGTGGTTTGTCCCGACGCCTTTGACTCAGGTCAAGCATCAGGCTTTGGGTGCTGTAAATGTTACTCGTTGCCCCCACTTGCAGTGGCCACTGAGGCCACGGCTTCTTCCAGAAGGCTTTGCTGCGAGCCAGTGGTATTTATGGTACACGAACCCCTCTGGGAAGGCCTCCGGGGCCTCCGAGGCAGCTCTGGCCACGCCCTTCCTCCTTTCCCCTCTACTGATCGCGCAGTTCCAAAACTCGGTGCAGAAAACAGCCTCCATCACATCACGCCCTGGGCTGCCTTCTCACAGTTCTCTGTGCCACGTGTTCTCATGAGAGCCTCACTGACTGGTTGGGTGAATCCGAAGGCCTAATTGGCCCTGAACGTCTGCGGTGGGAGAACTGAAACTGACCCAAGAAGTGGGACCTCGGACGTCTGTCCTCGAAGGAGAGCCAACCGACCTCGGAGTGCTGGAGGAGGTGGTATTCCCTGTTCTGTCTTGACGCTTTCTCCCCATTTGTAAGGACTTTACCCAGCTGGCATCTGTCTTGTTTCATTTACAGAATCGCCATCAGTTACTGAGACCCTTGCACCTTCCCCGGTCCTCTCCCAAGTTTGCCATTTTGCTGCCGAGGAGGCCTTGGCCACACGTTGACCGCTGGTTACAACTCAAGGCTCCAGAGCTCAGCTAAACAAAGAAGGTGCTGCCCTTCTGGTGTACGTCTAGAATCGCCCAGCTCCACTGTGGCAGTTACAGGAAGATGCCTCCAAGGACGGTTGGGAGGTGACTCTTTTAGCATCATCCTCACAATGGGGGACGAGGGAGGTGCCAGCTACAGAGTGAAGGAAAACTCTTCTCAGTGACTGGAAAGCAGCAGCTTCTGGCCACTTGGGCGTCCTTCATTCGTGGAGCCTGATGGCCCCTGAACTTAGGAAGTTCGGGAAATTCCTGAGGGGTTTGCAGCTTGGTTTGGTTTTTCTCTGGGGTTGGCAATCTGAGCCAATATTGTGTCTGTTCCAATTGGGTATAAAGAGAAAGTTTGGATCGCTTTGAGTGACTGGGTCTTTCCAGGTCATAATTTTAAATTAAAGAAATATCACTTAAAAAAAAAAGACATATCTGTGTCTTCATTGGTTATATGTAGAGGAGATAGGGGCTGGCAGAGAGCAGGGCCTCACGGGTCAAATCTGGCCCCCCGCGTGCCTTTGTAAATCAGGTTTTACTGGAACACAGCCACATCCCTTCATTTCCTTAATGTCTGGCTGTTTTGCTGCCACAACAGCAGAGTTGAGTGGTTGTGACAGATATCTGGCCCACAAGCCAAAAATATTTACTCTCTGGCTCTTTCCAGAAAAGCCTGCCTGCCTATCCCTGGTTTACAGCAATGTCTCAGACTATGGATGAGAATTACTTGGGAGTGTTTGTTAAATATAACCAATCCCTGGCCCCACGTCAAACCTAGACGAGACTCCTGGAGGGAGAGCTCTAAGAATATGCATTATAAACAAGTTCTTTGGGTATTCTCATCTTTTCTGAAGAACTGTGGCTCATACATAGACTAGAAGAATTCAGTCTATGAATTCTAAATTCAGCTGGAATCAAGATAATGTCCCAGGAAGGACTGGTTCTCAGGAGTTTCTGCTGAACAGTTGAGAAGTCCTGCTAAGCAGTAATTCTCACTTGAGACTGGCCCTCATTCTGGAGGGAGCCCAGCCTTTCTGAGCACAGTTAACACTCTCTCCAATATTTAGTGAGAATAAAAACTGACAAGTTATGGAGCCCAGGTCTTGTAAGCATTACTTTATAGACTTCTTGCAACAGCCTCATGAACTAGGTAGTAATGCTGTTTTCAGTTTACAGATGAGGCCACTGAGTATCAGAGAGGTTAAACAATTTGCCCTAAGCCACACAGCTGCCTTATACACTGGGGTAGCCTATAATCTTTAACTGCTGTTCTTTAACTTTTACTGCTCTGATCTGGCTGCTGGTGAGATGTGAAATCACTTAGAGATGATTTGAGCCTGATCTTGAGTTTTTAGGTCAGGTGAGAGGCCCAGGAGGCAACTTGTGTTGTTCTTCCTGGCACTTGAAAGGGAACACAGTGACTTCTATTCTTTGTAGGCTTTGAACTTATTCTTGTAATAGGAAAAAGGGTGGTTTTAACAGAATTAAATCCACTGCACCTTGGGACTCCCCTGGTGGTCCAGTGGTTTAAGACTCCACGCTCCCAGTGCAGGGGGCCCGGGTTTGCTCCCTGGCTGGGGAACTAAGATCCTGCATGTTACATGGCATGGCCTAAAAATGAAATAAAAAAAATAAACCCACTGCACCTTGATGGTGCTGGTGAAGAATGGTCACATATATGAGGGTGATTCATTTGGAAACCTTCCCTGAAACGTGGAGTTTTGTGAAAGTGACATCTTCCAAGCCACTGAAGCTTACTTACTACTTCAAGTATTGAAACTTTTAACTTTTTTTTTTTTTTTTGACCCTGCCACATGCCGGATCTTAGTTCCCTAACCAGGGATTGAACCCACACTCCCTGCCGTGCAAGCTGGAAGTCTTAACCACTGAAGCACAAGGAAGTCCCAAAACCTTTTACATTTTAAATCATTCCGATAGAAGTCTCTCATAAAGATTCTCTTTGTGAGCTATATCTTACCCAGATGTTTCCTGTTCAATAGAAATTGCACAACAGATCCGGAGAGGCAGTGCTTCCATGTGGAAAGTCCCTGGGACTCGGCAGGTTTGGGCTTGAGATCACCTCCACCCCTTCTTCACTGGGTCTCTGAAGTTTTCTGAGCCTCAGTCTTCTCAGTTCTAAAATGATTATGATGAATAATAATCCCTACTTGACTGGGGTGTTACCAGATATTGTACATTGATTGAGCACTGACCATATCTAGACCCTGTTCTAAGCCCTGTGCGTATTAACTCATTTCATGAGATCATGTATGTACACGTCCTTGACGTGTGCCTGGGACGGACATAGCATGTGCCAGTAAATGCTGGCTGCTGCCATTTTAGTATCACAAGTCTGATGTTCCAGCTAACTCGTGCATCTTTTCCTGAGATCACAATGGGGGCTTGATGGCTTCATGGACTTCTGGGCCTTCCCAGGTGGACTTCTGGGCCTTCCCAGGTGGCTCAGTGGTAAAGAGTCCCCCTGCCAATGCAGGAGACGTGGGTTCCATCCCTGGGTCAGGAAGATCCCCTGGAGGAGGGCATGGCAGCCTACTCCAGTATTCTTGCCTGTAAAATCCCATGGACAGAGGAGCCTGGTGAGCTACAGTCCATAGGGTCGCAAAGAGTCAGACATGACTGAGTAACTGAGCTCAACAACTCAAGGACTTCCCAGATGGTCCAGGGGTCAAGACTGCGCCTTCAGCAGACCCTGATGCTGGGAAAGATTGAAGGTAGGAGAGGGGGCAACAGAGGATGAGATGGTTGAATGGCAGCACCGATTCAATGGACCTGAGTTTGAGCAAACTCTGGGAGATGGTGAAGGACAGGGAAGCCTGGCGTGCTGCAGTCCATGGGGTTTCAGAGAGTCTGACATGACTTAGCGACTGAACTGAGGTTTATCCTGGTTGGGGTGCTAAGATCCTGTGTGCCTCACAGCCAAAACACCAAAACATAGAAGCAATACTGTAACATATTCAGTAAACATAAAAACAAAATTATCTACATCAAAAAAGTAAAAAAAAGTGGCTTGAGTAAGATCAGAAAAGATGTACAAGGAGCAAAGAGTAGGAAGGATTGAAGGGAGAGTGGGGGATGGGAACCAAGGCCAGGATGGGGAAGAGCTGCACATAGTGGTTCTATCGTGGTGTCAAGTGCCGAGATGTGGGAATCCCCTGGCGATCTAGTGGTTAGGACTCTGTGCTTTCCCAGCCAAGGACTCAGGTTCAATCCCTGGTTGGAGAAGTAAGATCCCACAAGCCATACAGTGCAGCCAAAAAAAAAAAAACCCAAAACACACACATAAAAGAGCTGAAATGCATGAGTCACAGTAGACAACCCGCCTGAATGAGAGGAACAGACACGGCTTTGATCACTGGCCATGATGACGTAAGCAAGAAGGGAAAGTGACAGCGCTTCCAGGGTCACGTTTTTGCCACAGCACAGGGCCGGGCAGGGGCAGATGAGGTGCAGGTGGGAATCATTTCACTGTTGAGAGAAGCCCCTGCTTCACGGACTTGTGTGTATGTTGGGGGAACGAGAGCAGGAAGGCCAGGAGTGCGAAAGCGCTGAGTCAGAGCAAAACGTCTCCCCACTCCTCCTGATAAGAAGGCGACACTTGACAGAAGCGTTGGAGGCCTCTGAATGGAAGCACCTAGGCTAGGAATGCAACTTTGCCTAAGAGCATGTAAGGCCTGCCATACAAAGCTTTCGAAATGGCCTACAGTTGTGCCTGGAAGATCACACGTTGGTTTGTGGCCAGGAGCTGGACTCCTCATAAGTTTGTCTCAGGTCTTTGGAGTCAGCCTGCGTCTTATTGGCTGTGTGCCCTGGCATGAGGTCATTTACTTTCTCCAAGCCTTGGCTTCCTCATCTAAAAATCCTCGGGACTTCCCTGGTGATAGAGTGGTTAGGACTCCATGCTTCCAATGCAGGGGCTCAGGGTTCCATCCCTGGGTGGGGAACTAAGATCCCACACACTGGGGGTGGCAGGGAGGTTCAAGAGGGAGGGGATATGTGTATACATATAGCTGATTCACTTTGTTGTACAGCAGAAGCTAACACAACACTGTAAAGCAATTATATTCCAATAAAAAAATTAAAAAGTTCCCAAGTAAAAGAAAAACAGAGATTCCAAAAACTTAGAAAAAAGTTCTCATTCTTGTGTATTTGAATCTGTGGAATGAAATTTTTTATCAATGGCAATTATATAAAGGTATATGTATATTTGGGTATTAATTATGTTATATCAAATTAATAAATGTAAGCTATCAAATTAAAAGATCCCACATGCCTCATGGTACAGCCAAATAAAAAAAAAATCCTTCTCTAATGAGATTGGTATCAAAAGTTAACAAGCTAATGCTCATATTTGACATATATGCAGAGTACATCATGCAAAATGACAGGCTGGATGAAACACAAGTTGGAATCAAGATGCCGGGAGAAATATCAGTAACCTCAGGTACACAGATGATACCACCCTTATGACAGAAAGTGAAGAACTAAAGAGTCTCTTGATGAAAGTGAAGGAGAGTGAAAAAGTTGGCTTCAAATTCAATGTTCAGAAAACTAAGATCATGACATCTGGTCCCATTCAGTTCAGTTCAGTTCAGTTCAGTCGCTCAGTCGTGTCCGACTCTTTGCAACCCCATGAATCGCAGCACGCCAGGCCTCCCTGTCCATCACCAACTCCCGGAGTTCACTCAAACTCACATCCATTGAGTTGGTGATGCCATCCAGCCATCTCATCCTCTGTCGTCCCCTTCTCCTCCTGCCCCCAATCCCTCCCAGCATCAGAGTCTTTTCCAATGAGTCAACTCTTCGCATGAGGTGGCCAAAGTACTGGAGTTTCGGCTTTAGCATCATTCCTTCCAAAGAACACCCAGAACACCCCAAAAAATAAAGTCCAACACTGTTTCCCCATCTATTTCCCATGAAGTGATGGGACCAGTTGCCATGATCTTCATTTTCTGAATGTTGAGCTTTAAGCCAACTTTTTCATTCTCTTCTTTCACTTTCATCAAGAGGCTTTTTAGTTCCTCTTCACTTTCTGCCATAAGGGTGGTGTCATCTGCATATCTGAGGTTATTGATATTTCTCCCAGCAATCTTGATTCCAGCTTGTGCTTCTTCCAGTCCAGCATTTCTCATGATGTACTCTGGTCCCATTACTTCATGGCAAATAGATGGGGAAACAATAGAAACAGTGACAGACTTTATTTTCTTGGGCTCCAAAATCACTGCGATGGTGATTGTAGCCATGAAATTAAAAGTCATTTGCTCATTAGAAGAAAAACTATGACCAACCTAGACAGCATACTAAAAAGCAGAGACAGTACTTTGCTGACAAAGGTCCATCTAGTCAAAGCTATGGTTTTTCCAGTGGTCATTTATGGATGTGAGAGTTGGACTATCAAGAAAGCTGAGCACCAAAGAATTGATGCTTTTGAACTGTGGTGTTGGAAAAGACTCTTGAGAGTCCCTTGGACTGCAAGGAGATGCAACCAGTCCATTCTAAAGGAGATCAGTCCTGAATATTCATTGGAAGGACTGATGCTGAAGCTGAAACTCCAATACTTTGGCCACCTGATGGAAGAACTGACTCCTTAGAAAAGACCTGATGCTGGGAAAGATTGAAGGCAGGAGGAGAAGGGGATGACAGAGGGTGAGATGGTTGGATGGCATCACTGACTCGATGGACATGAGTTTGAGCAAGCTCCGGGAGTTGATGGACAGGGAAGACTAGCGAGCTGCAGTCCATGGGGTCTCAGAGTCAACACGACTGAGCAACTGAACAGCAACATCTCTCTCTCCTCTCAACCAACCCCACCTTCTCTCTCACCTGGATTACCCAAAGCAGCCTCTTCACTGGCCTCCCTGCCTCCAGACCCTTCAGGGGATGGTATTTTGCAGTAAATCTAGCCAGGCTCCTCCCTGTTCCACCCCTTCAATGACTTTCCTTAACTCTTAAAAGTGAAGTTTAAGCTCCTGAATGTAACCTACAGATCTGAGCTGATGCTGCTTCCTACCCTGTACTACATTCCAGCCACACTGAACGTTTACTTCCTGGTCATTTATATCTCAATAAAACTGGAGGTCAGGGAGAGAAAGTTAACTTCCTTAAAAATGCCAGGCTCTTTCAGCCCTCCAAACCTTTATCTTTGCTGTTCTTTTGCTCAGAACAACTTTCTTGCTCATCCCTTTCCCAATTCCTAGTCATCCTTCACATTCAGCTTGGGTGTCACTTCCTCCAGGGAGCCTTCTTTGGTCACACCCTGTGTTTCTTCCCTCAAACTGTGCTATGATTGCACTTTTTTTTAAATTTTATTTTTAAAATGAATTTTTATTGTGGTATAGTGGAAGGAGTGGTGCTAAAGCTGAAACTCCAGTACTTGGCCACCTCATGCGAAGAGTTGACTCATTGGAAAAGACTCTAATGCTGGGAGGGATGGGGGGCAGGAGGAGAAGGGGACGACAGAGGATGAGATGGCTGGATGGCATCACCGACTCATGGTGATGGACAGGGAGGCCTGGCATGCTGCGATTCATGGGGTCGCAAAGAGTCGGACACGACTGAACGATTGAACTGAACTGATAGTTGATTTACAATGTTATGTTAGTTTCTGCTGTACAACAAAATGGATCAGTTATACATATACATATAACCAGTCTTTAGATTCTTTCTCCATGTAGATCATTACTGGTAGCTCAGTTGATAAAGAATCTTCCTGTAGTGACAATATACAGCCTTGACGTACTCCTTTTCCTATTTGGAACCAGTCTGTTGTTCCATGTCCAGTTCTAACTGTTGCTTCCTGATCCGCATACAAATTTCTCAAGAGGCAGATCAGGTGGTCTGGTATTCCCACCTCTTTCAGAATTTTCCACAGTTTATTGTGATCCACACAGTCAAAGGCTTTGGCATAGTCAATAAAGCAGAAATAGATGTTTTTCTGGAACTCTCTTGCTTTTTCCATGATCCAGCGGATGTTGGCAATTTGATCTCTGGTTCCTCTGCCTTTTCTATAGTAGAGTGTATATATATGGGCTTCCCAGGTGGCTCAGCAGTAAAGAATTTGCCTGCCAATGCAAGAGATGTGGGTTCGATTCCTGGATTGGGAAGATCCCGTGGAGAAGGAAATGGCAACCCACTCCAGTATTCTTGCCTGGAAAATCCTATGGACAAAGGAGCCTGGCAGGCTACAGTCCATTGGGTCGCAGGAGTCAGACACGATTTAGAGACTAAACCACCACCACCACTCTTCTTTAGATTCTTTCCCCATGTAGGTCATTACAGAGTATTGAGTAGAGTTCCCTGTGCTATACAATAGGCTCTTATTAGTAACCTATTTTATACATAGCAGTGTCTATATGTCAGTCCCAATCTCCCAATTCATTCCTCCCCTTTTTTGAAAAAAAATTTTTTTTCAATTTTTCATTTGAAAGTTTCATATGAAAATTTCAGTTTTCATAGTTCGGGTCCTGCTAGAAATAGAGACACAGATGTAAAGAAGAAACTTATGGATCCTGAGGTGGGGAAGGAGGGTAAGATGAATTAGGAGGTTGGGATTGACACATATACACTGTGTGCTCAGTCTTTGTGACCCCATGGACTATAACTCTCCAGACTCCTCTCTCCATGGAATTTTCCAGGCAAGAAAACTGGAGTGGGCTGCCATTTCCTCCTCCAAGGGAATCTTCCCAACCCAGGGATCAAGCCCACATCTCTTGCATTGGCAGGTGAATTCTTTACTGCTGAGCCACCTGGGAAGCCCATATATATACACTCTACTATAGAAAAGGCAGAGGAACCAGAGATCAAATTGCCAACATCCACTGGATCATGGAAAAAGCAAGAGAGTTCCAGAAAAACATCTATTTCTGCTTTATTGACTATGCCAAAGCCTTTGACTGTGTGGATCACAATAAACTGTGGAAAATTCTGAAAGAGGTGGGAATACCAGACCACCTGATCTGCCTCTTGAGAAATTTGTATGCGGGTCAGGAAGCAACAGTTAGAACTGGACATGGAACAACAGACTGGTTTCAAATAGGAAAAGGAGTACGTCAAGGCTGTATATTGTCACCCTGCTTATTTAACTTATCTGCAGAGTACATCATGAGAAACGCTGGACTGGAAGAAACACAAGCTGGAATCAAGATTGCTGGGAGAAATATCAATAACCTCAGATATGCAGATGACACCACCCTTATGGCAGCAAGTGAAGAGGAACTAAAAAGCCTCTTGATGAAAGTGAAAGTAGAGAGTGAAAAAGTTGGCTTAAAGCTCAACATTCAGAAAACGAAGATCATGGCATCCGGTCCCATCACTTCATGGGAAATAGATGGGGAAACAGTGGAAACAGTGTCAGACTTTATTTTTCTGGGCTCCAAAATCACTGCAGATGGTGACTGCAGCCATGAAATTAAAAGACACTTACTCCTTGGAAGGAAAGTTATGACCAACCTAGATAGCATACTCAAAAGCAGAAACATTACTTTGCCAACAAAGGTCCATCTAGTCAAGGCTATGGTTTTTCCTGTGGTCATGTATGGATGTGAGAGTTGGACTGTGAAGAAGGCTGAGCGCCGAAGCATTGATGCTTTTGAACTGTGGTGTTGGAGAAGACTCTTGAGAGTCCCTTGGACTGCAAGGAGATCCAACCAGTCCATTCTGAAGGAGATCAGCCCTGGGATTTCTTTGGAAGGAATGATGCTAAAGCTGAAACTCCAGTACTTTGGCCACCTCATGCAAAGAGTTGACTCATTGGAAAAGACTCTGATGCTGGGAGGGATTGGGGGCAAGATGAGAAGGGGACGACAGAGGATGAGATGGCTGGATGGCATCACTGACTCGATGGATGTGAGTTTGAGTGAATTCCGGGAGTTGGTGATGGACAGGGAGGCCTGGCGTGCTGCGATTCATGGGGTCACAAAGAGTCGGACACGACTGAGCGACTGATCTGATCTGATCTGATGTATGAAATAGACAACTGGGACTTCCCTGGTGGTCCAGTAGCTAAGACTCTGCGTTCCCAATGCAGGGGGCCTGGGTTAGTTTCCTGGTCAGGGAACTAGATCCCACATGCCACAACTAAGACCCGTTGTGGCCAAATAAATAAATAAAAATAGACAACTAATGAGAAACTACTGTATAGTTCAGGGACCTCTATTCAATGCTCTGTGGTGACCTGCATGGGAAGGAAATCTAAAGGGGAGATATATATATGTGATTCACTTTCCTGAATAGTAGAAACTAACATGACATTGTAAAGCAACTGTACCCCAGTAAAAATTAACATAAATAAATGTTTGGGTCCAGCTATAGAAGGGTTTCTCAACCTCAACACAATTGTCATTTTAGTCTGCATCTTTCTGTGTTGTGGAGGGCTGTTCCATGTCCTGTAAGATGTTTAGTAGCATCTTCATCTCTGAACACTGGATACCAGCAGCATATCCGCCTCCAGTTGTGACAATCAGAAATGTATCCAGATATCACCAGTGTCCCTGGGGTGGGAGGTGTTCTTAAAACCTCTGGTTAAGGACCACTGTCCTGGGAATTCCCTGATGGTCCAGTGATCATGTTAGGGGAAGCTTACTGACTGAAACCACCCAACCTGACCACACACCATAGTAACCATTGCTGTGAGTTATTTTATGACATGAGGTCCTAGTAAGGAACATGGAACTAATAAGCCACCACCAACCAGAAGAATTCAGGAAAGGTCAAAAGGAGACACCGCGTGTCCAACTGCCTCCCAGAATCCTTCTCAGTGGCGTCCATCTTGGCTGAGCAATGTGTGCGCCCCTAGGAAGGACTCTGAGTCAGAATGATGGGCCAAAGACAACCCAGAAACGAATCCCATCACCATGATACCCGAGACTGAGCCATGTGGCAGAGCAGTTCTCCTGGTTCCCTTACCCGGCTGCTGTCCGCCCAGGTGCTCTCCCAACAGTCTCCTGCTTTGTCGGCATGTGCGTCTCCTCAGATAATTCATTTCCGAGTGTTAGACAAGAGCCCCCTCTTGGGCCCTTAAGGGGTTCCCCTTTCTGCAACAGTCAGGACTTGACACTTTCACTGCTGTGGCCCGAGTTCACTCCCTGTTCTGGGAACTAAGATCCCGCAAGCCACTGGATGTGGCCAAAGAATAAAAATAAAAAAGAACAACGGTCCTCCAGCAATACCATCTGTCTTATACTTCCTTGTCTAGAGCATAGCACAATCCCTGGATGTCTATTTAATCCACTTTTCATTGCGGTCTCGGTTGCCTGACCGTCAACGGCATTCCTGTCAGATGTCTTGCGTTTCTCCCACTCAGGAGATGAAAGCATTAACGCCAGGACTTTCCCGGTGGCACATCATTTGTAAGTGGCGGAGCTGGGAGTCTATCCCAGGCGTGTCTGGCTACACAGTCTCCTCCTTATGAGTCAGCCTCCTGTGAGAGGCTGAGCATGAGTCACCTTCTGGACCTGTGGCCTGGACTCTGGACCTGTGACAGGTGTGTCAGGAATCCCACCTGGAGTGGCCCTGCCCCACCTGAGTGCTATGACGTTGGGGCAGGTCACACTCCCCACTGGGCTGCAGGGTTTCCCCTGCTATGCCACCCCTCTTGCTGAGAGCTGATGGAAGATACATAGAGTAGGTGAGTGATGGGAGGGCTGTCTGGGCATGGGGGCTCTGCACAGGACCTGGCCTATAAAAGGTAAGGGGTGTGAAGAGAGGAGGGGGCCCACCTGAGGCCCCCACCCCCGCCCCCTGACAGCACATTCTCCAAGGATTCTGCTGATGCTGAGGTCTACAGCCACTCAGTTAAGAAGCCCTTGGGTCAGATAACAAGTTCCTGCCTGCATCTGCAGGAGGTCAGATAGAGGCCTAACTGTAGGCTTCAGGCAATCCTGACAGGCAGGAATGTGGGCCCACCTGCCCAATAGTCCTTTTTTTTTTTTTTTTTTTAACAAAAGCAGCCAGAAATCTGGGGCTTTTATTAAAAATTTCCTAGTTGAAATATTTCAAGTACTAAATATTTGTAAACTCTGTGCAAGGCAAACCAAGCGCACCCATTGCCTAGAGTCATGGAAGTCAGCTTGCAAGCTGTATGTCACCCTCTGGGGGCCAGTCTGTACCACTCAGGAGGAGCCAGAGGAAGGCAGAGGTTGGTAGGTAGGAGGCCTTGGCCCCAGATCCCTCATTCTCTGTGCCTCAGTCTCGCCATCCCTATGATGGGTGTTGGCTGGCCTAACTGGAATGGTTCCTAGGAAGGGGCCCCTCCTGGACACCCTTCCTTTGCCCAGGCTGGGCCTGACTCACTGGGAGGATCTGGGCTGGGCTCTTCATTTGGCTCCAAGGTGAGTCAGTCTGGACATACGTGGTAATGGTACTCACATGCCCCCTGCCTGTTAGGAACCTAGCACAAGCAGGGACAGGCCACGGAAGGGGATACCCACTGGGGTTGAGGCTGGCAACACCACGGTCTTCAGGCAACCCTCCAACATGGTCCTGTCCAGGTGGGAGGTTGGACCAGAAGACCTCCATGATCTCCTCTGGGTGGTTTGTTATTTATTTATTTGGCTGCATTGGGTCACAGTTGCAGCATGTGGGATCTACTGTTGCGGGGCATGGACTCTCTAGTTGTGGCGTGTGGGCTATCTAGTTGTGGGCTATCAGTAGTTCCTGCACACAGACTTAGTTGCTCCATGGCATGTGGGATCTTAGTTCCCCAACCAGGGATCGAACTCGCATCCCCTGTATTGCAGGGCGGATTCTTAACCCCTGGATCACCAGGGAAGTCCCACCTCTGGCTGTTTTTAGGGTCCGCTCAGCACCCAGGGCTCCTCCTGGCTGTGGCACTCTGGTTTTCCTTTGAGGAACCATTCCTCCTCCATGCTCAGTCCTTGCAGTTTGAGGCAGAGATCCCAATTCTGGCTGTACTGGTAAGGATGTGGCCCAGGGCTGGTCCTTGGGGAGTACAACATTCCTCTCTCCATAGTGACTGGTTAAGGGTGAGCATGTGACTCAACTGGACCAATGAGAGTCTGCCCTAGGACTTTTGCTCTTGCCATTGATATGTCTAAGCTGGCGGGATGAAAACTTACCTGAGGCTCTGAGAAGGTCACCTGCTGCTGCTGCTAAGTCACTTCAGTCTGCCTAATAATGAAACCAATGCAGGAAAGTCTAAGCAGAGGGTGGAGAAAGATTTCAGCTGGGGTCTGGGCTTCCCTAGTGGCTCAGACAGTAAAGAATCTGCCTGCAGTGGAAGAGACCCGGGTTCGATCCCTGGTTTGGGAAAATCCCCTGGAGAAAGGAATGGCTACCCACTCCAGTTTTCTTGCCTGGAGAATCCCATGGACAAAGGAGCCTGGCAGGCTACAATCCATGGGATCCCAAAGAGTTGGACACGACTGAGTGACTAACACTTTGAGTACTTGAATCCAGCAATTTCCTTCTTTTTAATGGTTTTTTAAAAATTATTTATTCATTTGGCTGCATTGGGTCTTAGTTGCGGTAGGTGGGCTGACCAAGGATTGAATGAACTGTATCCCCTGCTTTACAGAGCAGGTTCTTAACTGCTGAACCAACAGGGAAGTCCTAAATCCAGGAATTTCTGAAGCTAGATCCACCCTCCTGGATGCACCAGCTGCAACATCTACAAATCTGCAGTTTTTCGTCTGTCATTTTAAGCAGGTATTTGCCATCAGTGTGACTTTCCTGGTGGCTCAGTTGGTAAAGAATCTTCCTGGAAGGTGGGAGACCCAGGTTCAATCCCTGGGTCGGGAAAGTCCCCTGGAGAAGGAACTGGAAACCCACTCCAGTATTCTTGCCTGGAGAATCCCATGGACAGAGGAGCCTGGTGGGCTACAGTCTGTGGACAGAGGAGCCTGGCAGGCTACAGTCCATGGGGTCACAAAGAATCAGACTCGACTGAACAACTAATACTTCCACTTTCACTTCGCCATTAGCAGCTGGAAGAGTCCAAATACTGTTTCCAACCAACCCTAAGGGTCTACTATTCAGATTCCAGGTCAAAGTATCTTCAGCGTGCTGGCCTAGACTAGCTGTTTCTCATGCTGTACTCTGAGAAGATTTAGCTTTAGCGGTTCATGTACATTTTTGAGCCCTGCCTCGGAGCAACTGAAACAGATACTGGCGATGTTGAGTTGTGGGTGTGGGTTTTCTACAAGCTCCCATGTGATTCTGACTAAACCTCAAGGCAGAGAACACGGGTGGCCTCTGCCCCTCGCCACTTCCCATCCTCCTCCCTGTACGTTTCAACCACGTGAGTCTGCCCATCTGGCCACAGCTGATGGGCCAGGAGGGCAAACCTGGTCCAAACTGAGTCATTGGTTCTCTTTCCCCGAAATATGGAATTGGGATCCAGGGACCTGCTCTGTCTTTGTGGCTGTGTGAACCTTCTTCCACCTCACACTCCAGGAAGTAGGAAAGTTTGTTCAGAGACTTCCCTGGCTGGCCAGGGGTTAGG
This sequence comes from Bubalus kerabau, assembly GCF_029407905.1. Taxonomy (NCBI): domain Eukaryota; kingdom Metazoa; phylum Chordata; class Mammalia; order Artiodactyla; family Bovidae; genus Bubalus; species Bubalus kerabau. Next base: position 101,513,519 of record NC_073634.1, on the reverse strand, counting down.
GCTCCGAGCTTCTGTTGCAGGGGCCATGGGCTTAATTCCTGGGTAGGTAAGTAAGATCCAGCATGCTGCGTGGTATAGCCAAAAAAATTAAAGGAAAAACAAACAAACAAATGAAAAAAGATTGCTCAAAAGAGGAAGGAGGGAACACGGGAGGGGAGGCAGGGCTGAGAGAGTCCAGTGGAAATGACCACGTTTCCATAAGTTTCCCAGCCTGACCACCCAACACAGTTCCCCTTCCCCACTACCTATAGAACCGCATAGTTTCACAGCCCCTCCACTTTCTGACATAACTAACTTGGGTGATTTCTGCTGCTTGTAACCAGGAGACCTTGATCTAAGATGTCATTTATTTCTCAAGGTCTCAGTCTTCTTATCTGTAAAATGCCCAGTGCAGCGAGTCGTGATGCCCTCCCCCGTATGCCACAAGTCCTCAGATAGGAGGCCCTGCTTAAACCACTCCTTCTATCAGGAGAGGTCTTGGTGACATGGGGTATAGGGAGCTGAAGGATTTTACTACAACAGTGCTTCTCAAAGTCTGATGTGCATTGAAATTGCCTGTGTTATGCTTAGTTGATCAGTCGTGTCCGACTCTTTGCAAACCCACGGACTGTAGCCCGCCAGGCTCCTCTGTCTATGGGGATTCTCCAGGCAAGAATACTGGAGTTGGTTGCCACACTCTCCTCCAAGGGACCTTCCTAACCCAGGGATCAAACCCAGGTCTTCCACATTGCAGGTGCATTCTTTACCATCTGAGCCACCAGGGAAGTCCAAGAATACTGGAGTGGGTAGCCTATCCTTTCTCCAGGGAAACTTCCAGACCCAGAAATCGAACCGCGGTCTCCTGAATTGCAGGCGAATTCTTTACCAGCTGAGGTACCCAGGAAGCCCTGAAATTGTCTGAGATCTGTTTAAAATGCAGGTTCCTGGACCCTACATGGGGAAGTTATGATCATTAGGTGGGTGTAGGGGGGCCCAATTGTCTGTATAGCGTACAGCTTTATTGATGTATAGTCAACTATAATAACTCCATATATTTAACAATTTGATGAGTACGCATGTATATCTGTGAAACCATCACCACAATTAAGATGGGGAAGATTGTCTTGAAAATCTCCACTTAGTTTCTTGGTGCCTCTTTATAATCATCCCTCCCTCCCTCTCCCCAGGCAATCACAGGTCTCTTTTTTCTCACTATAGATGAGTTTGCATTTTCCAGAATTTAATCTGAATGAAATCATACAGCATGTAAGCTTCCTTGGTCTGGCTTTTTTTTTTCACTCAGCCCAATTATTTTGAGAGGCACCCATGTTGATGTGTTTATCAGTGGTTCACTTTTTATTGCTAAGTAGGATACATTATAACTTGTTTATCTATTGGTTCTTTTTCGCCCATGCCGTGCAGCATGCGGGATCTTAGTTCCCTGATCAGGGATCGAGTCCAGGCCCCCTGCACTGGAAGTGCAGAATCTTAACGACTGGACCACCAGGGAAGTCCCTGTTTATTTAATCACACCATGATGGATACTTCCGTTGTTTCAATATTTAGCTTTGACAGATCTAGCTGCTGTGAACCTTGTGTTGTCCTGGTGTATCAGTCTTGGTGGTTATCAAAGTTTGTGCTGTGCTTTGTCGCTCAGTCATGTCTGATTCTTTGCGACCTTGTGGACTGTAGCCCGTCAGGCACCTCTGTCCATGGGGATTCTCCAGGCAATAATACTGGAGTGGATTGCCATGCCCTGCTCCAGGGGATCTTCCCAAACCAGGGATCGAACCCAGGTCTCCCTCATTGAGGGTGGATTCTTTACCATCTGAGCTACAGGGGAAGCCCAAGAATACTGGAATGGGTAGCCTATCCCTTCTCCAGGGGATCTTCCCGACCCGAGAATCAAACCGGGGTCTCCTGCATTGCAGGTGGATTCTTTACCAGCTGAGCTACCAGGGAAGCTTACATTCAATAAATACCTAGGAGTGGATGACTAGATTATATGGCTGGTGTATGCTCAACATTTTAAGAACCTGCCAAACTGTTTTTCAAAATGATTGCACCATTTTAAATTACCACGAACGGTGCATGAGATCTCTGGTGGCTCCATAGTCTTGTCAATATTTGGTGGGGTTTTCATTTTAACCATTCTCGTAGGTGGGAAGTAGGACCTCACTGTGGTTTTAATTTGCATTTCCCTAAGACTAATGGTGTGGTTATTTGTCATCTGTAGATTTTCTTTGATGAGGTGTCTATTCTACTTAAATTGTCTTCTTATCAATAAATTCTACATATATCTAAGTACAAGTCCTTTGTCAGCTATATTTTTAAAGCATAAATTTATTCACTTATTTTTGGCTGTGCTGGGCCTCTGTTGCTGTGTGGTTTTATCTCTGGTTGTGGCAGGCACGGGCTGCTCTCCAGTTGCGGTGCATGGGCTTCTCATGGCCGTGGCTTCTCTTCTTGCAGAGCACCGCTCTCTAGGGCGCACCGGCTTCAGTGGTTGTGGTTCCCAGACCCTGGAGCACAGGCTCAATCGCTGTGGTACATGGGTTTAGTTGCTCTGAGGCATGTGGGATCTTCCTGGGCCAGGGATCAAACCTGTGTGTCCTGCATCGGCAGGCAGATTCTTTACCACTGAGCCATCAGGGAAGCCCTCAGCTGTATTTTTGTAATTATTTTCTCCAAGTCTGTGCATGCCTTTTCATTTTTGTAACAAATGCCTTGGATGACTTTCATACACTTGGAATCTGAGAACCTCTCCTTAATGACCAACAGTGCAAATTCAAACAGCAGAAAGCAATGCTGGCCCATCTGACTGACAAAAATGAAAAAGAGGGTCCTCGGGTGTCATTGGTGATGGGGAGTCAGGGGGACACTCCAGATACTCTTAGGTGGAGGGGAAGTTGGGGCAAAATCCTAGGAGGACGATTTTGCTGATTGTTCATCAAAATCTTTAAAGGCGGATTCCTTTGACTCAGCAAGTTCTCTTCTAGGATTTTTTTTTTTTTCCTGAAAAAGGAATAAGCAATAGCAGTAAGTTTGTCCTGGGATCTTTGGTCCCGGGGTTGTGCTGACAGGAGTGAGTTGCAGACATGCCTGGCTGGCTGAGCTGGGATCTTGGTACTCTGCTGTGTGCTCAGACCCCCAAGTGAAAGGCTCAGAGGGGCCGGGAGGTCAGTGAGGCTGATTTGACTGGCCCCCAGCAGGGAGGCTGGAGGAAAGTCCTATGCAGGTCTCACCCGACTGCGTCAGGAGTCTGGGTCCACCCTGAGCCTGGCCTGGCCAGGTTCTAACAAGCCACCACCAGTTCAGACGGGGAACAAGGGATACTTGGCTGACACAGCTACCTGGGACCTAAGAAAGGACACCCTTTGCTCCAAATACCAGTAGTTTCCCTGGGACAGAGGGAGGTGGGGCCTTGGCCAAGGCCAGCCAGGACCTGCTGGAGCCGGGCAGAAGGGAGTTGGGAGCCTGAAGACCTGGGCAGTAGATCAGCCCCTGTCCTTCTGTGTCACTTGGCCCAAGCCTGTTCCCCTACTGAGGCCTCAGTCTCCTGAGTTGGGCAGTGAACGTGTGGATCAGGTACTCAGTCCCCTTCTGGCCCCACCAGAGAGGGCTGAAAGCATGGGTATTGGAATCTTCCAAACTTGAGTTCCATCTCTGTCTCCATCACTTTCTGTGACTTGGCGTGTTATTTAGCCTCTCTATTCTGAAGGAGATCAGCCCTGGGATTTCTTTGGAAGGAATGATGCTAAAGCTGAAACTCCAGTACTTTGGCCACCTCATGCAAAGAGTTGACTCATTGGAAAAGACTCTGATGCTGGGAGGGATGGGGGGCAGGAGGAGAAGGGGACGACAGAGGATGAGATGGCTGGATGGCATCACTGACTCGATGGACATGAGTTTGAGTGAACTCCAGGAGTTGGTGACGGACAGGGAGGCCTGGCGTGCTGCGAATCATGGGGTTGCAAAGAGTCGGACATGACTGAGCGACTGAACTAAACTGAACAGAACTGATACCTCAATTTCTTTTTTAAATTTTTTATTGACATATAGTTGATTTACAGTGTTGTGTTTCAGGTGTATAGCAAAGTGATTCATGTGTGTGTATATATATATATATATATAGTATTATTTTCCCATATAGGTCATTACAAGATACTGACTAGAGTTCCCTGTGCTATATAGTAGGTCTTTGTTGTTTATATATTTTGTATATAGTAGTGTGTATATTTTAATTCCAAACTCCTAATTTATCCCTTTCCCCTCTTCTCCTTTGGTTCCATAAGTTTATTTTCTGCATCTGTGAGTCTCCTTCTATTTGGAAATAAGTTCGTTTGGAACATTTCTTAAGATTCCGCATACAAACACTATCATCTGGTGTTTGCCTTTGGCTTCCTTCACTTAGTATGATCATCTCTAGGTCCATCTATGCTGCTGCATTGTTCATTCACGCACCTCAGCTTCTGTTTCCAAGTAGAACCCTGCAGTGGCTCCTCAATTTGCTTTGGAAAAGGGCCCTCATGATCTGCCCCTTCCCTCTTCTCCAGGTCCTGCCTCTCCACCCTCGTCATCACACTGCAATTACGCTGTAGCCCCTACACTCTTACGCCCACCCCAGGGCCTTTACATATGCTTTTGCCTTGTAAGTCTGTGCCTGTCTCCCCAGCTCAGTCCTACTCATTCATCAGGGCTCAGATGCCATTTTTTCAGGGTCAGACTGCCCTGATCCCAGACACAATCACTCCTGCTACTGACCCCATCACACAGCCGTGATCATTAAACAATGCTATCTGTGATTATTTGTTTGATGTCTGTCTCCACTTGTTTGGTGTCTCTCCCTGAGAGCAGGGACAAGACAGTCTTGTTGGGGACTGTGTCTCCTGCCCTTTACACAGGCTTGGCAGGGAGTAGGCACCCCAGCAGCTTTGTTGAACAAGTAGTGTTAACACCCTATGCCATCCATTCTAAGACGTTTTCACCTCACATTTTAACATCTCTGAAGTCAGGACATATATAACTACAGTGACTGGGCAGCAGCTGTGACATATTCTCCAGTACCCGCCGGTTTGCATTAAAACTTCCAGCTTGGAGGGACACCCCCAAGACAGCAGGGGCATTGTTGTTGCTTAGTCACTATGTGGTGTCTGGCTCTTTGCAACCTAATGGACTGCAGCCCGCCAGGCTCCTGTGTCCATGGGATTTCCCAGGCAAGAATATTGGAGTGGGATGCCCTTTCCTTCTTCCAGATCTGCCTGACCCAGGGACTGAACCCACGTCTTCTGCATTGGCAGGCGGATTCTTTATCACTGAGCCATCAGAGAAGCCTCAAGAAGTGGCATACTCTGAAGAAAAGCTACTTTACCCAAGCTCTTGATGATATAGGACAATATTACCTGGGACAACACAGACTTCAGTGACTCCCAATGAAAAAGTGACATAGAAAATTCAGATTCCAAGACTTCCCTAGGGATCCAGTGGTTAAAACTTCGCACTCCTGATGCAGGGCACCTGGGTTCTATCCCTGGTCAGGGAACTAGATCCCACATACTGCAAATAAAGATCCCACGTGCTGCAACTAAGACCTAATAGAGCCAAATATATTAAAAAAACAAAACAAAACAAAGAATCAGAGTCTAAATCAACTGTACTCCTCCAGGGGATCTTCCCGACCCAGGGATTGAACTCGTGTCTCATGTGTCCTGCATTGGCAGGCGGATTCTCCTCGCCACCTGGGAAGCCCATACTTCAAAGAAAAAGAAATAAATAACATGAAGTTTAAAAAAAAAAAAAAATAGATTCTGCATGTGAAAACGTTTCAGGAATATCTTCACGAAATTATTTTGATCATAGTTTCCTTTTTATGTGTGCACATAGTGGTATATGATTAAAATGTCTGTTTAAAAGAGTGCGTTCAATAAGCATAAAAATAATCCAGTTTCTAAGTGTTAAGGAAGTGTGTGTGTCCTGTTTTACTTGTTAGTGCTGGAGACCCGCATAGGGCGCAGAGCTCTAGGAGGCCACAGGGGGGCGCGCTATCCACCTGCGCCTTCCCAGCCCCGAGTTTCGGGAATCGGGGCTGGGCGACTTGTGGCATGTCGTTCTCTGTGTGTCCTGTAGGTGGCGCTGTAAAGCCACAGTCAGGCGTAGCCCTGGGAGTCCCAGGCTGGAGGGGTGGGGATGGTGAGGTAGGAAGCGAGGCCTCAGGAGTGTCCTGTCCTGGAAGGGAGCAGTCTCTTCCACTACCCCAGGGAGAAGCCGTGGACAGTTCTACCAGCGTGGCTATCCCAGAGGCAGCTCAGGGTGTGGACTGAGCTTAGAAACCAAAGTCGGCAGCGCTAACCCCACCTGGGCCGGCTGTGTGATTCTGGCTCCCCTTACTTTTCTGGCCCCAGTCTCCCTCCCACTGCAGTGAGGGTATGAGAGCCTCATCTGACCCCTGACAAAAGGCCCGGTGGGCCACTCACAGGCTCACCTGCAGAGCCCCAAGTCCCGTGACAGCTTGTCTGACCTTGCCCCCTGCCCCTGAGGTCAAGATGTTGCCCTGACTTCCCAGGTTGGGAAAGAGGGGCCCAAGGAAATTGAATGACTTCCCCAAGGCTGCAGGCCTGTGAGCGGTTGGAGCCAGGTGTGTGTGAAAAGGAACTCTGTTTGCCCCTTCCACCATACCTGTCTGACCTCTTGTGGAGGAAGGGGACACAGAGCAGGGTGGGAGGAATTTCCCATTGAAGAAAAGGAGCTAACCCATCCTTGGTAAAATGACGGATTAGTCATACATGCCTGGGACTTCCCTCGAAGTCCGGTGGTTAATTTAGATTCTGCCTTCCAGTGCAGGGGGTGTGTGTTCTGCCCCTGGTTGGGGAACTAAGATCCCACATGTCACACAGTGAAGAAGAAGAAGAAGAAAAAAAAAAAAAGCATAATTTATCTCCCTCCTAAAACTAGAGTAAAGAGACTTTTTAAGACATTGTTTTTTTCGGAAAAGACACGAAAGGCACAAATTATATGAGAAAAACTTGATGAATTAGACTCAAATGTTTAAATCTTTGCCCTTCAAAAGTTGTCACTAAGAGAATCAAGAAGCAAGCTGCAGATTACGATAAAAATATTTGCAATACATACCCCTGAAAAGGACTTGTATCCAGAATGTACAATGTCTACAACTCAATAATAAGACAATCAGCTCAACTTAAAAGTGGGCAAAATATTTGAAAAATTACTTCACTAAAGACTATACATGCATAGCCAATAAACATATGAAAAGATACTGAACATCATTATTTGTAAGGAAAGTACAAATTAAAACCACAATGAGATACACCTGCCTGCCCACTGGAATGGCTAAATTTAAAAAAGGCCAATAATCCCAAGGATTGGTGAGGGAATGACTGGAACTCTCCTATCCTGCTGGTAGAATTGTAAAATGGGAAAAGCACTTTAGAAAAGAATTTTTAAGCTCTCATAAAATTAAACCTATATTTACTGCTTCTGCTGCTGCTAAGTCGCTTCAGTCGTGTCCGACTCGGTGCGACCCTACAGACAGCAGCACCCGCAAATCCACTCTTAGATATTTACCCCAAAGGAATGAAAACTTCAGTTCAGTCACTCAGTCGTGTCCGACTCGTTGCGACACTATGGACTGCAGCACGCCAGGCCTCCCTGTCCAACACCAATTCCCGGAGTTTACTCAAACTCATGTCCACTGAGTCGGTGATGCCATCCAACCATCTCATCCTCTGTCGTCCCCTTCTCCTCCTGCCCTCAATCTTGCCCAGCATCAGGGTCTTTTCAAACGAGTCAGCTCTTCACATCAGGTGGCCAAAGTAGTGGAGCTTCAGCTTCAACATCAGTCCTTCCAATGAACCCGCAGGACTGATCTCCTTTAGGATGGACTGGTTGGATCTCCTTGCAGTCCCAGGGACCCTCAAGAGACTTCTCCAACACCACATTCAAAAGCATCACACTTATGCCCTCCTAAAGTCTTGGGTTTCCCAGGTGACACTAGAGGTAAAGAACCTGCCTGCTGATGCAGGAGACGTAAGAGACCCAGGTTCTTTCCCTGGGTTAAGAAGATCCCCTGGAGAAGGAGAGGGTAACCCACTCCAGTATTCTTGCCTGGAGAATCTCATGGGCAGAGGAACCTGGCGGGCTACAGACCATGGAGTCTCAAAGAGTCGGACACGACTGAAGTGACTTAGCACCAAAGTCTTTTGCAGGATGTTCACAGCAGCTTTACTCACAATAGGCAAAAATGGTTCACGTGACCGTGTGGCCATCCATACCACAATACTTGGCAATAAAAAGGGGTGAATCAGGCACTTCCCTGGTGGTCCAGGGGTTAAGAATCTTCCTTCCAATGCAGGGGTCACAAGTTGGCTCCCTGGTCAGAGAACTAAGATCCCATATGCCATGGGCCAACTGAGCCCACGAATGAAGACTCTGCTCAGCCAAAAAAAAAAAAAAAAAAAAAAGAGTGACTCGCTGACAATCACAGCAACAATATGGATGAATCTCAAAATAATGATGCTGAGTGACAGAAGCCAGACAAAAAGCGTCCGCACTGTGTGAATCCGTTTAAGTCCCAGAAAGTGCAGACTACAGTGACAGAAGAGGGGTGGGTGTCGGGGAGGGTGGGGAGATCAGGATTACAAAGGCATGTGAGGGACTCATGGAGGTAACGGATCTGGTCACCATCTGGATTGTGGTGATGAAATCACTGGCGGTCACATACTGAAACGTGTACTTTTTATGCCTTTTGTGCATGTGTGTGTGGCCACAGGGCATGTGGAATCTCAGTTCCCTGACCAGGGATCGAACCCACACCCTCTGCACTGGAAACGTGGAGTCTTAGCCATTGGATCGCCAGGGAAGTCTGGTACTTGCACCTTTTAAATATGTGCATTTTATTGTTCATCAATTATAGCTCAATAAAAGTAATTATTAGCTTCAGGAAAACAGAAAAAAAACAATGCTTAGCTATATAATATATGCAGAAGAAAAATCACGTAAACACTGAACAGCGATTTTTAAATTGAGATGTTAAATATATTCAGTGAGTTGCATAAAAAAGTGTGTAAATCTTAAGTGTGACTAGTGATTTAACACCAAACCGCGACGGTAGTTCCGCAGTAGAAGATGGAGTACAGGAAATGGGGGTGGGGGTGATGCAGGAAAGCAAAATCTTCCCTTCTCACAACAGGTAGTGGGTAGAGAGCATACAGAAGACAAGTAAACAGAGCAGGGAGGAAAGAATGGCTGGAAGGTATGTATCACAAGATAGCAGTATGTGCTTATTGCTTAGAAGCATGAAACCCTGTTAAGTGCTAGAAAAAAAAATAAACCCAAAGACTCAAAAGTGGTTGCCTCTGGGGGAGGGGGGTGGCATGGGGAGACGGGGAGGGACAGACAGGAAACCAACGCATGTTGTTATCTTCCTTTTCGCGTTAAGTTGGTTTTGTTTCCCATACCTGCACTGTATTGCATCAATTCTAAGATGCCCATTTATTCACATGCTTAAAAACTGAAGTATAGCTGATTTTCAATATTGTGTTCATTGGGTGTACAGCACAGTGATTCATATGATGCTGGGAAAGACTGAGGACAGGAGGAAAAGGGGATGACAGAGGATGAAATGGTTGGATGGCATCACCGACTTAATGGACATGAGTTTGAGCAAGCTCCAGGAAATAGTGAAGGGGAGGGAAATATGGCGTGCTGCTGTCCATGGGATTGCAACGAGTCGAACACGACTTAGTGATTGAACAACAATATATATATATCTTGTATTGATCACTTCCTGGCTGGGTGACATTAAGGAAGTCACTTAGCCTCTCTGAGCCCCGAATTCTTCATCTAACAAATTTGGTAATACTCCAGAATTGTAATACTAAGTAAGCACATGGGCAGGAAGCCCAGTGCTTGATCTACAGTAGGAGTGCAATAAACAGCAGCTGCTCCAATTAGCTCTTTTTTAATTTAAAATAATTGTTATTTTGCCAAAATAATGCCACACTTCAGTGAATCTAAGACATCACCAACTATAACACGCACCATTACTTATGCACCGTGGAAAAATAAGCACTGCCAATTATACCCGTCAGGTGCGCTGCTGACTAAAAATACGCATCTTGATTTTAAAGATGTTAAAATGTGAATCGATGCCTAGAGACGATCATGCTGAGTGAAGTAAGCCAGCCAGACACAGAAAGATAAATATGATATCGCTTATATGTGGAATCGGAAAAAAAAAATAAAGAGATACAAATGAACTTATTTCCAAAACAGAAGGAGACTCACAGACATAGAAAACAAACTTATGGTTACCAAAGGGGAAAGGTGGGGAGAGGGGGGATAAATAAGGAGTTTGGGATTAATACATACACACTGAAATAGACAAACAACGAGGACCTATTGTACAGCACAGGGAATTATATTCAGTATCTTGTAATAACCTATAATGGAAAAGAATCTGAAAAAGTATATATATATATATGTATATTATAAAACTGAATCACTTTACATCTGAAACTAACACAACATTGTAAATCGACTATACGTCAATTAAAAAAAAAAACTAGGGGGTGACTGACTCCTGAGTATTACCTCTATTTTGATTAGTTTGAAAGAGAGAGGGACCATCTACGGTCCCTTCGGTTGTAAGGCCCAGAGAGAAACAGAGACTTGCTCAAAATTACACAGCCTGACAAAGGTCAAGTTGGGCCTAGCCTGGGCCTTTAGCTGCCAGTCCAGTGTCCTCCAAAAACTTGTCTCTCCGTTACTGTTACCCCGAAACTCAGGACACCACTGAGAGCTTGGATTGCAGTTCCCAAGTGGAGGCAACGTTTCTGGGGCCCAGGTGGGGCCCTAGGAGGTGGACTCTGGGAAGGCAGGGCCAGGCCTGGTACCTGGAGGGGCTCAACAAACTTGTCACAGGAACACAGCAGGGAGTTCTGGGTTGGCAGCAGGTCGACCTCAGGACTGGGCAACCCCACAGGAGGAGCCTGGGGGCACCAGTGTGGCGGGGCCCAGGGGCTTGTCTGGAAGCTGTACTTGTGCAGCGAGCTCACTGTTTTTAGGCAAAAGTGTCCATGAACAGAGGATCCTGGTGCTCTACAGTCCATGGGTTGCAAAGAGTCGGACGTGACTGAAGCGACTTAGCACGTACGAAAGGGCTTGTTCAAGGTCCCTGGGGCACTGGGCAGTGGTTAGCACAATGGGGAGGGGGATAACAATGGCCAAGCAGTCCTTCAGCTCTGCTTCCTCTTTTGGCAAAAAATTGCTCCCACCTCCCAACACTGAAAAGAGCCCTGGGCACTATTTACTGAGTGTCTCACCGGTCCTCTGAACAAAGGCCCAGAGAGGTCAAGCCAGGCATCTGCAGTCACACAGCCAGCAAGGAGCCCGTCTGACTCTAGAACCTGCACTCTAACGCTCAGCAGCACTGCTCTCACACGGTGTTTCTGTGTATCTGATGGTACATGGCCATTTGGGGCACCTGCCCCCTAAAGGGAAATCTACATCCTGTTTCCGGTTCCGCCTCAAAGATAAGAATTGTCAACAGCAGTGACTCAGGAGCTAATCGCTCAGGTGAAGCCCTGCCTCCTCTTCCTCTCTCCTCTGGCCCTCTGCAGAGCTCCCAGCAGCCCCCAGTCTGCACGTGACCATAGCCTGCCTGTGGCCTTTGCAGCATTTTCACACCTTGTGTCTCAGAGCCACATTGCCCTCTTCTGCCAAATGGGAGGGAGGGTAAAACTGACCTCGTGGGTCTCCTTTGGAGACTGCAGGAGTTAATGCATGTTCTGTGCGGTGCACTCCACCTGATTGGGGATCTGGGAGGAGGGTCGAGGAGTCAGGGGACACAGGTGTGACCCTTGGGCCTGTCACTGACCAGCTGTGCAGCCGGAGGCAAGTCTCCGCCTCTCTGAGCCTCGGTTTCCTCATCTGTATGATGGGGGGTGGCAGCCTTGCCCCACCTGTCACTTACCTACAGCAGGTTGAGGGGTGAGACTGATGTCACTGTGGTTCTCGGTCATCTTCACTGCTCCGCTCCCTTGACGCTCTTTTCCCATCAAAAGAGCCCATCTAGGGATTTCCCTGGTAGTCCAATGGCTAAGACTCTTTGCTCCCAATGCAGGGGGCCTGGGTTTGATCCCCAGTCAGGGAACTAGATCCTATATGCCGCAACTAAGAGTTTGTATGCCACAACAAAGATCAAACATCCCTAACGCCACAACTAAGATCCGGCACAGACAAAAAAAAAAAAAAAAAAGCCCACCTAGGAACCTTATCCCAAGACTCCTCTGTTCCCTAGGGTGCTGGGAATCCCCACAGGACTGAACTGAGGGACTGCCAGGATCATCGAATCCTTCATCTGTGAGGTGGGCACAAGGACTGTGTCTGCCTCACTGCAGTGTGGGGAGAACCACGTGAGTTGATGCATGTAAATTGCCCAGGGGATCTTCTCTGATGGAGGGAAACAAGCAAGGAGGCTCACGGCAGCAGGATTTGGGATGAAGAGAAGGGCAAATCTCCACAATCCGTCTCCCACGCAGCCCCAGAGTGCCTGGATCGCTGGGATTCCTCCTTGGGAAGCCCCTCCCACATGTACGAGAGATGCTCTGCGTGACAGTGACAGAGTGGCCCACACTTGCAGTATGATACCACTTCTTTATTTTTTTTAAGTTTTTTTGTGTGTGTGTGTGTACCATTGTAAAGCATTTATTGAATCTGTTACAATATTGCTTCTGTTTTATGTTTTTTTTTTTTTTTTTTTTTTGGTCGTGAGGCCTGTGGGGTCTCAGCTCCCTGACCAGGGATCAGACTCTCACCCCTTCCATTGGGAAGCAAAGTCTAAACTGCTAGACCACCAGGGACGTCCCCATATAACCACTTCTGAGGTGAGGCTGTGAAAGACTGTGGCCTCCACCTGGGGCTGTCTCCGGAACAAGCAATTGTCACATCCTGGGGACACTGAGACGGCCTATGGGGAGGCCAAGGAACTGAAATGTCCGGTCAAAGCCAGCAAGGAACGGACGCCAGCAGCAATCACAGAAGTGAACCTGGAAGCGGATTCTCCAGCCGCTGCAGCCTGACTGCTGAGTGACCCAGAGCCAGAACAATCCAGCTGAGCCACTCCCAGATTCCTGACCCCCAGGACCTCTAAGACAGTCGGTGTTTGTCTTTTCTTTGGCCGCACGCAAGCACGCAATGCATGTAAGATCCTAGTTCCCCTGACCAGGGATGGAACTCGCACCTCCTGCAGTCAAAGTGCAGATTCTTAACCCCTGGACTGCCAAGGAAGTCTCTAAATGTTTATTTCTCTAAGCTGCTGAATTTTGGGGTAGTTTGTTTTACAGCAGCAGTTACTGTTATACAGCAGTAAATAACTGATACTATTAAATCCGTTTTCATGTACACTTGTTATGGAATGCTGTGGTTGTTTGGTCATTAAGTCCTGTCCGACTCTTTTACGACTCCATAGACTGCAGCCCGCCAGGCTGCTCTGTGCATGGGATTCTCCAAGCAAGAATAATGGAGAGGGTTGCTATTTCCTTCTCCAGGGGATTTTTTGGACCCCGGGATCCAACCTGAGTCTCCTACTTCCAGGTGGATTCTTTGCTACTGAGCCACCAGGGAAGCCTATGGAATGCCGTGTGCTCAGCCTCTCAGTAGTAGCTGACTCTTTGTAACCCCATGGACTATGTAGCCTGCCAGGTTCCTCTGTCTGTGGAATTTTCCAGGCAGGAATACCAGAGAGGGTTGCCATTTCTTACTCCAGGGGATCTTCCCAACCCAAGGATCGAATCAGAGTCTCCTGCATCTACTGCATTGGCAGGCAGATTCTTTATCACTGCACCACTATGAGATACTAGAAAGGGAAGTCATTCAGTCGTGTCCAACTCTTTGTGACACCATGGACTGTAGCCTACCAGGCTCCACAGTCCGTGGAATTTTCCAGGCAAGAGTACTGGAGTGGGTTGCCATTTCCTTCTCCAAGGGATCTTCCCAACCCAGGGATTGAACCCAGGTCTCCCGCACTGCAGGCAGACGCTTTACTATTTGAGCGACCAGGGAAGCCACCATGAAATACTAGACCAATGTTTAAAAAATGAAATGGATTCCTGTGTCCAAACATGGAAAGATATCCACGGTATGCTGCTAAGTGAAAAGAAATCTTGCAGAACAATATGTATGGTGTGATACTTTTTGTCTAAAAATATGCTGTCATGGCCTAGCCAAAAAATCTAGGGGAATTTATCCAAACTATTAATAGTGGTTTTCTCTTTCATTGCAAAAGCAGGGAGGGTACACAGAAGACCATCACTCATTATTCCTGTCCTGTTTGAACATTTTACGACATAACTGTCTTAGTTTGGTAAACTGGTGGGGGAAAAAAGATAAAAATTTTAAACAGATTTGCCTAAAATGAGCCTGGTAGAAAAACAAAGTACACCGGTTTCAATAACCAACAACACTTGCAATCTCAGTGTTGAACAGATTGGGAATTAATTTCTTCATCTTGTGAAGTTCAGTCCCCAGCAGGGAGGGGTGGGTCAGCAGGGCTTTGTTTCACAGAGCTCTCCTGGGATCCGGCTGCATGAGGGGGCTCTGCGTGTTCACACGTGGCTTCTCAGGTGGCCCTGGGCACAGACACCCAGCTGGCAGATGGGGAAAGAGAGGGCAGAGGATGAAGGGCGAGATTTTTTCATGGGTCAGATCAAGAAATGATGCTAGGTCACTTCTGCCCATGTTCTTCTTAGCCAGGACTCAGTCCTCCTCTGGCTATGGCTCCGAGGGCATGACCTCAGGACCATCTACCCCTTCAGCTCCCCAAGGTGACTGTCCACATCCCTCACAGTGTCCCATCCAAGCACCTCGGCCACAGGAATATCAGGGCAAGGCCCTCCTGCTGCCCCCGGATGCTACTGGCCACCCGGAGGAAGGAAGCGCTGATGCTGCACATTCTAGAACTTGAACTCTCCGCTGAGGGAGGCCCAGACTGTCCGGTGTGGTCCGGTCCGTCCATCAGGAACACAGTCTTCTGACCTGGTGCCCCCGCCGCTCCCCCCACCACCTCCTCCTTCCAGGGTCAGGGCCCATCTTCTAGGGTGGGGCTGTTCGAGGATGAACTTGGGGTCACAGAGCCCCAGGAATTGCCGGCAAACTGCTGCGTGCATCCATGTGTATCTGAACGGCAGCACCAGACTCGCCAAGGTCAAGAAGCACGTGGCGGCTGCTCTCCATGCCCTCCCGCACACCAGGCCTGCCCCTGTGTGCAGGACCCTCCCAGCAGCTCTCTGAGAGACCCAGGTGGGCAAACTGAGGCTCAGAGAGGGGACGTCACTCACCCAGTCACACAGCTCCTGAAGGGTAAGGCTGAGAAGAGAATGCAAGCAGGTCTGCCGACTCCAAACCCAGTGTTCCTCATCCTTACTCCACATCATTCATTCATTCATTCATTCACACATCCCTCTACTGTGTGCCAGGCTCTGTGTGTGTATTTTTTTTTCTAATATTTATTCATTTATTTGGCTGCTCTGGACCTCTGTTGTGGCACTCGAACTCTTAATTGTGGCATGTAAGATCTAGTTCCCTGACCAGAGATTGAACCCAGGCCCTCAGCAGTAAGAGAACAGCATCCTAATCCCTGAACTGCCGGAGAATTCCCATTTTGTTAATACCCTTAAAATTTTTTGGAATAGGGACTTCCCTGGTGGTCCAGTGGCTAAGACTCCTAGCTCCCAATGCAGGGGGCCCAGCTTTGACCTGTGGTCCTAGGGAACTGGATCCCATACATGGCAACTAAAGATCCCATAAACCGTAAGACCTAAGACCTGGCACAGCTAAATAAATAAATAATTTTTTGAAATGATATTCGATTTACAGAAAAATGGCCAAGATAATACAGAGAGTTTCTGTAAACCCCTCACCCAGATTCCCCTAATGTTAGCATCCTAAATTTACCACGTAGTGTTTGTCAAGAGGAAACAACGTTGGCGCATTGCTATGAAGGAAATTCCAGCCTTTACTCACATTTCGCTCCAGTTCACACTGACGTCCTGTTCCAGGAGCCCATCCAGAACGCTGCCTTGCATTTTGGCGCGTCTGCTCGACTTCTGCTCCATCTCTTGTGTCTTTCCTTGCTTTTCATGACCTGGAGTTTTGAGGAGATCTGGCCAAGTATTTTGTAGAATGTCTCTCTATTCAAGTTTGGTGTCTTCCCCTTTGATCATGTTGGAGTTTTGGATTTGGGAGTAGGAAACGACAGAAGTGGATGCAGCGCCCTCCTCGTTACGTTATATTAGCGGGTGCGTGATACCCACATGACATCACCTAGGAGATAAACCTTCGCCTCTTGATTCTCGTGGTTAAGGCGGAGGCTGATAGATTTCTCCACTGTAAGGCTACCATTTCCTCCTCTGTATTCTTCGGAAGCGAGTCTCTAAAGGGAGCCTATACTCAAGGACTGGGGAATTAAACTTCATCTCCTGGAAGAGTATAGTAAATAAATTGGAATTCTTCTGTAAAGATGATTTGTTCCTTCTCTCCCACTTAAAAAAAAAATGTTATTTTATTTTTTGTTCAAGCCGTGCGGCATATGGGATATTAGTTCCCTGGCCAGAGATCAGACCCGTGCCCCCCATATTGGGAACACAGAGTCTTAACACTGGACCACCAGGGAAGTCTCTCCTGTTTATTTTTGGTTGTGATGAGTCTTCATTGCTCTGTGAGGGCTTTCTCTAGTTAGGGGGAGTGGGAGCTACTCCTTGTTATGGTGCAAAGGCTTCTCATCGTGGGGGCTTCTCTTGTTGCAGTGCCTGGGCTGTAGGGTACTGGGACTCAGTAGCTGCAGTACGCAGGCTCAGTGGTCGTGGTGCATGGGCTTATGGGCTTAGCTGCTCTTCCGCGTGTGGAATCCTCCCGGATCAGGGCTCGAACCCCATGTTCCCTGCATTGGCAAGTGGATTCCTATCCACTGTACCACCACAGAAGTCCCTTCCCATGTATTGTTTATTCATTTTCTTATATCAGTATGGACTCACATATTTATTTTATACTTTGGGTTGTAAAATCCAATACGACATTATTTATTTTGCCGCTCAAATGGTTCCAGCTTTGGCCGTTGGGCGCTCTTTCAGGTTGGCTCCTATGTCCCTTTGACACTCCCCTGTCCTTTTGGTTGTTGGGCCTTTCTTAGCTTTCCTGCTAAGCACTACAAGATGGTTCAGGCTTATTTTTATACTTTCCCTGTTTTGGCCTTGGAATCTGCTTTTTCTTGAAGGAGTCCTGATTAGTTTTATTGGAGAATGGTATTTAGAAACCAAGATCTGGGCATTTGGTCTTAGTATCTTGTTGCTACAAGGATGTCACAGCTTCTAAGCCTTGTGAGCCATCCCATGACTTTTGATATATCTATTCATTAAAAGCCAACCTCTAGACGCAGCCTACTCTCAGGAGGCAAGGATTACACATGGAGGCAGGAATACCAGTAGATGGGCATCACTGGGGGTCATCTTAAAGACTGCTTGCCACCTTGCCTTAAACCAAAACGGGGCAGTTGTGATGGTCAGGACCAACCCCATGTGCATGGTCAGAGGACAGGCAGGAACATGACACAGCTGTGAACAGGAATAAGGAAGCCCTGTCTCTACCAATAGACAACGATCTCTAAGATCCTCTGTTAAGTGAAAGAGCGTGGAACAGAGCTACAGATGTGGTGTAGGACTTTCCTTCTGTTAATGAGAGAAAAAAAAACAGAATATGTATTTGTGTTTGCAGAAACTATCTCTGAAAGACACCCAAGAAGCCCATAACACTGCCTTCTCCTGGAGATGGGTGGATGCTGTATCTAGATCTATCTTTCTATGTGCACATAATTTTTATTTTTTTTTAATTTTAAAAAATTATTTATTTATTTTATTTTTGACTCTGCTCTGTCTTCATCACTGCAAGAGGTTTTTCTTTAGTTTCAGAGAGCGGGGGCTACTGTGTAGTTGTGATTCTCGGGCTTCTCATTGCAGTTGCTTCTCTTGCTTCAGAGCACAGGCTCATGGGCTCCTGGGCTTCAGTAGTTGTGGCTCCCGGGCTCTAGAGCACAGGCTTGGTAGTTGTGGTGCTCAGGCTTAGTTGTTCTGAGGCATGTGGGATCTCCCTGGATCAGGGATCAAACCCATGTCTCCTGCATTGGCAGGCAGATTCTTCACCACTGAGCCATCAGGAAAGCCCTGTACGCATAGTTTTTAAAAATTTTGGAACCATGTGAAAGCATTATCTATTCCAAATTAAATTGAAAACAAAAGAAGTTGCTGTTATGCCAAGTGGAGGACAAAAAGCCAATGACTTCCCTGTGGTTTGGAAAGAGAAATATAGCGGGCAGGCCAGGGACCCTGGGGAACACACAGGCTGAACTCAGCACGGTGGTGGGCCAACCTCACTTCTGCAAAACATCACGGTCTGTCACACTTGGTTTGTGCAGTAGCTTTAAGTGCTGCTGTTCTTGCAGTTTGGTTTGTGCTTAATTTGTAGCTGCGTGGTATAGTGGCTAAGAATACAGGACGCAGGACCCTGACTTTGTGTGTCCAAAGCATGGAGCGCCCAGCTAGGTGATTATGGGCAAATGATGGAAGTCTCTGAGCCTCAGTTTCCTCTTCTGTATAATGGGGACAAAAATGGTCCCTATCTTGCAGGTGCTGATAAGGACTCGGTGAATTAATACACGTCAGGGGTGCAGAGCAGGCTGGAACAAATGTAAGCTAGTATAGTTATCAAGTTAATACATATTTAGGGAACTGCTGCTAAGTCACTTCAGTCGTGTCCGACTCTGTGCGACCCCATAGATGGCAGCCCACCAGGCTCCCCCGTCCCTGGGATTCTCCAGGCAAGAACACTGGAGTGGGTTGCCTTTTCCTTCTCCAATGCATGAAAGTGAAAAATGAAAGTGAAGTCGCTCAGTTGTGTCCAACTCTTAGCGACCCCATGGACTGCAGCCTACTAGGCTCCTCCATCCATGGGATTTTCCAGGCAAGAGTACTGGAGTGGGGTGCCATTGCCTTCTCCAATTTAGGGAACAGAATAATTGAAATAATCTATACCACCTCTGGGACTTTTTAAGGTTTTTTCCTTTTATTTTTTAATCAAAATTTTATTTAATTAATTTATTTTTAGGCCATGTGGGATGTGGGATCTTAGTTCCCTGACCAGGAAGCATGCATTGGAAGCATGTAGTCTAACTGCTGGACTGCCAGGGAAGTCCCAGGTTTTCCCTGTTTAAATGAATGCTTTTATTATTTGAGTTGGAGGAATGTGGGACTGCCACATGAGCATGGCCCATGTACAGCCTAGCACTGTTCACCTTTGGACTGGCATGGTCTGTCTCCTTCTCAACTCCTTCCCAGCCTCCAACCCCAGGGCAGGGAGGGTCTGTTCACCCCACATCTCCGCTGTCTAGCCTGGTGGCCAGCACAGACTAGCATGCAGTTAACGTTGGGTGAATGCAAGCAGGAATGAATGAATGGAAAATCCGGCAGTGTGCATGTGACCTTGTTACTGAACTTCCTCTCAGGTGATCAGGGAAGGCTTCCAAGAGGAAGTGTGGAGCGAGTGTGTGGCAAAGGGAGGGTGTTTAGGCAGAGGGGTCAGCCCGGACAAAGGTTCAGAGATCAGGCAGCATTTTATTCCTTTGGAAACTGAAAGTAATCTGAGTGGAGGTCAGAGGGTGAGGGTAGGAGGTCATGAAGGAGAAAGGGTCAGGCAGATGAGCCGGGCCCAGATCACTCACTGTCAGGAGGGGGTCTACTTTGCCCTGAGCAGGAGGGGAAACAGGGCCTGGGATGAGGCATCAGAGACTAGAGAGGGAGCAAAGAACTCCCAGCTGAGCTGGTGCCCCCCTCCCCCCAGGCTGCATATTGCTGTGTTGACTTTGGGCAGGTTGCTTCCTCTTTCTGGGTCTCAGTTCTTCCATCTGTGAAATGGGCACTGGGTTCTTATGAGGGTGGATACCAGACTGTATCACAACATACCCTGCCCTAGCCCACTGATGGGCTGGGAGAATCTGTCTGCTGGTTGACAGGACAATCTGGCATAATGTATTACATCCTTAACACTGTTCCTAACCTTCAACTCAGCAGTTCCTTTTCTCAAAACTTATCCTGAGATGACAATTTAGGACTTGTGAAAATATTTGTCTCAAAGGATGTTCATTAGAATGTTGCCTGCGATGGCAGAAAAATTAGAAACGGCCTAAATGTCCGGCATTAGGGAAGTGGGCGTGACACTATCAAAAGTTGTGCTGAAAATTTTCATCTAATGACGTGCAAAGGTTTCCACTGTACATTACAAATTTTTTACTGCAAAATAGCACATCTCACTTTTAAAACATTCAGATCCTAAAGAAAATTATAAAGTAAAACCTGAAGATTCCCCTTCTACCCACCAATTTCTACTCTTGAAAGTTAACCACTATTAATAGTTTTTTAAATTGTCTTCCAGACTTAGATCAACAGGTATACAAACATATAAACATATATACATACCTATGTGTGTTAAATATCAATATGTAAGATGGTATTTCTTTTTAAGAACATGCACAGTTTTTCTTTCTTTTTTTTCTTTTCTGAGCCTAATACAAGATCTTAATTCCCCTACCAGGAATTGAATCCATGACCCCCTGCAGTGGAAGGACAGAGTCCCAACCACTGGACCACCAGGAAAGTCCCAAGAACATGCATAGTTTCCTAATAAAATATTATCTAATTGCATATACTGTGTTAGATCATTATTGTAGTGGCCCCCAAAGCATCTTGCCTCCCTCCGACTGTAGCCTGGGGTGGGCCCTTCTCATGTTGAATTTGGACCTGATTGTGTCACTTGCCTTGGACAAGGGGTCATTAACAAGCCAGATACAAGGAAGGGCTTAATAAGAGCTTGCACACTGAGGTGTGTTCTTTTGAAATCCTCACTCTTGGGATCCAGCCACCACGCTACAAGGAAGCTCAGGTTAGATGGCAGAAGGATAGGCAGCCACGTGGAGACAGGCCCTGGACGATGAGAAGCCACCTTGGTAATTCCACCCCAGCTTAGCTCCCAGGTGAAGGCAACCACATGAGTGAGCCCTGCTTATGCCTGTTCTGGAGTGGTTTGTTACTGAGCAATAGATGATAGAAACACAGATTGTTCTGCAATGGTTTGAAAAATCTTAACAATGCATACATATATTATGAATATCCTTCTAGGTCAGTTCATATAAATCAGCTCATTCTTTTTAATGGCTGCATAGTTTTCCATGGGATCAATGAAGCATAATTTACTTACCTGCTTCATACTGATGGGCATTAGGTGGCTTCTGATTCTTTGCCATGACAAACAACACTACCTGTTTGTGTAGACTGTTGTTGCTGTTCAGTCGCTAAGTCGTGTCTGACTCTTTGTGACCCCCATGGACGGCAGCATGCCAGGCTTCCCTGTCCACCACTATCTCCCAGAGTTTGCTCAAATTCGTGTCCATTGAGTCAGTAATGCTAACCAACCAGCTCATCCTCTGTCACCCCTTTCTCCTTTAGCCCTCAATCTTTCCCAGCATCAAGGTCTTTTCCAATGAGTCAGCTCTTTGCATCAGGTGGCCAAAGTATTGGAGCTTCAGCATCATTCCTTCCAATGAATATTCAGGGTTGATTTCCTTTAGGATTGACTGGCTTGATCTCCTTGCAGTCCAAGGGACTCTCAAGAGCCTTTTCCTGCAGCACAGTTTGAAAGCATCAATTCTTCAGCACTCAGCCTTCTTCATGGTCCAACTCTCACATCTATACATGACTACTGGAAAAACCATACTTTGACTATACAGACCTTTGTTGGTAAAGTGATGTCTCTGCCTTTTAATATGCTGTCTAGGTGTGTCATAGCTTTCCTTCCAAGGGGCAAGTGTCTTTTAATTTCCTGGCTGCCGTCACCATCTGTAGTGATTTTGGAGCCCAAGAAAATAAAATCTGTCACTGTTTCCACGTTTTCCCCCTTTCTATTAGTATTTGCCATGATCTTAGTGTTTTGAATGCTGAGTTTTAAGTCCGATTTTTCATTCTTCTCTTTCACCTTGTGTGGATATCATTGCCAGCTGACACTAGAGTGTCTTTAGGATAAATTCCCAGAAGCAGAATTGCTGAGTCAAACGGCATGCACTTGAAAACTTTTCGTGGATGTGGTCCAATTACTTCTCCAGAATGCTTATGCCAATCGGTGTCCCTACCCGCAGTGGATAAGCAGGCCAGACTCCTAAGCCTTATCTAAGCTTGAAAAAACACTTAAACAGCAATAGGAGGCAGTGTGAATGTGTGAAAGTGTCACAGAAGTGACTGTGGTGGGGCGAGGCCCGGGACCGTGGGGAAGACTCGGCTGCAGCTGCAGGGAGCAGGGTCTGGGGCCCCAGCCCGACCCCGCCTGGTTCCTTCCTCTTCTGCCAGAGCAGCTGTGCTCAGCACATCCTCTTTCAGTGCAACCCTTGAAGGCGCTTCCCCAGCAGACCTGCCTCGAGGGGAGGCTCAAGTTCCTCCAGCCTCAACCCCTGCTCACAGTGACCCTCTAGCTCGGATAAGCTCCGGCCCCAGCCCCCACCTCCTGCAAAGACAGGAGCTCTGCAGATTCAGCTGCGACTCTAGATGAACCTCTGAACTTCTCAGAGCCCATAACTGTTTTGAAAAAATGTTGGATGATAACCATATCAACCTTTGGGTGCTGTTGTGTATTTCTCCAGTAAACATCTCTCTGTATCTATCTATCTATTGCTTCTGCAAGCTTCCTAAAGAAGCATCCTGGCCTCTTGGCTCCCATGGTCTGTCTAGTGGGAGGCAGAGATGGCAGGTAACTGCAGAAGTATCTACTTCTGTGTACTGACATGTGGGGGAAGTGTCATCTGAAATCTA
The DNA here is from genome assembly GCF_029407905.1 of Bubalus kerabau. Classification (NCBI taxonomy): domain Eukaryota; kingdom Metazoa; phylum Chordata; class Mammalia; order Artiodactyla; family Bovidae; genus Bubalus; species Bubalus kerabau. The sequence continues at coordinate 101,490,624 of NC_073634.1, read as the reverse complement.
GAACAAGTCCACAGGAATCTGATTTAGCTGGAAGGTGGGCAATTAGACAGGCATTGAGCTGAGGCCATAGAATGAAGATGTTAAGAGGATGAAAAGCAGAGTAACTGCATTCCTGGTGGGTGGAATGGCTTGTATAAAGGCCCTGAGGTGGGAGGGCCATGTCACAATCACTTCTGATACTGAAAGAATCTGAATACAGAGAGTGAAGGGCAGAGAGGACTGAGATAAACTGGAGGGCTTAACAGCATCACACTGGCCTTATCAACCAGGGTTGACCATTGAACTAAGAACCCAAAGGAGCCATTGATCTTGTACATTTCTTTACCTGTAGTTAGGGTTCAATAAGTGTTGTTATTATTATTAGTTTTAAATTTCCTCACCCTCTGGGGTATAAGGCCAGAGAATTCCCTTTGATCCCAAAATGCCCTGACTAGTCTGGGTCAGCTGTGACCCTTGACTGGCAAGGACCCCAGAAATAGCCCTCTTGTTTTGATAAATTAGAGTCCAAAGCTAGGGAGCTTCAGTAACTAGCCCCCAAGGTCACCCAGGGAGACAAGCCTGGGAACCCAGTTCTCCGACTCCAGGCCCTTGGTCTTGCTGTTCTCATCATCTTCCCACCCTGCTTGAAACCCCCAAGGGTTCCCCACTGTCTCCAGAATGCACAGTCTGGCACTCAATCTTCTGCTCGAGGTTGTCTCTCTCTGGCATGATTCCACACCAAAGTGAAGGGCACTGTTCAGTGTCGCCCAGAGGCTGCCAGAGAGCCTGCCACCCCACATTCACAGGTGCTGTCCCCCAACCAGGAAATCAGGGAATAGGGGCACTCCAGTCTCTTCCACGGTTATTCTTGCAGCTCATGGGGCCCAGGGGCCCATCTGTCCTCCTATATTAATTTCCTATGACTGTTGTAATAAATGACCACTTAGTAGCTTAAAATAGGCCTCCCTAGAAGGCAATGGCACCCCACTCCAGTCCTCTTGCCTGGAAAATCCTATGGACGGAGGAGCCTGGTAGGCTGCAGTCCATGGGGTCGCTAAGAGTCGGACACGACTGAGCGACTTCACTCTTACTTTTCACTTTTCTGCATTGGAGAAGGAAATGGCAACCCACTCCAGTATTCTTGCCTGGAGAATCCCGGGACGGGGGAGCCTCATGGGCTGCTGTCTATGGGGTCGCACAGAGTCGGACACGAGTGAAGCGACTTAGCAGCAGCAGCAGCAGTGACTCAGCAGTAAAGAATCTGCTTGCCAATGCAGGAAACGCAGGTTCCATCCCTGGGTTGGGAGAATCCCCTGGAGAAGGAAGGGTGACCAGCTCCAGTATTCTTTCCTGGAGAATCCCATGGACAGAGGAAGCTGGCAGGCTACGGTCCATGGGGTCCCGAAGAGTTGGACATGACCTAGCGACTAAACAACAGAAAGCTTAAAACAACTCACATGTATTACCTTACAGTTATAGATCCTAGAAGTCCAAAATGGGCTAAAATGAAGGTGGCAGCCTCACTGAATTCCTTCTGGAGACTCTAGGAGAGAACTCCAGCTTCTAGATGTTCCCTGCCTTTCTTGGTTCATAGCCTCTTCCATCCATCTTCCAAGTCAGCCCTGCAGGGCTGAGGCCTTCTCACATAGCCATTTCTCTGTTTTTCCTTCAGTCTCTCTCTTTCACATTGAAGGATACTTGTAATTACATTGAATGTAGTCACACTCAGATAATCCAGAATAATCTCCCTATTTTAAGGTCAGCTGATTAGCAACTTCAATTCCGTCTGCAACCTGAACTCCACTTTGCCAGGTAGCCTAATGTACTCACACTAATCCCAGGATTAGAATGGGGACATCTTGGGAATTCCTTGGTGGTCCAGTAGTTAAGACTCAGCGCTTTCATTGCTGTGGCCCCAGCTCGACTCCTGGTTTGGACAGGAAGAACCCGTAAGCCACACGGTACAGCCAAATTTAAAAAAAAAAAAGATAAAGGCCTTCCCTGGTGGCTCAGTGGTAAAGAATCTACCTGCTGATACAGGAGACATGGGTTCGATCCCTGATCCGTGAAGATCCCACAAGCCACAGAGTGACGAAGCCTGAGCACCACAACTATTGAGCCTGTGCTCTAGAGCCCAGAAGCCACAATTACTGAGCCGATGTGCCACAACTACTGAAGCCCACAGGCCCTAGAGCCCGTGCTCCACAACGAGAGAAGCCACTGCAGTGAGAAGGCATGCACTGCGACTGGAGAGTAGCCCCCGCTTGCCGCAACTAGAGCACAGCCTGTGCAGCAAGGAAGACCCGGCACAGCCAATAAATAAATAAATATTTTTTTAATGATGTTATCCACATCAAATTATCTGTTCGAAAAATAACTACAAAAAAGAGAATATGAACATCTTTGGGGGGCACTATTCTGCCAGCTACCCCTCCCCTCCCAGGCTCCCGGTCCTGCCCTTGTTAACTGTCCTCACCAGGCAGTTGCCCCCAAGGAATAACCTGGGAGGGAGTAGGTGTTCTTTGTGGCCTGTATTTGAGTTTGTAATGAGCTTTCACATACTTGGGGGCTAGTAGTATTCGCTCTGCTCCACTTCTGAGAAATTTGTGGTTGGAAAGTTTAAGTGGCTGGCCCAAGGTCACAGGTCAGAGACGAATACTGCTGGGCTCACCCCCAGGCCTGACCCCAGCTCGACCTTTCTCTCCTAACCCCCCTCCCCCGCCAAAATGGTCTCCCCCTCCCCAAACCATCTTAATGATTTTCTAAGGCCACTCCAAGGGAGTTCTGTGGCCAATTTGCCCTTATTTCTGGCTGCTGCCCAAAAGTCATGGGGTCATACTTGAAAGACTTCCTCAAACCTTGCAAGCCCTGGCTCTGGAGATTTCTGCCTGAATTGGAAGCAGGCCTATTTCCTATACCCTGCCAATCGGACTTTAACCAGGGCAGGTTTCCAGGGGAGCTGTCTATCAACGTGTTTCGAAAGCGTTAAAAATGTGCAATTTATATGATTTCCAGTGACTCTACATCTTTGCCAATCTTTGATAGGGTCAGTCTTTTTTTTTAAAACTATGGCTTCTTTGGACATTATTTTTATAATTGTATTTATTTATTTATTTTTGACTGTGCTGGGTCTTTGTTGCTGTGCATGGGCTTTCTCTAATTGGGATGACCAGGGGCTACTCTCTGGTTGTGATGTGCAAGCTCCTCATTGTGGTGGCTTCTTCTGTTGTAGAACACAGGCTCTAGGGTGAGCTGGCTTCAGTAGCTGTGGCTCCTGGACTCTAGAGCACAGGCTCATAAATGTGATGCACAAATGTGGTTGCTCCGTGGCATGTGGGATCCTCTCAGATGAGGAATCAAACCCACGTCTCCTGCACTGGCAGGCAGATTCTTTACCACTGAGCCACCAGGGAAGCGCACTGATACAGTCAATCTTTTTAATTTTAGCTATTCTAATAGGTGTGCCGGGAGAAATATCAATCACCTCAGATATGCAGATGACACCACCCTTATGGCAGAAAGTGAAGAGGAACTAAAAAGCCTCTTGATGAAAGTGAAAGAGGAGACTGAGAAAGTTGGCTTAAAGCTCAACATTCAGAAAACGAAGATCATGGCATCTGGTCCCATCACTTCATGGAAAATAGATGGGAAAACAGTGGAGAAACAGTGTCAGACTTTATTTTTGGGGGCTCCAAGATCACTGCAGATGGTGACTGCAGCCATGAAATTATGAAATTAAAAGACGCTTACTCCTTGGAAGAAAAGTTATGACCAACCTAGATAGCATATTGAAAAGCAGATATTACTTTGCCTACAAAGGTCCGCTAGTCAAGGCTATGGTTTTTCCAGTGGTCATGTATGGATGTGAGAGTTGGACTGTGAAGAAAGCTGAGCGCCGAAGAATTGATGCTTTTGAACTGTGGTGTTGGAGAGGACTCTTGAGAGTCCCTTGGACTGCAAGGAGATGGAACCAGTCCATTCTGAAGGAGATCAGCCCTGGGTGTTCTTTGGAAGGAATGATGCTAAAGCTGAAACTCCAGTACTTTGGCCACCTCATGTGAAGAGTTGACTCATTAGGAAAGACTCTGATGCTGGGAGGGATTGGGGGCAGGAGGAGAAGGGGACAACAGAGGATGAGATGGCTGGATGGCATCACCAACTTGATGGATGTGAGTTTGAGTGAACTCTGGAAGATGGTGATGGACAGGGAGGCCTGGCGTGCTGCAATTCATGGGGTCACAAAGAGTCGGACACAACTGAGTGACTGAACTGAACTGAACTGAATAGGTGTGTAGTAGTATAGTAGTATAGTGCATCTAATCATGTATAGTAGTATCTAATCATGGCTTTAATTTGTGTTTCCTTGCTGACTATGGAGTAGAGCATCTTTTCATGTGCTTATGTGAGGCCATCTTTGTATGCCTATGTTGTCATTACCCCCTTTTATTATTAAACTTTATTACAATAAAGTTTAATGAAACAGAAAGGTCCCCTGGCCTTGATTGTCATTTTGAATCACCGTGTGATTAGTCACTGTCTAGGACTACAACATCGGATCCATTCTTTTGCTTCTTTCAGACCCTGTTGATGGACATCTAGGTTGGCTTTGATTTTTTGCTGTTCTCCCTAATGCTGTGATGTATGTGCTTTTCTGCATATTTGTCCATTTCCTTCATGTGACATCAGTGAGTAAAAGGGATGCACATTGTTTTGCTTTGGCCACGCTGTGGGGCTTTTGGGATGTCAGTTACCCAAGCAGAGATCAAATCCATGCCCCCTGCAGTGGAAGTCTGAAGTCTTAACCACTGGGCTGCCAGGGAAGTCTCAGTACAGTTTTAAATAAGCACTAGGGATATAACATACAACAGGATAAACATAATTAATTCTGCTGTATGTTATATATGAAAGTTGTTAAGAAAGGAAATCCTAAGAGAAAAAAAATTTTTTTTTAATTTTGTAACTATATAAGATGCTGGATGTTCACTAAATGTATTGTGTTAATTCTTTCATAATGTATGTAAGTCATATCATTATGGTGTACATAAATTTATACAGTTCTGTATGTCAAGTGGAAGGGGAAAAAAAAAAAGGTGCGTTCTTCTTTTTTGAATATAGTTTATTTTTGGTTGCCTGGGTCTTGGTTGCTCCCAGCCGGCTTTCTCTAGTTGCGATGAGCCGGGCCTACTCTTTGGGGCTTCTCATTGCAGTGGCTTCTTCTGTTGCAGAACACAGGCTCTAGGCACATGGGCTCAGTAGTTGTGGCCCACCAACTTTAGTTGCCTGTGGCCACAGGATCAACCCAGGGATGAAACCCGTGACCCCTGCATTGGCAGGCAGATTCCTATCCACAGCACCACCAGGGAAGTCCAAAGGGTGTGTTCTTGATACACTGCCTTTTTTTTTTTTTTTAAGGCTGGTTCCAAACGTATACATGGTCTGATGTTCTTTCTGGGAGCGAAAAAGGTGTTCGCGTGTGTGTATATTTCCTGGGTGCTGGGCTCGGAGGTGAAGTACTTTTTTCTCTAAACTTTTCTGCATGTGCAGTAACGCTTTTTAACAATCACACGTTTGCCTTTTTATTGTACAACAAATAAAGCAACTTGAATTTTGCAAAAGGAAAACCAAGCAGGGTCTAGCCCCGCCCACCCATTGGAGGCTCCACCCCCTGCTCCTCCGGTCCAGCTAGGGGCGTGAGCTGACCCAGTCTCAAAGGCTTCCTGAGAACTGGTTCCTGTGCGCAGCGGCCCTCGGGGCAGTGACGAGAGCCGCCCCGCAGATGCTTCCCGGAAAGCCCGAGGGTCAGCGGGACTAGACCAGTAAATCACCCCAGGAAGGGGCCTGAGCATTTCCTCTGCAGAGGGAGGGCCACCGAGGCGGGGAAATGCGTGCAAATTTTAGATGAGTAAAGAGCCCCCACTTATGCTATGGTGAGGGATTAAAAGAGGAGGCAGTGCAGCCAAGCTCCCAAGGAACCAAAACAGGGCCCTGCAAAACCAGCAGGACCTTCCTGAATTCTCAGTGCCAGGGGCTCCCCGCTTCAGTCTCTGCCTCCCTGAGCACGTGGCTACCCCTGGTGGGTAGTTCGGCTGCCAGCCAAGACTAGTGGAGAGCCAATTTCCCAAGGTAGAATCTGATTGGCCTACCTTGGTCACGTGGTACCTATTGATCCGGCCAATGGGGAGGAATCCAGAACACCAAGATGCCTGCTAAGGGGATCTGAGGGAAGGGGCAGGCATGGGCTGGATCTCTCCCCAAAGGCTGCCCTCTAGGGCTCCACAAGCAGAGAAAAATCCGACGGGGTGGTTTAGCCTCCGGCCAGCATGGTGCCTCCCTGTGCGACAGCTGTCCTGAGGGGCCCAAGTATTAGAAAGACAGCCGGGGCCAAGCCCCCTCCCATGGAATGGATCCCCACCCAGGTCTGTGCCATAGCACGACCCTGGTGTCAGCTGCTAAGTCGCCTGCCCCAGGGGAGCAATGGCAAAGCCCTCTGAGGAATCTGAACGAGGCTGTGCGGGGAAAGGTCAGCTGTGTCGCTAGCAACAGGGATGAAGAGATCGGCACGGAGCAGGCAGAGGAGTGATGGTGACAGCTTTTGACCAGAGCAGCAGTACCCCAGTCACCACAAGCCACGGGAAATCGTGTTTCTGACAGGCGTAGCAGTTCGCATGCAGGAGAACCCTGAATAGGAAGACACACAGACGCTCAGAGGCCCTTGTCTAACCACTAGCGGGGTTTTCTGTTGTTTTCAGGGTTTTTTTTTTTAATACGTCTGTGCTTGGTCTTAGTTGTGGCATGCGTGTGTGCTCAGTCGTTCAGTCGTGTCTGACTCTTTGCAACTTCATGGACTGTAGCCCTCCAGGCTCCTCTATCCATAGAGTTTGCCAGGCAAGAATACTGGAGAGGATTGCCATTTCCTTCTCCAGGGGATCTCCCCCACCCAGGGGTTGAACCCATGTCTCCTGTGTCTCCTGCATTGGCAGGCATATCCTTTACCACTATTGCCGCTTGGGAAGCCCTTCAGTTTCAGCACTCGGGATCTGTGATCTTCATCGCAGCATTCGGGCTCCTCAGCGGTGACATGTGGGATGTAGTTCCCTGACCCAGACCACCAGGGAAGTCATCAGCACTAGTGTTGAATGCTAACATTTGCACTGATCCAGCACCTTCTACAGCAGAGGCACTGTTTCTAAGCACCTCACATACAGCCCTTCATGCAACCCTCCTAACAATTCGAAGAGGTAGGTACTGTTACTCCCATTTCACAGATGGGAAAACTAAGGCACAAAGAGGTTCAGTAACTTGAGGTGGTTCACAGGAGTAGGATTCCAACCTGGAGAACCTGGCTTTGGTGCCATGCTGGTAGCCACTGCCTCCTCCTCAGTCACTGGCAGGTGCCTGACTTGGTCTGAGATGCAGACCAAGACACACATCCTACTTGTGGGCCTGGGGAAAATGACCCAGATATTAACAATGACCCACATCAGGAGCCGTCACCGTTGTTTTTTGTCATTGTTGTTTTAAGAGCTATAAGCTGTTGTTGTTGTTTAGTCACTGAGTCATGTCCAACTTTTTTGTGACCCCCATGGACTGTAGCCCACCAGGCTCCTCTGTCCATGGGATTTCCCAGGCCAGGATACTGGAGTGGGTTGCCATTTCCTCCTCCAGGAGATCGTCCCAACTCAGGGATCGAACCTGCATCTCCTGCATTGACAGGCAGACTCTTTACCACTGAGCCACCAGGGAAGCCTGAAAGTTTGGTACCCTAAGAGAATCTAAAAAGGGACCAACGTGGCCTAGAGGAGTCAGGGAGGGCTACCCTGCAGCACTGATGCTGAGGACCACAGAGTTACAAGGAGCAGGCAGGCAAGGCAGGGAGGACAGAGTCTACGGTAGGAAGAGTCTGGGTGAGAGGGAACTGCATGTGCCGCACACCCTAGATCAGGTAAGTGCTGCAAGTCACCCCGGACAAAGGTGAAAAAGACCGCACCCTGGGCTCCAGGTGACTGCCCTGCCCCTCTGTGACCCTGCGCCGCTTCCCCACTGGCAGTCACAGTCACATTGAAATGCCCGTGGTTGTCTGAGGAGACAGCAGGACCAATCCGTGGACGTGTTCGATCACTGTTTGCTACCAAATGGCCCGGAAGGATGCTAATCACTTTAGTGCCCCTTTTGTGGGAGTCATGATGATTCAGGGAAAAAGCCACTCGCTGGCTTCTGGAAGGGAATTCAGCCAATCCAGCTATCCAAGCAGAGAGATGCTATTCAGAGGCCAGCCTGGGCACCAGTCACCTCAAGAGCGGGGCCCTGGCAGTCTATGGAGCAGCCCTTGGCCTTTTTCTAAGGGCTTGCTGTAGGCACTGCTAGCTTTGCTGTATGAGTTCAAGAGCAAACGATGGGGTTTTTGAGAAGTGCTTCAGCCTCAGGATCTGATGATATTCTCAAAGAGAACGGTCTATTTCTGGACCCCGGCAGCAACAGAGGGAATGTCACCACGAGAGGCTGGGTCATTCTTGAGGGTCAGGCACTGCTCAGCAGGGCGAGACAATGGTTTGGGCTCATACTGACCAGCTGGACAGAGGTGGCAGCAAAGTGGTGAGGGCAGAGAACTCACCATCTCCTGGCCTCCAGGCAGAGCTGGTTTTGCCTTCCTGAAGGGAATGTTTAAAATGCTCTTGAGGGACTTCCCTCATGGTCCAGTGTTTAAGACTCTGAGCCCCCAGTGCAGGGGGCTGAGTTTGAGCTCTGGTTAGGGAACTAGATCCCACATGCCGCAACAACAGCAGCAAGAAAGAGATCATGGATGCCACAACTAAGACCCAACACAGCTAAATAAACACATATAAAATAAAATGCTCTTGACCTTTGGCCCAGAGAGTCCACTTCTGGAAATTATCCCCCTGAGATCTTCTACCAGCACACAAGGAGCATTTACAACGGTGCTCCCTGCAGTGGCTTGAAGTAGTTAAAAACCACAAGCGCTGCAGGCGTGTCCTCATGTGGGCTTCCCTGGTGGCTCAGACAGTAAAGAATCCACCTGCAATGCAGGAGATGTGGGTTCAATCCCTGGGTCCGGAAGATCCCCTGGAGAAGGAAATGGCAACCCACTCCAGTGTTTTTGCCTGGAGAATCCCAGGGACGGGGGAGCCTGGTGGGCTGCCGTCTTTGGGGTCGCACAGAGTCGGACATGACTGAAACAACTTAGCAGCAGCAGCAGCAGCAGCTAGTGTTCCTGCGTGGAGAATCTCATGGACAGAGAAGCCTGGATGGAACTGGCTAAATCTGGTATGGATGTCCTCCCTAGAGACAGCTGCAGCCCCTGAAGAGAATATTCCAGCAAGAGGCAGCCTCTAAGAGTCACTTTTAGGTAAAACAAAACAAAACAACTTGGAAAGGACAAAACAATGTGTATTGAATTATTCCTTTTTTTTTTTTTTAAGATGCCTGAATGACAAACTTCAATAAAGCTCCCTGAACAGAGTCAGAGAGTGTCTGAACAGAGGTCACCTCTGGGAAGGGGGACTGTCATTCTTTAAACTTTCGCTTTCTAGAGCATAAAATTATGCAATGCTTGAATTTTTCAATGATGAGTGTTCTACTTTTGTTTTGAGATCTTTTTTCATGGTTTTGTCCACGTGGTCTGCGGGATCCTAGTTCCCCAATCAGGGATCGAACCTGGGCCCCTGCAGTAAAAACACCCAGCCCTAACCACTGGACCACCAGGGAACTCCCTGAGATCTTTCTTTCTTTGTTTCTTTCTTTTTAATTTATTCATTTATATATTTAATTTTGGCTGTGTTGGGTCTTCGTTGCTGTGCACGGACTTTCTCTACTTGCGGTGCGAAGGCTACTCATTGCGGTAGCATCTCTTGTTTCAGAGCACAGTCTCTAGGGTACACAGGCTTTAGTAGTTGTGGAAGCCTGCAGCGTGTGGAAACTTTCTGGACCAGGGACGGAACCCATGCTCTCTGCGCTAGTAGGTGGATTCCTAACCCCCTGGGCCACCAGGGAAGTCCTAGATCTTTCTTTTTTAATGTAAGAATTGACTACTGTAACTTTCTTAGTACTGCTTTCGTTGCATGGCATCCCATAAATTTTGGTATGTTGTTTTTGTTTTCATTTGTTCTCAAGATATTTTCCCATTTCCCTTGAGATTTCTTCTTTGACTCATTGAGTGCTTAAGAGTGTGTTGTTTAATTTCCACATACTTGTGAATTTTCTAGTTTTCCTTCTGCCATTGATTTCTAGTTTCAATCTGTTGCAGAGCATGTGGTACATTTGAAATCAGCAGAACAGTGATTAAAAGAGAAAGAGAAAGTTTGGATAGCACAGTGGTGAAGAGCTGAGGCCCAGGGTCCAGACTGCCTGGATTTGAAGTCAGCTCCATCATTGATTATCCATGTGACCCTGGGCATGATGTTACCTATCTGTGCCTCAGTTTCTTCACCTGTGAAATGGGACATACCTCATGGGACTGTGAAGATTGAGAGAGTTCATATGCTGAAGACTTAGATCAGTGCTTGGGGCACATACTAAGGTTTGGGGAAGTTTCAGCTGTGATGATGCGGAGGAGGACAGGCCAGGGTCAGAGGCACCGTCTGGAGGGTGTTCCTGCTGAGCCCTGTATGGTGACCACAAGCACATACGATGGAGTTCCCTGCAAAAGGGCGCCTGAGCCCTGTTGTGATCCTTGCCCCTGAAAGGATTACTGTCAGTAGTGGCCTTTTTTTCTTACCTATTTTTATTTATTTACTTCTCTGACTGCACCAGGTTTTAGTTGCAGCACGTGGGATCTTTAGTTGCAGTGCTCGAATTCTTCGTTGCAGCATGTGGGATCTAGTTCCCTGACCAGGGATGGAACCCAGGCCCCCTGCGTTGGGAGTGCAGAGTCTTAGCCATTGGACCCCCTGGGAAGGCCCCTTCTTTCCTTTGACACTCATTCACTGGCCTCCTGTTATGTGCTTGGCCCAGGAGGGAGAATGGACAGAAACTCTTTCCTGAAATGGGAATAATGACTGTTTGTTCTTGTTGTTCTAACAAAATATCACAGACCTGGTGGTTTACAAACAACAGAAATTTATTTCTCACAGTTCTGAAGGCAGGCAAGCCCAAGATCAAGGTACTGGCAGATTCTGTGTCTGTTGAGGGCCTGTCTTCTCGCTGTGTCCTCACATAGTGTGGACGGGGTAGGGGAGCTCTCTAGGGTCTCTTTTATAAGGGCACTAATACTTTTTATGGGGACTCCACCCTCATGACCCAATTACTTCCAAAAGCCCCACTGTCAAATACCATCATGCTGGGGGTTAGGGTTTCAACACATTAGTTTAGGTGCGGGGATACAAACATTTGGTCTATAGCAATGATGGAACCCCGTGCGGCCTATTGGCTTAGGAGCACAGGACTTAGCCCCGGGCATGTTCCCCCAGGGTGAGGTCAATACATAGGAGCTGTTATTTAGACAAAGAGAAATGACAGCATCAGAGTATCAGGCCTCCTTGAAAGCCAACCCCCTTGCCAGAGAAGGGTCAACACTGCCCTGCCTTGGGGCTGTGTCACTGGGGATACATCACTGCGTTGACTTCAACCCTCCCTGCCAACAAAACCCCACTGAGATCATGACTCTTGTCTGATTGTTCGCTCTTGTGCTTACATCAGTGAATGGCACAGAGGGACACTCGGTTTTTGATCTAGTTGAATAGGCACTATTCTAAGCACTTTACAAAAATCTACTCATTCATTTCTAATAACATCCCTGGTAAATAAATAGGTAATTTATTTCCATTTTAGAGGTCAGGAAACAGACACATACAGAGGTTACATAACTTGTCTAAGGTTACATAGCCAACTAGTGACTGAGTTGGAATTTGAACCCTGGGAGGTATTTGTTGAAGGAAGGAAGGAAGGGAAAGGTGAGGGGTGGGGCCTGGGGGCTGTAGTTCTGAAACGCAGAATCAGAGAACAGGGTCCACCCTACTCCCCTGTTGTTCTACAAGTGGGAAGTGGGGACCAAGGTCTGGGAGGGTGGGGCCCTAAATCCAACCAGGAGAAAAAAATTCAGGATTCCCAGTTCCCGGTTAGAAGTTTGGGATGCATCAGAAAATTCCAAGCATTGAATTCCTCACTGTCCCTGGAAAGACTTTCACAGTGAGTTGAGTAGAAGGGACAGGTTACAAAATGGTGTGATGTTAATATTTGGTGATATTTCATAACATCTTATGGAAAACTCAAGAATTTTTGGCCAGTCTAATAGCTAATATTTGACTAGTGCTTTCCTTCTGCCAGGTAATTTGTGTACATTACTATCTTGTAGAATCCTCAAAAGAATTTCCTGAGGTAAGTATGGTCGCTGAACCCATTTTAAAGCTCTAAAAGCTGAGGTTCAGAGTTTTCAAGCAACTGGCTCCAGGTCACAGAGCTATCGAGTGTAGGAGTCTGGAATTCACACCATGGTCCCTACTGAAGCCCCTGTCCCTCTCTGATCCCCCAGTGCCTCATCATTAAATGATATGACTGATGATCTTCACATTTAAAAGTAATAGCTAGCTAGTGGGAACCTGCTGTATAGAACAGGGAGCTCAGTTTGGTGCTCTGTCCTGACCTAGATGGGTGGGACAGAGGTGGGGTGGAAGGGAGGTCCAAGAGGGAGGGGATATATATATACATATAGCTAATTTACTTTGCTGTACAGCAAAAACTAACAGGACAATGTAAAGAAATTATATTCCCATTAAAAAATAATAGCTATCATTATGTATTGAATGGATAAATAACAAAGTCCCACTTAAGAGCACAGGGAACTATATTCAGTTTCCTATGATAAACCATAATGAACATATAGAAAAGAATCAGTTCACTTCTATCGCTCAGTCATGTCCAATTCTTTGCGACCCCATGGACTGCAGCACAGCAGGCCTCCCTGTCCATCAACAACTTCCGGAGCTTGCTCAAACTCACGTCCATCGAGTTGGTGATGCCATCCAACCATCTCATCCTCTGTCATCCACTTCTCCTCCTGCCTTCAATCTTTCTCAGCATCAGGGTCTTTTCCAAGGAGTCAATTCTTTGCATCCGGTGGCCAAAGTTTTGGAGTTTCAGCTTCAACATCAGTCCTTCCAATGAATATTCAGGACTGATTTCCTTGAGGATTGACTGGTTGGATCGCCTGGCAGTCCAAGGGACTCTCAAGAGTTTTCTCCAACACCACAGTTCAAAAGCATCAATTCTTTGGTACTCAGCTTTCTTTATAGTCCAACTCTCACATCCACACATGACTACTGGAAAGACCATAGCTTTGACTAGACAGACCTTTGTTGGCAAAGTAATGTCTCTGTTTTTAATATGTTGTCTAGGTTTGTCATAGCTTTTCTTCCAAGGAGCAAACATCTTTTAATTTCATGGCTGCAGTCACCATCTGCAGTGATTTTGGAGCCCAAAGAAATAAAGTCTGTCACTCTTTCCATTGTTTTCCCATCTATTTGCCATGAAGTGATGGGATCGGATGCCATGCTCATAGTTTTTTGAATGTTGAGCTTTAAGCCAACTTTTTCACTCTCCTCTTTCACTTTCACCAAGAGGCTCTTTAGTTCTTCTTCACTTTCTTGCCATAAGGATGGTGTCATTTGAGTATCTGAGGTTATTGATATTTCTCCTGGCAATCTAGATTCCAGCTTGTGCTTCATCCAGTCTGGCATTTTGCACGATGTACTCTGCATAGAAGTTAAATAAGCAGGGTGACAATATACAGGCTTGATGTACTCCTTTCCCAATTTGGAACCAGTCTGTTGTTCCCTGTCGACTTCTAACTGCTGCTTCTTGACCTGCATACAGATTTCTCAGGAGGTAGGTAAGGTGGTCTGGTATTCCCATCTCTTGAAGAATTTTCCATTTTCAGTTTGTTCTGATCTGCACAGTCAAAGGCTTCAGTGTAATCAATGAAACAGAAGTAGATGTTTTTCTGGTATTCTCCTGCTTTTTCTATGATCCAGCAGATGTTGGCAATTTGATCTCTGGTTCCTCTGCCTTTTCTAAATCCAGCTTGAACATCTAGAAGTTCACAGTTCACTTGCTGTTGAAGCCTGGCTTGAAGAATTTTGAGCATTACTGTGAGATGAGTGCAATTGTGTGGTAGTTTGAACATTCTTTGGCATTGCCTTTCTTTGGGACTGGAATGAAAACTGACCTTTTCCAGTCCTGTGGCCACTGCTGAGTTTTCCAAATTTGCTGGCATATTGAGTGCAGCACTTTGACAACACCATCTTTTAGGATTTGAAACCACTCAACTGGAATTCCACCACCTCCACTAGCTTTGTTTGTAGTTATGCTCCCTAAGGTCCACTTGACTTCACATTCCAGGATGTCTGGCTCTAGGTGAGTGATCACACCATCATGGTTATCTGGGTCATGAAGATCTTTTTTGTACAGTTCTTCTGTATAGTCTTGCCACTTCTTCTTAATATCTTCTGCTTCTATTAGGTCCATATCATTTCTGTCCTTTATTGTGCCCATCTTTGCATGAAATGTTTCCTTGGTATCTCTAATTTTCTTGAAGAGATCTCTAGATATCATTCTATAGAAAAGAATATATATATATATATATATATATATATATAACTGAATCACTTTGCTGTACAGCAGAAATTAACACAACATTGTAAATCAACTATATTTTCATTTTTAAAAATAGTTGTTGGGCTTCCCTGGTGGCCCAGTGGTAGAGAATCTGCCTGCCAATGTAGGAGACATGGGTTTGACCCTTGGTCAGGGAAGATCCCACAATGCCTTGGAGCCACTAAGCCCGAGAACTGCAACTAGGAAAGGCTGCGTGCCCTAGAGCCCGTGCTCCCCAAAAAGAGAAGCCACCACCATGAGAAGCCCAGAGCACCCGAGCACTGCAACTACAGAGTGGACTCTACTTGCCACAACTAGAGAAAAGCCCACACGGCAATGAAGACCCAGCCCAGCCAAAAACACATAATAAATAAAATTATATGAATAAAATACAAAATAGCTGTTGCTGACAGTAGCACCAAACACTGTGACTAAGAAATCAGAAAAGAAGCGGAGCTCAGCAAGGGCGAAAGGGCTGTGCACATCCCCAAGAGGCACCTAAGAGGCCAGGGAACTGACCTGGGAACCTCTTCTCAGTAAACACGCCCCGTCACCGGGTGAGAGGTGTCGGACTCTTGACCGGTTATGTAAGCTCAGGATCCACCTGCTGATGCCTGGCCTGCTGGGTAGGGGTCTGAAAAGGCTCAGAAGACAAAATCTAGCTCCAGAGTTCCCCTTTGAGGTCACCTAGCACACGGTCAGGCTTCCTGAGAAAGGCCTTGGCGACACAGCCCAAAAATGGGACTTCTGCCCTTCAGGAAACCCCCAGAGGCCCTGTCTGTGGCTTCGACTTGACTTTGCACAGAAGGAATTCAACTGGACTCCATTTCCGGGGTGGCTCCGTGCCACACACTTTCCCTTCATGGTTTGTGTAACTGTGCAAAGGTGTCATTATCTCTGTTTTATGGGTGAGGACACTGAAAGAGGTTAATAACTTACTGGAAGCAATAGGGCTGGGATTTGAACCCAGGTCACTTAAAACAAAAGGAAGGCCCCAGGAACTGTGTGTTCATGACGCATCTTGAGATACATGTGGCAAGCAGAGAAGGAAAAGTTAAAGAGGCTAAATTCCTTTCTTTCTTTCTTTCTTTTTTTTTTTTTTTCCCGGCTCTGCCCCTTGCAGGATCTTAGTTCCCCAACCAGGGATTGAATTCAGGCCCTTGGCAGTGAAAGCATGGAGTCCTAACACTGGACCACCAAGAAATTTCCCAAATTCCTGAATCTTCCTGTCCATGTGGGGAACTGGCATGGAATAATCACATCATCCTTTCTCTAAAATCTTCTAGGCTCCCCATTACCTTTAGCATAAAGCACAATACAACATCATTAACATGGCCTGCAGGGTCCTCCTGCATACCTTTCTAGCCCTCCCGTTGCCTCTCATAGATCCTGGGTGCCTATCTCAGTTTACAATTTCCTCTCCACCAACTCTCCTCTGCTCTGGCTGACTTCTATCCATTGCTTGAACTCAGGCTTACATGCCACTTCCTTATGAAAGTCTGCCCTGACCACATGTACCAGGTTGGGCCCCTCTGGGTTCTCACTGCTCCCTCGACTCCTCCTGACCCCAGGTGTACCACAGCTCTCATCGCTTGGGCCACAGTCACAGAGCAGATGGTGTGATAAATATCTGTGAATGAAAAATGAATCAATCAAGTGCTTGGCAGACCTTGGAAGACTGGGGCCAGGGGCAGACAGAGGGCGAAGGTGGCAAGGCTGCTGGCTTGACCTGCAGGTTGTATTAATGACATTACTGCAAGGGCAGGGCCAGTGCCCAGAGTTGGGAACATAGGCTGAAGTTTGGACTTTGTCCCATCAGCAATCTAGAATCCTGGGCTGAGGGCTGATGGGAGCTGAAGTCCTGGTTTAAGAATATAAGCCTGGTCTTGAAGCTGTAGGGGAAGACGGGAAGCTCTGGGGAAGACCACTCATAGGTCTCTGAACACAGTGGAAATGAGGCCCAGCTGCTGGGAAGGCTCTCACATTTCAACCTGGGAATGTGGCCTGACTTTCCACAGTGTCGGGTCAGTCACTGGGCCTTGGCCTTCACACACTCACTAATCAAATCTGCCCAAAAACCCCAGGAGGCAGGGACTGCTCTGGCCCCACTGGACAGATGGGAAAACCGAGACTTAGAGATGTTGAGTGACCTGCCCCAAGTCACACAAGGACTCGTCACTGCTACCTTAATTAAGCTGCTATATTACAGCTTCAGTTCAGTTCAGTCGCTCAGTCATGTCCAACTCTTTGTGACCCCATGGACTGCAGCATGCCAGGCCTCCCTGTCCATCACCAACTCCTGAAGCTTGCTAAAACTCACGTCCATCAAGTTGGTGATGCCATCCAGCCATATCATCCTCTGTCGTCCCCTTCTCCTCTTGCCTTCAATCTTTCCCAGCATCAGAGTCTTTTCCAAGGAGTCAGTTCTTCGCATCAGGTGCCAAAGTATTGAAGTTTCAGCTTCAGCATCAGTCCTTCCAATGAATATTCAGGACTGATTTCCTTTAGGATTGACTGGTTGGATCTTGCAGCCCAAGGGACTCTCGAGTCTTCTCCAACATCACAGTATTACAGCTTACTCAGGGGCTTCTCCCATGGCTCAGATGGTAAAGAATCTGCCTGCAATGCAGGAGACCCAGGTTCAGTCCCTGTGTCGGGAAGATCCCCCAGAGAAGGGAATGGCAGCCCGCTCCAAAATTCTTGCCTGGAGAATTCAATGGACAGAGGAGCCTGGCAGGCTACAGTCCATGAAGTCACAAAGAGCTGGACACCACTACATGACTAACACACACACACACACACACACAGCTTACTCAGAGGTGGGGGACCTAAACCATCCAGAATTGTACCGTGTAATATGGTAGTCACTGGCCATCTGTGGCTGTTTAAATATTTAACTTAAATAGAGTTTAAAATTCAATTTCTCAGTCACATTAGCCACATTTTTAAGTGCTCAGTGGTTAGCATACTGAATAGAGACAGAACATTTTCATCATTGCAGAAAATTCTATTAATAGTGCTTGTCTAGACCATGGAGGGGCTTCCTAGATGGCACAGTAATAAAGAATCCATCTGTAATGCAGGAGATGCAAGAGACATGGGTTAGATCTCTGGGTGGGGAAGCTCCCCTGGGGTAGGAAATGGCCATCTGCTCTTGCCTGGAAAATTTCACGGACAGAGGAGCCTGGCAGGTTACAGTCCATGGGGTCAGACATTACCGAGCACACACAGCACAGACTGTGGAGGTGGATGGATCTACAGAGACCACTTAAATCGAGGCTCTTATTTAGCAGATAGTGAAAGAGGGGTCAGGGACTCGTTCAAAGTCATACAGTGAATCAGTGACAGAGGTGGAACTCAAAACCCGGGCTCCTGACTCCTAATTCAGTGCTCTCTCCACTGAAGTAGGTTGATTCTTATCTCTTAACTGGGATTTGGTAAGAGCTGCTGTGAGACAGACACCACAAAGTCCAATGACCACTGATGAAGTGGAGGTAATACTTTAACATATATAATAGAGGTTGCTGTCCATAATATGCAATAAGCTACTATAAATAAATAATGAAAAGATGACTCAAATTTTAAAAAATGGACGAAGGACATAGGCAATTTACAGAAATTCAAAGTGAAAAAAAAAGGAAAAGATGCTAATGAAAGAAAGGCAAGCACAGTAGTAGAGGGTTTTTTGTTTTGTTTTCCAAACAGATTGGTAAAGATGGAGAAAGTCTGAATGGGCACTGTCTTCTACCACTGATGAGAGTATATACGGGCCCAGCCTTTTTAGCAGTTTGGCAGCATCTCTCAACAGCAAATATGCAAATACCCTTTGACTCAGTAATCCTTGGGGTGGAACCCAGGGCCGCCTGACTCCAGATCTCATGTTCTGAACCATGACTACTCTCCGTGACTGATGGTCAGGCTTGGTTTGGGAAGGACAGAGTTGGCTGATCAACAGCGGGGGGACTTGTGGACTTGGACGTGGGAGGTTTAAGTCGGACAGATCACCATGGGTGACTTCTCTGGGGCCTTTATCTTTTTCTGTGACTGGCTCAGATATTAGCAAGGAGCGTAACATGAATCGATACACCCCTGGTCAGCTGCTGGGGTGGCTCAGCTGCCATTCCAGTTCTGCAAATAATTGGAGCCCAGTCACCGGTGAATCAGCACCGACTGCCCTTGGCAAGCAGCGCTGGGAAAATGGCTTGGCATGGCACTCCATGCTGGCTGTCAGGTGACCGAGAGAGCAAGCCAGCTGGGCAGATGCCCTCAGGGTGATTTGGGCAAGTGACATTTTCCACCTCGACCTCAGTTTCCCCTTTCTTTTCTTCCTTTTCTCTTCTCTTCTTTTCTTTTGCTCCTTACTTTTTTCCTCCTGCCCTCCCACCTCCCTTTCAATGAGTGCCAAGTAGGCACCCGTTGTTGTGATGGAAAACAGAAGGCAGAGCCCTCATTTTCTCTGTATACAGGTTGGTAACTTGGGGGCACAGAGAAGGGAGAGAGTACTGTGCCTGATGTGGGGGAGTGGGGTGGGAGAGGAGGCTTGAGCTGAAACCTGACACTTATTAATACTAGCTGTCACCAGTTGAGGAAGAGAACAAGGTCAGGAACTTGGGGCAGAGCTACAGGGGCTGAGGGGGGCAGGCAGGGAAAGGCTGAGCAGAGCTACAGGGGCTGAGGGGGGGGGCAGGCAGGGAAAGGCTGAGCACTTGATTCCAGAGGGGCCTGAATGCCTGGCTAAGAAACTATTTTTTTCTAAGAACCTTTGACTTTATCCAGACCGTGATGGAGAAGCATGGAAGGCCTTCTGTTAATATCCTTATAAAAACTAATATCCTTATAATTATACAGTACTGAATTATAAAATAAATCTATCCTATTACAAAAAACAAACAATATCCCAGAATATTCATTAAAATAAACATTTTCCCTCAAACACTCGCCTTAGTTGGAAGCTTCTGATAACAATTCAGTGTATCCTTCGAGATTCTTTTCCTTGCTGTGGTCAGTCGCTCAGTTGTGTCTGACTCTATGCGACACCGTGGACTCTAGCCCACCAGGCTCCTCTGTCTATGGGATCCTCCAGGCAAGGATGCTGGAGTGGGTTGCCATGCCCTCCTCCAGGGCATCTTCCCGACCCAGAGACTGAACCCTTGTCTCCTGGGTCACCTGTGTTGTAGGCAGATCCTTTACCTGCTGACTCATCGGGGGGGGGCCCATTCTTTTCTAGCACACATAAAAAACAAGGTGCTTGCTCAGTCATGTCCAACTCTTATTGACCCCATGGACTATAACCCACCAGGCTCCTCTGTCCATGGAATTTTCCAGGCAAGAGCATTTAAGTTGGTTGTCATTTCCTACCCCAGGGGATCTTCCTGACCCAGGGATCAAACCCGTTCTCTTGCACCTCCTGCATTGGCAGGTGGATTCTTTACCACTGCACCACCTGGAAAGCCCCATAAATATGTCCATTTTTCTTGACAAAAGTAAGCCGATCCTTTACATAGCTTTACAAATACATCCTCTGTGTTTGCTTTGCCACAACAGAGTGGATATCTCCTCCTCGACACACACATCTCCTTCTTAACAGCTGAGAGCATCTCACTGATGATGCTTCCCTTCATTCCACAAATATGTATGTATTTAACGCTACTGTGTACCAGGCATTGTCCCAGAAGCTGAGGATGGAGCAAAGCACAAAACACATTACTTTCCCTCAAGGCCTCCCTCTTCCTACTGCCAGACATCAGGTTGCTTCCAATATTTTCGTGTAATATATAAGGGTGCAAGCCCATCTTGCACATCTAATTGAATGCATGTGTGAATATTGCTTTGGCTAATTTAATTTTTTTAATATTTATTTTTATTTATTTATTTGACTGTGCTGGGTCTTAGTCATGGCACTTGGGATCTTTAGTTGCAGCATGTGATATCTTGTTTCCTGACTAGGGATAGAACCCAGGCACCCTGCAATAGGAGCTTGGAGTCTTAGCCACTGGACCACCAAGGAAATCCCTGGGCAACTTACTGAAAATGGACTTGTGCATATTGGATTTTGATAGTTATTGACGACACTGAGGAGTTTAAAGTATGAGGTGACAAGGTTAAATCTTCAGTCATCCATCTACTCATCTATCCATGTAGCTATCCATTCATATATGGGGCTTCCTAGGTGGCTGGGTGGTAAAGAATCCACCTGCCAATGTAGGAGACTCAAGAGACATGGGTTTGATCCCTAGGTCGGGAAGATTCCCTGAAATAGGAAATGACGATTCACTCCAGTACTCTTGCCTGGAAAATCCCATGGACAGAGGAGCCTGGTGGTCTGCAGTCCATGGGGTCGAAAAAGAGTCAGACACAGCTAAGCAACTGAACATGCGCATCCATCCAAATATACACACATACATCACATATATATGCATCTGTCTATGCATCAATTCCTTAGGCAACCCTTTCCTGAGTGTCTATCATGTGACAGGCCATGAACTGGATGTGGGGACACCATGAGTGAGGTGTCTGACCCTTGAGGCTCACGCTGTAATGAGAGAGAAGAAAAATACCATCACAAGAGTTTGTCCAGCGTCAGATAAAGGTAGGGATTCTCTAAGGGCACACCTCTTTCTCCAGCTGTGTTTCTGTTCTACAGGCCGATGCCCAGGCAATTCCTCCCATTCCCCTTTATTCCTTCTTCACTCCTATCCCAGTGCTCATGCTCACTTGCTGTTGTTTAGTCTATCAGTCATGTCTGATTCTTTTGCAACCCCATGCTGTAACCCGCCAGGCTCCTCTGTCCGTGGGATTTTGCAGGCAAGAGTACTGGAGTGGGTTGCCATTTCCTACTCCAGGGGATCTTCCCGACCCAGAGATCAAACCCGCATCTCCTGTGTTACCTGTGTTGCCAGCAGATTCTTTACTCGCTGAGCCACCGGGGAAGCCTGGTTCTTTTCTATGCACACATTAAAAAAAAAGATGCATGTTCAGTCATGTCTGACTCTTTGTGACCCCCCTGGACTGTAGCCCACCAGGCTGCTGTGTCAATGGAAATTTCCAGGCAAGAGTACTGGAATGGGTTGTCATTTCCTACTCCCAGGGATCTTTCTGACCCAGGGATCAAACCTGCATCTCTTGCGTCTCCTGCGTTGGCAGGCGGATTCTTTACTGCTGAGCCACCAGGGAAGCCCATATGCTCACATAACTCCTGCCTTAAAGAACCTGGTGGCATTCAGTCAAATTCAAAATCCTGGGAATATTAAAAAGTTCTAGTGGGTAACTTTTATCTCCACTTCACAGGAGTTCCCTCTGTCTTCCCGTTGTTTTGGCTTCACCCTGGTCTGAGCCACCAGTTTCCCATCGGAATGGCTGTAACAGCCTCCTCACCTGCCTGCCTGCCTGCCTGCCTCTGTTCTTGCCTGCTGACGTTCAATCTGTTCTCCAAAAAATGGAAAAAACTGGCAAGAACTTGCAAAAAGGTATTTGGATCTTGTCACCCACCTGCTTATATCCACCAATGGTATCCTTTTGGGCTTAGAATGGAGTCTACACTCCTTCCAGGCCCACAGGTCTCAAATGAGCTGATTCCTGAGTGACTCCATACCTCTCTCTCCTCCCTCTATGCGCTCCCCTCTGGGCTCCTCTGTCCATGGGATTTTCCAGGCAAGAATCCTGGAGCAGGTAGCCATTTTCTTCTCCAGGGCATCTTCCTGACCCAGGAATCGAACCTGGGTCTTCCACATTCCAGGCAGATGCTTTACCATCTGAGCCACCAGGGAAGCCCTCCAGGCACACAGAGTCCTGGAAGCATGCCGGCTCTGCCTCTGCTCCCAGAACTTCCTGTGCTTGGGGTCTGGGCTGAGATAACGCCTCACAGAGGCTTTCCTTGACCACTGCATCTAAATCAGGACGAGTCCCAATCCATGTATCCTCTTTCACAGTGCCCTGAGAGCCCTTCTCCAAACCACTTTTGTTTGTTTTAATGTTTATTTATCTGTTTATTTTATTACTTTTGGCTGCTCTGGGTCTTTGTTGCTGTGTGGGCTTTCTCTAGTTGTGGCCAGCGGGGGCTACTTTTCATTGCGGTGGTTTCTCCTCTTGCAGAGCACAGGCTCTAGGCACGTGGTCTCAGTAGTTGTGGGTTCTTATCCACTGCACCACCAGGGAAGTCCTCCAGACCACTTACTTGTCTGAATTATCTTGTTAGGTACTGGTTTCCTTATATATCCGGCCAGGGCCTCAGGGAGGAAGTACAGGTTCTACCTGGGAATTTGGGGGGCTGGAGAAGTGAGGAAGTGCCGGCCTGGAGCTCCCTGCTGACTGCTCACTCAGAGCCCCACATCCTTCCAGGGCTGAGCCTTTTGCAGGCACAGCCTCTTGAAGTCCTCACAACATTCTGGAAAGGTTGGTATTCTTATTCCCAGTTTATAGGTAAAGAAACTGTGGCTCAGCGATGGGAAAGTTTAAAGTGTCTCCTTCAGGGTTCCTTCCTGTGCACAGAAAACTACACCCAAAGTGTATGTGACGCTGGTGGTCAATGTTGTGTCGGCCAGATTTCAGCCCCTGCTCTGTTGGCACCAGGGCAAGCGGTCCTAGCCAGACCATACTGAATCCCCTCTCTATTCAGAGCCCCTGAGCTCAGATGTCTGAAACCAAAGCCATACTACTAATATGCATCAGGGCCAGGACACTAACTCAGGCTCGTCTCACCCCAAACATGGCATCCTGCCCTGGCGCCTAGCTCTGTCCCAGGACCCATCTGGGAAATGAGGGAAAGGAAACTTCCTGGGTTCCCAGCCTTGACGCGGCAGAGAGATAAATACCCTACCGGAGCTAAGTCTGGCAGCCAGACCCACCCCGCTTCCTGTTGAAGTCCGGGGTTACTCGCGGTCACAGCTGAGAAGTCAGCCAGGGACATCCTTCACTAGCTCTCTCCTCTGAAATCTCCTCCTGGGATCAGGTAGCCACAGGTCCTTCCCCTGTGAAAGGGGCCCAGCCAGGATTAGTGAAGAAACTCCCACCTCATCACAGTCAGCACAGTTTAGCACTCTCAAGTCTATGCTCTGGGGTCAAGACCCAAGTCAAGTAATTTAAACTCTCCAGATCTCAACTTCCCTGGCTGTAAATGGGGGCACATAATAGTACTGGGAGCTGCTATTATCATTTTTCTCCTATCTGGCTAGCAGTGTTTTTGAAATTACAGGATAAACTGGAAAAAAGTAGAAGCTGCCCACTATGCTATGCCTGGGAATCAGGAAGAAATCAGAAATCTGAGTCCTGAGATACATTTCCCAACCAAACTCATCCCCAAGTCCACTTGACTCTGTCTCTTGAATGCCTCTCAGACCCCGGTTTTCCCTCAGTGCTGTGGTTCATTGTCATCACCTCTTGCCTGGATCGCCGCAACAAGCCCCTCATCCCTGTTTCCCATCATCTCTCTTCCACACTCTCTATAGTCAGAGCAAACTTCTTGTAACAAAAAGTAAATCTGTCTGGGTCACTTAAAACGTGTGTGTGGCTCCCCTCCTTATACAAGACTCTGCTAGATCCAGCCTCTACAGGCCTTCCAGCCCCACCTCTTGGCCCCTGCCTCCCTCAAAGAGCCACAGTGGAGCAGCATGCAGGTACCCACAGCTTTCTGCAGGCACTGGACTCTCTGGCTGCCAGGCCTCTTGAGGCTCCATCTGCCTGGACCCTGCCTGACCCAGGGAATGCATCCTGCCAGTGGCTAGGATAACTTTGTGAGGCCTTCTCTCTGCGTCCCCTTCCTCTCCACTCCTGCCAGCACTGAGCTTCCCCAGTTCCCTCTATGTCCCCGATCACTGTCCTCATTCACCAGATTTGTCTCTGCCTGGGTCCCTGTCCGCTTTTCCATCTGATCTTGAGCTTGGGAAGGTTGGAAATGGCGGGTCCACCAGGCTCACTCCTAAATGCCAGCCTGGCACACAGCAGATTGCCCCTGAACATTTGGGGACTAAATCAATGAACTGCAGTGTGGAAGGCCTGGAACCTAAAAAGCTCCCGAAGTGAGTGGTCTCTGCGTCCAGGGCAGTTAATGCAGTCAGGGAGATCAGCCATACTGGGTAAGATGCTAAGCAACAACTAAATGCTTATATAGTAGCTTGGGACGGGAGAAGCTGGTTCTATCACCGGTTGCGTGATGAACTGCTTCAATTCACCCCCTTGGCGAAGGCTTTGCAGGCATTTCCCTCTTGGGTGCTGAGAACTAGGGATGTGAAGCCAAAGAGCTGCTCATGGTCTAGTTCCGGCCACCTCTCTGGGTGTGTTTTCTGAAAAATGAGACTCTGCCTTCCGGGCCTAATCTAGTGGTCAACGAATTCAAGTCTGGGAAGACACTGGAGGGCCACTTCAGTCCTGGGGCTCATTTTATTTCTTCTCTTCATTGTTTCTCCTTTTTTATTTGCTCACGCCCTCCTAGCTTGCATGCCTGTCCCGGCTTCCCGCCCCACGACCTCCCACCGCCTTCCCAGGGCCCCTCTCCCCGTCCCTCCGCTCCGCCTTGATCGAGGAGGCGGGCCCAGATGGGCGACAGACCAATCCGAACGCTAAGAGGTGCCTTGGCCTCCCGCGAGTCCCACCCCACGCCGCCATCCGCCAATCACGCCCCGCGGCCGCCCCACCGGGCGGCCCAATCGTGGGCGGGCTGAGCCGCCGGCGCCCCGCCCCTCCCGCGCTCGGCGGAGGCTCCGCGGGCGGCAGCACGGGGGTCTCGGCATTCTCCCAGCGGCCCCGCGCAGCGTCGGGCTCGGGAGGCGGCGTCGGGGGCGCGAGCGGCAGCGCTCCTGTTCGTGGGGTGCGGGCCAGAGGCGGCGGGTGAGGCGGGCGCCACCGGCCGGCCGGAAGGGCGCCTCAGCTCCGCCAGGGACCGCGGCGCGGGACCCAGGACCAAAGAGGAGGCGGCGCCCCTGCTGCCTGGAGCCCGGCCGGCTGCCCGCCGGGAGGGGGCCGTGGCCGGACGTTCCCGGCCCGGAGCTCCCCGAAGCACCTCTCGGAGAGAGGGGGCCTCCCCGCCCCCCGCAGCGCTCTCGACCGCCCCCTGGGGGTGCCCTCGGCCTCCCCGGACTCACCTGCGCCGCTGCCTGGCACCCAGGTGCGGGGGCGTGGGCGCGGCGTGGGCGCCACCCCCGGCCGCCAGCGGGGCGGGGGCGGGGCCGCCCTCGGCCCTCAACCGGGCCGCCCGTCGCCTTCAGTCTCACGGTCCGCCCGCCGCGCCTGGTCGCGCGGCGTGAGCTCTCCGGGGACCGCAGCTCTCGGGATGCTGTCCGCCAGCACGGCCGCTCGCGCGCCGCCCGCCACCCCTGCCCTTGACTCCTGGACCATGCCCCAATGTTTACATGGCCGGTGAAGCCCCCGGCCACTCGGAACCCGTCCAAGCCCCAGCTCCCTGAGGGTGAAGCCTGCCGGCCTGCGAACTGGACTGGTCGTTCGGACCCGGGGCTTCCGGACTCAGCTCCCCATCCGCTCTGCTGCCTCAACCACCATCTGGGCGGGATCCGGCTCTGGTGTTTTGAGGAGGGGGTGTGGTGGTAGGGAAAAGAATCCTGGGGATTTCTGGTTCCCCCTGCTTTTTTTTTTTTTTTTGGCCTTCGGGGCTTCAGACTCAGGGAACTCGCTCATGGCTTTCTTGATGAAGAAGAAGAAATTCAAATTCCAAACCACTTTCACCCTGGAGGAGCTGACTGCAGTCCCCTTCGTGAATGGGGTTCTCTTCTGCAAGGTCCGGCTGCTGGATGGCGGGGACTTTGTCAGCTTGTCATCAAGGTAGGAGCTGGGGCAGTCTTGCCTGCGTGCGGGGTGGGCGCAAAGAGGGGTGCAAAGCGGGGTTTGAGGAGCTAAATCTAGCCACTTGGCAGGTGTGGAAGTGCCCCCTGGGGCCCAGAGGAGTCCTGGAGATTATGCGTGTCTGGGGCAGGTTTGCACAAGGCAGGACTGAGTGATCTGGGAGGTCTGGGCCTGAGGGAAGCTGGCAGGGTGCGGGGCACCCACCTACAGGTGACCAGATGGATACCTGGTGGGTAGGGATGTCTGTTCTTTCAGCCCCCGCTCGGGGCCTTGCACACACACAGCCCACAGTAGGCCCATTCTGCAGACTTGCAGGCAGAGCCCAGCGGAGTTTGGCCTTGAAGGGCTGAGAAGGGGAGAGTATTCCAGGGCATCTTGCACCCAGCTGGCCGCTCAGGCTGTCATATGATTTAGAGCCCTTGCCAGCCACAGGTTCCCTGGCACTCCCTGACGCCCGGGAAGGTCCGGCCCCCCGGGCACTCTGTGTCTGGCTGGAGGGTGAGGGCTGGATTTTGACCCGCCTAGCCCCCTCCGAGTGACCGTCCTCTTCTGGCTGGAGCTGGACTGCTTTGCATTGCAAATGCCCTTGTCACGGAGGCTGCTGCCCTCGTTGAAAGAAAGAAGCTTGGTCAAGTTTAGTTTTGTGTTCTTCTCCATCCTGCAGTCCCAGCCGCCCAGCTCGTAGCTGAGAGCGGCCCGAGTTCCCAAGCTGTGCCCACTGCCCGGCACCCCCCAGCTCCGTGGGTCACATCGTCCTGGAGTGTGACAGATGGGAGTTGGAGTCTCAGCTCGGCCACTTTCTGGGCCCAGTACAGGTCTCTCAGTCCCAGTTGTGGAGAAGTTTCAGCAGAGAGAACGTGGTCCAGGGCCTGTGATTCATTGGCTGGGCTGCCCCTTCGCTCCTCAGGCCTCCTTGTGAGCCCAGTTAGCTGGGGCTGCCCCATAGTTGTGAGATGGGGTTGCCTGTTACAGGTGGAGAAACTGAGGCCCCAAAAAGAGGAAGTAAGTGGTCTGCCAGGGACCCCACAGGAGGCAGTTGTCGACTAAACTCGGCCTGTTTGGAGACCTATTGGATGAATCTGGTGGTCCAACGTTCCGCTAGGAGGAGAGAGAGGAGGCCTATAGCCTAACCCAGATTTAGGAACCTCCGGTGTGGAACGGGGCGGAGCGCGCCTTCTCTGTGCACTTGGGCCAGCTCGCTAGGGCTGGGAGCTGCTTATCTGAGGAATTCAGACAAGGACTGCCCTTTGCTGTGGGGGTGGGAGCCTGTGATCCCGCCGGCCACACACAGAGCAGCCCAACCTTTCTGGTAAAGAGTATGCTCAGAGCTGGGGCCTGGGGTGTCGGCCCCTCACTGGCTGGGTGACCTAGGGCAAGTTACCTAACCTCTCTGATTCCAGAGACCAGCAAGTTAAGTTATTGGTCCTTTGTACCCTGTTTTACTAGTACCTCTCACTTAACCCTTTGATTATGCCATGGAGCAGAGTGGAGGTTGGTTGGCCGGGGGTGCCCTGTAAGATTATTCCCGTTTTATAGAGGTGGAAACCGAGGCTCGGAGAAGGAGTAATTTGCCTGTGTTATGGCAGCAGAGGCCAGATTCAAATTCAGGATGCGCTTTTAGCCACTACCGTGTTCTACCTTTGCGCCTTAAGTTTCTTTTTCTGTGAAATGGGAGGTCATACCCACTACCACAGTTGTGACGGGGAATGGGTAATGTATGTACCGCGTCCGGCAGGCAAATCGCTGCAGCCGCTGCGGTTACTATGGTAGAGGGGTCCAGGCCCAGGCCCCTCCTCGATCTTGGGGGTACCAGCTGGAGTCAGCAGTGGGGGTGCTCTCATCTGAGCTGAGGGTTGGGGGCAGGGTCTTGGATTCTACTGAGAAGTCAGTATTCAGCCCCAGGCTAAAGTCTCAGCTGGGCTTCCCAGGCCCTGGGGCCCCTGCCACCCTACCTGTCAGCCTTTCCATTGCCCCAGACCTGCCCCCTCATGCGGGAAAGTCTGAAAAATTCCAGATCTCAGCCTGCAGCATCTGGATTTCTCCTCTTTCTCCCCTTCTTCCCTCTTGGCCACGGGCCATGGATTCCCTAAACCCGGCTGAGTCTCGACAGCCTTTGCCAACCCTCACCCTGGATGAAAGCTGAGTGGGATGAGGAGGGAAGAGCTGGCACTGAACCCCATACAGCTAGGCACGAAGTGGGCTCTGGGTACCTGTTCGCTGCTGGGCAGGTGTGGCTGGAGGGAACAGACATGTTGGGACCTGAGGCTGCTTAGAGGCGCTTTGGCGTTTTCTCAGGAGATGAGGGTTCCTAGGTTCCTACCCCATCCACTCCCTTTCCACTCAACCTGATCTGCCGCCTGGGAGCCCCTCCTCACAGCGCCCCCCCACCCCGCCCAGGGGGCCAAAGCCCCGTTGTTTTGGAGTTGGGGTAGGGTCAGGGGTATGAGACTTGCTTAGGTGATCGGTGTACTGCCCCAACCTCAGGGATCCCTGATGTGGTCCAGAAAGCAGGGGTAGTGGCAGCATGGGAGGTGTCTGAGCGAAGCAGGCCTGAGGCCCCACTCCTGCAGCAACCACACGTCTAGCTTAGAGTGTTTCCCTGTGTGTTGGGTGCCATGGCAACAGCCGGGTACACAGCTCCAGCCTGACCCAATTTGAGCAGGTAGAACAGGTGGTTCGTTGCACTGTTTCCCCAGCCTCACCTCTCTGAGGCCTCCTTACGAACCGTGATCCTCATGGTTACCAGGTTCTGTGCTGCGTGCCACGCCGAGTGTTTCTGCACACAGAGTGTCTGTTAATCCTCTCGGCCATCCGGAGGCGTCACCTGGCTAGAAATGCAATTGCAAAAATAACCATTTTATCATTAGGGTTTAAGCTGCCTTCGATTGGGCACTGTGAGACGTCAGGGACCCGCTAAACACCTAGAATGTGTGATCTGCTGAGTCCTTAAACCCCACCCCTGAGCTGATGAGGAAATTGGGGTCAAGAGACCTAAAGTGGTAGACCCGCATCACCTCGCCGGGGCCTGGCAGAGCTGTGATTTAGACTTGGTGGCCAAGGGCCAGAAGCAGCTGCAGGCCCGTGTGATGTCCCCAGACCTTGGAAGGAGGTTCTTTCCCGTGGGCTGGGTGCAACAGGGAAATCCAGATTGGGATCGCTTCGAGGCACTGGACTCGATCTGGTGAGATCTGAGGAAAAGGGGCCTCGGGGCCGCAGGTGGGGATGGAGCCAACGTCGTTGCTGTGAACTCAGTGCCAGGCACGGGCTGGCACTGGGGCACAGTGGGCATTTGCCAAGGTCTCTGCCCAGAGGCCTTCTAAGCAGATGCATCCGAATGGCATCTGGGAGGCTTTCCCAGGGGTCCCAGGAGGGACGCATCCCAGCCAAGTCTTGTGAGCCGGGAAGCCGTGGGCCAGGTCGTGGTCTCCCCAGGGCAGGCCAGGCGCAGGCTTCCAGTTTTGAGCCAATCTGTCTTTCAGGCCGGAGGAATCCCAAACATCCTGAGAGGTCTGTGTGCCTGCCTGGCACTGGGCCTGCGGCCTGCCCTGTGCACATGGCTGGTGGTGGGAGGGAACGAGAGGGAGGCGCGGATCTACCGGACAGCAAGGCCCCTGTGGAGGGGACAGGCAGAGCGAGCCTCCTGGGCCAGTGGATGGGGAAACTGAGGCTGGGGGTAGAGAAGTTACTACTCGTTCAGGGTCACCTCGTAGGAGGAGCTCATGGCACAGCTCTGGTTGGCCCTGACCTCTTCTCGGGTGCCTCAGAGCCCCTCTTTGCATGAAGGGGCAGGCTGGGCCAGGGAGAGACCAGGGGCTCTTCCTGCTCTGGACCTAGTGCCAGGCTGTCTAGAAACAGACACATGACTTGGGTGGGCTCCCACCCTGTACTTTCTTCTGTGACCGCTTTCAGTTTTCAATGATTTCTTCAGTGGGGTTTTCACCGGGGCAACCTTTTGAAAGGGGGCACGCCTGCTCACAAGATGGACGTTGCCTTCCTTCCGTGGGCCTGGCCATGAGCAGGCCGGGATGGGAGCCCTCTGTGGGTTGCTTGGGATTTGGAGGGGTCTGAAGAAGAGCCTTGGACAGGTCAGCTCTGCAGCTGGAGGCCGCGGGCCCGGGGAAGCCAGGCCTTTTACACACACACCTCGGGCTTGGTGGGGCCTCGCCCTTCCTCCATGGAAAAGGCTGCAGACGCCTCTCGAACCTGCTGGCTCGCACGGCAGGCTCTCCCGCACATCTTGGTCTGGAGATGGACTCATGGTTCTGTCTCTTGGGCCCGAGGGGACAGAGATGTGGGGGTGCAATGGGACCCCTAGGTAGGTGGGGCCACCACTTCCTTTCACAGACTGGGCGGGGAGGGCAGAGGAGGAGGCCGGCAGGCCCGGGTCCCTACTCCGCGTTTACTGAGCACCCTCTTGGACCCGGGCTTCCAGAGGTGACTGGGAGCAGAGAGCCCAGCTCCTGGGGGTTCCCCATGGCAGGGGGGTGGGGGGCAGTGCGTCTGGGGGCCTCACAGACTTCACAGCCAGGCACACCTGGGAAGGGTCCTCCCAGGACCAACTCGGGAAGCCTTTCTATTCGGTCATCTGTCTGCTTGACAGATGTCGACTGGGCACCCACCCCAGGCTGGAGATGGTCCTTGCCCTCATGGAGCTTATGCTGGGGTTTTGTTGCCCTGTACAGGGGTCTAACAGGTTTTGACAGCATAAAAAGGAAAAAACATCTTTTAAATCAGTGCATCTGGTGACCGTGTCACGTGGCAGCGTCTGGCCCAAGCTGCCTCTTCTGTGGGCTGCCTGCTCTGGGCTCCCCCTGACCCCTCCTCACGCCCTTTGGTCCCTGGTGGTGATCTGCCTGGTCCCCAGGGCCCCTGTGGGAGGCCTTCCTTGGGCAAGCTGGGGCCTGAGGAGGCGGGCACTGGTAGTGAGACATCTTGCTGGCACCCGGGTCGTGGCTTCAGGCCAGTTGTGGGCTCCCTTGGGGTCAGACTGCGGCTGGTGCGCTTGGTGAGGCCTGAAGCCGTCCAGCCTGTTGCCTGGCCTTGGTGTGTGCTCCCGGGGCCTGGCCTCTGCCGCCAGCTGGCCGCACCATTGGCAGGTGCCACCCTGGCAACCCTGGCCACATGCCTGCCTGCCAGCCTGGCAGTGGCAGAGCCCTGACCTGAGGTGATCGGGCCCTGTGGAGCCGGGGCTGTTCCCCGAGGCCTGTGCCTCACATTGAGCTCAGTTCTGGGAACCTCTCTGGCCCGGGATTTGCAGCAGCGTCCACACCGAGTGTCTGAGGGCCTGGAGAGGCTTTAAACTCTGCTTGCTCAGTACTCGGAAGTCCTGACTTGCATTCTGGAAGCCCTGTCTGGGCTGCTGGCGTATCTGCCCATGGATCCTGGGAGCTTGGGGACTCGGTGTGTGCAGTCTGGTGACCCTGCAGTCGCTAGCCTGCTGCTGAAATGAGCAGTATATCACCCATGGCAACCAATATAGATTTATCCTCATCTCATCACACAGCCCCGGAAGGTCTGAGCAGGGGAGAGACGTCAGATTCACTTAGAACGAGACCTGGAAGTGATGTGGGCCGCGGACAAGGGCTTTCACTCTTCGTTATCCACCTGGCCTGGCAAGTGCTAGGGCTTCTGGGGACACCAGACCTGCCCCCAGGGCCTCAGTGTGCTCTGTGACCCCAGGGCTGTCCCCACCGCCCCCAGGCCTTCCGGCTCTCCATGAGGTCGCACACTGTGCCGTTGGTGGCCTTGGTAGGCCTTAAGTCGCCCAGCCCGTGGCCCGGCCTTGGTGTCTGCTTGGGGCAGTCGTTGCAAACCCTCAGCCTCTGCTCTGAGCTGCTTTTGGTGCCCAGGCTTGGAACAGACAGCTCTCAGATGCAGGCCTGGAACCATCGGCCCCTCCATCTGCCCAGATGTCAGTGGGGAGTGGCCAGCCCACGGTTGGGAGAAAGGCGCCCTGCTGGAGGACGCACTGCCTGTTTGGTCCGGCTGGAGGCTTGTCCCCCCAACAGACCCGGGGAGGACATACCCGTCCTCCTCTGCTTCTTGTCGCCCGTTCGACCCTGGGCATGGGCCTCAGCCCTTCAGCCTCAGGAGCTGCCCGCAGTGTTCTTGGGAGGACGCGGTGAGATAATGACCATCAGAGGTCCAGCTCGTCCCCAGCTGAGTCAAGGCGGTGGGCTGGATGGAGCCACCTTCAGTTGTCCCTCTGGCCGGGGAACTGCCCTAGGGGCCAGGACTGACTGGGGTGCTGTCTCCGTCTCAGGATTCTAGGGATGGTGTGGGGAAGAGTTCCTTCTGGAAGGCTGGGAGCCGGTGAGCTCCCAAGTGTCTAAGAAGCTGGGCCTCACACTGGAATTCAGGGTGCCCAGTGTGGGGTCTCTGCACTTTCTCGCCTTTGCTGGCTTGAACCTGCTCTGTCTTGCGGGGCTTGGCTCCAAGCCAGGGAGAGCTGGCGTGCTCCCCTGGGTTGGGCTGGGCTAGGGGGGTGTGGGGGCTTCCACACAGCAAGTGCAGAAGGAGGGAGGGGGCCTTCCGCACAGTCAGTTGTGGGACCCTCGCTGGGAGACAGAAGATTGCTCCCCGCCCGAGGTAGAGGGCAGACTCTGTCGGGGCCGGGGGAGCAGGGGGCAATGCCAGGGTCCCTGGGAGGCCCTCGGGCTGCCTGACTTTACCCCACCTTACTCCTCTAGCTGTTTGCTTCTGCAGCTGCCCTGTCCTCAGACTCCATTTCCCCGCTTTACATGGCCAAACTCCTGCTCAGCCCAAGAGCGCCCTCCCCTGCGAGGCCTTCCCTGGCCCCACTTTTGGCTTTGTGCACCCTGGTGGACCATGCCTCTTAGCTCCAGCCCCAGCCTTGGCATGGCCTCTGTTGCATTTTAGTCCTGGGGCCTTGTGCCAAGGGCAGGCACTGGCGTGGGCCTGGGACGTTTCTCCCTTGGCCCTGAACCAGCGTGGGTGCTGATGGTGATGGACCAAGTGCCAGTCACCGCCAGCTGCCTGAGCCCAGGCCCTCCCCACCCTGGTGCCAGGGGTATCAGCATGTGTCAGGAGCAGCCCTCGCCGCCTACCGGGCAGCTGGGCACCGCCTTGGGGCTCAGATGCTGCGATTGAGAGGCAGCTAGGGGCACCGGTGGGTTGTGTTGGGTGTGGAGACCGGGGCTGCTCCTAGCGGGGTGGGGAGGAGGTGGAGGCTGGTCCCTGCCCCCGCGTCTGCCCTTGGACCTTGGCAACTACCCTCTGACTCTGTAACCACAGCCAACAGCCTTGTCCACCGTGTCTGCTCTGGGCTTCCTCATCCATCCAGCAGGGCAGGGGGTGCTCAGGAAGGGGGAAGGAGGGCTTCCTAGATCAGGGCTTACCTGCCCAGCCCAGGGCCAGGCACGGGGCAGCTGAAACCAGACTAAACCTGCCAAGAGGGATGGCGGTGCACGCCTGGAGCCTGGGAGGCCGCCGGGGAAGGCAGAAGTCTGGATCCTTCTCGCACGCAAAGGCACCCTTACCTCCCACCACTTCCTCTGTGAGAGCACCCCCACCCCCAGTCCCCCAGGACAAGTTCCTGAGCACCTTCTGGGTGTGGGGGGGCCCGTGCTGCCTCCTGGGGTTACTGCCCTGCCCCCCGCTGTGTCCCGCCCCAGGCAGGATGCTGGGCTTGGGAGTTTGGGGAGCCATGGAAAGACGTGAATCAGAGCT
This sequence comes from Bubalus kerabau, assembly GCF_029407905.1. Classification (NCBI taxonomy): domain Eukaryota; kingdom Metazoa; phylum Chordata; class Mammalia; order Artiodactyla; family Bovidae; genus Bubalus; species Bubalus kerabau. The sequence continues at coordinate 101,456,562 of NC_073634.1, read as the reverse complement.
GTATTGTAGAACCCCCAGGGGCAGCCATGGGCTTGATCGCTTGGGACTCCAGGTGGCAGGAGGGGAGGCGGCATCAGCTGATAGGAGCGGTTTCCCACCTCTGTCATCATGGAATGATTAAAAACCAAACTCCCAGCCAGCCACGCAGCAGCCGTTGCCACTCACAAGGACAGTGCGGCAAACAACACTGAGGGAAGGAAGCCAGACCCAAGAGCGTGCCGTGCCGGGCCAGTTATATAAAGTTCAAAAGCATTCTGATTAAAACCACCCATCCTGATAGGAGTCAGGATGATGCTGGCTTGGGTTGTTGCGGGGAGGTCGTGTCTGGAGGGGACTTCTGGGACCTGTGAGGTCCTGCTTCTTAGGTGGCTGGTTACTCAGGATTGCTGTGAGAGCCTGCCAGCTGTGCCCCGGCGTGTGCACGTGTCTGTGTTGAGAAGCGGCCTGGGCATGCCCACCCTTTTGATCAGGCCGGGCACCTGTGAGCCTGATGGGGGGGCTGGGGGGGATCCTCTGGTCTTTCCAGGGTCTTTCTGGCTGGGCGGCCTGAACCATCCCTGCCCAAGCCCGATAAGCATCAGTTATGAGCTATAACTCCTCCTGGCAGCTGCCAACAGTCTTCTCTGGCTGGGGATTTTTCCTTCCGCCTCTTGAAACCCTGGCAGGGTCGGCTGGGTGTGGGCCTTGGCGGTTCAGATGGAGGGTGGGCTCCCAAGGCTGCCAGACCACCGGATCTCTCTGAGCCTTGCTTTCCTCTTCCGTGAAATGGGACGATGAGCTCCTTCCTGGTGCTTGGATTAAGTGGGTCACCCACCCTCCTCTGTCCCCATTACGTACCCAGCAGAAACCCTGGCACGGAGTCAGGGCCCTGGAAAGGCTGGCAGTGGTGGCTGTCAGTTCAGGGCCGTTATTGGAGGGGATCCAGGGGTGGGAGTAGGAAGGAAGGGTTCACCTTGCTCCCTCTCTCCCCTTAATTGTTTCTCTTTCTCTCTTCCTGTGCTTCACCCCCTTCAGCAAACATTTGCGATTAGAGCCAGGCTCCTGCCCTGGGCACTGGGCCCAGCAGTGGCAGAGACAGCCATGGCCCCTGACCCAGCGCCCCTGAGCCAGGGGAGGACCATTGGATACATCAGCTCTCCTGGAAGTGCTGAGCACGGGGCGAGAGGGGTGGCACCAGCCACTCCCTCCCGCTCTGGCCCTGACCCTTGTCTTCTCTGGGGGTGGGTCTTTAACTGGGTATTGCCCCTGCATGCAAGAGGAGGCCTGACTCAGGGACCAGGAGCAGTGGGACCACCTGGGGGCAGATCCAGAGGTGGTGATGACCTCTCACCCCTCGAAGACCACTGAAAGCTAGAGTACATGTCCTGACCACAGCTGGAGGCCACTTTCCTGGAGGTGGAAATCTCAGCGCAAGAAGGGTCTAGGGCTCCTTACTGGGAGCCGGACTGTGGATGTCACTGATCTAGTCATCAGAGACCTACTGAGTGCCTCCCTGTGCTAGGTGCCATCCTTAGGACGTGAGAAGCATCAGTGAGTGAAACAGAGGCCCTGCCTCCAAGACGCCTGCACTCTGGGATATAGAAGCTTACTTCCGTTTTCTTTTTTTTTTTTTTGATCACAGTGTGCAGCACGTGGGATCTTAGCTCCCCGAGCAGGGATTGAACCCGTGTCCCCTGCGTTGGAAGTGTAGGGTCTTGACCACTGGGACTACCAGGGAAGTCCTTTCTTTTTCACCCTACGTAGACCCAGAAGGGGAAGTAATGTGTCTGTAGTAGTTGTGAGGAGGGTGCTTTCAGGAAAGGCTCTGGGGCTAGGTAGAGGCTCAGAGGACAGGGACATCCCTGTGACTCACTCGAGTCCAGCTCTTCACGGAACTGAACTCCACAGTTGGGGATTCCTCCCTCCTGTTTCTTCCCTTCCGTGGGTGACTCAGTCTCCACCCAGGTGTGAGTCAGCCAGGAGCGGCCTGAGCATGCCTGGGCTACCTGCCAGTCCACCTTCCGGGATGTCCAAGCCAGGTTCAAGGTCTGCGGAAATGTCCTGGTCCATACATGTCCTGGGGTGGGGAAGCAGGGCCTCCATCAGGGGCCCTGCATGCCTGGTCTTCTTGCTGGATCATCCGTCTCAGTTGCTTCTGATGGTAACGGACATGTCCCCTTTTGTGTGTGTGTGAGCTCTGGTGTGTGCCAGGCCCTGCTCTCTCATTCAGCCTCTTAGCAAACCTGTGAGACAGGGCGGTGACTGAGGTCCAGAGAGGTCATGTGTCCAGTGGGGGCGCAGATCCAGGCCTTGGGCCCCAGTCTGTCTGCCTCCTGCACCCTTGTCTTGTGAACAGTCCTGCTGGGGATCTCAGGGGCTCAGGAAGGGAACCCGCCACCGCCCACACATAGCTGACCCTTTCAGTCAGTTCAGTTCAGTCGCTCAGTCGTGTCCGACTCTTTGCGATCCCATGAATCATAGCACACCAGGCCTCCCTGTCCATCACCAACTCCTGGAGTTCAGTCAAACTCATGTCCATTGAGTCAGTGATGCCACCCAGCCATCTCATCCTCTGTCGTCCCTTTCTCCTCCTGCCCCCAATCCCTCCCAGCATCAGGGTCTTTTCCAGTGAGTCAACTCTTCGCATGAGGTGGCCAAAGTATTAGAGTTTCAGCTTCAGCATCAGTCCTTCCAATGAACACCCAGGACTGATATCCTTTAGGATGGACTGGTTGGATCTCCTTGCAGTCCAAGGGACTCTCAAGAGTCTTCTCCAACACCACAGTTCAAAAGCATCAATTCTTCGGCGCTCAGCTTTCTTCACAGTCCAACTCTCACATCCATATATGACCATTGGAAAAACCATAGCCTTGACTAGACGGACCTTTGTTGGCAAAGTAATATCTCTGCTTTTCAATATGCTATCTAGGTTGGTCGTAACTTTACTTTAAAGGAGTAAGCGTCTTTTAATTTCATGGCTGCAATCACCATCTGCAGTGAATTTGGAGCCCCAAAAAATAAAGTCTGACACTGTTTCCACTGTTTCCCCATCTATTTGCCATGAAGTGATGGGACCAGATGCCATGATCTTCGTTTTCTGAATGTTGAGCTTTAAGCCAACTTCTTCACTCTCCTCTTTCACTTTCATCAAGAGGCTTTTTAGTTCCTCTTCACTTTCTGCCATAAGGGTGGTGTCATCTGCATATCTGAGGTTATTGCTATTTCTCCTGGCAGTCTTGATTCCAGCTTGTGCTTCTTCCAGCCCAGCGTTTCTCATGATGTACTCTGCATAGAAGTTAAATAAGCTGACCCTTTAGCTCTGTTTTTTTACAGTTGAGGGTTCTGAGGGGAGGGAAAGTTGCTACTCTACCCAGCTGTGGATTCTTGCTTTGAATTTTGAGGGCCTGGGCCTGGTTTGAGATTCCAAGATGAGACAGCTGTGGGTTCAGACCAGATCTCCCGGCCACACCTGGGGTAGGTGGCTTCTGTGCCTTGAATCTCAGCTTCCCTGCCTGTGATGTGGGGACGATGGTTCCTACCTCCCAGACTTGGGGTGTGGACTCCAGGAGGTCAGGCAGGGAGAGCTGTCAGTTCAGCGCCCGATAAGTAGGCAGGAAGCTGACATGAACTCCTCCAGGAACATTTCCCCACTCTCCCTTCCACCCTGGATTGACGAGGTTTGGTCCCCAACACCAGCAGGTCTTGCTTGATAGGTTTGGCCCAGGGTCATGCCCCACTGACCATGCACTCTGACCTCATGTGACCACGCCTCCTTTAGGGTAAGACTGGTCTCAAGACTGCGTCTTCTCTAGTATTGAGATTCGTGAAGGGTCAGCCTGCAAAGCTCAGGAACGTTGACAATGCTCCGGAGAACAGCTCTTCTGTCTGGGAGCATTTTCCCAGCAATCCTGCATGGCAGGGAATAGGGGTGGGCTCCTGAGGTAGGGCTTGGGGGTGCAGTTCATCCCTCACCTCTTGAGTGACCTGTGGACTCCCTGAGTGTACGTTTGCTCATCTGTGAAGTGGGTGGTGGTTGTGCCTGCAGAGGGTTCATGCTTGAGCAGCCCCTGACACGAGGCAGAGTACCCTGGAAACGAGCTGGGCTGGGCCACACTTAGTGGGGGGGGGCACCTTCACCCGGGTGCCTGGGTTTGGACCATTCCTGGGTCAAAGCCAGCAAGTTTACTTTGGATCCCTTCCAACAGCCTGCTGTCCTCTTGGGCTCTAAGAGCAAGAGGGAGTGGCCTGTTGCGTCTGCTGAGAATCACATCCCTGCATGTTCACCTGGGAGCTGCCGAGCTGCCTGCAGAGCCTGCCTCTGGGTACGGGCAAGTCTGGAGGGCAAAGCTGGGAGGCAGTGTGCCCATGTCTGTAAAATGGAGAAGCCAGCACCTGCCCACTTTGTTTTATAAATTGTTATAAATTATTTGGTTGCGTCGGGTCATGTGGGCTTCCCAGTTGGCTCAGTGGTATAGAATCCTTCTGCCAATGCAAAAGACACAGGAGACGTGGATTCGATCCCTGGGTCGGGAAGATCCTCCTGGAGTAGGACATGGCAAACCAACTCCGGTATTCTTGCCTGGAAAATCCCATGAACTGAGGAGCCTGGCGAACTCCAGTCCAGGGGTAGCAAAGAATCAGACATGACTGAGCACGCACGCACGCACGCACACTGGGTCTTGTAGGATCTTTCGTTGTGGTGCTTGGGCTTAGTTACTCCACAGCATGTGAGATCTTAGTTCCCAGATCAGGGATCGAACCCACATCCCCTGCTTTGCTAGGCGGATTCTTAACCACGGGACCACCAGGGAAGTCTCCACTTTGGGTTTTTTTGATCCAGCTCAAGGTTTCCGGGCTGGTGAGCGGCAGGATTCGAGGCCAGGGGCGTCCGCCTGCAGAATCTTTCCTCCTGACCCTAATGCTTTCTCACCGCTCCAGAGTGGCCTGACTTCTAGGAACTTCTTGCTGCCTCGTTGCATCCCAGGAGGAGGGGCTGGCCGTGTCAGAACCACAACCAGCTGCTTCCCCCGCACAAGGCCCTGAATTCCTGGCAGGAGCGAGATGCTGCCTGGCCGCCGCGTGGGCCACGTCACTGGAATGGAGGCTCCACCGCCCTGCAGCCCCTGGACGGCCGCCTCGTCTGCTCCCCCGGGGTGGGTCCCTCCCCAGGCGGCTGGACTCGATGCTCTTCAGGGAAGCACAGGCAGATGTTGTCGATTTAAATCGTTTCCTTATAATTCTCTCGCCTCTCCTGGCCCCAGGCTGGGCTTCAACAGCCGGGAACCTTGATTGCATCACTGCGACCACTCGAAACCAGCCAAGGATGGGAGATCACAGAGCCTGAGTGGCTGGGAGTGCAGGCGGGATGCCGTGACTGCCTGGGGTGGGGGTGGGGGTGGGGGTGGAGGCGAGGGATTCACGTGATGGAGCCTTGCTCTGCTTATCTCTCCTCCTAGGGGCAGAAAGGGAGGGACCAGCCCTCCCAGGAACGCAGGAGTGCAGTGGGGCTGGGAGTCCCCAGGGTCCCACTCTGTGCTCACCGACGTGCCCTTTCTTAGCCGGGTGCCCAACTCCTGCCTCGGAATTAACCTGGGAGCTTTTCAAAAAGTCCCGTCCAGGGTCTGCAGCAGTGGTTCTCAACCGGGGATGTCTTTGCCTCCAGAGTATCTGGGGACATATTTGGTGGTCACAGCTGGACTTGTGCCCGTGGTTGGATGCTGCTAAATGTCCTGTGATGCACAGGACACCCCCCAGAAAACCCAGAATGGCTTCAAACGTCTGCAGTGCTGAGTGGAGAAATCCTGCCGTGACAGGCTAGTTCTGGCGGGGCGGGAATCTTGGTTTGTGACAAACCAAAGGCTTTTCAATGTTGATTCGAGTCTAAGAAGCTCTGTCCTCCCAGACCCGGCACCCCCACTCCTCGACTGTGGCTGCGGTGGAGCTGCTCAGCTCTCTGCTGGGCACAAGACAGACAAATGCTTGCAGCCAGCCTGGGAAGGTGAGGGACTGAGGCTGGGTCAGGCTGGAGCCCTTCTATGGCCCCACCCCCACCCCCACTGAGACCCTCTCAACTTTCCTGCTCGGAGACTACTGCGGTCTGTGCTGTGCCTTCACCCCAGATGGCCCTGCTTTGGTCCCTATCTGCAAGGACCCTGTAGATGCGACAGCCTGTGGGCTATAGCCAGCCTGAGGCCAGGAGGTAGCCCTCATGGCACTGACCCCTTGTCAGCTGCTTGATGGAGACTGGGGGCGGTGCTAAGGTTCTGCTGCTGCTGCTGCTAAGTCACTTAAGTCATGTCCGACTCTGTGCGACCCCACAGACGGCAGCCCACCAGGCTCCCCCGTCCCTGGGATTCTCCAGGCAAGAACACTGGAGTGGGTTGCCATTTCCTTCTCCAGTGCATGAAAGTGAAAAGTGAAAGGGAAGTCGCTCAGTCATGTCTGACTCTTTGCGACCCCATGGACTGCAGCCTACCAGACTCCTCCATCCATGGGATTTTTCCAGGCAAGAGTACTGGAGTGGGTTGCCATTGCTAAGGCTCTGGGATCTTACATTTTCTGGGCAGTGAGGCTGGTCTGGGCCAGGAGCTAGGGATGTGCCAGTGAGCCACCCTTGGGGAACCACGGAACCCCGACTCTGGGGGTAGGGGGCTCTCGCTGGGAGCCCCATATTTCTCCATCTGAAAGGCTAAGAATGGTGGCTCGCTTCCTGGCCTTTCAGTTGCTGGGAGCCTGGGAAGAAACATTTGCTCCACCCAGGTGTCCACTTTCCTTCCTGCTTTTGAGGGACAACAACACGGGGAAGAAGTGAAGGGGTGGCCTTGGGTCAGCCTCTGACCCTATTCTGTCCCGCCTTGGTTGGGCTTGTTCTGCCCCTCCCTGGATCTCAGTTTCTTCATCTGTAAAATGGGACCAACACTGGCACATACCTCCTAGGATTGTGGTAGAAGACGATGCCCGTGTATACAAAACATGTGTCCTGTAGAACAGGCTCAATGAGAGGGCTGGGTTTTACTGCTGATTAAAGATGAGCCTGGAGGCAGGAGGACATTCTCGAACAAGAGTCCTGCTCCGTGCAGCTCTTGTTGTGAGCTCTGGGGAGGCAGTGCTGGCCGAGAGATGCCCTGTGCCCCCATCTGTGTGGGGCCGCAAAGGTGGTCGGCTGCCTTTCTCTTGGTCCCTGATACATGGTGGGACGGATGCTAGGATGACGTAGTCACCACACCCCTGCACCCCAGATTGGCAGAACTCTTTGTATCCCCCTTGGGCTGAGCAGAGGAGAAAGGAGCTGCACACAGCCCAGTGGGTCACCAGACAGCCCCACATGGTGGGGGGGATCACCCTTTCATAGATGCAGTCCCGGCTCCCGGTGACGGGCCTCCAGGTCACTCATGCACCTCGCCCTCACCTGCCTGGTCCCGCCCCACCCCGGCCTCCTTCCTTCCAGATGGTCCTAGGCTCTTCCCACCGCCTGGCCCATCTCCCTGTGTCTTCATCCAGCCAGCCCCAGCACTGAAGTCCCAGGTGTGGGGTCACTGCCCCCGACCCAGTCAGGCCCCTGATCTCTTCAGCTCGCTTGCAGCCCCTTCCCTTCCTAGGATGCTGGCAACAGTTGCCAAGTCAGTTTTTGTGTAATTGGGCTTTCCTTGTGGCTCAACTGGTAAAGAATCTGTCTGCAGTGCAGGAGACCTGGGTTGGTTGGGAAGATCCCTGGAGAAGGGAAGGGCTGCCCACTCCAGTGTTCTGGCCTGGAGAAGTCCGTGGACTCTATAGTCCGTGGGGTTGCAAAGAGTTGGACATGACTGACTTGCACTTGACTTTTGCGTAAGTGTGTCTCCCCACTGAGCTGGGGGCTCCTGAGGATGTCTGCTCTGGTTGTGTACCCCCTGCCTGCGTGGGCCTGGCACCGAGCTGGCGCCCACAGGGAGGCTTTGTGGATGCATAAGAGAGGCCCTGGTCAGGATCTGGGGCCAGGGGAGCTCTGAGGGAGACACCAGCCTGGTAGGGTGCTCTGCTCTATTTCAGGACAGCACAGAAATAGCTGAATTCTGTCACTGCGAGGGCCACCGGCAGGCTGCGGTGGGTGGAGAGGCCTCGCCCTGCCTCTCTGGGGTTTGGACGTCTAATTGTATATCTTAAAGCTAAAAACGAAACTCCCCTGCAAACCCAGTCTCTGTAATTACCTGTCCCTGGCAGCGTGGACTCAAACCCTGAAACCCCAGGCGAGGGAGGTTTGGGGCCATCTTTGTCTCTTACAAGGGGCTGCCCAGTCCTGCCAGGAGGACGAGTGTTGGCCTAGACCTTAAATCAGGTAGGTGGGCATCAAATCCTTTAGGCTTTTGACCAGCCCTTCTAACCTCACAGGGCTTCCCTGGTGGCTCAGACACGGTAAGGTATCTGCCTGCAATGTAGGAGACCCGCGTTCAATCCCTGGGTTGGGAAGATCCCCTGGAGAAGGGAATGGCTACCCACTCCAGTATTCTTGCCTGGGAAATCCCATGGACAGAGGAACCTGGCGGGCTGTAGTCCATGGGGTCACAGAGGTGGACACAACTGAACGACTTAACACTTTCACTGTTTTTCTAACCTCAGACACTTTTCTCATTTTTCAATTTCAAGTTCAATTACAGAAACAATTCTTGGAGAGACATGAAAACAGTGGCCCTGCAGTCCCTCACCCCACATTAGCCAGACCCGGCCCAAGCTCCCTCCTTGCCTCAGCCACTGTCCCTTCCTGCCCCTTTGCAGGTGGAGCGGGCCGCTCAGTTTGGGAACCCGCAGCCTAGGGCTCTCGATGGTGTCCTCTTTGGGTTTGGTGCCGTCATCTTTACATTCCAGTCCTCAGCCCATTCTAAGCCACGTTGGCAGGGGAAGCAGGGTGGGCGAGAGGATGCACAGTCCTGTGAGTGTGTTATTTTTTTCCTTTTTAAAATTTATTTGACTGCACTGGATCTTAGTCGCGGCACGTGGGATCTAGTTCTCTGACCAGGGATCGAACCCAGGCCCCTGCATTGAGAGTGTGGAGTCTCAGCCACCAGACACCAGGGAAGCCTCCCAGCCCTGTGTGTTCTTCTTAATGAGCATCTTCTGGATGATTTTTTGTCATAGAGGCTCACTTGTAATTTTTTCATGCCCTCCCTGTTCCCCGCGTCCTGCTCATCGCACCTGGGGAGTCAGGAATGTGTGCAGAGATCCACATTGCCCGCCCAGGCCCCATCCCTGCCCCCGCCCCTTGGGCCACAGTCCATCGACTCATGGCTGGTGTCAGGTTGTGCTCAGCTTTCAGCATCCTGGTCACCTTCAGGGCCATTGCAGCCCCGAAGAGGGGCCCTTGCTATTCCTGGGGCGTGGTGCCTTCTTGGCCCGTGGCCTCCCTAAACATGCCAGGCAGATTCCCACCTCAGGGCCTTTGCACTGACTGTCCCTTACTTCTGGATTCTTCCCCCAGGTGTCTACATTGTCGTCACTCTCTCACCTGCTTCAGCTTTTTGCTCAGGTGTCCCCTTCCCATCAACACCTTTCCTGGCCGTCTTGCCCTCAGGCTCCTTCCTCCACAGCACTTCCCACCATCTGCTGTGTGTTTACCTCATTTCATCTGCCTCCTACCTACTGTCAGACTATAAGCCCCTTGAAGGCAGAATTTTTTTGTTTTGTTCACTGTTTATGTTCTTAGGTCCTTCAGGAGTACCTGACACCTAGTAAGTGCTTCATGAGAGTTTCTTCTTCAGTGAATCAAGCCCTGAGATTTCCTTAAACCTGGCTAAACTCAGCTCCCACCTAGGGCTCCTGGTCCTCTGCTTGGCATCTTAATTCTTGCTTTTTTTTTTTTAATGAATGCCCCCGTCCCCTGAGTCTATATTCATCTCCCCCCATTATCCCTGCCTGTGCCAGGGACCACCTGGCTGGGGGTCCTGGCTCCCTCTCTCCAGAGGGCCCTGGAGGCGTCTGCAGGGCTGGGTCCTGGCTGTGCCGTCCCTGGCTCTGGACACAGATGGGCCCCGAGTCAGGACCGAGCGCTCCTCACTGCTCTGTGACTGGGTTTCTCAGCCTTAACGAGCCTCATTTTCCTCATCTGTGAAGTGGGCCATCGTAACAGCCAGTGCTGAAGAGTTCTGGGCAGCACACAGTAGGCCCTCAGGGAGTGGCCGCTGCTGGGGTGCTTGTTTTATCCTTGCCGTGACCTCCCGGGGTGCGCCAGGGTGAGGCCCCGCGCTTCTTCCGTGGGAGTGGCGGGACTTAATAGTGTGTGTTTAGAGCCCTGTGGAAACATGAGGGAGGCGCGGGACTGATCCCGTGAGCCCTGCCCCGGCCCACCTTCCCACAGCGGGAGAGGAAGCTGCCTGTCACCCGAGCCTGGGAGGGGTCCCCGAGGCTTTCTCTGGCCAGGCCCGCGGGAACCACCGTCAGGGAGGCTTCCTGGCCCGGTGTTCCCATGGCAGACTCACAAAAGGGAAGGGAGAGAACGCACAATTCGATACCGGCTTTCATTCCCAGACACTGATCCTGATTCCTCTGGGTGTTTCAGCACGCCCGGCACTGTGAGCTTCCTCTTCAGACTGCAGCAGCAGCTGCCGCTCCTGGGCTGGCTCAGGCCAGTGGAAGGGCTGGCGGGGGCCGAGGCTCTGCTCTGGCGCCCCGGCTGCCCACTAGCTTTCCCTGCTTTCAGGCTTGGGGCCTCTGCCCGATGGGAAGGGGTCTAGTCTTTGTGCCCCTCCACCCACCTCCTCCGGGCTGCCCTCAGCCCAGAATCCATCGTGGCAAGACCGAGGCACTGTCGGGGAAGGCTCAAGCGTTCTCACCACGGTCCAGCGTTACCTAACCCTGCTTCCTCCACTGCCTCATCCCCTCTGCTCCCCTCCCCAGTCCCATTCAGCCCCTGAACCCCCACGTTTGTTTCTACCTCAGGGCCTTTGCACTTGCTGTTCATGCGTCAGGACGGCTCTTCCCCCAGCCTTTGCTCAGCCTACACCCTCACTTCACTGCAGACCTTGATCAGACATCACTGCCACAGGGCTTTCCCTACCCCCTGCCCAGAGGAGCAGCTCCCCGTGTCTCATCTCCGTCCGGTACTCCCCACCCACCTTCCCTGTTCTCTGTGCCCCATTTTCCTCTCTACTTGAACTACCATGCTTTTGTTTTGGTTTCGGTAACTTGTTCTTTGAGCTGCAGTTCACACACCTCACAGCTCACCCATTTGAAGTTTTTAGTGTATTCACAGGGTTGTGGCTGTCAGCACAGGCAATATTAGGCTGCTTCCATCACCCTAAAAAGCAACTCCGTGCCCATTAGCAGTTATTCCCATTTTTTCCCCCAACTCCCCCATCTCCTGGCGGTCATCAGTCTTTCTGTCTCTTATGAGTCTGCCTCTTCTGGACATTTCTTAGAAACTGAATCATGCAGTGTATGCTCTTTAGGACTGGCTTCTCTCACTAAGCAGAATGTTTTCAAGGGTAGTTCACACTGCAGCATGTTTAGGCGCTCTTTGGACTGCTGAATAACCTTCTGTTGTTTGGATGTATCACACTTTATGTATCCATTCACCAGTTGCTGGACATCTGGTTTGCTTTCCCTTTTTTGGCTATTTTGAATAATGCTGCTGTGTACATCTGTGTACAAATTTTCGTATGGACATATGTTTCATTTCTCTTGGCTTTATACCTAGGAGTAGAATTGCTGAGTCATATGGTAACTGTAGCTTAACCACTTGAGGAACTGCCAGGCTGTTCTCCAAAGCAGCTGCACCATTTACACCCCTGCCAGCAGTGCACGAGCGTTCCAGTTTCTCCACATCCTCATCAACAGTGGTTATTGTCCGCCTTGATTATAGCTGTTCTGGTGGGTGTGAAGTGGTCGCTTGTTACACTTGTGATCTGTGTTTCTCTGATAGTTACTGATGTTGAGCATCTTCTCCTGTGTTTATTGGCCATTTGTATATCTTCGTTGGAGAAATGTCTATCTGCCTATTTTTAAATTGGGTTATCTGTCTTTATTTTTGAGTTGTAAGAGCTCTTTATATACTCTAACTACAGGTCCCTTATATACATGATTTGCAAATATTTTCTCTTGTTCTGTGGGTGTCTTTGCACTGTTTTGATGGTGTTCTTTGAATCACAGGGTTTTTAAATTTTTATGAAGTTCGGTATATCTATATTTTTATCTTACTGCTTGCACTTTTGGTGTCATAGCTAAGAAAATGTTGGCTCATCACAGACCATGAAGCATTACCCCTATGTTTTCTTCTAAGAATTTTATAGTTTTTTGCTCTTCAACTTAGGCCTTTGATTCATTTTGAGTTAATTGTTGTACGTGGGGTGAAAAGTGGGTCCTACTTCATTCTTTTGAATGTGAATATCAGTTGTCCCAGCAACTTTTGTTAAAAAGGCTATTCTCTCCCCCATTTGTACCTTTGTTAAAATTAATTTACCATAAATGTGAAGATTTATTTCTGGACTCGCAATTCTATTCCTTGAATCTTTGTATCCATCCTTACGCCAGAACCACACTTTCTTAATTATTGTAGCTTTGTAGAATTTTGCAGTCAAGACATGTGAATCCTTTACTTTAATGTTCAAGATTGTTTTGATTATTCTGGTCCCTTGAGTTTCTAAGGTTTAGGATCAACTTTTCAATTTTCGGCAGGAACGTCAGCTGAGATTTTGATAGGGATTGTGTTGAATTTTTAGACCAATTTGGGAGTACTGTCATCTTAACAAGATTAAATCTTTCTGTCCACGACTATGGGATGTCTTTCCATTTACTTAGATATTCTTGAATTTCTTTCAGTAAGGTATTGATAGTTTGTAGTTTTGCAGAGCATATGTTTTATAGTTCTTTTGTTAAATTTATTCTTTTTGATACTATTGTAAACGAAACTCTTTCATTTCATTGTGGATGTCCACTAGTATACAGGAGGTCATTGATTTTTGTATATTGACCTTGTATTCTGCAACCTGGCTGAACTCATGTATTCTAATAGGTAGAGGCTTCCTTCGGATTTTTTGCATAGCAGATCAAGTCGCCTGCCAGTAGAGGTAGTTTTAGTTCTTCCTTCCAGCAAAATGTAAGCTGGTCACTGCTGCGGTCCCAGTGCACAGAACGGGCTGGTACACAGTCGGTGACAATTATGTGATGAATGAAGGAGGAGGGCCACCACGGTGGATGCTCTGGCCTGGGGCCCCCACTTCTCCTGGGGCACCTGCTTCCTGCCCTTTGTCCACCAGGGGGTTGGGAACTCTCCCTTCCTCTCCCCCTCCTCTCGAGCCCTGACCTTTTCTATCTGTCCCCAGTCTGCTGGGGTTGCTGGAGCTCACCTTCCTAACAAGGTCAGAGCATCTTGGTGATTGAGTGCCCCTAGACTCCAGTGTCTTCATCAGATAAGACATGTCTCAGGGGGCCTCCCTAGGCCTGGCCCTTGCTGGGCACACCTCCCTGAATGCTCTCAGGTGCCCGCGATGAGTGGCTTCTGTGCCTGTTTCACCGATGCCGATGCAGAGGTTAGGCCCCAGCCTGAGCTGCACAGTGTGAGGTTGCGAGCCCGGGTCTGCCTGGCTGAGTCGTGTTGCTTCCATCACAGCCCTGGCAGGACGTGGGGAAGCCTTGGTCCCATCCTCAAAGCCTCGTGGGGCCAGAAGGGAGCTCCTCATAGAGGCTTGGCTCGGGGGCCTTCATCGGCTGAGAACCCAAGAGTATGTTCGTTTCCCACTCATGCAGTTCCCTCTGCTGGCAACTGTCTCCCCCACTGGCTACTCCCCTTCTCTGCATTCGGGTCTGTGCCTGAATGCCATCTCTGCAGCTAGTAACCTTCCTAGCTGACTCACCCTTTCCCCCACCCTGTCCTGGTGACACTGAGTCATCACTGGGGTGACTGTCAAATGTCAAGTCTGTGAATCCAGTCCACTGCAGTGTCCAGCATGCGGCACATACTTGGGACTGAGAGACCCAGATAGATGCCTCGGGGACCAAGCATGTTGCAACTGGCCCCACGACCCTCGTGGGTTCCACGTGCCAGCCTCTCCCAAGCCGCTGACCCGTGAACCAAGACGATGGCTGGGCACTCTGACCCTGTAATTGGCCAGCCCTAAGCTCGGATCCTGCTTTGCCCGTCTCTTGGGGGAGCCTCAGTGCCCTCAACTGTATAGAAGGGGTGGCACAGAGTCTGTCTCCTTCCAGAGTTGCCGGGGGAAGCAAGTGTTCAGGAGATGCTCAACCTGTGCTGACCCTATGCCCTCGGGCCCCAATCTGGCCGCTAACCCGAGCCCTTCCAGTCTCCAGGGGGTGGAGCAGTCACTTCCTCAGCTGTCCGCTCAGCCGTTCCTGTTAGGTGGGATGAGGCTGGAGATAATGTCTCTCACGTGGGCCCCTCCCTTCCTGAGCACATCCTGCCCTGCGGGGGGGTGGGGGGGACCTCATCTCCTTCACGTGAGAAGTCACAACTACTTGCACCCCCCCCCCCCCGACCTCCACCTCCAGGGCCGCCGCAGCTGGAGAGGCTGGGGGAACCGCTCCTGCCGGCCCCATTCACCCTCCCGGGCACAAGGCACCTCCCCAGTGGCGGGGGCGGGGGTGCTGAACTGGCGGGAGGGTGCTTGGTCATGCTCCCCAGGCCCAGGAGGAGCTCCAGGAGCTGGAAAGCCAGCTTGTCCCCTCCTACCCCCGACCCAGTGGGGAGAACATGCCTGTGGCACAGAGCCAGGCGGCTTGGGTTCAAATCCCTGTTCTGCTCTGCTTGTGGTGGGCCTTGGGCTGAAGTCTTAGCCCCAGAGGTCCCGTTTTCTTTGAATGTGGGCTTGGACTACTGACGGTAGCTGCTGCAGACAGTTGCTGGGAGGGTTAGCGTGACCGTGGATCGCCAGCGCTTGGAGCAGGCTCCAGTGGCTTTGGACGGTGCCTGGCACGTAGGAAGTGTGCTGAGTTTGCTATTGTTGCTGTAGTTATTCTTATCGTCGCTGTTACTGCTGGTGAAGAAGGGGGCTCTGGAGCCAGGCAGCACTGGACTGAGGGCACAGCTGCTTCCTGGCTGGGTGACGCTGCGCAGTTTATCTAGCCTCAGTTTCTTCATCTGTGAAAAGGGCTGGCAGTCCATCCCGGGAACACCTTTGTGAGGCTCACTCGAGATGGCCAGCGGCAGTCCAGTGGGAGGGGGGACGTAGCAGCCGAAGGAGGCCCCAGAACAAGGTGGGGGCTGGGGGGCAGGCAGTGCTGGAAACACACGGCTGCCCCCTCCCCGCCGGCGGCCCAGCCTGCTCTCACCCTCGCTTGCCTTGTGGTTTTTTTTCCCCCTTTTTATCTTGTTTTTGTTGTTGTTTTCATCACACTTCCACAAGCAGACTCTTGTTACGAAAATGCAGTCACTTTGTGATACAAAGCGAAAAGTGAGGGCTCCCCACCCATCCCCGCAGGAGGCAGGGCCCTCACCTCCCTTAACGTGGACCCCCACCCCTTGTGCCCACAGGGAGGAGGTGCAGGAGAACTGCGTGCGGTGGCGGAAGAGGTTCACCTTCGTGTGTAAGATGAGCGCCAACCCGGCCACCGGCCTGCTCGACCCCTGCATCTTCCGTGTGTCTGTGCGCAAGGTGAGGCCGGCGGGGGCTGCCAGGACCACCGGGCTGGTGCCTCCGGGCCATCCCCTGAGTCAGGCTACCTCATTTCCTGTCCTCCTCCCCTGCGGGTCTGGTGGGGAAGGGGGCGGAGAGGATTGGGAAGACCCTTTAGGTCGCTGGGATTCCCTAGCCATCCTCATCCCCGTGTCTCTTTCCCTTGCAGGAGCTGAAAGGTGGAAAGGCTTATTCCAAGGTAAGCCAGGCCAGGTGAAGGGGCAGCGGGGTGGGACGGGATGGGGCAGGCATGAGAGAAGCTCTAAGAAGAACCTCCAGCCACCTCTCTTGCCCCAAACAGAAGACGCCCTGCCATCTATGAGATGTATTAGTTTTTGGAAATATCTTGATTGACAGCCTCTGCGTTTAATGTAAAGGCAGCGGATGCTCATCGCAGCACAGATGGTAGAGAGCTTCCCACCGCGTGCCTCCTCCTCACACCCTTCCAGACCTCTTAAGAAAACAAAAATGCCTGAAGCGGGGGACTTCCCTGGTGGTCCAGTGGCTAAGACTCCACACTCCCAGTGCAAGGGGCCCAGGTTCCATCCCTGGTCAGGGAACTAGATCCCACATGCCTCGACTAAGATCCAGTAAAGCCAAATCAATCAATAAATACTTTTAAAAAGAAGCAGCAGAAGAAAAATGCATGAACTATCTCATACAGAGCAGTGAATAAAACACACGCATGTGGTTTAGAGGATCATGCGAGGAGCCCCACGGGGGTACCGGAGCACACGCGGGTGAATGTGGTTTAGAGGGTCATACGAGGAGCCCCCACGGGGGTACCTGAGCACACGCGGGTGATGGGATTTTTAAATTCACTAGAGGGACTTGTCCTGCAGATTCTGAAACCTTTATTTTAGCCGCCCAGTACAGCGCGGGCATGTTTTGTGTCATCACAGTTTCCTTTCGCTTTCTAACAGTGGAGGCTCCCCTCGTCTGGCTGGGTGAAGGGGGCTCAGTCACCCCTGTGGCTGCACGTCTGTGTGGTGGGCAGGTTTCCCCTTGCCCACAGACACTTCAGGCCTTCCCATTTAAAGCCTTTTCCACTGGGGAAAGTGGGGGAAGACGGCTCTGGAAGGGTTACCTCTGGCTTTGAGACAGCCTGCTCTGCCCTGAGCCCCCCTTCTTGTGGGGCCTCTCGCCCACCCTCTGGGGCCCGGGGAGGCACCCAGCAGCAGGGAGGTGGGCTCAGTCAGTCCAGAGGGGACATGTCTTTGTCTCACCTCACCCTGCATGAAGAGCCTGAGGCAGGCAATAAGCGGGGTGAGTCCCTTCCCACCGACCAGAGCTCAGGAAGTTCAGTGGACATGGCCGTGCCCTGTGCCCTGTCCCGGGTGCCAACACCCTGCCCAGAAGCAGAGGGCAGGGTGGCTAGAACCGGGCTGCAGAAGGTGCTCTTAGAGTGGAGATTTCTCCTCCTGGTGACGCACGTGGGAGAAGGACAGCCAGGGAAGAAAAGGCCAGCAAACGGCAGGAGCATCCACCTCCCTCCCCCTCCCCCCACAAACCTGCTGTGTCACCTGTCAGGCCTCCCAGGCCCTTCCCTTCCGTCACAGGCTCTTGTGTGCGTGCTAAGTCATTTTAGTCGTGTCCAACTCTGCAGCCCCACGGACTGTAGCCCACCAGGGTCCTCTGTCCATGGGTTTCTCCAGGCAAGAATACTGGAATGGGTTGCCATGCCCTCCTCCAGGGGATCCTCCCCACCCAGGGACTGAACTTGTGTCTCTTAGGTCTCCTGCATTGAAAGGTGGGTTCTTTACCACTGGACCACCTGGGAAGTCCCACTACAGGCTCAGGTCCCTTTAATCAGAGGAAGAAACTGAGGCCCAGAAAGGCGGGGAGATCTGACACTAATCAGGCCTCGTTTCAGTCCTGGCTCTGCCAGATAAGGTGTGTGAGCCCCTGAGCAGGTCACTTGCCTGCTCTGAGCCTTAGTTTCTGGGTCTGAAGCATGCCCCCTACATTCTGCAGTAGAGACTTGCGTGCAGCAGGTGCTCAATGAATGTCCCCGCTTAGCTTGATTTGTCCTCCAGGTCCCTAAACCCAGCACCCACCCCCCGCACCCCAGCCTCCAGGTCTGGCAGATGTGGCTTCCGTCCAGGAGGCCTTCTCAGCTCATCCACCCTGTTCTTCCACTTTCTCACTTCCCTCCCCACCCCAGTCTCCCCTCTGCATCTCGTGACAGCTTGGGGTTCCCACTGGCCCTTGGCTCCCACCCTCACCAGGGTCTCCCGCCTGCCCAGCAGAATGCCCTCCACCCATCCATCCACCCACCCCAGCGCCAAGTTCCCACGGGCCTGGCCTCCCCTCCTGCCTGCTGGCTCGGCAGCTCCCACAGCACGGCCTTGTTTCCCCGGGAACAGTGCGTCTGTGTCGCAGACAACAATGTCCTTTCATCTCGGGCGCTGCCCTGGTGCACGCCGGGACACGGCACAAAGGGTGCTTTGTGCAGCCCGGGGATGTGAGCTCCTGGCTTTGCCACGTGGAGCCGCCAGCCGGGGCCCGTGTCCTTGGGTGCCGGTTATGCAACAGTCCGCCAGGGCTGTGGGGCGGGCCCAGGGCTCCAGCCCCCCCGCCGCCGGCCCAGCTCACCCCTGGGCCACCAGCGCTGTGCTCACACTCCCCTCAGCCTCCCACCCTCTCCTCTGTCCCCCGCTCAGCTGGGCTTCGCCGACTTGAACCTGGCGGAGTTTGCAGGCTCAGGTTCCACGGTGCGCTGCTGCCTGCTGGAGGGCTACGACACGAAGAACACTCGACAGGACAACTCCATCCTCAAGGTACCGGGGGCTCTGGGCCTTGTCCGCCCCTCCCACCCAGGGGCAGGGGAAGGGCGGACCACCTCCCTGTCAGAGTCCCCTGGGGAGTTGCGAAGAACACAGGTTCTCACCCCAGACGGGCAGCGAGAGACGCTGGGAAGACGTGGGCCCTGGGGTCAGGAAACCCCCCTTGGAGGCCTGACTCAGCCACTGGCCTCAGTTTTGCCCTCCATAATCGGGGCTCAGGGAGTGGACCCCGACAGTCTCTTGCGGTGAGACCAGCACCCCTTATCTCATGGTGCCTGACCACAGCCTGGCAGGGAGTGGTGTCTCTTCCTGACCCCAGTTTTGCACAGGAGGGGCTCCACCTTCGGGTGGTCATCCACCCGAAGGCACAGCGAAGCTGGCACCTGACCCTGCAGCCCAGCTCCTAACCACTGCCGCGCATGACGCGAGGCCACCTGAGCTCCAGAGCACCGGGGTGTGGACGGACCTGCCGTCCCTGCACCCGGCAGACCTGGGCAGCTGCCCCGAGGGCCCAGCCACGTGAAGGTTTCCAGTGGCCGGCGCAGCACCCTCCCCCCGGGCAGCTGCCTCCTGAACCCCTGGGGACAGAGATATTGGGGCATCCGCTGCCAGCGCACCTCTCTTCCTTGTCTCCACACCCTTCCACCTGGCTGAGAAAACAGTCTTGTCTTAACCACAGCCCTGTGAGCTGACCCAGTGGGAGCGTGCTGCGTGTGGCAGAGCTGGGTAGGAGGTGGTAGGCAAGGGCGCTGGGGCCTCTTGGACCTTTTGCAGAAGCCAGAGGCTCCTGGAAAGGTCCAGGCTGGCTCTTGTGAGAGCCAGGGCCTCAGTGCATCCTCAGACCAGATCAAGGGGGCCTCGGGTCCAAGGCCAGCTCCCCCACGTCCTGTCTGCAGGACCTTGGACAGTCATTTATTTCCCCTGATTCTGAGTCTCAGTTTCTGTGTCTACAGCCGGAGGCCACCACGTACGTGGCAGGTTGCTATCACAGCCAAATGAAACAACCCATTAAAAGTCTCAGCCTCACCCCAGCGGGCACCGTTGTTGTTGGAAGTGTCCCTGGGATTCTCTTTCTCACCCCATCACCTGTCACTTTATCCTAGCCCCAATTCGGGGACCCAAATCTTGCCTTGTTTGAACCATTGCCAAACTCTTTGCCCAAGTGGATGTTAAACATTTCTAATGACTTCTTGCTTTGCTTTATTCAACAAACTTTCACACACCCCTGCCGTCTGTGTTGGACTCTGTGAACCCCTATGCTGTGTCAGGCTGGGTGGGCCCCTCCCCACCGGGTAGGCTTCAAGAGCCCCTCTCCCACCTACCTCGCCCGCTCTGGGGGCTGTGAGGATGGAGAGTGTCTGCAGCCTCACCCTTGAGGGTCCCACAGTCTAGTCGCTGTTCTGAAATGACAGTAGCCGACTCACTGCTCACTCACTCCATGCCAGGCGCCTCAGGCATCCTCTGCCATCCCACGAGGCAGCTGTTAGGATCAGTTTTGTCCTCTGCACGAGAAAACTGGGCTTCAGTGAAGTTTGGTGGTGTCACCAGGGCCAGCAAGGGACAGAGATGGGATCAGAGTCCAAGCTCATCTGAAGCCAGAGCACGGGGTCCAGGCACCTGTGGGGGAGCTGGGAGGGTTGAACGGGGCGTGGCTCATCGCCCCGGCTTTTGCACAGGTCACCATTGGGATGTTCCTGCTCTCGGGAGACCCCTGCTTCAAGACGTGAGTGCTGGTGCAGGCTGCTGAGGGCTGGGGGCTCTGTCCTGGACATTGTGGGGGGAGGGGCAGGGACTCTTCCCTCCTCCAGGCTCGTGGCGTCCCCTGTCTTCTCCTGACCCCAAGCTGGGGCACCCCAGTCACACCTCCCTCTGTTTTCCCAAGGCCGCCGTCCACTGCCAAGTCCATCTCCATTCCAGGCCAGGATTCCTCCCTGCAGCTGACGTGTAAGGGTGGCGGGACCAGCCGTGGGGGCAGCAGCAACTCCTTGACGGGGTCCCGGCCCCCCAAGGCCCGGCCCACCATCCTCAGCTCAGGTACCGTTCCCCACCTGCCCTCGGCCCTCCTCCTGGGATGAAGGCTTTCACCTCCCCCGGTCCCGAGGTCCCAAGGGGGGCACTTGCTGAGAAGACAGCCAGTGCAGCGGTGTTCACCCACCCTTGCTTCCGTCGGGTGGGCACCTGCGCCCCTCCATGATCCAGGCTCTGCCTGGCCCCAGAATCACAGCAGCACCCTGGGCCAAGACAGATCAGGTCGCTGGCCTCGTGGCTCTCCAGGTCGAGCAGGAGAGACAGGGGTCAATGAACAATAAATACATCAAACGTTTGTCCGCCTAGAACTGTGATGAGAGCTGGGAGAGAGATGTAGAAGGTGTCCGCCTGGGGACAACCGGGGAAAGCTTCCTGAAGGGATGTCATTTGAGCTGAATCTGGGGTGTATTGTGCTGTGTTCCTGGCAGAGGGACCTGCTAGGAGCTCTTGTTCTGCTCCTTGCTGTGTGACCCTGACCGGCTGTTTACCTCTCAGGCCTTAGCATCGTCCTCTGCAAAGGGGGATCAGCAGTAGTAACCACATCCGGGTTGCTCTGGGGATGAACTGAGAAAACGTGTGTGCCTTTCCTGGCACCTGGGTCGTCCTCTCTATTTCCTAGCACGTTTCCATTAAATTATCATTATTACTAATGTTATGAAAAATGCAAATGAGCCTGAATCCCCAGAGGAGTGGGTGTGGCAATTAAGAGGAAAAGGAGCCCAGTGCTGTAAGGGATGAAGTAGGCCCTCCCCCCACAAAGCTTGAGCCTTGGCCCCTGCACCCCGTCCCTGGGGGTGAGCTCAGAGCTGGGAGGTGGACAACCCCCAAGCCGATCAGTAAGCAGGGTGGCACATGGTGGCCCTAACCTGCCACAAGAGCAGTGAGGGCACGGGGCCTCAGACCCTGCTTTCTGGGTGGTTCTGCCCCCGGGGCTGGGAGCCGAGAGGGACCCTCTGACCCTGAGGTCCAGCTTTCCTGCCCTCCCCTTTTTTCCTGCACACCAGCCAGGTGGGACCCAGAGCAGAAAGCTGGGCTTCTCCCCTGCCTCAGCCTGGCGGCTGCATGCAGGAATGGGGGCTCCCCAGTTCCACTGCTCTCTCCAGCTTCAGGGTAGGGGTCCCCAGAGGAGCGATCTGGGGACCAGGGCGCCCCAGCACATGTGGTGCCTTTTGTGTAAGAAAAGAGATGCTTCTCCCGCGTAGGGTGGGAATTTGAGCTCGACAAGCCTCTCTCTTCCTGCAGCCCCTCAGAGGCAGAGAACCTGTCGGGACTTGAAAAGCCTTGTGGCTTTGGGTGGGGACACAGGCAGGCCTAGGGTCCAGGCTGTGACCTGGGTGTGCTCATATCTGAAGAGGATGGAAGAGTCATTGCTTCCCACGTAGACCAGAAGGACTGGTGGGTGGCTGGGTGTTCTCTGAGCCCTAGGCAGACCCTGCTTGGTTCCCTGTATTTCCTGCTGCCAGTGCCTAAAAGTGTGTTCCCCACCCTTATTTACTCCACTTCAGTTGCACAGACTCCAGCTCACTGAAGCCTCAGGGCCTTTGCTGATGCTGGTCCTTGGGTCTAGAAGGCCTTTTTTCTGATGCCTTACCTAGCCTGCTCCCTGCCAAACATCCTGAAGGTCACTCATTAAGGCTACCTCCTCAGAGAAGTCTTCCCTGATTTCAGATTGGATTTCAGACCCAACCTCCCCCCATACACTCCCTGCTGTGGGCCATTTGCCAGTTATGCTTAATCGTGGGTCCTTTTTGTCCTGTGTTCTTCCTTCCCACCACTGGGTGTCTGTGACACCCTGTCTCCTGTCCCCTGGCAACCCAGTAGAGCGCCCCCCAGATATTTGTGGAATGAAGGAATGAGCCTGGGTTCAAGTGCTGACCTGTAGCTCAGGACAGGTTGCTGCCCCCCTGAACCATCTCTTAAGAGTTTTTCCAACTCTTAAGTGGAAATACATAGTGTGCCCCCCCCACTCCCACCCCGCCACATTCAGTGAGAGGACTAGTGAGAAGCGAGCATACTGGTCACCCCTGCCCCTCCCGGCTTCCAGGGGTGCCGGAGGAGCCAGACCAGAACCTGTCCAGCCCTGAGGAGGTGTTCCACTCCGGCCACTCCCGCAACTCCAGCTACGCCAGCCAGCAGTCCAAGATCTCGGGTGAGTGCCCGCCCACCCTCCCCGTGCCCTTGGCCTCCCAGCCTCCCCAGCCCCACCCCCATCATGACCTGCACCCCCACCGCCCAGCAGGCTACAGCACAGAGCAGTCGCGCTCCTCGAGCCTCTCGGACCTGACACACCGCCGGAACACGTCCACCAGCAGCAGCGCCTCAGGCGGCCTCAGCATGGCCGTGGAGGGGCCTGAAGGCAGCGAACGTGAGCACCGGCCCCCCGAGAAGCCGCCGCGGCCGCCCCGGCCTCCGCATCTGTCAGACCGCTCGTTCCGGTAGGTCTCACCATAAGTGCTGCTAGAGAGCAGAGCCCTCCGGTGGCTCCCGGAACCTCTGCTCCTCCACCTGTAACACAGGGACAACTGGGTCCCGTCGTCGTTGGGTGCGTGGCCGTCGGACTAGCTGATGCTCCACACTGGCTGCACCGGGCCTGGCGTGCATGCTCAGTGGGTGGATGCTGCGGGTGGCCTAGCATACCCTGGGGCCTGCCTGCTTCCGTGCTCTGTGGCCTCTCAGAGGCTGGCACTTAACCTCCCAGGGCCTCTGCGGCCTCCTCTCTAAAACCAGGTCACAGCGGCATCCGCACCGTAGGGTTGATGTGACGGTTCAATGAACACAGTCTGGACCAGCTTCCACGTGCACTCGGAGGGTCCTGAGTGCGGTGGACGGGGACTGGGTCCTGTGGTCGTGTGACTCTCCTGACTCCCGCCCCACCCCAGGAGGAAGAAGGACTCAGTGGAGAGCCACCCGACCTGGGTGGATGACACGCGCATTGATGCTGATGACATCGTAGAGAAGATCATGCAGAGCCAGGACTTCACGGAAGGCAGCAATACTGAGGGTGAGCTGCCAGCGCAGGCGGGATGTGGGGGTTGGTGCCCAGGGTGAGCAGCCAGCACTGACGGGCACAGTGCCTGGGGGCTCCCTGGCTTCGCTGCCCCATTCAGCTTCTATCTTCCCCCTGTGTCCACACAGACAGCAACCTCCGGCTGTTCGTGAGCCGCGATGGCACCACCACCCTGAGTGGTATCCAGCTGGCCAACAGGTAGGCGGGGGAAGGTTCTGGGCGGGTGATGAGTGTGGCTCTGGGCCCCCATGGTGAGAGCATATGGCTTCTGCAGCCCACTGACCTAGCTTTGAATGCCAGCTCTTGTCCGTGTGACTTTGGGCCAGTCATGTCTGTCTGAGCCTCGGTTTCTCCATCTGTCAAATGATGTGGATCACACCACCTTACCCGGAAACCTGGGACAAACACCCCAGGGTTGGTTTGGGAGGCTTCCGAGGAACCTTGGAAAATGCTTGGCACAAGGCTTGCCACGCAGCAGGGGCTTCATACATCTTTATTTTGGATTCCACTTTTCTTTCTCTTCCTCCTGGGCCTGGGAGCTCCTAAAAAATGATGATGACTCATGTATCTATTAAATGAATAGTTACTGCGCACCAGCTACGTTCCATGGTTCTGAGCTAGGTGCTGGGGATATGGCAGTGAGCAACATAGATTTCTGCTTCATGATGTTCAGAGGCAAGCAGATGTGAGGATCAAACTTGTGGCTTGAACTCTGCCAGTATATAGAGTATCCTCTAAATCATTCATTTACAGCATGCTGGTCTGTGTGTGTCAGGCTCAGTGAATGAATGAGTGGAGGAGCTTACCACCTGCAGGGCTGTACTGAAACCTTTACTCTTGGTTCTTGTGGGCCAGATGGGAAAGTGCCCATTTAACATCTAGGCCAGAGGAGTCGGAGGCTTGGCTGGGCCACACTGGGGCCTCAGACCTGCCCTCTGGTGTTGCTCTGCTGACCCCTGCTGGCTGAGGCTCAAAATCGCAACTGCCATCTTTGCATGGCCAAAGCAATGGCACCCCACTCCAGTACTCTTGCCTGGAAAATCCCATGGATGGAGGAGCCTGGTGGGCTATGGGGTCGCTCAGAGTCGGACACGACTGAGTGACTTCACTTTCACTTTTCATTCTCATGCATTGGAGAAGGAAATGGCAACCCACTCCAGTGTTCTTGCCTTGAGAATCCCAAGGACGGGGGAGCCTGGTGGGCTGCCGTCTATGGGGTCGCACAGAGTCGGACAGGACTGAAGTGACTTAGCAGCAGCAGTAGCAGGCTGTCCTTAGTGGGGTGGGCAAAAAGAAAACAGAGGGCACTTCTTGGGGCTTTGTGACATCCCTCTCCAGCCCCCTCTGAGCATGAGGAAACTGAGATTGAGCAAGGTCATTGCAGAGCTGTATACTGCGCCCCAAATGACTACAGCCCTGCCAGTGGGCCTGGCCTTGGTGGGGAGAAGAGCTGATCAAGCTTCCCGACCTCCTGCTGCACTTTCAGCAAGCCCCATAATCTCTCTGAACTTCAGTTTCTTTATCTGTCAAGTGGGGCTGGCTGCAGATCCTCTCTGCCTGAATTGCTGTGAGGATGGGCACAGCACACCCCAGCATGTGAGCTGCTGGTACCCAGGGGGGCTTGGGCATGGTCTGTGCAAGCTCTGTGATCCCACAGGCTCAGGTATGTAACATCTATGTTACCCTGGGCAGGTGACTCCTCTGAGACTCAGTTTCTCTCTGAAAAATGGGGCCAGTTAACAGTGCTTGCGAAGTACCTCCCAGGGCTGGCCCAGAGGACCATCAGGGAGGACACGCTGATCTGTTTCTCCCCACAGGGTCTCCTCTGGGGTCTACGAGCCAGTCGTGATTGAAAGCCATTGAAGAGCAGGTGCCCCGGCTGGAGAAGGGCCCTGCCTTCACGGGCATCCAGACCCACGTCATTCCACAAGGGACCTTCCCCTTCGGATCACCATCCGTGCTGCCTCTCATCTGTGCCTCCTCCATGCACTCCAGCCCCAAAGCATCATTCCACTGACCTCCCATCTATGCTGGGACGCTCATGGCCTGCAAGGGCCCCGGGCACCACTGTGAATATTCTCCTCTGAACCACTAGAGGGCAGGACACATGGGCCCGTGAAGCAGGTGGGCAGAGACCCATGGCGGGCACTGCTCCTCTGAGACCCACCTGGGCCCTCGGTGAGGACATTCAGCAGTTCCTGCACATGCAGGGAGGCTGGTGGCCGAGGGGCCTCTTGTCCTGTGTCCCCGTTCACTCCAGGAGCGCTGGCTCAGCCCTGGCAGGGCCTCGCTCCATTGCCCCCTTGTCCTTGGGGGGGGGCAGTTCACCCCCCGGAATCCTGCCACCATGGCCCTCTGACTGCTTAGTGCTTCAGCTGTCCCTCCCCTGCGTCCCGGGGGACCTGCTGGCGGCCTCCTCCGGGAAACCAAGACCTCAAACCCCACCCGTGCTCCGGATTGAGACCCCCCTCCCCCGCAGCGAATGTTCTCCTGCTGCCCCGGCAGCCTGCACTTTGCACACGCTTGTCTCCAGCACAGCACCCTGGCCCTCGCCTGCCCGTCCACTGAGCCCTTCCCAAGGATCCCTGGGCCCTGCCTGCCGTGCAGTCAGCAGCCCAGCCCTCACAGCCCGGCTGGAACGTGGCACTGCCCCTGCCCCTCCCTGCCCTCTCCAGTTGGCCCCAGTTCAGGCCTGAGCCCCCTGCTGAGAAAGGTCTGAGCCTGAGCTGCGGTTCCCCTCTGCCCGGGGCTGGGTCCTGGGCAGCTGGCTTACGTTAATGAAGCCAGGAAGGGTGCCTCCCAAGGCCCTGGAGGTCAGCAGCCCGGCTGGGCTGGGTTTGCCAAGCCAAGCGCCCTTTCTCTCCCCTCAGGCTCAGCTGGCCCAGGCCAGGGCCGATGCTGGAAAGGCAGATGGGCTGTAGCTGGACTGGCCCGGAGCTGGCTTCCTGGCCAGAAAAGCCTCAGCCAACCTCTGAAAACATGCCCTCTCTGGGCAAAGGAGAGGGCGGCGGGGGGCCGTCCATTAAGGGGGTTTTCCCAGTGGGGAGCAGTCTGGCCCTGCCCCCGCCCCTACCCCTCGCTATACCCTCTGCTCTCAGCACTTTCCCCTGGCCTTGTCCTCGTTACTTGCTTGAAGGTGGGTTCTGGCTGCCCGCCGGTCTCTGGACAGACTCCCCGACACTCTAACTTCCACTCATTTTGTATAAACCCAGCAGGCTGGTGTTTACGTAGCCCCATACCTTTTTCCTTTTCTTTCCTGGTTGTTTTTTTTCTTTTCTTTTTTCTTTCCTTCCTCCCTTTCATTTTCTTTTTTTAGAGTTCACAGTTTGGTATTTTCTCCTCCCCCAGGCGAGGGGAGGTGCTTCTGTTCTCCCCCTACCCGCTGGCTGGGTCCCAGCAGGGCTGGGGATCTGGGGTGGGGGTGGGGGGTGCCCTCCCCAGGCTGGGAGGGGTCCTTGCATTCTGCCCCACTGGCAAGAATTGGACTTGGTCTTGGAACCTCCTGGCATTGGGACCAGAGCATTTCTAGGGTTTCTGTTGTTTTTAATGCCCTAACCCTTTTAGAAAATGAATGTGAGAAGGTGCCTGCCGAGGCAGGATGGAGCATTTGCTCTGGCTAGGGAAGGCTCTGGTCAGCTCTGCAGGTCCCTTCCTGCACCACAGACACCTGGCACTTTAAAAGGGAGCTGGCCGCACTGTCTGCAGTTGAAGTGACCCCTAGAAGATGGGGGAACACTGTCCTTCTGTATCTGCATGACCTCAGCCCAGTGAGGCGATGTATTCAGGGTGTTTTTAGGTCTGAGTCAACATTCTGGGGGCTTCAAGCATAAGATAGCTGGTTTTGGTGCTGTTGAGGAGAATTCCCCATACCAGGAACCCCAGCCCCACCCTAGGTGAGGTCTGAATTTGACAGTCATCCCAGAAGGAGACAGAGCCTGCCACACCTTCCCATGCCAGGCCCTGGGCCAGGGTAACTGGATTAACAGAATTTGGCCACAACCAAATCAATGCTGGCTGGAGCTGGAGGCCTGGAGCCCCGGACCCCCAGCCTCATTCCCACGTGGAAGCCCTTTCTTTGACCCTCTGGTCCCCTCAAGCTCAGTGAATTCCCATTAGGTGCCCACATCTCTGGACTAAAAATCCTATATTTAGAAGGAGACAGAATATATTAGAGATATTTTTGGAAAGGAATTGGTCTATGCAATGGCAGTTTGGAATCTTCTTGAAAGACAGTTTTAACGTTTTTACTAGGAGATTTAAAGAAAGGTCTACAATATTTTTAGGTCGTTTTTTTTTGTTTTTTTTTTTTGTTTCTGGTCACCCCACAAACCGACCGCATGGCATGATCCGCCAAGGTGGAGAATGCCATGGTCTCCTCTCTTGCGGGAGGTGAGCAGGGAGATGGGGGGAGGGGAGGTCTTTTTTTTTTTTTAACACCCCTCCTTTCGAACAGAATGTTACCACCACCACCCCCTGATTGAGTGGGCTGTGTTTGTATCTCCGTCCCAGCTTCTATTGTAGAAAATAACATTGTAAGGGGAAATCAGCCTAGTGTCAGTGTCTTGGTTGGGGGGGTGGGGATTCAATGTTGCAGATTTTGTTATGGCATGTTGGTTCTTGCTTGTTTTACTGAGTTGAATCCCAGGTCACAGGTGGCATCAGAAGGGAGCGAGATGACACTCGGGTGGAGAGACGTCGGTGGCCAGGGTTCTTGGTTGTCCTGGCTGCACTCATTACAATTACCATCACTGTTACTACCCACATTCATTGGGAGGAAACGTAGGCCCAGAAAGGGCAGTTTCTTGCCAACCTCACACTTACAAGGTGGCAGCTCTAACCTCAGAGCCCAAGTTCTAACCTCCCCAGAGTCGGGTGGCCTCTCACAAGCACGCCTGAGGATCGACGACTGTGCCTCAGCTTTCGAGGCTGCAAATGGGGTTGTGGATCAAATTAGGAGGTGGGTATACAGCCCTCCCTAGGGAGCCTGACCCCCGCTGAGAGATGCTAAGAGTTTTCCCAGCCTCCCCAAAGCCACAGGCCAGCACTGTCTCCAGGCTTGGACCACCTCACTCCCTGCCCTTGACTCAAGTTCCTGAAGAGTTGACATGGCCACCAAGCTCTTGGGAAAGGCAAGTCACCCTGGGCCCGTCATGAGCTCAGAAATGGCAGGAATCCTCAGGGCTCTGGACAAGCTGGAAGGGACTAGACTACCAGGCCTTGTCTCGGCCCCAGCACTGCATTATCCTCGCCCATTTTCAGCGCTGATGCCTGCTCACACCCCAGAAAATCCTGGAGGCTGATTCTCAGCCCCTTCCTCGGTTTTGTGCACACCTGGGGAGGGATGAGTTGGCTCCTGGCTGAGCCCCAATTCTGAGACAGGGAAGGAATTGGGCTGTAAGGTCCAAAAAAGTTTGCTCCTTTGGAACACAGTAATGCTCAGTGGGCTTTCCTGGTGTCTCAGATGGTAAGAATCTGTTCGATCCCTGGGTCAGGAAGATCCTCTGGAGAAGCGAGTGGATTCTTGCCTGGAGAATTCTATTGACAGAGGACCCTGGTGGGCTATAGTCCAGTTCAGTTTAGTTCAGTCGATCAGTCATGTCCGACTCTGTGACCCCATGGACTGCAGCACACCAGACACCTCCCTGTCCATTGCCAACTCCTGGAGTTTACTCAAACTCGTCCACTGAGCCGGTGATGCCATCCAACCGTCTCATCCTCTGTAGTCCCCTTCTGCCTTCAATCATTCCCAGCATCAGGGTCTTTTCTAATGAGTCAGTTCTTTGCATCAGGTGGCCAAAGTATTGGAGTTTCAGCTTCAGCATCAGTCCTTTCACTGAATATTCAGGACTGATTTCCTTTATGATGGACTGGTTGGATCTCCTTGCAGTCCAAGGGACTCTCAAGAGTCTTCTCCAACACCACACTTCAAAAGCATCAATTCTTGGGTGTCAGCTTTCTTTATAGTCCAACTCTCACATCCATACATGACCACTGGAAAAACCATAGCCTTGACTAGACGGACCTTTGTTGGCAAAGTAATGTCTCTGCTTTTTAATATGCTGTCTAGGTTGGTCATAACTTTCCTTCCAAGGAGTAAGCGTCTTTTAATTTCATGACTGCAGTCACCATCTGCAGTGATTTTGGAGCCCCAAAAAAGTCTGTCACTGTTTCCACTGTTTCCCCATCTATTTGCCCTGAAGTGATGGGACCAGATGTCATGATCTTAGTTTTCTGAATGTTGAGTTTTAAGCCAACTTTTTCACTCTCCTCTTTCACTTTCATCAAGAGGCTCTTTAGTTCTTTGCTTTCTGCCATAAGGGTAGTGTTATCTGCATATCTGAGGTTATTGATTTTCTCCCAGCAATCTTGATTCCAGCTTGTGCTTCCTCCAGCCCAGCGTTTCTCATGATGTACTCTGCATAGAAGTTAAATAAGCAGGGTGACAATATACAGCCTTCACCTACTCCTTTCACTATCTGGAACCAGTCCATGAGGTTGCAGAGAGACACGACTAAGCACAACTTTCACTTTTTTTTTTCCATGCTAAGTGAAAAATCAGTATATAAAATAAATGATGGGGGAAAAATGTTCCTCTCAGCTTTGTGATGGGCTCAGACAACCCAAGGAGACAGATGCTGCCAGCAGGAGCAAGCCATGCCTGGTTCAGACCCCATCTTTGCATGGCCCTGCCCCCCTCCCCAGGAGAAGGCAATGGCACCCCACTCCAGTACTCTTGCCTGGAAAATCCCATGGATGGAGGAGCCTGGTGGGCTGACGTCCATGGGGTCGCGAACAGTTGGACACGACTGAGTGACTTCACTTTCACTTTTCACTTCCATGCATTGGAGAAGGAAACGGCAACCCACTCCAGTGTTCTTGCCTGGAGAATCCCAGGGATGGGGGAGCCTGGTGGGCTGTCATCTATGGGGTTGCACAGAGTCAGACATGACTGAAGTGACTTAGCAGCAGCAGCCCCCCTCCCCTCCAAGTGAAGACAGCACAGGGAGAGCCTGGCATCGCCAGATGCTATTCTCTGTAGCACTGCAGAAGTCACCAAAATCTTAAAACTGTTTGACTGATTCAAAGCTCCCAGTTGTGCCAAGCCTCATTCTGGGCACTGGGGATACAGACCCTTTCCTCAGGGGGCTCACAGTCAAGTGGGCCAGGTTAACAAGTAAATCAGATAATTAAAACGCAGTGATGGGGCTTCCCTGGTGGCTCACTGGTAAAGAATCCACCTGCCAGTGCAGGAGACACGGTTGGATCCCTGATCCAGGAGGCCCCCACATGCTGCGGAGCAGCTAAGCCCTGTGCACCACAAGTAAAGTCTGTGCTCATAGAACCTGCGAGTCGCAGCTACTGAAGCCCGCATGCCCCAGAGCCCGTGCTCTGCAACGAAGAAGCCACGGCAATTAAAAGGCTCTGTACGGCAACTAGAGAAAAGCCCTCGCAGTAAGGAAGACCCAGCGCAGCCAAAAATAAATAAAATTTAAAAAACAGAAACGCAGTGACAAGCGTCTTCCTGGTGATGCACTTGGGGCTGTGAAGCACAGAGGAAGGGACTCCGGCTCCTCCTTCTCCTCCCACCCTAGGCCGGTCCTTGAACTTTTTCTTTACCTTACCCTCAACAGATACGTTCGGGCCTCGGGACCAGGAAGTAGCGCCCTCGGGTGCTGGAGTCAGCTATACACCACTGACTCAGACTGTGATCTGAAAAGTTCTCGCCCCTCTCTTGAGCCTCCTTTTCCCCACCTGAAACACGGGACTTCTGACCACTCACCCCCATTCTGTTCTGGCTTTAGGACTCGGGGATATTGAGAGATGGGCTTTTTTTTTTTTTCTTGGGCGAGTTCGACAGGACCGAGCCCATAAGTGCCAAGCCGGTCTAGGTTCCTCAATTCGGTCTCACTGCCGAGAGATTCGGGAACGCGTCACAGAATGTCCTCGAGAAACTACATTTCCCGACATGCAAAGAGGAGGCGGTGCCCGCCCGTCTCCGGCGACGTGGTCCCGGGCCAGCCTGAGGACTACGACTCCCGGCGTGCCCCGCGGCCCAAGGCCGGAAGGGCCCTGATCCGGAACCGGATGGGGCTTGCGTCTCCGGTGCCTGAAGCGCCAGGGAAATGGTGAGCGTGAGGCCGAATGTCGGCAAAGGGGGCGTCTGGGGGGTAGGGTCCTGGGTCTGCTCAGGAGCTGGGGCTTGAGCACTCGGAGCCGGTATCGTTCTCCCGCCGTCTCATCGTACGAGTGATAGACTTTGGCCCGGTACTCTCTCTCCCGACCTAGAAAAGATATCTAGTCAGCCACGTCACATATGTCAGCTGAGTGAATGGACGTGATCGGGCCGCAACGACTACCCCCTCCTTCCTAAATGGAGGATCTTTTCCTCAGTTGAATCCTCCCTTTTCTGCAGGCCACGGGAACAGACCAGGTGGTGGGATTCGGCCTCGTCGCCCTTAGCCTGATCATCTTCACTTATTACACCGCCTGGGTAATTCTCTTGGTATGTGTGCTTCCCCGCCCTCCTTACCTCCCATCCCTGTATCTTGAAGCCAACTCCTCACATCGTTTTAGCAGGCACTGTGCTAGGTGCTGTCACTGCATATCTCATGAAAGCTCCAGGACAGCACTATGAGGAAGATGGTAACAGAGTCCCTATTTTATAGACGAGGAAGCAGAAGCTCAAGGGGAAGGCTCAGGGTGGAATCCTTAACCACTGCACTGCTAAGTCCTGTCTTTGATTTGCTTTGCTTTTGATGGGAGTTCTAGTCCTGGGTGTCCTGTGGGCGCTTGGGCATGACAATCCCAGTGGATTTTGTGAGAGTGTTTAGCATTTTTTTTTTCCCCCGTGGGAAATTCTTTTTGGTTACTGCTTTAAAAGTGAAGTGTGTGTTTGGAGGGCAAAATCTTGCAGAAGTCGGTATCCTTTGGAGACAAATGTTAGTAAAGAAAACCTTGGAGTCCTGGTTGGGAATCACTCGCGGATTCCTCATGTCCCCTTTGTCCCTGCTAAGCTGTGAGGGCCTTAGCGCAAGTCCTTTGTCTTCTGTTCCCTGCCAGGTCCCTAGCTCCAACTTTGGGCGAGCACCAGTCAAGTGCCCAGTACACAACCATTAGATAACTGGAGGAAGGGAACAAACCAAGGCACCCAGAGTGCTATCATCTTAGAGAAAAGCAAATGCAGTGCTTTGATGGGGTCAGCCCCTGAGATGGAGGCGGTGGGCTGTTTGGACTTGGGGAGCTGAGCAGAGCGAGGAACACTTACTAGAGCTCTGCCTTTGATGCCAGCCATTCATCGACAGTCAGCATGTCATCCACAAGTATTTCCTGCCCCGAGCCTATGCCATTGCTATCCCACTGGCCGCCGGCCTCCTGCTGCTCCTGTTTGTGGGTAAGTTCCCTCAACTCTGGACAGGGTATCTTGGGGACCCCATGACCCCCTCCCAACCCCAAACATGCTGCTACACTTCTCACTCACTGTACATCTGCTTGAGGCTCCTTACCCCCAGCTCACGTCCTGGGGTTTCCCTGTTCATTCTTCAGGGCTGTAAGTCAGTCTTCCCAGTGCCTCAGGCTCACTGGAATCTAATGGGATGTCTCCCTCTTTCCTGCTCCCTCCACCACCACCACCACCGCTCTGCTCACACCTCCATCACCTCTCACCCCCTTGTCACCCTGGTTCATGATTCCTGCATCTCTCTGTCTCCCAGGGTCTAGCGTGTGGGCCTTATAGGGGCAGGGACTGTGGCTTTGTCATTACTATGCCCTCACCCCAAGCACAAGCTGTGGCACGGAGTTGGTGCTCAAGAAAGTGGTTTGGATAAATCAACAATTAGCTGTCTGGATGATGGGGTGGGTGGATGATGGATGCTGGGTGGGTGGGTGGTTAGGTAGATGGACAGGTGGTAGGGTGAGTAGGTACATAGTTGGGTGGATCTTATTCCCTGTAGAATCAGAAACACTAAACTCAGAAAATTGCCTTTGATAGTCACTCAGCTGATGTTTCGGAGAAGGCAGTGGCACCCCACTCCAGTACTCTTACCTGGAAAATCCCACGGATGGAGGAGCCTGGTGGGCTGCAGTCCATGGGGTCGCTAAGAGTCGGACACGACTGAAGCGACTTAGCAGCAGCAGCAGCAGCTGATGTTTGTTGAATGAATGCAGGCAGAAGTGTAGCTTGATGAACGATTAGGGAAATGGCCTCCAGGGCGTGGCCTGGAGGGCGGTTGGGTAGCTGCTTGGCCCCCTGTGTGGGTCACTGCCATGCTTGAGTCCTGCTCTGGCCTCCCCGGGCTCCCCTTGTGGCTCAGCTGGTAAAGAATCCACCTGCAGTGTGGGAGACCTGGGTTCGATCCCTGGGTTGGGAAGATCCCCTGGAGAAGCACTCCAGTATTCTGGCCTGGAGAATTCCATGGACTGTGTGGCCCATGGGGTCACAAAGAGTCAGACACAACTGAGCGACTTTCACTTTCACTTCATTTTCTGACCTCCCAGCAGTCCTGAGCCAGGATCTTAGCTGCCTTTTTTGGTCTGTGTATTCCAGGTATATTCATCACCTACGTGATGCTGAAGAACCAGAACGATACCAAAAAGGCTCAGTGAAGGCCCAGCAGGAATGAGGCTGCTGGCCCCGTCTCTGCTTCTCCAGGGCAGACCCAACAAGGGTGCCCACAGGACCCATCCAGGCACTGAGGTCCCGTCAAGCCTGATTGCCCTGCAGACACCCCTGTGGGATGGAAGCTGTTCAGGACTCACCCCTGGCTGACCAGGGCCCCTGCTCCTCCTTCCAGAAGCCAGGGAGGAGAAGTACCTGGAAGTCTCCATCTCACCCCCGTTCTGGCTTAGGGCTTGCAAGGTGCTGGTCCCTCTCCACATACACACACACCTCACCTTCAGACTCCCTCTCATTTTTCCCGCTGGGTTCTACACTTGCCTCAGTTTGCTTCTTGTCACATGATGGTGTTGGACTTGGCAGGTTTGGGACATCACGTGACCTCTCCCCACATGTCCTGCTCCTCCACAAAGGCAACCTTCCCAGGTGTGACATAGCCCCAGACCCCACAAGGATTTCTGGACCTGGAGAGCCTAGAGGGAGGCCCAGCTCCCAAGCCTCAGGGCTGGCCTGATGGGAGAGCTGAACAATAAACATCATTGTCTTCGTCTCAGTGCCGTCCCTGACCCGAGGCGCTCAGGGGCTGGGACCTGGCCTTTGCATTGGTCTCAGATCAGGAGACACTGGTTTGTGCAGTGAGGGTGCCTTGGGTACCTCCTGGATTATCCCTGTGCTGGACACAGGACAAAGCAGGGGCCAGGACTGGTGTGGATCTGGCCTGGTGCAGCTCACAGAAGGGGAGTCTGGAGGCATGGCCATCTGCCAGACGTCACATCAGCCTCTACCTCGCCTTCCCTGTGCCAGCCCAGCCAGTGGGCGCTGGTATATTAAGGACCCTCACACCCCTAAAAGCCCAAGCCCATCATCTGTCTTGTACCCAGCAGCCCAAATTAGTGTGGCTCTTGAGCAGAGGGCCACTGTGAGCCAGAGCAGGGCTGTTTACACTGTGTTCTGGTTGACTGGTCCAGGCCTCAGCTCGAGCCCCTGGCAATCCCACCATGCCCCTCTGGGCAGCCAGCTCTCCCATTCACAGTGTGAGCCTCCACCCCTCACTTCCTTGGGCACTCATTCTTCCTCCAGTTAGCAGAGGTGTCCCGCCTGCCTCATCAGAGGAAAGAGCCCAACTGCAAGCACACCTGCCCTGTCCTTACCTATTCCCCTCCCCAACCTCCAGTCCAGGCAGAGCTGCCCTCCTGGACTCTGGGTCCTGTCCTCTCCCACTGCTGTGGTAAGAGCCTGCTATCTGATGATCCCTCTCAGGGGAACAGCCTCTGCTTCTCAACATGGTCCTCCAGTGTTAAATGAACATGTTATAGGCTCCATATAAGGGACCCTCCATCAACTCATTAACTCCCTCTAGGTCTCTCCCTGTCTTCACAACCAAACTTCCCCAAAGGGTATCTACCTCTGCCCCCTGCGTTTCCTCTCCTCCCGCTGTGCTTGGCAGCTTTCCAGGAGGGCTGCACTCAGACCACCAGTGATGTCCGGTCTACATCAGAGGCATGTTCCTTGACCTGCCACACTTGGCCAGTGACATTCCGCCCCCCATCCCCACCCCGGGTGCATTCTCCTACTTCTCTCTATCATATTCATGCTCCTCCTGCCATGAGAGGGTAGGTTTCTCAGGACTCAGTCACAGGCCTCTTCACCCCCCACTCTTAGGGGTGACCTTATTCTCACCCAGGCTTGCTTCCAGCCCAGCTTTCTCCTGAGCCCAAAGGTGTTGGATGTTTGCCAGCTGTCCACCTGACATCTCCATCAGATGTCACAGACCTTGGCTTTCCTCTTCCACCCCACATCCACCAGACCCAAATTCTATCAATTCTTGCCATTTCTTCCCCCGCCCCAGTCACCTTCCTGATGCAAAGCCAGCATCCTCTGCCCTAAATCACCAAAAGTGTCCTCACTTCTCTCCCCACTCCCCGACAATGGCCCCCTCAAATCCAGCTGCATGACAACCAGTGACCTTTGGAAAACATTTGAGTTTCTTTTTTACTTTTCCTGAGCATCTTTCTCACACATTGCTTCTCTGGGTTCCCATCCCTCTCCTCCCATGGCTGACAAGAGCCTCCGTGCTCCCTTCTGAACTCTCCTCCAGCCATACTGGCCTTCCATTTCCTGGGAGTCACTGAGGTTCTGTGTACATCCTACTTGCACTGGTTCAGCATATACCAGTTTCTCAAACACCAGTTTGTGCCAGGTTACTGAGCCAGGAA
Organism: Bubalus kerabau; assembly: GCF_029407905.1. Taxonomy (NCBI): domain Eukaryota; kingdom Metazoa; phylum Chordata; class Mammalia; order Artiodactyla; family Bovidae; genus Bubalus; species Bubalus kerabau. The sequence goes on along the minus strand of NC_073634.1, from coordinate 101,420,341 downwards.
AGGAGCCTGCCCTCCTCGTGCTCTGTGGGTGGGGGAAAGGGGGATGTAATAAATAAATGAACAAGACAGTCTCTGACAGTGTTAAGCATGATGAAGAAAATAAAAGTGATGTGATCATAACTGAGGGGAGGGGACACTCAGAGTAGGGCAAGGTGATAAGGAATAAAGCAAATCGGGTGTGGGGGGGCGGGGGCGGGGGGCTACTTCAGGCAGAAGGAACAGCACCTGCAAAAGCCTGGAGGTTTGAAAGAGGGTCCAGAGTCCCTGTGGAGGGTGCAGGGAGAGTGAGTTGAGAGGAGTCTTAAGAGTAGGCAGACAGGCCTGGGGCCGTACTGGGAGGTTTGGACTGTTTCAGTGCCTTGGGAAGCCACTGGAGGCTTTGAGCACGACAGTGACATCATCCGATTTATGCTTTTAAAAGCTCACGCAGGCAGCTGTGTTCCTCTCACCCTAAAAGCTGCCCTCCCCAATGCCCCCGCCCCCCGCCCCACCACACACCCCGGCCTACACTGCTCCTGGCCCATAGTGAGTGTTCAAAAAAGTGTTGATACATGCCCCTGACTTCCTGTGTGACCTGGAGGTAGTCACTTTTCTCACTGGACCTCAGTTTCCTTACTCGAAATACGATCTGTGGGATTTTCATGCCAGAGTGGGTGGGCGGGACTGGATTTAGGTTATCGGCCTCCCGAACTCCAGGAAATCTGAGTCTCCCACACATAAGGGAATGGGGGCTGGGGGTCTTCATGCCGCAGAGACCCTAACCAACGCGCGGCGGCCCCGCCCCTCCTGGACCGCTGTCCGAAGGATGCTGCAGCCCCGGAGGCGGGACCCGCAGGCGATCCCCGGGGCCCCCTTTCGGATTGGGTGCAGCCGTGACCGGCACCGCTCGATTGGTCGATCCAGAAGCAGGGGCGGGGCCCGGCTCATGCTGCGGGGCTACCCAGCAGCTGGGGACGCGGCCGGAGCCCGGGAAGCTGCTGCGGGGGCGATGGCCGCGCCGAGCCCGGGGCCCCGCGAGGTAGGTGCAGACCCGAGAGAGGACAGGAAAGGAAAGGGTTGGAGAGCAGGGGCCGGGTCTCCCCGCCCTGTAAGGGGCGGACACATCCCCATCCAAACCCAGAAGGGGTCCTGCGCTTGGGCGGGACTGGGACACGCCCCACATGGGGCTGCTGGTCTGAAGTGGGGAGTCCAGAGGGTTTTCCACGAGAACTTGCTTGGTTTCTTCATTGTAAAATGGAGACAATAATAAAAGCGTCTCCTTCATAGGGCGGTTAGGAGGTCAAGCTCTCAGCTAGGGCTGGGCTCATGGGGGGTGCCTACTGAGGATGGGTCAGAAGCTGTGACCTCAGCTTCGTGGGGACCTGCCGCGCCGGACTGGAGGAATTCGGCGTAGACGAGTAGAATAGATGACTCAATCACTGACATCACAGCTCCTACTATAAGGAGATCCTGTGCACGGTGCTCAGACTCACCAGTAACAACAGTTAATACCAGCCCCGAAGGAGGTACTGTATGTAGTTCTCAGTTTACAGACTAGAAAGCGAGGTGCAGAAAGGTTAGGTGATTTACCTGAGGTTACACAGCTGAGGCTGTGTGAGAGGCTGCGGAACGAATGCTCCACCCGCTGATAGTAAGAACCATCACTATGAATGCTGACTGAATGCCAGGCACGGTCCTCTCACAACACGCCGTGAGGTGGGTACCAACCTTTTCTGCATTTTACAACTAAGGAAACTGAGGCAGAGAGATGAGGAGAGAGCTGACAGTGATGTGGGACTCAGACCAGGGTCGTTCTCCTGTGGGGTGCTGGCTGCCCCATGCTGACTGCTTCTGGTGCCTCCTACCACAGATCCTGGCCCCCTCTCCAGAGGCTGGACGCAGAGCAGCTGCTTCAAGCTCTGGCCACCGTGGCCTCCTCTGGCGTCTGCGGGACAAGCAGTGTCGCCTGGGACTGTTTGAGATCGGCCCGGGGCACGAGCTGCACCAGGTGATGTGCCTGATGCAGGCGGGGCTGTGGGCTGCCACTCAAGTGTCCATGGACCACCCGCCCATGGTGAGTGGCCAGTTCTCTGCACCTCCACTAACAGCGAGACCAGGCTGATGCCCTGCTAATAAATGCAGGGCTGGGGATCAGAGCAGGCCAGATAGAAGGGGAAGAAGGCCAGGACTCGGTGCAGGGAAGGAGGGACATTTCTGGGCTGAGGACAGGAAGCGAGAAAGCCCATGGTGTGTTGAGGGTGTGAGGAAGCCCTTGAACCCATGTGGTGGATGTGTGATCTAGGTGAGTGTCTGCCTCTCTTTAGGCCTCAGTGTCTCCATCTGTATAATGGGTGGGAGGGATTGTACTCCTTGGTCTCTGAGGTCCTCCCTTTCCGCCAGGGTATGCAGTTGAGAAGGGACCCCACCCCCACCCTACCAGCTCTGCCCATCCTCCCCAGAGCTCTGGCTAGAGCCAGGCTGGCTCAGCAGAAAGGGTCGCCCACTGCAAGCTCAGCACCCGGACGGCCCCGGGTGAGCATGTGTGTCGTTTGTGTGTGTGCACACATGTGCAATGTGACCCCATCCTAGCGCAGGGACCTGGAGGTCCAGGGAGATGCAGGAGTCCTCTGAATCTCATCATCTGCTGAAAATCTTGCAGGGTTCCTCAATTCTCAGCATGGTCTCAGCATCCTGCTGGCTCAAGCTCAAGGGCCATCTGTCCAACCTCATTCTCAGTCCACCCCTCGCTTATTCTCTTCAGTCTCGGCCTCTCCTCTTCCCAGTGGCCATCACTGCTGTTCCCCCTGCTATGAGCACCTTGCTCCCCATCTTCACTACTCCCACATTTCATCTTAGGGGCCACCTCCTCCAGGAAGATTTCTCCGATCCTGCTCCTCCCAGGCTCAGTCAGGCAGGTCCCTAGACTTCAAGGCCACCCCCTTTTACCGGGAGGGCATCCGGCAACACTTTGGCCAGCGTGTGTCTGGGCACATGTGCCAGACTCTAACTCAGAGACTGGTGTGGGGGACTCAGCAGTGAATAAGACACACCTGGGACCTGCCCCGGCTCACTCTTCCCCACAGTTCTGGGAGGGCTGGCCGTCTCCCTGCTCAACTCAGGCATACCCGGATTAGTCCCCAGCAGCTGGAGGAACCACAATGGGGGGAAGGGGGTGAGGCCGGGTGCCAGACCCTGGGAGACCCTGGGCTGGCAGTGCCGGCTGAGACTTGCCCTGGGCCGCTTTGCTCCTTGCTGCAGGGGCTGCCCACGGAGGAGGATTTTTCCGAAGTCCTGACCCAGGTTCATGAGGTAGGAGGCCCAAGACCTCTGCATGGGAGGGAATGTGTTCAGCTCTCCTCCTCCGTTTCCCCATCAGTTGCAGTGGGAGTGATGGCTTGACCCCGGGGTCTTGCAGAAAGGGTGTGCTTAACCCTGACCCTCCCGCGGGAGGGCCAACTGCACACCCCTGGGCGCCGGGGGACACTCTCAGGGGCTGTTCTTCCTCCTCGCAGGGCTTCGAGCTGGGCACCTTGGCTGGCCCCGCCTTCGCCCGACTGAGGCGCTCCCTGGGGCTGGCCGAGGAGGACTACCAGGCCGCGCTGGGTCCCGGCCGCCCCTACCTGCAGTTCCTCAGCACCTCCAAGAGCAAAGCCAGCTTCTTTCTGTCGTGAGCTGGTGGCAGGGGTGGGGAATGGTGGGGGGAGTGGTGTCTGGCGGTGGGTCGGGGGAGAGGTGCGCTTGAAGAGAGAGAGAATGGCCAGGTTAAGTTGGGTCAGGTCCAGATAGCGGTCCGATGGAGAGGGGCGGGGACAGGAGGCCAGACGGGCGGTAGGGAGGCGGCTCCTGACCGGCCTGGACAGTGACCTCTCCCTCCCGCCCCTCAGCCACGACCAACGCTTCTTCCTGAAGACCCTGCGGAGCCGGGAAGTGCAGGCGCTGCTCGCCCACCTGCCCCGCTACGTGCATCACCTGCAGCGACACCCACACTCACTGCTCGCACGGGTGCTGGGTACGACCTATCCGGGACCGGGACTGCAGGGAGCGGGGAGGTGTGAGGAGAGAGGGCGAGAAGAGGATGGGTCGGAGAGTGGGAAGGTTCCAGGGTTGGGGATAGTGGGGGGAGCGTAGGGGACCTGAGTCCGAGCAGGGTGGAGGGCACTGGGCAACAGAGAGGCGGGGGCCAAGTCCAGTGGGGAGGCGGGTCCTAGACAGCAATGTACAGGGGGGCGGGGTCGATGGGCGGGGCCAAGACCTGGGTGGGGCCCAAAGAGGGCGGGATTGGGATTGGACAGTGACCGGAGGAAGACTTGTGGTTCTGTTAGTCGCTCAGTTGGAGAAGTCAATGGCACCCCACTCCAGTACTCTTGCCTGGAAAATCCCATGGACGGAGGAGCCTGGAAGCCTGCAGTCCATGGGGTCGCTGAGGGTCGGACACGACTGAGCGACTTCACTTTCACTTTTCACTTTCATGCACTGGAGAAGGAAATGGCAACCCACTCCAGTGTTCTTGCCTGGAGAATCCCAGAGACGGGGGAGCCTGGTGGGCTGCCGTCTATGGGGTCGCACAGAGTCGGACACGATTGTATTGACTTAGCAGTAGTCGCTCAGTAGTGTCTCTCTGCGACCCCATGGACGGTAGCCCGTCAATCTCCTCTGTCCATGGGATTCTCCAGGCAAGAATACTGGAGTGTGTAGCCATTCCCCTCTCCAGGGGATCTTCCTGACCCACGGCTCCAACCCAAGTCCCCTGCATTGCAGGCAGATTCTTAACCATCGAGCCCCCCATTTGGGGTTAAATCTAGAAACAGGTCAAGTCGGGACACCAGCCTCAAGTTGGGGAAGGGTGGGGTCCGGGGGCGCGCCCTGGAGGCTTGGGATGCGGCAGATCTCGAAGAGGAGGCGTGGCCTGAAACTGGCACTGGACAGGACGTACCCCGGGGGCGTATCCGAGTTTGCGCCCCTCACCTGACGCCCTCTCCCCTTCCAGGAGTGCACAGTCTGCGGGTGGCTCGGGGAAAGAAGGTGGGTGAGGCCGAGCCGAGTGGACGGGGCCGGAGGGGGCGGTGGGAGGGTGAGACCCTGTCTCCTCTCACTCCGTACTCCCGTCCCTAGAAATACTTCATCGTCATGCAGAGCGTCTTCTATCCCGCTGGCCGCATCTCTGAGAGGTGAGTCGGCCTCCCAGCCCCGCCCAGAATGTACCACCAGAAGCGCCCACACTCATGGGATTAGACAGCAAAAGATTGATCCCAAGATTTCTTGACGGGTCCGAGACCGTGATCCCCACGACCAACGTCTCTTGAGCACTCAGGAGGCAATGGGTGCTGTGTTGAGTCATTTGCATTCATCATCTTCCTTCCCAGAATATCTCTGAGGGGTAGGTGTCCTTATCATCCCCATTTTGTGGATGAGAAATCGAGGAGGGGAAATCTACATAGCTACTGTGCTAGATGGAGAAGGCAATGGCACCCCACCCCAGTACTCTTGCCTGGAAAATCCTATGGACGGAGAAGCCTGGTGGGCTGCAGTCCACGGGGTCGCTAAGAGTCAGACACAACTGAGCGACTTCACTTTCACTTTTCACTTTCATGCATTGGAGAAGGAAATGGCAACCCACTCCAGTGTTCTTGCCTGGAGAATCCCACGGATGGGAGAGCCTGGTGGGCTGCTGTCTCTGGGGTCACACAGAGTCGGACACGACTGAAGTGACTTAGCAGCAGCAGCAACTGTGCTAGAAGCAGGGATTCAAACCCAGCCTCTGATTAGACTCAGCCCTCTGAGCCTCCTAGTCCCGCCTCCTCTGCCACCAGAGCTCCACATTGGTGCTCCGCAGGGACTGCAGACCTCCCACAGGCCCTTGTGGTTCTGCGAGTAGTGTGGGCCCACTCTGTCGGATACCCCAAGGATGACAAGGTGCCAAGAGGCAGGCACAGGTAGGGGGAAAGGCTGGACTGGTGTTCAGCCTGAGTTGGAATCCCTGCTCTGCCTTTTAGTCACTGTGTGGTCTTGGGCAAATTGAAAAACCTCTCTGAGGTTCTTTCTTTATCTCTAACAAGGGAACGATAATGGACTGAGGTTGTGCTGAGAATCTGAACAGTCACCCAGTGGCTGCTCTTGTTTCTTATCACCTTGTGAGTTTTCCCGTGTGTCTCAAGTCTGTATAAAGTGGAATTCTGTCTTGTAGCTCAGCTAGTAAAGAATCCGCCTGCAATGCGGGAGACCTAGGTTCAATCCCTGGGTTGGGAAGATCCCCTGGAGAAGGGAAAGGCTACCCACTCCAGTATTCTGGCCTGGAGAATTCCACGGACAGTCCATGTGGTCGCAGAGTTGGACACGACTGAGTGACTTTCACTTTCACTTTCTGTCTCCCCCACCCCTCACCTCCAGGTATGACATCAAGGGCTGCGAGGTGAGCCGTTGGGTGGAGCCCGCCCCTGAGGGCAGCGTCCTTGTTCTGGTGCTGAAAGACCTCAACTTTCAGGGCAAGACCATCAATCTGGGTGAGCCATAGAGCAGTCACTGCCTGCTCTTCCTCTGTTTAGGGTGAAGTTAGAAGGGTGTCCTTGGCATTATCCTCTGCCCGAGTCATTAACAGCCTAGATTCTGGAGTCAAGTGGAGAATCCTAGCTCCGTGACTCTCTAGCTAGGTGACCAAGGCAAATTACAGATGAGTTTGCCCATCTGTGAACTGGGACAGTAATGTCTCCTGCCCTCCCGGGGCAGGTGCGTGTGGAGCCCGCAGCACCTTGCCCGGCACCCGACGAGCACTCAGGTGGGGGCACTGATGCTCCGGCAGGGCCCCAGAGGAGCTGGTTCCTCCGCCAGATGGAATTGGACACCGCCTTCCTCCGGGAGCTCAACGTACTGGATTACAGCCTCCTGATGGCCTTCCAGCGTCTTCATGAGGATGAGAGGGGCCCAGGCAGTAGCCTTATCTTCCGCACAGCTAGGTGGGCCCCCCAGAGGCAACAGCAAGAATGAGGTGATGAGAGCATGGAAAAGACAGATGGTGTGGTGGGAGAAACAACACAGGCAAAGGTTCAAAGATTGGAAAGTGCAGTATTTGTGTGTTTGTGTGTACATGTGTGTGTGGGCGGCGGGGGGGGTGCCGAGGAGGGGAGTGGAGAGCTGGAGAAGCCTGGCCAGCAGGGATAGTGGGCACAGGTGGATCACAGCAGGGGAAAGACCAGGTGAGATCCAGTTGGATGAGGGCTTCAGTGTTGAAGAATCTGCCCATTTTCCAGAAGGGGATGTGGAGTCATTGACGATTTCAGACCTACTTCACTTTTGCCTTAGAAAGAGCCCCTGCCCCCTGACCTGGTCACTCCACTTCGAGGACCCTGAAGTCATCGCCTCTGGCACCATCATCATCTTGCCTTCCTCTGCGTGCAGTCAATCTTGCATGCTGACAATGAGGTTTTGGTTTTGAGAGGATGGGTTCATTCCCATTTTAGAGATGTGAAAACTGAGCCTCAGAGGGAGGAAATGAAGTTGTAGAATGACTTTTGAGGATTCATGTTAGTACTTGGTTAGTTACTTGGCTTTCATTCCTCCAAGGCCCACTTTTTAGTTGAACAGAATTACTCAGGGCTGCCCTGGCAGTTCAGTGGTAAAGAATCTGCTTGCAATGCAGGAGAGCTGGATTCAATCCCTGGACTGGGAAGATCTCCTGGAAAAGGGCATGGCACCCCACTCCAGTACTCTTGCCTGGAGAATCCCATGGACAAAGGAAGCTAGTAGCCTGCAGTCCATGGGGTTGCAAAGAGTCGGACACGACTGAGCTACTAACACTTTCACTTTCGCTTTTCAGAAATATTTAGGCATTAAGATAGGCCCTTCTTGGAAAATAAGAAAGGAAATAAGTTCATTGCTTTGTTGGGTGGACAAATGTAAAGTGATGTCCACTCACCCAGTCTCCAGCCCCACCCTTTGGAGGAAGACCTTCCAATGGGTGATCTTGGGCACAACCCAAGGTAATGGCTCCCCATGAAACCTGTGGCTTGGTGGACACATCCTGACCAGGTAGTGGAATGCCCACCATGGGATACAGATTCCCCCAAGTCTGCCTATCCAAGCTAGAGTAAACCCAAGTTTGCATACAGTGGTTGTTATTCTATTGAAGTTTTCCAAGCTGGCTGGTAAATGGCCATAGCCCCGCTTCCACCCAGTTCTGAGCCCCTCATTCAGAACCTACCATCCCCAGGTTAACCCTGCCACTGCAGAAAGTACCAGTATTCTGTCCAGGCTCCCAGACCACTCTGTTCGGATTGGTTGGTGCCTGGGGTGGAAGGGAGCTTTCTTTGATTGGCTTATTTTCCCCCAAGACCTGGGCAGGGCAGGAATAAAGCTCCCAGTGACCCCCTGATCCCCTACTCTCCAAGTTGCACCATCACAGGAGGACAAAATTAGGGAATTGAGCCTTCTCTGGCTTGGATTGGGGGCCCCCGCCAGAGGGATCTTCTGATTTGGAATACAATTTGGGGCAAAAAGACACACATTTGCAAACTTGGGTTGGACCTTTTTCTGCAGGGTTTCAACTCTGCCACTCTGAAACGTTCAGGGTTGGACGACCCCAAACAGCAGTTTTGGAAATGCCTGTATATGGTGTGGTGTGTGCACACTCAGTCCTGTCTGACTCTTTGCAACTCCATGGACTGTAGCCCGCCTGGCTCCTCTGTCCATGAAATTTTCCAGGCAAGGATACTGGAGTGGGTTACCATTTCCTTCTCCAGGGGATCTTCCTGACCCAGAAATCGAACCCGTATCTCCTGCATTGCAGGCAGATTCTTTACTGTTTGGGCCATCAGGGAAGCCCACCCAAATATGGGACTTACCAGAAGTGATGTGGTACTTAAATGTAGAGCCAGAGTCTGTGTGACCCAAGTGCTAGATATCAGCGCTATCCAGTAGAAAGTTAATACTAGCCACACAGGTAGTTTTAAATTTTCTAGTAGCCTCATTTTAAAGATTAAAAAGAGGGACTTCCCTGGCAGTCCAGTGGTTAAGACTTTGCCTTCTAATTCAGGGAGTGCAGGTTCGATACCTGGTGGGGGAACTAAGATTCCACATGCCTTTAAACAAAAAGCAATAATGTAACAAATTCAATAAAGACTTTAAAAATCTTAATAAGTAAAAAGAAATAGGTAAAAATAATTTTAATAGCATATTTCCCTTACTTCATACATCCAAACTTTGATCCTTGCATCATCTAATCAATGTAAACATTTATATCTTACATTCTTTTTCTCATACTGTCTTGGAAATTCAGTATTTTTTTTCCTTTTTTTTCAGTATGTAGTTTACACTAACCACGCATCTCATTTGGGACTGGCCACATTGAAACGCTCAGGGGCCATACGTGGCTAGCTGGTGTCTGCATAGCGTGCAGCTCGGCTTTTAGCCTGTCAATTACAATTCATTCAGCCGCCCAGTTTATCTGACATCAGGCCAGGGCACACAGGAGGGGTGGGGATGACCCAGGGGCAGCCTGGCCCAGGCTGACGGGGTCCATTGACTGGGGGTCCTCGGAGGAGACAGTTACCTCACCCCCCTGTCGGCCCCCAGGTCTATACGAGGGGCGCAGAGCGCCGAGGAGTCGGGAGCCCAGAACCGGCGGCTGCTGCCCGACTCCCCCAACGCCCTACACATCGTGGACGGGCCGGAGCATCGCTATTTCCTAGGCCTGGTGGACCTCACCACGGTCTACGGGCTCCGCAAGCGGCTGGAGCAACTGTGGAAGACGCTGCGCTACCCAGGCCGGACCTTCTCAACCGTCAGCCCGGCTTGCTACGCCCGTCGCCTCTGCCAGTGGGTGGAGGCGCACACCGAGTGACCGGCGCCCAGCCGCTCTCTCCCCGTCTGGACAAATGGGACCACGCCGGGAACGCGGGTTCCAGCCTGGCCCCGGGCAGCGGGTCGGGCTCCCCTCGCCTGCCATTCCTCCTGTTGGCCTCCAGAGGGCGGCATCCCCTAACTAATATTATGAACTCATTTTGCTGGGGAATGCTGTGCCTGATAGTGCCAGGGACTCCCCTAACGTGAGATTATTAATCCTCAAAAAAAGAAAGAAAAAAAAAAGCTATTATTCTTTTCTACAGACCATGAAATGAAGGCTCAGGGGGTGAAGGGACTGAGCAAAATCATTCAGCAATAAATGCGAGAACCAGGACTCAACTATGCCTTTTGAACTCAGGAGCTGTATTCCTATTGATCAGCTCCCACAGTCCTGTCCTCACTGGGGAAGTGGGTGGCTGAAACCTCCAAGTCCAGCCTCTTCGTCGTCCAGATGGGGAAACTGAGGCCCAAAGACTTTAAGAGACTCATGCACGGGTAAGTGGCAAGGCCAGCCCAAGAACCCAGGCCTCCCAATACCCGCTCCGCCCCCAACCCAGGCTCAAGCAGGACCCACTGGCCTCCCTCTGGGGTGGGCCCCCTATATTCTGCACAGGTGGGAAGAAGTGGGGCATTGGGGGGGGGTGCTTCAGCTCTAGGTAACATTAGACTGGGGTCCATTATTGATCTTGAGTAAGTTCTGCCCTCCTCTGGGAGTCACTTTAATCACCTGTGAAATGGGAGCAGAGGTTGGTGGTCAGTCTGAGGGACCTGGATGCACAAACATCACCGGAGCAGAGAAGGAAATTGCCTGCATAGCCCCTGATCATTCCTTCTCCCTCCTCCAGGAAACTTCAGCCCTACCTCTGACCCCAGTCCAATTCGACCATGCCCAAGGGAGCCCTTCCTCTAGAGCTTCTCTGTGGCCTGGCTGTGTGACCAGGAAAAGGTGCTAAACCTCTCTGTGCCTCAGTGGTCTAATTTTGCAAATGGAAATATTTAACTCATTAAATATTTATTGAGCACCTGCTACGTGACAGGCCCTCTGCCGGGGGAATGGGGACCTCGGGTGGAGCGAAATGCAGAGATTCTTCCTCTGAAGAACTCACAGTGTGTGTGGGAGGAACAGTGACAAAAGCCATGTGTCTGACAAAGCCTTGTGAAGCAACATGGGGCCATGGTGCTTAGGGAAGGAGCCCCTATCTAGTTATTTGATGGGAAGGGGGGCTCTAACCTCTAAACAGAGACCAGAAGAATCAGATGCAGCTCTGGCGGTGGCAGGGGGTGGGGGTGTGTCCCAAGCCAAGGACAAAGCAAAGATCTGGGGTAAGAGAGAGCTTGGCATTTGAGAGAAAGAACTATTTCACTGCAGTCAGAGTTTGAGGGTGGGGTGACAGTGTGGTGGGGGGCGGGGGGAGCTTTGTGGGCCAATGGCTGGTCCCTGGGGACGGATGATTCCAGACCTTGGGAAAGTCACTCAGTGACTCAATGCTGCCATTGCATTGGCCATAACAGAAAACAAGGAAAGACGGCTGGTGGGGGAAGGGAGAGGAAAAGGAAATCTTAGGCTGCAGGGCTGGAGCGTGGGCTCCTGGAATATATATGTAATTGACGTCATCCCTTGCTGTTTGGGTGACCCTAGGTGATTACTCAACTTTTCTGAGCTGGCGCAAACCACAGAGCACTTCTCATTCTGGCTCAGCAGGAAGCTGAGACACAGACTGCGTTAAGGTCATCACTAGGAAGGTGGGTGGGTCGTGGAAACTCTGGTGGAAGGGCAGCAGGGCAGGAAACAGGGCCTGAAAGGAAGTGGCCCGTCTAAGGTCTCACGAGGCACAGGACTCCTGGCTCTTCTAACTGGCTCAAGCAACACATTATCTAGCACTGTGTGTGTGCTGGACGCCGTGCTGGTGTTGGAAATGCTCTAAGAACATGACTGGCCTCACTGCCCACACGGAGATTAGAGGCTAGTGGGCAGGTGGACCATAAACAAGACGATGAATTAATACACAGTGTGATTTCAGAGTGTGACAAGTCCTCTGAAAAAAATGAATCAAGTTGGGACAAGAGGGATGGGGGTGTGGTATCAGATAGAGGGGTTGACAAGGGCCTTCTAAGGAGGTGATATTTGAGCTGAATGACTAGAAAGAGCTGGCCATGTGAATACAGAAGTCCAGGTTGAGGATACACCAAGTGCAAAGGTCCTGAGGTAGGAACAAGTTCAATGCAACTGGAGATTGAAACGGCAGTCAGGGTGGGTGGACAGCGATTAGGAAGGAGGCAGGAGTTCAGAGTATGCAGGGCCTCACGGATCAGGGTGAGGAGAGAGGACTTTTGCAGGGTCGAACAGAAGAGCTTCACCTGAGGTGGCAGGACTTGCCAGTGTCAGTTCCTCTGTGGCTGTACGCTCCTCCTCTACTCTGGGAGCCCAGGACCGTGGTGTGTGTCCCTGTCCCCATGCAGTCTTAGCAAGGCAGGATATGCCTCTCTGCGGAAGGAATCGTCACTTCACCAGCCATTGTGGGTGATCAGTGAATCGTTTTTCTTCCCCTTGGAGTTGGGGCCACGGAGAGAGACTGAACTTAGGTGTGCCCAGGTTAGGGGGAGGCAACACAAGGAAGGCTTGTGCTCAAAGGATGCCCTGGGAGCAGGGTCGCTTCAACATCAGCCCTTCCAATAGGATGAGGAGCAGCATGGAGGTCTAGTCACCGGCTTCGGGGAATTTGGCTTTGCATGTGGGCTTCCCAGGTAGTGCTAATGGTAAAGAACCCACCTGCCAATGCAGAAGATGCGGGTTCAATCCCTGGGTTGGGAAGATCCCCTGGAGGAGAGCATGGCAACCCATTCCATATCCTTGCCTGGAGAATCTCTCATGGACAGAGGAGCCTGGTGGGCTACAGTTACTGGGGTCGCAAAGAATCAGACATGACTGAAGTGACTTAGCACGCACGCACATGGAGTGGATAGCCCTGGAAAGTTGCTGAACTGGGTGCAGGTACCCAACACAGATACCTTGCTATTGTATCCACATCAGAACCTCTTAGAAAAAGGAAAATAGAGTTTGAGATAGGACCAGAGCAGGAGCCCAGGCTTTTACAGTGTGACTTCTTTTGTTACTGTGTTTCCTCCTCATCTTGCATGAAACTCATAGGATTTAAACTTAGTAATTCAAGATGGAGTCACAGTGGCCAATGTGAACTTCCATATTAGTTGTTGTGAACTGTCCATTACAGGACTGTGAGTGTCTGAGTGTGATAAATTAACATTGTCGCTTTAGGGTCTTCCTTGGAGGTCCAGCAGTTAAGATTCTATGCTTTCCCTGCAGAGGGTGAAGGTTTGATCCCTGGTGGGGGAACTAAGATCCTGCATACCATATAGTGTGGTCAAAAAAAAAAATAGTGTTGCTTTAGATAAGAGATTTGTTTGGTTCCTCAGAAAGACTCTACTGGCACAGAGACTGATAGAGACTAAGACTCCTTGGGGGCATAACTGTTACCCCCTATAGGCAGATCCCTTAAAATGAGACCACAGTGCTAAGCGACTTGAAGGCTCTTTGCTGGAGGACTCCCCGCTGCTGTTCCAGATGGATGCTCTGTTGGAGCAGAAGGTGACTTCCTATCATGTCTGTCATGAGACTGGTTCAGCTGAACCAAAACCTGCTGCTCACTGGTGCTGAGATGGGATCTTCCCAGACTTCTTCCTGGACTAGTCTGTTACCCCCCTTTCTATTTTCCCTACTTTGACTAACCTGTGTTGCCTGCTTTTGTTGTTGTTCAGTCAGTAAGTCACATCCTACTCTTTGTGACCCGATGGTCACCAGGCTTCCCTGTTTTTTATCATCTCCCGGAGTTTGCTCAAACTCATTTCCATTGAGCTGGTAATGCCATCCAACTATCTCCTCTGTCATTCCCCTTCTCCTCCTGCCTTCCATCTCTCATCATTCAGTTCAGTTCAGTTCAGCTGCTCAGTCATGTCTGACTCTTTGTGACCCCATGAATTGCAGCACGCCAGGCCTCCCTGTCCATCACCAACTCCTGGAGTTTGCTCAAACTCATGGCCATCGAGTCGGTGATGCCATCCAGACATCTCATTCTCTGTCGTCCCCTTCTCCTCCTGCCCCCAATCCCTCCCAGCATCAGAGTCTTTTCCAATGAGTCAACTCTTTGCATGAGATGGCCAAAATACTGGAGTTTCAGCTTTAGCATCATTCCTTCCAGAGAACACCCAGGACTGATCTCCTTTAGGATGGACTGGTTGGATCTCCTTGCAGTCCAAGGGACTCTCAAGAGTCTTCTCCAACACCACACTTCAAAAGCATCAATTCTTCGGCGCTCAGCTTTCTTCACAGTCCAACTCTCACATCCATACATGACCACTGGAAAAACCATAGCCTTGACTAGACGGACCTTTGTTGGCAAAGTAATGTCTCTGCTTTTCAATATGCTCTCTAGGTTGGTCATAACTTTCGTTCCAAGGAGTAAGCGTCTTTTAATTTCATGGCTGCAGTCACCATCTGCAGTGATTTTGGAGCCCAAAAAAATAAAGTCTGACACTGTTTCCACTGTTTCCCCATCTATTTCCCATGAAGTGATGGGACCAGATGCCATGATCTTCGTTTTCTGAATGTTGAGCTTTAAGCCAACTTTTTCAGTCTCCACTTTCACTTTCATCAAGAGGCTTTTAGTTCCTCTTCACTTTCTGCCATAAGGGTGGTGTCATCTGCATATCTGAGGTTATTGACATTTCTCCTGGCAATCTTGATTTCAGCTTGTGCTTCTTCCAGCCCAGCGTTTCTCATGATGGACTCTGCATAGAAGTTAAATAAGCAGGGTGACAGTATACAGCCTTGACCTACTCCTTTTCCTATTTGGAACCAGTCTGTTGTTCCATGTCCAGTTCTAACTGTTGCTTCCTGACCTGCATATAGGTTTTTCAAGAGGCAGGTCAGGTGGTCTGGTATTCCCATCTCTTTCAGAATTTTCCACAGTTTATTGTGATCCACACAGTCAAAGTCTTTGGCATAGTCAAAAGCAGAAATAGATGTTTTTCTGGAACTCTCTTGCTTTTTCGATGATCCAGCGGATGTTGGCAATTTGATCCCAGCATCATGGTCTTTTCCAATGAGTCAGCTCTTCACATCAGGTGGCCAAAGTACTGGAGCTTTAGCTTCTGCATCAGTCCTTCCAATGAATATTCAGGGTTGATTTCCTTTAAGATTGACTGGTTTGATCTCCTTGCAGTCCAAGGGACTCTTAAGAG
The DNA here is from genome assembly GCF_029407905.1 of Bubalus kerabau. Classification (NCBI taxonomy): domain Eukaryota; kingdom Metazoa; phylum Chordata; class Mammalia; order Artiodactyla; family Bovidae; genus Bubalus; species Bubalus kerabau. The sequence continues at coordinate 101,405,272 of NC_073634.1, read as the reverse complement.
CCTTCTCTAGCACCACAGTTGGAAAGCATCAATTCTTCAGTGGTCAGCCCTCTTTATAGTCCAACTCTTTGCATGCTAATTGTGTACAATAAACCAAGTGACTCATGAATTGAATACTGGTTATGTTTTGTATATCCCCAGTCCTGTGATTCTAGCCTGATTTTACCGCTGGACCCTGCAACAAAACAGGGGCATTTGGGAGTTGAAAGTAGGTGGTCAGAGCCCTGGCTTTGCAGTGACTGCCCAGTTCAAATTCTGCTTCTGCCACAAGATGCCTCTGCACTTTGAGGTAGCTTCTATCATCAACCTCCCTCCACAGAGGAGAAAAACAGGCTCATCTGAGGTAGTCCAGGTAAGGATGCCAGAAAGAGTCGGACATGACTGAGCGACTAACACACACAGTTACACTGGACTTTCAGATTTCTAACGTAATTAGTGGCTGCTTTCCTGCGTAGTTTAACCGGTGAAGAATCTGCCTGCACTGCTGGAGACCTGGGTTCGATACTTGGGTCGGGAAGATGCCCTGGCGAAAGAAATGGCAACCCACTCCACTATTCTTGCCTGCAGAATCTCATGAACAGAGGAGCCTGGCGGGCTACAGTCCACAGGGTTGCAAGAGTCGGACGCAACTTAGCGCTATCTTTCTTTTCTGAAGTTCCAACTACGTGGGCATCCGGTATTTTACTTGGCGAAATCCGGCAACCCTACCAAGCTTGAAATCTGGAGCTGCCTGAGCCTAAAACCCCACTTGATTATCCCTGAAGCTCCCCACACCCAAACTTCAGGAATGGAGAAATTCCAATCCGGACCACAAGAGAGCGACAAGGCACACAAGGCACCCTGTAGGTCTTTCCTCTGGGGGGCCGCCTACCCCACCACCCGCAGGAGCTTGGGAGATGAGCTGAAAGGCGGAAGGGAAGAGATGCCGGAGCTGAGACTCCGCCCCCAGCTGCTGAGGCCAGGTCCTCAGACCCTGCAGCCTCGCCGCCCCCGCCCACGCCCACCGCGCACGCCCCACCAGAGGCGCGCTCGTAGGTCCCGCCCCAGCCCCGCCCCCGGTGCCTGTCTCCTCCTCCCCGTCCTAGCAAACCCCGCCCCCACCGGCGGCGGCGCACAATGAGTTTCCAGCCTCCAGAAGCTGAGGCGACGGCGACGGCGACGCCTCAGCCCCGAGGCTCCGGCTTCCTGCCCCATCCGTCCCGCCCGCGGGCCATGGAGCTCCGAGCAACGGATGGGGAGCAGCTGGCGCATCCCCGCCTGCCCTCCAGGTTAGCGCCCCAGCGGGTGAGGGGTCGGTGGGATCTGGCAGTGGGGTGGAGAGCCCTTGTCCCCTCCAGCCCCAGGCCTCTCTGTTAGTGAGTTAGGCGGAGATGGGAAGTCAAGGCTCCAGGCTCCTGGTGCTTATCTGACCCAGAGTGGATGGGGTGGCCTTGAGCCCTGGGCTTCTCTTGTCTACCTCTCCTTCCCCATCTGTGCAATGGAGACTGGGTTGGTGGGAGGTTTCAGCTCCTTCAGGAAGAGATTACAGCTCCTTTAGGATGGGGACAGTGCTTGCCCCGTGTTTGCGGACTTAAGGGCGTGTGATTCCCAGAAGCCGTCTTCCCTGACCCAGGCCTGTACCCTCCCCTGCCTCGGTATCCCTGGGCAGTTTCCTCCGAAGCCTGGGACCCAGCTCTGAGTGTCTGGGTCTTGGCAGGTCCCTGGCTCCCATCCCTTCCCAGCCTGATCCCTGGAGGCAGCAGCCACCGGCTACTGAGCGGCAGTGACAACATGAAGGCTCCGGTAAGTGGCAGAAGGAGGAAGGCTCACAGGGGAGGTGGCTTCCGGCCCAGTAGCCTCTCCCCCCACCCCAGAGCTGACTGTCACTTCTGATTCCACTGCTCCTGAGCTGAAGGAGACGGGGAGACCAGCCTCAAAGTCCAGCCCTGATCTGGCAGGCTGTGTGGCCCCAGGCAAGTGGCATTCCCTCTCTGGTTTCAGTACTTTGCTCCTCTTCTATGTATAATGGAGATAATAGTACTGCCTCCTGTGAGCATCCAGGGGTCACCCAGGTGAGGCATCTACCTGGGAGCAGGGTATGTTGTGAAAGTTCAGTTTAGCGGAGTCTTGAGTTTATTCAGGAGCCCCTGGCGAGAGCCTTGAATGTTGTGGGAAGTCAGCCATGGCTGCCTGAATCAAGGTCTCTGGGTCCCTGCGGGCAGGGAACCAGGTGCCAAGCATAGCTTGAGGCCTCAGGGGCTGAACCCCCTCCTACGCACAGCTGGTCTCACAGAGATTTATTTTTAGGAGCTGAAGTGGCTTGTGGGCAGAAAAGGGAGGGCCTCTGGCAGGATATGCCCAAGGAGGGGACTGGTGGGGGCTACTTTTTCACCTCTGATTTTCAGAGAGCCCCAGCCAGCTGCCAGTTGGTTCCTGAGGCAGAGGGACCTGTGTCTTAGGCAGGCTGGGAGACCGGTTAGAGCCCAGAGAGATACAAGTGGTGACCAAGGTGGCCCAGCACACAATGGCAGGCCAGGGTTCTGTCCCCCCACCAGGCAGCCCCTCCTTGAAGGCTCGGTGGAGGTATTCACTACATCCGCCAGCCGGGCAGGGGGCCAGGAGGGCTTCCTGGTTCACGTGGCCTCTGGGGACGTGGTTTCTGGAGGAGGGAGCCTCAAGGCTGCAGCTCTCAGTTCTTGAAACCATTTGCTGAGTGACGCTTCCCAATATCCCCTTCTACTGTCTCTTTACTCACAGGGTCTGCTGACCCAGGTCATGATTATCGGCTGGGGGAGGGGACGGCTCTGGGTGTGCGGGACAGCCTGAGCCTGAGATCTGAAGGGAACTGGTGGCCCTTCTGCTGGGCCATGCCTGTCCTCATGTGCACAGCACTTTATGGTAGCCCTTTGGCCGCTGTCCTCAGAGTGAGTTCCCACCTTGGGTAGTATCAGTTTCATAGAGGAAGCAGGCCCAGAGACGTAGACAGTTATACCCAAGGCTGCACAGGGCACCTCAGCTTTCTGGTTGAGAGGACAGTTTCTGATTTGGAGACCCCACCCTGCTGCTTTCTTACTGTGTGGCCTTGAGTTACTTACCCATTTTCACCCCAAACTGGTTTCCTTATCTAGAATATTGGGATAATAGGGCTTATCTCAGTCATGCACGTGCTCCAAACCTGACAGCCCAGAGGCAGGCCTGACTAACAGAGACTGTGGCCTCTGCTGATGTGCTGGGAACTACTGAGCTGGGATTTGGACCCATGAGGCTGGGGATCCCAGAGGCAGCTTCTAGGAGCTCCAGCGACACTGCCCCCCCACCCCCCACTCACACCCCATGACTGCTGTCTCCCCCAGTGTCGGCTCCTGCTCATCGTCCTCTGCTCTGTGGGCTTCTCGGCTGTCTACATCCTGCTGTGCTACTGGGCCTGCCTGCCCTTCTGCCCAGCCCCCTGCCTGGACCCCCACCTCTCTATCAAGTCCAGGCCCACCGTGCCAGGGCCTCTGCACTTCAGTGGCTACAGCAGCGTGCCAGATGGGAAGGTGAGTTTGCTGGGCAGCGTGTCGGGGGGTGGGGGGTAGGCCCAGCCAGGGTGCTCCCCGACTCTCTGGGGACTGTGAGAACTGGGCTCATGTCAGGCCAGCCTGGATCCTGGACTTGGCTCCTCTGCTAAAGCTGACCAGTCCCTTTACCTCTCTGAGCTTCAAATTCTAGGAGGAAATTTTTTTTTTTACAATTGTGGCTGCACTGCATGGCTTGCAGGGTCTTGGTTCCCCGATTAGGGCTTGAATCCAGGCCACAGCAGTGAAAGCGCTGAGTCCTAACTACTGGACCACCAGGGTATTCCTAAATGTCTTTTTTTTTTTTTTTTAATTCAACGAACATTGCCTGACTGCTCTCAGCTGGGCACTGGGGATAAAAAAGATGAGTTAGGCAGGGTGGCCACCTGGAACTCCTGGTCCATCCTGGAAGCCAGACCGCATCACATCGTGGTGGTACATGCAGCTTTAAATTTATTAAAAACTGTCCACGCACAACCCATCTGTTTAGCAAGTGTGTATTTGGTGCCTTAGATGTGCTCTGCCTTGTGCTGATACCTGCTGGGGATACAGATCTGCCCCAGAGCTGTCCCTCTACAGGAGACAGGGACAGTGGAGCCCAAGGGTGACAAGGCAGCTGAGGCCCCTGTCCCATGGCGTGCACCTCCCCATGCTTGTTTTGCCAGGTGAGGTTCAGAACGCTTTACACCGCTCACCCTGATTTCAGCAGCCCCAGCTGGTAGGTTTCTTCTCAAAGGCATCTGCCAATGACACCCAGTGCAGGAAGGTCCGAGCTCGGAGTCTGCCAGCTCTCCGAGTGTTGGTCAGAGGGAAGAGGGCTCAGGGACCTTGCGTTGGAGATCTATTTCAGGTCTTCATCCCTCTGAGTTGCAGTTGCCTTATCTGTAAAAGGCAATCATTGTGGTTCCTACCTTGGTAGGGTGGCTCTGCAAGTCCAACTGTGTGATTCATGGACAGTGTTTAGAATGGGTGCTGTATAAATCTTTGATCAAGATGCAAAAACAGCTGAGTTGGGAGGGACAAACTCAAGTGCCACCGGGTTTGGCCAAGAGGGACAAGCGGCAAGGTAGGCTGGGTAGACGCCGTCCCAGCTTCCGTGGTCACAGCTAGTGTTCATTTCAGATGCTCAGAGCTCATGAGGACGTGGCCCCAGGATGGCCAGATCCTCTGAGTTTGTTAACAGGGCAGAAAATCTTAGAATGTCGAAAGGGCTGATTTCTGTAAAGGATTCACTGTCTTAAAGATCCTGCAAAACAGGACAAGCAGAACGCCTTCTGGGGCTGATGGTGACTTTGGATCTGAACAGACCACAATTGTCAGCTCAGGCTTAAACTGAGGGCAGAATAAGGAAGTCTTGTTCTTTATTGCCAGGGCATGGAAAATGGGGCTACGAGTCCTTAAATCAACACTGTGTCAGACATAAACTGTCCCTGAGTGGGCTACAACTGTGTGTCTTTTATCGACTAGATTGACTATTCCCATATCCTTTACAGGCCTCCATAAACCTGTGTTCCCAAAGGGGCATGGAGGCCTGGGGTGGGCAGCAAGTCTTGTCTCTGGGAGCCCTCACCTCCAGTGACAGTGTACAGGCTTGTTGGATTGGCTCCTGCCTCTTATGAGATGATGAGGTGGGGTAGGAGGGCAGCTTACATGCCCTCAGTCTGTGCTGATCACTCTCTAGGCATTTTGAATTGAATCCTTAAAACCTGATCAAGCAGATGCTATTTTCATCCCCTTTTTATAGATAAGGAAATTGAGGCTCAGAGAGACAAAGTAACTTGCCTTAAGCACACACAGCTAGGATGGGGCGGAGCCAGGATTCAGGCTCAGAACCAGAGGTTCCCAATGTTGTGATGGGCTTTTACTTATAAACTGGAACAAGGAAAATGGGACTTGGGCAGAGGAAGAAGTGACCTAAAAGAAATTCTGAAGAGCTGAGGTTCATATTTACCTAACGAACATATAACTGACTCCTAGTCTGTGCCAGGAACTGCTCTGAGTACTTTGTAAATATTGACTTATATAACCCTAACAAGAAAGTGCAATGTAGGGCCTCATAGGGCCTTAGCAACAGAAACCAGGGCCAGAAATGTGGCTGATGGGGAAGCAGGGGCCTTGAGCATAGACTCTCAGCTCTGCCACGTGTCACTGGTATGACCTTTAGAAAGTCATTCCAACTGCCTAGCCTCTGTTTCCTCATCTGCAAAAAGGGTTGATGAAGTCCTTGGAGCTGATACAGGTGGTCAGGGGTATTCCTGGGTGGAGGAGAAGGCAGGGTGGAAGCTACGTGCCCAGGACTTCCTTTCTTTCTCTCTACCTCCCCCTGCAGCCTCTGGTCCGAGAGCTGTGCCGCAGCTGCGCAGTGGTGTCCAGCTCAGGCCAGATGCTGGGCTCGGGCCTGGGCGCCGAGATTGACAGCGCTGAGTGCGTACTGCGCATGAACCAGGCGCCCACCGTGGGCTTCGAGGCAGACGTGGGCCAGCGGAGCACCCTGCGGGTCATCTCCCACACGAGCGTGCCTCTGCTGCTGCGAAACTACTCCCACTATTTCCAGCAGGCCCAGGACACACTCTATGTGGTGTGGGGCCAGGGGAAGCACATGGACCGGGCGCTGGGTGGCCGCACCTACCGTGCGCTGCTGCAGCTCACCAGGATGTACCCCGGCCTGCAGGTGTACACATTCACCGAGCGCATGATGGCCTACTGCGACCAGGTCTTCCAGGACGAGACGGGCAAGAACCGGTGAGCGTGAGCCGGGGGGGCTGGCCTGCTGGGGATCTCCCTGGCAGCTGGGGGCCTGCCTTCTCCAGGAGCCTCTGGTCCACTGAGGGTCTGCTCTGTCTGGCACTGGGGCTCAGCAGTGACAGAAGCAGGTGTGGTCCTGCCCTCTGATGGGGACAGGAATCAGAGAGACTGTCATCATCGAATGATCATATAGATGTTCCACACGGCGGTGAAGGGCGTTCGGCCTCACCAGTATACACTGTGGCGGGGCGGTGGATTGTTGGTGGTGGTGGTGACCGGTGTGGGGCCATGGCAGGGAGTTCTTCTCTTTGGAGGGGATGCTCTGAGACCTGAATTGGTTTCTGATGTCCCTTCCAGAAAATGAAGGTAACAGTGGCAGTTCTAACAGCCTTTTTTGTGCACCAGGTACTGAGCTAAGTACTCTTGCCTTCAAGATCTCATTTTATCCAACACCCAAAAGAGCACTTGAACTCCTATGGCTTCTTCCTCTGCACACTGGCTTCCTCCTCTGCACACTGGCTTCTCCCCCACCTCCCTAGCTCAGAAAATACAGCCACCAACCTCCAGTTTTTTAGTCAAACACTTGACTTTGCCCTTGACTCCCCTTGTTTCATCACCTGCCACATAGGATGGGCTCTCGAATCTCCTTCCTTGCCCACGGGTACCTCCTTGACCAAAGCCACCATCCTTCTCTGTTTTTTTGGTAATATTTTTATTTTTTTATTTATTTGACTGTGCCTGGTCTTAGTTGCAGCACACGGGATCTTTGTTGTGGCATGCCAGGTCTTTAGTTGTGGCATGCAGACTCTTAGCTGCAGAATGTGGGCTCTAGTTTCCTGACCAGGGATCGAACCTGGGCCCTCTGCACTGAGAGCGCAGAGTCTTAGCCACTGGACCACAGGGAAGTCCCCACACTCCCCTGCATTCGCAGCACCCCCTGCAGTCTGATCTCTCCCACCAGTCACCTGGCCTCACCCTACAGCAGCTTCGCATCACATGGAAAATAAAGTCCAGACTCCCACCTCCTCCCCTGCCCTGGCCTTCGTGCCCTTGCATGGTCTGCCCCTGCCTGCTTCTGTGGCCTCATCGTCCGTCGCTTACCCTGCTCCAGCCGCACTGGCCGTGGACATCCACACTGCTCTCACCTGCAGGCCTTTGCACATGCCGTTCCTCCCCCAGATCCTCCCTTGCGTTCAATACGGATGGAGTTTCTCCTTGGCCCCATCTGAAGGGACACCTCCTATCTGACATCCTTCATCCCATTCTTTTGTTTCCTTGTCTTCTCAGCAGGTCTCTTCCAGCTGCCCACTTCCTTGAGAATGGTAGCGCTGGGTGGGGCTGCTTCATGGCCAGCTCAGGGCTTGGGAGGTGTTAGGTTTGAATGGCTGAACCACCCCACAGCCCTTCAGTAGAGCCCGAGATGAATGGCCATCGACTGGGAAAGTAATCAGTACTGGTGCTTTTGGAGAGAGGCGAAGCCAGGTCCAGCTCCAGGGTCCCATGCTCTGAGTTGGGGGCTGGGGCTTGAGGGAGGAGCTGGGCCAACCTTGTTCCCTTTCTATCACCAATTATAGTTATCCCCATGTCACCCATGGGTCACTGAGGCTCAGAGAGGTTCATAAGCAAATCGGATGCCCTGGAGCAGATTCAGGGTTCAAGTTGAAGACTGCTTGACTCTAGACAACCCTCTTCCCCGCTTTCAATGGCTGTGTTTCTGCTGCTTTCTGCTGTCTCTGCAAGCTTGGTCCCTGAGATGTGGAGAGGCTGTGACCAGGGCTGATGCATCATCATTGTTGGGGGCGTGGTTTGCTCAAGTTCTGTGTGGATGGGTAGAAGACGCACAGACCTGGGTTGGCACCCACGCCCACCTCTTGCCCACTGCTGGCCTTGGGCCGGATCTTCCGGCTCCCCAGTGCTCCCACAGAGCCTCTCTGTGGGGGCTGAGGTGAGAAGCCCTTGACTGGGAGGGGAACCCGTGCTGTGCGGTGAGCCAGCTGAGGCTGGGGCCACCTTCCTTCCAAGTTGAGCTGGGGGACGTGGCCAGCTGACTGTGCGTCCCTCCCCCGGCCAGGAGGCAGTCCGGGTCCTTCCTCAGCACCGGCTGGTTCACTATGATTCTCGCCCTGGAGCTGTGTGAGGAGATCGTGGTCTACGGGATGGTCAGCGACAGCTACTGCAGGTCAGGCCAGCCAGGAGCCAGGTGGGGGGGGGACACCATGTTTGGGCCCTACGCTGAGGGTGTGTGGGCTTCCGCGTGAGTAGCCAAGGCACAGACAGCCCTTGGGCCTGGTACCCGGTGGGAAGGAGCCCAACCTGTAGAACAGGCTGGGTTCCCACCTCCTCTCTGCCCAAGTGGCGTTGGGCCCAGCCGCCACCTCCCAGGGCAACCATTTTGTCAGGTCAAAGAGAGCAAATGACCACACTGTCCTCAGAAGCTTGTGGGAAGGTTTAGCGAGAGTGATCTACCGAAGTCCTCACCCCAGCCTAAGGGCTGCTGTGCGTGTCTGTGATCAGCTGTTACGCCTAAGCTTTGACTTGTGATGTTGTTCTAGTTCAACACTGTCATAGCTCCCATCACTGAACTGAAGGGGCCCCATGTTTTCATCCTCTGTTTTTTTTGGGAACTTCTTTGCTGAGCACGTGGGCAAGATGAAAGTAGCCCCTCTCTACCAAGACGCCTGGCTAGACTGCCTGTGAGTAGGTGGGTATGCAGGCCTGGCAGTTACATGCTGCGGGGAACCAGGGGTCCCTCAACCATGAGCCCGGCACCAGGCACTTTGCAATTTTTGACCTGTGATTTTAGCTTCCCTGGTGTCTCAGACGGTAAAGCATCTGCCTGCAATGTGGGATGACCCAGGTTTGATCACTGGGTCGGGAAGATCCCCTGGAGAAGGAAATGGCAACCCACTCCAGTACTCTTGCCTGGAAAATTCCATGGATGGAGGAGCCTGGTAGGCTACAGTCCATGGGGTCACAAAGAGTCAGACACGACTGAGCCACTTCACTTTCACTTTCAGCCAAGAAAGTAGAGGTCACCATCCCCATTTTACAGATGGGTTATTGAGGCTCAGGGTGTTTGTCTTGGCCTAGAGTCAACCAGCTCGCAAGAAGTACAGCCAGGGCTTGAACCTCGGCCTTTAGAATCCTCGGGGGCTGCCCTGTTCCTCCTTTATCTGTCCTGGCCTCCCTTGGGACCAGGCCTGTGGGACTCTGTGGTCCGTAGGGCTGGGGGAGGGATGGTCCTGGCAGGTGGCAGGGTCTGGTGGGAGGCAGACCAGGTGGGCTGCCTCACACCTGTCCCTCTTCCCCACCCACAGGGAAGAGCATCACCCCTCAGTGCCTTACCACTACTTCGAGAAGGGCCGGCTGGACGAGTGTCAGATGTACCTGGCACATGAGCGGGCGCCCCGCAGTGCCCACCGCTTCATCACCGAGAAGGCTGTGTTCTCTCGCTGGGCCAAGAAGAGGCCTATCGTCTTTGCCCACCCATCCTGGAGGACGCAGTGGCCCCATCGCCACAGCGCCATCACCAGGCCTCTGTTGCAGCCACACTCCGCCAAAAGCACTTAATTTATGGATCCTGCCTCCTGCCACGTGCCGAGCGGACCTGAGTTCCCTTCCAGCCATACCCTTGGGAACACTTGGAGCCATGTCGGGCTTCTAGACTTGGGGAGAGAGGAGGAGGCCTCTGGTGACCTTTGCAGCCTCCTCCCCGCCCCTGCTCCCTGAGTAATCTGAGTCTGTCCAGTGGCCTTCGCCCTGGGGGCTGGTGGCCCCCAGTCACCAGCACTATGAATTTCAACCGAGCACCAGCCCTGGTCCTTCCTCTCTGCACTCCCTCTCCACCTGCCTTTGGTGCCACACTTCCCAGGCTGGTTTCCCTCAGCGGGGCAGCCTAGAGCTTGGGGTTCGTTGGGTGAAGTGGGGGGCCTTTGAACTGTGACTGCCAGGGCCACCTCTGGAGCGTACGGGTAAATGTGTTTTCTGGAAGCCTGTCCCGGCTATTGTCATGTGTCTGAGGGTGGGGACTGGAGCTTCTCTGCTCACCACAATCCCATGATCTGTTGCCTTGAGGGGAGACCTCCAGCCAGCTGGCCTCTGGCCATCTAATCTGCCTGCCTGTTTCTTCCTCAAGAGCCTATCTTCTTCCCCACCAGCTCAGGGTGTGTGGCCCATGGCAGCACATAGCCCAGGAAATGCCTTCCATGGGATTCCCACCCTGCTCTGGGAGAGGAGTCAGGGTGGGAGGAAATTCCCCCACATCACGTTTCCTTCCTGGTTCAGGGTCAGATTCCAAGGGCCTGGCCAGTTCAATTCCCAGTTAACTCTGGAGTTCGTTGCACTACCAGAAAGGAAAGCAGGGGGCAGGCCAGGGGCCTTTCTTCTCTGAGTAGCAGTTCGGTCACCGGTAAAGTGGAAAAGCAGACCCACCATCGAACAGGGGATGGACGGTGTGCAGCCACCCTGGGGTGGGGTTAGAATTAACCCAGTTCACAGATGACATGAAGCCACCGGGTTGAGCCAGGATGCAATCCCAGGTCTGAGAGCTGCAGCTGAGTGTCTGGGCCCCCTGCACCCGGTGGTTGGAAAGAGGGCTTCACTCCCCCTCCCTTCTTCCTAACTTCCTCCCTTTTCCCCATTTCTGGAGACCAGGAGACTAATGGTGGGCCAGGACCCCAAGGTCTCAGCTGGGATGGAGCCCTTGGGTTCTAGCTTGCAGCTCCAGGGCTCAGCCAGTTCATTGTTGGGTGACCTGTGCAGTTACCTCGGGCACCAGGCTTAATGTTCTGCAGTTTCCACTTGACACTTTTTTTTTTTTAATTAACAAGGGGCTACACCTTTTCATTTGGCACTGGACCTACCAATCACGTGTAGCCGGAACGTTCCCCTCCCACGCCTAACCTTGTCAGGAGAGTCTGGAGACCTGGCATTTGGCCCACAGGCCTTTTGTGCCCTGTCTCCCCTTACCCAGGGCCCGGTGGCCCCAGAAGTCTCTGCAGGCATGGGAGGAGAGCCCTGAGATGGGGAGGCAGGGAGCCATGCTGTGGGAGGCAGCAGGCTGGCGGCCAAGCCACAACTGCTGGCTTGGCAGTGGTGAGTGTTTCTAAGCTGGTGTTGGGCAGAGGTAGGGGGCAATGTGACCTCGCAGATGGGGGCGGGGGTTGGTGGGAGAACTTCCAGGCTCAGAGAGAGGACTCTGGAGTCAGACTTGGCTTAATTCTGGCTCTACTTCCTGCTGCAGGACCCTGGTAAGTTAGTGCCTCCCTCCTGGCCTCAGTTTCCTCACCTGTAAAAGGCACAGGGGTAGGCACAGGGAGTAGTCATACAACTCACGGGAGAGAGATGGCACCCATGAAGTGGGGTGTCATCATTTTCAGTGGGGTCTCCTTTGCTCACCCAGCCCTGCCTGCCCTGGTGGTGAGGGATGGGCAGAAAGACCTCCCACCACCATCAGCCGTGTCTGCTCATAGCATCACCCTCCGTCTCCCAGGCCCAGGGTCTGCTGGGTTTGATCAGACTACAACTCCAGCCAGTCCCAGGAGGTTGCCTCCCCTTCCTGTTCCATTACTTGGGAAACGCAGGCCCAACCCTTGGTGTCCAGTGTACACCAAGGCCCTTTGTCTTGGCCCTGCCCTTGGGTGGGTTGGAGGTTTATTGCTTTGTTGACCCAAATGTCTTTCTGGAGTGGTAACCTGGCAGCTGCGATCCACCAGCCAGTTCCTCCAGGCAGACGAAGATGACTGGAGATTGGTTCTGGGCCTGCTGACGTTCTCTGGACCCCCTTCTCTGCCACTGCAGTTCCTGCAGTTTCCCGGAGGTGAGTCAGGGGGAGTGGGAGCCTGAGGGATGTGGTGGGGGTCACCTTGGTGGGCAGCCACTCTGGGCCCCTATTTTCACATCACACCCAGTCTCTTTTGTCTCCTCTGTGGGCCTGCTGGGGACCCAATGCTTCCTCCTAGAAACCAAGGGAAGCTGGGTGAGTCTCATAGCCTGGAGGTATCTCACGTAGCCTCTTCTCAGAAGGAACTTGGGGTCAGGCAGGAACGCACACTCACACAGTTAGCCCAGGTGAGGAAAGGAGCCTGGGTTCTTCTAGGTACTGGTGGGCACCCAGGTCCAGTGTCACCTGGGCCATTCTGATGGCTCCAGCCTCTGTCTGCAAATGACCAGGGACTTCTTAGTTCCAGACCCACTGCCCAGAGGCCTGTGAAGGCTTTTTCCAGTATCCCATGGTGGGGAAAAAAATCCTAACAGTGCAAAGATTGCTAAGGGGTAAGAAGGGCCTGAGGGTGACACACAACCAGGATCCCCACCCTGGGGCAGGAAGGGCTGAAGCAGAGGCTACTGCCATCAGACTGTGGTGGGGGCAGGGGGACGACTCCAGAGGGCATGGGCTGCCCAGCTGTGGGCAGGGTCAGGGAGTAGCACCAGGACTGGCCACAGCTTCTCAGACATGAAGATCCTGGCACGTGTGCAGAGCAGGCTTGGGGCTTTAGCGGCAGAAATGCTCAGTCACTCAGTCATGTTCAACTCTTTGCAACCCGTGGACTGCAGCCCGCCAATCTCCTCTGTCCGTGGGATTTCCCAGGCAAGAATACTGCAGTGGGTTGCTATTTCCTTCTCCAAGGGATCTTCCTGACCCAGGGATCAAACCTGCATCTCCTGCATTGCCAGCGAATTCTTTACAGCTGAGCCACTGGGGAAACACTTGTGGGCAGAAAGGCTTGTGACGATTTAGCGTACAGTCCTGGGGCAATCCCAGCTGGAACACCTGTGTACTCTTGGAGCCTCACTTTCTCCCTCTGGGAAGCAGGAGTAACAGCAGTGTCCACGTTATAGATTGTGCTAAGGATTCAGCGAGGTATGTTCGCATAGTGCTTGTTATTAATAACACAGGAGAAACCCCTGACCCACAGGGAGCTGTGTAGGCTTCCGTGTCCTTGTTATTATTATTGAAGTGGTTGTTACTCTTCTTGGGGGCTCTGGAAAGGGAAGCTAGCCCTAGAGCAGAGCCTCCTGGAGTAAGCCTGGCCCCAGGGACACGGCAGGCCTGACGGGGGAGCTCCAGCCCCAGATTTGGTCCTGGAGCTCGGCTGCAGCACCCTTTTATTTCCAGAGTCCCGGTCATTGGCCGGGGCTGGGAGAAGGGCTGGCCTCTAACCTGCCTGTGACCTCAAGCAAGAGATTCCCCTTCTGTGAGCTCCCAGCAGTCCTGGTCATCAGGCGCCCTGCCCCCTGCTCCGTGGTTTTCTGGCCAGCAGGGCAGGTCAGGCACTGAGGAGGGCTGGGGTGAGGGTGGGGCCAAGGCTCAGGAAGCGGATGGAGCAGGACACCAGAGGGGCAGGAAGCCTTGCCTGTGCCCACAGCCATTTGTACTGCCCCCAGTGCCTGGAGGGCAGTGTCTCTACAGCCTGGAGGCTGGACCTTGGGGGCCCATTAACTTGTTTTAATTAAAAACAAGTTAAAAGTGGTATTAATGTCCTAAATTAGTCCAATGGATACCACTTGGAAATTTATAAAGCAAAAGGTGAAAATAGCACCCAATCCACTCTCCCCACGTCCACTCTCCTCACATCCACTCTCCAGGGTTAACTACTGCCTGTAGTCCCTTCATGGATTCTTCCCGAAGCAGTTTGTGTACGCTTACAAAACCACGTGCATAGATGGTTGGATAAAAAAAGGAATTATGCTATATATGCAGTTCATTTTTTATATTAAAAATTAATTTTAAAATATAAAAAACACAATGTGACCGTTATCCTAAAAAATTTGGAAAATACAGTGAAGCCAAAAGAAGACATCAGCCCATAATCTTATCATTCCAGAAATAACCACTATTGACCCTTCAATCACTGTGATAGACAAAAACATCTCTATTTTCATTTATATTCTTTTTTTTTCACCTTTTAAAATATACCTGAATGACGGCATGAGTTATACTTGTGAATAATAAAACAATATAATGAACTTCCTGAATTCATATCCCACTAAAAGACCAGACTTTGATACTATAACTTGCACACCCCTGCCTTTTTTCCTTCTCCACACCCATCTCCCAACACACAAGACTGCTGTGTTCTTGATTTTTGCTTTTAAAACTTTAATCACTCTGATAAGCAAAGCTGTCGCCTGTCCTGTGAGAGGCGGCCTACTGCCTGCTGTGCGCTTTAACAGTATATTGTGTAGTCCCATTTGTCTTCCAGAACTTGGCTTTTTCACTCCTGTCTGTAAGATCCATCCATGCCATTTCCCCCTGCTCTACAGTATTTCACCATGTGAATGTATCATAATGTAAAAAGATTCCATTCTCCTTGATAGCTATATGAACTATTTCCAGTTTGGTTTCAAGCACTGCTGCTCTGAACTTCATTACCTGCAGTTGCAAGACTTTCTCCAGGGTATATATCTAGGTGGTGGTGGTTTAGTTGCTCAGTCGTGTCCAACTCTTGCGACCCCATGGACTGTAGCCCGTCAGGTTCCTCTGTCCATGGGATTCTCCAGGCAAGAAGACTGGAGTGGGTTGCCATTTCCTTCTCCAATATATCTAGGAGCAGGGTGCAAAATTTTCCAACTTCGTTTTCCAAAGTAGTATAGAGATGCATTTTTAACACTTGCTTTCTTCACTTATGACATATTCCCGTGAACATCCTGGACATCTCTTCCTGTCGGTGTATATTGATCTGAATCATTCATTTAGCAGGGCTGTGCCTTTGTTCATTTAACCAGGCGTCCAGCCTTCTTATTTTTCACTATCACAAAAATTGATGTAATGAATACCATGATAATTATAAGAAGTAATGTAAAACGTTTTTTAATCCTTAACAACACCGCCGGAGCTTGTTCGCCCCATTTTTCGAAAGCAGGGGAAGCGGCAAGTCGAGTGCCAAGGCCACACAGCTAGCAGCGCTGAACTTGGACAGTGGACCCCTGCGTTCACCCAGGGTGATTACTGGGTGCAGGGCTCTGGAGGCCCGAGGTAGGGATGCCCAGGGAGAAACTCAATTGATTCCAAGGGCAGGGTGCTCTATGACTCAGTTGCCCCATCCCGGCCGTGGGGACAGTAAAGTGAAGTGGGTGTGGGTCTGACCCACAGAAGAGGTTCTTCGGAAGGCTGTTACTGTCCTTGTCACTACAGGCTGCCTAGAGGCGTGAGCAATGAGCCTGGGTGCCCCGTGCGGGGGGGTCGCCTGCCCCTCACCCATCCCCGTCTGCACCGCCCCGGGGCGGAGCCACCCGCGGCCCCTCGAGGCTCCGCCCGCCTACCAGGCCTGGGCCGGAGATCGGGGAGCGGCGGCGCTAGGACCCGGCGGGCCGGGGCTGCGGCGGGGCCTGGGCGGCCAGAGCATCGCGGACCCCGGCTCTCGGCTCCCGGCGCCATGTGAGGGGGCTCGGGGGCCGCGGGGAGCCACCGCTCCCCGGGGGAGGTGAGCAGGGCCCGCGCGGGGGCGGGCTGCGGGAGCGGGCGCCGCCTGCACCCCTGGTGGGGGTGGGGTTGGGAGCCGCTGGTGATGGAGGTTGATGTGGGGGCCACAGGGGGCTCCCCTAGACCCACTGTCTCTTGGCAGTCTCGCCTGAAGATCCCGGTCCTCGCGCCCAAGGGCTGTCGCGGGGTTCGCGGGGCCTCCCGCCGCTGACACCCCATTCGAGCTAGGGGACCCTGCCGCCGTCCTGCCTGCCTGCCTTCTTCCCAGCTGAGGCTAGAGCTCCTTACCCGCCGGAGTGCTGGAGTTCGTAGGGTGGGGGGTCAGCGCAAGCGGGATGCAGAGAACTCGTCGCCCCCTACCAGATGCACCCACCGTTTCGGCGTCCCCCATTTGGAATTAGGAGCCCCCTCCCCCTTCTCCCGGGAGCTCTCCTCCCACGCGACTCGTGGGGTCGTCCCGACCGTGTAGGAGGAATCCTCGAGCTGGGCAAAGCGAAACCCCCCAAACAGAGGGCAGGGTGTGGCCCCCAGCCTTAGCCCACGGTTTCAGCCTTCTGACTGGGCCTCCTCAGGGCTGAGTACACGCTCCCGGCTTAGGGCTGTGGGCTGCCACCTCCCTGGCCTGAGGAAGTGGCTCCCCAGCAGGCCTGCTATCCCTGCTGAATCAGGTGCTGGGAACGCACCTGGTGGCCTCTAGTCAGTACCAGCCCTGGGGGATCCTTTTTTTTTTTTTTTTTCTGGGGGATCCTTGAGAGAGATCCGGTCAGGCTCAGCCCCAGGTTGCTGCCTGGAAATAAGACTTCCCAGCAAATTCTGAACAGCTCTGCAAGGCACTTTGCCTCTGTGAACCTCAGTCTCCTCATCTGTGAACCTCAGTCTCCTCATCTGTGAAATGGGGACAAGAGCCCCTACTGTGTACAATTGCCAGGAAGATTCAGTGAGTGGGTGGTGCTTAGCAAGGACTCAGCATTTATTGATATTAGAGGGAAGTTGCTGGGCCAGGCATCAGAGGCGGCTTGGGGGAGAATTGTTTGGCAAGCTCCTGAAGAGGCAGGCCTTGAACAATGAATAACCATAAAACTAACAGCTGCTGGCCCCGACCAAGCACTTTCAAATCCCTGTGCTTCCCGTGCCACATCTGCTTGAATCCTTCTAACAATCTTGTGAGTTACCTACTCTTATCATTCCATTTCACAGATGAGGAAACTGAGGCTCAGAGAGGTCACATGGCTTGCCCGAGGCCCCTCAGCCAGTAAGTGGAGGAACCCGGATTTGCAGTTGAACCTGAGATGCTGTACTGACCATGGCCTTCTCAGAGCAGGACTGTGACGGGGGCTGACCAAGGGAACAGTGGTCCTGGCTGAGGGCACTGCTCAGGCAAAGGTGGGAAAGTCGGGGGGCGGGTCTGGGAACAGGAGTGTTCTAGGGTGTCTGGAGCTTGGGGCATCTGAAGGAAAGTGTAGTGAGAGGGGAGGCTCAGCTCAGAGAAGCAGCTGGAATGCTAGAGGCCTCAGGGTGGATGGGGGCTACCTAGGGATCCTGGATAACTTTTGCATTAGTGGGCTGTGAGTCTAACAACAAGCCGCTCTTTCCTTCTGTTGAACCTGTCTCCTGATCTGTGCAACCGGCGGGACTGGACCTGGTGAGAGTCCCCATGAGTCCCGACTGGGGTGGCTTTGAAGGCTGGCTGCGGTGAAACCTGAAACATGGCTAGGGAGGAGGGGGCGCCTGCGGAGAGAAGGCGGGGTTGGGTGGTGGGCGGAGTTAGGACCCAACCAGTCAGAAGCTGAGTGGGGACACCTCCTTTGGCCTGGCTATGCCTGAGAGCGGTGTAGAAGTAAACAGCTGCTAGGTCAGGGGGCAGAGATAGTGGCGGGAGCTGGGAGGCCCCTGTAGGGAAGCTTCGACCGAGCTGGGGGAGCCCCTGGGCCCCAGTTTCTTTCTTTGCGCACTCATTTTCCGTGTCTTCTGGCCTAATCTGCTGGAGGTGGCTGGACACAAGTACTGACTCCCTTTTGAAAGGTAGGGAAATTGAAAACTGCAGAGAAGCTGCGTCCTGCGAAGATGGGGGCCGGGTGGGGGGCGTCTATTGGAGAGTGAGGAGCAGAGTGTGTATGGTTCCCTGAGACTCTCTCCCCCCTCACCAGGGTGGAGCTGTGATTATGCCCATTGGATAGATGAGTCTGAACCCTTAACCCCCAAGATCTTATGTAATAATGAACAAAGTCAAAACCAAGGGAAAACAAGTTAAGAATGGAATCACTCAGTGGACCTCCTGCACATCCCCAGGGCCCTGGAGGCACAGCAGAGAATGGGAATGAGGCCCTGGGCCAGCTGTGCCATCAGAACTCTCAGTTGGAAGGTGGCATGCAGGGGACATTCCTGGCCCACCCCAGGTGGGAGGATGAGTGGGCATGAACAGGGTTGTGCAGAGTGTTCCAGTTGGAGGGGCCAGTTTATGCAAGACCTGGAAGGGTGTGAGTGTTGAGGAGTTTGGGGACCTACAAAGAATGTTGCTTTATTCCCAGGCTTTGGGACCATAAGGCAAGGTTTAGAGTAGAGGTACGAATAGGGCTCCTGCTAGGTGAGGAGCAGCAACCCCCCACCCCAGCAGGGAAGCCAGCCTTTGGCCTGCAAGCTGCCTTTGGCACAAAGTGGGAGAGAGAACGGCAGGGAGAGAGGCAGGGCTCTGCCACCACCTGGCTGTATGACTGCTGACCAATTCCTGCCCTTTCTTGGCCTCAGTGTCTCCATCTGGAAAATGGGTACAGCCCTGAGCCTTGGAGTCATGGGTGGATAGAGCTGGCGGGAGTGGGGAGGGTGTCGCTTAGGACCAGCTGGACCATAATCCTTTCTGTGGCTTGCAGGTCTGACCACACACCCCTACCTGGGCCACCTGCAGGACACTGGCCCCTGCCCCTCAGCAGACGCCGGAGAGAGATGAAGAACAACAAAGTAAGTTACCTTTTGTTTCTTATCCCCATCTCTTTATTTCTTGTCCCCATCTCGGCTTCTTATTTCCCTTCGTGAAGTGGTCGCCTTTGGACCTGCCTCACACCCAGTCTCTCTTCCCTACTGAAAAGCTCCTGATGCGTGGGAGACCCTGGTGCAAGCCTTGCTGTAGCCACTGACCTGTGTGGTCTGGGCAAGTTCCTGCCTCTGTCTGGGCCCAGGTCCACTTCTGTCCTCCTAGGCCTGACTGGTCCATCTGTGGTCAAGGATTAGCTGAGAAGGTGACTGTGGAGTTCTGTGCAGGGGGTGGGGTTGGGGAGAGAAGGTGAATGGGAGTCTGGGAGAGGGGACAGTGGTCAGAGTCAAAAATGACATAATGTTGTAAGCATCACTCCAAGGGTGCCCGGGTTCCGCATCATCCATTCATTTATGGTTTCCTGAGCACCTATTGTGTGCCTGGCCCTGTACACCCCTTTCCTAGGATCCACTGAGCTATGGCTTTGGCAGAGCCTGGGGGTTGGGATTGGGGTGATATGGGTGTGTCTGGGTCCAATCCGGAAAGAGAAACCACACTAATTTGAACAGAGCAAATTTAATGTAAAGAATTGTTAACTATAATTGGGCATTGGAGTAACAAAGGATTCGAACTCTACAAAATACAGGAATAATAGGTGTAAGGAGCACTCAGAGGGAATTTTCTAATGGTCCAGTGGTTAGGAATTGGTACTTTTACTGTTGGGGACAGGGTTTGATCCCTGATCAGGGAACTAAGAGCCTGCAAGCCTTGTGATGTGGCCAAAGAAAAAGGAAAAAAAAAAAAAAGGGGGCTGCCCCTGCAGTCAGAGCTGAGACTCAGGCCTTACTGGCCTGGAGAGGGCAAGAGCTATGGCCCAGTGGATGGCAGAGAGCTCACGGTGATGCTGTGCCATGAAAGTTGTCATAAATCCACCTGCTAGGCTACAGGGAAGGCTGGTCACAGGAGGTAACTCCCAGGAGGCATGTCAAGCATCATGCAGAACTGTTCCAGGAAGCTGAAGCTTAATTTTTGTGGGTGTTGCTGGTGGTTGAGTGTGTCACATGCTTCTGGAGAAGCTGTGGTCACAGTAGGAGTCAGGGGCACTCTGCTTCAAAACTGCCGGAGGGTGGATGCTGGAGAAAGCTACTGACCCCTGGGAGAAGCCATGTGCCCTGGAGGAGCAAGTGCCCAGAACCAGGCTTAAAGCCCCTAGAACCTGGCAGCAAACTTCCTTCCTCCTGAAATCTATCTCTAGCACCCTCTACTAACAAAGTTTGCTAGCAAGGAAAAGCTTGTAAGGGGCCCAGATCCATTTTCACAGAGCAGGCAAAAAAGAGTAAAACCTGGTACTGAGAAGCAATACTTCAATAACCGCCTAGGGGGCTTAGCACAAAGAGTCAGGACTCCGGGGCCTCACCTAGCCTTGCAGACCCTGGGCCAATAAGTCCCAGTGGACGCTTCAGAGATCAATTTCCTGCCTTCTGCCATAAGTTGGTGTACCGACTACCCATGCATCCTGTTTCCTGACCACAACCTTTCCCTTCAGGTTTAAATGAATGATGAACATTTGTGGAGACTGTTTGGGGAAGACTGTCCCTCTCGTTTGAAAGTCCCACCTGTCTCCAAGCATCATTCCCGCTGCAGCTGGAGGGATCCTTGCGACCCCCACATCCAATCTGATCCAGCCACCCTTCTGTGCTCTGGGCTCCACCCTGGGAACTGAGATATGGTGGGGATCAAGGCTGACTCAGTCCCAGCCTTCAGAACTTATGGTTCCATTGAGGGGGATCTGAATGCAGTGGGATTGGTCCTGTGATAGCCGGTGCTCAGGGAGCTGGAGGAGGCCTTCCTGGGGGAGGTGGTGCCTGTGATGGGCAGTGCTCAGGGAGTTGGAGGAGGCCTCCCTGGGGGAGGTGGTACCTGAACTGGTGGAATAAAGAACAGGAATTAGCAGGCGTGGTAGGTCGTGAGGACTCTGCCGGACGGCTGGGCCCTCACTGGCCTCTCCCCTCTCCAGGAGCAGCGGTCAGCAGTGTTCGTGATCCTCTTTGCCCTCATCACCATCCTCATCCTCTACAGCTCCAACAGTGCCAATGAGGTCTTTCATTATGGCTCCCTGCGGGGCCGGACACGCCGGCCTGTCAACCTCAGGAAGTGGAGCATCACTGACGGATACATCCCCATTCTTGGCAACAAGGTAGGGCAGCCGCTCTGGGGAACTCCCTGGGAGCTGCCTGGAGACTGCCCTTCCCCATTGCCCACCATCACTGCTCCTACCTTCTCCTCCTCCTCCTCTTCTCTCTACTTCCTCCATCCCTCCTAAAGAAAAGGGTGGACCCCAGGAGTCCGGTGCCTTCAGCCCCTTGTTTGCGATGTGACCTCGGACAAGCAGCCTGTCCTCTGGACCTCAGTTTTCTCCAAGGTTCCACCCTCAGTGCTAATAGCCTATAATCTCCTGAATCAGAATCCCTTTGGAAAGGTCTGTCTGGTTTTCAGATCTCAGTCTCTGCAGGGGAGTCTATATCGGATTTGGGAGCAGGACTCTAGGGTACTTGACAACACAAAAGCAATAATAAGAATGGCCGCCAGTGGTCAGTTGCCCACTGTGTGCTGGGCACTGTGATCAGCAGTAATCCTCATACCAGTGCTGTGAGTTTAGCATTATCTCCCTTGATGAGATGGGAAAATTGAGGCTCAGAGAGGCAAAGTTACTTCCCCAAGGCCACACAGCAAGGGAGAGGAGGAGCCCAGGTATTGCCCCAACATCTGCTGAGATACAGCTGGGTGGAGAGGCCCAGAGCCTTTCCTGGGACTTCTGTTTGTTTTGGCTAGCCATGAAGGTTGTATTTCTGGAGCTCACCTTGTAGTCCTCTGAGCCCCAGTGTTTTCTTTGGGGTCAGGGAGAAAATTATTGGCCTCCAGCATGGATGCCACCTTCCAGAAGGAGGTCCCCCAGCCCCTGCCTACCTCTCTCTCTTCTCTCACTAACCCTCCTAAATCTCTAGAGGTCTTTGCATATAGAACCTGGGACCATGAGCTCATCCTCACTGGAAAAAGGCCCATTAGCATGTGTTTAGAGACAGAGGCTTCCCTGGTAGCTCAGCTGGTAAGAATCCACCTGCAAAGCAGGAGACCCCAGTTCCATTCTTGGATCAGGAAGATCTCCTGGAGAAGGGATAGGTTACCCACTCCAGTATTCTTGGGCTTCCCTGGTGGCTCAGACGGTAAAGAATCTGCCTGCAATGTGGGAGACCTGGGTTTGATCCCTGGGTTGGGAAGATTCCCTGGGTTGGGAAAATTCCCTGGAGGAGAGCATGGCAACTCACTCCAGTATTCTTGCCTGGAGAATCCCCATGGACAGAGGAGCCTGGTGGGCTACAGTTCATGGGGTTGAAAAGAGTCAGACACAACTGAGTGACTAAGCACAAGAGACAGATTAAGGGCTTCCCCAGTTGCTCAGTGGTAAAAAAAAATCTGCCTGCAATGCAGGAAACGTGGGTTCAAGCCTTGGGTTGGGAAGATCTACTGAAGGAGGAAATTACAACCCACTTCAGTATTCTTGCCTGGGAAATTCCATAGAGAGAGGAGCTGAGCAGGCTGCAGTCCATAGGGTCGCAGAGTTGAACACAACTGAAGTGATTGAGCACGCACACAGAGACAGATTTAGGGCTTCCCCATTGGCTCAGTGGAAAACAATCTGTCTGCAATGCAGGAGACCTGGGTTCAATCCTTGGGTTGGGAAGATTCCCCTGGGGGAGGGCATAGCAACCTGCTCTGGTATTCTTGCCTGGAGAATTCCATGAACAGAGGAGCCTAGTGGGCTGCAGTCCACAGGGTAGCAAAGAGTTAGACATGACTGAGCGACTGAGCACTCACACACGACACGAGAGACAGATTAACACCTAACTGAGACTTTCTCTACCCTAAGGATCCTTGAAAGAGAAATGGTAGAATCCCTGGGAGAAAGTGGAACTGCTTGAGGGTGGGTGATGTGGAAGGGAATGAGACAGAGCTTGGCCAGCAGCTGTTTCCAGCCTGATAGGGGAGGCCAGGATGGTAGAGCTCAGGAAAGCTGGCAAAGCCATCAGTTGAGGTATTAAACATGAGACATGTTGCTGGATCTTGGAGTAAGGCCTCAAGGAAGGCTGCCTGGAGGAGGTGGCACCTGAACTTAGCCTTGAAGGGTGCACAGGAAATCCATGGGCAGAAAATAGGCTTCAGATAGCTTGTTCCAATCTGTTTATTTCACCAATGGGAAAACAGAGGCTCAAAGAAGCTTCCACACCATTTCCTACTGACAAGTTGATGGCCTTTTTGTGGGTGATGTGGAAATGTCATGGACACATTGGGGAGGATGTCTTCTTTGAAGAGCTGGCCTGAGGGTGAAGCTGGGGCTCTATGGCCTGTAGACCTAGGTTCACATCCTGGCCCTGCACTCCTCTGCTCTGCGACCTTGGGGACATCCCAGCATGGCTGTCCTGCATGGTTTCTTTTCATCCTTCAGGTGCTAGCTGAGAGAGGCCCCCTCAGATGACTTTTCTAGCATAGCCCTCACTCCTGCCAGTCTTGATCCTCTGCCCCTATTTTATTTCCTTCCCAGCACGTATAACTTACCACCTGGCATTATTTTACCATTTACTTGTTCACCATCTGTCTCCCCAACTGTGAATTTCTTAAAGGCAGGAGTGGGGTCTCTTGTTTATTGCTCTGTCTCTTGTACTTGGCCATTAGCAAGCTTGCTATAAATATCTGTTGAATGTTGAATGAATACGGCTCAATTTCCCTGTCTTTAAAATGGGCATCATAATTCCTGCCTCCTGGAGGCCTGGGTGTATGGAGCACAGCGTCTGGCACCAAGTGGTCATAACAGTGTTGGCTTTCCTTAACCCTCCAGACGCTGCCCTCCAGGTGTGGCCAGTGTGTGATTGTCACCAGCTCCAGCCACCTGCTGGGCACCAAGCTGGGTCCTGAGATCGAGCGGGCCGAGTGCACAATCCGCATGAACGACGCACCCACTACGGGCTACTCGGCCGATGTGGGCAACAAGACCACCTTCCGCGTGGTGGCCCATTCCAGCGTATTCCATGTGCTGCGGAGGCCTCAGGAGTTTGTCAACCGGACCCCTGAAACTGTGTTCATCTTCTGGGGGCCCCCAAACAAGATGCAGAAGCCCCAGGGCAGCCTGGTGCGCGTCATCCAGCGGGCAGGCCTGGTGTTCCCCAACATGGAGGCCTATGCCATCTCCCTCAGCCGCATGCGCCAGTTTGACGACCTCTTCCGGAGTGAGACAGGCAAGGACAGGTACCAACCTCCTGCCCCCTCCCTCTGGCCAGCCCTGTGCTCCCTCTCAGCGCGCTCCACCTGGAGGGCCTGTTGCTCCCAGCATGCACTGCTCTGAGGGTGTGGTCACTTCTTGCCACCTTTTCTTGGTTGGGTTTCCTAGGGGAGTTCGCTTCACGTCCAGCTCTCAGCTTGTGTCATTTCCAACATGCTCTGCCTGGCCTCGTCTCCCTGGGAGGGCTTGCAGTACTCCCAGAGGACAGGGGCTCCCAGCATGCTCTGCTCTAAGGTTGTGTCATCACTCCTAGCATCTTTCTAGGACAGCCCTCCCATAGCATGCCTCATGGAACGTGTTGACCATTCCCAGCATGTCTCTTCTAAGGATACATCACCCTCGGTATGTGCTGCTCTGACTGATCTCTCTAGAAAAGCTGGGCCAGTGCCGTCCAATAAAAATACCATGCGAGCCACATAGGTAATTTAAAATTTTAGAGTAGCCACGTTTAAAAAGTTAAAAGAAACAGGCGAAATTAAATTCACTTTTATTCAACTTGATATGTCCAACATATAGGTCCTATACACATCTTGTTTGATTTATACCTAAATATTTAAAATTTTTAGAACTGTTGTACATAGTATTAGAATTTTGATGGGTTTCCTATTATTCATTGCTAGCTTATATAAATATGATTGATTTTTGTGTGTTGACCTTATATCCAATAATCTTCCTAAACTTCCTTATTGGTTCAAGGAGACTTTTGTAGATTCTTTGGGTTTTCTGTGCAAATGATCATGATGTAACAACATGCATATAAGGACAGTTTTATTTTTTGTTTCCAATCTGTATGCCTCTTATTTCTTTTTCGTGCATTATTGCACTGCCTAGTGCTTTCAATATAACACTGAATTGTTTTAGAAGTGGTGAGAGTGGACGTCCTTGCCTTGGTCTCAGTCTTACGGGAAAAGTGCTCAGTCTTTCATCATTGAATATGGTGTTGGTTGTAGGTTTTTGAAGCTATGGGTTGAAGAGGTTATCAGGTTGAGGAAGTTTCCTTCTCTTACTGGTTTGCTGAGACTTTTTTGTTTGTTTTGGTTCTTGGTGATTTTTTTTTTTTTAAGCCATGCTATGCAGCATGCGAGATCTTGGTTTCCCAACAAGGGATGAAATCTGTGCCCCCTGTTTTGGGAGAATGGAGTCTTAACCACTAGACCGCCAGGGAAGTCCTGCTAAAAGCATTTTTTAAAGTCATTACTGGGTATTGGATTTATCAAATGTTTTTATGCATCAATTGATATCACATGGTTTTTCTTAAGACTATTAATATGATGGATTATATTGATTGATTTTTATATATTGAATCAGTCTTGCGTTTCTGGAATAAACTCTGCTTGGTTGTGGATGTCATTTTTTTTATATGTTGCTGGATATGATTTGCAATATTTTGTTGAGATTTTTGTATCTGTGTTCATGAGAGATATTGGTCTGTAGTTTATTTTGTACTGTCTTTGCCTCATTTTGGTATCAGAGTAATGCTGGTCTCAGAAAGTGAAAATGGGAAATGTTTTCCTTCTATTTTCTGGAAGAGATTAAAACCTAGAATTGGTTTTATTTCTTCTTTAAATGTTTGGTAGAATTTGCCAATGTTTGGTAGAAACTCTTGTCCTGGAGAGTGCTTTTTCAGAAGATTTTTGAATTCTTTAAGAGTTATAGGATATTTAGGTTATCTATTTCATCTTGAGTTTTGGCAGTTTGCGGTTTCAAGAAATTGGCCCATTTCATCTAAATTATCAAATTCATGTACGTTGCTTTTTACAGTTTTTGTATTATTCTTTTAATGTCTACAAGGCCTATGATGAACCCTCCTTTTTTATTCTTGATATTGGTTAATTTGTGTCTTTTCTCTCTGTCAGTCTTGTAGAAGTTATTTTTTCTTAAACTTTTCAAAGAACCCCCCACCTCAATCAAATATACCCTAAATATCTTCAGTTCAACAAGTGAACAGTGTGAAAAATTGTCAGTGACATATTCTACATTCTTTTTTTCATGCTAAGGAATAAAGTGTGTATTTTACACCGACAGCACATCTTAACCACATGTCAAGTGCTCACGCGTGCCCGCGTGTGGCTGGTGGCTGTCTGGTGGGCAGCACAGCCCGAGGTTCTTGGTTGCTCGCCCCATGCCTTGCTCTGAACTTGTCACTCGTCACTCCTGGCAGGACCTCCGCGGATTAGTCTCCCCTTTGGAGTTTGCTCCTAGCGTGTGTGCAGCTGTTTCCGCCTACCATGTTTTGTGGTCAGGGTCACTCCCAGCTTGCTCGAGGGTGACCAGGCTCCCCAGGAGTTAATTCCCAGCATGTCGTGTTCCTGTGCTTCCCCTCAAAGGAGCCCTCCCTCCACCCCTCATCTCCATTCAGACTTGTCCGCGCTCCCGCAGCAGGGCTGGACAGGGGGTGACTGACACGGAAGGAGAGCCCCAGGAGGGGGCAGAGTGGGAGGAGTTCTGGGAAACTCTGGGTGGGTGGACCCTTCCTCTCTGCCTGCCCCACCCCCACGCCCCTTCATCATGACACCTCTCTGCCCCCAGGGAAAAGTCCCACTCATGGTTGAGCACAGGCTGGTTCACCATGGTGATTGCGGTGGAGTTGTGTGACCACGTGCACGTCTATGGCATGGTGCCCCCGGACTACTGCAGGTGAGCACTCCTAGGGCGATGTCCAGCTGTTGGCCTCAGGGTGGAGCGGGGGTCCTGGAGACCTTGGCTGGGGTGCCTTTGAGGGCCTCTATTTTACAGTATTCAAACTGCTCTGCAGAGATCTAGGCTCTTCAGAGCTACCTCAGGGGCTTCCATCCCAAGCTCAGCCGGAGTCCAGAGTTTATATATTAATAACTATTTTTATTATTACTATGTGAAAAGCCCAGTGGGTGACAGCTGTTTTTTCACTAAGTGCTGACCGTGTACCAAACATGGTTTTTTATTATCTCATTTACTCCTTATAGTGACTGTAAGGGATAAGAGGAGGATGTTTTGTGAATGGCCTCAGTTCCCAGGAACAGTAAGGGGTAGGGGTCAGGCTTCAGAGCCCATGGTCCTTACCACTATCCCACATTGGCACCCTCTGGGGAAAAGGAAAAGTTTCCACTGCATTAAAAAAAATAAAAATTTGAGGACTTCCCTGGTGGCTCAGTAGTAAAGAATCAGCCTTGCAATGCAGGGCACATGGGGTTCGCTCCCTGGTCCAGGAAGAGTCCACATAAGCTCTTTTGCCACAACTAAGACCTGATGTGGCCAAATAGATTAAAAAAAAAAAAAAGTTTGAGAGTCAGACACCTAGTCTACACTATACCCATTTCACAGATGGGAAACTGAGGCCCAGGGAGGGGGTGGGGATTTCCCCCACTGAGGCACTACAGCAGGTCAGGGGCTGGGAAGGGCAGGATCCCGCCAGTGCCCCCC
The DNA here is from genome assembly GCF_029407905.1 of Bubalus kerabau. Taxonomy (NCBI): domain Eukaryota; kingdom Metazoa; phylum Chordata; class Mammalia; order Artiodactyla; family Bovidae; genus Bubalus; species Bubalus kerabau. Next base: position 101,377,865 of record NC_073634.1, on the reverse strand, counting down.
TTGCCCTTACGGCCCCCTCTGCTCTGCCGCAGCCTGCGGCCCCACCTGCAGCGTATGCCCTACCACTACTATGAGCCCAAGGGGCCAGACGAGTGTGTCACCTACATCCAGAACGAGAACAGCCGCAAGGGCAACCACCACCGCTTCATCACGGAGAAGAGGGTCTTCTCGTCCTGGGCCCAGTTGTACGGAATCACCTTCTCCCACCCCTCCTGGACCTAGGCCACCCCGCCTGTGGGGTTCTCACGAGGGGCACGGGAGAAGTGGCTCTCCGCCCAGCTGCTCGACCCGGGGCCGTCTCCTGGCCAATCAAGGCTGGTCAGGGTGTCTTCTGGACGGTCAGGCCTTGAAGCAGGCACAGCCTCCAGCCATCCAGGGCCTGGAGGAATCTCTTGGCCAATCAAGGATTTGGGCTTCTGTGTGGTTAATCGGGTGTTGAGGGTATTTTTTGTCTAGTCAGGGTCTGAGCATAGTCAATCAGGGTATTTCTGAGTAATCTGAGGCTAAGGTCACGTCCTTTCCCGTGAGGCCTTGGTTCAGAACCCCAGGATGGACCCCAAATCACTTCCTATTGATGGGGATGGTGGGGTCCTGTCCCAGGAAGCCGCCTCCTCCCTTTCTAGAGCTAGAGAGAGGTTGGGTGGGGGTAGGGGGCCAGGCTGGGGCATTTGTGGGGTTGGGGGGCTCTCCAGGGTGGGAGACTGGTGTCTGGGTCTTGCCTCTACCCTGAGTGGCCTTGAACAAACCCCTTGCCCCGTCTCTGGGCCTCCTTCTGCCTGTGTCAGGTTCTAATTGTAGAGTCTGAGAACCCTCCCACCTCCTCCCACTGACCACCTTGGGTCTGTCCTCCATTAAGACTGGGCACCTCCAGCCACCGCCCCTTGCTGGGGGACTCAGCTTCCTGTGGGTCTGGGATTCCCTTCCTCACCTCCTCCTGGAAACTTGAGGGTATTTTTGTGCAACTTCCTCAGGCTTTAGGGAACTCTGAAAAGAATGGACAAACCTTCAGCTGTTTTCTTAGCCCCTCTGCCCAGCTGCCATTAGCCTGGCTCTTAAAGAGCCAGGCCCCTGTTTCTGCCATCCAGCCATGAGGTTTTCCACCTGCTGGAGGAGCCTTTGGGGCTGAGAGGAGGGGGGATCCCGGCCCAACTGAGGTTTTCCGAAGCCCCTTCGTTTGCAGCTGCTGGAGTAGTCCAAGGGCCTTCCCCCACCTGGGCCTGGGAAGGCTCTAGAGGCCTGGGAGCTGTCGCCTAAGTTCTGTCATCTCCCTCTACATCAGGCACTTTATTGCTGGGCCTCAGTGGGCTGGATTTACCCCCCCCAGCTCTTCTGGAGTCTTGAAGGGAAGAGACTGGAGGGCTTCCTGGAGGAGGCTGTGGAATGGGCAGGGTCAGGTGGGGAAGGAGGCCAGCAGTGAGTCATTGCACTTTGGGGCAAGGGGTGGGGGCCGGCGACTACCCTAGACTTGATTTTGTAATGATTTGTACAGAAATAAACGCACCTAAACTCCAGCCCCATTTCCTGTGTCTGAGTTCTAGCTCTCTCTCTGGCCCAGTACTTGGGGCCCACACCTTCCAGGCTGGGAGCCCACACTCCAGCAGAATGGCCAGCTTCTTTGTGAGTCATGCATTTTACAGCCTGGGTGGAGACCTGGTGGCCCTGGGGGCTGGGGGTGCTCACCTGGCTCTTCCAGTCTGACCTCCCCCTGCCCGTGTGACTTTGAGCAAGTCACTCCCCCTCTCAGAACCCCAGCTCCCTCTGGGCTGAAACCAGACACTACTCTCAAGGAGGTCAGGATCAAGGGAGGCGAGGGGCCTGCGACAGGCTCAGGGCAGTGAGGGCTGCACAGGGCGCTGCAGCTGTGGAGGTGACGCTCTTCCTGAGGACGGTTCCTGCAGAGGTTTGGAGGGGAAGAGCGTCCCACAGGAAGAGAAGGGGGTAGGAGAGGATGACATTTCTGTCCCGGAAGCAAGGGGGATGGGATGGAGGAGGTTGACAGGGACAGGCAGGCAGTGGGGTCAGAGGTTGGCTGTAAGCAGGGTGGGGAGGCTGGGGGCGGGGGTGCCCAGCGTAGGGAGCAGGAGTATCCTGCAAGCCTGAACAGGAGGGAGTCAGGCAGGGCTGCAGCCCTGGCCAGGTGTGTGAGCTGTGAATCCCTCCAACCTCTTAGCAAAAGGGCTTGTTTACTCCAGGTTGGCAGGAGGTAGGGGGTCCGTGACTCTGGGAGATTACAACCTGTTTAGTCAGATAAGATGCCCTTGGGAGCGGAGGCCTAACAAAGGGTGACTGTGAGACAAGGGCAGGCAGCCTGCCGGGGATGGAAAAGAGTTCTCCTGGGCACCGCGCCAGCGGGATGGGGACCACGGAGCTGGCGGGTGGTGAGAATGGCCCCCGCCTTTGCCTTGGTTCACATATATATTCACTCAGTTGGTAGCCACGGGCCATGTGCTGTGTGAGGTGCAATTGATGAGGGAGGGGATGTCAGGAGGGAAGAAGGGCCCGAATGGAAGCCTGGCGGGGGAACCCACAGCCCTGCTCGGTAGGCAGTGGGGCGGCCAAAGAAGGGAGCAGTGGAAGATGAGACCACTAGGGACAGGGTGGCAGAAGGCCGCGAGGGCCAATCTGATGGGCAAAGCCTCCATCCTTCCTGCTTGGAGAGGCCGTCCTTGCTCAGACAGCAGCAGGATGAGGAGGCGGCTGGGAGGCCTGGGGTCTGGGCCCGAGGTGACCAGACAGTAATGGTGGTGATGGTGGGTGTATCTGAGGGACGGGACTCCCGGCAAAGTCATTACATGGGGGGAGCCTAGATCCGCCTGGGAAGGGGATACAGGGACGTGACACACTTCCAGCCCCATGTAAAGGCTACTGGGAATCGGGGTGCAGGCAGAGGTTTCGGGGGGTGCAGGGGGCGGGATTTCTTCCAGAATGCTGTGGTCTCCTGTCTCCCAACCAGTGGCACAAAGGGGACGCCAGCAGGAGGGAGTCAAGACGGGTTGGTTGCTGGGGGTGGACCATGGGATAGCCCAGTTCAGAATCAGCAAGTAGGACTTTGATGGAAGATGTTGAGAGCAAGAGGCCTGGGGTCCAATCCTCAACCGCCCCGTGCTCTTTCCTCCTCAGAATAGACCCAACCGAGACAGGGCCACTCTCGGCCAAACTTAGCTTCCTGAAGCCACCTCATCATGGCCAGCTTTGCTCTGAAACCTTCACTGGCTTCCCACCATGGTCAGGACCAAGTCCACCTCCTAGTTGGGGGTTCAGGGCCCTCCCGTGAACCCTTTTACCCGGGTACCCCTCCTTGGGGGAGGGGGCATCTCCCACTCGCTGCCAACCTCACATGCGCTGCTTGAAGCAGCCACTCCAGCTGCTTCCTGCGGATGCTCTGCTGTCTGGCCAGGCCCGCACGGGGCAGCTCCACACCCCAGCCCCATGTGCTGGACGCATGGATCCAGCTGTGCACCTCAAAGAGTGGCCGCCTCAGATGTGTCCCCTGAAGCCGGCTCACTGGAATTCTTTTTTAGCTAGAGTATTTTCAAAAAAAATTTTTTTAATTGGTTTCATTCTGTATGGTTATATTTTAGGTATTTTTTTATGTTTTAAAATAACTTGAACTATACAAACACGATGGGCTTCCCTGGTGTCTCAGATGGTAAAGAATCTGCCTGCAGTGCAGGAGGCCCAGGTTTGATCTCTGGGTCAGGAAGATACTCTGGAGAAAGGAAATGGCAACCCACTTCAGTACTGTTGCCTGGAGAAACCCACGGACACAGGAGCCTGGCAGACTATGGTGCATGATGTTGCAGAGTTGGACACAACTGAGCTACTAACACAACATACAAACACTGTAAGATAGAAAGCAAGGGGGTCACCCAGTTCTACTCCCTGGTGACAGTCTAATCTTCCAGATTTTTCTTCCATGTACCTTTTTCATTTCCCTTCCCTTCCTTCCTTTTTCTCCTTCCCTCCTTCCCTGCTGCTTCCCTCCCTTCCTCCTGTCTTCTCTCTCTCTCTCTCTTTTTTTTTTCTTTCTTTAGATTGTAGCTGGGAAAAAAAAAAAATCCTGAAACTTTAATATCTCAGCACTGGTGGAAAACCCATAGATCATATGCAAAGGAAATAATGAAAACAGGTGCCTAATATATTTTTTGTTCAGTCTGTAAGATTTCAAAAATTTTTTTATTGTGGTAAAAAAAAAAAACACATAAGATTTACTACTTACCCTTTTTTAAGTGCACAGTTTAGTAGTATTAAGTATATTTACATTGCGTTTTTTTCCATTGTGAAACAGACTCCAGAACTTTTTCATCTTGCATATCTGAAACTCTAAACCTATTGAACAACTGCTCTGAATTTCCCCTTCCCCTCCGCCCCTGGTAACCATCGCTCTTACTTTCTGTTTCTACAAATTTGACTGCTTGAGACCCTTTGTATAAATAGAATCATACAATATTTGTCTTTTTGTAACTGGCTTATTTCACTTAGCCTAATGTCCTCACGGAGAAGGCAATGGCACCCCACTCCAGTACTCTTGCTTGGAAAATCCCATGGACGGAGGAGCCTATTAGGCTGCAGTCCATGGGGTCGCTAAGAGTTGGACACGACTGAGCGACTTCACTTTCACTTTTCACTTTCATGCATTGGAGAAGGAAATGGCAACCCACTCCAGTATTCTTGCCTGGAGAATCCCAGGGATGGGGAGCCTGGTGGGCTGCCATCTATGGGGTCGCACAGAGTCGGACACGACTGAAGTGACTTAGCATAGCATAGCAATGTCCTCAAGGTACATCTATAGATGCTTGTTGTATTTAGGAAACGCGTTGCAAAGCCTTTAAGGCAGAAGTGCAAGTCCCGCCTTCACTCAGGGGATCCTGTGCCCACCCTTGCTCTCTTTGTTTTGCTTTAGTTCATCAACTTTAAGATACCATTGATTTGATTATAAGACAGAGCTATTTCAGGGACTTCCCTGGTGGTTACGTGTCTGAGACTCTGCGCTCCCAGTGCAGGGGGCCGGGGTTCGATCCCTGGTCAGGGAACTAGATCCCACCTGTTGCAACTAAGGGTTTGCATGCCACAGCCAAAGAGCAAAGATCCCATGGGCTGAAAATAAGACCCAGCAAAGCCAAATAAATAAATATTAAAGAAAAAAGTTGAAAAAACAGATACCATTGATTCAATTATAAGACAAAACTGTTTCAATGACTTCCCTGGTGGTCCAGTGGCTGAGACTCCACACTTCCAATGTAGGGCATCCAGGGTCGATCCCTGGCCAGGGAACTAGATCTCTCTTGCCACAATTCAGAGTTCACGTGCAGCAGCTAAAGACCCTGTGTGCAGCAGCAAAGATAGAAGACCCCAGGTGCCACAACTAAGACCCGGCATAGCCTAATAAATAAATATTAAACAAGCAAAACCAATTTCAGAGATGTTAAAATGGAGAAAAAAAATTATAGGGCTAGATTTTATGCCACACACACACGTTTAGAATTATTTTCACTCAGGTGGGATAAGATCAATGCAGTTGGGCCCTTAGCCTCTTCCTCTTGCCCACTAGCTACATAGACCTCCAGCTTCCCTTCTTTCGCTGACTCTAGGGCGGTTGCCAGCTCCCCACCCTGACTGTCTGTACCACTGCCCCCCTATCAGTTGGTCTGCACTAGTACACATTCTGTGCCCGCTCGTGGGATCCCTAAGAGCAGAGAGTCACACGGATGATTGACATCATCAATTTGCCTTCCCCAAAGGTTGCGCCCATGCCCACAACCACCTACAGCTTTCGAGAGGGCCTTTCAAACAATTTCTAGGGCAGACTCTCTGACCCACGACTCACCCCTCCCACAGACGGGGAAACTAAAATCCCAACGAGTAAGAGCCTTGTCTGATGTCACAGGTGGTAGTGTTGGGCTTAGGCCCAAGCCTCCTGGTATCCAGGATGCTGTTGTTGCTAAAAAGAAGCCACCCATCTAAGGTGGCCTCACTCTCCTGAGAGTCTTACCCTCTCGCTTAAACACCTTCCATGGCTCCTTAGTGCCTGCAAGACAAGTTCCAGATTCAACCCACTCTACCATTTGGGGCTGCTGCCTTCAAGGTCGTGATATGGTCTAGCAGTCAAGTGCATGAGTTCTGAAGCTACGTGGTCCTAGGCTCTCATCTCTGCTCTGCTACTTCATTGAGCAACTATTGCTGTGTCCCCGTCTCATGAAAAATGCTGGGTAAATACTTCGCTCTCTACCTGGGAACCCCAGGCAAGCTCTTTTACAGCTGTGACCCTCATTTTCCTTCTTTGTGTTTAAGGATAGCAGATGTGGTCTGAGTCCAGTGCTCTGCCCAGCACTTGGTGCCCAGTGAGCCTCATTAATGGGAGCTGTTCTTTGCATCAGGACTATCAGTCCCCATTTGTGCCCACAGCATTCTTAATGTCCCACATCCTCAAGCTGGCCTCACTGGGAACGCCTGGCAGCGGCATGGGGGCAGGGCTGTTTTTGTTTTTTAAATAATCTTCTACACTACCACAGGCTCAGATGGTAAAGAATCTGCCTGCCAAGCGGGAGACACAGGTTCGAACCCTGGGTCAGGAAGATCCCTTGGAGAGGGGAATGGCAGCCCACTCCAGTGTTCTTACCTGGAAAATCCCATGGACAGAGGAGGCTGGCGGGCTACAGTCCCTGGGGTTAGAAAGAGTTGGACACAATTGAGCATGCACACATGCACGCAGCCACTGGCTGGGAGATGGATATGTGGGTGATCTTCGGAGTTCTGGGGAGTTACAGTCCCAGAGAAGCTCTTGAGGCCCCTTTCAACAGAGGAGGAGGAATTCTGCGTGGCTGTTGGCCCAGAGACTTCAGGGCAGGATCTGAGGAGGGGCTGGGGGCTTGTCTGGACAGCAAAGCCCCCAGAACACATACCTTGGTCCCCTCCACCCCGTTTCTGGCCTCTCTCTCTGCCATGGATTTGCTGTGGGATTTTGTGCAAAGAGCCTCTCCTCTCTGGGCGTCAGCTTCCCCAGCGGTCATCGAAGAAGCCTGGTCCGGTCCCCCTGGAGTGATGCAGGTACAGTGGAAGTAACAGAGGAATGAAAACCCCTTGGGAAGCTGCACAGTGCCACCTGGGGGTGCATGGCCTGGCTTCCCACCAGGGCTCCGCTCCGGTCCAGCGCCCCCTCCCTTCCCGGTCCGCTCTCCCTCCCTCCCTCCCTGCCATCACGGAGCGCCGGCTCCCGGCATGCCGCGCGCCGCTGACAGCCTTATAAATAGTCTCCTTTGCGGGCGGCTGGCGAGGACAGGGAGGGCACGCACTGGCCCCTGTGTCCACCCTCACCCTTCCCCCAGGTCAGTGTGTGCCCGTGTGTGTGCTTGTGCACGTGTGTTGGGGCGGGGGCGCCCCTGCTGGGAGTCGGGAAGCTACACGCACCTGGGGGAATTGTGTGTCTGTGTGTGTCGAGGTCTCCTCAGGCTTCGTGTAGCTGTGTTCGTATCCCAGCTTGTGATCTGTAAGTATCTGCCTGGCGGTATTCCCCAGGCTCTGCACTAGATGTCTGTGCCACACTGTGTGTGTCCTGGGGATGGGTGTGTGTGTGTGTGTGTTGCTCTCCCTCCTGGCCTCCGTGACAGTCACCTCTTTGTCCCGCTGGCACTCCTGGGGCTCCAGGTCCCTGCCCTTGGCCCGTCTCAGCTGGGGACCTGGGAGGAGAGCTGTGACTGGGCTCCCTGCCCCAGGACCTGGGAAGGGTAAGCCTAGGTGTTGGGAGGAGCTATCCTGGCATGTCATTTTGAGTGCAGGGGGGACGGGAAACCCCCTGGATGTTTGGCCCCCTGCCCCAGCCTCCTGAAAGGGCAGGGGTTCAGAGGGACCCCTGAGCCAGCCCGTGGGGCCTTTCCTGAGTGCCATTCAGCTACCTACCTGGGACCCTCCAGCAGCAGCTGGACTGGGCTTGGGGGCTTGCACCCAGAGAGGGGACCCCAGCTGCCCAAGGTCACACAGCTGAGTGATAAGAGTTGGGACTTGAACCCTAGCCAGTTGCCAACCACTGAGAAAGCTGCTTCTGGTCAGGAGCTGGGAGGCCTGGCTCTTGCCCTGGTCTTGCCTTGTGATTGAGGTGAAGTCGCGGTCCCTTTGGGCCTTGGTCTTCCGGGCCCCTCAGCAGGCCACCCAGTCATGTGAGGAGTTGCCGTGGTCCTGACCTGGGGGCCTTATAAGGCCTGGGTGCTGAGGCCGTAACCCAACTCTGCCCTGGACCCTTGGCCTCTGTGAGGACTCCTCACAACCCAAGTTATTTTGGACCAAGAAGCAGCAGGTGCCAGCAGGGCAGAGGGGCTTAGGTTACCAGAAGGGGGTGGGGCGGGGTGGGGTTGGGGTCCAGGCCACCTCTCAGGGCGTCACCGCAGGCTGTCCCTGGCCAGGGGGACCCTCTCCCTCCCCCACCAGCATCGGAGGGCCACTGGCAGCTCTTAGCGTTCCTTTAGCACACTCAGCAGGAAAGAGGCTATAGCTCGTACCCCATGGGGGGCAGGACGGTCAGAAAGATGCTGAAGGACCTAGCAGATGCCAGGCTCAGGGCAGCAGAGAATGTCGCCCCCAGTGTGACCCCAGCCAGGCCCTGGAGCAGGTCTCTCCTCCTCCCCAAGCCTCACTTCCCTCCCAAGACGGCTGTGAGGATGGAGTGAGGCCCCAGCCCCATGCTCAACCAGGGCCAGGCCTGGAGGGGTGGGACACAGGCCTGCAGTACAGCAGAGAGGCCCAGTACAGCGTGGTGTGTGCGATGCTGGAGGCCGGTCACCTGCCAGGGTGGGAGCAGAGGGCAGAGTCCAGGAAGGCTTCCTGAAGGAGGTGGGACCTGAACTGAGTCCTCAACAATAGCTCCTTGGGGAAGGGCATTCAGGTGTTGGGTGCAACATTAGCTGGGACCTGCAGGTGGGACACGATCGTGGTGAGTGAGGGAGCTTCAAGCAGCTCAAGCAGTGGCCCCCAGGGGAGGGTTCCCAAGGGGGCCGGATTGCTGGGCTTGATCAGCTACATTATGGTTTATTTGGGGGATGGAGGGGGCCTCAGGTGGAAGTGTTTCAAGCAGGCAAGGATGTGATTTGATGCTTGTCAGAGAAAATCCTGCAGGTTGCCTGGTGGGGTGTGGAGGTGGGGAGGCCCATGGGAGGCCGGGCAATGGCCAGTTTCCCTGCTTGGAACAAGGAAGTGGCTGTGAGGACACAGACCGGAGGGAAGTTCTGGAGCGAGAGGGCTGGGACGTGCTTGTGTGGGGTGGAGGTGGGTGGGGAGAAGGGCGTTCATGCTGACCGGGGCCTCTGGCTGGGCGATAGAGTACGTGGCTTCGGATGATGTAAGGGCTGTTTAGAGGCTGGGGCTCTCTGGGGTCTCTGGGCCTGTCCAGGGGCTGTGTTTGTGGGAGGCTGGGAAGAGAGGCCTGGGCTGGCTGGGCAGAGATGAGAGTCCAGGGCACCTGAGGCCAACAGTGAGAGGGCAGAGTAGGGGCACCAGGCAGGGGTCCCTGGCAGAAGGAATGCTGGCCCAGGCTTCGGGGTCAAAGGTTAAGGCAAAAAGGTCTGTGGTGGTTGCTGTGAGCCTTGGGGAGGGCTGGGGGGTGAGGAGTGAAGAAGTGGGAACCAAAGATGTTTCGTGGCAACTCCAGAGAGACTGATGGGAAGGGGAGAGGGAGGGAGACCTCTGAACTGTGGATGCAGAGGGGTGTGGTCCCAAGAGGCACTGGGCTTGATTGACAAGCTGAGGGGAAAATGGGGTGCAAGGTCCTCAGGCAGGGAGGGGGCAGGGGCCATGTTGGGGTGGAAGTTGGGCCTTCCACCCAACTCTGCTGCTGTACAGCAGAGAGGCCCAGTATAGCATGGTGTGTGCGATGCTGGAGGCCGGTCACCTGCCAGTGTGGGAGCGGAGGGCAGAGTCCAGGAAGGCTTCCTGAAGGAGGTGCGACCTGAACTGAGTCCTCAACAATAGCTTCTTGGGGAAGGGCATTCAGGTGTTGGGTGCAACATTACAGGGGCGGGAGCCGGGGGACTCGCTCAGTTGAGAACCGTGCAGGCTGTGGACCAAGTACAGACCCGCAGCTCTCTCCCCTTGGGCCTCTGTGTCCCTTTGAACATCGTGGTCCAAACCCCTCCTAGATGAGGCACCTTCCCACCTCCCGGGCTTTCATCCTGCTCTGGGGAGCGTTGTCAAGGTGTTGGGCAGACGCAAACCCAGGGACTGTTTTCCGGGACTTGGGAGGGAAACAGTTCAGCAGTTGCAGGAGCCGCTGTTTACGCCTCTGGCTGTCACCCTCATTGTTGGGTGGGCGGAAGGGGCTGCTGCCCGCCCTCTGTGAGACAGGTGAGGCAGTGGAGGCACCCCAAGGAAAGGTGACTTCGGTAAGATCTCCCAGCCTCCTGGGCCTCCCCTGCCCCCAGCGGCCCCTCCATCCCCAGAAGACCAGGCCAGGGCCTGGCCCCCACCTTGGGGGGCTGCCGGGGTCAGAGGCTGGATGTCCAAGAAATCCTCCTAACTTGGCTGCCTGTGCCCTTGTCTTGCAGAGCACTGACTCGGCTGCCCGGATCACAGCAGGATGGAAGGTATGGAAGCATCTCTCCTTGCTCGCTCACAGCATGGGCCTCAGTGTGCCCATCTGTTAAAGGGGTGTGCTTTTGGGAGATATGCGGGGACGGTTTGGAGGTAGCTCTGGAGCTGCCAGAAGGACCTGTCTGGGGGCCTCCGGCATCTTTCTCAGGCCTCTTGGGCCTCTCGCACAATGTACCAGCTCCAAGATTAATTTTAGAAGGAATGAGGCTTCCTTGAGGCTTCTCAGGGCCCCATAGCTCACCTCCTACACTGGTATTTATAGAGCTGAATCTCTGGCTCTTTCTGGAGGGGGGGCACAGCGCTGGTGAGGGAAGGCCTGCCCTGCGGAGAGGCCCCAAGCGTGCAAATGCCAAGGCAAACAAGGACACGCTCCTGCCCCTCTCCCGGACCAGTGGGGTTGAGTCTTCAGGGTGTCTTGGGCTCTCCTGGCTCCTGCAGGCTGGGTCCTGCAGGGAGACGTGGGCAGAGCGCCCGGCTGGCCCGCCTCCTGGCGACACCACCCATCCCATCCCTGGCACTGGGTCCCGGCCCAGGCGGCTCTTAAAGGAGCCCAGTGGGCCTGGCTGCTGCTGGCGCCTGAAGCCAGCAGTCATCCTTCCACCCCCAGGGCTCTGAACATAGGTACCGCTGGGCTGTGTGGGCGCCCCCCCCCCAACTCCCAGGCTTGTACCCTTTCACATGGCCGCAGACGATGAAAGCCCATGGAAGTCATTCTAGCAGCTCCTCAAGACCCCTGGGAGCTTGCCAAGCTCACCTCCCCATTGGCACACAGCGAGCTCCTACTTCCCTGAGAAACGGAGAAGCCTGGGCAGCTTGGAAAGAGGCCCCTGCCCCAGTCCCAGCAGGCGCCTGCCTCCAGGCCTCAGTCCCTTCTGTATGGTGGGGCTGCGGTCCGGTGGAATTCTGAGGTGGAGGTTGAAACGCAAGCTCCCTCCCGCCCTCTCTAAGCAAGGGTTCCATGTGCCCACCACAGCCCTCTTCCCCAGCAACCGTCTCCAGGGCAACATATGTTGTGGTTGCCAACTCCACACTGGTACCGCCTAGGGGAGGCAGGCGATGGGCAGGCCCAGAGCCTGAGGGGGGAAGGCTGGGGGACACAGCAGACCGGGACCATGGGGGCCTGCTGCTCGGGGACAGACCCCCGCATCATGGAAGACTCTAGAGCCAGAGGTGACCCAGCGCCTTGGTCCAGCCGCCCACAGGGAGGGGCCGTGAGGGTGGGCGTCTGAGCCCCTGAGCATCACCCTCACGGCCTGTGCGGAGCCCGTGACTTCCAGGCCTTGGTCCCTGCGGGTCTCTCCGCCTGGATCAGCCTCACCTCCCCGGCCTGTCCTGGTCTCTGCATTTCCCTCGCCCCGTATCCCTCGCTCTGGGCTGACTCATTTGCCTCTCTGACGCGAACATGAGCGGTGTCCGTCCCTCTGCCTGGGGCTCAGCACAGGCCTGGGACCTCAGAGGTGCCTCTGGCTCCTTGTCCAGTGACTCACCAAGCTCCGCTCCCCTCTTCTCTCCCACAGAGAAGCTGAAGAAAACCAAGATCATCTTTGTGGTGGGTAAGTCCAAGGCAGGCGGGTGAGGCAGCGAGAAGGGCGCGGCTTCAAAGGCCTCCCGGTGGGAGCCTGGGCCTGGGGGGCACCCTGGACTCTGCCCCCACCTCTCTGGGTGGCCAGGGAAGACACCCTGTCCCTGCAGAGGTCCCGTTTCTCGGGGCTTCTGAATGGGTGGGCGCTTGCAGGCGGGCCCGGCTCGGGGAAGGGCACCCAGTGTGAGAAGATCGTGCAGAAGTACGGCTACACCCACCTCTCCACCGGAGACCTCCTGAGGGCTGAGGTCAGCTCGGGCTCGGCTAGGGGCAAGATGCTGTCAGAAATCATGGAGAAGGGGCAGCTGGTGCCACTGGTGAGTGGGCCCCGGCGGGGTGAGGGTTGTGGGGGGAGGTGGTGGCCCTGCGTGGACGCCAGCCAGCAAAGCCCATGACACACCGGCAGGGCTGACCATGACCTTCCCTGGCTCTGAACCCTCCTGAGAGTCTTCATTGCCGTTGGCAGAAAATTCCTTCCAGAAGCTCCCAAGAGCCTCCAGGACCTGCCTGCCGACCCCCTTCAGCACCCCTCCCTACACCCCCGAGTCTTCACCCCTGGCCCCAGCTCTCCACCCTCCCTGCACCCTGGCCTTTCTATCCCCTCACATTCATCACACTCCTTCCTGCCTGGAATGTTCCTTCTTCCTCAGCTTTCAGACCTTGCTGACTCCCTCAGATTTGGGCCAAGACCCTCCCCCCCACTTTAGACTCCCGCCCCCCACTTTAGACTCCCGCCCCTGCTTCTTTGTCAGTATATAGCCCGTGTCATTCTTGCAAACTATAAATGAACTGTGTAATGGTCTGTCCCCTCAGCAGACTGTGAGTGTGCTGAGGACAGGGAAGGTCTACTTTGTTCAGAGCTGTGTCCTCAGGGCTCAGACAGGAGGCTGGAAGGAGGGGCCCAGTCATATTATTGAGTGAATGAAGAAATGAATGGATGAATGAATGAATGGCCTGATCAATCAGTTAAGTCTTCGCAATTCAGAGAAGGCTTCCTGGAGAGGGCAGCTTGTTTGGGAAATCTGTGTTAGGGCAGAAAGCATTTCTAACTGTGGGCTGGCTTGTGCAGAGGCTCGAGCAGGGCCTGGAGAAGAGGGGCTCATGACCCCCGCTTCTTTTGCTGTGCCTCCAGGAGACAGTGCTGGACATGCTCCGAGACGCCATGGTGGCCAAGGTAGATACTTCCAAAGGCTTTCTGATTGACGGCTACCCCCGGGAAGTGCAGCAGGGGGAGGAGTTTGAGCAGAGGGTAAGTGCAACCCTGGGATGCTGTGACATGGAGCGGGCAGGCAGGAGCTGCCGTGATGGGCAGTTTTGAGACGAGAGAGAGATAGACTGACCGTCGGAGGGTGGCGGGGTGGGCAAGGAGGAAGCCCAGGAATGACTCTTTGGAGGCCTTTCTGAAGTCTAAAGGAAAATGAGTAGAAGAGGAGGCAGCAGGCTGGGGAGTTCACAAACCTGGCCATGGGTTCCCATTCAGCTGTTTGAGGCCTTGGGCCAATCATTCTGCCTCTCTGAACCTCCGTGTCTCCAACTGCAAAATGGGGACAGACATTATCCTTGAAAAGTAGCATGGGGGTTAGAGAGAATGCACCTTCAAAAGTGGGGCTTGGCACCCCGTGAACACACATTCAGAGGGGCAGGAAGCAGCATGGAAGGTCAGGGGATGTGGGGAGAACAGAGTCTGTGGCGCAGGGCAACTCGGAGTACCTTGGGGAGGGAGGTGCAGGCCTGGCTGAGGTCTTGAATGCCATGTGGGGAGTCTAGTCCCCTTCCAGGCACCACAGGAAGTCTGGCTGGACAGAGACAGCCTTGAAGAGGAGGGCTCTGAGCTGCCTGGCACGAGTATCCTCCAGGAGGATCTTCTCCAGGGTGGGAACACCTCACCCAAACACACACATGTACAGGTAGGTGACCACAGGTACATACAAGCACAGGTTCATGTACACACAAGTACTGACAGACACATGAGCACAAGGCAGAGGCGTATGTACACACGTACAGATACACACAGATGTACTCAGGTATACACAGAGACTGTACACATGTACACACACGTACAGATGTACACACGTACACACGCAAGTGTACACACATAAACACGCCTCTGATGTATGCCAGTATCTCTGACGTCACAGGCCATATGGGGAAACAGAGGAAACTGCGAGTTCTCAGGAGGAGGGAGAGGTCAGCAAGGGCGGATGGGGACTCAGGGGCAGCTGTCAGCAGCAGGGCCATATATGGGGAGGACTTGACATCTTAGGGGGCTGGGGTAGGACAGACTTCCATCTCTAGTGCCCATCTCTGTGAGACTGGGCCATCTTTGGGCTTCCACAGCTTTGAGCCTCACCCAGTAGGAATATACCATATTTCTTAAAAAAAATGTTTTTGGCTGCTCTAGGTCTTAGTTGCAACACACGGGATCTTTAACTGCAGCATTTGGGCTTTTATTTGCAGCTTATGGGTTCTAGTTCCCTGATCAGGGATCAAACCTGAGCCCCCTGCATCAGGAGTAAGGAGTCTTAGCCATTGGACCACCAGGAGAGTCCCAACACTGTATTTCTCGACCTCTAAGAGGCTGCAGGACCTCAAGAAAGTGTCTATCCTGGCCTGGGACTCAGTTTCCCTATCTGTGAGATGGGGATTGGCTGGGCTTCCTTCGAGCTAGGAGGCCATGGATCCTGAAGTCCGATGCCAGGCAGCCCTGAGCATGTCCCGATGTACCAGGTTTGTGATGTCACTTCAGGCCGTGACAATCACATCTAGAAAATGTGGTCAATGAAAGACCCCAAACTTTCTGGGGCTGTTGTGGGTGATATTGTGGGTGCTGGACTTGGCACAGGGCCCAGCTCCACTGTGTCCTCCAGCCTCTGGACACCTGGTGTGCTTGGCTCTGGCCACCAGGTGGCGCCTGGGCCTCACTGAAGGAGGACTGGTCGACCTGGTCCTTCCAAACCTTCTCCGCAGATGAAATGCTTGTTCCAATGACAGTGACGTTGTTGAGAACCCCCAGAGCTAAGCAGCCCCTCGCCCCTTCACTCAGCCCTTGTTCCTTTGTCAGGTTCGCGTCAGCCCTGCAGGTATAAGATGTATCTACCTGCCCTCAGGGGCTCCAGCCTGCCTGGGAGAGGGATGTTAAGTAAATAACCAGAGGCAAGGCTTCCCAGGTAGCTCCATGGCTCTGCCTGCCAATGCAGGAGCTGCAAGAGATGAGGGTTCGATCCCTGGGTTGGGAAGATCCCTTGAAGGAGGCAATGACAACCCAGCCCACTCCAGTATTCGTTCTGGGATCATCCCATGGACAGAGGAGCCTGGTAGGCTACAGTCCATGTGGTTGCAGAGTCTGAAGCAACTGAGCACTCACGCACACACTCCTGAGACAAGCTCAAGGCAGAAGTAACGGGGACTGATTGCAAGAAAGTGAAAGAGCGTGTTAGTCGCTCAGTCTTGTCCAACTCTTTGAGACCCCATGGACTATATAGCTCGCCAAGCTCCTCTGTCCATGGGATTCTCCAGGCAAGAATACTGGAGTGGGTTGCCATTTCCTTCTCCAGGGGATCTTCCCTACCCAGGGATCGAACCCAAGTCTCCTGCATTGCAGGCAGATTCTTTACTATCTGAGCCACCAGGGAGAGCATCCCAGAGAGCTGGGGTCGTAGTTGGGGTGGGGGAGGGGGCATCTGAGAAGACTGCCCTAGAGGAATGAGATTTTAGCTCAAATCGGAAGGCGAGCCCTTGGTGTTGAGGGAAAGGGTTTCTGACTGAGGTTCCCAGAACGAGCAGAGGCCTGGCGAGGAGGGGATGAGAGCCCAACCACAGCTAGTTATGTGGCCAAAGCCAGGACAGCAAAGGCATGAGGAGCATGAGATGAGGAGGGCAGGTCAGGTGAGGAGTTAGGACTTTCTCCTGAGGGCGCTGGGGAGCCGTGGAAGAGGTGTGAGCAGGGGAGGGGCAGGGCAAATCGGTTTGAGCAAGCTTCCTCAGGCTGCCTTGGGGAAGGAAGGGCTGGAAGGAATGGGTGGGTTTCAGGTGGGCCTCAGAAGTGGAACGTGGAGGAGAAGGTGGCCCCAGGGGGCAGGAATGGACCTTCTGTAAACAACACCCTGCCCACAGATCGCACAGCCCACGCTACTGCTCTATGTGGACGCCAGCCCTGAGACCATGATCAAGCGGCTCCTGAAGCGCGGAGAGACCAGCGGACGTGTGGACGACAACGAAGAGACCATCAAGAAGCGTCTGGAAACCTACTACAAGGCCACAGAGCCCGTCATCGCCTTCTACGAGAAACGCGGCATTGTTCGCAAGGTGCGGGCCCAAGAGAAAACCTGGGTCTTTGCCTGGCATGGCCTCCAATTGCTGTCACCTTGGGACAGCCCTCCTGATTGGGCCTTGGTTTCCCTCACTGGTTGGACAAGAGGCTGCTGTCCACTGTGGCTGGGCTTGGGGAGCCTGGCTTGGCCTCTGGGGGTGGGGTCAGCCCCCTGCCTTGGTGGGGTCCACCCAGCCTCCTCACCAAGCCCCGTAGGCCTCCTGCCCTCATGGCCCATCTCCCTACAGGTCAATGCTGAAGGCTCTGTGGACAATGTCTTCTCCCAGGTCTGCACCCACCTGGACGCCCTCAAGTAGCCAAGCTGGAGCCCCCTCCCCAGCGAGAGCCCCACCCCACCCTCGTCCTGACTTGAGGCCTTCCTGGCCTGAGCTCAGCGCCTCCACCCTGCCCGGCTGAGCACAGGCAGAGGAAGCCACTTTATCCTGTTTTCATGGACAGCCGAGCACTAAAGGAGTTTCCAAGGACATTCAGTTTTATTCCTTTTTCTTTGCTTCCATCAGGGTTGATTCACAGGGCGTGGACGCCCCAGTCTTGAGTCCCCAGCCCCTCCCCCTCTGGTTCCTTGTTGGGGCCCCTCTCAACACACTTCAGCTGGCGCCCTTCTCCTTGCTCCAGTGGAAAATCCCCCCCACACAGGGGTGTGTTGGGCACGGGCTGTGCCAGGCCGGGGGACGCTGGGTGATGGAGGTGGGGTCCTGGTTCTCAGGGGCTCATGGTCAGGCAGAGCTGAGCCCTGGCCTGGCTTCCCCTGTATCCTTGCTGTGTGACCTTGGCCCTGAGCCCCTCAGCTCTCTGAGCATGTTTTCTGTTCCAAACCGTCGCTGGGGACAGGGCTGGAGCAGGCAGCATGGTCATGGGCTGGGGGTGGGGGTAGGGGCTCCCCGGGCAGGGAGGGCAGAACACATCAGCTGGCTGGGTGGGCAGTGAGTTGGCCTCCTTGGCGCGAGACGCTCTGAGGGTCTGGACAGGGCACTGGGAATGAAGGGGGGTCATGGTCAAGGGTGCCTCCCTGGAGGTGAGACCTGCAGGATGTCCCACCATGCAGCCCTGGACAGGTCACAACCTTCCCTCCCCAAGCCCGTTTCCAAATCTGAATTAGGCTCAGTGCTCCTCCCTCTACCCCCCAACCAAGGTTAGGACAAGAACACACCGAGCCAGGGGTGTGAGTGGTCAGTACCACAGCCTGTGGAACCACAGACCAGAGCAGCCTTGGCAGGATGCTTTGGGAATGCCTCAGAATCCCCCAGAATCCCCCTGGAGAACTATCTTCCCTCTTCTGTTCTCTTTCACGCCTTGACCTCATCATGGAGAGCATCTCCCTTGGTGCTCGCGTGTCCCTAACCCCTGTCCCAAGCCCAGCTGGCTCCCTTTAAAGCCAAGAGAGTCTCCAGCAGGGCACCCCTGGCTGGGACGGAATCCTGGGTGGGGTGAGGGCCACCCATGTGTGTGTCCCCTTCTATTTATGGCACGTGCGGCTGGTTTTCCATTTATAGTCATTATTTAAACTTTCCTTTAAAATAAACATATTTAAGTTATAAAAAGTGAGTCTATTGAAAGAAGAACATGAAATTGGTAGATAATAGGGGAGATAGGTTCTAGAAGGCCCGCACCATGAAGCCCTGGGTGGGGTACAGATTGGTCTTCTGCGGCTGGTTAGTCTGTGAGCCACGCCAACCAGGGCACGCAAAGGAGTCCCTACTCGTTCTGTGACCTCAAACCTCGGGGTCTCCTTGTTGAATCTGTCAAAAGGAAAGTGAAAGTGTAGTCATTCAGTCAGGTCCGACTCTCTGAGACACCATGGACTCTAGCCTGCCAGACTTCTCTGTCCATGGAATTCTGCAGGCAAGAATACTGGAGTGGGTTGCCATTCCCTTCTCCAGGGGATCTTCCTGACCCAGGGACTGAACCCAGGTCTCCTTCATTGCAGGCAGATTCTTTACTGTCTGAGCATCTATCAAACTGGGATAAAACACACACAGGCATGCACGCACCTCCTCTGTTGAGGTTGTCATGATCAGTGTGAGGGTAAGTGGAAAAACACGCCCCAAATGATGCAAAGCTAAGAGAAATCTACCTGACAAAATCATCTTCATTACCTTTACTTTTTAAGTACAGCTTCATTAATTCAGATATGTCTTTAGTTTATGAAAACCTAAGCTGACCCAAACTATTCACCATGGAATCACTTTGTTAATAAAAAACAAAACAAAAAAACCCTTGAGAATTTGAAAAAAAAACCACAAACTTTTTAACAGCTCCACCCATCCTTGCCACCGCAAACCTCCCTGTGAGGGTTTCCTTCATTCACGTTTGTTCATTCTACTTTCCAGAGCAACTGCTATGCTCGGAAGACGGGGTCACAAACCCCCTGGTCCATGTGCGGTGGCTCTCGGAACAAGGGCGGCCATATTCACAAAATTCCACCCGAGCTACTCCACCCAGACCAGAGGGGGCCCGGGTGGCAGGAGTTTCCTTGAGCTGGAGCTCTGGAGTGGGGCCTTGAAGGAAACCAGGAGTATGTTTCATTAGGAATGAGAGGGCCTGGAAGGGCAGAGGGGACAGCTCTGCAGAGCCTCAGATGGAGACGGCCCATTGAGTGTGGGGAGGGATGAAGCCTTAGAGGGACAGAAGTACATAATTTGATTCATATATATTCTATTTAATTAATATATTTTAATAGTTATTTATTTGCTGCGTTGGGTCTTAGATGTGGCACGCAGGATCTCTGTTGCAGCATGTGGGACCTTAGTTCTCTGACCAGGGACTGAACCTGTGTCCCTTGCATTATAAGGCGGGTTCTTAACCACTGGAACACCAGGGAAGTCCCAGAGCTTAATTTTTTAATTAACATTTTCAAGCAAACTGAAAACTGGAGGAAATAAAATGATGAACCTCCATACATCCATCACCAACATTTAGTAATTGGCGCGCTATTTTTCCATACCTCATTGTTTTACTTTTGCCAAAGCACTTTTAAGTAAATTACAGATATGAAAACATTTCACCCCTAAAGTCTGACTTCAGTATGACTTTACAATAAGGACCCTTTCCTATATAACCACAACTCATTGGTCCAAGAACACTGGGTTAATAGTAACATTGTAATAGATAATAATCAGACCACATGCACTTTTCCCCGATGGTCCCCAAAATATGTCTGTAGTCAAACCAGGATGCAACCCAGGACCACACACCGCATTTGGTTGTGATTCCATGAAACCTCTTTTAACCTCAAAGTCCTTCCTGCTCTCTGACGCTGACTGTGAAGGGACCGGTGGTCCTACAGAAAATTCCTTTTTCCAGATTCTTCTGTCACTTTCTCGTGGTGGCGTTTCACCCGCTACCCCACCCCTTGAATTTCTTGTAAACTGGAAGTTAGCTGTAGAGGCTTCGTAGATTTAAGAGAAGTCTTTGGGGCAGGAATACCTAATAGACTAAACTCATGAAGGTTTGTTTGTTGGCCACACTGCGAAGCATGTGGGATGTTAGTTCCTCAACCAGGGATTGAACCCGTGCTCCCTGCTTTGAGAGCATGGAGTCTTAACCACTGGCTTGCCCGGGGAAGTCCCAGGAAGAGTTTTTAAACCAGGCAGGACAGTGAGTCCTGCAGCGCTTCCAGTTGTAACCTGCACACACATCTCCCTGGGGTCTTAGAAAAGCTGACTCTGATTCAGCAGGTCTGCTTGGGGCAGGAAGCTGCTGGTCTACAGCCCCCTACTTTGGGGAGCTCAGAGAGGAGCTGCCCTGTGGAGGTGGGAGCCCAGGGAAGGCGTGAGAAGAGGGGGCATCTCTAGAGTCAGTGTGTGCTCAGCGCCTAGTGGCGGGCTGAGAGGGCAACGTGATGGCCAATCCGAGACTGTAGAAATGGTCACTCTTCAGGTCTCTGGGGACCCTCCCAAGATGCAGGAACATTTTAACCATGCCACCTCTCTGTAACCTCAGGGTCTCAGAGAGGAAGCGCTCTCAGGTAGGGAGGTATCCTCAGATGCTCCCGCCCCTGTGGACTGCGCCCCTAAGTCTTGGCCTCGGGGGCCCTGAGGGCCTGGCCGGAGGCACTGAAGTGGGAGAGGAAGGAAGCGGGGAGCGGAGGAGGCCAAGGCTGTCGCCTCCCAGCCGCGAGAGGGGCCTCAAGTAAACAGGAAGGCCTCGCGGCTCCACGGTGGGGGGGCTTCAGAGGGGGGTGCAGAGACCCACTGGACATGCGCAGCTGGCCAACACAGGGCTTCCTCTTTGGCAAGCAGACCCCGAGAGGTTGTGCGACTTGCCCCAGATCACACAGCAAGGCAGGGGCACCCTCACCTTGCTCTACAGCTTCTGCCCCTTCTGGGGGTTGTGGTGAAGGGTCTCCCACCTCTGTTGCCCACCATGGTTCATGGGGTGTTGGAGAGTCTCATCTCTTCTTGGACCTCAGTTTCCCTTTCTATGAACTTGGAGTCCCTACAACACAGAGGTGCTAGAATCCCAGCCCAGTAGAATCCTTCTGCCTCTTAGATTGTCGTCACGGGCATGGTCATCTAGACCTTGGGCATGGTCAGGTTTTACCAAGAAGGTCAGCATCACCCAAGAGGCAGCATGTACCAGGACCATTTCCCGGGGAAAGAGAGGGAGATATAGATCCCACTATTTTAGAATAGAGTGGGACAGGACCTCTGAACCTGGTCACCTCCCTCTACCCTTGGGAGTCATTTGCCCTCTTCAGAGAACCCCCCATCCTTGGGTTCAGAATGCCCCCAACACACACACCCTGGAAACCCAGAATCACAGCCCATGAGACCCCAGGTTGTGTAGCCCAGGGGTTAAGTTCGTTCATTTACTACACGAACACTTAATGAACACCTGTCATGGGCCAGGCGCTATTCTAAGCGATGGGGATTTAGCAGCAAAGCTTAGGCCCTTACCCTTATGAAACTCTTGTTCTAAGGAGGGAAACAGACCAAATAAACAGTACATGATATGTCAGAGGGTTTCCCAGGTGGCACTAGTGGTACAGAACCCGCCGGCCAATGCAGGAGACATAAGAGATGTGGGTTTGATCCCTTGGAGCGGGGCACGGAAACCCACTCCAGTATTCTTGTCTGGAGAATCCTATGGACAGAGGAGCCTGTCAGGCTACAGTCCACAGGGCTGCAAAGAGTTGGACACAACTGAAGCAACTTAGCACACACACAATATTGTCAGAGGTTGATATGTGCCCAGGGGGCCAATTGCTGGTGTGGGGAGAGAGAGGGCTGCTTAAAATGTAATGGGACAAGCCCTAGAGGCCGTGCTCCACAATAAGAGAAACCACTGCAATGAGAAGCCCACACACCGCAACTAGAGTGTAGCCCTCTCTCTCCGCAACTGGATGCAGCAGCGAAGACCCAGCACAACCAAAAACAAATAAATAAATAAAACTATTTTCAAAAATGCGATGGGAAGCCTTCATTGACCATGTGACATTTGATCAGCAACTTAAAGCATGAGGAGCAAGCCCAGTGGTTATCTAGGGGGACAGAGTTTCAGGGAGAGAGCATGGCAGGTGCAAAGGCCCTGAGGTAGGCACATGCTTGGTGCATTGCAGGAACAGCAAGGAGGCCAGCTGGGGTGGATTGAGTGAGTGGGGGAAGAGCAGAAGTCAGAGAGGGGCAGGGGAGCCTCAGGGGCCATTTGAGGGGCTCTGCCTTTCACACTGAGTGAGATGGTTATCTGCAGAGGGCGCTGAGCAGAGGAGGGATGGAACCTGACTTGGTTTTAACAGATTCTCTTTACAGTGTGCAGAGTGGGCTGGGAGCACGGGTGGGAGTAAGGAGGGCCAGTGACTGTTATATTCCATGAGGTGTTTGTGGTGGCCAGGGCGGTAGCTGTGGGGTGGTGGGAGCCCCACAGACAATGGAAATTTATCTGGGGAGGAGGAGCCGAAGGATGTGCTTATAGGTTGGATGAATGATGTAGCACAGTCAAGGTCATCCTTAAGTCTTGAGCAACGAGAGGAGGGAGCTGTCATGGTCTGAGACGGGAAGACGAAGGCAGGAATAGTTGGCAGAGGATGAATAGAGCCCAGTTTTGGACTCATGAAGCCTGAGGCGCTTATCAGGGGCCTGGAGCCTGAGGGAAGAGTTCTGGCTGGAGACACAAAGCTGGGAGCTGCCAATGTATGGATGGTCTTTAAAGCTATCTGGATGAGGGCACCCAAAACAGTCCTTCCCAAACTGGAATGTGTACGTGAATGTCCTGAGGATATCATTAAACGCAGCTTCTGATTCAGCAGGTCTGGGGCAGAGCTTGAGAGAAGCTCCCAGGAGACTACACTTAGAGTTGTGAGCATCTAGGGCATTATATTCTATGCCCAAGACCCACAGTGGGCAATGATATCAATACTGTGTCTAGTGATCAGTATTTGAAAGAAAATGGAACAGGGTGAATGCCCATCCTAAGGGTATATATATATATATATTCACAAAATGTTCGTTTTAATTATTGGAGTCTGAGTCCCTGGGTTTGTGCTGGGACATGACATCATGGTCACAAAGATTTGAGAAAATCGGACTTGAGAGTGAGAATAAACAGAGAAGGGAAGAGACCCAGGGTCCAAGTAAGGAAGGATGGGGAGGTACCAGAGAAGAGGCAGATAAGGCAACCAGGGAGGTGGGAGGAAAACCAGGATGGAATGTTCTGGAAGTCAAGGGAGGAAGGACAGGCCCAGATTAGAATTAGCCTCTGCCCCTCCTCCTCAGCCCTGTTGTCCTGCACACTTGAGCCTCAGTTTCCTCCACTGTAAAATGGAGATGTGACAGTCTCAGCCTGTTAAAGTGGCCAGGAGGTGGCACTTGGCACAGGGCAAGCGTGTGAATGGTGGTGGGGTGATTCCGATTGTTTTCCTGAGCTTTGGGTTCCTCCTGGCCAGCAGACTGCCCTCCCACTGCACAGAGGTAATAACTGAGACACAGAACATTTTTTAAATTAATTCTTATTGGAGTACAGTCGCTTTACAATGTTGTGTTAGTTTCCACTGCACAGCAGAGTGCATCAGCTACGCATCTACATATAGCCCCTCTTTTCTGAATTTCCTCCCCATTTAGGTCGCCAGGAGCACCAAGCAGAGTCCCCCGAGTTATACATAGATTCTCCTCAGTTATCACAAGACGTGGAGGCCTTGCCTGAAGCCTGGACACCCTGATTCCCAGGCCAGTGCCGTCTTTCCCCGCACCCACACTCTCCCTTGCCTGTGTGGGTCTGGCCCTGCTGTTTTCAACTGTTCCTGGCTCCAGGCCGGTGCTGGAGACAGCCCGCCGCCTGGTGGGGGGGTCCCTGGGGGCCGCCTGAAATTCCTCTGGTGGCCCGCGGCCAGGGTAGACGTGCTCCATCCGCTCCTGCAGCCCCGGTCTTCCCGGCCAGCGGGGGAGAGGAAGGGGCACCTGCCCGCGGCAGGGGCCCGGCCCGGACGCCTGGCCATTGGCTGCTTGTCTCTTTGGCGTGTGGCTAGGCGGCACCTGAAAACGTCTGTATCAGTCAGGGCCCCAGCAGGAAACAGACGGCACGCTCCAGTGGGACAATTGGAGGAGAGTGGAGTGAAGGGTCTGTTGACACAGGTGTGGGCAGGGTGTAGGAAAGTCACGAGGGACAGTGCAGAAGCCCAGGGCTGGCAGTGGCCATGACCCGTGACTACCCTCAGACTGAAGGGCTGGGTGGAGAGGGCCAGGTCAGGGCTGTGGCCTCCGGAGCAGAGAGGCCACCAATCTGCAGTGACCCTGCGGGGAAGGAGCCAGAAGAATGAATCGTCTGGCTCCTTCCTCTCTGAGCTGTGCAGGGCTGGGGCTGGGGGTGGGTAGCGGGGCCGGAGGAGGCAGATGTGTCCACTGGAATGGGGCGTGCATCTGGGGGGCGAACAGGAGACCACTAACCCAAGGCTGCTCCTCGCCTGCATTTCACAGTGACTGTGAAACTCCCTGGGGACAGGCAGCCCAGCCCGGGGACTGGCCTCTGCCACTGGGGACAGGAGCAAAGGTCTACCTCTCTGTGTCTCAGTTGCCCTATGCGTCCCCCGGCTCCACTCCTGCCTTACCTTCTGCGGAACTTCATGCTTTTAATCAATGAGTCTTAAGGACCAGAAGATCCTCCTGGGCTCTGTGCTGGGGAAACAGTGGAGCAGAGACATCCAAGTCCCTGCCCTCGAGGGGCTTCTAGTCGAGCAGAGAGACTCACACAGCATGAGACTGGCTGAGGGGTGGGGGCATCAGGGTGCTATGGGAGCTTTAGGGTGAGCCCCCTCTCCAGCCCTGGGTGCCCAATCTTCCTCCCTCCAACGGGCCCCTGGGCTCAGGGCTCCAGGCCCTCCTTAGGTTTTTCTCTCCCTGGAAGTCACCCTCAAGCATGTCCTGGGTCCACCTAGGCCTATCCCACTTTCTAGAGAAACCCAGTGGGTCCTGCTTACCGTGTGAGAGGGGATTAATTAGCAGCATAAGGGTGGATGGGAGGGCGGTGTTTTCTATTTTTTTAAAAAATATTTATTTATTTCACTGCATGGGGTCTTAGTTGCAGCACGTAGGATCCAGCTCCCTGACCATGGATCAAACCCAGGCCCTCTGCATTGGGAACTTGGAGTCGTAGCCACTGGGCCACCAGGAAAGTTCCTGGGAGGGAGGTTTGAGAGGAGCCTCCCGTGGGGTCCCCGTTACGGCCTCAGATGCCCCAACACCCATTCTGAATAACAATCCCCCTCACCTAGGGCCATCTGTCCTCTCCAAGCTCAGATGGGAGCAGACAGGAAGGAGCGAAGCTTGGAGCCAGGCAGCCCTGGGGTCTCCAGCTGGGGTCACTCAAACCTCAGGGAGACTCAGCTTCCTCCTGTGTCTCTGGCGTGACTGAGGGGATCCAGAGCTGACAGAGGAAGGCCTAGGGTGGGGCCTGAGAGAGAGTTCAGCTCTGGGGGGATTGGAGTAACTAACTGTCCCCGGGGCATGGACTCTGGTTGGGGGGTACCTGGGGAACCTCACAGGCACCCAACGTTCCCCCACTGGAGCCACCTTGTGCCTGGTGATGCCCACCTCTCCATCCCCGAGGCTGCAGGAAAAGGCCGAGAAACAGTCACTCTCGGGGGTCTCCCTCTGCTCTGTCACAGCCTTCCTGGCCTTGCTGGACTGGGATGGGTCTCTGGTGACCCGAGACCCGAGCCTGGCCGGGCACGGAAAGCGCAGCCGCAGGGCTGGGCGAGCAAACCTTCCCCCACCTCCACCCAAGGAGCCACACCCGCCCTTCCTGCCCCGGGGGTCAGCTCCTGCAGACACAAACACGCTCCACTCGGCCCCGCTTTGTCCAGAGGCAGCCAGGGCTCCCACCTTCTCCTTCTTCCCTGGGCCTTGGTTTCTCCATCTGTGACCAGGACAAGTGTAAAGAGGAAAGCCCCTGGCTCTGTCCCCACTGTGGGATGGAAATTCGTCCTCTCCAAGCCCATTCTGCCAGCACCCTCTCTCCAGAACCCTCTGTGACTCCCGAGGCCTTCAGGATAAAGTCCTGGCATTCAAGGCCCCCCACTCCCCGGGACTTCCCTAGTTATCTGGCGGTTAAGACTATGCTCTCAATGCAGGAGTCCCGGGTTCGATCCCTGATCAGAGAACTAGATTCTCACATGCTGAAACTAAAAATTTCTCAAGCTGTAACTTGAAGATCCTTGCTGTAACAAAGACTGGAGTTCAGCATACTGCAACTGAGACCCGGTTCTGATGAATTAAAGTAAAAACTGCCCCCCTCCCAGAGCAAGGCCAGAGTCCGCCTCTCTAGGTCTCTTGTCCCCACCACACCCCTGCTTGACCTGTGGCCGTCAGGCCACTTCTTGCCTTTGTGTCTTTGCTCAGGCTGGTGCCCAACCTGACATGCCCTCCTCACCCCCTTTTCTACCCCCTCACCCCAACTCGCCCAGACTTCCACAGGCCAGACCTAAATGTTCTCTCCTCCAGGCAGCTCCAGCTTCCTCCTCTGAGCCTCCTGGGGCTGATCCTAAAGTGCTACCCATGACTAGCACCAAGGCGGACATGTAGTTGGCGCTAACTGTTTGCAAATGAGCAAGGGACAGTTCTGGGACTGTCTCCCAGGCTCAGGGAGTGTGATGGGCAAGCCCTTTCTGAGTGCCGGGCCCAGAGCTCTGTGCTATGGCACCTGGACCCACGGAAATCTCGCAACTGCCTGGCGAGGAAGGCATTGTGGTACCTGTTTTATTTCCAGGGCGACTGTGTGGCAGTGGGCTTGTCCCTGGTCCTTTCTGGGCCCTGAGATCTCAGCCCCAGCTGCTGCACTGTGCCAATTTTGGAGCGTTGCTCCCCTATCCTGGGCCTCAGGCTCCCTGCTTACAAAACAAGGGAACGCCAGCCCAGTGTCACACTTAGGGAAACCAGTGTTGGTGCCCGACGAGACCTGTTCAAACTCCAGCTCCACCATCTTCTTGGGTCAGTGATCTCATCTCATCAAGCCTCTGTCCCCTCATCTACAAAACGGGGACAGCAAGTTCACGGAGCTGAGTTCCCCATGAAGTTCCAGGCCTTGGCCAGGCCTGGCCCCTGATGGTGCCCCTTGGTGGGCTGTTAGGATGGTTCTTTTCATCTGCCCCCCGGGGCTGCCAGATGCACCCCACTAGCCAGCCGTTGGAGAGGGTGGGATGGGAGGGTGGGGTATGTGGGGAAACGAACCTGGAGCCTGGGTCCTCCCACCCCACTGCCTCCCCCACCACACACAGACACCCCCGCCCCAGGGCCCCCCACCCAGCGACAAAGCCCGTGGCACTTCCTCTCCCCGCCTGGCAGGCCGCCTGGCCCGGCCCCTTCTC
Source organism: Bubalus kerabau (assembly GCF_029407905.1). Lineage (NCBI taxonomy): Eukaryota > Metazoa > Chordata > Mammalia > Artiodactyla > Bovidae > Bubalus > Bubalus kerabau. Next base: position 101,350,583 of record NC_073634.1, on the reverse strand, counting down.
TAAGGAAGCGCATTTCCTGCCTCCCCGGGCCAGGCTGGATGAGCTGGAGCTCCCCATAGCTGACGGTCAGACCCCAGCCTCCATCTGTATCCACAGGCCAGGACTGCAGTCGCCGCTGCCACTGTCAACAGAAGCCCTGCAGCCTCTCACCGCTTAAGGCTGGCCCAGCAACCCCCTGGCCTGGCCCCACGCTCCTGTGCCCGCTTCTCCTGACCCCTCGGCCGCCACCTCAGAAGGCTGGAGCAGGGACGCCGTCGCTCCAGCTGCCTGCTGCCCTTGGGTCCCCGCGAGAGCCCACGCCGGCCCCCGCACCCGTCCGCAGCCCTGCCCCTGGACACCGGATAAGGCCCCGCACGCAGACCCCCGGAAGGACAGCATGGACCGCGGCGTGCTCTGCCAGGCCGTTGCCCTGCTGCTGGTCGTGTGCAGCCTCGGCCCCACAAGTAGGTGTCCAGGGACCCGGGGAGGGGGTGACTGGGCCCCCAGGGCACAGACCAGGCCCCGAGTGTTCCCGGCCTCCTCCCTCTGTCCCAACTCGCACCCAGTGAAGCTGTCCTGGGGTCGGGGGGGATTCTGGACCGCCTGAGACAGATGTCACAGGGTGACCAAACATCCCGGTTTGGCAGGATGAAGAACTTTCCATCCTAAACGACTCGGGCAAACAGGGATGAGTTATTTACCTTAGCTCTGGCCTCCAGCTACGTCCAGTTTCTCCCCAGGAAGCCCAGGTCCTAGAGTGCTGTGCAGCCCCTGGCGAGTCCCCTGCCCTCTCTGGGCCTTAAGTTCCTCATCTGAGGCATGGGTGGGATGGGAGGGTGCACGGTCTCAGAGTCAGAACCTGGGCTCTGGGTTCAGATCTCATGTTGTGTTTCCTCGTGGTGTGATATTGGGGGACTGCCTTCGGGCCGCTGAGCCGAGTAGAGGGTGATAAGAGAAGCCCCCTCGGGGAAAGTCAGTGGCAAGCTGGTTTCTGTTTGTTGTAGTTTTGTGATTACATTCCTTCTTCTTCACCTTCCCTGGGGCCTGTGAGCGGCTCCCAGAACCCTTCCGACTGGGTGCTCCCTCCGCTTATACCCAAGAAGTGTGCGGAATGGGGGCATAGCCCAGACTAGGGGTTCAGCCTGGGGGCTTCTCCAGGCGGTCATGGCCTCTGCGACCTTTTGAAATGACCAGACAAGAGTTAGCGAGGAGTCGGGGACCCCGGCCCCTCGTGCCACTCTCCTTGGGCCTCTCTGTGCTCTGCCTCTCATTTATTTGAAGCCCCCAGAAAGCCCTGTGCACACCCCCTCACCTCGGGCACATCCAGGACCTCCTTAAGGGGTAGGGGAGGGGGGGTGAGAATGGGAACAGAAGCAATGATGATCACCCCCTCCCTACCCTACCCTGTCGTTATTGTTATTTAGTCACTCAGTCGTATCTGACTCTTTGCGACCACATGGACTATAGCCCGCCAGGCTCTTCTGTCCACGGGATTTCTCCAGGCAAGAATACTGGAGTGGGTTGCCATTTCCCTCTCCAGGGGATCTTCCCTAGTCAGGGATCGAACCCGCGTCTCTTTCTGTCTCTTGCTTTGCAGGCAGGTTCTTTATCACTGAGACATCAGGGAAGCCCCTAACTCCAGCCAAAGCATTTTAAGGTCCCTAATCCTGGGTCTCTAAGCTCTTCCCACTGCCTCACTGACAATACAGGAAACCGAGTCTAAGACATTAAGTGATCCAGCAGGGTTTCGCCCCAGGCCTGTGGCTCCTTTGAGCCACAGGATCACTTGGTCCTGATCAGGGAGTGATATGGCAGCTGCTCTCCATAAGCTCCCAAGTATCTTCCAAGACGGCTGCCTCTATCACCCCATTTTACAGGAGGGGAAGTGGAGGTTCTGACCTGCTGAGCTCACACAGTTCCGACAGAAGCTGTACCCGAACTCCACGATAGGCCCCCGGCCATCTTGCCTTTCTCCAGCCTCCCCCACTTTCTAGTTTGATAACACTCTCTTCCTCTAGGTCATCAGAGAAAGACCCTCACAGCTCTTTAGGGTCGGGTTTTATAGGATGGAAGGCAGTGGTGTGCTGGCAAAGAGTCAACAGTGGGTTGAGAGAGGTGGGTGAGGGCAGGGGGGGTTAATGTTTGTTAATATTCATGGTGTCAATGTTCACACCCAGCTGATTTCAAGCTATCAACTCAGCAGACTTGGAATTGGGGCGGCTGCGCCATAATAAAGCTTTATCTACTATTTCCACCACCCAGATATGACAGACGTAGATAACCTCAAGAACACAGATAATATAAGCGGAATAAAATAATTAGGGGTTTATGACTTTCAATACAATAGTGTACATTTGATATACATTACACATAAAATATGTGATTTATTTAATTATAAGCTTATAAAATTTAATTTTTAATTATGGCTGTGTTTAAGAGCCAGTTGGAAAAACTCCTGATAACGTATTAATCTGCTCCTGCTGGAAGGTGCTGGCACACCAGCGGTCAAAATAGGATCCAAACAGGTCCCCAGGTGGGTCCAGCCTTCTGGGAACACAACTTGGCAGAATCCTTCAAAACCCTAACTTGTGTAACATCCTTGCCTTCAGAAGTCAGCCCCAAGGCCTTACTTGCCTAACTCAGTAAGGATGTATGGTCCGTAGGTGCCTGTAACAAAAGCCAGGCAGTGTCCACCAGCCTGGGCTCCATGACATGGCTGACTATGTGCTGGAATCTCACATAGCAGTTACCAAGAAAAAGCTATTCCCAGATCTACACTGTTGTGGACATCTGTCTGGGACACGCTGTCAGATGCTCGTACAGTACTGACTCCAGTTCTATAAGAATAAAATAGCAGTAACACACACTCTGAGCTTCCCAAGTGGCTCAGCCAGTAAAAGAAACTGCCAGCCAAATGCAGGAGACACAGCAGACTTGGGTTTGATCCCTGGGTTGGGAAGATCCCCTGGAGAAGGAAATGGCAACCCACTCCAGTATTCTTGCCTGGAGAATCCCATGGACAAAGGAGCCTGGAGGGCTACAGTCCAGGGGGTTGCAGAGTCAGACACGATTGAGCACATATGCAATGTACCATATGCACAAAGAAAACCCCAATGTCACTGCTCTTTAGCACCAGGTTCTTCTAGAGGATCTTCACTTTCTGAAACATCCTTTCCTGTCATGTTGGAATTTCTTTTAAGAGCAAATATGTATAGATTTTTTTTAAAGCAATTTAACCATATAGTCACTAGAGTCTGCTCCTCAAAGAAAATAGATAAGAATGGGGGAAAATGACCTCCCAGCTCCTTCTATTAATTTGGGCCTTGTTAGCATGCTGGTGTCGTTCTTACTGGCTATTGTCTAGCATTTTTCAATGCAAGTGGATCAAATTTGGAAATCTTATGTACACTTTTTATGTCCCAGAAGTTTTCTATGTTGTCATGTGGACTCCATGATCATTCCATTGTGGTTCTAGAATATTCTATCCCTTAAACGTGCCATCTCATCATTTCCCTAATGAATCCTTTGTTGTTGAATACTTAGGTGGTTTCCCCTTGGGGACCAGTTATAAATACCACTTCCAAGCACGTTTTTGGTACATGCATCTTTTCCTGTATTTTGGAGTATTTCACTTGGATAGAGTCCCAGAAGTGGAGGTGCTGGGGTTCGTGGCCCAGGCTGGGTGGCTGGAATCAAAGAGTGTTTCCTAAGTGTGGGTAAGGGCTTGCTGAAAGACAGGGTAGAGGTGTGACTTGGCATCCCCTGAGCTGCTGGCCACCTGTGTGAGGGTCTCCCCAGCCCTGACCAATGAGAAGGGGCTAGGGATGCAGGACACAGCCTACAGATATCCATTCCTAGAGTCTGCATTCGGGGCAGCTTCTCGTTTGCCAGGAGGAAAGGTAGGTTGGAGCAGGAGCTGTGAGAACCAGGAGACAGGGGTTCCCTGGGACAGTGAGGGCAGGACCATTAATTAAGTTTCTCACTTTGGCCAGATAGTTGGTAACACTAAGCCCCAGAGGGAGAGAAAGAATCTATCTCAATTTCTCATGGGCACCATTAGGTCAGTGCTGGACCCTTGGAGGACAAGCCTGGTCTATTTATTTGCTCAAGGGCCTAATGAGGAATCAGGGTGAGCGGGAGGGGCCACCTCTTCTGTGTCTCTAGTGCATCAGGCAGCCCTTTGTCTCTATACCCAGATTACGGATGAGGAAATCAAGGCTCAGGACTAGTGACATATCCAAGCTGTCTACTGAACTCAGCTTCTTTTTCTTGTACCATAGGTGGCCTGGGTGGCTGTGGGAGGCTTGGAATACTGATCATCCTGGTTCTGGAGCCCCTTCTTCTAGCTCCAACCTCAGCTTTGGGGCATCAGCTCTGGAGGCTAAAGAGGACCCTCATCCAGGGCTAAACTGACTTTAATACCTGGGACAAAGGTGGAGATGAAGGCCAGATCACTGCTCTAGGCCTGTTATGTGTACTATCAGACTTAACCTGCACAAAAGCCCGATGAAGCAGGCTCTCCTATTAGCCCCATTTCACAGCTGAGAAGACTGGGGCGCTGGCAGGTGAAGGAATTTGCCTGAGTAACACAGCTCAGAAATGAGTAACAGGGGCTCGAGCCTGGGACCTAACCGTACACCATAGTGCCTTGGGGAAGACAGTGAGGCTCTCTGTTGCCAAATCATCTCACCCCACACATTAGGTTTCTTTCCTGCACCTATAGTGGGTCTCTCACCTAGAGCACAGCCGGATGGGTTCTGATGAGATTTTCCCAACAGGGCTTTGAAGGATGAATAGGAGTTGAAAAGAAGTGTTCAGGGAGAGGGCACAGAAAGGGCAAGGAACAAGGTATGTTTGATGGAAACGTTCACATCCCCCCTGATGGACATAAATAACTGACAGAGGTTGCCAGTTCCTGAGCAGGAATCCTGCTTAGCACCATGCATGTGTCAATTTACCAATGTTTCCACCAACTCACTGAGGAAGGTATTTTGACTACGACCACTCCATTTTACAAATAATAGCACTGAGGCATGGAAAGGAAGCTGGAAAGAAGCAGAATCAGGATCTGAAACTTCAACATCTCTTGATCCCCGCACTTTATTTTTAAATTTTTTTTTAGTTGCAGCAGGTGGGATCTTTAATTGTGGCGTGGGAACTCTTAATTGCGGCAGGTGAGATCTAGTTCCCTGACCAGGGATCAAACCTGGGCCCCCTGCACTGGGGGCTCAGAGTCTTAGCTGCTGGACTACCAGGGAAGTCCTGGATCCTGGTACTTTTGAACTCCACTCCAGGTTGTGGAGGGTAGCCTTAAGCCAGAGACATCAGCAGCCCAGGACAGACTGGGGAAAGGAGTGCTGAGGTCTTGCTGGTGGCCAGGCCCAGGGAGCAGTGGTTGGGCTGGATGCAGGGAAATCTTTGAGGCCATGGTTGGATCCTGAAAGGAGCAAAGGGTGACTGGGTGACTGAAGAAGAGAAAAAGCAGAAAAGACCTCTGTCAAAGAGGACCTGCCCTGGTTTCATAGAATGATCACGGCCTCTGTGTCCAGAACACTTACTGCATACCAGGATCTGTACGCGGGTTACCTCATGCAGCTAACACAGCCTGTGCAGTGGGTGCTGGGTGCTAGAGCTGGATGGTCTGGGTTCCAATATGAACCCTGCTGCTTAACAGCTGGGTGCCCTCAGGCAAATTCTTGCTGTGGTTGTTCAGCTGCTCAGTCATGTCCAACTCTTTGCAACCCCAAGGACTGCAGCACGCCATGCTTCCTTGTCCTTTACTATCTCCTGGAGTTTGCTCAAATTCACGTTCATTGAGTTGGTGATGCCATCCAACCATCTCGTCCTCTGTCAGCCTCTTCTCCTGTTTGCCCTCAATCTTTCCAGCATCAGAATCTTTTCCAAATTCTTGCCTCTCCCTACTCTTTGGTCTCCCCCTGTGTCAAATGGTCATAATAACAGTCCCCATCTTGTAGGATTGCTGCACGCATCAAATAAATGAACTCACGCATAGCCTCTAAATAGTCCCCGATGCCCAGGAAACATGATGGCAGCTGTCTTGCAAAGGGGGAAGCTGAGGCTCAGAGAAGTTAGGCTCTTGCTCATGGTGACCAGCTGTCTAAGAGGCAGAGCTGGGATTTTGCTCATACTGTCCAGCTCCGGAGCTGGTTTTGCTGACCGTTACCCTCTCGGCCTCCCTAGGTGCTTGGGGTGGCCATTTGGAAAGCCCTGAGGTGGCTGTGCGCTCGTGGGTGGGGCAGGAGAGGGAGCAGACAGGGCTGGAGCAGTGGCTCCCCAGTGCTGGGTCTCTCACTCACCCGGTCACCCGGGCCCCCAGCGGCGCCTCCTCCAACCCAGGTCCCAGGAGTTTCCCTTGGTGCCAGGGGATTGTTTTCAGCTTTGTCTGGGCCCGCCTCCGGCTCCAGGAGACAGGCCCCGGGCGTCACACTCCCTCCTGTCTCCCCATTCTCGTCTGCGGGGTGGGGGCGGCCAGGACTCGAAAAGGCCCCAAAATAAATGGACCTCTTATCTGATCTCCCAGCCTGGCCTGTTATCTGATCATTACATAATGGCCAGGCCTGTGGCCTCTCCCGCTGACGGCATGGAAGAGGTGGCCCCAGGCGGCCCCAGTGATCTGGGAGGAACTGGGGTTCCTGGAAGTCTGGGGAGGGGGCAGGGAAAGTCTGAAGGAAGAAGGAAGGCGCTGGGCTAATCTGCAGACCAGACCCCAGACTGTGAGGGGAGAGGTAGGTCCGAGCCCGGCCCGGTCAGCTGTGTGTGCTGTGTGACTCTGGACATTCTGCATCTCTGGACTGCAGTCTCCCATCTCTACAGGAGGACTAAGCAACAGCCAAGAAGCCTGTGCTCACTGACAGGGTCAGGGGGAAGGTGGGGAGCACTGAGGGGCTTGGTGGTCCCCAAGTAGCAGGGACAGCAGCAAAAGGTACCAGCCCTTGAGTCTAGTTGAGCCTGAAACACCAGTGACCTCCCTCTCTGAGGCCCCGCACCTGCAAGCTGTCCTGTCCCACCACTTCACCACCCACCTGGGACCAACTGTTCTTCTCCAATGGCCAAAGTCAATCAAAGAATTAAAATCAGAAGAACGACCTCTGCGGTCCAGCAGTTAAGACTCTATGCTTCCACCGTAGGAAGTGCAGGTTCGATCCCTGATTGGGGAGCTAAGACCCTACAGGCTGTGCGGTGGGGCCAAAAAGTAAAAACAGCAACAAACACCCATACGCCTTGTCTCACGGAGTCCTCTCAGTCACCTCTATGGTTTTGTGGATTCTATTCTTAGTGTCCTTTTACCAGTGAGGACACCGAAGCCCAAAGTGAAGTAGTTCACCAAAGCCACATAGGCTAGTAAGCGTTGGGCCTCCTCAGACACAAACCCAGGTCAGCCTGGTTCCAGGGACCCTGGCTTTCAAATGCCCTATTCCACAGGCACTCTGGGGTCCCTGGCACACAGGACAGGGCCAGGGCGAGGACTTCTAAGCCAAACGTTCTTGTCCTGAACTTATCCTTCCCAAGTGGCTGCTGGCGGGTGGTGTGTGTGGAGGTGTGGGGCGGCCATCTTGTGTCCTTCTCTGACCTCTGGGGGTCCTGAGCCAACCAGTGGAAAGTTGGGCAAGGAGACCGGGTTAAGCCAAAGCCAGACCAATAGCCCGGGATTCGGAAGAAGCCTCCCTCCCCCCATCCTCTGGGCTGGCGTCGGCTGGACGTGCGGCCAGGCCCTCCGCGCCCATCTTTGATCTCCAAGAAAACAGGAAGTGAGCGCGACAAGATGGAGACACAAACTTCCAAACAGTCTCCCCTTCTCTGTCCTCCTTCCCTCCCCCGGAGCCCCCCCCTTCCCCGGCACATTCCTTCAGACGAGGTGTAGGGGCCTCATTTCCTCTTCCTCCTCTGCTGGGTAGGGGTGAAATTCCATTCCCTTCCCTCAGGACCTGCGTTTCCGGGCAGCAGGCTCTGCGGCCTACTCCGGCCCTGCCCTCTGAACCTGGGCTGGCTCTCTCCACCGGGGCCAGGAGACTCTCAAGCCTCCTTGAGGCTCACAAGGGGAAGTTTTGCCTCCTGATCCTTTGGAGCGAACCAGCCCAGAGGCTTGGGTGCGTGTACATGTGGGCCCTGCCACACCGTTAGCGTTGCCGCACGTAGCACATGAAAATATAGGATGCCCAGTCAAATTTTAATTTCAGATAAACACTGAAAAATTTTTAGTCTAAGTATACCCCATGCAATGTTTGGGATATGCTTATACTTTAAATACGTATTTATTTATTCAAATGTGGACGTCCTGCATTTTATCTGTTGACCCTATACTTACTAGCACTGGGACCTCAGGTAAGAAATTTTTCATTTCTGAGGCTCAGTTTCTTCATCTGTGGAATGAAGATAATGATATCTACCTTGGGTTGGGAAGATCCCCTGGAGGAGGAAATGACACCCCTCTCCAGTATTCTTGCCTGGAAAATTCCACGGGCAGAGGAGCCGGGCAGGCTACACGGGGTCGCAATGAGTCAGACACGACTGAGTGACCAAGCACGCACATGCACACACACACACACACACACACCCCTTGGAAAGTAGCTGTGAAGATGTAATAAAGACCTTAAACAGTGCCAAGCATCCAGTAGGCATTCAGAAAGTGGGACCACTTGTCACCACCTTGTTCTTCACTGGTTCTTAACTTGTCCCTCTCCCCCCTGTGATCTCCCACAGGTCTTGCAGAAACAGTCTACTGTGACCTACAGCCTGTGGACTCCGAGGTGACATACGTAACGAGCCAGGTTTCTGAGGGTTGTGTGGCTCAGATCCCCGATGCCACCCTAGAAGTCCACGTCCTCTTCTTGACATTCCTAGGGGTGAGTGCCCCATGGCAGGGTCGGGTGGGGACCCAGAGGATGGTCCAGGGCCAATGAGTTGAGGACTCAGTCCCTGGGGTAGTGGGCTGAGTCCTCACCAGGGATTCTGCCAGGATAGTGACATGGGCATCTCACAGGGCTTGTCAGCAGAGGCATTTCTGGGGGTAATCTTCTTCTTGTGGCCCCTGAAACCGTTAGGTTGCCCTGCACTTGTGCAGTGATAAGACGGTGCCCAGACCACCAATATCGGGGGGAGTGGCCTGCTCCCCACCACGCTGCCTGCCACAAGGACTGTGGGCCTTGATAATCCCCAAACCGCACAAGACCCAGGTGGGAAGGGCTGGGTTTGGCCAGCAGAGGAGCAGAAAAAAGCCAGGCGAGTGGGTGGTTGTGCACCTCCGGTGATGGGGAGCTCACTTCTTCTCAGTGGATACGGCTTTGCTCCCAGCAGCCTTGACCTTGAGAAAGTGCTTCCCTCCCTGGAATGTCGCTCATCAAACCCCTATGACCGGGTCAGGGTCTGGAAACTGATGACATCACCTCCGAGATGCTCCTCCCCTTACCAAGAAGACCCACCACAAGTTTGTCTAGGTCCCTCCTGATACTAATAACACATTTATTGAGCACTTACTGTGTGCTAGGTACTGTGCTAGGCCTACTAAGTGCTGGGAACAGAATTAAGCACCTTACATGTATTAAGCCTCTCGAGGGCCCATCTGTCAGGGGTCTGTCTCCCCATTTTTCAAAGGAGGGACCCGTGGCAGGCCAAGAAAGGTGAAGCAATATGTCTGAGGTCCAAGTTCACTAGATGCCTGAAGACTCCAAACTAGGCCATCCCCTGGATTCCCCAGTGGATCTGTGTTCAGGGGGCACCTGGCCCTCCTGGGCTGATGACCACACCTGGCCCATGCAGCCTTAGGTCCTGATAGCGATTTAGTGGTGTCAGCTCGGGGTGAACTTGTGGTCCCTGAAACTGTTAGGCTGCCCTGCATTTGTGCAGTGATAAGATGGTGCCCAGACCACCAATATCGGGGGGCCCTGCTCCCCACCACCCTGCCTGCCACGAGGACTGTGGGCCTTGATAATCCCCAAGCTCCAGATAGAGCCAAACACATGTTATGTGCTTTTGATAGCCATTGTAATTTTTTTTTTCAAGTTTGGTAATGATAGGGAAAATGAGATTGCCCTCTGCGAGTTCATTTTGTTTGTTCAGATGTTCAGGTCTCGGCGCCTCACCTGGGTGGCTGGGACGCCCCCAGCCCCAATCACTCAGCAGCGGGCCAGAGTCAGAGAAGGCTCCTGGCCAAGAACCCAGGGCCATGGGAGACATGTGCAGACAGCCAGCCAGGACCCAGGTGACTGGAGCTTTCTCAGGGAGCACAGGGCTGCTATGGGGTTAGGCAGGGCTTCTTGGAGATTGCAAGAATGCTAAGGACGGCCAGAGCTCACAGACTGAGGGAGGCCGTGGGGCTGAACAGAGGACGCAGTGAGTGGACAGAGTGAATGCACAGGCAGGGAGGCGGGCCTCGTTTGGGGTCAGCATCACATGGCTCGCTGTAGCGTGAGCATGCATTTCTCCTCGGGGCACAGCTGGGGAGATTGACAAGGCCCGGCTGCCACAGCAAGTGGCCTGGTCTTCATCCTGTGAACAGTGACAGTTGTTGGAGGATTTTTAGGTGCAGAATAAGATGCTGCTGTAACCTGTCATCCTAAACTCATGACAACAGAATCTCCTTGTCACTTTCTGCCTCTACCAGAGAACTCAGTCCATGGAGTGTCCAGCTTTTAACTCAAGGAGCCAGGCTGTAGGCTCCAGGACTGTTGAGCCTGTTTGTTTGAGGGGGTGATGGAAAGAGCTGGGGCTTGGGAGATGGGGGCCCCAGTTCTGCATCCATCACTGGCCAGCATCTCATATTGCACTGGGCAGGCAGGGGGCTCCTTCTCTCCAGGCTCCAACAGACACACATGTCTTGGGCTCAGGGACTCACCAAAGAATCACGGGGCAGTTGAATCTGGCCCAGGGCCTGATGTGCACCAGTGACTGTGTATACAAATGAATGAATGAATGAATGTATTGCTATGTGACCTGGAAGGTCAAGAACATGGGCTCTGAAGCAAGACTGTGTTTGAACTGAACCTCACCCCTTATAGGGGCGTGACCCTGGGCCATGTCTCCAAGCCTTGGCTTTCCATGGGAAACATGAGATGACCATAACTACCTCACAAGGAGGCTGTGAGAATCCAGGGGGGCAATGCAGGCCACATACTGAGCATGGTCCTGCCCAAAGCCACTACTTAACTTACAGTAGCTGCGCCATTCCTTACAGCATCTCCTCTGTGGGGTCTACGTCTCTCATGTCAATACTCTTATTCGGCCTGACATGCTACAATGCACCGAGCATCTTCACATCACTCAACTAATTGGATCCGCACAGGCAACTGCTACCAGGTGGCTGAAGCAGGTTCTATGAATGCACTTGCAGAGGGGCAGCTGAGGTCTAGCCTCCTGAAGCTGGATGCTTGTGACTCTCTTGCCCCAAGAGAACCCACAATCCCATCAGACCTAGTGCAGTAACACTTAAAGAACTGTGGTTTCCCTGGGAGGCACCTAACTCGCCAGGCAACCGCCAAGAAGGGGATCTCCAGTCCAGCAGTTTCCCACAACCAGTCCTCGCCAGGTGCCTGCTCTGTGTCCAGCCTGTGTGGGGCATTGATGGTGCATAGACAAAGCAGCTCTGGCCACGGCCCTGGAGGCACTCGCAGGAGAGGCAGAGGTGGGCCTTGGCAAGCCCTGGTACTGAGTGATGGACTTGGCAGTGGAGGCAAGGGGGTGCCAGGGGCTGTGGGCCCCGGGAGGATGATCACTGAATGTGAAAGGAAGGGGCAGTAGGGAAATGACTCCCAGCATCGAGCCAGACAGAGGGGTGTCAAGGGCATTCCAGGCAAAGGGCATTGCCTGAGCAAAGGTCTAGAGGCAAGAAACATGAGCTGGCAGCGGTGGCGTGGGTGGAGGCTGTCTCAGCAACCAGCCCAATCCCTCCCGACCTATGGCTGCCTTCTGCAAACCCTGGCACAGAGAAACAGTTTCCCGTCCATCCCCGCGTGGCCTCTGAATCCTCAGATTTCCTGTGGGTGGGCGGCACATGAGCTGTGGCAGCCAAGAGCCTCGGGAAAGAGAGGTTCAGGGTGTGTGTGTGTGTGTGTGTTCGGGACATTTGCAGACAGATGAGGGGGCCGCTGGGCAGGGGCTCTATCTCGCTGGGTCCCCAAAGGGCAGGCCGGAGCCTGGATTCCGGGAGGGGGCCCGGGGTCACATCCTGACCCGTGGAGACAGGAAACCGGCCTGGTGTCTCAGCGGTTCCCGTCAGGCCGACTGCACTGATCTGCTATCCTCCTAACAAACCTCAGGCAGCCAGGGCACAGCCAAGACAGCTGCTGATTCACCCTGCTTCTGGGCAAACTCAGGGAGCTGACACCGCCTCACCACCCCCAAGCAGACGGAACTCACAGGTCCCTGGTGCTGACTGCCTCCTGCCAGAGGGGCAGATGAGGTTGCTCAGGCAGAGGGAGGGCAGGGGGCCCCGGGCTCCCCTAGGCCACCCTGTGAAGGGGTGTGAAAGGCAATGCAGCCCTCAGACTTAGGCAAGGAGGCCCCTGCCTGGGACCTACAACATGTAGCCCCTCTCTGGCCCTTTTCCAGTTGCACCCCTCTGCCATCCCTCCCCAGCCCCTGCCCTGTGTACCCAGGACTCCAGAACTCCCTGCCCAAATGCACTGAGCCTCCTCCCAGGGTTGGTGGGGCTCCTTCTTGTCCTTTCCTCTAGAAGGGACACTGCATGGCTGGGTTTAGCTCCCCCAGATCTGAGGGCTGCATGAGGTTACTAAGAGTGGGCATCGATGGTGCAGAGAGAAAGCAGACCTGGCCTTTGCCTGGAGCCACTCCTGGAGGAGGCAGAGGTGGGTGTCAGCAGTCCTGGTACTGAGTGATGGGCTCAGCAATGGCAGGGAGCTTATAGGGGGCTGCGGGTTATATGGCAGAGCTTGGGCATCCAGGATGGTTGTCCACATGTGTCCATGTGAAGAGAAGAGGGGTGGGTTGGGGCTAGGGGCTGTCATATGTGTTCTTGTCCCAGGCCTTGCAGATATTAGGGACAGGCTTGGGACAGGGAAGGACATGGACTCGAGGACAGACAGACTGGGCAGGTACTGTGCCTACATCTCAGTGCTATATCCCCAGTGTTCAACTCAGGGTCAGCCCCAGAATTGGAAGGATGAGTAAATAGATGGATTGATGGTTGGATGGGTGGATGGGTGGGTGGATGGATGGGTGGTTGGATGGATGGTTGGATGGGTGGATGGATGGATGGATGGGTGGATGGGTGGATGGGTGGATGGGTGGATGGGTGGATGGGTGGGTGGATGGATGGGTGTTTGGTTGGGTGGATGGATGGACGGTTGGATGGATGGGTGGATGGATGGGTGGATGGGTGGATGGGTGGATGGGTGGATGAGTGGGTTGATGGATGGGTGGTTGGATGGGTGGATGGATGGACAGTTGGATGGATGGGTGGATGGGTGGGTGGATGGGTGGGTGTTTGGATGGGTGGATGGATGGATGGTTGGATGGATGGATGGGTGGATGGGTGGATGGGTGGATGGGTGGATGAGTGGGTTGATGGATGGGTGGTTGGATGGGTGGATGGGTGGATGGGTGGATGGGTGGGTGGATGGATGGGTGTTTGGATGGGTGGATGGATGGATGGTTGGATGGATGGATGGGTGGATGGGTGGATGGGTGGATGGGTGGATGAGTGGGTTGATGGATGGGTGGTTGGATGGGTGGATGGATGGATGGGTGGATGGGTGGATGTGGTGGATGGTTGGTGGATGGTTGGATTGGTGGGTCAATATTGGAAGGAAGGGGAAATGTAACTGTGTATAAGCATTTGCTGATTGGCCACCTCTATGCTAACCTCTATGAGGTTAGCAGTGTTACTGGTTGTTTGGGGGTGTTAGTCTTGTTCTCTGCCAAGCTCCTGGAGGACAGAGTTGTGCCTTCTTTCCTGTCTCCCATGAAGAGCATAGCAGCCCCAGGCTGGGCCCAGTGCTATTCTCCCAGACAGACAAAGAAACTGGGGAAGTAGAAATGACATGGGCTGATTAGGAACCCTCAGCTGGGGAGAGTGGCGTGCCTCTCGTGGGGGTTCTGGAAGCCCATTCTGTAGCCACCTGGCTGGAGACCAACTCCCAGATGCCAAACACTGGGAGCCCCAAGGAGGCAGACAGAATCAAAGAGCCATATAATACTGAGCCTACACAGATGGGGAGACTGAGGCCCAGAGAGGGGCTGTTGCAGGGAGGCCTGACTGGTCCCAATTCCAGCCAACAGCTGCCCAGCCCACATGCCTACCTCCTCAGCCCCTGAACTGTGGCCCTCCTCTGGATGAGCGAGTGGGGAGGGAATGGCAGGTCAAGAAACCCAATCGCTGCCATGTGTTTGGTTGGACGTTGGACCACCCGCTTTGCAGGCAGAATCTCACTGAATCCTCACAAATCTATGAAGTAGTTATATCGTTCAGCCCATTTTCCAGATCAGGAAGCTGAGGCCCAGAGACAGGAAGTAACTGCCCAGGGTCACAGGCTAATGACTGAGCCCAGGTTTGACTTCAGGTCTGTCTGGCTTTGACGCCCTTCGCCTGCTACCCTGCCTGTAAGTCTGGCTCCGCTGGGGTGAGCAAAGGGACGGCCGGCTCCAATCTGGCCGGCTCCAGTCTGGCCCTAGGAGGGTGGGGGCTGCAGGCAGGCTTGAGGCTCCACTCCTAGAAGAATTGCTGGAAGCGACTTTCTATAAGTGGCTACTAGCGCTCAGGGCCTCCCCACTGAAATCCCCCTTCCCGCCACTGACTGCTGGGCCGACAATGGCAACTGTGGGCCAGAGGCACAAAAATAGAAACGTGGTCTCCCGCCCACTGGCTCAGGGAAGGGGCCGGGCAGGCCCCGGCCGGCCCAGGTTGCAGAGCTGGGGGCGAGGGCGTGACTGGCCTGCCCACCTCGGCTGGGCTCCCAGAACTCCCAGGATGCCATGGGGAAGACTGGGAGCTTGGGATGGGGGACGAGGCAGGCCCCTTTCTTTACCTTTGGGCTCGGGACTGGGAGGAAAGAGGGAAGTCCGCGTGTGAGTGACTGTTGATGAGTCAGGGCCACGGGATGCAAGTGTTTGCTATGGAAACCCTGGCTGGGTTTTTCTGGTAACTAGCTGGCCTTTGAGCTCGCGCCAGGAGCTCCCAGACCCCTGGAAGCCCAGCTCTCCAGCCTCCCTGACTTTCGACAGGGCTCACTTGGTGCGTGGCCCTGGCCCCTGCCTGCCTCTCTTTGGGCCTCAGCCCATACCCTCCTTCCTCCCCACCCCTAACTCTACAGGGAGGGACTTGGTGACAAGGGAGTGGAGGGATTGGTATGTGAGCCCTGGGAGCAGAGCTGAGTGTCATGACAGATGTCACGAAGTTCCAGTCTCTTAACCCCCTCACCCTCAGCATGACCCGACGCTGACCTCTACTTCTCTTCTTTAACTTCCTTTATCCAGAGCCTCACTTGGTTTTGGTTTCCACTCTGTCCTATCCCTGTTTTGCAGATGGGGAAACTGAGGCACAAACAGGGACAGTTACTGTGGGGTGGCAACAGGCATGGATGGTCACAGGGCTCTTTCCTCCCACCTCGGGGGCTATGCTCTCAGCCTGTGGGTGTCCAGGGCAGAGGAGGGATTATTCTCCTTGTCTGCAGCAGCCGTGGCACCTCCTAACCATCAGTTCAGTTCAGTTCAGTCGCTCAGTTCAGACCCCATGAATCGCAGCACGCCAGGCCTCCCTGTCTATCACCAACTCCCCGAGTTCACTCAGACTCACGTCCATTGAGTCAGTGATGCCATCCAGCCATCTCATCCTCTGTCGTCCCCTTCTCCTCCTGCCCCCCATCCCTCCCAGCATCAGAGTCTTTTCCAATGAGTCAACTCTTCGCATGACGTGGCCAAAGTACTGGAGTTTCAGCTTTAGCATTATTCCTTCCAAAGAAATCCCAGGGCTGATCTCATTCAGAATGGACTGGTTGGATCTCCTTGCAGTCCAAGGGACTCCCAAGAGTCTTCTTCAACACCACAGGACCCATCTATTCGCCATGCATGGGCCACGAGGTTCACTCCTCTGGGGGAGGACAGACAGATGGGGCTGGACAGTGATGAACTGTGGGGGAGTCTGGGGAGTGGCAGGGTTGAGAGGGAGGACACGGTCCAGGTGAGCTTCCCAGGGGTCCAGGCACCCACTCTGGCACCACGCTGACGGGTACTGGGCATCTGACTTCACCACTCACTTTGGCAGGGGCCCTCCCTGTGCCTAACTGCTACATCTGTAAAATGGGAGAATACCTGACCCTGCTTTGATGAGAGCATAGGGTACTCACACACACAGCATAGGGCTGGGCATGCATTAGACTGAACCCTGTGAAAGTACTGATATTTGATTATCATATTTTAATAGCTTTATTGTGAAAACATTTGTCCACTTAAAGTGTACTGTTGAGGGGTTTTGATCGTATACACAGAGTTGTGAAATCATATTTGATAGTTCAAGCTAATAATACATAGGCAATTAGGTAATGAAGCTGGGGTGGGTCCATTCTTGAAGATTCAGACAGGGCAGCAGTGCCTGGGCCTTTCCTGACAACACCAAGGTGGGTCTCCCTTCACTTCAGTTAATTTCAAGAACTGATCACAATCCTGGAACAAAATGTCAGCTCTGACATTTGGAGTGGTATTTCCTATTTTGCCAAAATATGATATTAAATGCAATACTTAATCCATAAAGTGTTTAGAATGTACACTATTTTTTAAAATTGATGACACAAGATATTTCAAAACCCCAAAGTTATAAGCCCATTAGAAAACAGAAATTAATCAAATAAGTGAACTTACACAAACATAAATTCAAGATATATCACTCTACTATAAACTAGCATAAAAGTGATCATTCAAAAATAAGCAACCTAATATAGCTCACTAAAATGAAAAAAATATTTATGAAACATTGAAAATGAAACATTATTTGCTTTTATTTTGTTTCAAAGAGCAAACTCACAAAGCATGATCATGGTGTCATTATTAGGTAGTGGAAATATTTCGGGGCAGATTTTTCCAGCTAAAACACTCTGGCTGTCTGACATCAGTTGCGGAAATGGCCAGGAGACAATTAGAAGTTAAATCTAAACTTCCACTGATGTCTTCATCTTGAAATATCCGTCTCCTTTTTGATAAGTTTAAGGAGATTTTGGCGGGGCGGGGTGGGGGGTGGTCAGTGTTGTGTCTCTTTGGAGAGAGATTGCCAGCTTTTGTGAACAGCTGGAGTTTGTGTTTCAATCAAATGTTTCCATCTGTCTTTGTCCATATAAGTCCAAGGCAGGGCTTCTGAGGCCTGCACCTGTCTCGGTTTCAGGAGTCACCTGTTCATGCGCCATTGGTTCAGAGAGTCTTTGAGCACAGCGGGGGTTCTTTCTTTCTTTCGGCTGTGCTGGGTCTTCTGTGGCGTGCAGCCTTCTTCTTGTTGCAGTGTGTACACTTGTCTAGTTGTGGCTAGTGGGCTTAGTTGCCCCAAAGCATGTGGGATCTTAGTTTCCCCAACAAGAGATCGAACCCATGTCCTCTGCATTGGAAGGAGGATTCTTAACCACCGGACCACCAGGGAAGGCCCAAAGAAGTCTATTCTTTCAATAGAAACGTTGCCTTGTGGATTGCTGTGTTCTTTTTCTTTCTGGGAATAAAGAGGTATAGAAAAACCTGATGGGGCAGGATAGTAGTTGAGAGTAGAGGCCTGCCTAGGTCTAGATCTTAGGTCCATACTTACATGCTGTGTGGTCGTGGACAAATGGCTTCACCTCTCTGCGCCCTGTTTCTTCATCTGTAAGTGAGAGTAACAAGGGTACCTACCTCTTAGGGTTGTTGTGAGATTAAATGAGTCAATGTGTAAAGCACTTAGAACAGTCCAAGCACTTAGGAAGCACTATATAAATGTTAGGTATCAGTTCTTATTGTTGTTATGAAAGCATTCTAAATACATATACCATGATCAATTAATTTTTTTAATGCAGTTAGTACCTCTTGAGACAGAAATGATTTCAACTTCACATTTCTTATAAAATATTGAAATAATGGTATTACCCGACAAAACATGAGTATTTAGTACTTTAAAGTCGTAAGGCAAATAGGAATACTGCAATTGGGGAGCAGAGCTTGATGCCTCAACACTGCCGCACTGGGACAGAGAAAGGGCACAGGTGCGCTCTAAAGTCACACAGGCTGGTTCACAGCAGGTGTTTAATGGGAATAATAAACCTCAACTGACTACCAGTAAAGTTCAGGCTCATTGCATTTATTTATTTTAAAATATTTATTTATTTGGCTGCACCAGGTCTTAGTTGTACCATGTGAACCCTTAGTTTCTGCATGTAGGATATAGTGCCCTGACCAAGGATTGAACCCGGGCTTCCTGCACTGGAGGCATGGAGTCTTAGCCACTGGACCACCAGGGAAGTCCCAGGCATTTTATTTTAAATATAGCAGTGTGTACATGTCAATTTCAAACTCCCAATCTATCCCTTCCTCTGATCATTAAAAAAAAAAAGTCTCCTTGGATTTGCTGAGAGTCATCTTTCATTCATTTAGCAAATATTTTCTGGGTGCCTGCCTAAGGGCCAGGCACTGTGCCGGGCTCTGGAAGACAGGAGTGGACAAGCTGGGCAGGGAGAATGAAATTGAAGCTGACAGTAAATGAGTCAACGCCGCTGACCTGGGTGGCACACAGCCTTTGCAGCCTGACTGATCTGTGTATGTGTCTCTCCTCTTGCCCCCATCCCAGGACGTGTCTAGGCTGGAGCTGACTCTCCAGACATCCAAGCAAGGTGGCATCCGGCCCCGAGAGGTGCTGCTGATCCTGAGCGTGAACAAATCCGTCTTCCTGAAATTGCAGGCACCAGGAATCCCACTCCAGCTGGCCTACGTGAGTGTGTTACCTCCAACCACAGCCTCAGGCACGGGCTCTGGGAAGCCCCTGCTGTCCACCTCTGTGGGCCAGGGCCCCCTGCTTCTCTTTTTCATTCTGACGTTACTCACCAGGGCCCTTGCTGGTGAACCCCATGGGGCCCTGCCAGAGAGAGCACAAAGGGCAACAGACCCTGGGGAAAAGAACCCAAAGCCAGAGATGGGAATTAAACCTAGGAGGCGATGTGTGTGCGTGCGTTCGTGCTCAGTCGCTTAGTCGTATCCAACTCTTTGCGACCCCATGAACTATAGCCAGCCAGGCTCCTTTGTCCATGGAATTTTCTAGGCAAGAATGCTGTAGTGGGTTGCCATTTCCTCCTCCAGGGGACCTTCCCGACTCAGGGATCAAACCTGCGTCTCCTGCACTGGCAGGCAGATTCCTTACCACTGAGCCACCTCGGAAGCCCTCAGGTTGATGCACAAATTAGCCAACTCCAACACTCTCTCATAGCCTCAGTTTTCCCATCTGTCCAGTGGGAGAACTGGACTCACTGATATTCCTCCATAAAATAACCTTGTCACTGTCTTTGAAAAAGTTTACAAGACGTAAATGTGAAAATATTCAAGTACAGACAAAAAAAGGCCAGAAAGAAACCTAACAATGTGTTAACAGTAGTTCTGGCTGGGGAGAGGGATGAGGAACAGAGATCTACTTTGTTCTTTTCACTGTATTGATTGGCAAAATTTGCTATAATTTACATGGCCTAAATTGGAGAAAAATTATTTTTTAAAAAATTCAAATTTTAAACGTCAGACACATCCACCAGAGAGAGAGAAGGTCCACTGGCTGAGACCACAGCCAGGGGCACTCAGGGCTGGAGGAGGTGGGGTGGGCCGGGTCACTGCCTCGTTCACGTTTAAGGCCCTGGGAGGTGGCCCCCCCAGATGCAGCAGCTGTTGTTTACAGGCAGAAAAAGCAGAGGGGAGAGAGCCGGAGCTCGGGGGAGAGCCAAGAAAACAAGTGGGAGCGAGACACAGAAAAAAATATGGAAACGGAAAGAGGGCCGGCCTGTTGTGGGAGGAACGGACTCTGAGAGACTGAGTTCGAGGAGGGGGAGAGGAGGAGGGGACCTGAAGACAGGCCCCGGTCCCGGGCTGCCTGGGACGCGGGCCTAGACACCGAGAGAAGCTGAGGGGGTGCGCGACTGGCGGCTGGAAGCGCAGAGTCAGGCGGAGCGGGCCGGCATGGAAGCCCCCCACCCCACGGGAGGGCAGGCCGAACGCAGCCAACCGGGAGGACGGAGCGGGACCGACCCCGCGGCTCCCAGTGCGGGCAGGCCAGGCCCGGCCACGGCTCCTCTCCCCCACCTCCCGTTTCTCCCCCTTCCTATTCCCGGACCCTCTGGCGGCCCAGCCCTGAACTCTAGGCCCGGCGGGGCTCTGGCTGACGCAGGGCACATGAAAAGCGCCCGCCCGCCCGCCGGGCCGGAAGGTCGCAGCGGCCGCCGGCTCCGGCCTCGGCCACGCCTTCATCCCTGGGGCTAAGAATACACGGGCCTGGGAGAGGGGGCGGATGGACCGCCCGAGCCGCGCGCGACCTCGGCCCACAGCTTCCGGAGCCGGCCCCAAGCAGCCGGAGCCTGGACGCCTCTGGAGAGACCAAGAGTTTCACCGGGGGAGGGCGCAGGACTCTGTATCAGACCCGGGGCCAAGAGCTTAACAAATGCCCTTTAATCCCTATTTCATTCCCATTTTACAGAGCTGACCCTGAGGGTCAGATGGTAAAAGTCCTCCCCCTCCCCACCCAACCCAACTCTCTAGCTCTAAACCACTGCCCCAGCCCTTCCATGGGGTGGGGGTGGGCACAGGGCTCCTCACCCAGGTCCTCATCACTTTGCCCCCTTGTTAAAGCCCTGCTCCATTCCAAGTGGACCTTTCTATGATGTCTTGCCTATTTCCACTGTCAGGCAGTCCCCCCTTAGTATCTAGCCTGAAGCTCTCATGCTGCTGCTGCTTCAGCGTAATGCCTCTGGCTTTGGAGATGGATGGAAGAGGAACTCTGAGTCCATGGCCCCAGCAGCTTCCCATGAATCCTTTGACTTCTACCCCAGGAAGTCTTTCCTATTTCCGTCTCTAGCCCACCAGAGTCTCTGCTGAGGCATGGGCAGTGGAGGCAATGAGGTGCTGGAGCCACCCAGATTCTCATCTCTGTTCATTCAAGGGACCTGTCTTGCTCCTTTTGTTTCTCATAGAATAATATCCTCTGTCTTCTGTTGTTTCAAATAACTTGAGGCATGACTGGTTTCTGGATGGTAAGATCTCCCAGAGCAGGGACCAGTTGTTTGTCTTTCGTTCACTCATTTATTCATCCACGTCTTCTATCTTCCCTTCTCCATTTCCATGTGCAGGGAGCACCTGCCGTGTGCCAGGTGTCAGCATGAGGCTGCCATGTCAGGATCTTCATTGCTGGTCTCAAGACCCAGCACACAGTCAGGCCAATATTTCTTACTGCCTACTGTGTGTCAAGCCCCATGCAGGGGTGGCCAAGCCAGCCACTGTCCCTCACAAGAATGTGGGGGAAACCGACATGAGCCCCACGATAAGTGCGGACTGAATGGAGGGGTGGGAGGGTGATGTTTGAACAGGTGGATGAACATGGGTGTGTGTCCACCCAGCCCCTCAGATGTGGAAAAGAGATGGGGCAGATCTGGTTCTGAGGGGCCCTAGTTAGGGGCCCGTGGGCTGACTTCGGCTCCACCAGCCTCAACCTCCTCAGCCCTGGCCTTCTCTGCTCAGCCAACTAGCTGCCTCCCCCAGTTATCTGCTGACCTCTGGCATGGGACAGAAGGCATTCAGGCCCAGGGATAGTGTCCTGAGCTGCCACATGTCTCCCCAGGACTCCAAACTGGTCTTTCACGAGGCCCTAGATGCCAACATCACACAGCTGCCATCCTTCACCACCAAGGACCAGCTCCTCAACTGGGCGAATACAAAGGGTTCCATCGCCTCTGTTGCTGAGCTGAACAACCCGCAAAGCATCTTCCTTCGTCTGGACCAAGGTCTGCCTCCCCATTTGCCTCTCTAGGTTCAGGACTCTGCTCTTGAGGAATCTGAATTCCTCTGTCTCATTCCTCGGATGTGGACACTAAGGCACCAAGACGGGATGTGATTTGCCCCGGGTCACTTAAGACAGTGGTTACCCTTTCATCAAATGTTAGATTGAACCCTATGAAACTGCTGCCATTTGTCAGTCTCTTGATATACAAAAACAGCATTTCATATTATTTATTGTATCCCTAGTATGTGCCAAGTCCTATGCCAGGCATCTGGGGACCCTGTGGGGACAAACCCAGATCCTGCCCTCCTGGAGCTGGCACTGTGGTAGGAAGATGATAATAGATATACAAATTCTATAATTTCAGGTCATGGTAAATACTATAAGAAGGATAAAAGGGGGGTGATGTACAGGCAGTTGCTGGGTTGCATCCCTAACATACGCCATGGTTTTATACCTTAAATAAAATGTGTGTTGACAGATGAGGAAACAGAGGCCAGGGACTTGCCCTGGGTCACTCTGATGTAAGTGGATTTGAATCTGGGTCCTCCCAAGCCCCCACTCTTTGCTGTTCCATCCTGCCTGCGTGCGTGCTAAGTCGCTTCTGTTGTGTCTGACTCTTTGTGACCCCATGGACTGTACCCCACCAGGCTCCTCTGTCCATGGGATTCTCCAGGCAAGAATACTGGAGTGGATTGCCATTTCCTTCTTCAGGGGGATCTTCCCGACCCAGGGATTGAACCCCTGTCTCTTAGGTCTCCTGCATTGGCTGGAGAGTTCTTTTTTTTTTTTACCCCTTCAGTTCAGTTCAGTCACTCAGTCGTGTCCGACCCTTTGCGACCCCATGAATCGCAGCACGCCAGGCCTCTCTGTCCATCACCATCCTCTCGCCTCCTGGAAGCCATCCTGCCTGCCCCACCATTACTGTGGGAGAGGGTGGGCCTGCGTATTAGATGCTAGGCTGCTCCAAGGGGAGACAGAGGTGCGCTTATCTCCGCAGCCTCGAGCTCACCGTTCTCCTGCAATCTGGAACCCCAGAAGGACATGGGCCACACGCTCGGATGGACCCCGAAAGCCTGGGGCTGCCGCTTGGAAGGTGTGGCTGGCCACAAGGAGGCGCACATCCTGAGGATCCTACCGGGCCCAGAGGCCTCGTAAGGGTGCCAGCCCCGCCAGCCCCACCCTCTATAAAGCCCCGCTTCTGTCCAAGCCTTAGCCCCGCCCCTGCCTTGTTAGAGAACTGTCACCCCGCCTATATCTGGGCCCTGCCCATTTTCACACCCACCCGACAGACCCAAGACCAACCAGGTTAGGAGTGCAGCTGCTGCTCAACCGACCCCAGGTCTTGTTCTGGCCCAGCAATTCCTGGGCAAGCTCCCCTGCACCTCCCCATATTCCGCACTACCGCCCTCGCTGATGCGGGGGCGGTCCGTCTCCCCCCACATCCAGGCCCCGGACAGTGACCGTGAAGTTGGAGCTGAGCTGTGCTTGGAGAGATACTGACGCCGCCGTGCTCATCCTTCAGGGTCCACCCTACGTGTCCTGGTTAATCGAGGCCAACCACAACATGCAGATCTGGGTGAGTCTTGCTTTGAGACCCACACAGCCCCGTTCAGGTCTTCCCAAGGCTCCTCCAAGAAAACACCCAAATTTCCTGCACCATCACCCCAGCCCTGAGCCTTTATATACGATGATCCCTCTGCCCTCTGTGCTCTACCTATTCTTCCTTCAGAATGGCACCTCCTCCAGGAAGCCTTCCATGATCCCTTAAAGAGGCCCCCTAACCC
Organism: Bubalus kerabau; assembly: GCF_029407905.1. Classification (NCBI taxonomy): domain Eukaryota; kingdom Metazoa; phylum Chordata; class Mammalia; order Artiodactyla; family Bovidae; genus Bubalus; species Bubalus kerabau. Next base: position 101,326,877 of record NC_073634.1, on the reverse strand, counting down.
AGCCCACTGCATCAGGGAAGTTTCCTGGAGAGGTGAACTCCAAACTGAGTTGAAAGACAGACAGGAACCAGTAGATGAGGGGAGGTGGTCCAGGCAGGGGAAACAGCAGGAGCAAAAGAGAGCCTGACTGAGGCCTGGCAGACCCTGGCCAGCCTGCAGGCACACCTTGCCAGGCTGTGTGGCCCCTGACTGTGTCCGTAGCTCCCTGCTCTGCCTCTCTCCCTGTCATTAGACCACTGGTGAATACTCCTTGAAGATCTTTCCAGATAGGATCAACCCTGGCTTCCAACTCCCAAACACAACCCAAGGCCTGCTGGGGGAGGCCCGGAGGCTCAATGCCAGCGTAGTAGCATCCTTCGTGGAGCTCCCTGTGGCCAATGATGTCTCTCTGCGGACCCACAGCTGTGGTGAGCACCTGGCTCCCTTCCCTTGCCCCCCCACCGCCAACTCCCTTCCCTGGCCCTCCCCTGGGATCTGTTGCTACGTCCAGATGCTGTGTGAACTGGGAAAGTTGCAGCAGCTGGTGGGAGCCCCATATTCCTCATGTGCATCTCAGGAATGCTGAGAGTACCTAGCTAGAGAGGTGCTTAGCACCTCAGAGCACAGTGAGCCCCACAGTGACTGTCTGCGGGGGCCCCCTCTGCTACCCCGCAGGCAGTGGGCTGCAGCCCTCACCCACACCGGTGGAGATCACCACTCCCAATAAGGGCTGCAACCAGGAGCTACTTCTGACCCTGATCCAGCCCAAGTGCTCCAGCGATGGCATGACTCTGGTACTCAAGAAAGATCTCATCTCGGTAAGGGAGCGCCTGGCCTCCAGTCCAGCTGACACGGGTAACTGGTCCTTCTGTCCTAATCCAGGAAGGAGGACCAATCACATTCCGCTACAAGCCTTAGTTTTTCCACCTGTAGAATGGGCTTGAGGTGGCTCAGATGGTAAAGGGTCTGTCTACAATGTGGGAGACCGGGGTTTGATCCCTGGGTCGGGAAGATCCCCTGGAGAAGGAAATGGCAATCCACTCCAGTACTATTGCCTGGAAAATCCCATGGACAGAGGAGCCTGGTAGGCTACAGTCCATGGGGTCGCAAATAGTCGGACACAACTGAGCGACTTCACTTTTTTTTCACTCACCAGGTGGTGAGGATTACAGGAGGTCTGACAACCTCGCCTGGCGTGGAGCAATGTGTTAGGTGCTCAGTCGTGTTTGACTCTTTGTGATCCCATGGACTGTTACCCGCCAGGCTCCTCTGTCCATGGAATTCTCCAGGCAAGAATACTGGAGTGGGTAGCCATTCCCTTCTCCAGGAGATCTTCCTGACCCAGAGACTGAGCCCACATCTCCCGTGTCTCCTACATTGCAGGCGGATTCTTTGCTGCTGAACCACTGGGGAAGCCTTATGTACTTAATACTGAAAGTGACAGTGTTAGTTCCTCAGTCACGTCTGACTCTTTACGACCATGGACTGTAGCCCTCTAGGCTCCTGTGTCCATGAAATTCTCCAGGCAAGAATATTGTTGTGGGTAGCCATTCCATTTTCTAGGGGATCTTCCTGACCTAGGGACTCCTGCATTGCAAACATATTCTTCACCCTCTGAGCCACTAGGAAAGCCCAAGTTCATATGTACTTAATAATATCACTTTAAAAACACATTGCTGCTGCTGCTGCTAAGTCGTGTCAGTCGTGTCCGACCCTGTGCGACCACATAGACGGAAGCCCACCAGGCTCCTCTGTCCCTGGGATTCTCCAGGCAAGAACACTGGAGTGGGTTGCCATTTCCTTCTCCAATGCATGAAAGTGATCCCATCATATTGAAATGCCACAATTAGCTCCTCCTCCCTCGTTAGACATTTGGGTGTTTTCAATTCTGTAATATTATAAATATGCAGGAAGTGTCATTGTGCATGAAATTCTTCTATAAATAGAATTGTTTTCTTAAGATAGGTTTCCACATCAGTTGAGATTGCTGGGTCAAAAATGAGGGAACATTCTGGAAATTTTCATACATGTTGCCAACTCGCTTTCCAAAAGATGATTCCAATTTTCACTGCTGATTAATGAGAACACTTGACTGTCTCTCCAAATTATTGTTTTTTTGTCTAAAAAACTTTGCTGATGTGGGAGGTGGAACCTTGTCTTCCGTTCTTGTTTGAGTTTCTACTTCTTTGATTAGTAAGTAGTGAGTGTGAACTTGATACTGTGTGACTGATAATAATCAAAGTCTCTGTAACTTTGTGGCTTGGTATTTTTCTTCTTTAAAAAATTTTTTTTCAATTGGAGGATAATTGCTTTACAGCCTTGTGTTGATTTCTGCCATATAACAACATGAATCAACCATAAGTATACATATGTTCCCTTGCTCTTGAGCCCCCCTCCTTTGGTATTATTTCTTTTTTTACCCCTTGATTATTTCTATAAGCTTTTTACATGAAGAAAGACATTTGTGGCCCTTTGTCTATCGTTCTTATTGAAATAACCTCTCCTGGTTTGTTATCATTCTTTAAATTTTTGCGAGTGTTTCTTAATTTTTGGGATGTTTGAAAACATTGGGCCATCCTAGCTGGCCATCTTCTCCTTTGTGATTTTTTTCTAGTCTTTCTGAGGCAGGAAATCTCTCTGCCAGAGTCTTGATGAGTCATGCATGTTCTCAGGGATTTTTAGAACGACATTTAACTCTATGTCCATGTGGAAGTGTTTTGGGGTGTGTGGTATCAGGGCCAAGGTGAAGCTCCATCTGTCTGCGGCCTGTCTCCCCCTTCTTATCTGCCTTTACCTGGCCCAGCAGATATCTGGGAGGTGGAGGAGGTGGTGCAGGGATCAGCAATGGCTGGCATTACTGCCATCCAGTACACTGGATGTCATACACTGTGATCCACTGATCTTTGGAACATTACACTCAAGTTAAAAAGAATATTCTAGGTCTATAAATATACACACAGATAGATGTCTGATTTATTATTCAGTGAGAAAACTAAGCTAAAGCCTGAAGGACATTATGATGCCTTTTGTTTAAAATGAGGGGAAAAAAAACAAACCCACACAATTTCTATGAATGCATATGTCTAGAACACACTCATGATGTCACAGATATTATTGCTAGATACAGAAGTGTGTCAAGTTCAGGAAAAGTAGTAACTCTTAAACGGTGTAGGATGATGAGACCTAACAAAAATGGGGATGGGATCAGAGGCGTGCCTGTGATTCGAGACCCCTGGGGTGTGGCCAGTCCTTGGTGCTGGGGTGTGAGGGACAGGCCCTGGGGAGCCCTGTGCCTCCTGACAGTGCCTCCCCCACACCCCCCGCAACCCTGGCCCAGACTCTGCTATGCACCATCACAAGCCTGACCTTCTGGGACTCCAGCTGCCAAGCTAAGGAAACAGAAGACGAGTTTGTCTTGAGCAGTGGCTACTCCAGCTGTGGCATGGAAGTGATGGAAAATGTGGTCAGTAATGAGGTAAGGCCTGGGCTGGGAAAAAGGGGTGGTGCCCCCTCCAGGCGCCTCCTGGATCTTCCAGGCAGAGAGGCTTTGGGGAGAGCGGGTGTGGTGCTCAGTAGGAAGACAAGACAAGCTTCGCCATTGGTTGACTCAGTTTCCCCATCCAAAAAAATGGGTGCGTTGGGTGGGATACCCTCTGGGCTCCTCTCGGGCTCTGAACAGCTCCTTGGCTCTCTTCCTGCAGGTGGTCATCAGACTCCTGTCAAGCTCATCACCGCAGCGGGTGAGATGGACGGTCAATGTGCTAACCCATGTGGTCTGGGGGGAGCAGGCCTCAGGAAACTCAGGCCCTGATCCTGGCAAGCCAATGTGTCTCTAGTGTGGCCCCGTCTCTCCTTCTGTGCAACGGGGGCAGTACTGTTCAGAGTCATGTTCTCAGTCTCTCAAGTCAGAGGGTCCAAGCACGGATTGGCTACATGGCCTTGGGCAAATCACATAAGCTTTCAGAGCCCAAAGGTCCTGTTAATAGGAGTATAAGGAACCCGCTATGGGATGAGCTATCACCAAGAGGAGACATGGAAAGCACCAGGTCTTGTGAGGAGCAAGTTCTTTTTCTGGCTGCATGGCTTGTGGGATCTTAGTCCCCCAACCAGGGACTCAGATCAGACACCGGGCCTTCAACAGCGAAAGCACAGAATCCTAACTGCTGGACTGCCAGGGAATTCCTGAGAGCAAGTTCTTGATAAATATCAGTTGTGGTGGGGAAGGGGGAGGTTTAAGGTGAGGAGGAGGGTCATGCAACAACTCTGGACATGACTCCTGCTCCCACCCCTTAGCTTTCTCACCGGGTGCCTCCCATCCCCACAGAGAAAGGTGCAGTGCATCAACATGGACAGCCTCTCCCTCCAGCTGGGCCTCTACCTCAGCCCGCACTTCCTCCAAGCCTCCAACACCATCGAGCTGGGCCAGCAGGGCTTTGTGCAGGTACCGGACTTGGACTTGACCGCTCAGGCCTGCTGCCCCCTGGGATTTCTCAGAGCCTTTCTTTCTCCCCAGTGGAACTTGACTTCCTAGGGGTAGGAGGGGGCCAGCCTGATGCAGGGTTGTAGGGGTGGGGAGAGCTGAGGCAGAGCTCAGACACTGGTTGGAATGTCACTTCCTCCTCCTCCTTCGCTCCAGGCAGGCCAGTAACTGTCCTTCCACCATCAAAGTTCCCGAGCAGGAACTCTAGAATGAGTCTAGCTTATTTCGCGAGAACAGGTAAGGTGGAGAGTTATGAGTAACTGACCGGGCCTCGGTCCCCTTACCTACCCATGCAGGTGAGCGTGTCCCCATCCATCCCTGAGCTCATGATCCAGCTGGAGAGCTGCCAACTGAACCTGGGCCCCGACATGGAAATCGTGGAACTCATCCAGGGCCAGGAAGCCAAGAGCAGCTGCGTGAGCCTGCTGTCCCCGAGCCCTAGTGGTGACATACGCTTCAGCTTCCTCCTCCGCGGCTACATGGTGCCCATGCCCACGACTGGCATCCTCAGCTGCTCTGTGACCATGCATCCCAGGATTCGGTCCCTGGTGAGTGGGGGCCAGGCCCAGCCCAGCTTCAGGGGTGGCTTCTGGGTCTGGAGTTTTCAGGAAGGGATGTGATAGATCAGGAGGATGTGGAACCAGTGAGCAAAAGACAGCCACAGGCAGACATGTGGCCTCTGGGTACCAAGGGGACTCTTTCTGCCACCCAACAGCCTTTGGATGGCTGTGCTGTGTCTTGGGACATTGGTCGGATATGCAGCTGCACCCACTATCCATCTGTCCATCCGTCTATCCATCCATTATTTCACCCATCTGTCTGTCTTCCCACCATCCCATTCAGTCATCATTTATCAGCTGATGCTTCTCACCATCCCACCCAGTCATCCATGCAGAGTCCTTCCATCAGCCCAGTCATCCATCCATCCTTCTACAATCACACCCAGTCATCATCCATCAATCCATCCACCCAGGAATCCATCCACCCACCCATCTTATCCATATAGTATGGTCACCACGGTAATCTCAACAAACAAGAGATCTCAGGGAAGAGGGTTAGTACAAAAGACACAAAATTCTGATTTTCTGAACTTACTGGTCACAACACTTCACCATCCAGTATATACCAGTTTTTAAACACTGGGCCCTGGACACACACACACACACACACACACACAGTCATCCCCAAGCCCTTGCACACAAAAGGGTCTTCAGGATGAGAAGCTTCTATGGTTGTATAAAGCTGGAGAAGCCTCTGGGACCACTCCTGAGTGGGCTCTCCCTAGGCCACAGTGAGCCTGGGCTTCTGGGCATTCACAAGGATAATGGATGCAGTGTCCCCATAATCCTCATGGGAATCGGGAGCTTTTCAGGAACTCAAAGGAGACACACCAGGAGCAGCCCAGAATTGTCTGGCTGCCACCCTTCCAGAGCACAGATCTGCCAGCATTTGCCCAGAGGCCCCCAGCCAGAAGGTGGTGCCCAGAGTCAAGGCGCCAGGGTGGGCTGTGGCAGGCCAGGGTCACAGAGACAGGGAGCAAGCCTGGAGCTGCTTCTCAAAGGCTGTGCCATACCCCGGGCTCTCTTCCTCCTTCAGGAAGTCCACAAGACTGTTTCCACACGCCTGAACATCATCAGCACCAGCCTGCATGGTGAGTTCTAAGTCTCCCCGAGGTTCCAGGGACTGAGGTCAGAGTGGGGCGTGATGGACGCTCAGAGGACCCCAGAGAGCAGGGTCCACAGCTACATCTTCCACATAGAGAACATTTGCTTGTGACCACCCCATGGGACCATATCCCAGGCCTTTGGCTCTTCTTGATCCCCAGGGTGGCTGGTTGACCTTGCTGGGAGATGGAGCCTTCTGGAATCGAGACTGGACAGGACTTGGGGGCAGTGCTTGTCTCTCCTTCCCTAAGACCCCTAGGGTGGAGGATGCCCCTCAGCCCAGCTCCCCCCAGCCTGTCTTAGTTCCCCCTGGGCCCAGGTGCCCCCTGGGCAGGAGAGTCCCTGACGCTGAATGCAGGTGGGAGAAGCATTGGCCCCTTGGCCATCCTACCTGGGCCTGGATGGAGCTCCTGCGCCCAGCTACAATCAAGAAGGCAGGCTAATGACCCCACTGCAGGGATGGGAACCCACAGGCCTATGGCCAGGCTGCCTGGCCCACAGTCAGACAGGCATCAGGAGTGCAGAAAGAGTGAAGCTTGGGAAAACCCAAGAAGAGAGCTGAAGGGCCCTCAGGGGCACTCTGGCTTCTGCTTTGGTAGCAGGCTCAGAGAGGAGTAGACTGACCTAAGGTCACACAGCGGGACTCTGGACTCTCAGGCCCCACTCACACTTTGCTCAGATTATACCATCCAGCCTCCCTAAAAATGTATCTCTACCAGCCTCGGGAGTCAGAGGCATGGCCCCAAAGGCCTGGCTGGGCCCTTTTGAGGGCATGCTCATAACAACACAGCTTCATGCCACGTGTGGGTGTGATGATCCCATTGGCTAGGTGAGGAAATGGGTTCAGAGAAGTAAGGGTCAGTGGCTGAGCTGAGACTGGCACCAAAACCTGCACTCCTGGCTGGCACAACGGGGCAGGGAGTGGGGATGGGAGTTGCAGGGAGGAGACAGTGGTGCTGACTGCAGCCATCCTGTCCTTGGTGGTGCAGACAAAGGCCTCGTCCTACCTGCCGTGCTGGGCATCACTTTTGGCGCCTTCCTCATCGGGGCCCTGCTCACCGCCGCGCTCTGGTACATCTACTCGCACACGCGTGAGTATCCCAGGCCCCCACAGTGAGTGCTTAGGTCCCCTCCATCACCACCTGGGGGAGCCCAGCGCAGTCTCTGGGGCAGTGGGGACCCCTGGCCGGGGCCCTGACCTCCACCCCTGCCCCCAGGTCACCCCGGCAAGCGGGAGCCCGTGGTGGCGGTGGCTGCCCCGGCCTCCTCGGAGAGCAGTAGCACCAACCACAGCATCGGGAGCACCCAGAGCACCCCCTGCTCCACCAGCAGCATGGCGTAGTGCCCAGCCAGCCCTCGCCCAGCGGGAGAGACTGAGCAGCCACCAGCTGGGAACCACTGGCCGTGGACTTATCCCGGGACCCCAGCCCCTCCACTTGACCAAGGATGAACCCTGCCCTCTGCACCCGTCCCTGCTGCCTCCCTCCCAGAGGCCTGCCGCCAGTGGGAGCACCAGCTCGGAACACCTTGGGGTCCCCCCACCCCACCCTAACGAACCTTCAAACCTGGAGGGCCTGGGGTGTGGCTGCCCGGGGCTGCAGAGTGAGAGCCCACTGCCCTGTACGTCCACATTGCTGTAAACACCCAAGAAAGTCCCTGTCATTGTAACCTGGACCCAGCACTCGGTGACCTGGGCTGGGCAGGAGTTGAGAACTCCAGGACTCAGTCCAGCCCACCCAGGCTGATGGCGCCTCCTCTGTGGAAACCAAGCTGGCACAGAGCCACCTGCACCTGCTTCCAGCGGTCTCCGCAGCGGAACTGGCACGACTCCGGCGGAAACAGAAGCTGAGGGGCGCCCAGCCTGGGAGTGGAGTGGGGGAGCCTAGCTCCTCCCTGCAACTGTCACACAGAGACACCCCCCCACACCCACCCCCCAGGCAGTCTGTCCTGGGTCCTCCCCTATATACTCACCATCAATAAATCAGACCATGAAACCAGAACTGGGCTGGGCTGGAAGGGGAGGGGCACCTATACCAGGGAGAGGGGTGACTGTTCTGGGTTCAAATCCTGGGTTCAAATCCCACTTCTGGGCTGTGTGACTGTGGACAGGTCCCGTGGCTTCTTTAAGCCAGTCACCATTCTCTTATCTGTGAAATGGGTGTGAGAATTTGTGATCACAAGTCCCTGTGTTTACCATGTGGTCAAGGGACACCAATTCATCCTTTTTATTTCACAGACAGGCCACCTGAGGCTCAGAGGGAAGGACTTGTCCAGGCCACACAACTTGGGCTCCTACGCAGGGCAGTTCTTGGACCAGCCACAGTCCTCATCCCCCTATTGTCTGCTGAGGGAGCTAGAGGTCAAGAGTCATTCAAATGTTTGTGTATTAGTTGCTTGGTCATGTCTGACTCCAAGCGACCCCATGGAGTGTAGTCTACCAGGAATCCTCTGTCCATGGGATTCTCCAGGCAAGAATACTGGAGTGGGTAACCATTCCTTTCTCCAGGGGATCTTCCAAACCTAGGGATTGAACCCAGGTCTCCTGCATTGCAGGCAGATTCTTTACCATCTGAGCCACCCAGGGAGCCCATCAAATGTTTAACCAATGCTTTAGAAAATTTTTTTGGCCACACCATGCAGCATGTGGGATCTTAGCCAGGGATCGAACCCACATCCTCTCCATTGGAAGTGCAGAGTCTTAAAACCACTGGACTATCAATGAAGTCCCAGCCAATTTTTTTTTTAAGGAAAAAAAAAAAGTTCAAAGCTTTAAATCATTTTAGCCACTCTCTGTGTCCTGGGGGCCCCAGGCAGGGACCCTCTCCTTTCCCAGAAGGCCACTGGGAGGAGGAAATCTATCAACCAGCAACCAACAGCCGGCAGGGCCCCAGGCTTGGTCAGACGGCTTACACAGTAAGCTGGGCCTGAGACAGGAAGCAGGCAGGGTGGGAGTAGAGATGGGCTGGATGGTCAGGTGTGCTCCAACAGCTGGAGAACCAGGAAGAAGAGACTAGGGGCATCCAAGGCTCGGAGATAGAGCTCAGCATCCTGCCTCCAGCTCTCTATTTCACTGCCTAGAGCCCAAGACCCTGGGTGAGTCTAGACAGAATCAGGAAGGCACAAAAGGCAAATAGTTTAGGAGTTCATGGGAGATGCAGGGCAAATGCCCATCCCCTCCACCCCACTGCCTGGGCTATTGGGACAGGGAGGGCTCCAGCAGCTTCAGGACACCGCCCACCAGGTGCAGGCTGCCTGTGACCAGCACATGGACGGCGGCAGCCTCTTGGAGTACCATGGCCCCGCTGTCTGCCACAGGGTGGGCGAGGAGGCCCCGTGGGGGACTGGGCGGCTGAAAGAGAGGGTCCCGGCCTTGGGTGATCCACTGCAAGGCGTGGGAGATGCAGCTGAAGACGAGGGAGCTGGCACTGTGGGTGTGGGGTGGGTGAGACGCCAGCAGCAGAGATGCGGGCCCATCCTGCTCCTGGCCGGGGGTGCTCCAGGGGTCCGGGCTGACCTGCTGCTCATGCAGGCGACTCCAGTGCTGTTGGTGGGCGAGGCAGCGGAGCAGCACCTGGTCCAGTGTCACTGTGAAGTTCTGTTGGTCTGCGGGGCATGGGGACAGACACATCAGTGAGGCAGCCCAGGGTGGGGGAGGGGAAGCATGCCGTGAGCCCCTGCTCAATGCCAGGCTCTATCCAAGCACCTTCCATCCTTAGCTCTGAGGAGACGGAGGCTCGAAAAGTTCAGTGACTGCCCTCTGTCACAGAGCTGGTGAGAAACAGGCCCAGGCAGTTTAGCTTCAATGGGGGGCTTCTGCCCACGGAGCACCTCTTTCTGTCCTAACTCACAGCCTTCCCAGACTATCCCCATGCCATCTGATGTGAGGCCTGGAGATCTGTATTTTTTAGATTATTAAAAAAAAAAAAACTTTTTACATAACCCACAGTAAAAAAGAATACATTTTATAATAGTAACCCAGGACTCACATGTGTACACGTATATGTCTAGAAGAGAATGTCATCAGACAGTACCTACCCTTAATTTTGTGCAAGACACACTGACACTCTCTATTCTATTTTATTTAAAATGCTAGTTGAGATCCACTGAGCTGATTTCAAGAACCATCACTGGGTTGTAACCTGCATTTTGAAAACTAGTTTCCCCAATAATTCCTTTGTAGTATTGCAGTCACACGCAACATTCACAACGTACCAAAGGGTATTGATTTATACAATAAAACAAATCTAGTTCCTACCCAAGACCTCCAGCTTAAAAGCCCCCACTGTCACCCACACAGCAATCCACCTCAGGGCCCTCTGCCGCCTGCCCACCCCAGGGATCATGCCTGTCAACTCACCTGCATTGTCTGTTGATGCCATATCTGCCAGGTTAGGGCAGAAAATGGCATAGTCAAACTGGCAGGGCTAGAAGGCCAAAGGGAGAAGCTCAGTGTCAGGGCCTGAGAGGAGGCCCCCAATCCTGACTTCCACACAGCACCCCCAGAGTCCACATCCATTGTCCCCATCTCTAGAGACGCCACCCCCCGCCCAGCTGAACTGCAGCGCTACTGCATAAACCCACCCACAGCACTTCCATGCCCCCTGCCTCCCGATCTACCTCAGTGTACCCGATATGGCCTGCGGCCTGAGCAGCACGGCCCAGCACAGACAGGGAGACAGACTGGAGGGGGCGTGCACATTGACTTAAGGTGATCCATCTACTGAGCACAAAGGAGCAAGGTTGTGGACATGAAGGACAGATTTAGCATCTGGGTCTATGAAATGGGAAACGATCCCTAGGAACCCTTTCAGCCTTGACAGCCAGGGCAGACTCAGTTTCCCTGGGCACAGTGGGGCCTCTCCCTCTATACTTATTAGTCCAGTGACCCCTTAAACCAAACTTTATTATTTTTTTAATCTTTTCAAGTTAGTGCTTTTATTTTCTTAGGATAAGTCCCCAGAAGTGGAATTGCCAGATCATATAACATACCAGTTTTTAACTTTTTTGAAAAACCTTTCTATTATTATCCTATTCTTATCCATAGCTGCTGTGAAATGATATCCCACTAACAGTTCATAGGTGTTCCCTTTTGTCTCCATCCTCTTCAATGCTTACTTTCTCTTGTCTTTTTGATCACTGCCATTCTAACAGGTGTGAGATAATAATATCTCCTTGTGGTTTTGATTTGCATTGTACTGATCTGGCATGTTGAGTACACTCTCATATACTTATGGGCCATCTATGTTCTGTGTGTCTTCTTGGATAAACCAAAGTTTAGAAGCAGGTATCATAGTAACATCCCTGTTTTATGGTGAGGCAAACTGAGCTCAGGGAAATGCCATCTCTTATCCAGGGTCACATGCCAGTGGCTGAAGGGAACCTGACAAGTGAATCCAGAGCCTGCACCTCACACCACTTACCTGGTCCTGCCTATAATCCTGGTCTTGAGTGTGACCACAGAGAATGCGGGCAGTGACTTCCCTGTGCCCAATGCTTTTATAACACAGTTCAGGAGGGGAATGAGCAATCAGTGCCATTCTCCAGCTGAGGAAACTGGCTCAGGGATGAAGGCACGGCTGCTGGGGGTCAAAGCCAGCACCCGAGCTGGCCTGCCTGCTGCCCATACCCCAGCCAGTTCCTCACCTGCAGCAGCTTCAGCAGGGCCGCGGAATCCCGGTCCCCAGTGGAGTTGAAGAGCAAGACGCGCACCTCGGACCCGCTGGGAGACGGAAGGGTTAGAGGGGAGGGGACGTCAGAGAGGAGGCGCCTCCCACCCCTTCTCCGCGGGCCCCGCCCCATCCTTCCTCCAGAAACTGCCTCTCCTTCCCTACTGTCCCAGTCCGAGCCTGTCCTCTTGTCCCGCCCCATCCGTCCCCGAGGTCCAGCCCCGCCCATGCTCCCCACCTCCTCAAGGTCCCGCCCCTCTCCGCTGACCAAGCCCCGCCCCATCGTTCCCTGAGGTCCCACCCCTCCCCACTGACCCAGCCTCGCCCCCGCCCACGCTCCACCCCTCCTCAAGGTCCCGCCCCTCTCCACAGACCAAGCCCTGCCCCATCCTTCCCCGAGGTCCCGCCCCCTCCCCTGGACCCCAAGTCCCGGCCCCGCCTCTGCCCGCTGCTCACCTGTCCGGCCTCTCGCAGCGGTGCAGCGCCTGGCGGAACCAGCGCACACAGGCTTGCATGCTGCTGGTGGTGTGCGCGCCGTCCAGGTACCAGGTAAGGGGCCCGCGCCGCAGTAACTGCGTCCGACCTGGCCATTCCGTGTGCCGAAGCCCTGGGGTTGGGGAGCAAGGCAGTCCTCCAGGCGCAGCCCCAAGCCAGCCCTCCCGTATTCTCCCACTCCGGTCCTCAACTAACTACTTGCCCGCACCCAGAGCCCTTGTTACTTGCCACTCTGATCTTACTCGCCACTCTGATCGGCCCAGAAGCCTCTGGTTGGGCCCTAGTCGCTGGGATTAACTGTTTAGCTGCCTTATCGGGTGGAATCTTCCAGGCAGCCCTGAGGGGGGGCTGCTGTCTTTATTAGTCCCAAAATGCAGGCAGAGAACCCTGACTCAGATTAGGTCACAGAGCGAGTGAGTCCTGGGCTTGTGTGCTCAGTTGCTTCAGTTGCATCGGACGCTTTGCAACCGCCTGGACTTGTAGCCCGCCAGGCTCCTCTGTCCATGGGATTTCCCAGGCAAGAACCCTGGAGTGGGTTGCCGTTTCCTTCTCCAAGGGGAGCTTCCCGACCCAGGGATTAAACCTGTGTCTGCCACGTCTCCTGCATTGCTGGCGTATTCTGCACCGTTGATCCCCCAGGGAAGCCCTAAGTCCTGGAGCTGGGATGTAAACCCCCTGGCTCCAGGACTGTCTCACGGCCCTGACACAGGGCCTGGCACACAGTGGGCTCCCTGGAACCATCTGCTGAAGGGCTTTAACAGCCACGAGGTCCTACTATGTGCTGAAAGCTTTGGGGGAAGCAAGAAACCTGAAGAGTATCACCATCCTCAAGACCCTCATGGTCTCCTGATGATGACAAGCATGACACTTCTGGCAGCTACCACAGGCCACCCGGGCACTTTATCCCATATCTGCCAGGCTCTGGACTCAGTCCTTTAGTGACAGCACCTCTCAGTGGATCCTATCATGGTCTCACTTGGCAGATGGGGAAACAAGTTCAGAGAGACTTCACGGACTCAAAGTGCGGGAAGCTTGCTGCCTTCAGCAGAGTCCTTTCTCTTAAGGCACCTTTGGCCCCACCTCTCTAATAGGAGACCAAAAGAAAACACCTGAAGGGGGCCCAGCTGGGCAGGAAGGTCCAACTCACCCTGCTGCATGAGGGGCGTGGGCTGAAACACAGGTGCCAGGGACAGCTGCCCCGGGAGGCTGGGCCTGGATGCCTTCAGCTCCCCAGCATCTGGCAGGGAAGGGAAGGGAGAGGGAGGGCTTCAGTGGGTTTGGTCCTCACCTCTAAGGGCCCTCAGAGGCAGGTCCACCTGTCCCCTGCCCACCCACTGACCTGTCCACTTACCCTGGTAACCTTTCTGCTGCAGCCAGCAGCGGGCCACCTGCAAGGCCAGGGCAGCATTGGACCGCTGGTGCTCTCCCTCCAGGCCCAGGGTCAGTGGTGGCCCCCCTTCCTCCAGGGCTTGTAGTGGTGGGCACAGGTAGAGGGGACACTGCGGAGGAGATAGGCAGCAGCTGCTCAGGGGATAGCCCTCCCTGATGCCATCAGCCCTTCCATCTACCAGAACCCACCAAACCCTGTTCCTAGAACTGAGATGCACCCCAGCTGGACGAACACAGATGAGCAAACCGAGGGCCCAGAGGATAAAGTGCCTCCCCAGGCAGTCCTCCTCCACCCCCCGGCAGCTCCATCAGACTCACTGAGATCTGCTGAGCCCTGTCCCTTAGCACCGCCAGCGGCTCGTCAGGCTGGAGCACGGTGAAGGCAGGGACGCCACTCTGTGGAGGACACGGAGAGTGAGCCAGGGGCTGCCCAGGGTGCTCCACCGCCCATCTCTGGCCCCCACATCCCTGGTTCTGGGCAGCCCATTCAGCCTTCCCTCATTGGACCTTTGGGAGCCCCTCGATGGGGAGACTGAGGCCAGAGATGGGGCTCAACTTGTTCCAGTCCCACACAGAGTTCCCATGAGAACCCAGACCCCACTGATTCCAAGACCTAATTCTGAGTCAAGATACAAATGAGCACCCCTCCCCTTCCCTGAATCTTGAGGGCCAGGGTCAGGCCATCCATGTACCTCCCCTCCCCAGGTCACCTTAAAAATGCCCCCTTTCTGCCATGCGATCTTCTCCATCGTGTCCCCCAGAAGGCCAGTGTGGTCGATGCCAAGAGAGGTGATCCCACACACCACAGGCTTCCTGCGGGAAACAAAAGGGCCAGGATGCCCCTGGGCTCCTGGCCACCATCCCTCTCCCCAAGCCATCGGCCTCACCTGATGATGTTGGTGCAGTCGTAAGCCCCGCCAATGCCTACTTCCACCACGGCCAGGTCTACCTGCAGAGGATCAGAGGGCATGGCAGGGGGCACAGGGGCTCCCGGACGCCGCATGGGAGCCCTTAACCTGCTGAGATTCCCCTTCCCAAGGTCTGGAACACAGGGTTTTGGGGAGGGGGCCATACACACCTTCTCTTGGAGGAAGACGTGGAAGGCCATGAGGGTGAGGAAGCGGAAGTAGCCGGGCATGGAGACACAGCTGCTGTCGTCCTGTGGACAGGATCACGTCAGAGCTCAAGGCCACTGCAGCCTCTGTGCTGGGGGAGATGGTGTCCTGGGATGCACAGCGCCCTCTGGGTCTACCCACCCACTTGAGGTCCCCTAGCCTGCCCACCCACCAGCCCTCTGGCACAGGCACCTTGGTCTCCTCCAGCCGGTGGTAGAGGCGCCAGAAGTGCTTGGTGAAGAGCTCGGAGCTTATGGGCTGCCCATTGATGCGGATCCGCTCACGCACCTGCACCAGGTGGGGAGAGCTGTTGAAAGAACCAGGGTCATCAGGAAACTCCCTTCCCAAGACCCCCAGGCTGCCCGCCACCCCCGCCCCATAGTCAGACCCGTCTTTTGGAAAAACAAATCAGGCTATGTCACTGTCCTGCTGAAAACCCTTCTCGCTCCTCACCTCGGCCTTCTAGGCCCCAGTGGGGCTGGTTCCACTGGCCTCTGTGCCTCACCTCTCCTGCATCCCATGGAAGGTCCCTGTGCCCCAGCTATTTTTTAGCTCCTCCAGCCCTGCTTCCTCACCCGCCTGCCCATGTATTTTCTATCTCCAGGCCTACCTGTGGACCTGCCCACTACACAGATCTCAAGTTAAGACCACTCCTCCAGAAGAGAGAAAGGATCCTCCCCACCAGGCTGGTCAGGAATGCTCTCTGGGCTCCTATAGCACTGCCTCCAGCAGCCCACACCCATCAGCTACTCTGCCAACATCTGTCCCCATAATGTCTGTCTGTCTTCCTGCCCTTGAGGACAAAGCCTCATCAGCTGTGTTCAAGTTGCAGCCCCAGACTGGCCCATGAGGCCACATGGGCCCAAGTTGAAGGCTGAGTTTTTAACTCCTCAAATTATTTTAGATGAGAGATTTGGGACTTCTATTCGAATCCTCAAAGACCCTCTCATATTATGAATCCTCTCCATTTCTCTATTTTGAACGAAGAACTGTGAAGGGAAAACACACTGATCTGAAAGGACCTCAGTCAGCTGGTTTCAGCTGTTTACAGAGGCCACTTGATAGAACTGGTAAAATAAAAGGAGGCACACATCTTGAACGCCCCAAGCCTGGGGACTGAAACCTGAGCGATTTGCTGGCATGTTAATTCCACTGCTTTGCCAGAGATGGGTTTAAGAAAGGCACATATAGCTTCAGGGAGAGGGACCCCTATCTATCCCCACTGGCTCACTCCAATCCTCTGGTGTGGTTTTAGATGCTTGAATGTGGCCAAGACGGGGCGCTGCCCTGTGGGCAAAGCAGCGGCTGAGGCTGGCACAGTGACAGGGTTCCCTTCTGCTGCCCACTAGGGAGACCTCGACAGGGGCATCATACCCTATGCTTACTGTCTAAGCCCTTACTAGCCAGGCTTTCTGCTCCTTATGGCAAAGATACCCTAACTGATAAATATTTCTATGTGATTTAAAAACTGTGTAAGGAATTTAAGTTAATAAAAAGATATCTGAGGGGGGTTTCCTGATGGTCCAGTGGTTAAGAATCTGCCTTGCAATGCAAGGGACACTGGTTCGATCCCTGCTCTGGGAAGATCCCACATGCTGCAGAGCAACCAAGCCCATGCACCATAACTATTGAGCCTGAGTGCAGCCACTACTGAAGCCCGTGTGCCCTAAAGCCTGTGCTCCACAAGAAAAGCAACTGCAATAAGAAGCCCCCATACCACAATGAAGCGTAGCCCCTGCTTGCCGCAACTAGAGAAAGCCCGCACAGCAGTGATGAAGACCCACCACGGCCAATAAATAATAAATAAATCTTAAAAAAAAAAAAAAAAAGGAATCCCTTAGAAGAAATGGAGTAGCCATCATAGTTAACAAAAGAGTCCAAAATGCAGTACTTGGATGCAATCTCAAAAATGACAGAGTGATCTCTTCGTTTCCAAGGCAAACCATTCAGTATCACAGTAATCCAAGTCTATGTCCCGACCAGTAATGCTGAAGAAGCTGAAGTTGAACGGTTCTATGAAGACCTACAAGACCTTTTAGAACTAACACCCCAAAATGATGTCCTTTTCATTACAGGGGACTGGAATGCACAGGTAGGAAGTCAAGAAACACTGGAGTAACAGGCAAATTTGGTGTGGAATACAGAAGGAAGCAGGGCAAAGGTGAATAGAGTTTTGCCAAGAGAACACACTGGTCATAGCAAACACTCTCTTCCAACAACACAAGAGAAGACTGTATACATGGACATCACCAGATGGCCAATGCTGAAATCAAATTGATTATATTCTTTGCAGCCAAAGATGGAGAAGCTCTATACAGTCAGCAAAAACAAGACCAGGAGTGGACTGTGGCTCAGATCATGAACTCCTTATTGCCAAATTCAGACTTATTGGCCACCTGATGCAAAGAGCTGACTCGTTTGAAAAGACCCTGATGCTGGGAAGGATTGAGGGCAGGAGGAGAAGGGGATGACAGAGGATAATAAGATGGTTGGATGGCATCACCAACTCAATGGACATGAGTTTGGGTAGGCTCCGGGAGTTGGTGATGGACAGGAGGGGCTGACGTGCTGCAGTTCATGGGGTCACAAACAGTCAGACACGACTGGGCAACTGAACTGAACTGAACTGAAAAAAAAGACGTCTGAGGGACTTCCCTGGCATTCCAGTGGTTAAGTCTGCACGCTTCCACTGCAGGGGGCACGGGTTTGATCCCTGGTTAGGGAACTAAGATCCCTCATACCGCACGATGTGGCCAAAAAAGAAATAAAAAGATATCTGACTTTTCCAGCTGTGTATTTCTTTTATCCATTCAAGTTGCTGCTCCCCTCCCCAAGTTCTTTGCATTATGAAAATTAGAGATTGCCATAAACTTGGGCTAATATGCTAAATGCTAACTGAATGTATGTTGAATGAATAAACACTGGTCAGAAAGACATGCAGCTGAGTTCCTGTGGGTGACCCTAGCCCTGAGGTTCAGGTTGGATCAAGAGCCCCCCAGACAGCTAGGGGACACCACATCCCTCTGTACCTCAGTACCTAAAGAACCCCGTCTTCAGGCCATAGCTTCGGAGGATACGTTCAGTGAAGGCACACGTGGAGCCCTGTAAAGAAAAGGTCTTGTCTGGGCAGATCCCAACCCCCCCACCCCAGCCTGTGGACGCCCTACCCCTGGGTCCAGTGATTCACCTTCCCCTTGGTTCCAGTGATGTGGATAATGTTCAGTTGGTCCAAGTCCTCCACCTGGGACAGACAGACAAGGTCCCTGCCTCAGGCACAGGATGCACAGACAGAAGTGGGGGGTGGAGGTGGTTACAGGCCCTTCCCACCTTACCTGCAGCCCACTTCGTGCCAAGTACAGCTTCATGGCTTCCAGCTGTGTCTGGGGGTCACCCCGCTTACGCTTCACCATCTCCAAGTAGTTAGCATTGGTCTGCAGGGTGTTGAGTGTGCGCACGGCATCCTGGCAGTAAGCCCCAGGTACCAAGTTAAGGCGCATTAGGGGCCCATAGGGACAGAGGAACACAGCATGCCAGTGGCTAGGCCCGGGTACCAGGACTGCCACACCAGCCCTGGTGCCCCAGCCCAAAGGTTAGACACCACTGAGAAGGAAGTGGCATCTTTTTAGCTCTGGCAGAAATGGGAGCCTGGGGCAGTTCAGCTTTACCTAGGGAGTGCCAGGCAAAAACAGGTAATATGACTAACAGGACTAGGCTTCACTCTCAGGCCTTTGCCCTAATTCTCTCCATGCGTGCATGCGTGTGCATGCTCAGTCATGTCCAGCTGTTTGCAACCCCATGGACCGTAGCCCACCAGGTTCCTCTGTCCATGGGATTTCCCAGGCAAGAATACTGGAGTGGGTTGCTGTTTCCTTCTCCAGGGGATCTTCCTGAGCCAGGGATTGAACCCATGTGCCCTGCATCTCCTGCACTGGCAGGTAGATCCTTTACCACTGAGCCACTGAGGAAGCCCAATTCCCTCCATAGTTCACCACTATATCAGGCTCCTCCTAAAGCAGGGCCAGAACCACAGAAGGCTGGGATCTTAGAACTGACGGAATTAGAACTAGGAATTCCTGGAGGCTTCCATGCCTAACCCTGAGGATTGGGATCCCACATTCTGACCCAGAGAAGAGTTGCCTGAAGCAACCAGTTGGTAAAGAGGAGTCTCAGCGGGAGGAAGTGTGTGCCCGGCTTGCCCAGACAAGAAGGCAGGTAGGCATAGCCTCAGGACAGTTCACACTGGGTGGTGGAAGTGGGAGTGATATTTATAATCCTTCAGGGCCTCAATGGCAGGCCCTGGTTGCAGGCCCTACTCCTCAAACTTGTGCCACCTGCCTGGCCACCATCCTGTGCTGGTCTCTGGAAACTGGCCTTTGGCACAGAACCAGGAGGAAGTTTTTTGTTTTCCATGTTCTTTCACCAACACCCCTGCTCCTGAGTTCTGCCTGTCCCCCAATTCTAAGCACTTGGATCTTCTTCTTCCTGAATCCTGGAGACTCCAACCCACATCTAGACTCCTGGATCTCCCAAGTCTGAACTCCAGAATCCCTCTACTCTCCCCCACCCCCAACTGCTGCTTCGGAGTCCGGAGACACTGTAATAACTCCAGAATCTCAGCTGAGCCGCTGGTCCTACCACCAGGCGTCCCCTTCCTCTCTTCCAACCGCGGTTCACTTCAGCCTCAGAATTTCCAAATCCGGTAGAGCTGGGCCCAACTTCCTGGTGCCTGTCCCCACCTCCAGACTCCAGAAGGTCCCCGCCCGCCCCGCCCCTCGACCCCTGCGAGTCTCTCGGTCCCAGGCTCCTGGCCACCCTCTCAGCTTGGCGCAGACCTGATGCTAAGAGACCTCAGGCTGGCTCACGAGTCATTGCGTGACCTCCCACCGGGGGGCAAAGATACCTGATACTCCATGTCTGGCTCCTGCAGCACAGGCCACGCGCTCAACCCTCGCCGCGCTGCGACCCTGGTTGTTGCACCACGCGGAGAAACCGCTGCCAGGAAGAGAGCGTGGCAGCGTGCCCGAGACATGGTAGAGGGCCAGACAGCTGCAAGCTAGGCCCGGACCAAAAAAAACTAAGCTCCTGGGCCCGCCCCCGACACGCCTCCTCTCTTCGCCAATCAGAGCTGCCCATCGCCACTGAGACCAATAAGAATCTGTGAGACGCCATCTTTGTGAGGGGCAGGCCCCGGCACGGGCCGGAGAGTTCGTTCATGTTTGTGAGGGGTACGGTCCCGCAGGAGTCCCCCGCCCTAGAAAAATACGCACTCTTTTCGTCGTCTTCTCCAGGATCTGGCCGCACTCCCCCCACCTCCCCCAAATAGCCAGTCTCAGTCAGCAGCCCTGCTCCAGGCCAGAACCAGCTGCGAGCCGGGACCAGTTCAGTTCAGTTCAGTCGCTCAGTCGTGTCTGACTCTTTGCGACCCCATGGACTGCAGCACGCCAGGCCCCCCTGGTCCATCACCAACTCCCGGAGTTTACTCAAACTCATGTTCATTGAGTCAGTAATGCCATCCAACCATCTCATCCTCTGTCATCCCCTTCTCCTCCTGCCTTCAATCTTTCCTAGCATCAGGGTCTTTTCCAATGAGTCAGTTCTTCGCATCAGGTGACCAAAGTATGGAGTTTCAGCTTCAGCATCAGTCCTTCCAGTGAATACTCGGACTGATTTCCTTTAGGATGGACTGGTTGGATCTCCCTGCAGTCAAAGGAACTCTCAAGAGTCTTCTCCAACACCACAGCTCAAAAGCATCAATTCTTCGACGCTCAGCTTGCTTTATAGCCCAACTCTCACATCCATACATGACCACTGGAAAAACCATAGCCTTGACTAGACAGACCTTTGTTGGCAAAGTAATGTCTCTGCTTTTTAATATGCTGTCTAGGTTGGTCATAACTTTCTTTCCAAGGAGTAAGCGTCTTTTAATTTCATGGCTGCAGTCACCATCTGCAGTGATTTTGGAGCCCAAAAAAATAAAGTCTGACACTGTTTCCACTGTTTTCCCATCTATTTCCCATGAAGTGATGGGACCAGATACCATGATCTTCGTTTTCTGAATGTTGAGCTTTAAGCCAACTTTTTCACTCTCCTCTTTCACTTTCATCAAGAGGCTTTTTAGTTCCTCTTCACTTTCTGCCATAAGGGTGGTGCCATCTGCATATCTGAGGTTATTGATATTTCTCCCGGCAATCTTGATTCCAGCTTGTGCTTCCTCCAGCCCAGCGTTTCTCATGATGTGATGTACCCTGCGTATAAGTTAAATAAGCAGGGTGACAATATACGGCCTTGACGTACTCCTTTTCCTATTTGGAGCCAGTCTGTTGTTCCATGTCCAGTTCTAACTGTTGCTTGGAATGTTAGGTCCATGAATCAAGGCAAATTGGAAGTGGTCAAACAGGAGATGGCAAGAGTGAACATCAACATTTTAGGACTCAACGAGCCAGGATACAATGACAGAACTTGTGGACACCTCAGGGAGGTCACTGAATCGCAGCTCTCAAAACATCCCGACCCAACACAGAGACAAACTGCAGGGATGTGGCCTCTGCCCTCACGAATCTGACAGCTTGACTGCGGGATAACAGACCAAAAACCAGGCACCTACAGTTACTGGGTCCCCTAACCATTCCTGGGCAGCCTGGGAAGGCTTCCTGGAAGAGGCGACATCCTGACCTCATGAGCTGTGGAGATTGAGCACAGTTAGGGTGACAGGATGCCAGAGCCAGCAGGATCTTGTGGCCTTATAAGAAATTGGGTTGCATTTAGATTTGGATTACAATAAAATGGTTCTAAGAAAGGATGACAAGATTAGATTTGCACCTTGGAAGATGTGCTGTTTAGAGAGAGCTGCCCTCAGAGAGGGCAGTAATCTGCCCTACCTGTGGGTGGAGGATCCAGGTTTGTCCTGGAGATTTGAGAACTTTTTCTGTCTATGACTTAATTTTTTTAATTAATACTTTTGCTCTTTATTTAAAAATATTTTTACTTTTTTTACTTTATTTTTTGGCACCCCCATTAGATCCCTGACCAAGGGTTGAAACTGGGCCCCCTGAATGGGTAGTACAGAGTTTTAACCACAGACCACCAGGGAAGATCCTGTATATGACCTTCTTGGTTCCAACTGGTAGCATGGGGAAAAAGTAGTATGGAGATTCCCTTTCTACAGTTGAGACTTGGAAGGGTGTGTGTGTTTGGGTAGTGGTGGGGAATTGCTGCAAGAAGCTTCTGGAGAAGTTTTCTCAGATAAAAGGCAGTCCCTTAACAACTGATGGTAGTAGTCTCTCCCTCTTTTCTGCAGACACTGGGTCTAAATATTTACCAGAGATTGTTTGATTTTGAAATAAACACATGTGTTGGGAAGATTCTGTCATTGGCTAGACTTCTGCTCTTCATATCACTGTTGGGTGCCCCCACCCCTGCCCCATGGGAGATGGACAGGTTGTTGTCTTGCTTAGTTTTCTTCTTTTTTAAAAATCATTGAAACTTTCTTTATACATTATAACTTAATAACTGCATAAAATTGATCATAAAATGGCATTAAATGTTTTTTTTCTTTTGCTTAACCCTCTTTCTCCCTCCACCTTTGGTAATTCTTATTGACAGCCAAGGAGATCAAACCAGTCAATCCCAAAATAAATCAATCCTGAATATCCATGGGAAGGACTGATGCTGAACCTAAAGCTCCAACACTTTGGCCACTTGATGTGAAGAGCCAACTCATTGGAAAAAACCTGATGCTGGGAAAGACGGAAGGCAAAAGGAGAAGAGGGCGGCAGAGAATGAGGTAGTTAGATAGCATCACTGACTCAGTGGACGTGAATTTGAACAAACTCTGGGAGACAGTGGAGGGCAGAGGTGCCTGGCATGCTACTGTCCATGGAGTCCCAAAGAGTTGGGCGCAACTTAGTGACTGTACAACAAGAACATTGACAACCAAGTGTGTGTCCCCCGGTGTGTGTCTGCTCATGAAATCACAGACACAACTAGCTAGGGCCTTGGGCTTTTTTATTTTGGCTTTTCTGGGCCATGCAGCCCAGCTTGCGGGATCTCAGTCCCCCCACCAGGGATTGAACCCAGGCCACAGTGAAAGCCCCAAATCCTAACCACTAGACTACCAGAGAACTCCCTATAGAACCTTGCTGATGCAAATGACAATACTTTCTGCATCTTAACATTCATACTCAACAATAAGCCTATAGGGATCCATAGACTTCCTGGTGGTCTAGTGGTTAAGACTCTGTGCTTTCATTGCAGGGGGCATGGGTTCAATCCCTGGTCAGGGAACTAAGCTCCTGCATGCTCCAGGGTCAAAAAAGAAAATAAAACCAACCCCCTCAAAAAAAAAATCTAAAAAATAAGGAGGGACCCCTTTAAGACCATTACTTAGCAAACAGTTAAGTAGAAACTTTCTGGGCCAAGCACTGCTTTAAATCCATTCTACATAATTACTCATTTAATCACCAAAATCCTGTGAAATAGGTACCAGTATTATGCCCTGTTTCACAAGTGAGGAAACTGAGGCCCAGAGAAATAAAGGCACATGCCCAAGTCAAAACATCAAAATTTGAGCTCTGGCCCCAGAGTCCTTATTCCTAGCCTCTCTACCTTCCTCCTGCGCCCCGCCCCCACTGGAGTTGGGGGCACTGCTAGCTCAGAAGCAGTGGCTATACCATAATGCATTCCCTCCTTGCCTGCAGTGCTCTGCCGCAGAGGGTAGCATCTACACCAGGGGCTTAAATTTCTGAGGGTGAGATTGCATGGGATGAGGAACATTTGGGTCCAAGGGTATTTCCATTCCTTCCCCCCAACACTGGAAACGTTGCAGCCCATCAGTTGTGTGTGTGGAGAGAGCACCCCTATTCCAGAATGTCCCCCAGGTGGCGGGGTCTGGAGTACCCTGTCATTCTTACTGTGTATTTCCCTGGCTGCAGTGAAATTGAACTTCTTTCCAGGCTTCTATTTCAGTAAACTGCTAAAATTTCAGGACTTTGGTCACTTTGCGAAGAGTTGACTCATTGGAAAAGATCTTGCTTCTGGGAAAGACTGAGAGCAGGAGGCGATGGGGATGGCAGAGGATGAGATGATTAAATAGCATTACCGACTCAATGGACCTGAATTTGAGCAAACTCCGGGCGATAATGGAGGACAGAGGAGCCTGGCATGCTACAGTCCATGGGATTACAAGGAGTCGGATGTGACTTAGCGACTGAACAACAAAAACAAGAAGCCTTGGCAAAGTCACCCAGTGGCCTTTCCTCCATGGTCTCTAAGGATCTTTTTTTTTTTTTTTTTTTTTGGCTGATCCCATGACTTCTGCGGGATCCCAGCTGTCAAAGCACCATGTCCTAACCACTGGACCATCAGGGAATTCCCTCCAAGGACAATTTTTATAGCCAATGACACCTGGAAATTTAAGAGGGGAAGGAATACAATCGATTTATCTTCTTTGTCGTATTCAAACTGTTTCTTACTTTTTATTTTGTCTTTAAATTCTCACTTTTTTTTTTGGATGGATAATACATCATATCATTTAAATAGTGAGAGGTACGAAAAGGTACACTGGGAAAAGCTTCCCTCCCACCCCAAGTCCTAGCAACCTAATTCCTCCACCCAAAAGCAAAGTTATGCTTCTTGTGATTTTTCTAGAGACATTTTATGCAATTACAAGGAAACACAAATATATATTGATTTCTTGTTTATACTCAAGTATTCTTGCCTGGAGAATTCCATGGACAGAGAAGCCTAGTGGGCTACAGTCCAAGGGGTCACCAAGAGTCCAACATGACTGAGAGACTAACACACACACTTCTTTATACTCAAAGATAGCAGCAGACTATATACACGAGTCTGCATTGAACTTTTCCCACATAACTTTATATCCTAGACCTTATTCTGGACTGTGTTGCCACATAAGAGAGGCTGTATTGGCTGATTTGCTTTTTTAAAGCTGCATAGTACTCCTTGGCACAGAAGGCAATGGCACCCCACTCCAGTACTCTTGCCTGGAAAATCCCATGGACGGAGGAGCCTGGTGTGCTGCAGTCCATGGGGTCGCTAAGAGTCGGACACGACTGAGCGACTTTACTTTCACTTTTCACTTGCATGCATTGGAGAAGGAAATGGCAACTCACTCCAGTATTCTTGCCTGGAGAATCCCAGGGACGAGGGAGCCTGGTGGGCTGCTGTCTATGGGGTCGCACAGAGTCGGACTCGACTGAAGCGACTTAGCAGCAGCAGCAGCAGCAGTACTCCTTGGTGTGAAAGTACTGTCGTGTATGTGGCCAGTCTCTTACTGATGGATGTTTAGATTTTCAATGTTTGGCCATCACAAGCAATGCTACGGCAAGTAACATTATTCCTTCCATGTGTGAGCACATCTGGTGGATAAATCCCAGGAAGTGCAATGGCTGGATCAAAGGTGATGTGCATTCGACACTTTCATACAGATTGCCATGTTGCCCTCCATAGGGACAAGGCCGGTGTCCACCCTCATGGCCCTGAGGGGCATGAGCCAGCTATTTCCTCACCAGCACACACCATTAGCCAACTCTGATCTTGCCAATCCCATAGGGGAAAACATGTATTCTCAGGGTAGCTATCTTTTGCATTTATTTTATTATGAAGGAGGTGAGCATTTTTTATCTTTTAAAGTCAAGGGCTTCCCTAGTGGCTCAGTGGTAAAGAATCCGCCTGCCAATGCAGGAGACATGGGTTCGATCCCTGGTCCAGGAAGATCTCACATGCTGCAGAGCAACTAAGACCATGGACCACAACTATTGAGCCTGTGCTCTAGGGCCCGGAAGCCACAACCACTGAAGTGCCCATGCCTAGAGCCTGTGCTCAGCAACAAAAGAAGCCACCGCAATGAGAAGCCTGTACCCTGCAACTAGAGGGTAGGCCCTGCTCTGCACAACTAGAGAAAAGCCTGCTTAGCAATAAAGACCCAGCATAGCCAAAATAAAAATAATTAATTTTTTAAAAAAGGTCATTTGTATTTCTTTAGCATTCCCCTCATCTCCTTTGCATTATGGATTTTTAAAAAAAAATTTTATTTGGCTACATTAGGTCTTAGGTGAAGCTGCACCAAAGCAGCTTCAATACTTTGGCCATCTGATGCAAAGAGCTGTCTCATTGGAAAAGACCCTAATGCTGGGAAAGATTGAGGGCAGAAGGAAAGGACATGACAGAGAATGAGATGGTTGGCTGGCATCATCGACTCAATGGACACGAATCTGAGCAAACTCCAGGAGACAGTGAAGGACAGGGAAGCCTGGCATGCTGCATGCAGTCCATGAGGTCACAGAGTCTGACGCAACTGAGCGACTGAAAAACAACAGCAAGGTCTTAGTTGTGGCATGCGGGATCTAGTTCCCTGACCAGGGATCAAACCAGGGCCCCCTGCACTGGGAGCATGGAGTCTTAGCCGCTGGACCACCAGGAAAGTCTCATCATTGCTTTTTATTTGAAAAGCTACAGATATTTGTACAAGAAAGTAGCGAAAGTATAAAGGAGAAAATCAAAAGCACTTTCATAGTGCACCCGGAGAACCACTGTTGGCCTTTTGGTGATACCGTTAAGGGGTTCTCATTCTTCATAAAGAACAATAGAAACAAATCCACTGTGTGGAGAGCAGAGAAAACAAGGACTCAGGGAAACTGGCAAGCAGGCCAGTG
Source organism: Bubalus kerabau (assembly GCF_029407905.1). Lineage (NCBI taxonomy): Eukaryota > Metazoa > Chordata > Mammalia > Artiodactyla > Bovidae > Bubalus > Bubalus kerabau. The sequence continues at coordinate 101,300,417 of NC_073634.1, read as the reverse complement.
TCCACCCATGGGAGGCAGGTCTGCAGGCATGCACGGAGGGTAATGAGGGGCCAGGGGTCCTGCTTCAACCCCCCACCCTCCCAAAGGGAAAGGGTGTGATCCATCCATCCATTCATGCATTCATTTGGTGAGAAATTGTCTCTGCCAGACCTGGGCTCGGTGCTGGGGACACTGGCTTGTGGGGACAGATGACAAGGCTCTGCTCTTGGAGCACCCTGCCCAGGGAGCAAGAGAAGAGTGAAGAATGAAAGTTGAAAAGAACAAAGATTTGTGATTTCTGTTTAAAGCCTGTAGGGACGGGAGGTTGGGGACCAGAGAGGAAGAGAGACAGCTTGGGGCCACACAGCAGGTCAGCAAAGGCACCATGCTGGGCTATCTAGACTCAGATCTGCCTAAATTACTGCTCTCTCTCCTGCCTCATTGTGACAGCTGGCAAAGACTTCTAGACTTGGTCTTGGCCAAGCTCATGCTCACAACTTTTACCTCTGCCTGAAACACCTTTCCCCTAAACTTTTCCTCTTTGCTCTTCTGGGTGGGTTCCTTTAGCGTTTATCCCTGGGATTGGCATTGCAATCTCTTTTTTTTTTAATTTTATTTTATTTTTAAACTTTACATAACTGTATTAGATTTGCCAAATATCAAAATGAATCCGCCACAGGTATACATGTGTTCCCCATCCTGAACCCTCCTCCCTCCTCCCACAAAAAATATATGAATGAAAGATTATCCCCATTTGACAGGTGGCAAAATGGAGGCTCACAGAGGGTAAGCAACTCATTCAGAGTGAGACAGTGTGTGGCAGAGCTAAGACGCAAAGCCAGATTTCCTGGCTTTAAAACCTGCCCCAACTTGCCACCACTGGTCTGGTTAATCTCTGCTGTCAATGCTCTGTGTGACCTTGGGCAATATGCTTGCTCTTTCTGATTCTGTCTTGACTTGCAGTCTTCTTAATAGGACAAGGCTGAACTGAGTTCTGTCCCATTTCATAATTTCTAGGGGAGGCTGGGTCTTGATGATGCCAAGAGTCTCCAAAGGCACTCCAGAGAGCCAGGACTAGAGGGGTTCCGCTGGCCATTCCCCACCCCCACCCAGGGTTCTGTGAAGACCAGACGAGGTTCAAGCTCTTTGGCAGGTTTATGCGGAAGACTAGCATTCAGAAGGGATGGTACATTTCCAATGGCCACATCCAGATTCAGACCCTCTGATACATAAGGGCTCCCCTCACCTCTGAATGTCAGCTTATATCCAGGGACCTACATGGAAATTCTTTTATGTCACTGGGTGAGAAGAAACTTGCCTTAAACAGAATTCCATATCCTCAGTGGGGCAGCCTCTCCTTATCCTCGCCCTGACTCTGGCTCCAGAGGTGTGAATGGATTTAGTGTATTAGGAGGGCAGCGGACCTTAAAAATGGGCCTCCCTCTGACCCTGAGGTTCTACTGCTTCTAAGGTTGACCCCGAGGAAACAAACAACTGGAACTGTGCTCAGGGGCCCACGTGCTGTTTATCACCCTCCATCTCGGGTGGCAGGTGACACAGTTGATGACCTGATGACGCCCTTCTTCCTGAAACCCTTTGTTCTCAGCTTCCCGGACACCTCCCCTCCCCGTCCTCCTCCTTCCTGGCTGGGTGAGCCCTGCTGGCTCTGCGTTCTCCCCTCTGACCTCCTCCCGTTGCAGCCAGGGACTCACACCCCTCTCCCCGAGGTGGTCCCTGCTGTCCCCGGTCACACGTCAAACATGTGACCATGTTTGACTTTCAAATGTCCCTTTTTTGCTGGCTACCGACATGAGAGTCTGGTGACTGCTCAGCGTCTGCAGGCATCTCAGTTGCTCCCCAGGGCTTTTCAGTTTGGAGAACAGCTCCACCCAGGGGGCTCAAGTCTTAAGCTAGGCCTCGGGCTTCCCTGGTGACTCAGGGGTAAAGAATCCACCTGCCAATGCTGGAGACACGGCTTGATCCCTAACCCAGGAAGATCCCACATGCCGTGGAGCAACTACTGAACCCGTGCCCTAGAGCCTGGGAGCCTCAACCACCGAGCCCACGTGTCACAACTACTGAAGCCCCCACACCCTAGAGCCCATGCTCTGCAACAAGAGACTCTGCCGCAATGAGAAGCCCACGTACCGCAACTAGTGAGTAGCCCCTGTTTTCACGGCAACTGGAGAAAAGCACAACCATAAATAAATACAATTATAAAGGTAAATAAATAAATAAAGCTAGGCCTCACTGCCATCCCTCCAGGCCCAGGCCATCACTGCTGGTCTAACCTATTACCTCCTTCCTGTTGTTCCTCTTGACCCCCACAACCACAATTGTTTCCCCCCCTTTTTTTTTGTCTTTTTTTGGCCATGCCACGTGACATGGAGGATCTTAGTTCCGCAACCAAGGATCAAACCCGCACTCCCTGCATTGGAAGTGTGGAATCTTAACCACTGGACCACCAAGGAAATCCCCGTTTAAATCATTTAAAAAAAACAAAAACAAAAAAAAACCAGATCTCCTCTCTCCTGCTTCAAATCTCCCCATGGATTCTCACTGCACTTAGGATGAAGTCCAAACTTTTGATCTTACCATTGCCCCCAGCCCTGCTGGTCTCCTCTGATTCTCAAACACACCAAGCTCACGCCCACCTTTGTGAAAGTCCACACCTACTGAGCACTTAGCATGAAGTTCAGTTCAGTTCAGTCACTCTGTCATGTCCGACTCTTTGCCACCCCATGAATCACAGCACGCCAGGCCTCCCTGTCCATCACCAACTCCCGGAGTTCACCCAAACTCATGTCCATTGAGTCAGTGATGCCATCCAGCCATCTCATCCTCTGTCGTCCCCTTTTCCTCCTGCCCCCAATCCCTCCCAGCATCAGAGTCTTTTCCAATGAGTCAACTCTTCGCATGACGTGGCCAAAGTACTGGAGTTTCAGCTTTAGCATCAGTCCTTCCAAAGAAATCCCAGGGCTGATCTCCTTCAGAATGGACTGGTTGGATCTCCTTGCAGTCCAAGGGACTCTCAAGAGTCTTCTCCAACACCACAGCTCAAAAGCATCAATTGTTCGGCGTTCAGCTTTCTTCACAGTCCAACTCTCACATCCATACATGACCACTGGAAAAACCATAGCCTTGACTAGACAGACCTTTGTTGGCAAAGTAATGTCTCTGGTTTTCAATATGCTCTCTAGGTTGGTCATAACTTTCCTTCCAAGGAGTAAGCGTCTTTTAATTTCATGGCTGCAGTCACCATCTGCAGTGATTTTGGAGCCCAGAAAAATAAAAGTCTGACACTGTTTCCACTTTTTCCCCATCTATTTCCCATGAAATGATGGGACCAGATGCCGTGATCTTCATTTTCTGAATGTTGAGCTTTAAGCCAACTTTTTCACTCTCCTCTTTCACCGTCATCAAGAGGCTTTTTAGTTCCTCTTCACTCTCTGCCATAAGGGTGGTGTCATCTGCATATCTGAGGTTACTTAGCATGAAAGGTATTCATTTAATCCTCACAGCAGCTTGAGGAGTACTGTGATTATCCTCCTTATGAAGATGGGAAACTGAGGCAGAGGGGTTGCTCAGCCAGCCTGAGGTCATACAGAGTAAGCGCACGACAGAGCCTCAGGGCTTTTGCACTGGGATTCCCTCCGTCCGGAATGTTCTTCCCCCTAAAGTTCACGTGACTAACTCATGATCATTTCAGATCTCTGATCAAATGTCCCCTTGCCACATTCTTGCCATCTACCCTTTTGTACCTTTTAGATTCTAAACCATGTGACTGTATCAGCATTTCAAAATGTTTTCTAACAGAGCATTGTAAATTTTGATATAAGAAGCTTGTTAAGGGAACAAACCTTTTGATGACTCAGTATGGACACTGGGATCCCATTTTTGTTCAAATAATTACAATTTAGAAACTAGCCTGGGCATTTTTCTCCTAAAAGGTAACCATGATTACCTCTGAGATGTAAGGCTAGAAGTGACTTTTTTATAAGTATATATATATATTTTTTTTTTTTCTTTTTAAAAATTTTTATTTAGAGGTGACTGTTACCTTCCTTTTGTTTGTATGTATTTTATAATTTTTCCCCTGGTAACATGCCTAAGTGGGAAAAAGAATGAATGATTCCTTCCATGTTAGGTGACCAGCATCTCAGAGCTCTACTGTTTTTTTGTTTTTAAGATTTTTTTGATGTGGCCATTTTTAAAGTCTTTATTGAATTTGTTACAATATTGCTTCTGTTTTATATTTTGGGTTTTTTTGGCCGAGAGGCACGTGGGATCTTGGTTCCCCTACCAGGGATCGAACCCTCACCCCTGCATTGGAAGGCGAAGTCTTAACCACTGGACTGCCAAGGAAATCCCTCAGAGCTCTTCTTGATCAACATTCCTGGTCAGCAGCTGGGGGCACTGAGGCCCAGCAAGGGGCCAGAACTGACCTGGAAGCAGATGTGGCTCCCAGACGCTCCTGGGAAGTTTCTGGGGTCTCCACTCATAGCCAAGAAGGCCTTTTGAAGGGCACCGGGTGTGTGGTGTGGAGCCTTGAGGTGGGACATGCCACTGAAAGGCTGGCTTCAGTTCTGCCACCTCCCCGAAGGGCCTGAGTGGTCTCTGAGCTGGCCGATCCTTTCTTTGCTCAAACCTGAGAGCAGATTGCCAATTTTCAGAGAGGAAAAAAAAAAGTGTGGAACATGTTTTCTCAGTTTATGACACTCTGCAACCATGATTGTCTGTGGTACCTTCCCCCTGGAGGTAAGATTTGCAGAGCCTCCTCCTTGCCTGGTGCTGTACTGAGCCCATTTTACAGGTGAGGAAACAGAGGACAGGAGGCAAGGAATCACCTGGGAAGGTCACCAACTAGCAAGTTGGTTCAAGGATTCAGCTCAGTTCCAGCTCCTTTTGATTCCAAATTTAGCCCCTCTGATCAAGCTAGGGAAACCCTGGCTCGTGGTTTGTTTTTTTTTTTTTTGTAACATGGGTTTTCTTAAATAACAATACAAGTTCTTCCTAGACATCAGCACTGTGCAAGGACTTTTATACACATCTGTCTCCTTTGATCCTCACACCCACCCTGTGAGGGAAGGTCTGTTCCGGGACCCATTTCTCGGGAAGACAACAAAGGGCTAACGGGAAGTGGTATAGTCATTCACAGGGGTCTGTAATACCAGACCTCCCAATGGACATGAGTTTGAGCAAACTCTGGGAGATAGCGAAGGACAGGAAAGCCTGGCGTTCTGCAGTTCGTGGGGGTGACAAAAAGTTGGGCACGACTTAGTGACTGAACAACAACCACAGTGCACCCCAGGCATCCCTGGACCCTGCCCACAGCTGCCCTGTGCCCTTGGAGTGCCTGGTCATCTGGTCAACTAACTGGGCTCTGGCCTTGAGCCGGCTCTCAGTTCAGAGGGAGATGAGAAGCCCTGCGAAATGCCAATACTCCCCAGCCCAGGAGGCCGCCCCTGGTGAGGGGACCACACTGTGTGTCAGGTCGCCTCACCTCTCTAGGGTCCTGGCCTCAAGAGCCAGGGGGCCTGGCTGACCTTGAAGAAGCCATAACTCCCATCCCCTGGCTTCTAGCGCTGCTCCTCTGTTGCTGGGCGGAAGGTCCTCACTGTCAGGGGTTGGGGGGAAGCGGCCAGCCTGGTGTGCAGCCCCAGTGGACGCTGGCTGAGCCACAACAGCCGTGAGATCCTCACAGGGCCTTGCACAGCCATCCCAAGAGGGAGACAGGCAATCTTGTGGTGCCTATTCTACAGAGGAGGAAACTGAGGCTCAAAGAGGCTAACCAACTTGTCTAGTGTCTACAGACTCACATAGTCCAGCCTGGGGTTCCCACCCCCAGCTCTAGCTGGTCCCCTCCAAGGATGATTCTGCCGCTTCTGAGCTGGCGGTCTCCTTGCCCCTGAAGCCCTGTTTCCTCATCTGTAAAGTTGGGGTCGCAATCCTGCTGGCCTCAGAGGTCTGGCGGTGAGCACACAACTGAGCAACTTCACTTTCACTTTTCACTTTCATGCATTGGAGAAGGAAATGGCAACCCACTCCAGTGTTCTTGCCTGGAGAATCCCAGGGACGGGGGAGCCTGGTGGGCTGCCGTCTATGGGGTCGCACAGAGTCGGACACGACTGAAGTGACTTAGCAGCAGCAGCAGAAACCTTCAACAAGCCAAGTCCTTACAAGCTCCTACTAGCACCTTCCAGATCTTTAAAATGCAGACAATAATGGTCTCAGATCATCAAACACAGACAACAGCGAGCACAGGGCCCAGCAGGTAGAAAGCAGTTTGATCAATAGTGCCACTGTTATTATCAATGTTAAAATAGAGCTGACCGCTCTTTCTCATAGATCAGCCTAGAGAGTTAAGTCAGACGAAACCCGGTCTGTAACGGGGCCTGGCACACAGGAGGACCCTCAAGGCCGCCTCGGCTGCCTCCCACGCCTGCTGCCCAGTCCTCCTTCAGAGCTTCCCATCCCCACACTGGGTGGGGGGTTCTGTGGAGCCTCCAGTTGGTGAAAAGGAAGCTGTGAGGCCCATGGGGTTGGGGGGCCCTGGACCACCCCAGGCCTTTAGAACAAGGTGTAGGATGACAAGGCTTTTTTCTTGGGTCTCCGCAAAGTATGAGGTTATGATCATTGCTAATGGCTTGGATCCCTGAGGTCTATCTACACTCATTGCAGAAAAGGTAGCCTTAGAGAAGAAGGCTGCCTGTCCAAGGTCAGTGTTCTCCTACCTGGAAGGAGGCAGTTTTAGCCGAGAGAGGACACCCCGATAGGCCTGGCTCCTCCATGGCTGCTTCCCACCAGAGCGTCTCAGCCACTGGCCAGCAAGTAGCCAGGGACCTGGCACCTCTCATCCCTGGGCTTCCCACTCCCCCACCGGGTGGGGCACAGAGTGACCCACAGGTTGGGTACCTCTGCCAAACCTGCCTTGGGCTGGGCCACAGAGGGGAGGGGGAGCTGGAGGGATTCCCAAGAGCTGGCCTTCTCCCACCCTGGCCTTGGGGGAGTGTGCCTGGGGCTGTGGGCAGGGGCCTGGGAGAAGGTCTCACCTGATAGGCTTCTGCTTTCATCCTGGGATCAGCCCAGGGATCTCTCAGCCTCCCTGCTGGATTTCTGAGCGCAGGACTAAGTCAGAACTTCCTGTGAGTTAAATAACAACCCACTGGAGGTTAAAGGTGAGCAGGCAGAAGGGAGTACTAGGGAGGGGGCATGCGGAGACTTCCGGGCCTTGAGGCTGGGCTTCGTGCCCAGTGGGACTGGTTTTATCTGCCTTCCCTTATCGCAGCCCACCTCCCCTTACCGTTAAGGCTGTTTGCCCTGGCCCTGCCCGGCTGGGATCCCTGGTGAGGAGGGAGAGGCCACAGGGCTGCCCTTGAGCCAAGGCGTCCAGGCCTGCTGGGGGGAGGGCTGAGTCTCCAAATCATTTGATCAGAAAGACTCCAGGACACAGACCTAGTCCTCGGCCTACGGGGTGACATCCAGGGCCCAGGCAAATGAGCTGGTGCAGGCCTTTCCCGTTTCCCCGGCCTCTCCAGTCATCCGCCAGACTGGTGGCTGGCTCGCTCTAGTGTTTAGGAGACTCCCAGATGCCAGGCTGCCTCAGGTGATGCCCCCACGAGGCCCTGCTCTCTGAGAGCATTTATTCCTGGCTACACACCTTCCTTCACAGGTGGGGATGACACTCACATCACCCCAGGGTTCAAGGATAAAGGGGATTGGACTCACACCAGCCGACTTCATCCCAGCCTCCTTTCTGGGGTGTTCTATGAGGAGATGAAGGGTGGGGAAAGACAGGAGCCAGAAGCTCCAGGGTTTAGAACCTGTTTTGGTTGTTTAGAATCTACCCGCAATGCGGGAGACCTGGGTTTGATCCCTGTGTTAGGAAGATCCCCTGGAGAAGGGAAAGGCTACCCACTCCAGTATTCTGGCCATGGACTGTATAGTCCATGGGATCACAAAGAGTTGGACACAACTGAGTGACTTTCACTTGGTTGTTTTTATTTTTTTTTAAGTTTAGATTTTTTTTTTTTTCCAGCTGTGGTGGGTCTTCGTTATTGCACTCTAGTTGCAGCAAGTGGGGGCTACTCTTCACTGCAGTATGAGGCCTTCTCATCATGCTGGCTTCTCTTGTTGAGAAGAGCCTGGGCTCTAGGTGTGCGAGGACTCAGTAGTTATGGTGCTCGGCTTGGTTGCTCCAAGGCATGTGGAATATTCCTGGACCAGGGATGGAACCCATGTCCCTTGCACTGCAAGGCTGATTCTTAACCGCTGGACCACAGGGAAGCCCTGGTTGTTTTTAAAATATGGTTTATTTGCATGAGTAAAAATATTAATTCAGGAAATATGAGAAAACACAGAGAAGCATAAAGGACGTGCTGTGTGCTCAGTTACTCAGTCGTGTCTGACTCTTGGCGACCCCATGGACTGTAGCCCACCAGGCTCCTCTGTCCATGGGATTCTCCAGGCAATAATATTGGAGTGGGTTGCCATGCCCTCCCAGGAGATCTTCCCGACCCAGGGATTGAACCTGCATCTCTTACATCTCCTGCATTGGCAGGCGGGTTCTTTACCATTAGCGCCGCCTAAAGGACAGAAACACCTCGAATAACCATGGGTAATGTTTTAGTGTGATTGCTTCCATTTTTCTTACAAAAGAGCAGAAGCAGGAGATACTGGGTTGGCCAAGAAGTTCATTCGAGTTTTTCCATACGATCTCATGGTAAAACCTGAATGAACTTTCTGGCCAACCCAGTATTTTGTAACCTGCTCTTTCTACCTGTTGTCTTTGGAACGTCTTCCTGCCACAGAGCATATACTTCTTGTCCTTTTGCATGGCCGCCCAGCATCCTGTCACAGGGCCCTGCTCTACCTGTGCCACCCAGATCCTGGGCAACAGCGTAGCATCGACCGTCAGCTTGTTAGAGGTGCCCCACACAGACCTGTGAGTCAGGGATCGGATATGTGCTGACCTTGGGGGAGTGCTGCTCTAACATACTGAAGCTGATGGGGGCTCATGCTTTTCCACAAGCAAAGTTGCCCTGAACCTCATGGACGAATCCGGCAGAAGTGGCAGAGAACAGGGTAGGGGCACGATCTTTGAGGTTGTAGCCTTGGCGTGGCCACAGTGCACTGGGCCACGTGGCTCTTCTGTGTCCAGGACAAGAATTAACAGGCATCCTCCCCTGCTGGGCATTTTATGATGCGCTGGCTCCTATCTTAGAATATGCAAGACTAGCTCCTTCCCTGACCCTCCTACAGTAGATTGTTCTACTTCTTGTCTTTGGTTCCTCTCCTCCTGTTCTCCAGGGATCCTACTGCTCCCAAAGGGGTTTCATCTGAAACAATCCATCCAGTGGCTGTTGCCAAGGTCTCCACTGAGGTGAACATGGCTAAACCTGATGGTCAGTCCTCATCCCCATCTCCTGGGCCTATCAGCAGCACTTGTCTAAGTGATCGATCCTATGTCTCAAAAACACCCTCTGTCTCTTTAGCTCCTGGATCCCACTCTTCTTACGGTCTCCCTCTCTCTCTTTTTTTGGCCATGCTGCCCGGTTTGCAGGATCTTAGTTCCCCAACCAGGGATCGAACCCGGGGCCTGGCAGTGAAAGCGCCAAGTCCTAACCACTGGACTACCATGGACTTCCCTCTATGGTCTCCTCTTTTTTAAAGAGTATGATTTTTTTTTAAGTCTTTATTGAATTTATAGCAGTATTGCTTCTTTTTTTTTTTCTTTTGGTTGCACCGGGCCTTCATTGCTTTGTCTGGGCTTTTTCTAGTTGCAGGAAGTGGGGCTACTCTTCACTGTGGTGTACGGGCTTCTCATTGCAAAGTCTTCTCTTGTTGACAAGCACAGGCTCTAGGTGCTCAGGCTTTGGTAGTGGCAGCACGTGGGCTCAGGAATGGCGGCACTGGCTCAGTAGTTGTGGCACATGGGCTTCATTGCTGTGCTCCATGCAGAATCTTCGAGAACCAGGGATCGAACCCTTGTCCCCTACATTGGCAGGTGGATTCTTATCCACTGTGCTACCAAGGAAGTCCTGCTCCCGCCTTTTGTTTGTTTTTATGTATTGTTTTTTTGGCCACGAGGCATGTGGGATCTTAGATCTCCAACCTGCACCCTCTGCATTGGAAAGAGAAGTCTCAGTCACTTGACTGTCAGGCAAGTCTCCTATGGTCTCTGATTTCTTTTAAAGAGTAACTCTTTTATACAGTTATTTATTTTTGGCTGTGCTGGGTCTTCGTTGCTGGGTGGGCTTCCCTCCAGTTGCGGTGATCAGGAGCTACTTTCTAGTGGCAGTGCTAGGGCATCTCGTTGAGGGGTGACTTCTCTTGTTGGGGAACACTGGCTGTGGAGCGTGAGGGCTTCACTAGTCACAGCACGTGGGTCCAGTACTTGCGGCTCTCGGGCTCTAGAGCACAGGTTGGTAGTTGTGTCACATGGGCTAAGTTGCTCCAAGGCATGTGGGACCTTCCTGGATCAGGGATTGCGCCGGTGTCCCCTGCAGGTGGGTTCTTTACTGTTGAGCCGTCAGGGACGCACCCTCTGGTCTCTTCTTACTTCGTCTGTTGTCCTCAACTCCCTGATGACACTGAACCCTGGAGTGTCCCAGTGGGCCTCATCTCTTCTCCCTTCATCCTGTGATGGGAGTTTAAAAACCAACTGGGAGTTCTGACAACTCCCAAATTTTGTGTGTGTCTAGACTTTGGGGGGCCCTGAACTACACACCAGATGTCTATCTGCCATCTCAGCCTGGATGCTGCGCCCTCTTCGTCTTGGGAGTGGCAGAAAGTTTATAGGTCCAGTTCTGTTCTAACTCTTGAGAGGGTTCATTCAGGCTTGTCTGTTCATGGGATTCTCCGGGCAAGAATACTAGAGTGGGCTGCCAAGCCCTCCTCCAGGGGACCTCCCTGACCCACGGATTTAACCCAAGTCTCTTACGTCCTGACCCAGGGATTGAACCTGAGTCTCCTGCATTGGCAGGCTGGTTTTTTTTTTACCACTAGTGCCACCTGGGAAACACCTGTAATTCAAATAGTTGAATTACAGTGTTGTATTAATTACTGCTATACAGGAAAACGACTCAGTTATACATGTATCTACATTCTTTTTCATATTCTTTTCTGTTATGGTTATTGGAGGAAATTGAACATAGTTCCCTGTGCTGTACAGTAGGATCTTTCTGTTTATCCATTCTACATATACTGGTTTGCATCTGTTAATCCCAAACTCCCAATCCAACTCTCTCCAACCACTCTCCACCTTGGTAACCACTAGTCAATACTCTACAGCCCAGATTCCATTTCTATTCCATAGGTAAGTTCATTAGAGTCATCTTTCAGGTTCCACATGTAAGTGGTATCATCTGGTATTTGTCCGACTTGACTTAGTATGATATTCTCTAGTCGCATCCCTGTTGCAGCAAACGGCATTATTTTCTGCTTTATCTGTTCAGTTGCTCAGTTGTGACTCTGCGACCCCCACAGACTGTGGCACGCCAGGCTTCCCTATCAGCAACTCCCAGAGCTTGCTCAAACTCATGTCCGCCCAGTTGGTAATGCCATCCAACCATCTCATCTTCTGTTGTCCCCTTCTTCTGCCTTCAATCTTTCCCAGCATCAGGGTCTTTTCCAGTGAGTCAGTTCTTAACATCAGGTGGCCAAAGTACTGGAGCTTCAGCATCAGTCCTTCCAATAAATATTCAGGACGGATCCCCTTTAGGATGGCCTGGTTGGGTCTCTTTATGGCTGACTAGTGTTTCACTGTGCATGTGCACCACATCTTCTTCATTCATCATCTGTTGATGGACATTAGGTTGTTCCATGTTTTGGCTATTGAACACAGGAGTGCATGTCTTTTTGAATTATAATTTCATCTGGATATATGCCCAGGAATGATTGCTGGATCATATGGTAATTCTATTTTTAGTTTTCTGAGGAAACTCCATACTATTTTCTTTTTAAATAATTTTATTTTTGGCTGTGCTGGGTCTTCGTTGCTGCTGGGCTTTTCTCTAGCTGTGGTGAGTGGGGGCTCCTCTGTAGCTGCACTGTAACTTCTAGTTGCAGAGTGAGGTCTTCTCACTGCAATGGCTTCTCCTGTTGCGGAGCACAGGCTCTAGGGCACGTGGGCTTAGCGGCTGTGGCTCCCGCGCTGGAGAGCAGAGGCCCCATAGTTGTGGTGCAGAGGCTTAGTTGCTCCGCAGCATACGGCATCTTCCCAGATCAGGGATTGAACCTGTCTCCTGCACTGGCAGGCAGATTCACTACCATTGAGCCACCAGGGAAGCCCCATAATGTTTTCCACTGTTTTCAAGTCAGATTGTGGGAATTCCCTGGTGGTCCAATGGTTAAGACTCTGTGTTCCCACTGCAGTGGGGCACAAGTTCTATCCCTGGTCAGGGACCTAAGATCCTGACTACCATGCGGTGCCGTCAAAAAATTAAAAAAAAAAAAAGAATCTGGTTATTTTTTAAATCACCAGAGTGTGTTCCTCTCTGTACAGAGCTCTCTGAAGGCTTCCAAGGCTTGGGGCTAGAATAGATTCTCCCTAAGCCTCCGGAAGGAACCAACCTTGCCTATGACTCCAGATTTCAGACTTTTCTCCTCAGAACAGAGAGTAAGTTGGTTATTCTAAGCTGCTGTGTTTGGCAGCCCCAAGAATCGAATAGGCTAGTCATTTTTTTTTTTTTTTCCTTTTACTTGCCTTTTGTGAAGCTGTGACCCAGGTTAATACCTACCAGGAAAGGACAGTTCAGGTAAAAGGTTTTGCCAACCTTTTTTCCCCAGGTCCCCTTTAAGAGGCCTCCACTGGACAGAATGTAGAATGTGCTTCATATGTGCCTATTTCAGATTTCAGACTCACAGGATATGTATCAAAGGCATTCCCCAGAGTGTGCTGTTCCTGAGTGTCCCAGCTCAGAGCCCACATGATCCAAGCTTCTGCTAACTGTTCCCTGTCCTCCCGCCTGCTTGCCACCCTAACTCTTCCTACTGCCACCTCCGCAAGGCCCTGGAGACCCTTCAGCTCTTCTGGTCATTTCCTCTCTTGCCACTCTCTGGTCAGCAGCCTGAGAACTCCTGCAGGTTACAGATCTGTTGTCATTCCACTGGCTAGAAGCCTTTCCAGCCTCCTGTGATTGTAAGTCAAGTCTGAACACATCTGTCAGCCAAGGCAGGCTGCCCCGCTGGGTCATCGCTGCAGGTGTGGCTCACAGAAGGTCCCCCCGTTTCCTCCTCAGCAGACTGAGTCCCTTTTCTCGTCTGTCTCCCTGCTTTCTCAGACACTGAGTGGAGAGGATAATAAGGGAGCATCATGGTACCTGCCACTTGGGTACTCAAGAAAAATAAACAAGAGAGACAGAAGTCCCCTGAAGGTATGTCAAGAGACATGAACTGGGACAAAGGAAAGTACCACGTCCTGACAAATGAAATCTCAGTGGTCAACTACAGGGTTAGCTGGTGGTCTGAACATAGAACACAGAACACAGCCGTTTACTGAAAAAGAGTCAACTTTAATTGTAACTGACCAGCCTGTACCCAGGAATGTCTCTGAACAACTGAACAAAATCAACACGATAAAACTGTCCTATCGAAGAAACCAAAAGCATCCATCGGCCTCAGAGGTTCTGAGGGCTAGGCTGAGAGCAGCCCATTCCCATTCCTGAGGCTGGTTCTGTGCCCCACAGAAGTTTCTCATCCCACAGGGAGGGCCGGGGTGGGTGAGGGACCAGTCCCCTCCTCCCAGCATGCTGGGGTATCTCAGAGTCACCGGTGGGGCGTGCCTTTCCCCCACCCCAGTCCTGTCCTAAAGTAAAGGAGACCCCCTGGGCATCACCGCCAAAGCCAGGGAACAAGGTGAGGCAGCTCAGGCGCCCTCCTGGACCCTCCGCCAAAGTTTTACTCCAGTCTGCTCGGTTGGTGCCTGATGCTCAGGGTGTGGATTAAATAAGATATGCGCTAGAGGAAAAACTCACATGCCCCATAATCTCCACGCTGCAAGTCACAGAGCAGAAGAAAAAAAACCAAAACCATGGCCCTAACGAGAAGCAACAGCAGCCGGCCCTCAGAAGACGCGCTCAAACTCCGTCTGGTTGGTGGTGGCGGGATTCCGGCTCTGGTTGGTGGACTGCTGGGTGATCTGGCTGCCCTTCCGGCGTGGAGGTGCCAGGTACTCGAACATGGATGTCAGGTGGGTGGACAGCATGCCCTTGAGGTCCGAGGGCATGGGGTCGGACCAGAAGAAGTCGTGGTTGAGGGCGTCGTCACTGTCGATGCGCTGGGCGGGGTCCAGCACCAGCAGCTTGTCGATGAGGTCCAGCGCATAGGGGTCTCGCACGTAGGCCTTCAGCCTGTCCTTCACCTTCCGCTTCTGGCCCTTGACCAGCTCCACTTTCTCAAACAGCTCGTACTTGTCCACATTTGGCCACACCTGGGGCAGGGGGGAGGCATGGAAAGAGGGGAAGACTAGTTCAGCAGGGTATGTGCCTGGTCCACTGGTCAAGTACGTATTCAGTGACTGGATACGTCTCTGTTCAGGACTTCCCTGGTGATCCGATGGTTAAGAACTGCATGCCAATGCAGGGGACATGGGTTCGATCCCTGGTCTGGCAAGATTCCACATGTCATGAAGCAACTAAGCCTGTGCGCCACAACGACTGAAGCGCGGGTCTAAAGCCAGTGCTCAGGAACAAGAGAAGCCCCCCGCACTGCAACTAGAGAAAGCCCAGGCGCAGCAATGAAAATCCAGAGCAGCCAAAAATAAATAAGGAAATACGTACAACTTGCTCAGATGCTTCCAGACCACCCCAGAGCCCTCTGCGGCCAAAGCATCAGCAACCACAGATGGGACACAGGCACTGAGTACCAGACCCTTTGACATGAATCACCTGGGATACGTGTGCCAAGTGTGACAGAACCACAGATGTCTCACGGCACAGGTCAGCTCTGAGGCGAGGCGCTCAAGACACCTTGCCGGAGAACCCCAGGAACCGGGGACACAGCCCAGACCTGACGTCGCCATGGCTAACAGCAGACTGTGACCCTCCACCAGCCGCCTGTCCAGTTCAGGGCTTCGCCTCTGTTCCGTGCTCCCCTCCTACCCTGCCAGGGAGCCTCCCCCACCCCCCTCAGAGGTGTGTGGCCTGGGGGGCTGGCCCCAGGAGGCGGGCTGTGACGCACCTCGGGGGTGATGGAGCCGCAGAGCTGGCTGATGAGGGCGAGCTGGTGCTGCTCCGTGTTGCCCTGCATGATGGGGCTGCGGGTCCACATCTCTGCCATGATGCACCCAGCACCCCACAGATCAATGGGGGGGCCGTAGTCCCGCTCCCCTGGGAATAAGAGCACACCAGGGAGGGCCCCCTGAGCCCCACGGCCTCCCGAGAGGCCACGCCCCTGGGGCCGGTGGCTCAAGAAGCCCTGGCAGTTGGGGTGCTGAGACTGAGCTGAGTGCCCAGCCCCTGCTTCCCTCTGCCAGCTCGGGAGAGTCCTCACCGAGCAACAGCTCTGGGGGCCGGTACCAGAGGGTCACCACACGGTTGGTGTAGCGGTTGGGCTGGCTGTTCTTGGCCAGGCTGAAGGCCCGGGCCAGCCCAAAGTCCGCCAGCTTCAGAACCCCATCGCGGGTGATGAGCACGTTAGCCGCCTTCATGTCCCGGTGCAGGATCTGCAGGAAGCACAAGGCGGAGGGTTCCCAGGGATCCCTTAGCCATGCCCACCCCGCAGTGAGCGCAAAGGCCAGCCCAAGCCTTGCTCTCTCCTCCCCGACTAGGGCCCCACCTTGTTCCTATGGATGTAGTAGAGGCCGTTAAGCAACATCTGCATGACCCTCTTGATCTCAGATAGTGTGAACTTGACTAAAACGTTGCTCAGCAGCCCAGCAAGATCATGCTCACAGAAGTCAAACACCAGGTATATACTGCCTTTACAGCGGTTATAGGGGGAAGCTGAGGCAGAAAGAATGAGGAGAGAGGGGGAGGAGAGAAAAAAAAATCAGAAACCTTATATGCAACTCATTTCCTCCAAACTAGCTCCCAACTCCTCCAACCCATGGCCACCCGAATATCCGGGTACGAATTCCTTCACGGGTAAGATATTTTCTGAGTGCCTTCTCTGGGCTGGGTGCTGTGGCAGGCCCTGGGGAAGCACCTGCTCCGATGAAAAGACCAGAGAAAGCAGTCACAGTTGGAATGTCTGGGTTAAGAAGAGGCAGTGTAAATGTGTCCAGTGTCAACTCCGCAAACAAAGCCTCAGTTTTTCCATCTGAAAATGGGGACATGATCCAAACAATTTACCTTTGGTTCGACAGATCTCAATCAAGTTGACCACATTCTCATGTTTTAGAAGCTGGAGGATCTTGATCTCCCGCAATGCTGTAATGGGGAACTGGGTGGGAGAAAAGACAGGAGAAAGTCAAAAGTGGGTAAGCACACTACAGACCCAGGAACTGGCCATGGGGTCCACGCGAAGGGTCAAAGGTTCGGGGACAGAGTAAATGCATAGGCTCTGAAATTAGTTGTCTCAGATGCCACATATGTAAAATGGGAGTAACTATGTACCCCTCATCAAGAACTGAATGAAATGAATCAAAATAATTCAATGAATGAACCGAAACAGTGATACTTCACACAAAGGTTCTGTTACCAGTCATCAGACGCTCTGCAGTTTCTTCAATCTTATAAATTTTGGCCCTATGCCTGCATTTAACCTGTTTGGCAGTTAACAAAAAAGCTGGTCTCTGGAAAGCTGAACCAGAACTAACACACGTGTGTGGCAGGAGAGACTGTTACTTTTCAGCTGAATACCACTCACCTTTTTAAAACCATTGCATGTAATTATTATCATTATTATATGTATATATAATATATATCTTTTGCGTTCAACAAAATTAAACCCTAAAGAAAAAGTGTTTAAAGACTTCCTAACTCCAAAAACCCAGGGGCACTGGGTACAAGCATGGGCTCCCCCTCCTGGCACCAAACATATTCACCCAAGAATGAAGTACCAAAAGCTCTAAGACATTTGAATTCAACGACTGAAGTGGGAAGTCAAACTTCCTGGAATATGGAAATTTCCAAACACCTAATCTGAATCTATTACGTTGAGAGTCCCCAAAGCAGAAAGGTGGAAACGCCACCTCACGCCCAAGGGAGCTGGGAGACCTGCCCACCCCACCCCATACTCACCCCCTCTTTCTCGTTCTCCATCAGTACCTTCTTCAGGGCCACCTTTTGGCCAGTCTTGCGGTGCTTTGCCTTAAACACCTCCCTGCAGGCGGAGAGGGGAGACCCAAGAAGGATCTTAGAGGACGTTTCCGCAGAACCCGCCCCTCCCCCACCAGAGGAGGGCCGGAAAGGGAATCCCGGGCGGGGCTGGGCCGGGTCCCCCAGGGCACTCGGCTACCCCACCACGCGGTGACTCCGGTCCCTTCTCGAGTCTCAGCCTCCTTCCCTCTGCTCCTTGCGCCTCAGTAGGGCGTCTCGCGGACAGATCCCGCTCCACTCACAGGCTCCTCTCTGCAACCCCTCCCTGCCCCCCCATCAAGGGCCTCAGGCTCCTCCCCGCCGGCCGACTCCTTCAGGCCCCGGCGGGGTTGCGGTGCGGCCTAGCGAGACCAGGGGATAAGTTTGCGTCTAAGTGGCTTCCCGACCAACCGGGCCCGGGTCTGGGCGTCCCGACGTCGGCCCGGAGGGGTGCAGGTTCAGGAGGCTCCCGGTCCCTGGGGGTTGAGGGCGGGGGGGGGGGGGGTGCCCAGCCTTACCCGAAGGTGCCTTGGCCGATTTTAGCGAGCTTCTCATATTTGGTCACCTCATCACAAAAAGGGCACTCCACCGAGTCGTACTGCTTTGCCATGGCTGACTCCAGTACGCCGCCGCCGCCACCTCCAGCCACCACCGCCGCCGCCGCTGCTGCCGCCGCCGCTCCCGCTCCGGGTCCCGCCGCCGTGCTCCAGGCCCCTCCGCGGCCGCGCCACTTCCGCCTCCACGGCCACTTCCGGCCTCGAGGCGCCGACCCCGCCTCTTCCGCCCGCCGCCCGCCGCCAGGCCCCCTGGGACTTGTAGTTCCCGGGAGGCCAGGAGGAGCCGAAGCTGCAGAGGCGCCTCCGCCACCGCCGCTGCCCCCGCCTCCGCCGCCGCCGGCGGCGGCGGCGGCCCCGATCGGGGGCGCGGGGAGCCGGGGCGCCGGGGCTGGGGCTCGAGGTGGTGCGTCCCGCTGCATCGGCTCCGGCCGCCGCCGCCGCCGCTGCCGAAGCCGCTGCCGCTCTGGCGCCCGATCCGGGGCCAGCCGCAGTGCCCTGCTCCTCCTCCTCCTCCGACGGCGCCGCCTCCGCCGGGCTGCGCTGGGCGCCGGGCGCGGGGGGGCGGTGGGGGGGCAGCCCCCCGAGCCGCGGCCTGGGGGCTCCCTGGCCGGGCCCGGGCCCGGGGCGGCCGGGCGAGGGGGCCAGACGGAAACAGCCGATGAGGAGGCGGCCCGAGAGCCCGGGAGGGGGCGCGTTATAAAGGGGGAGGTGCCCAGGCCTCGCCCTCCCCTCCCCCTCCGCCCGCCCCCTCCCTCCTCCCTTCCACCCTCAGCGGCCGCACCTGCCGCCGCCGCCGCCTGCCTCCCGCCCGCCCGCCGCCCTCGGCGCGTCACCGCCCGCGGCCCCTCCTCCGCCTACGGAGGTGGGGCCCCGCGCTCAACACCTGGCTTCGGGGCGCGACTTATCGCGTGCCTCAGTTTACCCGTACATGCCAGCCGCAGCGGGAGTCCCTTCCTCCCCGGCTCGGGATTTCCCCACCCGCCCCCCACACCCCACTCTACGCAGGCGAAGACTAGAGGTGCTGAGAGAGCGGCCTGGGGTCCGGGCAGGGGAGAACGGGCCCCCACCGCCGCCTCCCCGGGCCCCCGCCGACCCGCTGTTGATATGGCAACCGACAGCCGCCAGGGGGCGCGGCGACATTGAAGGTGGTGAGCCAGCAACGCCTGGGCCTTCCACTCCTGGATCCCCACCCAGTTCTCTGGGAGACAAGAGATGAGACCCACAGGACTTTGGTTCTCGCCGAGCTGCTCCCTAACTGGTCGCGCCCCGGGTTAGTAGTCACAAAGGTAGCCGGCATTTCGTCGGCCCCTCTTGTGTGCTCAGGAAGTGCTGGGCATTCCTTCTGAATCCTGAATCCACCGCCCCATAGTCAGGATCACTAACCAATTTTACAGAAGAGCACATTAAGGCTCGGAGAGGTGAGGTCATTTGCTCAAGGTCTCACAGTAATAAAGCTGGGACTCGAACCTTGTCTATCTGAATCCGAAGAGGATTCTCTTGATTCAGGCTGTTTACAGTCTGTCCAGCAGTATACCAAGTGGTGCTGTTTGAGGCCTGCTGTCCTTATGCCAGGGTACCAAGCCCACCACCGTCCACCATCTCCTTCTTTGATCCTATGCCTGCTTCTCCTATCCTGGCCCTTCTTCCCCAGCAGCTTTCTGATACATTCTGGCTCCAGGAGCCTCCTGTACCTCCCTCCAGCCTTTAACACCCAGCCCCCCAACAAGGCTGCCTTCAGACCTCCTCTCCACCCCTCTTCAATCTGCACCCCCACCCCAGTCCTCCACCAGTGGATCCTAAGACCTGTCTTCCCCAGTCTGTCCCCCTGCCAGCCCCCATCAGATCGTTCTGAAGTGATATCTGTATGTCTTTCTCTCCACTGTCATCAGGAAAAACCAAACTGTGACATTTGAGGCTCTTTGCATCTCCCCACCTAGGCTGTGGCCACATTGCTTCCTACACGCCAGGGCCCCTTGCTTTCAGGGCTGTGCTCTCTGATTGCACCCCACTACCTTCTCTTCTGCCAGGAAGGTTCCTGGGTTGCTCTCCAGCTCTTAGTTCACATGGCTTGGCCTTGAAGCTTCTTTGTAGGAGGAGTCAGGAATGGGTCTGGTAATGCTTATGTCCCAAGAGACCCTGTTCTGCTGGGAGGCAGGGGGACTGCCAGGGAAGGTCTTCAGGATCAGGTGAGGAGCAGAGAGCCCTCTCCTGAAGGCAGTGTGGACCAGCGAGGGTTTGGGGCATTTCAGGGAGTGATCTGGGGTCAGTTTCTTGGGTACAGTATTAGAAGCAGGGTGGCCATTGGCTAAACTGGGGGTGGGGAGAGCAGGGAGGGAGAAAATAATAATAATTGTAGTAATTATAGTTTATGGAGGGAAAATAAATGGTCCAAGCTGTACACTTAGCACTTTATGGGAATTATCTCAATTCTCACTCAGCAATATTATACTATTATTACCTCTATTGTACATAGAAGAACACTGAAACTCAGGGGTGACATCACTTATTGTTGTTCAGTTGCTAAGTCGTGTCTGACTCTTTGCAACCCCGTGGACTGAAGCCCACCAGGCTCCTCTGTCCTCCAGTATCTCCTGGAGTTTGCTCAAATTCATGTCCACTGAGTCTGTGATACTATCTAACCAGCTTATCGTCTGTGATACTATTTAACCAGCTTATCTCCTGGAGAAGGAAACAGCAAACCCACTCCAGTATTCTTGCCTGGAGAACCCCATGGATGGTGACATCATTGGCCAGGGTCAAACAGCTGGCCAGTTGCCACACTGATATGTAAAGCCAACACCAGCTAAAGTCTGGTGCCAACCCCAAGCAGTTACCCATGTCAGGACTCCGCCCACCTGGGCTGAGGGTGGAGCAAGGGCACTGTCATGGCACAGCATCGCCAGCTGGGTGGCCAGATGCCAGTGGGAGGTGTGGGAGGGGATAATCGCATTGGGTGGGAGGGGTAAGTCTGTGTGGGTTTGGTTGGCTTCCACCATCAGATTCTCAGGCTGGGGCCCCTGCTTGTTTCTCACAAGCCCTCCCTAAGTTACATCCTGTGGGCAGAGGCCTCAGCAGAAGTTCCGGTGGTGTCATCACCTCCACCACCCCCATCCCTGGCCTGAACCCTGACATTGCCAGTCACTTCCCCTCAGGGCCTCGGGCCCTCAGCCCTCCCTGCGGGATGACGGCAGGCAGGAGCAGTCAGAGCCCTTCAGAAGGCTGCTCAGTCAAAGTGAGAAGAAATTAGATCCTAGCCAGAAACAACTTCTCACCGATTCTGACTTCTTCGCTGGCTGGAGGGAAATGTTTCCTGTTTCCATGGACCGGTTAGGCTGGCAAGGCCAGGCCTGTGGCCAGTACTCAGGAAATGTTTGCTGACTGACTGAGCAGGCTCTGAGAGAGCCTCTGGTCCTGCTGCCATTTAGCAGTTAGGGAAACTGAGGCACAGAGTAGGAAAGGGAGCGCCTGGCCAGCTGTTTGACCTGGACCTTCTGTTTTCTTCCCCTGACCAGGAGCAGGGTGCGGGGCATATGGAGGGAAGAAGAAGGGCTCCTGGGGGGGTGTGCTCTTGTTGCTGGTCTTCCTGGGGAGACAATGGGTCACTGGATAGGGGGACATAGAATAGAGAATGGCTGGGTGATGTCCACGGCCCTGCAATTCCATGGACCTTCTGCCCACACCAGCTAGGTACTGACTGCATGCCTGGCCCCATGATGTATGTCAGACCTCTGGAACTTTACAGCACCCGTCTTAGAAAGCTGCTGTTAGGGGACTCAAGTTACAGAAGAGGAAACAGTTTCAGAGTGGTAAAAGTGGCCTGCCCAAGGCCACGCAGCCAGGGAGCTATGGAGCTGGGATTCAAAGCCAGGTCTCTTTGGCCCCCCATAGAAGACAACTGAGGAAGCTGTGAAAAGATATCTACTGAGTCCTACAGTTGGAGCAGGCCTGTGGCCAGTGTGGAAGCTTGAGGCCAGTGCCTCTGATGGTGCATGAGGTCTGTTCAGAACATGCATATAAAGACACAAGTGAGGGACTTCCCTGGTGGTCCAGTGGCTAAGACTCAGCTCCCAATGCAGGGGGCCTGGGTTCGATCCCTGATCAGGGAACTAGATCCCATATGCCAAACTAAGAGTTTGTATGCCTCAACTAGAAGATTCTGAATGCCACAACTTAAAAAAATCCCTTCTACAGGATCTAAAGATCCCATGTGTTGCAACCAAGACCCAGGGTAGCCAAGTAAATAAATAAAAATATTTTTTAAATGACGACACAAGTGAATGTAATACAGATAGTATTCTCAGTGTAGACATCTTATTTCATGGCCGCAGGATAGTGCGAGAGATGTTGAGTTTGTCCCATTTTATTGATGGGAACAGTGAAGCTCAGAGAGGTGACGTGACTTGCTTGAGATCAGGCAGGTGGCCGTCTGAACTCAGGTATGCCTGGGTAGAGTGACTATGACATTGAAAGGCTCCAGTCTCTAATCGTCCTTGGCCAGATTGCTGACACCTCTGTCATAGATTGGGGAGGGGAGGACGGAGGGGCTAGAAATCAGAGCAGGGTTCCTGGGGCACTGTGGCTCAGTCTAGACCACAGGGACTCAGTGGAGAGAAAGATGAGCCGGTGGAGGGGTGCGTGCATTCCGAGTGTGGTCTAGCCCAAGCAAAGGCCTGAGGCTGGAAAGCGCTCGTGTGTTCAGAGCTGTGGAGTGGGGTTGGGCTGGCCTCCAGCGCCGGCTGAGGAGGGCCTGGGGACAGCCACCGGCCAGCAGGTCCCCAGCCGCACTCCCAACGGCCACTTGAGGCGGCACAAAGAGGGCTCTGAGCTCAGCAGAGCCGCCACACTGAGCAGTCACACTGAGCCCCATTCATTCTCTCAGGGATGCGGCAACTACCCTGGCGCCTGGGCCAACGGCAGGGCTAGCCTGGTGCAGGCAAGGCCCCTCCACCACGGCAGCACAGCCTCGCCCTGGCTGTGGCTGGGACTCCCGAGTGTCACCCAGTGTGCCTGCCCCAGGGTTTTCCTGATCTGAGCCAGTCTGCCCTGGCCTGAACCACCTCCATCCTTCAGCAAGAAGTTCCAGGGTGTACTGGCCCAGGCCATCATTTGCTCTTTTTGTCTTCCCAACAACTCCAGGAAGAGGGGGAGAGGGGGGATTACTGTGACCCCATTTCACAGATGAGGAAACTGAGACTCAAAGAGGTAAAGTCTCTCATGGAGGGTCACACAGCAAGTTGGGAGTGGGTCTGGCCAGGAAGCCAGTACTGGCTGATGCCACCACTTCAGCAGTGAGCCCAAATCCCTCCAACTGCCTCCTGAGAGAGAAGCTGGGGGATCCACCCTCCAGCTTTCACCAGGAAGACCCCTCTAGCTATCATGAGCCTACCAGCCCCTGTCCTTCTTCTGACAACAACCAAAGACGGGAAGGAGTTAAAACACCTGGGTATCTGTCCAGCCTCTGCTCCTCGTTAGCCTCAGTTCTCTCATCTGTGAAATGGGACAGTGCCAGGATCACCTCACAGATCTGTGACGATCTGTGTGGGCTTCCAGATCCATGCCTGGATCATGGTTGATGCTCAAGAGAGGGACCTGGAGTTGTACCCCCTTTTCCTCCCAAGTCCATGGTCCAGAAGCCCTATCCTTTCATTTGAACTTTGTCCCATCCAGGCCTGTGTGCTGCCTCCATCTCATGGGCTGTGTCCCTTTCCCTTCCAGGGCCTCAGGTTCCCCCTTGTCCCATCGACAAAGTTTGGCAGGCCCTTCTCCCACCAAGGTCTATCATCCAGCTGCCAGAAGGTGGCAGGAGCTCTGAGTGTGCAAGTTAGGACATCAGACTCCATGACTGGACAGGCATGTCCCAATTCCAGGTCACTTGATTTTGGGGCAGGGCCTCAGTTTCCACCATCTGTAGAATGAGGACAAGAAAAACAGTATTTTCCTCCTTAGGGCAAAAGAACTGAGCCCTTTGGCTGGCCCGTACTAGGTGACCAGAAAACGTTAGTCAATAGTAGTCATTATTTTTATGGAGGATGTACAAGGGGCCCCACCTGACCTTGAACTTCCCCTTTCACACCTCAGTGGGCCAGTCCTGGGGCCAGGATAATAATGTTCGATCATGCGAGAGCCTCCATGGGTTGACTGTGTACCTTACGCTCGTGCCTAGTCTAGAAGTTAGGTAACTGAGTCTTTAGAGGCAGGAGTAACTCCGCACTCAGAGCCGGGATCTGAAGCCCCTGGTCTTTCAGGTACCCCCCAGCAGTTGCTGGAAGCTTCTGCAGGTGGCAGGAACAACCTGTGTAGGGGAGGTTTCATTTCCTCATCTCTGTCCTGCCCATGTGAGCGTGCATGCACACACACACACACACGGGGTTGCAGGGTAGAAAAACACCAGGCTGTGGGTTAGGGGCCTGAGAGGGCAGGTTGTCAGTCTGTGCTACCGACCCGCTGTGTGACCTGGGGGCCTTCTGCCTGCCTGTGTCTCGGTTTTCCTATCCTATCCTTGTACAGTGGGGTGGTGGACTAAATTATCACCATGTCCCTGCCAGCTTGAAAAGGAGTGACCATGCCTTGAGGGCACTGATTCTGTGCCAGGCTTTGCACCAAGCGCTGGACCCTGTGAGGTGGGCATTGCAAATACCCCTCACTCACAGAGACAAAACTAATGCTCGGGGAGGGACTTGTCCAGGATCACACAGTGACAGAGGGGGGCAGCCAAGAGTTGAATTTGGGTGGCCTCAGGGCCCACGGGCCAAACCATGGCACTCCCCTCGCCACCACTGCCAGTACATCTCCAGGCACTGAGGCTTAGAATAAACCCCTCTGCCCGCAGGCCTGACTCCCTGCACCCTCCCAGCCCGCTGGCCAGACCCCCCGACAGCAGTTGTGAGGTCCCTGGAGGCCCCCAGCCCAGTAGGCTCTGTTCCCAGAGCCTGCGGTTTCTTTCCCAGACCTTCCAGATCTCACGCGCTTGTGGTCTGCCCCCTGCCTCCCCCCGCTGCCAAGGCCAAGGAGGAGGCCCACAGGGGCTGGGACTTGGAGGGGGGCGCCCTGCCTCCGCCCCCCTGCGGAGAGGATGGGGAGGGTGGGGCTGTGAGAGTTTCACTGGTTTAAAAATACACAGAGGAAGCTAGCGAGAGGGCGCGAGAAAGGGGAAGGGGAGGTGAGGGAGGCATCCCAGCACTGATGTCCAGAGCTTCGAGTGGCCACCCGCCTTTCGGCCAGGGGCTCTGCACGGCTTGCCAAGATGACGGAGGGGACCAAGAAGGCCAGCAAGAAGTTCAGTGAGTGTGGGGTGCCGTTTGCACCGTCCTTCATCCCTCTGTCTGTCCGTCCGTCTCAGCCTCTCTGCATCCGCTTCTTCCCACTCTATCTCGTTTCTGTTTCTCTTTCTGTCCATCTCTGGCTCTCTCTGGAGGACTCTGAGAGTTCCCATGGTGCCGTCTCTCCATCCCTCTGGCCTGCTCTCTCTCTCTCCAGCTGATTTGGCTCTCCATCTCTGTTTCTGTCTGGTCTGTCTGTCTGTCGCTATTCCTCTGTCTCTCCCCACCCAACTGTCAGTCTCTCCATTCGTTTGTGTGTCCTCTGGCTCCCTGTGACCTCTGGGCTGTGCCAAGGAAGACCTCCACGCATTCCATTGCCTGCCTCTGTGCTGGTTCACACGGAGGTCTCAGGTTGGGAGTTGCTGGGGCTGGGGCGGGGGGAGGGGTGCGTGCCATGGGTTAATGTCCCATGACCCCACCAGCAGTGACGCTGGGACCCAGAGCATCTAAATGAGGGGCCACACCCACCCATCACTCTTCTTTCCCAGGTTGCTGATTCCTTCCTGGTCCCAGCAAACTTCAGCTCCCTCTGATTCTTTTTTTTTTTAAGATTTAGATACAGATTTAGTTGTGCTGGGTCTTAGTTACGGCACTCGGGATCTTCAATCTTCATTGTGGCATGCAAGATCTTTTTAGTTACAGCATGTGGGATTTAGTTCGCTGACCAGGGATCAAATCCCAGGCCCCCTGTATTGAGAGCACAGAGTCTTAGCCACCGGACCACAGGGAAGGCCCCCTCTGATTCTTTGGACCTGACAGCACATGAGGGGAGTGCACAGGGCAAAGATTATGACTGTATTCCACAGACAAAAGACCCAGAGACTTGCCTGAGGTCATACAGGGCTACAGAGCAGGGCTCAGTCTCAAGTCCCTGGACCCTGGACTTCAGTTTCCCTCCCTGCCCCACTACTGCTTCCTCCAGACCCCCGGTGCCCAGGAGACAAAACAAGTGGTACGGAGAAAGGAGGCGATTCGCTCGTTGGCATAGCTTTCTAAGAGCAGAGCCTCAGCATCTGCTGATGGCGCTTGTCAGGAGGCAGAGGCTATAACTGAGGGTGGGGTGGGGGGTGGGCAGGCCTGGGAGGAAAGCCCCAGAGCACTGACCCCAGCACTCCAGCGCCGCGGGCCCTCGGCCAGGCTCCGCTTGGCTTTTTGACCCTGGGCAAATTCCTTCCCCTCTCTGGGCCTCAGTTTCCTCTCCGTCAAATGGGGCCATCCCACCTATGTTCCACCATGGTCGTGAGCATCTGAGGAGGTGGAGGATGCCAAGGAAGTGGGAAATGCCAGGGTGTTTTCGTTTTTGCTTATGGAGGGGCCGTAGTGAAGTCCGGCAGACGGCGGTGGCTAGGAGGAGGGGCAGTCCCACAGCTGGGAGCAGGCAGGAGGGCGCTCAGGCGCACCCCTGCGGAAACGCGGAGATGGTATCACCCGAGCACTGCCGCCTGAGTCCTCACCAGGGCTCAGCTGACAGGAAGGAGAGAACTGCGGGGAGTGGGACCCTCAGGAACCCGACAGCCCCCTTCTCATTTCATCCGCACCTCAGGGGCACCTCAGAGCCTCGTTCAAACACCCACACCACGACCCCTGCCCCGACCCTGACACGCACGTCTCACACACACACACACACACACACACACATGTGCTCTCAGCTATATGACTTTGGGCAGGTCATATCACCGCTCTGAACTTCAGTTTCTTCATCTGGAAAATGGGGGATTAAACTTGTGCCATGGAGTTGTGCTGAGAATTCAGGGAAGTGATTAATGAAGGTGGCATGTTTGACAAATGCAAAGGCATTGTCATCACCATCTTTCTTCATTACTTCTGACGGCTATGAAGCATGTTATTTACATGCTGAGTTCATGGCTTTCTTCAATTCTTCCATTGCTCAGAGGGCAGTGGTCCCCAACCTTTTTGGCACCAGGGACCAATTTCGTGGAAGACAGTATTTCCACCATCTGGGGATGGTGGGGGGGATGGTTTGGGGATGATTCAGGTGCATTAGACTTATTGTGCACTTTATTTCTAGTCTAATGCTGTTGCTGATCTGCCAGGAGGTACTGGTCCACAGCCCAGAGGTTGCCCCTGCCCCCACCATGGGGGATGAATACTATAGTCTCTATCCTACTGATGTGGATGAATGGGGCTCAGAGAGGTCAAATGACTTGCCTAAGGTCACAAAGCTAGGATGTGGAATTCAAAGGCTATGGGATCCCAGTGGTGCCATATTATACCGTAACTCCTAGAGGGGGTGTCAGTGAAGCTCCCAACCCTCCATGAACCCTCAGTGAGTGGAACTGCACAAATGTTTCATTGCTTTTATTATTACTGCTGGCAATGTCATTAACTCCTTTTCCTCCCCTCCCCCCTTCCAGAGTTCTTCAAGTTCAAGGGGTTTGGGAGTCTCTCCAACCTTCCGCGGTCCTTTACTCTGAGACGATCTTTGGCCCCCAACAGTATCCGGCCCCAGGTGGAGGCTGACACCTTCGATGCCACACAGGATGACATGGTGACAGTCCCCAAGAGCCCCCCGGCCTATGCCCGCTCCAGCGACATGTACAGCCACATGGGCACCATGCCTCGCCCCAGCATCAAGAAGGCTCAGGGCAAACAGGCCACCCAGAAGGCCCAGGAAGTTGGCCCTGAGCCCCAGGTGGTACCCCGAAGCCTGCCTGACCCTCCAGGCTTGGAGGCAGCTGAGAAGGTGGTGCCAGGGACCATTGCCTCCAGGGAGGACACCCCAACAGTGGGACCCAACCCTTCAGCAGTGGAAGTGGACCCCACGAGAAAACCTGAGGATGCCAGGCCAGACACAGAAGAGGAGCAAGACCCCAAGAATGTGCCCTCAGAAAGGTAGGTGCCCATCAGGGGAGGGTGAGGGCAGAACCTGCGGGGATGGCATCTCCAGCCTCCTGTCAACAGAGTCTGGAGAGGACCGCCCAACACACACATCTGTAGAAAGAAAACAAAATACACACACGCACACACACCCCTACACATTAACTAAGTGCTTACTATAAACCAGGCTTCCCTAGTGGCTCAGATGGTAAAGAATCTGCCTGCAATGCAGGAGACTCAGGTTCGATCTCTGGGTTGGGAAGATCCTCTGGAGAAGGGAATGGCAACCCACTCCAGTATTCTTGACTGGAGAATCTCATGGACAGAGGAGCCTGGTGGGCTATATATAGTCCATGGAGTCACAAAGAGTCAGACACAACTCGCAACTAAGACTTTCACTTCACTTTTCACTACTATAGACCAGGCACTGTACTTAGCCCTTCACATGTAATTAATTCTCAGAAAAAAAAAAAAAATCCAGGGAGAGGATACTGTTATTTCCATACCACAGATGAGGGAACTGAGATTCAGAGAAGAAATGCCATCTGCCCCTGTCAGATTGCACATCTAGCAAATGACGAAATTAGGACTTGACCTAAGACCCACCTGACTCCAGCGCCCTAGGCAGTCTCCTGCATGAGCCCTCAGCACTGGGCCCAGCCCAACTTCTGGATCCCTGCCCTGGGCCCCCACCTCTGAGTCTCCGCCTTTAATTCTGCTGGACAACATTGCTCCCCTAGGTCTGGTAAAGCATTTGCTACCTAACTTGGGTACAGGATGTGTTGAATTGATGCAAAAATACAAATAGTGATGTGACCATAGCCCTCAATTAGTAAGTACCTGTTTTACTAGGTGTCAAAACAAATGTTACTCCCTGAAAATTCTGTAAAAGATTATATCAATACTATAACCTGTCCTGCCCCCATCTTACCTGAGACTCAGCCAAGGTTGCAGGGGTGGGATTTGAGCAGGAATCTGCCTGTCTTTAGTGGCTGCACACTCATCCATCACATGGTACCCACCACATTCTAAGCCCTACAGCCCTTGGGAGACCCCTCAGCCCTAACCAAAGACATCCCTGTCTTTCCAACTCTCAGAGACTTTGTCTAAACCACACTGGTTATTATAGATGTACTTACTGAAATAAAGAGGGAAAAAGAAAATCTGAGCAAAATTAAACTCTAGGGTTTGTTTTGGAACCTCTCTTGAGTGATTTTGCCCTGAGACACCAAGCACAGCTTCTGTGTGCTGGGATAATTGGTCCTTCTGTGGGAAGGAGGAGGACCTTGTAGAGCTGCAGAGTGAATCCAGACCAGACTGCCTCTTACTGACCTTGGACAAGTCTGTTCCCTTCTCGGAGCCTCGCTTTTCTCATCTGACAAATGCGCACAACGATACCACCTATCTTGTAGGGCTGTGGTGAGAATTCAAGAATAACGTACCCGTAAAAATCTTAGCACAGTGCCTGGCACACAACAAACAACGCAATAAATGGGAAGTGCCTACATTTATGATTTAAAGAACGAATGCTTTCTCACCATCTTTACCTACTCCAGGCTGCCTTCTCTTGCCATCTCTTAAATTCGGCCTCATTCGGGCGTGCAACAAGGATTGTATGTAGGGGTCCGGTGCGGGTCGGGGAGCGTTGTGAGGTAATCCAAAGCCTGAGGTTTGCGGAAGCGGGGCTGGCGGGGCGCAGGGGCGTGTCTGGGAGGCGTGGCCTTTCCATGCTGCTCGGGGACTGTTGGGGAAGCTGGCGTTGGAGAGGGGCGGGGCGAGGCGGAGGCGCGTGCTGGGGGCGTGGCCTTCCCACCCTCCCCGACCCTGACGGACAAGGAGAGGCGAAGGGCGTGCCCGGGGCGGGGCTCGTCCTTCCCAGAGGGCGGAATAGACTGTGGAGAACGCCGAGGGAGGGCGGAGGGGGCGTGTCAGAGGCGAGGCCTCAGGCCAGGCTCCGCCCCTGGAGTCCTGCTGTGAGCTCCGCAGCTCCGTAGCCTGAGAAAGGCGGGAGCCTTGGAAACAGGAGGTCCCCGGGTTGCAGGCGGCGACGGCAGGGAACCATGACTGCAGTGGGCCGGAGGTGCCCCGCACTGGGATCCAGAGGGTGAGTGACCGAGCTGGGACCAAGGAGGGCCACCGTCTGGGACCGGGAGTTGGCTGTGGGGGAAATCTGTGCCCCTGGGGCAGCTGACAAACCTGGGTGCGAGTTTAGCATCTGGCACTTTTAAACTTTCTTTTGGTGCAACTCTGACCCCGCTTCAGGCTGAGCATCTGCTGGTCACAACACTCCCAGGAGAGAGACACTATCACTATCCCTAGTTTACAAGTAAGAAAACAGGTTTACTTGCCCAGTTTGACACAACTAATGAAAGTCAGAACTAGCGTTTAACTCCACCTTCCCGGATCAGACCCCTCAGCAGGTCTTGAGACACCTTTAGAATGCCAGGTCTAGGAGCCAGCCATCCTCCCCTGTGGGCAGAGATAGTCCTGGCAGTGCCTTGGGGTATCAGGCCTGGCTTAGAGCTGACAGAGGAAATAGGGGGACTCTCCCTTCCTGCCCCTGATCACCTGGGATGTCCCAGGGTCCTGAGGAGGGTGGATTAGCAGATCGGATTGAGCCTCTTCCTGGTGCCCTGGGACCCAGTGTCCCACCTGCCTTAGGCCAAGTAGAAGGTGAGGAACTGTTGAACATTTCTTCTAAGAGCCTGTGAAGCTCAGCTCTATGCCAGAGACAGGAGAGCTGCTTTGCAGGTGTGATCTCAGGCTTGTCCTGCCCTGCTCTGGGCGTCCATCTCTCCAGCAGCCAAGATGGGTCTGGGATGGTCTCTGAGGATCCGTCCAGCTTGGGAATGAGGGCGTTTGAGAACTGCCACTGAGTAAGACCAGGGGCCTCGTTCCTGAGTGTCCCAAGGGGGTCATCCCAGTGGCTGTTCAGCCGAAGCTGGGGGAGACATGTCCCTCCCCTACCCCCTAGGAAGCAGGGTGCACCTGGAGCAGAAGGAAGGAAGGGGAAGAGGTGAGGCTGCAGGAGTTTCCTGGTGCCCTGTACTCTGCTGAGATCATGGGAGATGAGAGGAAGGAGGGAGGAGGGGCCAACGATACAGGCAATGAAGGGCCTTTAGCTCCCAAAAAGGAGAGCGCCGTCCAGCCTGCCCCCAGCCCGCCCCCAGCCCCCATCCCCTCAGCTGCCTGCAGGGAAACAGTGGCTCTAGAGAGTCCTGACACTCAACCCTTCAGTTCATGCTGTAGAGGAGGAAGTGGCTGCTTAGAGAGGGAAGGGAGGTCCCCCAAAGCCCCACACCATAGCCACACCCACACACAGGAATGGTCAGGCCAGGGTCCCACCAGAGGCCGGCCCTGCCTGGAATACTCAGTGGGTCCCCTCTACCACATGGGCCCTGTGAGGTGGGAGCCTCTATTTGCTGCATTCTACCAGTGAGGAGACTGAGATTCAGAGAGAAAAAGGGACTTTCCTGGGGTCACAGAGAGATTAATTGTCAGAACCAAGGTTTGATTCCAACCTGACCAGCTCCCAAGCCCAAACTCTTAACCACTAGGCCATGTATCACCTGCTGTAAATAAAAATCTCAGAGCTGTCTCTCTCATTACTTCAAATGGCTTCCCATAACCCTGGAAAGGCGGTAACAGGAGCCCATTTTACAGATGAAGACATCAAGGTTTTGTGAGGTTAACAACTTGCTCGAGATGAGACAGTGGAGCTGGAACTTCATTCATTTTAATAGTTACTGAGATGCAGCTATGCCCTAGACACCCCTATAGATTCTGGGGAGAGAGCCATGAGCATAGCAGACAAAACCCTACTCTCATGGAGCCCCCATTCCAGGGTGGGGGAGACAGACGATAAACCAGATAACGAGTTACCTGGTCGGCTAGAAGAGAAAAGCACTAGAGAGAAAGATTTAAATCAAGTAGGGGAACTGGTCTTGGGGTAGTGGCTGAAAGTTATGCAGGGAAAAATTCTCAGTGAGAAACCGATATTTGAGCAAAGGAGATGAGGGAACAGACCCCCCTCCCCCCCCCTTTTTTTTTTACTTGAAATATAGTCGATGTACAATATTATGTTAGTCTCAGGCATCCTGGGAACAGACCCTCTTGATGGCTAGGGAAGGGTATACTAGGTCAAAGGAACAGTAACTACAAAGGCTCTGAGGTGGGAGCATACTTGGCGTGTTGGCAGAGCAGCAGAAAGCAAGCTGGGGGCTGGGGAGAGGAGGGGTGGAAATGAGGCCAGAGAGGAAATGGGTTCAGATAAGCAAGGCCTGGAAGGCCCGGCAAGGACCTGGCTTTGACTGTGAACGAGATGGCAGCCGTCGCTGGCCTTGAGCAGAGGACGGCCCCACTCTGACTTATGTTTGACAAGCACCTCTCCTTTGTCGAAGATTGGCCCGAGTCTTACTTTTTTCTGAGGTGTCTCACCGGAGCATCCTTCCCTTCCTCCCAGAGACCCAGGCCCCTCTGCTCTCACTCTTAGGGCCGTTCAGCAGGAAACTTGAGACTTGGAGAAGGTAGCACCCCATAGGAGAGCCAGGGGTACCCTGAGCTGCCCGCGCCCAGCCCTGGTGCCGGGCACTGAGAATAAGCCAAGATGCTCCCCCCCACCCCCATTTCCTTTTGGAATGTTGATTCTGGTCCAAGAATTCCCAACACTCCCCCGAGTCCCACGACCCTCTCGGCCCTGCAAAGTGACGTCAGTTGCCGGGCATCTGGTAGTGATTACCCACCAGGGGAGGGGGCTGTGGTGGGCCCAGCCTGTTCAGTCTCCTCGGGCTCTGGGCGGCTGGTCCTTGTCTTCCGAAGGGGCCCAGCTGCTCCTGGCTCTCATTTCCTGTGGAGACTTTCTCACAGCCCTCGAGACCCCCAGACGCCTCGGGCTGTGGGAATTGCGCTGGCTTGGGATAGATGGACGGTTCCCCCATCCCCAGCTGGAGCCACATCCCCTCAAACCCTCAGGGGACCCTGTTTACAGAATGCTGGGCGCTCTGGGCGTGAAAGCTGGGAAGGACGGGGAGGGGTGCAGGGGGTGGGATACACCAGCTGCTCAGAGGCCCGCTGACTGTCTTTATAACATTGAGAGACCCCCTCCCCTCTCTGACCCTCAGTTTCCCCATCTGCTTCTCCAAAAACAGCACCTGTTTCACAGGGTCATTATTAAGAGTAGACAGAGTAGAGCATTTTTCCTAGACATGGCCCGAGGAAGTGCCAGTATACGGGATGCGCGGGCTATCAGCACACCCGTGTAGAGGAGAGGAGACTGGGGCCTGACGAGGGCGACTCGCCCAGTGCCACGCAGCCTCTTTCACCCCAGCTCGGTGCCCTCTCCCGAGCTCCCAGTGTCCTCTTTCTGCTCGTGCCCACTCCATGTCCTCTTCCTGATGTCAATTCGGGGCTCCTGGTCTGGTCGAAATATTGGTTTTCGTCTCTTTCCCCTCCCCAGTGTCTCCCTGTCTCCATCCGGGGGCATCCCCATCTCTGGGAGAGCCTGCCTAGGGCAAGGAGAAAAGCAGAACCAACGTGAGTCTCCTCTGAGTAGCCGCGTGCCCTGCTGTGAAGCGAGGCTTCCACACAGGCCCTCGGTCAGCGCTCAGCACTTGCTTTCCCCCTTTGCCCTTGGCCAGCAGCTGTTGAGTCTCAGCAACTCCCGGGACCCAGACCCCCCAGCTCTGCCCTGGGAAGAGTGGCCGCTGCTCTGGCCTCTCCCCACAGGTCTGGCACCCTCCCTGAGCTCTGCTGGGGAGTTCACCCCTGTCCAGAAGACTGAGGGCACAGGATGGGGGAGGGGAGTAAGGCTGTCTCCAGGACAGTGGTGGCTCCTTGTTCGGGAGAGGGGGTGGGCAGGGTCTAACGTCAAGGGCCTTCCTGACAGGGAATCCCAAAGGCCCACGGCTGGGTGTCCCCAAAGAGATGGGGGTTTCCACCCCCAGCTCTGTCTGCTCAGAGCCTTGAAGGACTAAGGAGCACAGAGCAGGGCTGTTGCTTTGCTTGGGTGAGTGAAGAAGGGAGAGAATCTCTCTAGCCCCCAAGAAAGGCACGATGGGAGCTCTCTGGGGTCAGGGTGGGGTGGCAGAGGGAGGAGCCTCAGGGGGCTCCCTGGGGTTAAGGGGTTAAGGAACCTTGTATCTTTTCTTCTCATGGGATGCTTGCATTCCTTCTATGAAGACACTTAAAATATGCCCATTTCACAGATGGGGAAGTCGAAGCTCACAGAGGGGAGGGCGGGGGGAAGCTGAGAAGCAGGAGGCAGAGGCTGGGAAGTGTCCACTAAAGGCCATATGACCACGCCCCAGGAGCAAACTGGGGGACAGATAGAGGGCAGGAAGACCCCATGGCTCTGCAGGGCAAGGCTACCCGTGGCGAGGAAGGGCCAAGGTGGAAGAGGACAGCAGCCTCTTCTCCAGAGTCCCTGCGGGAGCCTCACCCTTTCTCTCAGGCCAGGATGGAGACCCTGAAGGTAAAGCTCGGACTGAAACCTGCGTTGGGGAAATAAAGGGTAATGGACTGTAATTGCAGGTCATTAATTCAATTAATTAAGCTAATGTATGCAATAAGTGGTATCAGTTATTAGAACAAATCAGCTAATACAGGCAATTAAAGGGGTTGGTTATTTAAATAATTGATGCAGCTGATTAATGGAACTGATTTAGCTCAATTGTCACTATTATTTATTAATTGATTCCACCACTAATATTAGAGGGGAAATGCCTTTGAAATCCATAAAATAAGAAATTAATTAATGAATTAATTAATGGAGCTGAGTTTTTAAACATGGAAGCTTTGATTCCTGGATTTAGTCATTACAAAAGCAGGGAGAACATTCTAGAAATCTCCAAGCAAACTGAGATCTGCAGGCTGAGTAGAAATTCCTCTGACTCTAAGGGAGAGAATTCCTCTGGGCAGAAGGTATATCATGTGCAAAGGTCCTGAGGCTGGAGGCAGTAGCGCTCTTTGGAGGAAGGCTGAGGTCGGAGTGCCCGGAGGACCCTGAGGAAGAGTGGAGGGGTGGCTGGCAGGGGCCTGGTCACAGAGGGCCCACCAACCAGAACTAGAGCTTGTCCTCAGGACTGCAGGGACTGCTGTGACATTCGTTCATTCAAAAACATCTTCATGGGGTGCCTGGCACCATTCCAGGCAGAGCCCAGCCCCTACCCTGTGGAGCTGATGTTCTGATGAGAGGAGACAGCACAGGGCAAGTCAGATGAAGCCCTACAGAGAACAATGAAGCAGGGCGGGGAGGTGGGGAGCCTTGAGTGGGCTCCCTTCACTTCCAGGTGGGCAGCCAGGGAAGTCCTCACTGAGAAGGGGACGCTTTAGTAAAGACCTGAAGGAGGGAAGGGCAGGAGCTCAGTGGATATCTGGAGGGAAAGTATTCTAGCAGAGCAGTCAGGAAGTGCAAAGGCCCTGAGGTCGGGACAAAAGGCAGTGAGAAGCTCAGCTTGGCTGGGGTAGCATGAATGAGGGGAGTGTTGTTGGAGAGTGATGGGAGAGGTGGTGAGGAGCCAGTGTGCAGAGGCTATTATGAGGACTTCAGCTCTTATTCTGAGTGAAACTAGGGGCCACTCCAGTGGGTTGGAGCCGAGGAAAGGTGTGATCTGATTCATTTTAACAGGACTGCTCTGGCTGCTGGGGTGAGAACAAGTCACAGGGGCACAGATGCAGGCAGGGAGGCAGTGGCGAGGTGGTGGCCATAGTCTGGGCAGATGATGGCCATGGGTGGTAAGCAGACATGGTCACTTTAGGTCTTAGAAATCCTGGAGTGTTGCAGAGGGTCAGGGAGGGGCCATGGCAAGTTCCTGGGCCTGGGCCTTGACCCGAGCACCCAACTGGCTCTGGCCACCTGATATCCCTGGGGCGGGTACCCCCTCCCCAAGACTCTGCTCCTGCCCAGCGCCTGAGGGGAAGTGGACAGGAAGCAGGAAGAAATGCTGGGGCAATCCCAGTGTCCTGGCCAGTCTGTTCCCAACAGTGGGAGGATTTCCGGGCCTGAATGGCCGGAAATGCTGGGACAGGACACCTCACCCAGGAAGAGCAGGGAGGTGAGCAAGGGGAGGGGTCCCTACTTTACCTCACCCCACCTTGGCTGGACGGAGAGAACTCACATGGCTTTTGGAGCCTGCAGGGGCCGGGTTGCAGCTTGAGGGACGATAGTTAGAGATCAGGAAGGACTTTGCAGGAAGGAGGGACAGTCCCAGGGACTCTAGAATGTCAAAACAGGGAGGACTGTTAGCCAGCATCCCAAAGAGGAGCCCCTGCCCCAGGAGCTAGGGGGAACTCTACGTGAAATCGCACCCTGGAAACACACCTCACCTACAGTTTTTATTTTGTCTCGTTTGTAGCTCAGCTTTTTCGGTTTGCAACTTATTTTGTTAGATTTATCACATTTCAGTTTAAATTTGGGGCTTCTCTATTTGGGGAAGTTTGACCTCTCTCCCTAGTTTGCAGATGGGAATATTGAGGCTTGTGTCAGCCAGAGAACCAGGGTCCAGCCTGACAGAATTAATAATAATAATAGTGATGAATACTGGTTGAGGGTACACTCTTCATACATTTCTTAGGCAATAAATGTGGGCTTCTCCGGTGGCTCAGCAATAAAGAATCTGCCTGCAATGCAAGAGACACAGGAGATAAAGGTTCAGTTCCAGGGTTGGGAAGATCCTCTGGAGGAGGGCATGGCAACACACTGCAGTATTCTTGTTTGGAAAATCCCATGGGCAGAAGGAGCCTGGTGGGCTATGGTTCACAGGGTCGCAAAGAGTTGGACACGACTGAAGCTACTGAGTACACGTGCACGCATAGTTGCTTTACAATGTTTTTGTATTAGTTTCTGCTGTACAATGAAGTCAATCAGCTATGTATATACATATATCCCCTCCCTCTTGGACCTCCCTCCCACCCCCACCCTCACCCCCATCCCGCCCATCCCATCTAGATCATTGCAGAGCACTGAGCTGAGCTCCCTGTGCTATACAGCAGGTCCTCACCAGTGCATGCGTGCTCGGTCATATGCAACTCTTTGCCACCTTATGGACTGTAACCCACCAGGCTCTTCTGTCCTTGGGATTCTCCAAGCAAGAATACTGGAGTGGGTTGCTGCACCCTCCTTCAGGAGATCTTCCCGACCCACGAACTGAACCCAGGTCTTCTGCATTGTAGGCAGATTTTTTACCCACTGAGCCACTGTGGGTCCTCACTAGCAGCAGGAAACAACTCTCAAGCTCCTGCTGTGTGCTGGCGGCTTAGCAGTGAACGAGACAAAGTCAGTGCCCTGGTGGAGATGGCAGGTACCTGGAGTCAACAAATAAATGGAAAGTGATTGTTTCGGGCAGAGACTGAGGAAAATAAAACAGGGTTGAGGACAGAGAGCAAAGGACAAGGGACAGTTCTAGGCACGGTGGTCAGGGAAGGCTTGGGGACATTAAGCAAAGCCCTAAATAAAGTAGGGGGAGGAGCAAGCTATGTGATAATCTGAAAGAAGAGCTTTCCAGGCAAAAAAAAAAACAGCAAGTGCAAAGGCCCAGTGGCCTGGAGCAGAATGAGGAAAGCAGGCATATTTGGGGTTGGGAATTCATGAGATGGGCAGTTGGGTCACCACAGGGCCTTGTAGGCTGGGGCAAATATAAGCCTGTTTATGCTTGTTTTTCTGGCATAAAAATGGCTTCTCTTTACTCTCACAAGGGAAGTCTTGGTTTAGATGATAAATTATGTGGCTGGCTGTTTGCAGGCCATGGAGTAGGGTTTAGATTTCGTTCCTTGAGAGATGGAAGGGTTGGGGGGTTGTTTGGGTTTTGCTTCATTTTAAATTAGATGAGATTGCATTAAAAAAATAAATTTATGCTTATTTAATTGGCTGTACCAGGTCTTAGTTGCTAGTTGCAGCACCATCTTGGTAGATTTTTTTTTATTGCAGCATGCAGGATCACGTGGGGTCTTTAGTTAGAGCATGCGGGATCTAGTTCCCTGGCCAGGAATCGAACCCAGGAGCCCTGCCTTGAGCTTCTGGAGTCTTTCCCACTGGATCATCAGGGAAGTCCCAGGGTGGGAGGTGTTTGTGCACAGTGGCCTGCCTAGCTTTTTACCTGAGTGCCACCAGGGCAGCGGAGGGGAGGCTGACCGAGGGCTGTGAGGGCAGACCCGGCAGGTGGCAAGAAGTCTGCTGTGTGCTCCAGGAGGACAGAGAAGGCGCCCCAGATGGGGCTGGGTTGACATACAGAGAGAAGTGGTCAGGACCTATTCTGGAAAGAGACCCACAGGATTTCCTGATGGATTGGGTGTGGACTATGAGTGACAGAGGAAGCACAGAGGACCACAGGGTTTTTGGCCAAACAAAGCAACACAAAGGATGAACCTGACATCTACTGAGATGGGAAGCGGATGTGGAGAGCAAGGGCATGGGGGATTGGGTGGGGTGGGGGATCTGTAGTCCTGCTTTGGATACAAAAGTCAAGTTCAGACATCTGAGAAGAGATGCTAAGGAGGCAGTTGGGTTTCTGAGTCTCGTTTTGAAGGGGAAGTCCAGGCTGCATCAGAGAAGGGAGGGCATTTAAGGCCAAGGATTGGGGATGTGGCTCATGGAGGTCCTCATCAGGAAGGGTGATATTTATTTGGGAGGAACATATAAATAAGTGTTTATTTGGGAATAATAGCCACCCCTGGCCTCTGACCTCTCCAGGCTCCATCCAGGCCACCCTTGAGGGGAGGGAAATCACTCTCACAGCCAGTTGTCACCAGCAACGACAAGGTGATGTGCCGCTGGGTGGGTCCCTCTGATGAGGGGATGAGGGTAGAGCTGGAGGGGAGGAGGTTGAGGCCCAGCCTGGGGCCACCAACGCGCGGAGTCAGGGAAGAGGTGGGGAGTGAACATCGGGGGACCACAGTGTCCTAAAGGTGAGTCAAGACAGCAAGCAGGCACTATGTTAAGCATGTGACATTCATCAGCTCCCAGAGGCCCCGAGACAACCCGATGAAACATAGGCTCAGAGAGGTGAAGGGACCTGCCCAGGGTCACACGGCTGGAGAGTGGAGAAGTAGCCCAGCCTGCCAATTCCAGCCAGTGCTATCACCCGTAGTGCTCAGTCCTGCAGGCGCTCAGTGCTGGCACCAGGCAGGTGGGCAGAGGCTGGCGGCTGAGGATCCAGGCAGGGCTGGGAACCACTCACCTCTCTTCTCTCCTTCCAGGGCCACTGCAGAGCCGGAGGCTGGCGGGGACTATGTGAAGGTAAGAGGGGCTGGGCAGGGGATACTGAGGGGGCCCAGAGCCAGTTCCAGGAAGGGCAGAGTCCTTTTCTGGCCTCTTTAGAAGTCAGACCTCACCCACTGTTCTCAGAAGGAGAAGGTCTAGGAGTCAGGGCAGCCTAAGGGGTCTGCTTTCGCTCCAAGCAACTTCTTCCCAGGCCTTCTTTCCTGGCCCCAACCTCAGGACTTCCCAATGTTTGTTCCCACCAGACCCCATCCAGCCGCCAGCTGGACAGGGCCCCAGGGGTGCCCCCATGGGAAGACGGGCTCTAATCCCACTTGGTCTCTGAGCTGGAACTGGAAAGGGGGAGCAGGAAAGGATGACTCAGTTCTTCATCACAGATAAGACAGTCGCCTTGATCAGAAACTTAACTTGTCCTGAGCACAGGAAATGTTGAAAATGCAGTTTTGAAATAATAATGATAACAACCATAATACGACGGAACATTTTGAGTGCCTACTGTGTGCAGAGTCCTGTGCTGGCTGCTGGCACTGAAAGGGAGTCAGTTCTGAGCTTTTTATATGAATGAGGTCTTTGATTTCTCCCCTCATCATTGGGCCTTCTTGTGCACGTGTATGGATGGGAAACTTGAGGCCCAGAGAAGTGCAGTGACTTGCCCACAGCTGCACAGCTACTGCAGGGCTGAACTGGGATTGCTGTCAAAGTTTATTTGCTCCCAAGACCATGGACAGAGCTCTTGGCCTTCCTCATCCAGGAGTACCACCCTGAGCTAGGTCCTCTCTCTGAGTATGGAGCACGGGGCAAGGAGCACCAGGCCCTGTGTTTCAAGGGCTCCTGGCCCATGTGGGATCAAAGGAGAACCACTCAATGGTCTGGGCTTGTGTTTTGTCATCCAGCGCACCCTAATTTTAGAGTCAGACCTTCTACTTATTTGCCACATGACTTTGGGTGTGTGTGTCACCTCTCTGAGCCTCAGTGTTCACCTATGTGAAATGGGGTAACAGTGGTACCTCCAACCCAGGGTTTCTATGGGCTCAATGAATCCACGCCCATTCAGGGGGGCATCTTGTCCGGTTCCTGACCCCAGGGACTTTCCATCACCCACAATACTGCCCGGAAAGCCCTGTGTAAGTGATCAGTAATGAGCACTGTGGGAAGTGCTCAGATTGCTGTCCCTTAACATCAGCAGAAGGCTCGATAAGAAGCCATTGGGGCTGTGGAGGTAGGAGATGACTTTCAGCTCAGGAGCTGGGAATGAGGAGATCAAGGAAGGCTTTCTGGAGGAGGAGGCATTGAAGCCAAGCCATTGCAATTGACCAGGAATATGCACCAACACCCTCTCTCCAAAGAGAAAGCTGGAAAGAAGATAAAGATAAGCAGAGATGGGTGGTGGAATGATCCAGGCAGAGGTAAGAGTGTGGGTGAGGTCAGAAAGTGAGCTGAGTGAGCCCAGGAAATGCAGCCCAGGGCTGCAGCAAGTTGAGCTGGAGCTGCTGCCAGGATTTGGGCCCTGGCTTCTCATCCAGAGCCCTGGCATCACTGTGGGACAGAGGCCTCAGGGAGAACCAGCCCCAAAGCCAGTGGTTGACCACAGAGGCATGTATTTCAGCACCTCACAAATCCCAGTTGCAAGGTAATGAGATCCCCATCACCGATGGTAGTGAGATCCCTGTGAGGATTACTAGCTTTGTATTTTTCCTTTAGTTTATGGGGCTGAAAAAATGTAATTAAAAATGCCATAAAAGAAAGAATACCCACACACCAGAACTAATTAAACAGTCCCCTAAAGAATGAACTCAAAGGAATATTAGTTTTAGCTTTAAGCCTCAGAAGAGAATGGAATCAATAGTCAGTTACCCAAAGTCCATTCCTCACCTTACATGCTCAGCTGCCAGAACTCCAGGGTTCTCAGATCATGATGCAAGTACTTTGATTCTAAGGCAAGGATTCTGAAGTTCCAAGACCATAAAATTTCATGTCCATGCTCAGAGCTTCAGATGTATTTACAGAAAATAATCAAACATCTGAGAGGTGAACAGAGAGGTGAACTCATCTACCTAAGGTCACACAGCCTGCCACAAGATTTGAACTCCAGGCCTGACTGATGCAGTCAGCGATGACTCTCTTTGCACTGAAGAGCCTACAGCCAAAGGTCCGGATTCTAAGACACTAAGCTTGAAATAGCAGGCATTTCTTGAGCACTTGCTTCATGTCTGGCAGCTTATATGCATCAGCTCAGCCAATGCTTACCCGAGTTCTGTGAGATCGGCACAGGTATGTTTTCCAGATGAGTAAGTCTGGGCTGCAAGAGAAGGGACTGGTTGGGTGGAGGTGGGGCACCGCTAGTTGAAGCCAGGCTGATTCCCAAACCCCAGAGCCTTACTGAGTTTTCTTCCCCACCCCCAGTCTGTCAATGACATCCCGCATTTCCCAGAAGAGTGTATGATTCCAAGTCAGAGATGAGAAATCCTGGACTCTGGGAGATTTCCTTAGGCCACAAAGGATTTGGTCAAATGTCTACAGGGATTTTTCCAGCTTTAGACATGGTTTAATTCAAAATCTCTGCCCTCTCCGGGTCAGTAAGGGGAGAGGTGAGTGGGGGAGGCAGGACCACCGCCCCCCCCGCCCCCACCCCACGCCTTTTCCCAGCCCACGCCATCCTTCTGCCCTCTTGACGCCCCCCTTGGTAGGTCCTCAGCTCCGCATCCCCAGACTCCGGGCTGCCGGGGCTGGAGGGCGGGGGACTGGGGGGCGAGGGGGCGGGGAGTCGGGGGCGGGAGGAGGGAGGAACAATGGCCCCCTCCCCTCCCGGGGCTGGCTGGAGGGTGGGGTCTCCCCGCCCCGCCTCCCTGCTCCTCCCCCGA
The DNA here is from genome assembly GCF_029407905.1 of Bubalus kerabau. Lineage (NCBI taxonomy): Eukaryota > Metazoa > Chordata > Mammalia > Artiodactyla > Bovidae > Bubalus > Bubalus kerabau. Next base: position 101,258,411 of record NC_073634.1, on the reverse strand, counting down.
CAAGGCGATGAGGTAATCGCGCCGCCGAGAGGCACGCGCAGCCGGTGCCCAGCCCGGTCGGTCCCGCGCCCCTGCCCCGCCGGCCGCCGCCCCCTGCACCGTCCCGGCCCCGGTCGCCCGGCCCCACCATGACCGAGCGGTGCAGCCTGTGGAGCGCCCTGTCGGCCGCCGCCTGCTGCTTCTACCGCGGCTCCTTCGTGCAGGTGCAGGTGAGGGGGCGGCTCGGCCCCCGCCAGGCGCTCCGAGCTGGGACCCCGGGCGCTCGCCGGGGCAGCCAGGGGAACCTCAGCCTGCGGCGCCGCGCAGGGTCCGGCGGGGCAGGGGCTGGGGGCAGCGGGCTGCGGGAGGGGGCGGGGTCGCCCCAGCCTCACCTTTGGGCGCCCAGACGCTCCGCAGGGTGAGGGTCCAGCCGCCCCTCCCGAGACTTGGGGCTGCGGAGGCTGCCGTTCCGGTTGTTTCTGCCTCCTCCGCAGGGAGGAGCTGAGCTGGGGCACTGGGTACCAGGAGATGGGGTCTCCGGCGTCCTGCCGGTTATCCTGCGAGCACTCCGGCCCCTGCATCTGACCCGGGCAGACTGACTCCCGCATTGTACCGGGGGGCGCTGGGCCGGGGTCCAAAGGCTGAGAGAGGGATGGGAAGCTGAGGGGATGCTGCCGCGGCTGCGGCCGGAGCGCCCGCGACTCTCATGCCCTCTAGGTGGGCTCGGGCATGCTTGGGGCGCGGGGCTCCTAGCCCAGCTGGCCGGGCAGTGCGGGACGGCGCCGTAGCAGTGAAAGGGTTAAACGGAAGGGGGTGGAGGGGAGGACCCGGACCCCGCCTCTCTGCGGAGCATCATCTGGGGATGGCTTTGCTTAGGGTTGCCTGACTGAAGGGAGCTAGACGGGTCTGGCTGGGCACTGGCTGTTGCGAAGGGGTTAAGACCTTGACCCGGGGTCTCCGCGCTTTCGCCTCTCAAGCCCCGTGGGGGACGCTGGGCGCATCACTTCTGCGCTCCCCCAGGCTCTCTCTCTCTCTCTCTCACACACACACACACACACACACACATACATATATACACGCACGCTTCGAGCCCGCCTGAATGACTGCCCTGCCGGCGGCTGAGCGCAGCATCCCTGCACCCGCCAATCAGGCGCTCGCAGGCCGGGAGGCGGTGAGATCATCTCTGGCCAATAGCAATGCTCCCGGGCGCAGGGATGCTGCATTCGCGCCCCAGCACCCACTCCCTTTGGGAGCTAGGGACCCCCGGGTCGAAGGTGAGGAAGAGGGCACAGGGACCCTAGGGTTCCCTAACTTCAGGTGACTGGGATGACCCAGTTCGTCCGCCAGATTCTCCCTAACGGTTGATTATGGTTGGAAAAGCAAGCCCAGTCTCCCATCCCCTATTTATGGCCCAGAGAGGGAAACTGACTGGCTCAAGGCCACACAGTGGCAGGCAGAGTCTTGGGACCCGGTTCCTTCCCCCGCAGCCCTCTCCCCTTCTTTGCCCCCCGTCCCTCTTGCTGCAGCTGTGATACTGGGGCAATTTCTCAACTGCATGCTCTTTGTCAAGGAGGAATCTCCCCCATGACTTGCACTCTTCCCTCCCCAGGGTGTGGTGTAGTTTAGGAGAGGGGCCAGGACCCTGCAGACTAGGGAACACCATGGAGAAGTGTAGGAACCTGAGAAGGCCCAAATGTCAGCTCACCCTGGAACTCCCTGCCTTTCTGGGGGATCAGTTTCTACTCTGGGCAGGGGATGTTCAGAATCCCCATCTCCAGGCCCTGCCTTTTCCTGAGCACTCATCTGTGTCACCCACTCCCACCATCTGTCCCCAGAGCCTTACAGGCTCCTCACAGCTCAGAATTTTATGAGCCCATCGCCAAGCTGCTCCTGCCACCAGTCTTGCCCACCTTGGAGAGTGTTTCATTGTCTTCCCAAGCTGTCTGCCTGGAATCCTCTCTGACCCACTCCACCCTATTCCCTGCACCCCATCAATGGTTGTCTAAATACCCTTCCCCCAGTCCCCACCCCGACACTCCACCCTGCCCTGTCATTGCCTGGAACACACTCCAGGCCCTCTCCACACAGCTGATCGAACCTACCCCAATGCTTTAAAAACCCTCTGCAGCTCTGCTGTGGCCTCTGGGTTAATCTCAGCTTCCCAAGACAGATTCACAGCCCTGCCACGCCTGCCCCTGCCACCCCCCAGCCCTTCTGAAGCTTCTTCCTCCACCCCCAGGGCCTTAGCTGTTTCTACAGGGCCCTGAGTTTGCCACTCTCTTCCCAGAGCTCTTTCTTGCCCACTTGGTTGCCTGTCAGTCCCCACTGTAATCCTTTTGTTTGGCTCATTCAGGTCTCGGTGGAGACATCACCTCTTCAGGGACTCCCTGACCAGATGAGGAGGGACATGCTCATCTCCTCCTGGAGCTCCCTGTGTGTCTCTGAGCATCCAGAAACCCTAGGATTGCTTGTCAGTATCTGCGTAGCTCCCCTAGGGCTGAGGCTGCCTGTACTGATGACCTTGGATTCAGTCCCTGGCATAAGACCTGTCCTAGAGTGGGGGTTCCATCAATGTGGACATAGTGGAGTCAGAAATTCAAGATATCTCTGAAGCTGGGAAATGGGGTGTCTTAGGAGCAGTGTAGACTGAGGTAAACTGAGGCAGTAGAAGCAGAGGGATAACAAATGGAGTGGCAGGGTTAGGCTCTGAGAACTGTGAAAGGTCAGAGGAGGCAGGGAGTGGACTGGAAGCCACTGGACCCTGGTGAGGAGTGGCTCCTGGGGAGAGATTGCCCTTTAGTGACCCCCTTCATCTGTCTTGCTGCCTGGTCAGTTCTGGGCCAGATCTATCCGTCCTGGACCAGCCATCTTTGGGGCCTGGAGTTGGGGAAAGGAGCAATGTTACATGTTCTCAGAGTGACAAGCACATCTGTGGGCTGGTTGCAGTGCTTTGGAGTATTGTCGCCTTTCATCCTTGCAACCTGGTGAGGCAGGTTCTGCAATTGTACCCATTTTATAGAGGAAGAAACTGAGGCCCTGGGGATTCATACAACATAGCCAGAATTGGGCAAGGGCTTCCCTGGTGGCTCAGATGATAAAGTGTCTGCCTGCAATGCAGGAGACCCGGGTTTGATTCGGGTCAGGAAGATCCCCTGGAGAAGGAAATGGCAATCCACTCCAGCACTCTTGCCTGGAAAATCCCATGGATGGAGGAGCCTGATAGGCTACAGTCCATGGGGTTGCAAAGAGTCAGACACGACTGAATGACTTCACTTTCACTTTCTGTGGTGGGAATGTACCTGGCAGCAGGGACTCCCATCTCCCTGTTCTTAGGCTTCCAACCCCAGGCCACAGCAACCAGGAAACCAGGAATCTCCCCCTTGGGCAGGTGGAAAGAGGGATCCTGGGCATTAGCCCCAGTGAGTGACCTCGGGCTTCCCTGCTGGGCTGGTTGCCCCATCTAGCAGGGATTGCTTGGGATAGCAAGGAAGAAGGGGCTTTGTGAACTATAAAGGACATCACAGATGCCTTTGGCAGGGGCCTCTGCGTCCCTCTTTGTAGCTGCCTCCTCCACCCCTGTATAATTCACTGCCCCAGAATGTATCCTCATCCACACAGCCCTGTTTTTGTCCATGGTTTTACCTGAGTACTTGCTGTCTTATCCACTTGTAGAAATCCTCCCTCCCCCACTTCCAGATCAGTTTGGTGTCCTTGGTACAAAATGAATTTCATGAGTGCCATCTCCTCCAGGAAGCCTTCCTAGACCACTCTACCTGGCCTAGACTCCATCTCCCTTTTGAAAGCTACCCAGCTCTTTGCCGCTGTCCAATACTGTGGTGCTGACTGCAGTCTGCTGAAATACTTGTGTTGCTTTTGCCTCCTGTCTTAGACAAGGAGCTTCTTTGAGGACAGGCTTGTTTATTTCCCTGTCTACCCTGGCAATAATGCAGTGCCTAGCACACAGTAGGCACTTTTTGGTGTATTTAATTGAGATTCCTCTACACCTACTGGGATAGGGACTCATGGGTGAGAACCTTTCTGGCATCTGTGCCTAAGTGTTCCCAGAGTCCCGGGATGGAATGAGTTCACCTGAGGTGGGGGAAGTTGGGAGGGAAGGAGGAAGGGGCTTCAGACTGGATGCCAACTTTTGCTGTCTTCTGCCTAGTTCTCCAAGGAGAAGTACATCTTAGACTCATCGCCTGAGAAATTGCACAAGGAGTTGGAGGAAGAGCTCAAACTCAGCAGCACAGATCTCCGCAGCCATGCCTGGTACCACGGCCGCATCCCACGTGAGGTGAGTGGGCCCTGAGCTGGGACCCCAGCCCTAGACCCTTCCCCTCACCGCCTTGGCCAGTCCCAGACCAGAAAAGCTCCAACTATCATTCGGTGGGTTCAATCAGAGTAGAGGATGAGGTCTAGCTCTGCCATTTAACTGACTGCGTGACCTTGAACAAGTCTCTTTACCTCTCTGAGCCCCAGTTTCCTCACCTATAACATTGAGGATATGGGGCTTCTCTGGTGGTCCAGTGGTTTAGACTCTGTGCTTCCACTGCAGGGGCCACAGGTTTGATCCCTGGTCAGGAACTAAGATCCCACATGCTGCAAGGTGTGGGCTAAATAAATTAATTAATTAAGTGGAGGCTAATAATAGTACCTACTGTAAAGGTTGGTTGTGAGAATTCCCAGGTGGCTCTATTGGTAAAGAACTCGCCTGCCAATGCAGGAGGCATAAGAGATGCAGGTTTGATTCCTGAGTCAGGAAGATCCCCTGGAGGAGGGCATGGTAACCCACTCTAGTTTTCTTGCCTGGAGAATCCCAAACGCAGAGGAGCCTAGTGGGCTATGGTCCATAGGGTCACAAAGAGTCAGACACAACTAAAGTAACTCAGCAGGTGAGAATTAAATGAGTTAATTTATGTGAGGTGCTTAACATGATGTCTGATATAACATGATGTCATATGAGCTCAATGAACATTGTCCTTTATGGTGGTGGTGGTGGTTATTACTATTAACACTAATATTTTTAGTTACTGTTATAGGTCTATACATCAGCCTCTTATGTGTTTGGTTAGTGAATATCAGCACTTCAGTGATTCCATTTTGATAAGGTTGACTTAATGGGCTGAGGCATAGGCTTGGGCTAACAGTCACCTGTTCTTCCATTTTTCATGCTTGCTATAAATCTTTGTCAATTATAAACTCTGCCAGCTCCTGTGCTGGGCACCAAGGATGCAGAGATAAAATAGGTGGTGACTTCCCTCGACAGCTGGTAGTCCAGGGTAGGGGTCGACAGGCAGGCAGTCAGAACCCAGTGGGAGAAGCTCAAGAATGGATTGCCCGGCAGGGGGTGTGGGCTGCCCCAAGGAAGGGGTGCTGAGGAGACAGGCCATTGTGGAATGGATAGTTCACCAGGTGAGCAGGAATGGGAGGATATTCAGCCCAGAGACATGCCAGAGCCCTGGCTGTTTGGAGGAAGAAGGATGGGGAATTCACTGTGCCCAGTGAGATCCCTGAGAAGGAGTAGGTCTGAGACCTGAGTTTCAGATCTTGGGGACTCCCTTTCCAGAGTGCTATGTCCCTCCTCCATGTCCGAGGCTCTGTGCTCAGACCCACGGCTTCTGGCCGAGATGCACCCTTTGAATCTGGGTCGTTGGGTCCCCCTCCCAAGCTTCAGCTGTCTCTGTTGACTGTGTGCCCCAGACCCAGGGTCTGGCCCTCTCCCGCCCCGCTCCAGCCTGACCCTTGCCTCTTCCAGGTCTCGGAGACCCTGGTGCAGCGCAACGGTGACTTCCTCATCCGGGACTCGCTCACCAGCCTGGGTGACTACGTGCTCACGTGCCGCTGGCGCAACCAGGCCTTGCACTTCAAGATCAACAAGGTGGTGGTGAAGGCGGGTGAGAGCTACACCCACATCCAGTACCTGTTCGAGCAGGAGAGCTTCGACCACGTGCCGGCCCTGGTGCGGTACCACGTAGGCAGCCGCAAGGCTGTGTCAGAGCAGAGTGGTGCCATCATCTACTGCCCGGTCAACCGCACCTTCCCGCTGCGCTACCTGGAGGCCTGCTATGGCCTGGGCCAGGGCGGGGGCAAGGCCACCAGCCCTGCCAGCCCCTCGGGCCCCAAGGGCAGCCACATGAAGCGGCGGAGCGTCACCATGACCGATGGGCTCACTGCTGACAAGGTCACCCGCAGCGATGGCTGCCCCACCAGGTGAGTGAGAACCCACATTCGGCCTCAGTCTTCCCATCTGTCAAGTGGGAGTGTCAGTAATGTGAGTGCTGATGGGAAAAGGAGAGGCCCAGTCACACTGGTCTGGGGTAAAATGACTGCCCTGGAGCCTCAGTGTGTGCAGAACAAGAGGAGGAAGCTCCCACCATGCTGAGTGGGGTGTGGAGCCCAGTCACAGTCTCAGCTCTGCTACAACTAGCTGTGCGCCCTTGGCCCTGACCTTCCTCCTCTCTTGCCTCCACGTGCCGACCTATAAAGAGCCCTCACTCAGAAAGCTCCCTCGGGTCTGGAGGAGCCCTGGGTGCTGTCCTGTCCCAGGCAAGGACCTGATCCCTATTGCTAATGCTACCCCACCTCACCCCACCTAACTAGGCCCAGGTGGGCATCAGAACAGAGCACTTTGCAAACCATCGCACAGGGAGTGGAATGTTTTCAGCGACATTTTTGATGACACCCAGATGTCTGGGGCTTGGTGACACTGGGCCCTGATCCGAGGACAAGCCACAGCTGCAAATCATTCCTGAAGCCCTACTGTGCACCCGGCCCTCTCCTGATGCTGTTCTCAACCTCACTGATTCCCATGTCCCCTGGGAGGTGGCTTCTGCCCATTTTGCCACTTTGTAGATGAGAACTAGGCTTGAAGAGGGGTAGTTGCTTGCTAGAGAGTTGTAGGACCAAGATTCAGACCCAGGTTCACAACTCCAAAGTCTGTGCCCCTAGTTTCTATGGCTTCCCTGGCTGTTTGAAGCAAGACGTGCCATCTTTTGGGGCTTCTCAGGTGGTGCTAGTGGTAAAGAACCCGCCTGCCAATGCAGGAGACAAGAGATGCAGGTTCGATCCCTGAATCAGGAAGATCCCCTGGAGTAAGAAATGGCAACCCACTCCAGTATTCTTGCCTGGAGAATCCCATGGACAGAGAAATCTGGCAGGCTACATTCCATAGGGTCGCAAAGAGTCAGTTACGAATGAAGTGACTTAGCACTCAACGTGCTTGCTTCAGCACTTCCATAGGTCCCATTTCCCTGGACCTGGACTGCGTGCTGTCAGCCAAGGAACTGCTGGTTGGATACCCTGTGGGGAGTAACCACTTGGCCTGTGGTTTGGAACCAGTGATTAAAACAGTGCCAGGATCTACAGGCCATGTGTGCCCAAGGCATCCTGAGTAATAGTGTGGGATCAGTGAGGAGAGGCCAGGACCATGGGTTTGGCTCCCTTGGCCTGGCCATCTTTCTTGCTAGCCTCTCTCCCCAGACCATTCTTCAAGTTGGGGGCAAGTTTCCCAGGGAAGAGAACAGTTGTGCAGGTCGTGGACTGAACAAGCCCTTCCTCCTCTGGGCTTCAGTTTTTGTACCTGCCAGGTGGGAGGTTGGACGTGATCATTTCTAAGCCTTTTCTGCTTCTGAAGTTCAGCAGATCTAGGATGGAGGCAGAGGTGGGTGTCCTAATGCTAGCTGAGGACCCTGACCTCTGGGCTCCTTGCTCATGAAGGTGTCTGCTCCACAGCACATCACTGCCCCACCCCCGGGAATCCATCCGCAACTGTGCACTCAGCATGGACCAGATCCAAGACCTGCACTCGCCCATGGCCCCTATCTCCGAGAGCCCCAGCTCCCCTGCCTATAGTACCGGTATGGCCAGTGGAGGGGGGCGCGTGGGGGTCTGGTGGGGGTGGCCTCGTGTGCCCATGTGTGCGCTGTCTGACGATTTCTGTGACAGTGTTTGATCATGTGTGCCTCTTCGTCTTATCTGAGAGACATGCCCTGCAACAGTGGATACTAAAACTATCCATGTTGACATGCAAAACATAGCCATGGCTGGTTCATTCTGCAACAATTCACTGAGTCCCTGTTGGATACCAGGCACTGTGGATGTGGTTTCCATGCATTCTCTTGAATGCTGCTGAATCTGGGCTCCAATGCTATGAAGTTTGTGCAGTCAGCAACACTCAGTCCCCATTGGTCAAGAGCCTCCGCATGTGAGGAGCCACTTGACCAGGCCCTGTTATTGGCTGGGATTTAATGTATCCCTGATTCCAAATGGTGGGATCCAACTGGACTGGTCAAGCTTGCTTTATTCATTTATTTTTTCTTTTAAATAGATCTTTTCAGAGAAGTTCTACATTCCCAGCAAAATTGAGCAGAAAGCACAGAGCACTGTGCATTTTTTTTTTAATATAAAGAAGATTTCTACTGTAGAAACATGCCACTAGCTCATTTCTGGAAGAAAAAAAAATAATGTTTTCAGCAGGCCATACCACATATTGTCCACATGGCAGGCAAAGCGTGCAGAGGGGAAGTCCAGGGGAACCTTTGCTGGGAAATGCCCTGTTGCCATGTAGATGTCTATATGGGTTGTCACAAATTCTTCTCTAACTACAGGCCCGCCAGCTTGTCATAACTGCCAACTTGCCTTCCAAACAACACCCCTGAGTGTAAATGTCAAGATGCTTTGCCACAAATTATTTATTGGACAACTTCTAAGCAACATGGCACAGGGAAGTACCCAGGAGTGAGGACTCAACACCTGGTTTTGAATCCCAGCTCTACCCTTTGCTGGTTGGGTGACCTTAGGCAGGTCAGCTGGCTTCTCTGAGTCTCACTTTTCTCATCTGAAGAATGAGGATCATAAAAGTACTCATGCACAGGATGTTGAGAGGGTTAAACAGATTAAGGGGCAGAGAAGGATCTCGCAGGCAGTTAGAACTCAATAAACATCACCTCTAATTTTGGATGATGGTTTTACTGTTTTGACCGGTGTAGCTACAGCATGTCACCAGCTCCCAGAACACATGTCCTCAATAAATCCTTATTATTAATTCATTGAGAAATGATTCCACACAGTGAACTCCAGCAAGTGCTTAGCTTCTCTGAATCACAGAAAGCTCCTTCAAGTAGCTCAGTGGTTCCCCAAGGCTGCAGCAGCCTTAGGGTAAGAAAGTCTGACCCCTGGGGTCCAGGGAATTTGAAAATATCACTGAGGGCTGGTCAATGTGCCAGTGTCAGCTGGGCCTGGCCTGGGTACAGGGAGGTGGGATATCACCCCTGTAGGGTGGGTGGAGCTTGTCCTCTGGGAAAGCAGTGGGGGAATCACACTGGCTAGGGAGTCATGGTAACTAGTTGTCTCTCTTTATTTCCCTGCAGTGACCCGTGTCCACGCCGCCCCTGCCGCCCCCTCAGCCACAGCACTGCCCACCTCCCCTGTCACACGCCGCTCCAGCGAACCCCAGCTGTGTCCCGGAAGTGCTCCAAAGCCCCACGGGGAGTCGGACAAGGGCCCTTACTCCAGCCCCTCCCACACCCTCTGCAAGGCCTCCCCATCACCATCGCTCAGCAGCTACAGTGACCCGGACTCTGGCCATTACTGCCAGCTCCAGCCTCCTGTCCGTGGCAGCCGAGAGTGGGCAGCAGCTGAAGCCTCTGGCCGCCAGGCCAGGAGCTATGGGGAGAAGCTTAAGGAACTGTCAGAAAACGGGGCCCCCGAAGGGGACTGGGGCAGAACCTTCACAGTCCCTGTTGTGGAAGCCACCTCTTCCTTTAACCCGGCTACCTTCCAGTCACTGTTGATCCCCAAGGATAACCGGCCGCTGGAGGTGGGCCTCCTGCGTAAGGTCAAGGAGCTGCTGGCAGAGGTCGATGCCCGGACACTGGCCCGGCACGTTACCAAGGTTGACTGCCTGGTAGGTGCTGGGCGCACACTGGGGCAGTGGTATACCTTTATCCTCTAGCTTTGGGACAGGGGTTAGGGTGGTGAGGAACTGGCCCCCACATCCCCAAGTAGAGTGAGTGGTCCTGGATTCTGACTTCATGGCTGCCCTTTACTTGCTGTGTGACTCTGACTAATCACTTTACCTCTCTGGGCTCCCATTTTCTCCTTGGAAAAAAAAAAGCAAAAGCTGAGATACTCTTGCTTCCTCCAGATGTCAGTTTGGCACTGGAACCGAGGAGTCCTGAAAACTAGTGGTGTCTGGCTCCCTGGGACACTTTTTGAGCCCGGTGAGAGTTGGTCTGGCCAGTCCAGGGACTATAAGAGGCCGGACTCCCCACCCCCACCCCCCTAGTGGACAAAACTCATTGTTTAGGTCCATAAATTGTTAATGCCTGGGCCTTTGCTTTGAATGAATCCTGCCCATCTAAGGACCCTAACTTGATCTATGCCTCAGTTTCTCCCTCTGAAGTTTGGGGTGTGTGTGTGTGTGTGTGTGTGTGTGTTGGGGAGGGGAACACTGATTATTTGGTCACACTTGTCTCTGAGCTCAAGAAGAAAGAAAAGAAACAGCGCTGAGATGCGGCGCTGTGAAGAGTGCTAGGCATGAAGGAAGAAGCCCTGGGTTCTAGGTCCAGTGTATGACCTAGGACAAGCCCTTTCCCTCCCTGGACCTTATTTCTTCTGGAATAAGAGTGTCCTGGGCACCTCTGGCACATGTCAGACCCCACTGGGCATTTTTCCATTTATCCTGCATTTCATAGATGGGGAGAGTGAAACTTATTTGCTCCATGTCAGAGGGTTAGTCATAAACCTGGAATTCAGAGCCGGCTTCCCAGCCAGGCTGCCCTGCTAGATAAAGCTCTCTGACTCCCAGATGGCTTGGGCTAGCCCTGACAGGAAATTAATCAGCCCTCTGGGCGTCCTTGTAGGTTGCTAGGATACTGGGCGTTACCAAGGAGATGCAGACCCTAATGGGAGTCCGCTGGGGCATGGAGCTGCTCACTCTCCCCCATGGCCGGCAGCTACGACTAGACCTGCTGGAAAGGTAAGGCGCGCGCACACGGGAGTCACCGGGAACCAACCCCCTGGACTACCTCGCTGCTCTTTACTGTGGCCGATTGGCCAATCGCAGTCTCTCACCCCGGCTCCCAGATCATAGCCACGCCTCCTATCCCATTGACCAATTGTTCCTGATATCCAGTTCATTCAGTCAGTTCAGTCGCTCAGTCCTATCCGACACTTTGCAACCCCATGGACTGCAGCCCGCCAGGCCTCCCCATCCATCATCAACTCCTGGAGTTTACTCAAACTCATGCCCATTGAGTCGGTGATGCCATCCAACTATCTCATCCTCTGTCATCCCCTTCTCCTCCCGCCTTCAATCTTTCCCAGCATCAGGGTCTTTTCGAATGAGTCAGTTCTTCGCATCAGGGGGTCAAAGTATTGGAGTTTCAGCTTCAGCATCAGTTCTTCCAATGAAAATTCAGGACTGATCTCCTTTAGGATAGATTGGTTGGATCTCCTTGTAGTCCAAGGGACTCTCAAGAGTCTTCTCCAACACCACAGTTCAAAAGCATCAATTCTTGGGTGCTCAGCTTTCTTTATCCAGTTCCAAGTAATCCTGGTTTTTCAAAGACTGAGTCCTTTATCTCCGAATTCACTTTCTGTATCCTCTTGACTGACCACAATCTGTGAGCCTTGGCCCGCCCATCAGCTCCGGCTTCTCTTCTTTCTTTTCTTAGAACAGCTCTGTCGGATGATTTCTGATGATTTCCTCTGATCGGTCCCACGGTCCTCAGCCTGGCGCTCACGGGTCTCTGGCCCCGCCCCCTGACTTATACTGACCAATCAGAACCCCTTAACTTTGCTTTATCCCCGCCCACACTCTGGCCGCACCCCCTAATCTCATTGACTCGTTACAACCTCTCACTTTTGGCTCTATCCTCCACCCCTCGGCGCCCAACCACAGGGACCCCAACCCTAGATCCCTGGCCCCGCCCCTCTGACCCGGCCGCTCCAACAGGTTCCACACCATGTCCATCATGCTGGCCATGGACATCCTGGGCTGCACGGGCTCCGCTGAGGAGCGGGCAGCGCTCCTGCACAAGACCATCCAGCTGGCCGCCGAGCTTCGAGGGACCATGGGCAACATGTTCAGCTTTGCTGCGGTCATGGGTGCCCTGGATATGGCCCAGGTACTGAGGGGCCCACGTAGCACTGGACATAAGCTAGTCTCTGTTGCGAGGAGCCCTGATATGTGTCCCTTTGGGACGGCTGTCTATTGAATCAGGAAGAACTTGAGGACCTTTTAGGCAGCATTGGTGACAGAGTAACTGGGAGAACTGAGTCCTTTTGGTGCTGACCTGCTTCCAGACAAAGTCTTTCCCTGTCCCTGCTCTCCGTTTCTCCACCTGTAAAATGATTGAGGAACTTTATATGAGTTGAAAGAATAAATATAAAGTGGCTAGCGTTTAGCAAGCACTGACTATGCACAAGGTACATTGAGTACTTAGAAACACTGATTCCTTAAAGCAGTCTCATGAGGAGAGTGCCTTTATTGTCCTCTCTGAGCCTTAGTTCCCTCATATGTAAAATGGGTTGTTGCGAGGACTTATGGGAGACCTGTGAAAAGCCATCAGCCCTGTCCCTGAGACCTGAATGGTGACTATACTAATAATTATTATCCCACATCTGGGTGTCGGCTCAGCATACTGGCCTGTGGCCCCAGCAGGCCCCTTCCCTGGCTAGTCGCTCATAGCCTGATCTCCCTAGATTGCCCGGCTGGAACAGACATGGGTGACCCTGCGGCAGCGACACACAGAGGGTGCCATCCTCTATGAGAAGACGCTCAAGCCATTCCTCAAGAGCCTCAATGAGGGCAAAGGTACCTCCACCATCTTGCTGTGTGGCCTCGGACGGGTTCCAGCCCTCTCTGGGCTGGCCCAGACTCTCCCAGTAGGGAGGATGTTGAGGGCTTGACTGAGCTCTGTGCAGGCCATTCTTGCGCTCACTTTCTGCACCTGGCAAATGTGTATGCCATGTCCAGGTCCAGCCTCAGCCCCTGGGCTGGGCCAAGGTGCAGTGGGTTCAGCTGGAGGAATCCAAAGGGAGGGGTTTGTCTCATGAGTCAGAATCCTGGGGGCTCTCACTGGGACCTCAGGCAGGGCCCTTCCCCTAACACATCCTTGGTTTCTGGACCTTGGTGGACGGTGGGTTGCTCTGAGACCTCTAAACGCCATGCCTCCCTCCCTGCAGAAGGCCCGCCGCTGAGCAACACCACGTTTCCTCACATCCTACCACTCATCACTCTGCTGGAATGTGACTCGGCCCCCGCCGAGGGCCCTGAGCCCTGGGGCAGCACGGAGCATGGCGTGGAGGTGGTGCTGGCCCACCTGGAGGCCGCCCGCACGGTGGCACACCATGGCGGCCTGTATCACACCAATGCCGAAGTCAAGCTTCAGGGTGAGTCACTGGTGGCGTCTGGGGGGCAAGCCGCTGCTGATCCTGCAGCCTGGGCCTCCCTCCGCATAACTGGCTCTCCCTTCTTCTCCAAATATCCCTTCAGATTTCTCCATCCCTCTTTGCTGCCCCGTCTCCTTGACTTTTTTTTTTTAATTGTAGAATAATTGCTTTACAATGTTGTATTGGTTTCTGCTTTACAGCAACATGAATCAGCCATAAGTATACATATGTCCCTTCCCTCTTGAACCTCCCTCCCCATCTCATCCCACCTCTCTAGGTTGCCGCAGAGCACTGGTTGAGCTCCCTGTGCTATGCAACAACTTCCCACTAGCTCTCTATTTAACATATGATAATGTATATTGTCAGTGCTACTTTCTCAATTCGTCCCACCCCTCCCTGCCTTCTTTTTCTCACCCCTTTTCTTCACTCATTCAGCAGTTTGACAAGTAATTGTTAGTGGCAGGCACCAGGTCAGCTTGGGGGACACAGAGATGATTCAAAGAGCACAGTAGCTGTGTATCTTAGCTTCTCTGAGCCTCAGCTTTCTCATCTGTGAAGTGGGCATCCTGACAAGCCCACTTTACAAGGTTGTTTAGAAAGCAATTGGCCTGGGGCCCTGGGTCTGAGGCAGACTCACCCTGTCTTCAAGGAGCTCTCAGTTTAATCAGAAAATAGAATGCCTTCTCACGGAAGAAGCAGAGATAATGGCTTCAGACAAGCTACCTTTTACTTCTTTAGGCAATATTTAAGTCACAAAAGTTCACTGTAGACAAATTGGAAATAACAGCTGAACAAAACCCAAATAAACAAATTGCCAACAATTACCTGGTGATTGGTAAATGTCATTTTGGTATATGTCTTTCCTGTCTTTCTTCAGAAAGAACAAAACAAAACAAAAATTTGTTTATATTTACTTACAGAATGTATATATATTTCTTATGACAAATTTTGGAGCTTACAGAAAAATACAAAAAAGAAAAGAATCACCCAGTATCTTACCCCAAGTTAGCAGTGATATTTTATCTTCTAGTTATTTTATTGTTTTTTAATATTTATTTTTATTGATTTATTTATTTGGCCACACCAGGTCTTAGTCAAGGCACGCAGGATCTTTCATCTGCACTGTAGGCTGTGGGATGTTTAGTTGCAGCATTTGGAATCTTCTAGTAGTGCCATGTGGGATCTAGTTCCCTGACCAAGGACTGAACCCAGGCCCTCTGCATCAAGAGTGTGGAGTCTTATCCATTGGACCACCAGGGAAGTACCTCTAGTCATTTTAAAATTATATATTGCAGGGACTTCCCTAGTGGTCCAATGGTTAAGAATCCACCTTCCAATGCAGGGGATGCGGGTTCGATCCCTGGTCAAGGAACTAAAATCCCACATCCCTCAGGGCAACTAAACCCACAAACCACAACTACTAAGCCCATGTGCTGCAGTGAAAGAACCCACATGCTGCAATGAAGAAATATTTTTTTTTAATTATTGAAAGTGAAAAGTGAAAGTTGCTCAGTCATATCCGACTCTTTGCGACCCCATGGACTATATAGTCCATGGAATTCTGTAGGCCGGAATACTGGAGTAGGTAGCCTTTCCCTTCTCCAGGGGATCTTCCCAGCTCAGGGATCAAACCCAGGTCTCCTGCATTGCAGGTGGATTCTTTACCAGCTGAGTCACAAGGGAAGCCCAAGAATACTGGAGTGGGTAGCCTATCCCTTCTCCAGCGGATCTTCCCGACACAGGAATCCAACCAGGGTCTCCTGTGTTGCAGGTGGATTCTTTACCAACTGAACTATCAAGGAACAGTAGGACAAAGACCAGGTGTTAAACTGCTTGGTTATGTTCATCCACAAACCGTGTGGGATCCCTGGCAGAGGTGGGGGAAGGTCCCTTGGAATGGGGCCCTGAGGGATGTGGTGGCTCCCAGTAGGAGCCCCAGCCTCCCTAGCTGGATGGTGTTCCCCTGACCCCTGTGCCCCTCCCTGCAGGTTTCCAGGCCCGGCCGGAGCTCCTCGAGGTGTTCAGCACCGAGTTCCAGATGCGCCTCCTATGGGGCAGCCAGGGTGCCAGCAGCAGCCAGGCCCAACGCTATGAGAAGTTCGACAAGGTCCTCACTGCCCTCTCCCACAAACTGGAGCCTGCCATCCGCTCCAGCGAGCTGTGACCCCCACGGACCCTTCCCCTCTGCAGCTACGGGCAGCAACGGGAACAGAAGGGCACAGACGTTGCCCCAGAGCACCCCAGGGACACTGTGATAGCCTGAGAATGTTCCAGGTTCAACTCCAGGATCTCCTGTGCATCTCCAGGGTCTATGCAGACTCTGGGCTCCGTCCTACCTGCTCTACACTCACCAGGCTTCTCTTCAGGAAGAACTGGAACTCCTGTTTCTCCCTCTAGTTTCTGCTTCTCCCCTTCCTGCTGAGGGTGCCCTGTGTTTGAGCCACAGGAGGCTTCTTATACCTCCTCACTCTTCTCCGGGCATCTGTTCCTCCCACCCCCCACCCCCCCCCTCAGCCCACAATCCAAGCCTGACACCAAGGCCTCCCTCTGGCTGTAAATACATCTGTCTGTTCTGTAAATATGTGTATAGAAACCATGTTCTTTCTTTCATAGAATAAACTTTTATGACTCTTTTTTTTTTTCTGTCTCTCAGGGGGCTTTGGGGTGGAAGTGTCTTTTCTCAGGTGAAAGGTGGAAACAATTCATTCAACAAATACTCATTTTGCACTTGACACATTTCTAGATTGTACCAGGAGCCAGAGTTACAGCCAATACTAAAACCCAACCCCTGTCCTAGAGTCTTAACCACTTGGACCACCAGGGAAGTTCCATAATGGGTTTTCAGTGATCATTTATTGATCACTTCGTGAGCCGAAACACTCCATGTGCCTGTACGTCATGGCATATCACCATTCCTCACAGGCCAGAGGGTGATAAATAGCTAATTCCCACCCATAGGGGAACTACTGACTTGCACCCATTCCTTCTCCATTCCCTGCCTCCAGAACCCGAATGTACGGTCCAGTATCCCAGATGTTTGGGGGTGGAAGGGCTTTATGAAATCAAGGTTCCAGCTTCCTTCAGGAAAACAGAACTGGAGGGAGAAGGGACTTTCCCTGAGTCACGGCAGCAGAATTAGGAAGGCTGGAACGGGGGCATCCTGACTCGGAGTTCTTGCCTTTTCTCAATAGTGGGAACTACTCACTTCTTTTCAAGTTTTGGAATGTGGCCCCAAAAGTGTGTGTGTGTGTGTGTGTGTGTGTGTGCGTGTGTGTGCGCGCACGCGTGCGTGAGGTGGGTGGGGCAGGAATCTTTGAGCAGGGCCTTGAAGGCAGTTGTCTTGATTCCATGGGCAGAGGAGGAGGGCAGTGTGCATCACCACCCCACAGTAGGCTGGAGGCCTGGGGAGCTTGGTCACTGAATTTGAAACATCTGGGGCCCTTTGCTTCATGAAACTTTGACCAAGTTCAGTTCAGTTCAGTTCAGTCGCTCAGTCGTGTCCGACTCTTTGTGACCCCATGAACCGCAGCACACCAGGCCTCCCAATCCATCACCAACTCCTGGAGCCCACCCAAACCCATCTCCATTGTGTCGGTGATGCCATCCAACCATCTCATCCTCTGTCGTCCCCTTCTCCTCCTGCCCTCAATCTTTCCTAGCATCAAGGTCTTCTCAAATGAGTCAGCTCTCCGCATCAGGTGGCCAAAGTATTGGAGTTTCAGCTTCACCATAAGTCCCTCCAATGAACACCCAGGACTGATCTCCTTTAGAATGGACTGGTTGGATCTCCTTGCAGTCCAAGGGACTCTCAAGAGTCTTCTCCAACACAACAGTTCAAAAGCATCAATTCTTCGGCGCTCAGCTTTCTTCACAGTCCAACTCACATCCATACATGACCACAGGAAAAACCATAGCCTTGACTAGACGGACCTTTGTTGGCAAAGTAATGTCTCTGCTTTTCAATATGCTATCTAGGTTGGTCATAACTTTCCTTCCAAGGAGTAAGCGTCTTTTAATTTCATGGCTGCAGTCACCATCTGCAGTGATTTTGGAGCCCCCAAAAATAAAGTCTGACACTGTTTCCACTGTTTCCCCATCTATTTCCCATGAAGTGATGGGACCGGATGCCATGATCTTCATTTTCTCTATGTTGAGCTTTAAGCCAACTTTTTCACTCTCCTCTTTCATTTTCATCAAGAGGCTTTTTAGTTCCTCTTCACTTTCTGCCATAAGGGTGGTGTCATCTGCATAGCTGAGGTTATTGATATTTCTCCCGGCAATCTTGATTCCAGCTTGTGCTTCTTCCAGCCCAGCATTTCTCATGATATACTCTGCATAGAAGTTAAATAAGCAGGGTGACAATATACAGCCTTGACGTACTCCTTGTCCTATTTGGAACCAGTCTGTTGTTCCATGTCCAGTTCTAACTGTTGCTTCCTGACCTGCATACAGGTTTCTCAAGAGGCAGGTCAGGTGGTCTGGTATTCCCATCTCTTTCAGAATTTTCCACAGTTTATTGTGATCCCACAGTCAAAGGCTTAAGCATAGTCAATAAAGCAGAAATAGATGTTTTTCTGGAACTCTCTTGCTTTTTCCATGATCCAGTGGATGTTGGCAATTTGATCTCTGGTTCCTCTGCTCTTTCAAAAACCAGATTGAACATCTAGAAGTTCATGGTTCACATATTGCTCAAGCCTGGCTTGGAGAATTTTGAGCATTACTTTACTAGCGTGTGAGATGAGTGCAATTGTGCGGTAGTTTGAGCATTCTTTGGGATTGGAATGAAAACTGACTTTTCCAGTCCCTTGGCCATTGCTGAGTTTTCCAAATTTGCTGGCATATTGAGTGCAGCACTTTCACAGCATCATCTTTCAGGATTTGAAATAGCTCAACTGGAATTCCATCACCTCCACTAGCTTTGTTCGTAGTGATGCTTTCTAAGGCCCACTTGACTTCACATTCCAGGATGTCTGGCTCTAGGTCAGTGATCACACCATCCTGATTATCTGGGTCGTGAAGATCTTTTTTGTATAGTTCTTCTGTGTATTCTTGCCATCTCTTCTTAATATTTTCTGCTTCTGTTAGGTCCATACCATTTCTGTCCTTTATCGAGCCCATCTTTGCATGAAATGTTCCCTTGGTATCTTTAATTTTCTTGAGATCTCTAGTCTTTCCCATTCTGTTATTTTCCTCTATTTCTTTGCATTGATCACTGAGGAAGTCTTTCTTATCTCTCCTTGCTATTCTTTGGAACTCTGCATTCAGATGCTTATATCTTTCCTTTTCTCCTTTGCTTTTCTTCTTTTCACAGCTATTCGTAAAGCCTCCCCAGAAGCGGGCTGGCTGTGATGGACCAGACTGCACAGAAGCGTGGCCAAGAGCAGCTACCCCACGTCCAAGGAGTGGCGGCTGCGCGGGCTCAGGAGGGCCAAGAGGAGCTACTCCACGTTCAAGGTCAGGAGGGGTGGCTGTGAGGAGATACCCCTTGTCCAAGGTAAGGAGCAGCAGCTGTGCTTTGCTGGAGCAGCCTTGAAGAGATACCCCACATCCAAGGTAAGAGAAACACAGGTAAGATGGTAGGTATTGCGAGAGGCATCAGAGGGCAGACACACAAACCATAATCACAGAAAACTAGTCAGTCTAATCACACGGACCACAGCCTTGTCTAACTCAATGAAACTAAGCCATGCTGTGTGGGGCCACCCAAGACAGGCGGGTCATGGTGGAGAGGTCTGACAGAATGTGGTCCACTGGAGAAGGGAATGGCAAACCACTTCAGTATTCTTGCCTTCAGAACCCCATGAACAGTATGAAAAGGCAAAATGATAGGATACTGAAAGAAGAACTCCCCAGGATGGTAGGTGCCCAATATGCTACTGGAGATCAGTGGAGAAATAACCCCAGAAAGAATGAAGGGATGGAGCCAAAGCAAAAAGAATACCCAGCTAGTGGATGTGACTGGTGATAAAAGCAAGGTCCGATGCTGTAAAGAGCAATATTGCATAGGAACCTGGAATGTTAGGTCCATGAATCAAGGCAAATTGGAAGTGGTCAAACAGGAGATTATTTAACTTATATGCAGAGCACATCATGAGAAACGCTGGTCTGGAAGAAGCACAAGCTGGAATCAAGATTGCCAGGAGAAATATCAATAACCTCAGATATGCAGATGAAACCGCCCTTATGGCAGAAAGTGAAGAGGAACTAAAAAGCCTCTTGATGAAAGTGAAAGAGGAGAGTGAAAAAGTTGGCTTAAAGCTCAACATTCAGAAAACGAAGATCATGGCATCTGGTCCCATCACTTTATGGGAAATAGATGGGGAAACAGTGTCAGACTTTATTTTTTTGGGCTCCAAAATCACTGCCGATGGTGACTGCAGCCATGAAATTAAAAGACACTTACTCCTTGGAAGGAAAGTTATGACCAATCTAGAGAGCATATTGAAAAGCAGAGACATTACTTTGCCAACAAAGGTCCATCTAGTCAAGGCTATGGTTTTTCCAGTGGTCATGTATGGATGTGAGAGTTGGACTGTGAAGAAAGCTGAGCGCCGAAGAATTGATGCTTTTGAACTGTTGTGTTGGAGAAGACTCTTGAGAGTCCCTTGGACTGCAAGGAGATCCAACCAGTCCATTCTGAAGGAGATAGCCCTGGGTGTTCATTGGAAGGAATGATGCTAAAGCTGAAACTCCAGTACTTTGGCCACCTCATGCAAAAAGTTGACTCATTGGAAAAGACTCTGATGCTGGGAGGAATTGGGGGCAGGAGGAGAAGGGGACGACAGAGGATGAGATGGCTGGATGGCATCACTGACTTGATGGACGTGAGTCTGAGTGAACTCCGGGAGTTGGTGATGGACAGGGAGGCCTGGTGTGCTGTGATTCGTGGGGTCGCAAAGAGTCGGACATGACTGAGCGACTGAACTGAACTGAAACAGGAGATGACAAGAGTGAATGTCAACATTCTAGGAATCAGTGAATTAAAATGGACTGGAATGGGTGAATTTAACTCAGATGATCATTATATCTACTACTGTGGGCAGGAATCCCTTAGAAGAAATGAAGTAGCCATCATGGTCAACAAAAGAGTCTGAAATGCAGTACTTGGATGCATTCTCAAAAACGACAGAATGATCTCTGTTTCCAAGGCAAACCATTCAATATCACAGTAATCCAAGTCTATGGCCCAACCAGTAATGCTGAAGAAGCTGAAGTTGAATGGTTCTATGAAGACCTCCAAGACCTTTTAGAACTAACACCCAAAAAAGATGTCCTTTTCATTATAGGGGACTGGAATGCAAAAGTAGGAAGTCAAGAAACACCTGGGGTAACAGGCAAATTTGGCCTTGGAATACGGAATGAAGCAGGGCAAAGGTAAATAGAGTTCTGCCAAGAGAACGCACTGGTCATAACAAACACCCTCTTCCAACAACACAAGACTCTACACATGGACATCATCAGATGGTCAACACCAAAATCAGATTGATTATATTCTTTGCAGTCAAAGATGGAGAAGCTCTATACAGTCAGCAAAAACAAGACCAGGAGCTGAGTGTGGCTCAGATCATGAACTCCTTATTGGCAAATTCAGACTTTAATTGATGAAAGTAGGGAAAACCAGTAGACCATTCAAGTATGACCTAAATCAAATTCCTTATGATTATATAGTGGAAGTGAGAAATAGATTTAAGGGATTAGATCTGATAGAATGCCTGATAAACTATGGACGGAGGTTCGTAACATTGTACAGGAGACAGGGATCAAGACCATCCCCATGGAAAAGAAATGCAAAAAGCAAAATATAATGGATAAATATTTTTGGCCGTGCCCGGGGGTTATGTGAGATCCTATTTCCCCTACTAGGGATCAAACCTGTGCCCCCTGCAGTGGAAGCATGGAGTCTTAACAACTGGACTACCAGGGACGTTCCATAATGGATTTTCAATAATCATTTATTGATTATTTTGTGAGCCAAAACACTTCATGTGCTTGTAACTTCATGGAAATATCACCATCCCTCTGATGAGAGGTACTGTTATCATAAGATATACAAGGGGCATGCATTTGTGCTAAGTCTCTCAGTTGTGCCCAACTCTTTGCGACCCCATGGACTGTAGCCCACCAGGCTCCTCCTTCCATGGGATTCTCCAGGCAAGAATACTGGAGTGGGTTCCCATGCCCTCCTTCAGGGGATCTTCCCGACCCAGGGATCGAACTCGCTTTTCTTACCTCTCCTGCATTGGCAGGCGGGTTCTTTCCCACTCGCATCACCTGGGAAGCCCAAGATATACAAGGCACCGTATATTAAGGGCACATAATAGGTGCTCACCAAAAGCTATTGGCGCTCTTTTATCATATAAAAAGGGGCGGGGGGAGAGCACAGAAAAGGCGCTTTACAAGATACCGCACAAGTTTTTGCTACAGTTACGTCACCCTTGGTGGTCATAATCCGTCATTTATTATTGTTTCGGGGCTGTGATGGTCCCTCAGTTACCGTGGCCATGGAAACGCAGTGCGCAGTCCCGGATTGGACGGTTCGTGGGCTCCCCCTGGAGGCCGCCTTGCAAGCCTACGGGGGACCACAGGGAGGGCTTTGGAGACAGAAACGAGGGGAGCTGGGAGTTGTAGGCCGCAGGAGGTGGCCGCCGCGGGGCGATGCACGTCGGGAGTCGTAGTTCTCGGCAGAGGCGGTTGCCGGCCCCAGACTCAGCTTCGGCCTCACCCGGATGGCGGCTGCGACGCGCAGCTGCCGGCCCTGGGGCTCGCTCCTCAGGCTGATCTGGCTGGTCTCGGCCGCGGCCGCGTCCTGGGATCTGACTTCGCTGCGCTGCAACTTCGGCTCATTCTGCGAATGTGACTTCCGGCCCGACTTGCAGGGTAAGGAGCCGAGACCCGAGAGCCGGGCGGACTAGGGGAAACCTTGGATCCCGGGGTTGTGCCGGGGCCAGACGTGGAGAGTAGACCCAAGGGCAGACCCCCCCAGACTTCCAGACGGCCCGGGCTGGAAGTGGGCCCGGCGTTGAGGGACCCTGAGAGCCTGGGGCACAGGACTTGGGGCGAGGGTTTAGGGATGCCTGTTTGGAAGTCAGGATGGAGAGATGCCTTTGACAGCAGAGACCTGGGTGGTGGTCGAGGGTGGGCAGTTTAGACCTCCGCACTGGACTGGCCCATCAGGGGAGAAGCCTGCCTTGAAGTTGGGCAGGAGTCTGGGGCCGACCCTCTTGACAGCTGGCAACCATTTAGGGCTGAGCTGCGATCCAGAGGGCCACCTGGTGGGGGGGGGGGGCTGCAGAGCTGAGTCAGCCTGAGGCAGAGGACACCCGCTACCCCCTTCCCCCCATCCCTCCCCGTAGCCAAGGGCCTCACTCCCTTTCTGCAGACGGCTTGTAAAAAAAAAAGTCCCAGAACCCGGATTCCCAGACTTGACTTTCCTCCTGAAACTGTTCCTCTGCGGACTTGTGTCCTCATCTCCGACACTGTTCTTGTGGCCCTAGGTCTGGAGTGTGACCTGGCCCAGCACCTGGCGGGCCAGCACTTGGCCAGGTCGCTGGTGGTGAAGGCACTGAAGGCTTTCCTGCAGGATCCAGCCCCCACCAAGCCGCTGGTCCTCTCTCTGCATGGCTGGACCGGCACTGGCAAGTCCTATGTCAGCTCCCTGCTGGCGCACTACCTCTTCCGGGATGGCCTCCGTAGCCCCCACGTGCATCACTTTTCCCCAGTCATCCACTTCCCCCACCCCAGCCACATGGAGCGCTACAAGGTAGGCTGGTGGTGTCCTGGCCCACCCTCTGCCGGCACTGTAGGGTGACTCCTCTAGAGTGGGAGTGAGTCCTGAGCCCAGAGAGGGGAATCCCTTGCTCCAGGCAACACAGCCAGTTACAGCCTCAGCCCTCAGGACCCATCCTAAACAAAGCTGAGGGTGCTGTCACCTGCCAGGGAGTTCTTGATTTAATGCCTGGGGGCCAGTAAAGTACCTGCGTGCCAGGGTTGTTGTGAGGGACGTGCGACTATATTATCACAGGTGTTATTTATCGAGCACTTACCTTTGCCAGACAACCTGCATTATCTTCTCTCAGTAAAGCCCTTAGAGTAAGGGCTTTTGAGGCTCTGAGTAAGTGCTAGGAAATATTAGCTCTTTCGACTATTGTTGTTGATTGCAAGGTACTGTCCAGGCTGATCTGTTTCAGCTGTCACAACTCTGTTGTGAAGGTTCAGGGAGCAGGAAGGTGCGTTCCCCTTTTCTAGAAAGCAAGAGGTGTCAGGAAGGAGCCCCCTGGCAATGCAGGTGTGAGGCCTGGCTCTGCATCCCTGTTCTCTTGTTGACTTGCTGTGTGAGCTTGGATTACTCTCTGCCCCTCTCTGGGCCACAGTTTCATCATCAGCCTCATTAAGGGATCTTTGGGAGACCATATCTTCCTGAAAAGATGAATTCTTTTTAATATTTATTTTTATTTATTTGGCTGCATCTGTCTTAGCTGCAGCATGGGTGAGCTTTGATCTTTGTTGTAGCACATGGGATCTTTAGTTGTGGCATGTGGGATCTAGTTCCCTGACCAGGGATCGAACCTGGCCCCCTGCATTGGGAACACTGAGTCTTAAGCCACTGGACTGCCAGGGAAGCCCCATTAATTCTTGTTTTGGGAAGGAATCTGGGGTTGGGGAAGCAGCTCCAGGTGCCCTCATACTCTCGCCTCTCTCCCACAGAAGGATCTTAAGAGCTGGGTGCAGGGGAACCTCACTCTCTGCAGCCGCTCCCTCTTTCTCTTCGATGAGATGGACAAGCTGGCCCCAGGCCTGATAGAAGTCCTGCGACCTTTCCTGGGCTCCTCCTGGGTTGTCTATGGGACCAACTATCGCAAAGCCATCTTCATCTTCATCAGGTGGGGCCAACTTTGCAGCGGGCATTGGTGCGGGAACACTTGTCAGAGGTCTCAGCTATCCAGTCTGGTCCCATGGTCCCGTAGCAGAATACTGTTCCCCCCCAGGGCCCATTTGGATTCCCCCCAAAGTCCCCTGTACCCTCACTGGCGACACCGTCATTCAGGGTGTTTAACTCCCCTTTGACATTCTCAAAGCCTGGGTTCAGTCTCTTAATCCTAATTTTTTTTGTGGCACTCCTGCTGGGTTAAGAGTTTTCCCTCTTTTGTGGCCAAGAGGACACAGGCCTGGGGAAAAAACAGGACTAGGAACCAGTCCCACCTCTGAGAGTCCTAGCTGTGTTTCTTTGGGCAAATCGCTTCACTTCTCTGAGCTCCCATCTCCTTTTCTGAAAGTAGGGCCAATCTTAATGCCCTAGTGTCCTCCTCGAGGCTGAGTGAGGAAAGTAGGTAAGGGACCTAAAAGTGTCCTATTAATAGAGACTGTAAAGTGCATGGCACAGATGGGCAAACTTCCGGGGTCGTGGTTATGGATGAGCTCAGGAGAGGGGAAGCGGTTCCTGGGGCGTTTTGAGTGAGCTGGGCCCCTGGTTCAGGTCCCGTTAGGAGGCTTGTGGGAAGCCAGAGCTACATCCTGCCCTCACTGTCTGCGTCCCCCGTGGTTTTAGCAACACCGGTGGCGAGCAGATCAACCAGGTGGTGTTGGAGGCGTGGCGCAGCCGCCGGGAACGTGAAGAGATCGGCCTGCGGGAGCTGGGGCCAGTCATCTCCCAGGCTGTGCTGGACAACCCTCACCGTGAGTTCAGCGGAGGACCCCACGCCAGAGGGGCTTCCAGACTCGGGTCTCACTCCCAGATCACACCCAGGGCTGGGCTGGACTCCCTGGGGGTGGGCCAGGCTCTCCCAGGTCAGATGCTCAGCCCACCGACCCAGTACTTTCCAGCCCAGGCTTTGGCACTCGGGGCTGGCGGACAGCTTCCCCCGAGCCCAGCACCCAAGCTGGGCTGGGAGGTTTCAGGCCAGCAGCCTTCCTGCACTTCCTTCCCTGTGGGGGTGGGCGGGGGCCTGGCTGACCCCTGTGAACCACAGCCTCTTCCCATGGCTCCGCCCTGCAGATGGCTTCTGGCGCTCGGGCATCATGGAAGAGCATCTCCTGGACGTTCTGGTGCCCTTCCTGCCACTCCAGCGGCACCATGTGCGGCACTGTGTGCTCAACGAGCTGGCCCATCTGGGCCTGGAGCCCAGGGATGATGTGGTCCAGGCCGTGCTGGACAGCACCACCTTCTTCCCCGAGGACGAGCCGCTCTTTTCCTCCAATGGCTGCAAGATGGTGGCTTCCCGAATTGCCTTCTTCCTCTGACTCTCCCAGGTGGCATCCCTGTCCTCCTCTACCTGGCCAGGTTGTGAAGGAAAGCCCTGGACCCTGTGCCGGAGGGTCCCTGGTCCTGCAGCGTGGGACCCAGAGCATTCTGTGAAGATGAGGAGGGCTGTTGGCTGGGCCGTGAGACAGAAGGCCGGGGCAGGCCCTGGCTCTTCATTGGTCTGAGGGCATCTTGGCCTTTGCCTCCTTCCTCAGGGAAAGCACCGGTTACCCCAGAATTTCAAGGAGCCTTGACCGCAGCCTGAGCCTTCTTAAAATGTGAATTGTAACTCAGGGACAGTGGCTCGTGGCTGCTCCCTCCTTCTTCTCTCTGTTCCTCTGGCCCTTGCCCCAGTACCATACCCACGCCCAGCCCTGTGTCCCCATATGGTAAAACCAGGCTGAGACTTCTGTCTCCGTGAACAGAGGGACTCAAGTTCACACTGGAGCTGAGCTTTTCAAGTTTTTAATTTTGTACATGAAGAAAACAAATACAATAAATTTAGTCACGGGACCAGAGGATGTTGGCCCAGGTTCTGATTGCTTCTGAGGGAGGCTGCAGCGCGGAGCAGAGTGGGGAGAATCGCCCTGCACTGCAGTAAGAAGTGAGGGGCTGAGCATCCCTTTCAGAGAGCAGCCTCACTGCTGGGGCTGGGCTTCTATCTTGGGCCCTGGGCGGTCTGCATGTTGCTGAGACTTGGGTTCAGTCCCCAGGTGACCTCGGTCTTGCTGGAACCTGGGCTTGCACTCTGGCTCTGGGCTGCCTTGGACTGGCTAGGCCTCTGACTCTGAGCCTGGCCCTTGGTGGCCTCAGTGTTGGAGGGGCTCCAACTTGAGTCATAGGAAGTGTTGATTTTGCTGGGGCTTTGGATCATTCTCCAGCTTTGGTCCTGGGTGGCAGCTGCCTTTCTGAGTCTCCAGCTTTGACCATCAGCACCCTTGGACTTTTTGAGCCTCCGCCTTGAGCCCTGGGTGGCCTGGGTCTTGTTGAGCTTTTGCCTTGGGCTCCAGGCAGCCTCTGTCCTGCTGGGCCTCTGGTTTTGAATCTGGGTGGCGTCCGTCCTGCTGGGCCTCTGGCTGTGGATGAGGGTGGCCTCCGTCCTGCTGGGCCTCTGGCTGTGGATGAGGGTGGCCTCCGTCCTGCTGGGCCTCTGGCTGTGGATGAGGGTGGCCTCCATCCTGCTGGGCCTCTGGCTGTGGATGATGGTGGCCTCCATCCTGCTGGGCCTTTGGCTTTGAATCTGGGTGGTGTCCGTCTTGCTGGGCCTCTGGCTTTGAATCTGGGTGGCGTCCGTCTTGCTGGGCCTCTGGCTTTGAATCTGGGTGGTGTCTGTCTTACTGGGCCTCTGGCTGTGAATGAGGGCAGCCTCCATCTTGCTGGGCCTCTGGCTGTTAATGAGGGCAGCCTCCATCTTGCTGGGCCTCTGGCTTTGAATCTGGGTGGCGTCCGTCTTGCTGGGCCTCTGGCTTTGAATCTGGGCGGTATCCGTCTTGCTGGGCCTCTGGCTTTGAATCTGGGCGGCATCCGTCTTGCTGGGCCTCTGGCTTTGAATCTGGGTGGCATCCGTCTTGCTGGGCCTCTGGCTGTGGATGAGGGCAGCCTCCATCTTGCTGGACCTCTGGCTTTGAATCTGGGTGGCATCCGTCTTGCTGGGCCTCTGGCTGTGGATGAGGGCGGCCTCTGTCTTGCTGGGCCTCTGGTGGTGGCCTGGGGTGGACTTGGTTTCTCTGGGGCTGTGGTTTAGGCTTAGGTCTTTCCTGCTGTCCCCCGAGTCTGAGGACTGTGTCCTTAGCAGTGAGGAGTCAGAGACTGTCACAGCAGTGGTGGAAGTGCTCCTGTATTCTTGACCCGTACTGGACGTCTCCGTCTCCGAGGTGGACCTGGTTCTGACTGGGAAGGATGTGTCCAGAGAAGCTGTCAGGCCGCCTTCCCCAGACAGTCCCAGGAAAGGGAGGCTTCTAGGCCTTACCTTTGCCTATGACCCAAAGGCCTTGTATGGCCAAGGGGGAAGGCCTCCCAGATCTCGCCAAGCGCAGCCTTCCTGGCACCCTGAGGCCTACAAGTGAGTCATGGCCATAAGATAAAGGGCAGAGATGGAGGCCCCCACTGCCCAGTGCTGGCCTCCACTCTGCGGCCGCCGCTCGCCCTCTGTGTCCGGCTACCACCAGCACCTGCGGGGGCCTGGCCCTCTGCAGCAATTCTCTGTACTCTACTCCGCCCACACGTCCCCCCGGGTCCTAAAAACCCTTCCTGACTGCCCCCCCAAGGGGGGCTAAATGCACCCACAGTTCTCAGGACTCCCCTCCACGGTATGGCTGCACTGTCCAGCCCTCTGTGTCCCTTGTTCCCTTCAGGACCAAGATGTCCCTGGGGCAAGGACTGTGCCATTCACGTGTGCACCGGTGTCCTGCACAGGCTCAGCCCCGGGACACTCAGCACATTTGCTGAATGGCAGGGAGGGGACTAGACGCCCCTACGTCCATCCCTCCCCAGACTGCCCACAGCTGCTCCTGGGACTCAGAGCCGCATTCCCAGGTTTTTCATTTTGTCCCTTCCATGTTGGCACCTGGCGGAGCTGAGGGTAAAAGCCCCCTAGACACGCATAGGCTCTGTGGGGTAATTTCAGGGAGAGGCCAAGGGGGCAGAGAGAAGAGGGACAGGGTTGAGCGGGGAATGAAGGTGGAGCAGGCAGCAATGATGAAGTGCCTCGAGTGAGAGCTCCTGCCCAGGCTGTGTGCTGGGCATCCCTGAGGGTTCCTCTCACTCCCCTTCTCTGGACCCGCCACCCCCCTCCCACACCCCCAGCAAAGCTGGGATGAGCCCTCCTGCTCCACATATACACAGCAGTAAGCAGCAGAGGCCAGATTCATACCCAGGCCTGGGAGCCTCTGACTTCTGACCTTTGCCCTCCCTGCTGCATTGGCCCATGCAGGGGGACTTACAGCCCAAGATGGAGCCTAAAGAGGTCTGGCTGATGTAGCTGTTGGTCAAGGATGACTCCTTGCTGGGGGCCGGCTTCAGCTTCTCCTAGGGTCAGAGACAGGCTGGGCAGTTGGCAGGCCGTGGGAGGCCGCAGCTCTAGAAGGCCAGCCACTTAGAGCTCCTCGGGGGCTGAAGTTTAGGGCTGGATGGGGACATGGAGCAGTTGACTGCTTGTGCACTTGTCGGCAGTGTTAGGAACCAGAACAGCCCTGACGGAGGAGGGGCCCAGAGCCAGGAGAGAGGGGCTTCTGGAAAACTGGGAATGTGTTCTTTCTTGAGCTGGAGAATGGAATCATGGCGGATATTCAGTTTGTGAAAATTCATCAAACAGTTCGCTGAGGATTTGTGTATTTTATGTTCCACTCAATGAAAAGTTTTTAGCAATGAATCCAAGTGTTAAAATTCTGAGGGCTTCCCTGGTAGTCCAGTGGTTAGGAATCCGCCTGCTCATGCAGGGGACACAGGTTCAATCCCTGGTCCGGGAAGAGCCCACATGCCACAGGGCAACTAAGCCAGTGCACCACAACTCTGGAGCCTGAGCTCCAGAGCCATGACTTGCAACCACTGAGCCCGTGGGCCTCGAGCCCACGCCCCACGACAAGGGAAGCCACTGCAATGAGACGCCCGCACACCGCAGCAAAGAGGAGCCCCCCCCCCACTGCAACTAGAGGTGAAAGGAAGCCGCTCAGTCGTGTCCGACTCTTTACAACCCCATGGACTGTAGTCCACTAGGCTCCTCCATCCATGGAATTTTCTAGGCAAGAGTACTGGAGTGGGTTGCCATTCCCTTCTCCAGGGGATCTTCCTGACCCAAGGATCAAACCCAGATCTCCCGCATTGCGGGAAGGTGAGTGTGGACAAAGTGTAGGAAGCCTGCCTCTGTGAGGGGCCCCCATTTTCACCTGCACTCCTTCAGGTGTACCCCTTTACTGGTACATTCTCCACCTCACAGCAACATGTCCCCAGCCCAGGTCACATAGCTGAGTCGTGGCAGAGCCAGGCTCTAGCCAGCCTGTAGCCCTCAGCCCTGGCTTGGGGTACAGTCCTCCCTGCGCCTCCAGGAAACCCGGCCCTGGCATGGGGCGCACTTACCTTCTTCCCAGGAACCTGCACCTCTTCCTCTGGGCCTTCTGGCTTTGCCTGCGGGAACTGGAGAGGGGCCTCCATCTCCTTGGGGGTCTCCAGTAAAGGCGGCTCCAGCTTCCAAGAGAGGATCACGGCCCGGGCCCTCTGTTCCCGATCCTTGAGCTGCCTGCCAAAGCGAGTTGTCAGAGCGCTGGGTAAGCCTCTCTGACTCACCCTGCCCTCCCTGGGATTGGATGGTGGCCTGAAAAGGCAAGTAGGTGCTTTGAGCCCTAGCTGTCCCCCAGCTCTGGGCCTGTGGGCCCTCCTGTAGAAACTTACCCCAGGATGTCCTGAGGGGTCCTGGTGTACATGCTGTGCTCCACCACCCGCTCCAGCTGCAACCTAGCCAGGTTTGCCACCTGGCTGCTTAGCACCTCTTCCACTGACATGCCAGGGAAAAGACTGGCCATCAGCGGAAGCAGCTGCCAGGAAGGAAGGTTACCAGAGTCAGGTGTGGGCCAGGACAGGGGCAGATGGTGTGGCGCTGCCTTGACTGGCAGAGTCCCTTCTCAGGGCCGAAGAAGAGAAGGGTTTACAAATTCAGCATCAGTCGCTCAGTCTCAGCTGACTCTTTGTGACTCCATGGACTGCAGCAACCTGCCAGGCTCCTCCGTCCATGGGATTTTTTCCAGGTAAGAATATAGAAGTGAGTTGCCATTTCCTTCTGCACGGGCTCTTCCCAATCCAGGGATCGAACCTGAGTCTTCTGCATTGCAGGCAGACTCTTTACCATCTGAGCCATCAGGGAAGCCCTTTTATAAATTGTTGTTTCTAAAGGGCTAGACCCTTTGGGCCTGAACTACTGGGAGATCTTGAGAAAGGAACTATTACGTGAGGGAGTTCTGAGTCTGATCATGGGTTCTGGAGTCAGCTTGGAGGGTGTGACCTCCAAGCTCCATGACCTGGCCCAAGGGAACTGACTTCTCTGAGCCCTACCCTCTTCCCTCTGTAGATTATGGGATGATGATAATGTTACCTGTCTCGTAGGTGTTAAAGAGGGTTAAACAGGGTGATATAAGCTGAAGTGGTTAGAACAGTGCCTGGCTCTGTGTTACCTGCTCAGTCGTGTCCAACTCTTTGCGACCCCATGGACTGTAGCCTTCCAGGCTCCTCTATCCATGGAACTCTCCAGGCAAGAGTACTGGCGTGGGTTGCCATTTCCTTCTCCAAGAACAGTGCCTGGCACATAGTAAATGCTCTGGCATCATTATTGTCTTAGTCACTCAGTCATGTCCGACTCTTGTGACCCCATGTACTGTAGCCCATCAGGCTCCTCTGTCCAAGGGATTTCTCAGGCAAGAATACTGGAGTGGGTTGTCATTTCCTTCTCTAGGGGATCTTCTGAACCCAGCGATTGAACTTGTGTCTCCTGCTTTGGCAGGCAGATTCTTTACCGCTGAGCCACCAGAGAAGGTACATAGTAAATGCTCTGGCATTAGCAGCGCATATCACTGCTAAGAATCCAGGTTTCTTTTAGGGACAGGGCGTATCTTGAGGAGGTCAGAGGTATTGACTCTGGAGCCTACCCTCCTGGCCCAGCAAGAACACACCTTGGGTTGCTTGGGGTCAAGGAGCAGGACAGTGGCAACATCCTGGCGGGCCCCAAAAATGTTCTGCATGAGCTGCCGGCTCCTGGCGCGGTACAGGTAGTACTGGGGCTTCTGGGGATTGTGCTGGATGGCCATTGAGAAGTGGTTCTCTGCCTTCTGGAACTGCCTGCAGGACACAGTGGGCCACAGGGTGCTCTGAGCCGGGCCACCTAGGAGAAATGGGCGCTTGTGGACCTCCCTGGGGAGTTTGGGGAAAACCAGGCTAGTTTCTGCTCCCTGCCACCAGCACCCCTCCTGATGGACCCCACACTTAAATGCTAGTGTAAAGCCAAAATAAGTGGACAGTTTTATGATCTTGGAATAGGAAGGGCTTTCTGAATGTCACAAACCCAGCAGCTAAATATGAAAAAAAAAAAAAAAACTAATTTGACCACAATTAAATCCCATTATTTAGCAGCAAAAACACCGCAAAAGAAAGCAGCAAATAGGGAAGAATATTTTGCCACATAAGGCAGATAATAAGCAAACTTTCTAGCCTACAAAGAACTCTTATAACCAAAAAAAGTTTTGATTGGTTAATTTAAAAGCAAATGGGAGAACAATTTAGACAGACCATAATGTGCCAATGCTGCTACTGCTGCTGCTAAGTCGCTTCAGTCGTGTCCGACTCTGTGCAACCCCAGAGACGGCAGCCCCCCAGGCTCCACCGTCCCTGGGATTCTCCAGGCAAGAACATTGAAGTGGGTTGCCGTTTCCTCTTCCAATGCATGAAAGTGAAAAGTGAAAGTGAAGTCACTCAGTCGTGTCTGACTCTTAGCGACCTGGTGGACTGTAGCCTACCAGGCTCCTCCGTCCATGGGATTTTCCAGGCAAGAGTACTGGAGTGGGGTGCCATTGCCTTCTCCGAATAAACACTTGGAAAATGCTGTCCTGCACCCACAATTTAAATATGCAAAGTCAATCCAATGCAAGAGAACCTTTTTTTTTTTTTTTAATGCAAAAAAGCAAAATGGCTGTATGGGTAGGCCTTACAAATAGCTGTGAAAAGAAGAGAAGTGAAAAGCAAAGGAGAAAAGGAAAGATATAAGCATCTGAATGCAGAGTTCCAAAGAATAGCAAGAAGAGATAAGAAAGCCTTCTTCAGCAATCAGTGCAAAGAAACAGAGGAAAACAACAGAATGGGAAAGACTAGAGATCTCTTCAAGAAAATTAGAGATACCAAGGGAACATTTCATGCAAAGATGGGCTCGATAAAGGACAGAAATGGTATGGACCTAACAGAAGCAGAAGATATTAAGACGAGGTGGCAAGAATACACAGAAGAACTGTACAGAAAAGATCTTCACGACCCAGATAATCACGATGGTGTGATCACAGACCTAGAGCCAGACGTCCTGGAATGTGAAGTCAAGTGGGCCTTAGAAAGCATCACTACGAACAAAGCTAGGTGATGGAATTCCAGTTGAGCTATTTCAAATCCTGAAAGATGATGCTGTAAAAGTGCTGCACTCAATATGCCAGCAAATTTGGAAAACTCAGCAGTGGCCACAGAACTGGAAAAGGTCAGTTGTCATTCCAATCCCAAAGAAAGGCAATGCCAAAGAATGCTCAAACTACTGCACAATTGCACTCATCTACACGCTAGTAAAATAATGCTCAAAATTCTCCAAGCCAGGCTTTAGCAATATGTGAACCATGAACTTCCTGATGTTCAAGCTGGTTTTAGAAAAGGCAGAGGAACCAGAGATCAAAT
This sequence comes from Bubalus kerabau, assembly GCF_029407905.1. Lineage (NCBI taxonomy): Eukaryota > Metazoa > Chordata > Mammalia > Artiodactyla > Bovidae > Bubalus > Bubalus kerabau. Next base: position 101,225,389 of record NC_073634.1, on the reverse strand, counting down.
TGCCAACGTCCGCTGGATCATGGAAAAAGCAAGAGAGTTCCAGAAAAACATCTATTTCTGCTTTATTGACTATGCCAAAGCCTTTGACTGTGTGGATCACAATAAACTGTGGAAAATTCTGAAAGAGATGGGAATACCAGACCACCTGACCTGCCTCTTGAGAAACCTGTATGCAGGTCAGGAAGCAACAGTTAGAACTGGACATGGAACAACAGACTGGTTCCACATAGGAAAAGGAGTACGTCAAGGCTGTATATTGTCACCCTGCTTATTTAACTTATATGCACAGTACATCATGAGAAATTCTGGACTGGAAGAAACACAAGCTGGAATCAAGATTGCCGGGAGAAATATCAATAACCTCAGATATGCAGATGACACCACCTTTATGGCAGAAAGTGAAGAGGAACTAAAAAGCCTCTTGATGAAAGTGAAAGTGGAGAGTGAAAAAGATGGCTTAAAGCTCAACATTCAGAAAATGAAGGTCATGGCATCTGGTCCCATCGCTTCATGGGAAATAGATGGGGAAACAGTGGAAACAGTGTCAGACTTTATTTTTTGGGCTCCAAAATCACTGCAGATAGTGACTACAGCCATGAAATCAAAAGATGCTTACTCCTTGGAAGGAAAGTTATGACCAACCTAGATAGCATATTCAAAAGCAGAGACATCACTTTGCCAACAAAGGTCCATCTAGTCAAGGCTATGGTTTTTCCAGTGGTCATGTATAGATGTGAGAGTTGGACTGTGAAGAAGGCTGAGTGCCAAAGAATTGATGCTTTTGAACTGTTGTGTTGGAGAAGACTCTTGAGAGTCCCTTGGACTGCAAGGAGATCGGCCCTGGGATTTCTTTGGAAGGAATGATGCTAAAGCTGAAACTCCAGTACTTTGGGCACCTCATGCGAAGAGTAGACTCATTGGAAAAGACTCTGATGCTGGGAGGGATTGGGGGCAGGAGGAGAAGGGGACGACAGAGGATGAGATGGCTGGATGGCATCACTGACTCGAAGGACATGAGTCTGGGTGAACTCCAGGCGTTGGTGATGGACAGGGAGGCCTGGCGTGCTGCGGTTCATGGGGTCACAAAGAGTCGGACACGACTGAGCAACTGAACTGAACTGAACAGATTAGCAAAGTTAAAAAATAGTGTTAATACTCTGTGCTAGGGAGGTTTGGGGAAATGAAGACTTTCTTTTACTGGGGGAAGTTTATATTGGTTCATTGTTTTTTTTGGAGAACAATTGGGTATCATCTTTAAAATGTTAAAATTTCACACTCAACAATTTAACTTCCAGCAATCTAACTACAGAATTACCAGTATGAATGGATGGAAACATATGTCTTGGGTCTCATTACTGCATTATTTATAAAAAACAACAACAACACTGAAAACAGCCCAAATTCATCAGCAGACTATTGTCTAGAGAAATTAATTGTGGTATTTCGACCGAATGGAATACTTTGCAAACAATAAAAGAATGAAGTCATCCTATATGTAACGGCCATGGGAAGTAAAAAAGCCTGTCAAATATTAGCACGATCTCACTTTTGTAAAATGATAGTAATTGTTAATATATGCATAGAAATCAACCTGGAGGACTCTTTACCAAACTCACCCAGACAGGGGAGGCGTTGGCAGACAGGTATTAGAAGCAACTTCCATTTTCTGAATCTTATGTTACTGAATACTTACTTTTTTTTTTTAATAAAAAGCCTAATTACAATAACAATATTCAGGGAAAAAGTGAAGGATTTTTAGCGAAAACTTGGAAAATAAAATTGATATTTAGGAGACTTAACTGGGAGAGCAGCGACATCTTGACTCAGGGAGCCCAAGCAGGCGGCTTCATCCGACTTCCCCGGCCCCGCCCATAGCCCAGTCCGCCCCGCCCATAACCCAGTCCGCCCCGCCCATAGCCCAGTCCGCCCCGCCCATAACCCAGTCCGCCCCGCCCATAGCCCAGTATGCCCCCCCGCCCCCGGCCCCGCCCCACCCACCATCGGCTCACACCTGCTCTGCTGCTCGCAGAAGCCCAACTTCTCCTGCAACAGGCCCATGCGCAGGTGGGCGCCCTCGTCCTTCGGACTCAGTGCCAGCGCCTGCTGGTAGTCCGCCTCAGCAAAGGTCAGGTTGCCCAGCTGGAAGAAGCAATCTGGAGCGCGGGGACTGAGTGGGGATCGCAAAAACCCAGGGCGCAGGAGCCGCGGCCCAGTTGGCTCCACCCCCTAGGAGGCGGGGCCTGCAACTGGTTATACCCGTGGGCGGTCGCCAGCACCTGCAGCTGCTTTTCCGTGCAGCTAGGCACCTCTTTCCAGATACCTGATCTGAGCATTTTGAAGGACTATGTAGCCAGATGGTCTCTCAAACAACGTTCCGCGCCCCGGCCCCCAGTAGTGTGTCTCAGTGGGACACTGAGACTCCTCTTCGGCCTCTTCTCCCTCCCTCCCTCGGGGCCCTCGAGCGCCCAGTCCAGGCCTTAGAGAGGCAAGGGGCTCACGCCGGGCTCCCCGGGACCCCACTCACCGCCGCGGTTGATGTAGAGGCCTTTCTCCTGCTGCTCGTCCTTGAGCGCCTTGTTGAGCAGCAGCACGCTCTCCTGGTAGGCTCCCTGCATGTAGCAGTGCACCGCGAAGTCGTTGTAGGCCAGCAGCAGTTGGCGCTGGGCCTGCTGCACCAGCTCCTCTTGGTGGTCGCTCATCATGTCCAGCGCCTTCAGGAAGTCCTCCACTGCCAAGTCAAAATCCTGGAGCCGTCGGTACATGGTGCCCCTACGGGAGAGGCATATGAGAGCCAGAGCACCCCCACCGACTCGGAGTGTCCCAGAGAGTGGATGCAGCTCTGGGTCCTCTGACCTCTGGAGGTGGCAGGGGGGCCTCCCCGCTCATGCATTAGATTTGGCCTGTGCGGCTCCCCAATTGCTACTGAGCTAGCCTGGTGATTCTACTTTCCTTTACAAATAACTTCTCTCTCTTTTTGGGAGCAACGTGCCTGCCAGCCGCTCTGCTAAGGCTTTTTGTACACAGGATGTTTTACCTCCACTGTTTCTTGAAAAAAGCCAGGGTCAGGGAAGTTAAATGGCCCAGAATGAGGTGTTGAGCCCTTGCTGGAGAGGTAGGGGGCGCAAATTCAAACCTAAGCCTCCTCTCCTGGGCTGAGTTGGGCTGAGCCTCCCAGTATAAACTGCTCAGCAGTCCTGGGGGTCCAGGATTCCCAGGTTAACAGGCTGCTGCCTGCCCCTTCTCCAGAAGCAGTAGCAGAAACCACCTCCCATGATCCCTCGGTCCTGATGGCGAGCAGGGAAAGACCCTTAGAGACTAGATGGGGAGACTGAGACCTGGGGAGGGTCATGGGCTCTCCTGAGATCACACAGCACATCTGAGGCAAGGCAGAGCCTGGGACCCAAGACAGCATTTCCCCACCCAATACCGGAAGAGGAAGAAGCTGGGGTCCAGAGGGTTGTTCTCAATGGCACAGTTGATGCACTGCAGCGCATGTTGCAACTTGCCCTGCACGGCCAGGACCCCGGCATCTTGGCGTGCCTGCTCGGCCTGGCCCACCATCACCTGGAGCAGCACCTTGGCCTGTGGGTGCTTGGGATCCAATAGCAAGGCACTGTGTAGGTCTCGATAGCAGAGGTTGGGCTGTGGGGGTGCAAGGCAGGGATGGCGTCAGGGCTGCACCCAAGCTGAACTCTCCCCTGTTCACTGTGGGGAGGCAGACCTCTGGGCAGGCCAGCATCATGCCACCCATCTTCAGTGCCCCACTGCCCCCCCCTCCCCCGTTGCTGTTTTGTCTTTTCTATCTCTTGAAGGAGGAAGGGAGCATTGTGGGAAAATCCTATCCAAGGCCCCATCCCTACTGGCCCCTTTCCAGATGTGACCTCAGGTGAGCCAGGTCTGCCTCAGTGGTTTTTTCTGTAAAATGGAGCTACAGATGCCTCCTCCTTGCAGGACTTCTGCGAGGCTCACTTGAGGTAGGGGGAGGCCATGATCTCCTGACCATGACTGTCATGTTCTCCCTGTCCTCCCCGGTACACCCTCCCGGACACCTCTGACCTTTAAGCCCAAGGCAACTCTAACCAAGAACAGATTCAGGCCTGGGCATGAGCAGAAAACATCCCTAGGCAAACACCTTCCACTGGGTGAGCAGGTCAGTCAATCAGTCAGTCAACAGTTTTAGCAAGCACCCCATGTCCTGTGGGGTAATTGGTTGAGGGCGAGAGAGGCAGTGTGGACACTGGGTGGGAGGGGAAAGATGGCAGAGGTTGGGACAGGACTTTGGAACAGGTGGACTTGGGCTCAAGGGGAGCAAGTTAGCCAGACCATCTGAACCTGCTTCCTCATCTGTGAGAAGAGGACAGTGGGTTGTGTCTAACCTCAGAGGGTTACTGCCAGCCTTAGAGGCAAATGTGAGTAAAGTGCTTAGAATGTGTCTATGCATTTTAGGGAGCAGCTGCAATCCCAACACTCAACAAGAATTGTCAATAATTACTAGTCTCCTACCTTTGAAGGAGACTCTCCCACTGAGTCACCTGTGGGACACAAGAGCCCAGCCCCCAGCAGAGGGAGGCTCTTGGTTCCAGCACCCTGAGGACACCCTGCCCACTCTAGCCCATCATGTTCCTCCCCTTCCTGAGTCTCCCTGCCTGCCCCCTGCCCCTGCCCCCTGTCCAGCACCCTGGCCAAACTGGAACAACAGGCCTTGTTCTGGACGCCTCTGTTTCCCTCACTCTCACCTCTCCAGCCCCCCAGTCAGTCTCTGGTCCTGATTCCAAAGGTCTGAAGAACTTGCCCCCCATCCTTGCCACCATCCTGCCCATCCTCCCCGAGCCCCACTCCTATCCAGATGGATGGTACCCAGGCTTCCAGTCTCCAGATTTGCCCCTCTGCCCCTGCCCCCCGAGCCCACATGCCCCCTGGTAGCCAAAAGAACTTTTCTAAGGCCCACTGCCCCAGGGAGCACCCTTCTGAGGTTCCTGCTGCTCCCCAGGAAGACGTCAGGGTGCCCCGGGGTTCATGAGATCCTGCCCATCACTCTCTCATCCCTGCAGCCCCTCCTTCCTTGTGACCCCAAGTCTCACATCTAAGGGATGCCTGGTGGCCTCTGATGGTGCTTCACATAATTGGGAAGTCAGTCCTTGTGTAATTATTTGCTGGGGGCCATTTCCCCTGGCCTGTGAGTTCCGTGAGGGCAGGGCAGGCCGAAGCTTCTCACCTTGTGGTTTTCAGGGATTGGAGCAGGCCTGGCAGAGAGCCAGGGCTGAATGATGCTGGAACAACTACCTGACTGGGCAGGAGTGGTCAGCGCTGGTCAGGGTTCGGGAAGGACAGGGCTCCCACCACACTGGGGGCTGTGGCCTCTGGGCTGGATAGCCTAGCCACCTCCTGTAATCTCAGCACCCAAACAGGGAGGAGACCCACCCATCGGCCCTGCCCGCCCTGTTCTACCTTATGGAAGAAGTTGTAGAGCCTGGCCCTGAGGATGTAGACATCCGCATTAGTGGTGCCTTGCTTCACCTCCTTGGTGACGAACGAGAGGCATTCACGATGCTTTTTGAGGGCCAGGAGACAGGCCATGCTGTGGGCGGAGGGTAAAGGTGCTTGGTCTGCCCAGTGAGGGGGACAAAGGCTAGTAAGCTCTTGATCAGGGTGCTCACCATCGATAACGGAAGCAGAATTTCTCAGGCTGGAGCTCAGAGGCTTGGGAGAAGACAGTCAAGGCATCCAGAAAGGCGCATTGCTCAAAGAGGCACTGGCCCTGGTGACACAGAGGATTGTCAATCCTGCTTGTAACCCCAGCCCAGCAGCCTCCATGAATTGAGGGATGGCCATCACTGGGGTGGAATGACAAGGGATGGGGACAGAGTCCTTCAGATCAGAGAGAGATTTTAAGAGATAGAGATACAGACATAGAGAGATACAGAACTGGGGAGACAGCAAGACACAGAAATATACAGATAGTGACAGAGAGATAGCAATACAGACATAGGAACAGGGAAAAAAGAGAAAACCTGAGAGGTGGATCAGAACAGCAGGTCTAATGGAAACAGGCTCCTTCCTGGACCAGGGCTCCAGGTGCCAAGCCCTGTATTAAGAATACAGGGAATTTCTGTATTCTTAGGGATACATATAACTTAGGGAGTTCCCTGGCTGTCCAGTAGGTAGAACTCAGTGCTTTGACTGTAAGGATGTGTGTTGGGGAACTAAGATCCTGCAAGCTGCCCAGGTGCAGCAAAAAAAAAAAAAAGAAAAAAAGAAAAAAAAACCCTAAATATATCTCTTTGGGACTAGGTAACATTCCCCTTTTAGATGAAGGAACTGAAGCTCAGAGAAGTGAAGTGACCTTTCCAAGGGCACACAGAAAGAACAAGATTGGCCTCAGGACCCCCACAGACAGTTTAAGCATGTGGTCTGGTTTTAAGAATGTTTTTCAGAGTTGAATAATAATAATTATTATTCCTATTATTTTGGCTGCATAGCATGGCAGTGGGATCTTAGTTCCTGACTAGGGATCTAATCCAGGCCCCCCCCCCCTCCCCGCCACCTGCAGTGGAAATGCAGTGTCCTAACCACTGGACTACCAGGGAATTTCCAGAATTGAATTATTATTGACATTAAAAAACCAAGACATCAAAGTTGTGAACATGGGGGGCAAAAATCAGGACTTTGGGGGGATTTTATGGCTTAATATCACCTTTATTATGCATTACAAATGGGGGATACTCTTGTCTTTTTAGTGCTGGGAGCCTGTGGACTCTAGGGCTGTGGTGTCCAGTACAATAGCCACCTGCTGCCCATGGCCATACAAATTCAAATCGATTCTAATTAAATATCAGTACAATTAAAAAATTAGTTCCTCAGTCACACTCGCCACATTTCAAGGGCTCAGCAGTTCCACGTGGCTAGTGGCCATCAGAATGGACAGTAATCTTCATGCCAAGTGATCGTTGTCACTACTGCAGAAAGTTCCATTGGATATACCCAGCCCTGGTGGTGGATGAACCTGGACGGTGGGAGAGGTCGTAAGAAGGAGTGGCAGGAGGCGACACAGACCCAGGCACAAGAAGGTCTCCAGGGAGTCAGGGCTGGCCCTGGGAGCAAGGAAAACCCCAGAGCTGGAGGGAGAGCAGCAGGCCGGGGTGGGAGGCGGGTGCCTTGTATGGGCCCAGGGCAGCGCCGGGCACCTTCAGGTAAAGCACCAGGGCGAGCCGCTCCAGGTAGTTGTTGTTCTCTGGCTGGGAGTGGTAGGCCTTCCGAAGGTTCTGGGCGGCCGAGGAGAAGTCGCAGAGCTGGATATAAGCCTCGGCTCTTAAGGCATAGAATTCTACCTGAGGGAGAGGGGACCCAGACTGCTGTTCCCCTCCCCACGATCCGCCCTGAGGTTTGCCACTTGGCTACCACAGGGACTCGGTGACCCTGAAAGGTGAGAGTGTAAGCGTGGGACAGCAACTGCCGGTGCCCACCCAAACCCTCCCTCTCACCAGCTGGGGGTCCAGGTGGAGGGCGCGGGAGAAGAAGAGCACGGCCATCTCCCAGTCCTCTTGCTCCAAGCACTGATGAGCTCGATGGTAGCTGTGGGGGGCAGAGGGGCACAGGCGGGGGGCGGGGGCTGGCCCTGACTTGGGACCAGCCCAAGACATAGAGCTGGGGCTTTGGGACTGGGTTGCAAGGAGTGGGGACTTGGGTTGGAAGACAAGAGGGGTAGACAGAGACCCAGGGAGAGGAGGATGGCCATTCTTGGAGCTCATCCAGCCTTTTTTTGCTGCTGAGGTAGAAGAGCCCTATTATACAGTTGAGCTCGCTGAAGCTCAGAGAGGGAGAGTAACTGGCCCAAGGCTGCACAGCATGTCAGTGGCTCTGCAGGGAAGGAACCTGGGACCCCTGGGCAAGGGAGTCACTCACTATTCCCTGACTTTGAGGGGCACGGTTAACCCCGTAGCCTTTGGTTTTATATCATCAAAGTTCTGGAAGATTTGGCTGGTCCCAAAGATGCGCTGGAGGGTCCCCTTTGGCACAGGAATCACCCATGGCTTTGGGATGTGTTGTGAGGGAGCTTTGTCATGCTCCAGACCATCCTGGAACCAAGCAACAGCAAGCTGGAGCAAGCCTCAAAGACAATCCCCACTCCACTGACACACTCTCCTCGGGTGTTTTACAGGATGGGGGAGGGGGTGGAAAGGGGGCCTGGGAGGAGGCACGGTCTGGGGTCTGGCGGCCCTCCCAGCCCCATTCCCCTTAATCTCTCTCCGGTCCTGCCTCTCTCCCCTGTGGTCAAGATCTCACGCTCACACTGCTCTCTGCTCTCCTCCTGGTCCCCCTCAGCTTCTACCGGCTACCGATACCCAAAACTCTTGTCTGCAGCTCAGGCCCTGCCCCAAGCCAAAGGCCCAGAGGGTCCAGCAACGTCTTGTGAGAAGATCTATGTTCCATTAGCCTGTAAGTCCTGTCTATCCCACTTCCTACAGATCTTTCAGATACCTCCTCTTCTCTCGTCTGGGTCACTGCCATCTCTGTCTCTATGCCAGCTCCGGCCACCCCTCCGACCTCCCCACCAGCCGCAGATCCTAAGACCTCTGTTCTTTGCACAGCAGCTAGGGACTTTACAGAATCGCACAACTGATCTGGCCTCTCCAGAACGAAAACCTTCCCTGCGAACCCATACATGGTCACTTCTCCCCCACCCTTTGCCTTTGCTTTAGCCTTCTCCCGCACCTCTCCGGAGTCTGTCATGAGGCCCCTTCGAGGAGGACCCCTCGGCCTGGACCAGCTTACTCGCGGTCCTCACTTTCCTCTTGGCCCCCTCCTCCGGACGTTGCTAGGCATCATCTCCAGGACGCCCACAGGCTCCGCCCCTCTTAGCCACGCCCCCGGAATCCCGAGGAGTCCAATCCCTGAAATCCAATTTCAAACCGAGACAGAAAGAGGCTGCGCGCTTAGTCGCTCAGTCGTGTCCCACTCTTTGCGACCCCATGGACTGTAGCCCGCCAGGCTCCTCTGTCCATGGGATTCTCCAGGCAAGAATACTGGAGTGGGTTGCCATGTCCTCCTCCCGGAGATCTTCCCGACCCAGGGATGGAATCCAGGTCTCCCACATTGCAGGCGGATTCCTTACCGTCTGAGCCACCAGAGAAGCCCAAGAATACTGGAGTGAGTAGCCTATCCCTTCTCCAGCGGATCTTCCCGACCCACAACGCTCTAAGAGATGACACCTTGCAATGGCTTTAGCAAGTTTTTATTAGCTGGGGAAGCCAAGGAAAAGGCTTGCCGGCTTTCCGCAGCGAGGCAGGGTCCCAGGGGTGGGTCAAAACAGGGCACACTCCTTCTCAATCCAGTGGTCAAACAAGGGCTCCGCGAGCCAACAAACCTCGCAGGAGACTGTGACGCGGCACCGCGGAATGCGCGGGGACGCCCGGACTAGGCCACCGCCCGGCCACTTCCGCCCCTCAGAAGGGTGGCGGCCACGTGGCCCGCCCGGGATTGGGCGTTAGCGGCTAGGGGCGGCCGCGACTGGCTCGGGGGCTGGCTGACGTCAGGGGGCGGGGTCCGCGTCCTGAAACGGGGCAGCATGGGGCTCCCTGGCCTCTCGCGCGCCGGGTTGTGGCTGAGTCGAGCCATGAGCCGCTGTGTTTTGGAACCCCGGCCGGCGGGGAAGCGGTGGCTGGTGAGTGGATTGGGGGAAAGCCCCGTAGGGACTCCTGGGCCCTAGCTCCAGTTCTGCCACAGTCTCCTGGGCAAAGTTCTCCCCCTTCCTTGAGTTTTCTTATCTAGAAATGGTCAGATGCTTCGATGGGCTCCAGACTTCCAGGAACTCCGCTCCTGCACCGGGGGGCCCTGCCCGCCCACACCGGGGGGCGCTTCCACTTGGCCTTCTGGAGTCTTGGAGTTTCTTGGATTCCTCCTCGTGGCCCTAACCCACTCCGGCAGCTTTCCATTTACCTTCCTCTGCTTTGGGGCCCCGGGCGGGGGCGCGCTGTGAGATAGATTATGGGGAGAGTTGTCGGGCCTCAGTTTCCCTGATGTCGCCCGCAGGTGGCAGGTCTGGGAAACCCTGGACTTCCTGGCACGCGGCACAGCGTGGGCATGGCAGTGCTGGGGCAGCTGGCGCGGCGGCTGGGGGTGGCGGAGAGCTGGGCACGCGACCGGCGCTGTGCCGCGGACCTCGCCCTGGCCTCACTCGGAGATGCCCAGCTGGTCCTGCTCCGGCCACGAAGGCTCATGAACCTCAACGGGCACAGTGTGGCCCAGGCGGGTAAGTTGAGGGCCCCATGTGTGTGCCACCCAGGAGGGCGGAGGGGCCCGGAGGGGGCATTCTGGACTGCAGCAAATCGGTTCACCTAGAGCTCCAGGTACCTGTTGAGCTCCAATTGCTGCCTGGCCTTGGGTGACTGAGAAATTGAGAACCTCAGTTTCTTTATATGTAGTGGTGGTTTAGTCGCTCGGTCATATCCAACTCTTTGCAACCCTATGGACTGTAGCCCCCCAGGCTCCTCTGTCCATGGGATTCTCCAGGCAGGAATACTGGAGTGGGTTGCCATGCCCTTCTCCGGGGCAGTTTTCCCAACCCAGGGACTGAACCCGCGTCTCTTAAGTCTCCTGCATTGGCAGGCGGGTTCTTTACCACCAAGTGGGGTTAATTGTGGCCCCTCCTCATGGGAGCCCAGAGTCAGGACAACCTTCCTGGGTGGATCAGTAGTAACCGGAGCCACTGTTTCCCTGGGCCAAGTGGAGCTGTTTGGACTGACTGCTGAGGAAGTTTACCTGGTACACGATGAGCTGGACAAGCCGCTGGGGAAAGTGGCTCTGAAGTTGGGAGGAAGCGCCAGGTGAGGCCCTGAGCTGGTCAGGGTGGGATAGAGAAGCTGACCTCCAAGTGGGGGTAGAGGTGCCGACCCCAGGCTCGACAGTGGATAGGGTGAAGGGTGCTGACCCAAGGAAGCACTAACTGCCCCCTCCTATCCCTTGAAGGGGCCACAATGGAGTCCGTTCCTGTATGAGCTGCCTCAACTCCAATGTGAGTCTGCCCCTCCATTCTGCACTGAGTTGGGTGGGCTGGCACAGGGCCCCCACCACTCCTTCTCACCAGAGCTCCCTGGGCCCCCTCTGGCTTCCCGACAGGCAATGCCACGGCTGCGGGTGGGCATCGGGCGGCCGACCCACCGGGACGCAGTGCAGGCCTACGTGCTGGGCCGCTTCTCCCCTGCTGAGCAGGAGCTGCTGCCTCCAGTGCTGGAGCGCGCTGTGGACCTGCTCCTGGACCACATCCGCCAGCGGAGCCAGGAGTCTTCGTTGGGCCCCTGAGGCCGGTGGACTCAGCTGTTTGCCCGACTGTCATGCCCGCACCCATCCACCCATCTACAGAGGTGCCACGCCAGCCTGTGGGGTCTTTTTTTTTTTTTTTTTTTAATATAACTCTTCTCTGGGCTGCCCCAGGCTGCCTGTGGACTAATGCAGGGACTGTGGCCGGAACAGTCCTTCTCTAGGATAGGAGGTTGGTCTTTTCTCCATGTCCTACTTTGAAAGTAGGGAAACTTCAGGAAGACTAAGCTTTTTGAACCTTTTCTGAGAAGCAGAGGTGTGGATCTGTAAGAATAAAGATGCCAGCTTAGAAGCTGAAGCCTCCGTGGGGGGTTCCCGACCCTCCCCTGCCTGTGGAGGAGGGGCCCACAGGGTCCGGCAGGCTCCCCTCCCAGGGGATGTGTGGGCACGTCTGGGTCCACTGAGGCCTTGACACACCTTTCTTCAGCCCATTTTACATGTGGGGAAGTGGAGGCTTAAGAGAGGTCCAGCCACATCCACAGAGCCACACAGCTGCAGTGTGGAAGAGCTGTGATATGCACCCAAGGGTGGCCCTCATCTGGCTGTCCCTAGGGCCCCCTGGCACCCTCACCTTGGGGCTGCTGTACGCCTGTAAGTTGCCCATGCGGGTGGTATGTGAGAGCAGCCTGAGGTCCTCAGGGTTGGGTGGGATGTGGATCCGTCGAGGTACCAGACCGAGGTCCCCAGGCCGGTAGGGTATGATGCCGGACAGCTGCTGCAGCAGAGACCCCGTCCTGAGTAGCTGGGTGCTGCTGCCCTGGCTGTGGGGAGGGGACTGGTGTCATCCCCTCCACGTCTTAGACGAGGAAGCCGAGATTCAGAGCAGCTCTGGGGAGCCAGGCTTCCGGCCCCGGCTCAGCCGAGGACAGCCCTTGGACGTGTCCCATAGCTGCTTCCTCTGGAGTCACACGGGGTCATGCACTCACCCCTCCCTGGGCAGGCCACAGGGCTGGCTCTCCCGGTGCAGGGCCTCGGCCATCTGGGGGCTTGAGACCACGGCCGAGCCGAGCATGAGCAGCAACTGCTGCAGCATCTCCTTGCGCTGCAGCTGGAACACGACGTCGAAGTCACCGTCCTCCTTGTTAGGCTGCATCTGCCGAGAAGGGGATGGGTGGGCCTACCAGGTCAGGCCCTTTGTGGCCCCAGCATCCACCACTGGGAAACTCCAACCCCAGTGCCTGTCAATCTCAGTATTCCCTGGCTGTGGTGGAATACCCATTCTCCAGATGGGAAGACTGACGACTTCCAGGGCCTCAGAGGCCTTCGTCTAGCTCCTTTGAGACCTCAAATGGCTCTTCGACTTGGAGAATCAGAAAAAGACAGATCTTCCAGGAAACTCTCAGGGGAGAGAGGGGCCCTGGGCCTGGCTTGGCCATCTCTGGTGGTCTGCTTGTCTCCGGCCACTTTCTGCTCCTTGATTCACCGCCCCGCACCCCCCCACTTTTACCCACTTCTAGTTCACCTGCACGATGTCCTGTAGGAAGGAGGTGGCCTGGGCCAGGGCCGTCTCCAGGCTCGACCGGACCTTCTGCTCTTTGCTCAGCTGCTGCTGGAGCCGCTGCCCCTCGGCCTGCCGCCGCTCCAGCTGCAGGTTCAGCTGGTCTCTTTCGTTCCTGGGCCCAGGACAGGACAGGTCAGCCTCCTCCCCGTCCTAGGACAAGGGGCCCTGCCTTTTCTCTCCAGTCAGCCCCGGGCCTCAGCCTGTGTGACAGACAGAGCCTCCAGGCCCCTGTACAGAGGGGGAGTCGCTGGCCTGTGACCACAGATGGAGGGGTTCCCGCCGCTCCGCACCTCAGTGCCTGATTGTCCTGCTGCTGCTTCAGGAGGTCCTGCTCCAGCTGGCCCAGCAGGACGCGCAGCCGCTCGGCCTCAGCCATGCTCTGCTGCTGCTCATGGCACTTCTCCGTCAGCATGAGGATGACCTGCAGTGTGGGCAGGTGGCCATGCTCTGGGCCTCGCCGCAGGCCCTCAGCCAGCCCCGTGTCCCGCAGAGAGGTCGGCCGGGGCCCTGGGAGCCCGGCACCCACTGGACTTACCTCAGGGCTGCTGTGCACCCATTAAGTCACCCGTGCGGGTGGGGGCCCTGGGGCTGGGTTCCCCTTCAACCAGTGATGGGGGCTCCAAGTCAAATACAAACCAGCGATCGGGCCCTCCCAAGGAGGGCCCATCGCTTTACAGCTGACTCCCCCATGCCCTGACCCCAGGTCCAGCCTTGCAGGGGCCGTATTTGCCCTGAGTACAGGGCCCTGGGTTTCCTTCCTGCTCTCCGTGCCAAGCCCCCCGGGGTGAGGGCCGGGAGTGCGCACCTTCTGGTGGCCCCGGTTGTTCCTGGCCATGAGCTTCTGGGAGTTCTCCAGCAGCTCCAGCTGTTTGCACAGGTCGTCCTGGTGGCCCCGGAGCTGCTCGTTCTCCGCCAGCAGCTGCGTGCCCTGTCGTGTAATCTTGGCCAGCTGCAGGGTCACTGCGTTGTTCTCTGTGATGGCCCGCTTGGTTGTGTCCCACATCTGGCTCGTGGACACCTTGCGGAAGTCCGTGGCCACCATGTTCACACGCTGGATGATCTCCTTTCTCAGTCTAGGCAGGATGGGTGGGGGTGAGGCGGGGTTCAGGCAGAGGGGGGTCCCCAGAGCACCTAGACCTCTCTGCTCCATCTCCCACAGGAGGGGCCAGGGCCACCAGCAGGAGCTCTTTATTATAAACCCTTTGTACTATTTTGAACCATGTCCGTGTATGATGAACCATTAAATATAATTTAAGCCGCAAAAAGTGGCACAAGGACGTCCAGGGATTCTCCAATGCTTGTGTGAGAACTGGGAGCCTATTTCTTTTCTCTCCGCCCACCCCCCCCGCCCCCCCAAATCAGCCACAGTTTTGAGGAATGGCAAGTCAGGGCATCAGAGAGCTAGCATGGTTCCCCCTGCCCAGTTAGAAGCCAAGACTGTCGGAGGCCTGAAGACCTGGCTGTACTTGGCCTTGGTGAGGGGCCTCGCGCCCGGCAGCAGCCTGCCCACCTGTCCTTGTCCAGCACCGACTTCTTCTCCAGGTTGTGCACGTAGTCCTTGTATTCGTTCTCCTGCTTCCGCAGCTGGTCCTCCAGTGACATGAACTTTTGCATGAGCTCCTCTTTCTGCAGCCGGAACTCCTCCAGGGCTGCCAGCTTTCCCCCTGCCCCGCCACAGGGCACGGGACTGGTGAGGGGCTGCCTCGGGAGGGCAGGGCCCCGGGGGTGAGGGCAGCAGGGCTTTGCGTGATGACGCCCCCCACCCTTCCCCATCCACTAGGGCCAGTCCCCTGTCCCCACACATAATCCTGCCCACCTTTATGGGTCAGTCTGGAATGCCCTTCCTCTCCTCCCCAAGTCTTACTAAGCCTGGTTCAGGCTCCACCTCCTCCAGGAAGCCCCCCTTGACGCTCTCTACTCTCATGAAAGTGACAGTGACAGCAGCCTGTGACTCTGACACCGTCTCTGGGTCAGGCGCTCCTGCTGTCACCTGAAAGGCGCAGCCACCCTTGCCAGCTGGGTGGCCTTGGGCAGGACACTCCCCCCTCTTGAAGTGCTTCCTCACCTACCCAGTGGCAGGTGGTGATGGTATTTCCTGCCTCAGGATCGCTGGGACCATTACATGGAAGATACGTGTGGGAAGCTGCATGTAGCTGTTGTTGCTCAAGGAATATGTATCATCCCCATTTCCCAGGTGGGAAAACAGGGTCAGAGAGAAGGGCTGGCCCAAGGTCACAAAGACAGTGGGAGAGCCCAGAAAGACAGAGCCTTGGGTTTCCCACCCGCTGTGGTGTGTGCCCATAGGCTCACCAGCCAGTGCCCCTCACCAAGGATGATGTTCTCGGTGGTGAGCTGGTCCTTGGTCTCCTGGAATTCGTGGCGCACCTGGGCTAGCTGTGCCTCGAAGGCATCCTTCTCTATCTCCTTGGCCAGCTGCAGGCTCTGGAGCTGCTCATTGAGGTCGGCGATCTCATCCACCCGCTGGTTGAGCGTGCGCTTGAGGAAGGCCACGATCTCCTTCTTGTTGTTGGCCAGCTGGTCAAACTCCTGGCGAAACAGCTTCTCCTGCATGGCCATCTCATCCCACTTGCGCTGGTACCTGGGGTAAATGTGGGGCGGGGGTCCAGGGGGCCTCCAGGCAGTCAGGCTGCTCCCAGGACCCTCCCATAGTGGGGCACTGGAGGTTCCAGCCTCATCTCCCCTGGTCAATGCTTATGACCGCAGATGATACCTGTGCTCAGCACTTTATGTGCATAACATCACTAGGGTGTAAGCTCTGTGAGGGTGGAACCTCTGTTAACGTTCACAGTTGTGTCCCCAACACCTAGTGCCTGGTATGTCGTAGGTACTCAGTGTGTTTGTTGAATCCACAACAACCAAGCAAGTAGGGGCTATGATGATTATACTCATTTTACAGGTGAAGAAACTGAGGCACAGAGGGATGAAGCATCCCTGAGTTAGTAAATGGCAAAATCAGAACTTGAACCCAAGTCAGTCTGATACTCCAAAGTTAAGGGTCTTAAGCATAATGCTTGCTGCCAGCTCTGTGCCCTGCTTAATATTTCACACTTCAAAGCCCAAACTTCTGCACCTGTGATCTTCCTTACCCTCCTTCACTGAGTGAACCCCTGTGTTGCCGCCTCTGTGGAGCCTTCCTGGCCCTGAGGCAGCGTTTGTGGTCCTCTCTTTGGGGCTGTCCTGTAGATTGACCCTTGTCCCACTGGGAAGTCAAGACCTGACTCCTTGCACCTCTGTATTTTGGGGGGCCTGGCAGAGGAAGTTGGCACATAATAAGTGCCCAATAACCATCTCTCAAATGCATTTTTCCCAAATACATTCCATCTGGTGTTTCCAGCTTGAGGGAAGCATGTGAATTTTTAAGAGTTGTTGTGTAAGCAATTTTCTAGTTTCCAATGGAATAATGGGTAGAAGCTATTTGGAAAGATGTTTAACTTCACGACTAACTCAACCTACATCTTCTGAACGGAAGCATGGTGCAGGGTGCAAAGCTGGATGACCTGATCTGTGGAGCAAGGCTTAGGGAAGTCAGGGCCCAGGGCTGGCCCAGAGCCTCTTCCTTGGGGTGCCTTCCTCTCTCCCTGAGCCTCAGTCTCTCCACCACTTATCATGGGGATGACTGGAGGGCCTCTCTCGTGGGACCGTTTTAGGGATACAATGAGCACCAGTTCAGGAAGGTCTCAACATCAGCTGTGAGTATTTGTAGCAACATGTGACTCTTCACGTTAGCCACTCAGTCGTGCCCGACTCTTTGCGACCCCATGGACTGTAGCCTGCCAGGTTTCTCTGTCCATGGGATTCTCCAGGCAAGAATACTGGAGTGGGTTTCCATTCCCTTCTCCAGGGGATCTTCCTGACCCAAGGATCGAACCTGGGTCTTCTCCTGCACTGCAGGCGGATTCTTTACCATCTGAGCCACCACCAAAGGGGTGTGTCTTTTGAGGGTCATCCTGAGACTGGGCCAGGAACTAGTGGAAGAATAAGAAAAGTGGGCAAGTGCATGTCTCAGGAGAGTTAGAGAACCCCGCCTCCACACACCACCACCCACCTCACACAGCCTTCCTCGTTTACATTTGGGAAAACAGCCCTGGTGGACAAATGGGCTTGGCAGCTGGAAGAGCCAGTGGGGCCTATAGCTCAGGGGATCACGGCACAGGCATTGGGGGGTGGTGGGGGGCAGGTGGGAGGAGGGGCATATGGTCACCCGCCTGCCAGGGGGCTGCCATCTCCAATTTGTCCCTCCGATTGAACTCTGCCCTCTTACGTAAAACGTGTGGTCCTGGGGGGCAACTGTGAGGCAGGAGGGACGTAGTCCTTGCCTGGGGAGGGGCTAGGCTCTTAACTAGGCACTGGGCCCCTGGAAACTCTGGGAGCCAAGATGGGGCCAAGAAATCCATTTTTCTTCAAAATCATGAAGCCTCCCAATGTTATCTTCCAGGAAACTGAGGCAGGGACGGGGGGTGGGTCTGGACATCCCCTGGGAGGCCAGAACACAGGGGGCCCCACCGACTGAACCTGCACAGTGGCCAGCTGTGAGTCACTCCCTGACCTGTCAGGACCACCCTGCCTGCCCACCCACCGGGCCAGCCTGTCCTCCAGGTCGCGGATCTGGATGTGGTAGAACTCTCGGATCTCCTCGCTTATAGGCATTTCCATGGGCTTGTTGGCCAGGTTGGGATCCTTCTTGCCACCTTTCTTCTTCTTGAGCTCGGGCTCTTTGGCCCCCTTCTTTTTAGGAGCCATGGCTGGTGGCAACCACTACTCCAGGGCCTCTTTAAGAGACCAGGTGGTTGCTAAGGAAGTTCCTTGCATACATAGCAACAAGCTTACGATGTGAAGCTAGGCTTAAAGGGACCTTCCCTCTTCCTGGTGAGGATGGGTTTCAGGGACCAGCCTCCTGCTCCAAGGCCAACAGCGCCACAGAGGCCATAGGCCTGGGTGTCTTAGACCATGGCGTCTCAGAGACCAGGACGCCAGGCTCACTGGGCACTCTTTTGGGCTGTGGGAGACCCTTCCCTCAAGAGGAAATTGGTGACATGGGAATATTACAGTGGGTCAGAGCCCTAGAAGGGCTTCCCTTGTGGCTCAGATGGCAAAGAACCCGTCTGCAATGCAGGAGACCGGGGTTCAATCTCTGGGCTGGGAAGATCCCCTGGAGAAGGAAATGGCAACCCACTCCAGTATTCTTGCCTGAGAATTCCATGGACAGAGAAGCCTGGAGGGCTACAGTCCATGGGGTTGCCAAGAGTCGGACACGACTTAGCGAGTGAACCAGACCACAAAGTCCAGCAACCCCTCTGGCAGCTGGGTCTCCGGAGGGGAGTGGGTGCAGTGCACACAGCCCAGCACACTGCAGTGTTAGCCCAGGTCAGTGGCCTGTGGACTCAGAGCACTGCCATCTCTAGGAGGCTCTGGAGGGAGGAAGCCCAGCCCCAAGGGAGACAAGGAAGCCAGCTTTCTTTATAGTCCAACTCTCACATCCATACACGACTACTGAAAAAAAAACATAGCCTGTACTATGGTTTCTGTTTTATAAATAAGTTAATTTGTACCTCCAGACACTTTAAATGATTGTTTCTTTCTTAAGAAATCATCTTCACCAATTGCTGTTTTGCCAGAGGGAGGGTCCATTGAGCTCCTTTCCTGTGCCATTCCAGACCCCCACCCAGGCTATCTTATTCAGCTAATAGATATTTACTGAGCACCTACTAAGGAGATCAAACCAGTCCATCCTAAAGGAAATCAGTCCTGAATATTCATTGGAAGGACTGATGCTGAACCTGAAGCTTTGGCCACCTGATGCGAAGAACTGACTCACTAGAAAAGACCCTGATGCTGGGAAAGATTGAAGGTGGGAGGAGAAGGGGATGATAGAGGATGAGATGGTTGGATGGCATCACCGACTAGATGGACATGAGTTTGAGTAAACTCTGGGAGTTGGTGATGGACAGGGAAGCCTGGCATGCTGCAGTCCATGGGGTTGCAAAGAGTCGGACACGACTGAGCGACTGAACTGAACTGAACAAAACAGAAATAGAGTCACAGATGTAGGCGAAGGGCAGGGGGATGAATTCCGAGATTGGGATTAATATACACTCACTCTCCAGGCAAGAATACTGGAGTGGGTTGCCATGCCCTCCTCCAACCCAGAGATGGAACTCACATCTCTTATGCCCCCTGCATTGGCAGGCATATATAAGCCCCATATATAAGACAGATAACTAACAAGGATCTACTGAATGGCACAATGAACTCTACTCAATACTCTGAAATAATTTATATTAGAAAAGAATCTAAAAAAGAATGACAGAGGTGTATGTATAACTGATTCACTCTGCTGTACACTTCAAACTCCTAACAGCAACACTGTAAATCAACTATACTCCAATAAAACAATAAAGTGTCTGGAAATTGTCCTAAAGCATGCAGTAAATGCAGAAACATTTAAGAAAAATCTACAGAATCTCTGCAAGTATGAGTCTAGTATTTGAGCAACAATGCACTTCCTTATCAGCTGTGATATATATTATTACATATTATATATATATACATACACACACACACATGCATATTTGCATTTTGCCTGAGGCCAAGGTACAAACACAGACGCCACCAGATGACACTGTGTTTGACATCATCACAGATGAGGGGTTGTGCCAGATACAGGAGTCCAGCTCCTCCTTGCCCGAAACACCTACTGAGACTGATTCTCTTGACCCAAATGTGGCTGAACAGTGAGTAGATATCACCTCCATTTCCTGAGTTATCATAAAGTGCCTGGTATTGTGCCTTCTCTCTTTAAAAAAAAAATATTTATTTGGGTTCACGGGGTCTTAGTTGCAGCACACAGGATCTTTTCATTGTGGCATGTGAACTCTTAGTTGTGTGTGAAATCTAGTTCCCTGGCCAGGGACTGAAGCCAGGCCCCCTGTATGGGAGCTTGAGTCTTAGCCACTGGACCACCAGGGAAGTCCCTGGCCTTGCGCTTTCTCATCAAAGGATTAGGAAAGCTTGGAAGCAGGATCAAAGCCTGTCTTTGATTAAGGGAAGGTGCCTGCGAACAGTGCTCAGGGCAGGTAGTCCTTGAATAACACCAAGGGCTCGGGGAGTGGTCAGTGTTGAGCCTTGTCAGAGTTTCTGGGCGTATCTGTCAGCAGTCCTCCTGATTTCAGCAACTCTATGAAGCTTTTCTTGCCTTGGGCAACTATATTAATCCACTTAGGCCGCCATGACAGAATGCCATACACCAGATGACTTCAACAACAGAAATCTAATTTGTCAAGTTCTGTCTGGAAGTCCTGAGGCCTCCCCTTGGCTTGCAGACAGCTTTCTTCCTGTTTCTTCATGTGGTCGCCCCGACCCTGGGCATGTGCACCCTTGTCTCTCTGGGTCCTAATCTTCTCTTCTTATAAGGATACCAGTCAGATTGGATTAGGGCCCACCTTGTTGACCTCATTTTAACTAACTTGTTTAATGGTCTTGGGCTTCTTTGGTGGCTCAGATGGTGAAGAATCCGCCTGCAGTGTGGGAGACCTGGGTTCTACCCCTGGGTTGGGAAGATCCCTTGGAGGAGGAAATGGCAACCCACTCCAGTATTCTTGCCTGGAGAATCCCATGGGGTAACAAAGAGTCAGACATGACTGAGCAACTTTTCACTTTCACTTCACTGGATTTCTGGCACAGGTCTCCTAAAACCCTTGGAATTTCCTGAGAGGCATATCTTCTGCTCTTCATAACAAGCCCCTTCCCACATACCCGAGTTTATGCTGCTGAGGTTAAGAGGGGAGGGGCAAGAGCTTCAGGGTGGGGGCTGCTCATCAGAAACACCGGGCAGAGGATTAGAGGGTTAGAACTTTCTGCAGCTCCCACCCCCGACCCTTAACCTGTGGAGGGGGCAGAGGGGCTGCAGACTGAGTTTCAATTACTACTGGCCGATGATTTAATCAACTCTGCCTATGTAATGACACCTGCATAAAACCTTCTAAACAACAGAGTTTGGGGGGAACTTCTGGGTTAGTGGGCAAAGGGAGGTGCTGGGAGGGTGGTGTGCCTGGTAAGGGCATGGAAGTTCTGGGCTAACCACCCCCCGCCCCCCTGCCAAGTCCATACCTTGCCCTGTGCGTCCCTTCCATTTGGCTGTTCTCTGGTGGTATCCTTTGTAATAAACCAGTCACAGCAAAGAAAGTGCTTTCCTTCATTCTGTAAGTTGTTCTAATGAACTATTAAACCCGAGGAGGGGGTTGTGAGACCCCTCAAATTGTAATCAGCTGGGCAGGGTAGTGTGGGCACCCCTTTGTCTGAAGTGGGGGCAGTTTTGTGGGACTGAGCCCTTGATCCGTGGGTCTGTACTCACTGAATAATTAGTGTCAGAACTGACGTAACTGTCAGACACCTAGATGGAGCCAGAGACTTGGAGAAATGGTGTGAAAAGTGATATGTATTTGGTGTCAGGGAAAAAAACAAAAAGCTTACTCCCCTCACCAGTTCTGTGTAATGCAAGCTTTGTACTCCTCTGGGCAGGCATGGCCAGGAAGATGGGGGCTCCCTCTCCTCTCAGCTCCTAGTCTGGGGCTCCAGTTTCTCCCTGGAAGGGGCAGACGGCCACCCTATCTCACCTTCCCCCTCCCCCATGTTGCAGGATGTCTATTGCCCATAGGTAGAGCAGAGGGCGTCCCCGTACCAGCCCAGAGGGTAGAAGTCCCACTCCAGGTGAGGCAGGTTAGGAATACCGGTACCCTGGTGGCTCTCACCTCAGCTAGCTCCTAGGGTGGAGGCTCTGCAGCAGGAGGGGCTAGCTGAGAAGAGCAGGGGCTGCTCCCCCGGAGCCCACTCGTACAGCACGTGTCGCTCCAGAAGAGTAGGTCTGTCCCCAGTCTGAGTGCAGTAGCGCATGGCTTCTGCTCCGGGAAAAGGCAGTCTGTAAGGACAGGGTGCTCCACAGCTCTGCCTGAGGGAGCTGACTTTATTTGGATCAGAGCTTTGAAAACTCCTTGTCTAAAGGCGTTGTCAAAACCAACAGAGATCTTGGTGGAGAGGGATTAAGAGAAGGCTGGTAGCCCTGTGATGCAGTCTGGTTTGCTTTAAAAAAAATGTTTATTTATCTGGCCATGGGAGCACACAGGATCCTTGGTCTTAATTTCAGGATGTGAGTTCTTCAGTTCTGCAGCATGCGAACTCTTTAGTTGGGGCATGTGGGGTCTAGTTCCCTGACCAGGGGTTGAACCTCGGGCCCCCTGCATTGGGAGTTTAGAGTTTTAGCCACTGGACCACCAGGGAAGTCCCCAGCCCCTGGTTTTTACAGGGTTCTGGTGGCTCAGACAGTGAAGCGTCTGTCTACAATGTGGAAGACCTGGGTTTGATCCCTGGGTCGGGAAGATCCCCTGGAGAAGGAAATGGCAATCCACTCCAGTACTCTTGCCTGGAAAATCCCATGGACAGAGGAGCCTGGTAGGCTACAGTCCATGGGGTCACAAAGAGTCGGACACGGCTGAGCGACTTCACTTTCCTTTCACTTCAGCAGCATTACCTCTGGTGCCACTTTTTCCTCCAAGGAGTATAATTCTGCTGTCTGTTGTTTGGGTTTCTCCCACACCTTTAGGGATGGACTTAATTGGTTTAATTCTAAAATATATTCTTTTGTGATTGGAATTGGGGGAATTTGCTTGGCTTATGGATGAGGTCACCATGCTTCATTTGAAATTGATTTTAATATTTCCAGTGTCACCATGAGCCTAACGTAAGGGTCCTCCTCTTCATGCTGGGCCAAACTCATCACAGTCTCCCCAAGTCACCAACAGGCTTCATGCCTTCCAGATGTGAAAGTTCATTGGAAGGCTAGGTGGTGTGGCAGCAGGAAGAGAGGAGGAGAACACTAAGGCTGATGCAGTGACCTCATCACATGCCCTAAATGCACCGTCACCACAGACTCACGGAGGGCGCCACCTGCCGAGACGCAGCCCTGCGGTCTCCGAGGCTGAGAGACAACCTACATACAGAGACCCAGGACGATGGGAGAACTGCCCGCTCTCAGGCAGTGTGGTTCACCCTCCGCGGGTTGTCTGCAGACTCCAGACGGCCCTAGATCCTAGTAGTCGCAGTGACCTGGATCCAGAAGGCTCCACGCCATGGCCAGGGGCAGCTGGGCTCCTCCCCACTGGACCATCGATGAAGCCTTTCTCCTCCTGCTCCCCAAGAGAAACCGGGCGGCGAGTCACCCTGGACACCATGAACGGGCGCTGATTTATTTCTTTATTAGACTCGAGTGCTTTAGTACAGAACGGTACAGAGATGATACACATTTGTGCTTCAATAGTTTCAAACACTGAGATTCTGATAATTTCAAGGTAAACAAGTTTCAAGACAGACTAGCTTTTTTTAAAATATCCTTTTGATAAATTATTTTTTATATAAATAACAGAGAAAGGAAAACCAACGTGTTGGACAAACAAGGTCCTGAAGCATGAGCATCGTTTGGTCAAGGGCAGGGGACAAAACAAGCAGTTTTAACAGGAAGAAACCAAGGCAGATCCTTACAGTCTGTCCTAAGGAAATAAGATCTCATAAGGAAGGGGGGGGGGGGGGTGGCAGGGAGACAGACCTGAAAACTAATCTGAGTGCAAAGGGGGAAGATTTCAAAGCCTTGAGAAGAGAACGCCACGATGCATCTAACGGGCGGGCGGAGGATATATTCCGAAAGGGAAGGGGGTGGCGGAGAACTAGCACACACACGTTCGCAACGACGATGCCACAAGACAGTAATATACACACACGGTCTGGGGGGTTCAAGGGCGTGGGGGGTGGGTGCGGGACATTTTTTGTGACTTCCACTGTCGTTATAGTTCACAGCAGCAGCAGAACAGAGTGTGCTCCCTTCCGGAGAACGAGCCGCTGAGTCCTGAGGATGAGGAGACATCCTTCCTGCATTGGCCTCTTTGATTTCTGCATCAACAGCTAAGTTTTATACAGCTACATCTTTATACAGAGAGTAAAATGATTGTTTTTTTCTTACAAGCATGATGACAAATGACCCCACACTACACAAAATAAAGTATTAGGGAGTATCTTAAACAGAGGATGATCCGGGGTGGGATTGGGGTCTGTGTAAACCCAGCAGGCTACGCTTCGTGTAGTTTGAAGCCTCAGGGGCACGGACAGGAAAGGGACCTCTGAACCAGGAGCCTGCGGGACCCTCCCAGTCCTAGTCCGTTGCTGAGCCATAAGCTCTACCCAAGCTGACTTCACTAAGAAAGAGGAGCTCTGGTGGTGGTGTCGGGGGATGATGCCTGGGGAAGGATGGGGTCTGAAGGACCAGGTCTAACTGGAGACCCAGGTCCCCAGTGGAAGCCTGCTCCTCTCTCATCCAGGCACGGTGATAGACCGCAGACAGGACCACAGCGCTGTGGCTGTGGCCAGGGAGGGCGCTGAGACAGGGCACCCAGCCCGACTTCCTGTGGCCCAACCCCTACCCCCCATCCCCAGCACCAGGGGATGGGGGGAGCGAGCCCCTTGGGGAGAGAGAGCAGAGGTTGGCTCCAGCGCAAACCTCTCGAGATATCACCTGAGCTTCACTTCCAAGCTCACGTGAATGAGAGCCGGCACCGAGGGGGAGGAACTGGAGTGAAGAGAAAAGACACCCTCAGTTTGACATACTCCAAGAATGGAAAGCTCAGTGATTCCCAACACGAACAGGAGCGACCCCAAACGGGTTCTTAAAAACACCCAAACGTCTACCTTCCCAAAGACAAGCAAATGTGCACACGTCACGCTGGGCTATGTACAAGGTCATAAAATCCTGACTAATGGGGAGGAGGTGTCCATTCACCCTAAACGGTTCCAGGAACCCGGTGGCAGCATGGCCCTCGTCCCAAACGTCTCCTCCAGGATACACATAGAAGGGACTCTTAAAAAAAAAAAAATCAAAAAACAATGCATTATTTTGTTTCAAACAAGAAGAGGGCATCACCAAACACGAGAACGCGGCGGCGACAGTGCCGGCCGGGCGTGCAGAGCTGGGGGAGGCGGTGGAGGGAGGAGGGGTCAGAGAAGGGACCAAGGCGGTCGGGGCTGCGAGCACTTTGGGGAGAGGGTTCGGTTTTGTTTGGAGGGGCGACTTATTTTTTAACTGCTTATTTCTTCATCTGTTTTATTCAGTTTCTTCAGTGTGTCCAGCAGTTTCTGTGGGGTGAGAATGTGCGTGGATCCTGGGGAGGCAGAAAACACCTGTGAGCTTGCCGCCTCTGGTTTCAAACACTTTCCCCTCCCCTGCCCTTGTCCATTCCCACAGCTGCAGCCGCCCCCTCCCCTCCCCTGGCCTCGGTCAAGTGGACACAGAGAGGGGGGTGGGGGCTGGGGTTTGGGGCCACATCACAACTGGCCCAGGAGACATTTCGGGGTCATGGGTGAACAGAACACCTCCTCTGGCTCGGGCAGGGTCCCCCGGGCTGTACCGAGGAAGGTGCGGTCTCTCCAGCTGGGCTCAGTGCTGTCTGCCAGGGGACAGGGCTGCCATCCTTCTAATTCTCTCCTGAACTCAAGATGAAGCCAGGGAGAGAAGTGCCGAACCACATGGCGGGGAAGAGGGGGGTGAACAGGGCAGGGGTTCGCAGAGGGGCTGTGTGTGGAAAGAGAGGTCCAGGTTGGGAGGAAGGGGGTGGACAGAGCACCCAGGGGAAGCCACCGCGCTCTGGGAGCCAGCTAGCTGGGGCTTCATGGTGGGAGGGACCTCAGGTGTGAAAGGGGGAGGGCCAGGGAACCTGAGGCCTTACCTTGCAGAGACCCGCACATTGTAAGAGGTTAGAAATGCTTGCAAAAATTTAAGCTAATGGAATTAGATATAATTCTACCGCAAAAATAAAAAAAAATAAAAATAAATGAAGTCCTTTTTCGTAAAGAGAGAGATCTAATAAGTGCAGTAAAAAAAGATGCATGGATCGTGTGGTTTGGACATGGACTTACTCAAAAACAACAGAAGTGACTGGTGTGTGAGCATGACGCCTGCACGCATGCAGCAGAAGGCTTCAAAGAAAGAGATCCCGGTGGGAGAGAACTGAACAAAAGAGACCCGTCCTTGAAAATGTGCCTCCCTGGAGATGCGGGCAAGGGCGCAGGCCTTCCTGGGAAGAGGGGACCAGAAACCACAGGAGGCCAGATTTCCATCCTGAGGGCAGGCAGAAGAAGGCTTTGGTGGGATCCTGGGGAGTGATTCCAAATAGCAGGGTCCGTACGCCTTTGACCACTACTTGCGCAGCTGACCCCTGACGGCTGGCACTGCAGACCAGGAGAACACTGGAGAAGCCGTCTCTGGTGTGAGAGGCTTCTCTGCAGCTCAAGCCCCAGCCACTGCTCTGAGTAAGGAACCAGTCCCTTCCTGGCTGCTTCCCCGAGGGGCCGAGCGTGATGTCCTGAGCGAGCCTGCAGCCCATGCCAGCCCTGTGCCCAAAGCTGACTCTTTCTGCAGACTCAAGGCTCCTTTGGCAAAGGCGACACCAGTTTCAACAGGGTGTCCCTGTCTCCCTCGAAGACACTCATTTCTGTGACCTTATGAATCTTTCTGCTAGTCCTAAAGGTCAAAGGCCTCATCCCTAGATGAGGAAATAGGAATAAATGTTACCAAATTCTGACCAGGACCACTGGCAGAATGAAAGTCTCCAAGTCTCAGCTCGATGCAGTTTAGGTGTCTACAGCTGAGAGATGGCTGCTGGGAACTCTAGGCTGGGATTACCTTGGGGGCTTCCTAGGCTATGCACATGCCGGAAAAACCATCCTTAACATCCTCCCCCACAGCCATCCGCTGGATTCCAGGAAACAAGAGGAAAGACTGGATTTAGAGGGGACTCAAAAGGCCTCTGATCAGATGTCTAGACCATCGTGCTTCCTAACCTTGCTTCCGTGCAGATTCAGGGCTGGTGGGAGGCCAAAAAGAGGTGAAGGAATTCATTCTTTAGAACTGGATATTATCTGATCGTCTGGTGCTCCCAGTCTTTCATTGAAAGCAGAAAACATCCAAGACCAGGTTAAAGTGTTAGTCGTTCTGTCGTGTCCTACTCTTTGCGACCCCATGGACTGTAGCCCTCCGGGCTCCTCTGTCCATGGGATTCCCCAGGCAAGAATACTGGAGTGGGCTGCCATTCCTGTCTCCAAGGGGATTTTCTTGACCCAGGGATCAAACCCGGGTCTCCTGCATTAGCCGGCAGATTCCTTACCATCTGAGCCAGGACCAAGAGTATCAGGTAACCAGTGAGGCCTCTAGGGCTCCTCACACAGGCAAGCTCCTGTCCCTTTAAAGGATGCAGACCAGCTGGTGTTAATCTGAAATCACCTGAGACCCATTCCTGCCACGCAATCAGCGATATCGCTGATCAAACTTAATACCCTGGTCAAACTTCTCAGCACCACAAACACTGCAAACGTTCTCACTTGAACCCAAAGGTGGCCGACCACGCAGGCCATCTAGAGCCACTCCGAGGGTCCCCCTTATCCTACATAACTGCAAATCTGAAATGTGAACGGTGATCTTCAAAACAAAGTCATCCAAAGACTGTCAAAGCTTGCGGCCAGACACAGTGAGCTCTGCCAAGACAAAATCCTTCCTTCTCACTGACAGCATCTGAAAACCAGAAGAATTCTGACAGATCAGCTGATCCAGCTGGTTCTGGAATTGCCTGAATCAATCCTGAAGACTCAGACTATCGAGGGCAGTGTCAGGGAATAGTAGGTTTAAACTGCACATTTAAGAGCAGCCCAGGTGAGTGAGATGATCTGCCAGGTGTGGGAAGACAGTGGCCTTGCCCACCGGCATTCTACAGATGGGAAAAAGATGCTCATGCTGGTGGGGCATGTTGGTGGCACAGCCAGGCCTAGAAGCCATGCCTCCGCTTTTGATTCTGGGGGCCCTGTGGACTCCTGCCCCGGGAGGGGATGTGGAAGGCAATGCTCAAACAGCAGCTGGGCACTGGGTCAGCTCTGAATTCAGATTCAAATCTGAGTCCCACTGAAAAAATGGAACTTATCTGACCTTGATCTAAAATAAAGCAAAGTATTCAACATAAAAACAAAACAAAAAAACTTCTTCCCCTTGTAAGTGCTGTGTAATAGGTCTAAGTCAGCCTTGCAGCCCCTTTCATTAGCTTCTGACTGTCTTCTGGACATTCGCTAATAGTCAATCCTTTTAACATAAACCATCCACAGCACCAAGGTGCAGAGCTGATCAAAATATTTCATTTCTTAGTTGGGAGGAATGATGGATTGATTAGTGGGGACTGAGCCGAGACTTGGTGGCATCTGTACGCTTAGTTATCCACGCCTTCCACCTTCAGCCAGGGCCAGGTGGAGCAGGCCTCAGCTCCAGGACAGAAAGGGGTCAGGAGAGGGAAGGGCCAGGAGGAGAGGGAAGGGCCAAAAGGAGGAGGGGCCAGGAGAAGAGGGAGGGGCCAGGAGAGGGAGGAGTCAGGAGGGTGGAGCACAACACTGGCATCCACACACAGTGCCCACGAGAACACTCGTGGGCCCACGTTCACTGCCGAGCAGGGAAAACCCATCTCTAAAAGCTAAGTTTCTGCTCACACTGATGTGTGGGACACCACCCTGCCTCTCCAACACCCTGTACTGTTCTAGGCTTTAGTCACTTGGACAATTACAACAGAAGTGGGCAGGCTGGACATTCATCTGCTTTTTAACTTCCCTGGGATGAGGACTTGGAGAAGGCAATGGCACCCCACTCCAGTACTCTTGCCTGGAAAATCCCATGGATGGAGGACCTAGTAGGCTGCAGTCCATGGGGTCGCTGAGTCGGACACGACTGAGCGACTTCACTTTCACGCATTGGAGAAGGAAATGGCAACTCACTCCAGTGTTCTTGCCTGGAGAATTCCAGGGATGGGGGAGCCTGGTGGGCTGCCTTCTATGGGGTCGCACAGAGTTGGACACAACTGAAGTGACTTAGCAGTAGCAGGGATGAGGACTCCATGCCTCACTTCTTCTTAACTGAACTCTAAAATACAGCGCTGCCCAACAAAGCATCTCAGAAGCCAAGAACATACTGTCTGTAGTGCTCTCTCTGCTCTAATGGCAGCCAAGACACTCTCCGCTGATTGAATGTAAAACAGAGACAGCAAAGGAGAGGTGTCTCCGATTGCAAGGAATCCCAGGGCGAATCTGAGCAGGAGCCCTTGGGGTCTGGGTTTGTGATTCTTTCTGACTGTGCAAGGGGTCTGCCAGGGCTGCGGTCATGTCCTTTGCTGCTGCTGCTGCTAAGTCACTTCAGTTGTGTCCGACTCTGTGCGACCCCATAGACGGAAGCCCAACAGTCTCCCCTATCCCTGGGATTCTCCAGGTAAGAACACTGGAGTGGGTTGCCATTTCCTTCTCCAATGCATGAAAGTGAAAACTGAAAGCAAAGTCACTCAGTCGTGTCCAACTCTTAGCGACCCCATGGACTGCAGCCTACCAGGCTCCTCCACCCATGGGATTTTCCAGGCAAGAGTATTGGAGTGGGATGCCACTGCCTTCTCCACATGTCCTTTGAGAAGTCTCGAAATACAGCAAATGCTGTCCACCTACCTGCCATCTGCATGAGAACCAGATCTCTCTGATTACCATCCTATCAAGGTGCTTCTTAAGAATGACTTTTTTTAACACTTGCTTTTATTCATCACCCACTGGCCTCGTTTTCTAGGCAAAGGCAGCCTGGGCAGGATGGCAGATAGCCCAGCACCACGGCCAGCCTCACTGTCCTGGCTTACAGGCCCTTGCTGCTCCTCACCTCCCTACTGCCCTGGGGCAGCTATCTCTCAGCCAAGGCAAAGAAAGAGGAGATGAACAACCCTGCCTCGAGGGTCAACCTTTAGAGCAGGTCCTTCATAGATGGAGCTCATTCTTTATAAAGTAAACAAGCATACTTCTGACATTACCCAGCCAGGGTTCTGATGTCCACTCCCCAGAGAATGGAGGGAGGGCTCGCCAGAGAGTGGGGCAGGGCTGCCTGGTTTGAGCCTCCAACTGAACGACGGCATCACAGATGGCCAGAGTCTGAGGGGCTCTGCGATCCAGCCTCCCTGTGTTCTGTAGCCCAGGGGGAGTAACCTCCCCCACTCACACAGGTGCTTGTGGCCAAGCTGGGGCTAGAGTCCTGGTCTGTCTGCTACTCACTCACAGGTGGCTCACAGGGCATCTCAGCCTGGGGGTGGGGTTGGGGGAGGGGACATTTCCAGGGTCCGTGGTCAATGGAGTAGAGGAGGGCATGCACACAAGATGTGGCCTCATCACAGTGTGCAGTGAAGCTATGAAACAACTCATGCTGCAGTGAGGTCTTTGGGGCCAGTCTGCCATCTGAACAGGCTGGGGAGGTTTCCAGCACGATAGAAGAGTGGAAAAGAGAGAGCAAGGAACTCTTACTCTCTCAAGGGCAAGAATAAAACCTGGATAACCTACCAAACCCACAACAGGTTCCCAGGTAACTGAGATAAAGGCATGAGCTTGTGGGAGAGGAGACGCTCTTCAAAACAGCACATACTGTTGAGAACAGATTTCTACCCAATGGCTCTCAATCTGACTAGGAGACTCCAGCTGCAGAGAGGAGTATGCTTCTCAACTCTTGGAAGGATCCACAGGAGAATTAAAAGCAATTACCGAAAGAGCAAATGACTAATAAGTGCCGCTTTCCCTAGGCCAGGAGACACCAGCTGTTTCCACTGGTGGCTGGAGTTCACCTTAAACCAGGTGGCTTACGACCCCATCACCCCTTAGAAATTGTTCCTTGGGGTAAGTGCCTGTCCTGGGCAAAATGTATTGACATATTTAACTACCACAGACTGGGGGTCTGTTCTGGCGCCCTGTGCCAAGCCTTCCTCATCATCAGGAATTCACCCCACGGCCAGCAGGCTTAGGTGCCGTGCCTGCAGCATCCCTCCATGTCCAGCCCCCTCTGGAGAGCTGTGCATAGCAGTTGTGATCATTTAAAGCTCAGGGGGCTGCAGCTGTCTGAGCAGCAGGTGACCTGTGGCGTGAGCGAGCTGGCAAGCCAGAGCCCAGCGGCGCTCGGGCAGGGTTGGTGAAGGGCAGCATCAGGACACATTTTCAATCGGTGTGAAGAACTGCAAGCATTTTCTCGTTAAAAGAAAATCAAATAAATAATAAACTGAAAAGGGAAAAAAAATAAAAAGAAAAGAAAAAGAGTGACGTAATAAATCAAAGAAAACCCTTCAGAGTGGAAGAGTTTCTTTTCTGTAATAAGCTGCTTTTACTTTGTTTCTTTGGCTCTCACTCCATTGTTGGAGCCTGATCCTCAAAAGATACCCTAGAGGACTCCCGGAAGTCGGGGTGTCTCAGGTCCATGAGAAATTTGGTGGGAGTGAGAATATGAGTAGAACCTGCGGGAGAACAGAGGCCAGCTGACTGCTTGAACACAGGTACGTTACAGGAGCATGCCAACTTAGGCCTACGTTTATGCAGCCAATGAGGTGCGAGAGTGAGCCGCATGCGCACACGTGAGGTGCACACGCGGCGCACGCGCACACAGGCCGCGAGGACAGCGGGCGGACATGCAAGCACATAGCGGGCGTCGGCGGTCCGCACCAGGCCTCTCCACCCATCTGCACGGGTGACCGTGTCTCCCCGGGTCTCCACCTCCCGACAGGGACCCTCAGGTCAGGCCAGCGTGGAAGAGGGGGTTACAACGAAGCCTGGCTGGGACGCGTCGGCCCAGGAGAGCTGGTTTGAGCAGAATTAGCCAACACGCTCATGCAACACGTATGCAAGCCAAAAACACAGAGAGCTCCGCCACGGGGGGCCTATGTAACCAAAAAGGGAGAAAACCCAGGGAGAAATGGTGGCCAGAGAGGCTTCTGGGAGTAGGGAGGGGCAGGAGTAGCGGTGGGGATGTGCGATCTACCCCCTGAATGGTGGGATCTGGAAGCTCAGAGTTGTGAAGACAGTGCCAGGTCCATCTTGATGCCCCCAGGAAGGGCCACGTGGACTGGTTTCCCCCAAAGTGAAGGTATAAAAGTGACACCTGTTACTGAGCTGAGGGGCAAGGGCAGGGCCCGGCCAGGACAGGAGGTGCTAGTCATCTCTGGTCAGTTAATGTCAAGAGGCACCCTGGGCAGAGGCAACTCCAGTTTGTTAAGGGCACAAGAAAGAAGAAGTCATCTGGAGAAAGCAAAGATTTTTCTCAACGTTTCCTCTTCCGGGCGGAGAAATTGGGGAGGCTCCTGTAGACATGAAAAAGGGGAAAATCTTCTCCTGTTGCCTTAAGTCAGCTCTTAGGAGCTGCTTCCTTTCTTCTGGAAAACCAGCAGGGATATGATAGACCCTGAAGCGGTAGGAACTGGCTGGGGCAGCCCTCAGCAGAGCCGAGAACGTTTTGAGCAGTATCTGCTTGCACGCCTGGGCTGTGTATCTCTAACTGACAGGTACCGGGGCCAGGGCTCATTGACCTGTTCACTGAGCATCTTCTGGACGTGAGGCTCGAGGCCAGGAAACTGACGTGCCCCTCCACCCCAGGCCCAGTTTAGTGGGTGCCCTTAACCCAATTTTGGTGGGTGAGGAAATCGCAGCGTGGAGAGGGTGGCACTTTTGAGGGAGCCCGAGTGGCGGTGCCAGAGCAGGAACATTGAGTCTGTTGGGGCCTGGGACCAGGCACTTCCCACCACGTGGGGCTGCCGCTCGTCAAGAAGCAGAGCAGACCTGAGGAAGGGCCCCTTCACCCCTCCGTGGCTGCGTCCACAGACGTGTCTAGAGGCAAAGTGTTGCAGGGGCAGCGGAGAACTGGAGATAGGATGAAACACTGAAGCGTGGAATGGAGTCACAGTGCATGAAGCAGCCCTTCCCTCTAGAAAATACGCCCCACTCACCTATGAGCACTTCCCACTTGCCGTTGGCTTGGGTCACCTCGTAAGCACAGCGCATCTCGTTCAGGCTCACGCCCCCCAGAATGAAGATAATAAGGCGCGGACCACTGCGGTACTCCCCGGGGGCCTTGTTCTTATGCCAGTGCCCATAGCGGGCGCTGGGGAGGGAGAGAGAAGGATGTTAATCATGTGTATCTGTATATACAGCATTTATACTTCATTATTCCATGACGTAATTCCCCTGGTGGCTCAGATTCCGGTAAAGAATCGGCCTGCAATGCAGGAGACCCGGGTTTGATCCCAGGGTCGGGAAGATCCTCTGGAGAAGGGCATGGCAACCCACTCCAGGATTCCTGCCTGGAGAATTACATGGACAGAGGAGCCTGGCAGGCTACAGTCCATGGGGTTGCAAAGAGTTGGACACGACTGAGCAACCAACGCTTTCATTCCATGACGTAGGACTCATTCTATACACCAGTGACTAAAAACAGAGCAGATGCTTAGCAAGTGCTGTATGAACTGGACGGCAGTGCAAAATTATCAAGTGCTTTGGCTGCTGGGAGAAGAATCATCAAGAGCGCCCGTCCTGTGACCCTGTCATTCTCTTAGAAACACGCAGGCAACAGACAGGTTCAGGTCAGCTTTAAAGCCAGAGGCTCAGTGGCTCCACCCACTGGATGATGGTCCTGGTGTCTCTCCCAAGTTGTAGAGTTCTGGGACACTCTGCTGCAAGGAGCAGCGACCATAGTCCCGGGCCTGTCTGCAGCTGGCACATTGATTCACCAGGCAGATGTACACTGCAGGCCTCACAGGGCCACCCCAGCACCGAGGAGCTAACCCTAGTGAGATCCCAAGAGCTTGTGGCTTAACTGAAGTGGTGGGTCGAGGACAGTGCAGGGAGAAGGAGGGTCTGCCTTGCACTACATGGAGAGGAACTCAGTGCCGTGGGGACAGGCACAGGGAAGGGCCATCTAGCACCACCCGGGTGTCAACGGGGAAGGCTTCCTGGAGGAGGTGGTGCCGAGCTGCCTCCTGAAAGACGGGCATCTCAGCGGCCAGACAGTTCCCCAGTGCCTCCTCCTCTGCCCTGGCTTTCAATGGGCCTTCACCTTGTCCTCGGAAACAGTGAGAAATGGGCTGCTTCCAGGTTAAGAAAAATGAGGAAAACAAAAATCAAAACACAACGAGGAGAGCAAGGCTCCTCTGGACAGTGGAACCTTCACCCTTCTTCCTGACTTACAGCAGCATTGAAGTCACTTTCCAAATCTTGAAGGCCCTGGGAGCCCGCCTGGACCAGCCCCAAGGATCACAGTCCTTTTGTTTTGCCCGTGAGATCATTTGTCTGCCTTAGTCGGCATCTGGCTGTGACACCACGGGGGATTTTGCATTCTACTCCAGTGTTGGCAATAAACATTTGGCCTCCACTGGCATCGGGGTGGGGGAATGTGCCATGCAGGCCTGGGAGTCCCGACAGAAGAGGGGTGAAGAGAGAAGATGGGCAGGGAAAGTATGCGTAGAAGGATGGAGGTGCGTGTTCTAGAAAGTCTGACCTGGGAACCTGGGCCACACACAAGAGGGCAGCAAAGAGTCAAGGGGACCTGTGTTCACAGTGTGAGAGTCCCAGGGACTGGCCCGTGGACACATGGCCCACCACACACAGCAGGAAAGACTTCTGGATGAAGACAGCAAGGTGGTGCATGAGAGGAGGAGTTTTCAAAAACATACACATGAGGCATCATGGGCAGCCAAGAAAACACAGAGGGCTGGAGGACTGGGAGACGGAAGCATGGACTGACTGCCTCTGCTCACATCTCCAACCTGAGAAATGTCTGAGCATCAGCAGGCACATGGACAGGAAAGGCTGGGGGCTGTAATTTTTCCATTATTTTCTATAACACCTTTATGGACAGGTAATTCATGTATCATACAATTCACTTGTTTTAAATTGTAGAATTCTCTGTGTTCAGTATAGTCACAGAATTGTGAGCCATCACCACAAGTTTAGACCATTTCATCACCCCCCCAAAAGAAACCCTGTACCTAGTAGCAGTAACCCCTATCTCCCAGCCCTCACCCCTGTTCCCAGCAACCACTTATCTACTTCTCTTGAGACTTGCCCATTCTAGACATCGCATATAGACAGAATGATAGAATATGTGGGCTTTAGTGACTGGCTTCTTTCACTTAGTATTTTCAAGGTTCAAGGTTGTAGCACGGATCAGTATTTCATTCCTATCTTTGGCTGAATGATACCCCATTATATGAATGTACCATATGTTCTTTATCCATTCATCAGCTGATGGACAGCGGGGTCATTCCCACTTTTGAGCTGTTATGAATAATACTGCTCGGAAGGTTGCTGTACTGTCATTTTGAATGGGGTGGTTAAGGAAGAAGGGAGAAAGTAATAATTGATTAAGGACCTGGAGGAGATAGCAGCCATGCGGATGTCCCCAGATACATCTGGGGACAGATCATTTCAGGCGGTGGGGGGTGGGGGGGTGGGGAGCAAATGCCAAGGCTCCTGAGGCAGAATTGAGCCTGGCATGTTCCGGGGAGGGCAAGGAGGCTGATGTGGCTGAAATGGAGGAGGAATAAGAGAGGAGTAAGGAGTGAGTCGAGATGGAACAGGAAGCCACGAGGTGGAGGGCCTCCCGGGCCACTGCAAGGACTTGGCCTGCACCCTGTGATGAGCAGCTGCGGGAGGGTTCCCGCAGGTCACGCGGGATCACGGCAGGACTACCGTGTGGCTGCCGTCCAGCCGGACACGGTCCTGCTCGGTCCTCTGCCCTTACTCGGTCCTCACCTCACAGCGGTGGTGCTGAAGGAGGCAGAGGAGCGGGTGGAGATGTACGGGTAGTGCTTGGTGTCAAGTTTGTCTTCAATAGTGTCCTGGAAAGAAGAGAGACGGCTTTGACAAGGGCTGATGGAACCAAGGTAAGACGATTCCAAGGACCAGTCACTTAGCCAATCACGGCCAGCTCTGCAGGAATCGGAGCTCCTCTGCCTGCTGGGGGGTGATTCCTGCCCTGCTGGGCGTGGAGCAGGTGCCCTGGGACCGGCGGATACAAGGAGATGAGTTTAAAGGTCTGCTCTTGAAGAGAAGTTATTTTTTTAAAACCCTGACTTAATTTTTCTTGCTTCTCTTTCAGTTTACTCTTTTTTCCCCTTTATATTCCATGTGAGGTTATAAATGTCCCATCCCTCCAGACCCTTGCATCCGTCTAGTAGCCACTACGCACAGGTTTCCAAGGGCCTATTGTCTGGTGGGTAGATTCTGCTCCCCACCCTCTGCTGCTGAGAAGTCTCCACTCCCGACAGCTACCGTGTAGCACCCACACATGCCTCTTTGGGGGGCTGGACGGGGAGAGGAAGGAGCAGAGAGTGAAGGAGGGAATGAGGCGGGGGGTTGGCCCACTCTGCCAGGCAAAAAGACGTCACTGGTTTCTAGATGTCTCACGTTCACCCATCCTTTCCGTTTGTGGGATTTAAAAATAGGAAGCTGACGCACTCTATATATTTAAAATATAGCTATTTTAGCATACAATTCAGTGGGGACACCTGGACTGCTATGAATTTGCAAAGGGATCCTGGGCAAGTCTCTTCATTCTCTGGACCTCAGTCCTGTCCAAGGGCAGCAGCTGGACAGACTATCTCCAGGCCCCACTCCAGAGCTCCCGTGGGGCAGGGTTCTACAGTTTCCTTGACCTTGAACTACAAGGGGGAGGGGAGGGAGGGACACCTGGGCTACCTTCCCTTCACAGATGCAAAACACCGTCTGTACACAAGGCATGGTGCCAGAGGACATGGGAGGAGAGGGCGCAGGGCCAAGGTCTAAAATGACGACCCAACCCTGCGAGCAAACACGCACAGAGCAGCTCTGACACCCGCTGCAGGAGGCCAGGGAGGCCTCTGTGGTGCTGGGCTCTCAGCTACGTGGTGCTCAGCGTGCGGAGACAGTGAGACCGGACAGGGACTTTGCAGAAAGGCAGGATTCAGGAGGTGGAGAGCGAGAACGTGCAGGCAGGGGATGATCTGAACAGAAAGGTGCTTATCAGGGTCTCTGGCTGACGTGACGGGAGCAGCTGGGGGGCCTGGGGTCACTTTCTGAATGCCCTCCCTGCTGCTGTGCCCTCGGCGTGGAGCTTGCTACTCATATGACCTTCAGGCACTGCGATACCATCAAGGGGGCCCTACTCTGGGGCTGAATCATGTGGATCTGGGGAACCTGTGTCTGGCTGACTGTCTCCTGGGGCTGCTCTGCGCAAACCCTCCGAGGCCCAGATGCAAAGCCCCGGGTGTCACTGCCACCTGAGGGCAGGTGAGGCTGAAGCCCCCGGGCCCTGCACGCCTCGCACCCTTGTCCCAGCCTGTGCTGACCTCCATGATGTCTTTGATGATTGGGGTCCATCGTGAGAGCTGGTAGGTCTGCTCGCTGACGCGCTCCTTCCGCTCTGGCTTGCTCCTGCGACGCAGGGTGGACTGAAGGCAAACACATGACAGGCGGCGGAGTCAGCGCCTGGGCCCACGTGGCCCCGCTGGTCCCAAGGCGCCCTGTGGGGATCAGCCTTGGGAAAAGGCTAACACGTGGACAGGTTTTCCTGGAAAAGCCCAGATTGTGCCCATGGGCTCCAGCCCAAGAATCTGGAGCAAACTTGGTTCTTTTTTAAAGCCTTAAAAAACGGCCAATGTGGGTCAAACATATAAGAACCGTTTTTTACAAAGGCAAGAAGTTAAAAAAATAGTTTGTTGTCAATTACTGGAGAAGACTCTTGAGAGTCCCTTGGACAGCAAGGAGATCAAACCAGTCAATCTTAAAGATAATCAACCTTGAATACTCATTGGAAAGGCTGATGCTGAAGCTGACGCTCTAATACTTCGGCCATCTGGTACGAAGAGCTGACTCACTGGAAAAGACCCTGATGCTGGGACAGACTGAAGGCAGGAGGAAAAGGGGGCGACAGAGGATGAGATGGTTGGATGGCATCACTGACTGAATGGACCTGAGTTTGGGCAAACTCAGGGAGATGGTGAAGGACAGAGAGACCTGGTGTGCTGCAGTCCATGGGGTTGCAAAGAGTCAGACACGACTTGGCCACTGAACAACAGAAGAAGAAAATCCTGCTCTGGTGAGACCTGTCCTTTGATTTTGCTTCAGCAGCACAGGGTGCACTGAGAGAATCATCTCCATTCTCATTTGGTCCCTTTGTGAACAGGGTCTGAAAACACCAAATGACCCCCAGTCACAGGTCTCTGGTCTGGTGGCTCCGGAACAAAGCTTTTGACTCTAATAAGATTCCAGAAGGAGCCAACCTACAGCCCGGTTTTATCAGCACTGACTCCCTGCAGGAAGCAGGGTTCCTACAAGCAAGGCTCCTGGTGGGGGGCCCCTCCCACCTCAGCCTCTTCTCGAGCTCACTGCCAGTTGGGCCCCTAAAACCTGCCCCAACTGGGTCCTGAGTCATTGCCAGAGTAGCAGACTCAAAGGTCTCAAGATGGCCTGACAGCAACCTCACAGAAGACGCTGAGTCTGAATGTCCCAACGGCTGAGCCAGGCTGACTCAAGACACGCAGGATGGAGCTGGTGTGTCTTCGGCTGGTTCACGGGCACAGCTCAGCTTTGAGACCACGTGGTGCCTCTTTGATGTGCCCACCTGGCTTCCCGGCACTACACCTTGATTCTGTTTATACCTCTACACCTGCCTTCCTCTGATTTTTTCTTTCTCAATGTTGAGTGTGTGTATCATAAGCTGCGTTAAGGAAGTTAGGGGAGAAGAGATGAGAGCCGCCACCTCCCCTGGGCTTCCCCCACAACACGAAGCTGGCGCTCACGTCTGTGACGATGGGCACCCCGAGGTGTGCCATGTTCGTGATGATCTCACTGTCCTCCGGCGGGATCTGAGCATGCTGGATCAGTTTGTTCAGGTTTTCCTCAGTGATGCCTGCAAGAACAAAACCCTGATCACCATACCAGCCACTGTGCATCGCACACTCAGAAGCAGAGCCTAGTGCCTGGGGTGGGGGATGGCGCCCCCCTCTCCTCCTTGGCATCAGTGGGAACTAATCTGCTCAATGTATCGACTTTACTGTAAGACAAGGCAGGGCCAGGACTCCTGTCCAACTCTAGCCACTCTGTCCTGGGCTATGACCACCAGCAACTGCCCCTCCTGACCTGTCTTTCCATCCATCTCCTGCTTCTCAGCTGTCCCCACCATCCCAGGCCCACGTCATAGTCAGCTTGGACAAGAGAGCCTCTGTGTCCATCTTTTTGCACAGTGGACACTTATGGCAACTATATGTGCATAAAGATCCCTTATTTATGGGCACAGATTGGGGGCTTCCCTGGTGGTCCAGTGGCTAAGACTCCAGGCTCCCAGTGCAGGGGGCCTGGGTTTGATCCCTGGTTGGTGAACTAAAGATCCCGCATCCCACAGCAAGACCCGGTGCAGCCAAATAAAAACAAATAAATAAAGGCACAGATTACAAATGTGGGGTAAGTTAAAAGTCTCTGGCACAAATGCTCTAATCAAGTGGCTATACAGCTGATAGACTCTCCCTGCTGTCCTCACCCAGCCTTCTTCTCATTATCCTGTCCCTCCGACTAACTCTAGAATCACTGGGGGATACACAGCCTCTAGCTGCAGCTGATCTGCCTACATTTCTCCAGCTGTAAAGAGCCCCTCAGACCTTCCTATTAGACACCCTTTTCCTTCCCTTTTCCTTGTCTCTTGAGCTGTTTTTCACTTTGTTCTCTCCCTCCCAGCTGCCTCATTTTCCCCAAGAAAGGGCCTGTCTCCTCTGTCATATCCGGCTGTTCCTACCATTCTTCAAAAAGATGTAGAGAAGGATGATGCGGATTTTGTCGTAAGTGCTGACATTCGCATCCAGCAGAATGGGGACGATGGCTCTCATGGGGTCCTTGATCTTCTCTCCTTCAGCATCCGTGCCCATGGCCAGGTCCTGCAGAAAACACACGGTGTTGGCCCCACGGCAACAGTCTGGATAGATGGTAATACGGGCTGTCCATGGATGTCTGGGATGTGTGGCTTAGTTGGGGAAGGTCAGCGACAGGTGCTTGAGCTCCCCCACATGCTGCAGTTAATCAGCACGGGTCTCCATGGCATCGGTAAGAGCTGAGCAAAGCCCCAGGTTTCACTTTCCAAAACCAGAGACCACACAGATTTGCCATGTTGTTGAAAGGCAGGCTTTTCCCTCCAGGTTAGTGCCAGTGAGCCTGAGCTGATTCCTCAGGGAAAGCCTCAATCCCGGTAGGTCCCCAGGAGGGACATAGCCCTGCAGAGGGCTCGGGGCTTCAGGGGATGAAAAGCGTCAGTATTGTGAGGTGCCTCTGCCTGGCTAGACTCCTCCTGCTCTGCTTCCCCTGGCACAGAAGGGGGAGTTTTTTTTTTAAACTATTCTGGGTTTTTTAAAAACTCTGTTTTTAATCTTCCAACACTTTTAGGGGGAAGAGAAAAAACATGGGCTCCCAAACCTGCACATCTCACTGAGGGAGATGAAAGAAGGGGGAGCTGACAACAGAACTGAAGAAAAAGAGTGGAGTAAGCATAGTCTCTGCCACCCCCCATCGCCCATGACTCAGGCAAGAGGCAGATCCGTTCTCGACAGGCCCAAGAAAGCAGCACGTAGGTCTCGGCACATCCAGAACCATCTGGTCTTGTTCTGCAACTTTCTCTGTAGCTCTTACAGAAGTTGCCAGAAGATTGCCTTTTTTCTCTCAAAATCCCAGGAGTCTGCAACAAGTATGATCTCGAGTTGGGGTATCTCTGCCCAGCCTGGATCAGAGGAAGGTGGGCCCCCCCACACCTCTCTGAGGCCCCTTCAGCCCTCAGTGAAGCCTCAACAGACATCTGCTCAGCAGGACTGACCCTAATACTCCCTCAAAGTCAAATTGAATATGACTAGTTCAACAAATACCTCTGGGCACTTCTGAAAAAATGTAGACTTCCCAGGGTGAATCTCAACTGCATTTGTACCGGTCTAGGGATAACCTGTGTTCTGGAGAGTCATGTTCTGATGATGAGGACGCCTTGTGTTTGCAGAGATCCCTGTGAAACTGATGGATTTCAGCAGGACTACTGAGAGAGTCCATGAATCACGGCTCATCTTAGAAACCTAAGCCCATCCTGTCACATCAAACCAGGGGATTTAGATCTTAGCCTCACACTGAGAACATGAGTTGTTTTTTTCTGTGAAAAGAGACCCTTTGGCTGAGGTTTTGCATCATGGGATTCCCCCCTTCCCTTAGACGCGGACCCTGGATGAGAATTATCATACATGAGGAATGCAGTGCCAGGATTAGCGATTCCACACGACACTCCTGGAAAATGTGGCAGTTTTGTTATATCCCTTCACAGAGGAAAAGAAAAACAAGCACATCAAATGAATCGGTGACAGGGACAGAACCCTGATCGTAACTGTGATCAGGGAGGCCGTGGGCGGATTTCTGTCCTTCAGCTGTACTGCCCCCTTTCGGCCTCTAGGTCTCCAAGCTGGTGCGGCCACAGCAGGAGGAAAGGACACTCAGGAGTTAACATCCAGCCAGCTCCGTCAGTGCAGGGCTCAGTGCATCACACAAGTCTCTTCTGCTATTCCAGGGAGCATCTGGAAAGTCAGACACGCAAACCCCAAACGGCACGGCATTCCGGACCACTCTAGTCCCTACCATTGAGAGGAACTGCGCTGGCTCCAGAGCTGAGACAACAGGATCTAGCAGGCTTTCCCATTTCTATTTCCTATGATTCTGCGGGACGTTCAAGGTAAGACGTTAACATTCAGCTGGGCAAGTAAACCAGCCTGGCAGAAGGAGAAGGAAAGGGCCCTACCTGTTCCACCCGGCAGAGCTTATCCACAGTGCCTTGGTAATGCTTCATGCAGTCCTCGGCGAGGTGCAGGTGGGTCGAATACTAGGGCAAAATAGAGAGTGTGTGGTCAGGGAATCTCTCCATGACTCACACAGCATTTGCTGAGTAGCTGCTAAGTATGAACACGGTGCTAGGTGCCTAGGAGTCCCCAGCCTCATAAAGGAGACGAAATATGTGTTCAAGTAGAGAACTGTGTGTCGGGCAGAGGGACAGAAACACCTACAAGAGTCAAGAGGAAGGAGAAATCCTTTAAAGGGGGCAGGGTGGTATGACAGTTTCACATGTGTCCACAAATCCTTTGATACTCCTCCATCCAGCAGGTAGCGCTCAATACCCCTCTCCTTAGGGCTGGATTTAGTGACCACTGAGGCAGTGAGTGATTAACACACAGGTAAGAGCGCTGTGTGACTCCCAGATCAAGCTGACCTCCTCTGAGCTCAATCTTGCAGGCCCATGGGGTAAAGAATTGGAAGGATACAGAGAGAAAAAGATGAGGAGAAAGTTTTAGGAAATAAACTCTCTATCCCCAACTTTCATTTTTTTTTTCTAATAAAAACTGAAGATGGGGGCCTCCCTGGTGGCTCAGTGGTCAAGAATCCACCTGCCAATGTAGGAGACTCAGGTTCACTCTGTGGTCCGGGAAGATTCCACATGCCGTGGAGCAACTAAGCCTGTGAGTCACAACTACCGAGCCTGCGTGCCGCAACTACTGAGCCTGCACAGCCTGGAGCCCGTCCTCTGCAACAGAAGCCAGCATGGTGAGAAGTCGACACACCGCGGCTAGAGAGGAGCTCCCGCTCGCCACACAGCAACAAAAACCCAGCACAGCCAGGAATAAATTAAATGTTTAAAAACTGCAGATGACTAAAAACTTGTGGATTTCCATCAATCCGTGAGTGTCACGGGGCTTTGAGGAGTCTTTGCAGCTGTTTTTATTCATAATAAAATGGATCATTTTGGATCATCATACCTTGCTCTCTGGCTGCAAAGAGTCTGGCGCGATTGAGCGACTGAGGAGCAGTAACAACATACCTTGCTGAGCTCTTTCTGGTACTGGGGCATCTTCTTCAGCATCTGGGATAGGTCCCGCATGGTGGTCTGTGGGGAGAGGGAAGCACGTCGTCTCACTCCGGTGGCCCTGAGCTAAGAGGGTGGCTGGGGGGTGGGCCCAGCATAGGACAGCAGCTAACACCGGACTCCTGAGCACATGTTCTGTAACCCCCCCAAATGCACCCGTTAAACACAAGATCATGTGTGTTTAGATTTCCACGTCTCTGGCTCAAAAAATTACTGATCCAAATACTGTGACTATCTTATTGGTGGGGAACTGACCTCAAAGTCTAGCAATTATGTTTTATTTATTGGACCATAAAGTAACTGAGGGCACAGTTCTTGCCAGGAGAGAGCAATTTTTCATCTCTACACTGCTTTTCTGCATACTCGGCTCAAGCAGTCGTGGCATCAATTCACATTTCATCTCTGCAGAAAGGCCGGAGTTGTGCAGACAGGTAGGAAGCAGTGAGAAGGTGAGAGAAGGCTGGAATCTCACCCTGGCAGGTGGAAGGGGTCTGCTGACTTTCTAACTGGGTGACTGACCTAATCCCATTCATGTACTCAGTAAAAAATTATTGAATGACTACTACATACCAGGCATTTTTAGGTCCTAGAGATACAAGGACAAAAACAAACAGAAAAGAATTTTTGTTTTCATGGAGCTAACACATAGCAGAGGAGTCATTATAACGGAGTGGATTAGCACTTTTGGAGGGACTCACAAGTGTGGGTGCACAGAGCAGGGGCGCCTCCCATTGTCAGAGAAGACAATTCCTGAGCCAAAGGACAGGGACCACATAAGGCAAGGCTGGGGAAGGAGCTCAGGCATGGCTTCAGCCGTGGTGGGTGGCAAGGAGGAGGGCGGGAGAGATGAGAGTCCGTGGGGCCCGATGACCTGGGTGCTGTTAAGGCGTGTCCACGGTGGGGCTTGATTCTACTGGGATCGGGAAATCACTCAATAATCCCAGGCCAGGGAGCAGCACATTTAGAGTGGTGTTTCTAAGAGGAATAAACACCTCTGATAACCAGCAGGGAGAAGGAGAGGCCCAGGTGAATTGGGATATGAATTCTGTTGCTACCACAAGCTAAAAAAGGTTTTAGCGAGTTCTTCTGGCTTAATGTGTATTGTGATCCAGAGCAGTAAATGTTAATCCTCAGAGTAACAAAAAGAAGCTCTTTATAAATATTAAAAGATGTGGGTTCCAGGTCTCAATCTTGAATACAAAAAGAAGACAAAATGGTAAGAGATGAAGAGAGGACCAGGAACCCCTCCAAGCCCCCAACTCACCAGTCCTTTACGGAGGTGTCCTCCTCGCCCCTAGAGAGAAAGCAGGGATGAACCCAAAGGGCACTGGAGTATGGATATGGGTTTACCTTCTCACCAGTATTCATTCTCTTGCTGGAAGAAAAATCCTTCAGAGAACGGGTGACTTCCCTGGAAGAGAGAAGGAGGCAGCTAAGCTTCAATGCGGCACCAAGTGCCTCTGTATCGGGGTCCCCAGCCTCCGGGATCTAACGCCTGATGATCTGAGCTGGAGCT
Organism: Bubalus kerabau; assembly: GCF_029407905.1. Classification (NCBI taxonomy): domain Eukaryota; kingdom Metazoa; phylum Chordata; class Mammalia; order Artiodactyla; family Bovidae; genus Bubalus; species Bubalus kerabau. The sequence continues at coordinate 101,181,235 of NC_073634.1, read as the reverse complement.
GATGTAGTAACAGTAGAAATAAAGTGCACAGTAAATGCAACGCACTTGAATCATCCCAAACCATCTCCTGACCCTGCATCCGTGGAAAAACTGTTTTCCATGAAACTCGTCTCTGATGCCAAAACGGTTGGGGACCACTGCCTATAAAGAGTCACACAACATCCTGCCTTTAGGAGTATGAGGTGACTTTTCCTGCCCTTAGGTATAGATTTAAAGTGATTTTCTAAGAGGAGAGAGAGATATGCCATTTTCCTAATACTCTAAACCAGGGGTCTCCAGAGTTGGGTGTACAAGACAATTTGTGAACAGAAAAGAAAATGTTAGGACATCTATGTATATAATTTTACTTCATCCTTTTCAAATTTATGTTTTTGTATATGCTATCAAATATACACATTAGTATGATAAAGCATATATTGAATGTATAAATAAAATAAGATAACTGGAAATGTGAAGTAACGTTTTTCTAAAGTTGAATGATCCTCCAAGGTTTGGAGAATACTTTTCTAAGCAACTATCCCAGGCTATTAGTATTTTCTCACTGTTCCTTGTGAATTTCCTGTGGATATTATCAACTCAGTGTAGCAGAATGTGTCCTTCTGCAAAAGCAAACTTGTCATCTACAGTTTAACAGCCTATTAAAAACTTTCCAGAATTAGAAACATTTTGAAACATTTTCAGAGCAAGGTACTCCCTTCCCTATAGAGATTAGTATATGCATTGACTCTTGCTGAGAATAAGTTTAGGTATGAAAACAGGGAGGAAGGAGACATACCAGCTATATATTTAAAAACAAAAACCCTGAATTGTATGTAGTAGATCTTTCACTGGAACAAACTGGCTTCAAGTGTTTAGTGTTTATAAAGCATCTTGAAATGAGAAAACGCTTTCTAAAAACCCTAAAAGTAACCCTAACACAGAAAGGGTTTTCTAAATTCATGAGATTGGTAGAGCCTGAGCTCAGACATCAGAAGGGATTCATCAATACTGGTTAGAAGGTAGGTGACTTAGCAGAAGCAAGGGACTCCTGCTTGCACTGGTGAGCTCTGCCCAAGGAGCCCAGAGAACGCGCACTGGCACCCAGCACCCACAACCCCCCGTGTCGGTGGGGTGAGCGCCGGGGCCCGGGGCAGGTGCGGGGCAGGCTCTTACTGGGACACCTCCGCGATGTGCTTGTGGCGCAGTGCTATCCAGAGGTCGTCGTCCTCGTCCAGGAGCACCTCCTTCACCCGCGCCTCCCCGATGCCGCTCGTCTCGTACCTGGACAGGAGATGTCCCACACAGTTCACCCAATCCCCTGGTTTATAACAGACCGACGTTCACACGAATGACTGCACAGCAAGCCCTCCGATCATCTGAGGTGCCACTGTCCGTGTCAGGTCTGTGGCATCTCATGAGGCTGGTGGTTTCCTTTTTTTTTTTTTTGCCACACCACACATCTTGTGGGATCTTAGTTCCCTGACCAGGGTTGAACCCAGGCCCTCATCAGCAAGAGGCATGGACTCCTAACCACTGGACCACCAGGGAATTCCCAAGGCTACCAATTTCTAGGGCAGGAAGAGACCTAAAGGTCTGATCAAAGTCAACTGACTTGAAGTTCTGTTTTAAAACCCTCAGGGTCAGTTGATAAGTGCTCCACGGAAGCCACCTGACTCAGGTGTGAAGTCAGGTTATAGGTGGTTTTGGAGGTACTTGGAAAGGAAAGGCGAGGATCACACTTGTTCCTGGGATGGCCTGGGACACCATCCTTAATGTGTGGGGCTGAAATAGCCCTTGGCAGCTGCCTGCAGCAGGCCCTCAGCAAACTGTCACGGGTACAACCGTGAGCATCTAAGGGAAATAGAGAATTACAGATACCAAAGGGGGAAAGCTGAGATTCAGTCATATTTTTAGAATCTTCATTTTGAAACCACTATCTTTATGGTTGAGGTTATAAAATCAATGACACGAGAACAATATAGTCTGTTCCCATAAAAAGAAAACTATGTTTTTAGAGACTGAGTTTCTGATGACTGCTACCAAGAAAACTGTTTACAATGAAGTAAAATGCAAATAAAACTCAGTAATATGGGACTTCCCTGGCAGTACAATGGTTAAGACGCTGTGCTTCCGATGCCAGGAATGTGGGTTCAATTATTGGTTGGGGAACTAAGATCCCACATGCCACATGGTGTGGCCAAAAATAAATAAATTAATTTTTAAAAATTTGCTAAGAAACTCCTACTGGTATATTTTATCATCATATTTCATGGACTGTAGTTAAGAAGTTTTAACTCTGAGTAAGATACGCTCTTACACAAGTCAACATATTAACACATCCAAACCAGCTGTGAAGTGAAGTGACATGAGCTGTGAACTAAACATTTCAAGTTCTTGTTCGCCCCAAACAGGCAGAGGTTTCTAGCTGATGGTGCAGTTGCACTTTGGGAACTCACAGAAAAGCATGCAGGCTTATTAGTGAGACTGTATGGGGACTTCCCTGGTGGTCTAGTGGTTAAGGGTATGCCTTCCAGTGCAGGAGATGTGGGTTAGATCTCTGGTCAGGGTACTAACATTTCACACGCCCCAGGGCAAGTAGGCCCGAAAGCCCATTCACCACAACTAGCGAAAGCCTGCCGGCCACAACTAAGACCCAATGCAGCCAAAACCAAATTAAAAAAAGAGACTGTATGAATGTACCTGCTTTTCCTAGGATTAACGACATCTGTGTCCTTAAATTAGAGGTGTGTCTGGTTCATTTGCAAAGCTGCAGTCACGTCTACTTACTTGTATACGTCATTTTCAATAGGCAGCAGGTCGTAACTCATAGCCTGAAAAGTCAGCTCATGCAGGACGGGGGAGCTGGGGTCGAAACCACGGTCCAGGATCAGGAGCTGGGAGCGTGCCTTGTCCGGGCCCTGGAAGGAAGGACACCGGGGAGGCTTTCATGAGCCGCCCCATACAACTCCCGCTTCTCTGACTAGCACAGCTAGCCCTCCCGTGAAACGTGGCAGCAGGATGTGAACTCTGACCCAGAAAGCACTCAGTCCATCTACTGCTGGACAAGGAGGCCAGCACACGCCATGTGAGAATCCAGTGTGTCTGTTTCACAGGAATAGGGTCCTTTGACGCAGATCCAAAATGCAGGGTGCAAAGTGAGTTTACAAAGCAGAGCACCACCTGGGTTTGGCTATCAAAAGGGGGATCCATCACCCAACCCAGCCAGCCTGGGATGGAGCGGGTTCCCAGAACCTGGGGCTATCAGTGTGGAAGTCACGATAGTGATGGGCTAGTTCTGAGATGCATGTGATAAAATTGCACAGAACTGCACACACACACACACACACACACACACACACACAAGCACACGTAAAAACTAGTGAAATCTGAGTAAGGTCCGGAGATGTAGCAACATCATTTTTATGGTTTCAACTCTGTTCCATTGAGGGGATTCCCATGACACAGGGCTTTCAGTGCTAACACCAGAGAAGTCCTAGCGAACAGAAATAAGCTAGTCGCTCGGCTCCACTGAACAGAACCTGTACCACCTGCCCGAGGACTTGGGCGTTTGCTTCACTGGAGCTCAGTATGCACAAACAGGGGCGCTCATGCACACCCAGTGAGCAAAGGAAGCCAGCTGTGCCCAGGCTGCCCCATGGACACTGTGGTCCCTCGGCAAGAGAACCACACGGGCCAGGTCAGACTTACCTCCCCCATCGTCGGGTCATCGGCTTTGTAGGCGTCGAGCTTGTCCTGGATTAGCTGAGCCAGCAAAGCATTGTCCTTGTATTCCCTGACAAGGGAGGAGGGACGGAGGGTGAGCCACCCTGTCCCAAAGGATGGCACTGTCTGCCCTCAGGGAGGAAGGCAGGACAGTGCGGGAGGGTCAAGGGAGAGATGAGCTTCATCTGTATTATTCTTTTACAAGAAAATATAACTCAGATTACATGTACGGTTAAAAAGGAAAAAACAAAATACTTAGCTCAGTGCATGGAATGTAAATGATTTTCTAGTTTCTTAAAAACAAACAAACACAAAACCATCCAAATGGAAACAGAGGGGGTCTTTCCAAGCAGCTCCAGATAAAACAGCCACACTTCAGCAGAGTGTGGACACAACCACGTGTCCTTTCCCCACCATCAGGCTATCTCAGCCTGACCTACTTGATCTTCACTTCCCTCAGTTCAAATTCCCTTGGACCCTGTTTTGTTTTGTTGGAAGTGACATTTCCGCTGGCAGAGCTGTAAGATGCAAGTTGAGAACCTCTGGACCTTCCCTCTTGGCTGAGCCTCCAGCACCTCCTAAGTTCCTCTGGGTGATGTTCGTCATGCGGCTGCTGCCCGCCACCTGGCCACTCTTAGTGCAGAAGCAGCTCCACCCCAGTCCCATCCTCCCAACAAGTGAGCTCCCAGCCCTCGTTTCTTAACTTCTGCCGGGCGTCTGTCGGTGAGGACCCTGGTCGGGGGAGGGTTGTCCTACGGGTGCCCATCCCCAGGGACAAAGAGGTGATGAGGCGCCTTGGCACTTCCCGATCAGGCCCTCAGCTGCTCTGGCAGCGTCCCGCCTTCTGGTTGCTTCTCCCTGCATGACTGTGACCCCTGCACTCCCACGCCTGTGTTCACTCCCTCACAGGCTGCCCAGTGACAACCACTGAAGGGCATGACCCCAACCCTGGCACCCAAGGCCTCCAGAAATGGTTTCCCCGTGCCCCGCTGCCTGCACGTATGCAGGGTGAGACTGCCAGCCCTTCTCAAACTTCCCCTTTCTTTTCCAGGGTCATGCTTCCACTCATCCCAACTGTCCACACAAAATGCCCCCCGCTCCTCATCAGTCTACTGAAATCCCGACCTGTCCTTGGCTCGGATGCCGCCTCTGCTCTGAAGCCGGGCTTGCTCCTCTCTGGACGCCCAGGCCCCTGGCCTGCACTGCCCCAAGGCACTGGTCCCGCAGGCCTACGCTGCAGGTGTGCACAGCTCGGATGTACATTATGCCAGTACACATCCTATCTGCCCGCCTGGGTCAGGGGCTTCCAAGGGCAGAGGCTGCGTCTTCAGGTTAAGCCCCCCAACCTGGCACTTAGCACACAGCAGGTAAATGATGAGTGAATGACTCGATCAAATCTGAGGACTGTGTCCTTTGGAGAATTATTCTCCTTGTATTTTATCTTACCCTGAAATGTCTTTTTCAAAGGGTGTATTTGTTTTAAGGCAGATTCTTTACCATCTGAGTCACCAGGGAAGCCCCTTTTTAAGGTTAGAAAGAGACAAAAAACTGAAGGAAATCTGGGTTACAGTTACGTGGGGGTTTGTGCTTGGTTATATAACTGAATATATGTATTCCATGCCCTTTTCTGCATGTATTAGTATAATTCACATTAAAAATTTAGAAAATAACAAAAACATTGGAAAATAGTCAATGTGAGATGCTCAGATCTTGACCCTCTGGAGACAACTGCCAGAAAATGGGAAGGCCAGAGGAAGTTCCTCACTTGGGGGGATCACCGAAGGCAGCCTGGGGTGCGCCTTACCCCCGGTACCGCACAGCTGGGTACTCCTTCAGGGTGGCGCACAGAGTTGCGATCTGCTCCGCCAGGCGCTCCAGGATCGGATTCTTCATCTGAGCCTTGTGGGGACTGTAGAAGCTTTGGAAAGAGTCAGCAGAGTCCAAGGAATACACCTGAAAAAGGGGAAATATATATATGTATACACAACGACAGAGGAGCCTGGCGTGCTGCAGTTCATGGGGTCGCAAAGAGCTGGATATGATGTAGCGACTGAACAACAACAACATATATACATATGTATATGTATATATATATATAAACATATATATATATACATTTCCAGAATGGTGTTCCCTCCAAGCCTCGTAGTGAGGCTACAGAACAAGTTTTCATTTATTCTACAAATACAACTGGGCATCTGCTGGGTGCCAGGCCTTGTGCACTGGGAACCGCTGGTGGCCAAACCATTACTGTCCTCCAGGAGCATGCAGTCTTGCAGGAGAAGGCAGATGAATAAACAATGAACAAAATGAAAAGTAAATTTTATGGTATGTGGGAAATGGGTAAGTGTATGAGAACGGAAGAAGCAGAAAGAATGCCTGAGGGCTGGACAGGGAGGACAGGAGGCCTCCTTGAGGAGGGGACATTTGAGTGAGGGCTTGAAGGAGGTACAGTTTCTTCCCAGGGGGCTCCCTGAGGAGGGGCTGGTCAAGCCAAGGCCCTGAGGCAGGCATGCCTGTGTCTGATGACTGATGAGGAGCCCGAGAGAGAGCAGGGGAGGGGTCTTGTCAGACCACACCGGCCATCCATTGTAAGTTTAAATAAAAGAGGGACAAGCTAGAAATTGTGCTGTGACTGTGGCAAACAAAGGAGCTTTGTGTGGATTTAATAATTTCCTATCCTCAAAGTATGTTCTTAGATTTTTCTCTTTTATCCTTTTTGGAAGGTTTTGGAGGTTTAAAATTTCCTCTTAAACCAGCAGGCTACCAGCCATCAGTATTCTCTCAGAAGAATCTCTTGATGTGAACTACCCTCATCTTGAAAACCCGAGGTTAAAAAAAAAAAAAAATTATCACTTTTCAAAAATATGTGGTGGAGAAGGGTATGGCTACCCACTTCAGTATTCTTGTCTGGGAAATCTCATGGACAGAGGAGCCTGGTGGACTAGTCCATGGGGTCATTAAGAGTTGGGCACAATTTAGCAACTAAACAAAAAAATATGTGCACATGTGACATACAATAAACCAAACATAAAAAGACAAAAACAGATGAAATACAATATGGTTGAATATGCTCAAGTTGGATTTTGTTCAATCCAGGTGGTGACAGGGCTCACGGAGAGGAAAAAAAAATTCCTGCCCTTGGCTGAGAATAGGCTTTAGGCCAAGTGAGAAGGGAAAGAGACTGTCTTTTGAAAATATTCACACTTTATTTTTTTCCATGTCTTCTTACCTAAGAATTCGTCCCTCTCTAGCATCTATTATTAGAAGCTGATCCATAAAGCCCTGATATGCCACAACCATCTCTTACCTCTACAAAATGCACAGAAGTTGTGCTATTTTTTGCTTTTTGACGAGGAGGAGGCATTTTAACAAATCTTGAAATACTATGGCATAAATTTTGTACATTCTCTCACAATCAGCTTCACTTTTACTGGTTTAACGACTTTTTTTTTCCCCCCCAAGGGGAGCAGTTTCAGCACGTGAAGTGTTAACGGCTCATGACTAAGGCTACCATCTGTTCCTCGACACGTGACAACTGAGGTTATCTCTACATAAAAACAGCCTTCTTTGCAGCAGATGGGTGTTGTCTGATCCCTTCCCCTCCTCTCCTCCCAGCTCCTTCTGGATTGGCTGCTTTTTACTTATTCAAGGAGTCAGCCAATAGGCATGAACACTGAGCGAGGATGAAATGAACACCAAGAAGGACATGATGGCTGCAAAAAGTACGAAATAACTGGAGAGTAAGAGTGAAGCATCGTAGGCAGACCCTCTAAGGACAACTGTTTCCATTACATAAACATCCACTCATAAGACATCATTGAGTAATTCCTTCCCCAACTCTCTTTACTGCACCCCTGCCCCGCCCTCTCCGACTTGGCTGGAGTTCCTGAGAGAATAACCGGGATGCAGGCTTTCTCTGCCCGTCTCCTCGCAGGCTCACCTGGGATTCATATGGGAGAAATGCAATGTTGATTTCCGTCAGAGTCTTGATGACTTTGGCTGCTCGAGATTTTACCAGCTCGTTAAACAGGGCATCTGGACAAGCTGCCAGGATGACAAAGACGGTAGGGTTTCCTGTCCGCTTGCTGGTTCGTTTCAACATTTGCACACGTCTGGTGAATTCTTTATTATTAGGATTTTTAAAAGGCAAATAGGAAATCCATCCCATCCTACAACCTACAGCCTCTAGGGTAGAAAAGGAATACAAAACCACCTAGGCGGCCCTCCACGTAGAACAAAGAAACAACTGGCAATAAAGAGTGAGATATTGAGAGCTGATTTAAAAAACCACTTTCCGATATTAAGGAGAGGAAGAAAAAGAACCAGGAGAGGTCTAGAGGGGATCAGGAAAAGGTCTGTAACATAAACGAACACCCAACACCTGAGATACTTATGAAAAATAAAATAAGATAAATGAAATCATTGGGCAATGTGATGCAGATACTTTTGCAGGCCTTCTAAGGAACTCAGCTGCACAGGAGACCCACTTGGTGGGGGAACCACAATTTCTCATGACTCTCCTGGGCCAAACAGCTTCAGGTCCCTAGAAACGTGTTACTGGTTTATTATTACTAATGCCATCTACCTGCTTCCTTTGCCCCCCATCTTCAGAGCGTATAAAACTGTTCTCTGCAAGACCCTTTTCCCATTTTCTCAACAGTGAGTTTTGTGGGGTTTTCACCAGAGAGAACATGGGGTGAACTGTTATTTTCACGCACTCAAGCTGTCCAGCCCTATTCATCTCTCTTTGTCGTTAACAAAGACTGACCAAGATGCTCCTGAGCTAGGTACCATGCACAAAACCTTCAAAAAGCAAGAAAACGGATCCTAGGACAATGACAAATTCTACCTAATACAAACACCACCAGGTCAGACTGTCTTTGTATCAACAGTTGAAAAGTAGGTGGAAATGCAGTGCAGTTTATAGCGATGTCTGGAAGGCTATCCTGTGAGCACCAAGGCTGGCACTGGGAAATTCTTCTTGGTGTTAAACACGCTAGCCCTTAGAAGAGGGGCTTTTTTTTTTAATCAGGAAGGACTGCATGACCTAGTAGGTTTTGTATTTGTAGGTGTTTGTTTTTCTCTCTCACACAATTTTGAAGAGAAAATGAAAGATCAGGACAAATGTGGGAACAATTCATTTCTTCGCTATTGGCCTGACTTGGTTTGGGGTCAGTCTGGCTGAGCAGGAATGCTAGCCTAAAAGGCCGGGTGGCAGGTGACAGCCATACTCACAGTCAGTGAAGAAGACATGTGCAGCCCGGTACTTGGCGGTTGGCGGGTCCTTAAAGTCACTGATGAGAGAGTGGACGGACTGTGGAGAGGGAAAATAGGGAACTGAATCCGATTCTAGGAGCAAATGGGACCCACATCTGAACAGAGTCAAATCCACGCTGGTTTTGAGCTACATGCACAAGATAGCAAGGGATTTCTGATTATAATTCAACTAATGTTCGGCCATAACTGAGTTCTGAGGACATGAGGATTATTTCAGAGTTTACACTAACAAAAGCCTCTCTAGCTCATTCCAGAATGACAGCAGCTGTTCTCTGCAGCCACATAACTTGGGTTCCTAAGAGGAGATCCACAAAAGAGCAAAGTGCTCAGAGATCTGCTAGGAGACTCACTGTGATAGAGTCCTGGCAATTTAGTTGCATCTGCAGAAACTTACACATAAGCCAGTTTTTTTTTTTTTTTTTAATGAAATGAAAACTGGGGGGAATTTACATAGATCAGCTAAGACAGCTAGCAACCAAGAGCAAGGAGGTGGGCATTGTTTAGATGCTGATTTGAACCAACCACCCAAAATGGTAAGACAAGTAAATCTAAACTCTACTGGATATTGATAAAATAAATCTGGGAATTTCCTGGCGGTCCAGTGGTTAGGACTCAGTGCTTCAACCACAGGGGGCCCAGATTAGGGAACTAAAGTCCTGCAAGCCATGAGGGTGCAGCCCCCCAAAAAAAAGAAAGAAAGGAGGAAAGAAATCTGAAAGTGTAAAATACCCAAGTTCTGGAGGTGGATCACTAGATAACGTGATCTCCTACCTAGAAAGGAGTAAATGACATTGGCCCGGCCTGGCTTTCTACAGCAAGCTTAATGCACTCTTCATTATTCACCAGCCCCCTCCTTCCCTGCTTGTGGATTGCACGCTTAAACAGAGCAGTGTGTTAAATGCCTGCTTAACCCAGAAATGTCAGACATGGGGCCACACAGACACCAAGCCAGCACGTGTTTGACCTCAGCTCTCCTGGGAGGGTTTACCTTCTCAGAGGGAGTGATGAGATACACAGCCTCCAGGCTGGGGAGCGGCTCCCTGCGCTTGTTGATGTCTTCCACAACTAGACAACAAAACAGCAGCCCACGATGAATAAGAGAACAGCGCTGGTGACCATGAAACCAGAAGCCACAGAGAGAGGCCACCTTCCAGCTGGCGCGACAAACATCAGCAGAGCAGGGAGGGGACTCAACACCCCTTCCTGAGTGACCACATTTCTGGCTCACCACGCTCAAGGTGGTAGAAAACCCAAAACCTCATCACATGAAATCCCTCCCACTTCCCATTTCAGTTCAAGGAAATACCTCGATCTGCTCTGATTGAAAATGGAAACTGCTATCTCATTCTGTCAAGAACAGATTTTTGCCTCTTCCTTCAGGTTTTTTTTCCCTCATCTGTCCTAGATAATCCCAGTTCCTTTAGAATTTCCATGTTGGGTTTGTTTTTCAACAATTGGATCGCTTTATCATTTTCCTCTGTCTATCAGATGAAGACATTCCAAACATACTCTCTGGATTAAGACTGTTCCTGTCAATAGTTCAAAAACTAAACAGCAAATTCTGCTTGAAGCAAACCATGGGTGTCTGATTTGCTGGTTTCTTTTACAGAATGTCAGCGAGGGGAAAGACAACCTTCTGGAAAGGGATCATCTCACTAGTCACCTGATAAAGCTCAGGACGCATCCTCTATGCTACACTGTCCTCTGGTCCAGAGCCAGCAGGAAATCTAATGGTTCTCTTCTTCCTATGAAGGTGATATCAGCAAATAAAAGCATCCCTTTAGGAGTATCCCTGTAACACTTACAAAGACTTTTCACCCTGGATAATATTCAAACTAAATATCAAAATTTCTCAACCATCTGTGTTATCAGGGGTTATAGATTTTTTTTTAATTTGTTTTTTTAATTGGAGGAAAATTACTTTACAGTGTGTGTTTGTTTCTGCTGTACAACAAGGCTCATAGATTTTTGAATTTCATATGCCAGTAATACCTCCCCCCAAATATTTTAGGGGGGTGGTCAACACAGGCTTGCAAAATTTTAAATTTTGCCAAGTAGGGACATTTTAAAAAAAACAAAACTTCTGTGATAGGGAAGAGTCTGTGTGTAGGAGGGGAGAGGTGAACCCTTATCTACCACAGGATAATGTCTAACATGATGAATCCAGAGATGATCGTATAAGCATTTACTTAGAAATACCAAAAGATGCCCAGAAGAAAAAGCAGAGGGGCTGCCTCTGGGGTGAGGCACCCTGGGGGATAGGGGAGGAGGAGGGAGAGCAGGGCAGTGCTTTCTTCCTTTCTAGAAGCTCATAAGCTACATTTGGCTTTTTTCCTATATTTGCATTTTTTGCTTTGATAAAGAAAAAAAAAGTTTAAGAAGTTCAATGAAGAAAATAACTTTGCAAGCTCAAAACAGGGACAAGCCAGGTCTTGGACCACTGAATGACAAAAAGTCACACCAAAAATTCCATACTCCCATTTACAGGACTATGGCTTTTGGTGACAAATAAACTAGACTTGGAAATGTGTCTTTATTTTTTTGTTTTCTTTTCTAACTTTTTTTTTTTTGTAGAAATGTGTTTTTAAAAATAAAGGAGTCACATCCCAGGTGTGGTGGTAGCCCACATATTGTTTTATATATATATGTACACATATATCGATCGGAGCTGCATTGTAAGAGATACATTTCACTCAACGTTTTTTAGGAGGAAAACAAAGGTTAACTTCCTTGTTTGAAATAATACCTCAAAATAGATTGCTTTTCTATCAGTGCTGTTTCACAGATTAAAATACATGATCTATCCAGAAAGGAGCCCCCAGGTAAGACTTGAGCTGCTCACAAATGTGAAAAAGAGCTTGGGACAGAAGCCAGGAGGGCTGCATCCTAGTCTCAAGTATGGTGCTGCCCAGGGACCTTGGGCAGGGGATTTATCTTATTTCAAAAGCCTATTATTGTGAAATTCTAACACACACTCCAAAGGGTGGATTAAACATAAATATACACGTAATTGCACAAGCACCACCCCATCAGGAAGCAGAACACATTAGCGCTGCAGAAGTGCCCCCCCTTTTCCCCCTCCCTCGTCATCCACACCTCTCCTTTCCCCTCAAATGGAACCACCATGGTGACACGAATGGCGATCACTTCTCTTACAGTTAAGACTCGCTTATCCCTACATTTCAAAGCAGTATGGCTTAGCTCTGCCTGTTTTAGGATATTATGTAAATTAAAGCACATTGTTAAGGACTGTTTCATATCTTGTTTCTTTTGCTCAACATTGTTTATCAGATTCATTCCCATTTTGGAATGAGCAAGTAGGTAATACTCATTCCTTTTCTTCGCTAGGTAACATTCTGTTGTGTGACTGCCCCACAATTTATGGTACCATTCTACTCCTGATGGACCTTTTGGTTGTTCCCACTTTGGGGCTACTATGAGCAATGATCTGTGAGCCTCCTGGGCACACATGCCTGAGTTGTCTAGAACACACATCTAACCGCAGACATGCTGGCTTACAGGACCTGCATGCCTCAACTCTCCTAGACACCTCCCAGGTTTCTGAAAGTAGCTGTACCAACTCATCATATCAGAGTTCCCTTTCTCCTATATCCTATCACTTGGCATTATCATAGTGTATACACTCCAATCTGAGTACAGAGCAGTATCTCACTCTGGTTTTAACTGCATTCCCCTGACCACTTACGAGGGTGGGCAAGTTTTTATGTATTTACTGGCCATTGGGATTTCATCCTTTGCTAGGTGCCACTTTTTTCCCATTGGCTGGCCTGCCTTATTTCTTAACTGAGCCTTCCTTTTGGCATCCTTTCACAGATACCTAACGGGCACCTAACACTAGACTGGAACCTAGGGATTTGGTGATGAACAAGAAAGCCTGGGGTCTAAAGTCAAGCAAGACAATAATGAACAGGGAGGAGAACACCCTACAACACTCACTTGTTATCCCCTCGGTCATGATGTCTGTCATCTTACAGCAGGAGGAGAGCATCCTCATGCTCAGCTGGTCCACCACCAGCACCTGGAAGCAAAGGGAACAGTTCACACTGGAAGCAAAGGGAATGGTTCACATTGGAAGCAAAGGGAACAGTTCACACTGGAAGCAAAGGGAACGGTTCACACTGGAAGCAAAGGGAACAGTTCACACCTGGAAGCAAAGGGAACAGTTCACATTGGAAGCAAAGGGAACAGTTCACACCTGGAAGCAAAGGGAACAGTTCACACCTGGAAGCAAAGGGAACAGTTCACACCTGGAAGCAAAGGGAACAGTTCACACCTGGAAGCAAAGGGAACAGTTCACACCTGGAAGCAAAGGGAACAGTTCACACTGGAAGCAAAGGGAACAGTTCACACCTGGAGGGCACCTGCTGTGACGCTCGCCTCCGCTGACCACATCAGACTTCAGAAGAGCCCAGAAACAGAATTCTGAGTAATCGAGGTTTCCTAGGGGCTAGAAGTTTGCCAAGATACACGCTAGCCTTTATTTCCCTACCAAACCTAAGCTTCTAGGAGAGTCTGCTCTCACTAACATGACTTGATTTTTCAAACTTAAAAAAATTAAAGTTCTTTTGATGACAAAGAAAACAATTACTCATAAAAATGCAAAAGAAAAAGAAAAAACTTTCATACGCGGCACCCACACTCAGAGCAACCCATAGTTTTTCAGTGCATAAACTTTCTTTAAGGGAGGATGAACGCTAGTGCCACCCTGACGGATGGAAGGCGAGGACTCTGTTGCAGACATCATCGGGATGGACCAGCACATGTGTGGTCCAGGAGTAAACTCTACCTCAGTCTAGAAGAGAAGGACAAGAACATGCCATCCTGGTTGAAAAGCATCATACCTGCAGCTCTTCAGCAACCCTTTCCCGTCTCCATCTGACCCACAGTGGAGAGAGGAAGCTAAAATAAGGTTATTTCTCTTCTCCTTCTTCAAAGATATAAAGCCAGGCAACAGGAGCTAGAAAAATGGGGCCCCAAAGCATTTTGCTGTAGCACGAGGACCAATCAGGTTTCATTTCATGAGGCAGCTTCCCCAAGGTTAGTTTAAAATTCTCATGTCCACACGTCCGTTACTGACGGGAAGGGTGAGAGAGAAAGGCAGGCAGAAAGAGTTCCCATCTGCTGGCCTCCCACCCTGGGTGTGAAGATGGACGCTCTAGCTAAAACGTGATCTCATGTTTATGAGGTTATGTTTATGAGGTTAGGGTGAGACTTTAAAAGCTTCCTGGTGCCAAGCTTTTCCAAAGCCCAATGAACTTGAGGCTCTAGACTGCAGAAAAACTCGGGGGCAAGAATGGTTAGCCCTTCGACAACACACGCAGAAGTTCGAGTGTGCCCTCCTGGTCACTCCAACGCCTAGTCTCAGACGATCAGAGGGTCCTTCAAACTCTGACTTCCTGGATGGAGGACAGCACGATTCTGACTTGTATCATCCACTCCCAGGACTGAGGTCATAATCAGTTAGATTGACTTAAATATTTGTTTCAGGTACACAACAGTTTCCAGCATTGCTCTCAATGTTAAATGAACAAACAAGCTGACTTGGTTTGTCTTATGTAGCTACAGACAGGAATAGGCCAGATGAGGGCTTTTCAGACCATTGCATGGGCTGCTCCAGGAGAGGCTTTAGGGCCACCGGAGGGGCAAGAAGGGTCCCCTCCTGTCTCCCACAGCAAGCAGAATAATTCCACCCTCTGCTTTAATCAATGGGTTCCAGGTAAGATCCTGTTTGAATTAAAGGGTTCCAATGCTAGAATGCCCCACCAGGTGATCTTAAAGATAAGCTTCCTGACCCAGAGATTTCCTAACCAGGATCATATACATGGGAGGCACAGCAGATTACCTTTTGAAAGTTCAGAAGCTTTTTTGTATTCTCTGGATGCAGCAAAGGTCCTCATTTCTCCCCTGCATGCCTCTCCCCAATGCCACCCCATTCGTATTCTTCCCCATGAACTCACCTTCAAGGTCATTCATTGTGCTCTTCCACTTACCTTCCATTCTCCCTTCTTTTTCACCTTCTTTATCACATCATGCATGATCTCTAAAAAGGAGAAAAAAAGGAAGGAAGCAGAGAGGGAAGACAGGAGGGAGGGAGGGAAGGAAGGAGGAGAAAAAATTTAATGTAATTTCATGGACTTCCAACCCCTGCCTATGAGACAAGGTCATCTTCCCTCCATAGACCTTGTTCTCCTGGGTCATGCAATTCAACCAATCTGTCTACTGGGCCATAATCAATCCACCATAAAGACAGTTCTCTTCCTGTGTCCTCGATTCACTGGTTCTCAGATTTTCTGGTCTCAGGACCCCTTTACATTCTTAAAAATAGAGGACCCCACAGAGTGTTTGTGTATATGCATAAATATCTATTGACATTTGCTGTATCAGAAGTTAAACTGAGAAATTTTTAAAAATGTATTAATTCAATTACAATAACAAACCCATTCTACGGTAACATAGTTGCATGCCATTAAAATGCTATATATATTTTCCATAATAAAACAATTTTACTGAGGATACTGGCATTGTGGTACATTTTTGCAACACTCCTCAATGTGTTTTCATAGAAGACAGCTGGGTTCTCCTAGCTGCTTCTGCAATTTATGAAATATATAGCATTTGGAAAACTCCACTGTGTGTTTGCAAGAGAATAAGAGCAAAGAGGCAGATAACATTTTAGCATTATTATGAAGGTAGTTTTGACCTCAAATTCCTGAAGGGTCTAGTGTTTCAGAATCATGCTTTAAGATGAGTGAGTAAAATTCTGTGACAATGCCCAGGCCACATAAGCTACCCCGCTAAGCTCCAAAAACAGGTGTGAAGAGCAGTTGTGATATCCTTCCAGTTCTAAGCACATCTGTGGGATGCTCTCAAATCCCGAAACAACATTTTTGTAAGCCACAATTTCTGTAATGCCATACCACACCCAAGTCTACCTGGCCATGGAAGATTCACAGGAAACAGTGCTTTGCTACTCTTTTCAAATCCAGATCACTCACAGGCCTAAAGGAGTCAGAGGCTAAGAACTGTCATTAGCAACTGTGCTTCAAACATTTAGCTCCTTCTCCAACGCACGATAGTCCCCTAACTCTGCTTCTATCTCCAGTAATCTGATATGTCATAAAAGTATTCCCAAAATTTTAAGAGCTTTTTACCTGATTATAAAAACCCACACAATTATTGCAGTAAACTTAGAAAACACAGAAAAGTATAAAGAGGAAAACACCAGGTATTTGTTGCACGGTATAAAAAAATCAAAAAGAAAAATCATTTGTAATCTTGCCAACCTGAAATGCATAATTGACAGTTTCCTACTCTTTTCCCATGAACTTTTACACAGCTGATAACATGCTGTATATATAATCTCATATTATGCTTTTTTTCTCATTACAAAAACTCATTTCTCCATGTTAATAAAAATGCTTCCTAGGATCTTAAATGCCTGCATAGTACTCCCTAATCTAGTCAACAATTTCTCAACAGTCATTCAGATTATTTCCCAGTGAAAAACTGGGAACAAATATACCCAACAAGCCAGGAGTTAAGTTAATTAGGTTACATTTGTGCAATGGATACTATGTACCTACTAGAAATAATGATCTGGAAAATACACACTTCTTTCCTCAATATCACTGTTTACTGGTTCCTGGACCCAGCACCAGGGATGAACAGCAGCAGACATGTCTCCTTCGGAGCTTACACGCTAGTGGCAGAAGCAGGCAAGACAGAAGGGCGATCGCAGCTTCTCCTCACAAATGCTCTAAGGCAAACAGATAAGGGCAGCGGTAGAAAAGAAAAATCCTAGTGTGGGGAGCTACCTTTAAGAGGGGGTCAGACAAATGTATGGATACCAAGGGGGAAAGTTGGGGATGGGATGAATTGGGAGATTGGGATCCACATATATATATACTATTGACACTATGTATAAAAAAGATAACCATTGAGAACCTAAAAAAAAAGAGAGAGAGAGATACAGGAGGGATCAGGATTAAAAAACAAAACAAAACAAAAAAACCCAGGGGAAAAAAAGGTGGGGGTGGGGGTGGTGTGTGTGGTACTTCCCTGGCTGTCTAGGTTAGGATTCCATGCTCCCACTGCAGGGGGTGCAGGTTTGATCCCTGGTTGGGGAATGAAGATCCTGCATGACAAGGCCAAAAAAAAAAGGGGAGGGTGGGATCCTGCTTGGCCTCTCTGAGGAAGACCCCAGTCCCTCAGAAGCTGGGAAGGGAGCAGGGGGAGGCACAAAGGCTGGAGGTGGAAAAAGGAAAAAGAAGTTGACAGCTTCTTGGAACTAAAGCTGGTAGGAGCTGAGGCTGGAGGCCAGACTATGTGGGACCTTGACGGGAGTCTGATTTTCTCTGAAGGGCACTGGAAAGCCACGGAGGGCAGGGACATCACCTGCTGTATTGTGGGAGATGAGACTGGAGCGGGGGCAGGGCGAGAACTGAAACAAGAGTACAGTCGGGACACCTTCCCGAGGGCCCATCCATGGCTGCTGGCAGTAGAGATGAGGAGGATTGATGTGGACCATTTTTAAAGCCTTTTTTGAATTTGTTACAACATTGCTTCCATTTTATGTCTCTGGTTTTTTGGATGCGAGGCATGTGGGATCTTAGCTCCCAGACCAGGGATTGAACCCACAACCCCTGCATTGGGAGGTGAAGTCTTAACCACTGGGCCATCAGGCAACTCCCAAGAAGTGGGTGAATTTCCTTTTATTTGGAGGTAAAGCCAATAGGGCTAGCTGCTGAATTGGGTGTATGGGAAAATAAAGAAAAGAAACACAAAACTCCTAGCTTTTTTTAAATAAAGAAATTTACGTAGACACAAAATATTTAGAGGGAGAAGAGAACTGATCTGTTGGAGAATATCCAGAGTCCTTTTTTGACTAAAGATTGAGATGACTAAGATGTCTGAGGCGGAGATACAGGGTAGGGGAAGCTTGAAAGGTTGACCTCTAGCCACAATTTAAAATCTGGGTGTTATTATCAAATAAAGGTAGGAGGAAAGGTTGGACAAAGTCTCAAACTCTTGGCCTTCCCTGGGAGCTCAGTGGTGAAGAATCTACCTGCCAATGCAGGAGATTTGGGTTCGATCCCTGGGTCAGGAGAAAGAAATGGCAACCCATTCCCGTATTCTCGTCAGGGGTTGCAGAGTCGGACATGACTTAGCGACTAAACACCACCAACAATAAATATGCTGAGCTTTTGATAAATTCTACTGAATTATTTCCCAAAAGCACAATTTACGCCCTCATCAGTGCTCTGACTGGCTCTCCAAAATAATGTACTATTAATAACTGATAAAACATATCTTGAGTTTTGTTTACAAATGTAACAGTGGAAGAGGGTATTATTACACCAACCTTTTTGTTTTACTGAGGGTTTTTTTTTTCCTGCTACACAAAATTAATTTAAATTCAAGTCACCTTTTGATAGGTGAAGGCAGAGATATAATCAGAAAATCAGAACAAGGATCACAAGTCCTAAAGACTGAGAATATACTCTGGGTTCAAACCTTCTTGCCTGGTGATTCCTGTTCTGAAATTCTCAGGGCCTGTATTTGTTGTATTGTTGTCAGTCAGTTCTAATCCTGCCCTACATTTTTCTAATCCAATACCGAAAAGGAAACAAGGATTAGAGCCCATTTTAGCATTAAGAATCAAGTAGGTTGGGCTACTTCCTCACAAATAATCCCTGGCAATCACATTTCAACTCCCTTAGAAGTCCTCTTTGTGTGGAGAGAAACAATAAAGCTGGTCCAGCCACAGGGTCCTATTTCTGCATTCCAAACCACGTGATTTCCAGGCAAACCGTCTGCTCCACCACCACCTGGCCTGAGCATTTGGCACAGAAGACACCAGGGCAGTATTCTTGGCTGGGAAATCCCATGGACAGAGGAGCCTGACGGGCTACAGTTCATGTGGTAGCAAAGAGTCGGACATGACTTAGTGATTAAATAACAACAACGCTAGGGCAGCTTTAACTTCTGCATAATTATGAGACTCATGGCCCTGGTTACTCCTTGGAAGAAAAGTTATGACCAACCTAGACAGCATATTAAAAAGTAGAGACATTACTTTGCCAACAAAGGTCCATCTAGTCAAAGCTATGGTTTTTCCGTAGTCATGTATGGATGTGAGAGTTGGACTATAAAGAAAGCTGAGCACCAAAGAATTGATGCTTTTGAAGTGTGGTGTTGGAGAAGACTCTTGAGAGTCTCTTGAACTACAAGGAGATCCAACCAGTCCATCCTAAAGACTCATTGGAAGGACTGATGCTGAAGCTGAAGCTCCAATACTTTGGCAGCTGATTCGAAGAGCCAGCCCATTAGAAAAGACCCTGATGCTGGGAAAGATGGAAGGCAGGAGGAGACAGGGATGACAGAGGATGAGATGGTTGGATGGCATCACCAATGCAATGGACATGAGTTTGAGCAAGCTCTAGGAGACGGTGAAGGACAGGGAAGCCTGTTGTGCTGCAGTCCATGGGGTCACAAAGAGTCGGACACGACTGAGTGACTGAACAACAAGGCTAGTTACTCAGGCAGACGTCACTCCCACCCTCATGACCAAGGAAAAAAATGCCTAAAGTAGCCATGCACTGTGCTGTGCTGAGTCACTCAGTCACGTCCGACTCTCTGTGACCCCATGGACTGCAGCCTGCCAGGCTCCTCTATGGGGATTCTCCAGGCAAGAATACTGGAGTGGGTTGCCATGCCCTCCTCCAGGGGATCTCTCCAACCCAGGTCTCCCTCATTGTGGGCAGATTCTTTACCAGCTGAGCCACCAGGGAAGCCCAAGAATACTGGAGTGGGTAGCCTATCCTTGTCCAGTGGATCTTCCTGACCCAGGAATCAAACTGGGGTCCTCTCTGCATTCCAGGTGGATTCTTTACCAGCTGAGCTATCAGGCAAGCCCAAAGCAGCCATACTCCAGTGCAAATTAATTTTAAAAAAAGAAAGAGAAAATGCCAAGGGAAGCACTAAAATTAGACAGACCAGGGAAACTCCAGGTTCAGGCATTTGTTAGCCGTGGACCTTGAGCAAGTATAAAATTTTTTAGGTTTCAGCTTTCTCATCTACAAAATTATAATACTCTAATGACCTGTTGTGAGGGTTAACGAGACAATATGCCTGGGAAGGTATCTGGCAGGTCCGAGGCACAGAACAAAAGGCATCAAGTCACCATAAAAATATGTTATTCATACAGACAATGAAATAAGAAAATTATAACACTTCACTTCCACCAATCAAGATTTTTAATATAATATAAAAATCCTATAAAAATAAATATACATTTAAAATACAGTTTAAAATAATCACCAAAATATTTAGATATCAAACTCTACATGTATTTCAGCAGAAACTTCTAAACTTCCGTGACCCACAATAAACATGTGAATATGCTTTGGAATAATGGCACCAATGTATATAAATCTTAAATGTTAATATAGAATCGAACAGACGAAGCCTTATACCACTTCTAAGGAAAGAGACGGTGACCTCTGCTTATCCGGGAAGAGATGCATTAATGCTAAAGCACAAGTCAGAGGCCCCAGACAGTAAGATATATCATGTCACAACAGGGACACTGGGCTGTATTTCGAAGCTGCCATTACTTAACACTGTTCTGAGAATTCCCTTAGACAAGAAAACAAAACAAGGTAAGAAAGACACAGAGTTATCTGCCTGCAGAAATCATGGGAATCAACTAAAAAAATAGTAGAAACATTAAAACCTTTAGGAAGGTGGTAGTTGTTGTTTAGTTGCTAAGTTGTGTCCGACTTTTTGCAACCCTATGAACTGTAGCCCACCAGGCTCCTCTGTCCATGGGATTTCCCAGGCAAGAATACTGGAGTGGGTTGCCATTTCCTACTCCAGGGGATGTTCCTGACCCAAGGACTGAAACCAGGTGTCCTGCATTGGCAGGCGGATTCTTTACCACAGAGCCACCAGAGAGGTCGCAGATACAAAATAATAAACACATACAAACCAAGAGGGCTTGCACACAGCAACAATAACCAGACTCCAGGAAGGCAGCTCCACTGTTTCCTAGCGCACATGCGCTGGGAGTCCACGCCCTGTCAAGTCTACTCCACCTGCTGCCAATAATTCTGCTCTCAAGCAACAGCAAGTCTGTTCCTCTTTCCCGGACGGCACTTCAGATATCTGAGGACGGCAACCAAGACTCTCCAACTGTCTTGCTCTGGGCTGAAGATCCTCCCAGCTAAACAAGTGTATCTTCCCGGGTAGACTAAGTTAAGGCTCCACAAAACAGAAAGAAAGGGTTCAAATACTTGAAAACAAGCCTTCCTGGTACTCGCAAGTTCCTTCTCTTAGGAAGACCCATGCACACAGAAACTGTTGGCAACTAACTACAAACCTCTTTAATTTTTTAAAAAAATATTTACTTGGCTGCGCCAGGTCTTATTTGCAGCATGCACGTTCTTTAATTACAGCATGTGGGATCTAGTTTCTGGACCAAAGATCGAACCCAGGCCCCCTGCACTGGGAGCATGAAGTCTTAACCACTGGACCATCAGGGAAGTCCCCAAATCTAATTTTTTTGTCTTTATGATGTTTTAAATAACATAGAAGCAGCACATTCTTGATGAAAAATTAACAATAGAGAGATGAATAGCTACAAAGTGACATTCTCCTCCTCACCCCTACTCCTGAGGAGAAACAAACATTCATGGTTTAGGGAGTGCTCTTTCAGATCCTTTGCCAGGCACATCCAGGCAAGCGCGGGGCTCTAACACATAAACCCACGGCTCCTTGGCACAGGCCTGGGAGGTAAAACAACTTTCAACGATTCTACTTCTTTGGTGGGTAGGAACACTTCTACTGGAAAGAGTTTTAGAGACCATCTAAGGACAGAGTCTAGCCCCTCATTTTGGGATTGAGATGCTCCTGTGAAACACAGCCATAGGGAGTGGGCAAGGCCACCAACTGGTCACTCCAGAGGGAAGCAGGTCTCTGGATCCCTATCCAAATGCTCTTCCCACTCCACATACTGTCTCTCAGGGGCCAGCATGGACTGGACTCTGCACTGGAACCCGGCGTGCTTTTCTTTGTTATACTGCAGTGATCACCCTGACAAAGTAAAGCGAACCGACACAGATGGGTTTTGGAGCCAGATGGTTAAGGTTCACATCCCCACTGCGCCTCCACTTACTAGACTTGGGACAAGTGACTGAATCTGTGTCACAGTTTCCACATCTATAAAATGGGGATGACCACACATGCCTCATAGAGCTACTGTGAGGAGTAAATGATCTGATGTGTGTGAGGCACTTAGTTCAGTCTTAAAATGGTCCTCAGCACTGTCAGCTACCACCAGCACCATCAGCATCTTTTAAAGGTATCTGACTTTCCTAATAAGGGAGAATCCAGTGATTTCTAATTGGTTTCTTATTGCTTCCCCGTGCAGTTTGTGACATGTCTTCCGTTCTCCAGTTTGTTTCTCTCCATTCAATGACGATGGCTTATTGAACATTTCCGATGTGCCAGACATCATTCCAGGCACTGGAAAAAATCATGATGAACAAGTGAAACAAGATTTCTTCCTGTAAGGTGCTTCCATCTGGTGTGGAGAGGAGAGAAAGCCAATATACACGGGAGATAAGATCATTCTAGAGAGTGCTGAGTGCTCGGGGAAATTTTATCTTTTTATAATTTTATTTATTTATTTTTACTTGGCTGCGCTGAGTCTTCATTGCTTTGCTTGGACTTGCTCTAGGTGTGAGTCGGGGCGACTCTTTGCTGTGGCATGTGGGCCTCTCATTGCGGTGGCTTCTCTTGTTGTGGAGAGGCCCTAGGCTTGCAGGCTTCAGTTAGGTGCAGCTTGTGGGCTCAGCTTGTGGGCCTTTGTTGCTCCACAGCATGTGGAATCTTCCCAAACTGAGGATCGAACCCATCTTCCCCTGCATTGGCAGGCAGATTCTTATCCACTTCACCATGAGGGAAATCCAGGGAGGAAATTTTAAAGGTTAAAGAACTAGAGTGTGATGAGGGTTGGGGAGAGAAGGTCCTCTGAGGGGGTGACGAGGAGGGATCAACCTAGTGAAGATGTCAGGGGGAGAGTTCTCCAGGCACAGAAAGAGCAGGTGAGATGTCCTCAGTCCGGGTCAAGGATGGGACGGACTAGGAACAGAGGGACTAGCAAGCTCGGTAGGGAAGAGAGTAGCCCAAGGTGGCTGAGAAGGCAGCAAGCACTCGCCAACGATTCCATAAGTCACTCACTGTATCCGGCTTCTTGAACACTAGGCTTCACTTACTCCCCTTCAAACATGACAATGCCCTCCCTCTCCCTGCATCCTCCCTCTGCCTGTCTCTGGCATCTGGCATAAAATAATGATTTAGCATATGCCTGCAGGATGAATGAACCCCCCGAATGGCACAGCAGAGCAGTGCTTGCTGGGAGTCAAGGAGCAGTTCTGTTTAAGGCTGAGGAAGGTGAGCCCCAGGGCCACCACTTTCCTGACAGCTCCCCAAGAGGTCTAAGGAGTACAGACGCTCTTTCTGGGGTAAAGAAAGTGTTTGAAAATGGCTTGTGATGATGGAGGCACAATGGTGCAAATTTACTAAAAGCCATTGAACTGTACCTTTTAAGTGGGTGAATGGTATAGTATGTGAATTGTATCTCAAGAAAGCTATTTAAAAAAAAATCATCAGAGGGACTTCCCTGGTGGTCCAGTGGTTAAGAATCTGCCTTCCGACGCAGGGAACGATGCAGGTTTGATCCCAGGCTGGAGAACTAAGATCCCACATGCTGCGAGGTAACTAAGCCTGCTTGCCACAGCTACTGAGCCTGAGAGCTGCAAAGAAAGATCCCGAAAGTGCAACTAAGACCTAACGCAGCCAAATAAATAAATATTTCTTAAAAAGTCATCAGCAAATTTTAGAGGAAAACTTTAAACTCAAATAACAAATGCAGGTTTGCTTAATATGGAACTGTTCCATAGCGTCTTCACCTGAAGACAGGTACCCTGGCATACTTCTGTAAGGCATGTTATCTAAAATTATAGCCAATTATAATTCGTATCTGAATTATACTTTGCAGAAACGAGAGAGACCAAAATAGAGACCTCAAATTGTCAGGCACAGGGCAAGAACTGGGTCCTGCTCCCTATTAACTCAGGCATGCGTGCTAAATCGCTTCAGTCGTGTCCAACTCTTTATGACCCTATGGACTGTAGCCTGCCAGGCTCCTCTGTCCATGGGATTCTCCAGGCAAGAATACTTGAGAGGGTAGCCATGCCCTTCTCTAGGAGATCTTCTCAACCCAGGGATCAAACCCATGGCTCTTTTGTCTCGTGCATTGGCAGGCGGGTTCTTTACCACGGAGCCCCCTGGGAAGCCCCCCTATTAACTGCTGAATGACTCCTGCTTGATCTGAGAATATTCCTGCTGAAGTCTGCTTTTTGGGTGGCAGGCAGGGGAGAGAAGGGAGGAGGCCCCAAGCATTAGAGGGGGTGGAGATGGGTGAACGAGGGCGTGGCTGCCTTGCTCTGGTGAGCACTAGGCCAGATGTTACAAAAGACGCACCTGTTCAAAGCTTGGGCTGCTGCCAGTATCTGAGGGGAGCATGTGATGATAAATGCCTGCTTTCTGAGAAACCAAATCCTAACCTCACACCCGTAAAGATGCTGGACAGTGTTACAGGAATGACTGCTTTCTCTTTCACAGGAAATCCTTATTTTCTATCTCCCTCCCCATCCCTCTTTAATAAGGTTTAGAGTCAAACAGTTAAGGGGCTAGAAGGTTTCTAACACACAGCTTCATGGACCTTAGAATTTTGATTGGTAGAAAGAAAATCTCAAACTGGGGACAAAAGAGGTAGAGAATAGGAGTTTCTGGCCACACTGTAGATACCATGGTCACTTCCCCTTAGCTCCAACCAGAGCTAGTTTCTTCTTCCTAAGGTTGCCTGCACCATGGATAAAAGGAGCTGTGAAGTTACCAGATATACTCGGAAAAATCAAAGTGGGATTCCAAACGATTCATCTCATCTTCAAATCAATAGCTTAAGATAGTCAATACTATTTGTTTATATTAATATGTTGATACAAAAAGACCAAAGACAAAAAGAAAAATGGCAATTAATCTTCCAGGACAGAAAGCACTACTGTTTCTCGTAAGTATCGTTTTCTGTTTTATTTCTAAAGTATCTTTATTCTGACTGCACCGGCTCTTAGTTGTGGCGCTGGGGATCTAGTTTCCTGACCAGGGATGCAACCGGGACTCCTGCATTGGGAGCTCGGAGTCTTAGCCGCTGGACCACCAGGGAAGTCTCGTAAATAGTGTAGAATAAGGCTGTTTTAAAAGAAAAGACTCAAGAATGAGGGCCAATTTTTGTACAAGATAGTGATAAGCATGAAATTATTTGGGAAGGATTCTATATTTAAGAAAGAGAACACACACTGCCCTCATGCATTACCAACAGCAGCAGACCTCAACGATTAATATTCCATTTCATCTGCCAGCCTGTATCTGTTCCTCTGTAAAACACCTTGCCCTCTGTCTACAGACTGCAAGAATTCTTCCTTGAACTGCAGGGATAGAGAATAATAGATATTTATCTTGATCCTGGCAGGAAGCCAAGATGCAGCTAGTATCTTAAATTGGTAGATACACCATTTAATGGCTCAGAATCACATTTCTTGACTTAAGTGAGAGTTACCCTAAGGACTCAAGGGTTAGGAAAAATATACTTTGGAAAAAAGGGGAGAAGAGTGTTTCATATCATCCCAGAAACTCAGAGCAGACAACAGTCTAGTCTAGTGGTTCTCAACGTGGAGTGATTTGCCCCCCAGGGGACACCCAGCAACGTCTGGAGGTGCTTCTGATCGTCATGACTGGAGGGTGCTGGGGCACTAGTGGGGCTTTCCAGGTGGTGCTGTGGCAAAGAATTTGCTTGCCAATGCAGGAGGCATGGGTTCGATCCCTGGTTTGGGAAGATTCCCTAGAGAAGGAAATGGAAACTGCTCCGGTATTCTTGCCATGGAGTCCCATGGACAGAGGACAGAGGAGCCTGGCAGACTTACAGTCCATGAGGTCACACAGTCAGACACGACCAACTGACTGAGCACGCACACCTATGGGCATTGAGTGGGGAGGGACCAGGGATGCTGCTAAACATCCCACAACGCACAGGCTCATACAGCCCAAGATGTCAATAGTACCGAGGCTGAGAAACCCTGATCTAGTCCATTTTATAAAGACAGTGAACCAGAGAGCAATCAAGTGACTTCTCCGTGGCAGTGGTGTTAGAAATCATCTTACTTCCAAAGTCTGAGATTCTGACCGGCTCTAGGATTTAACGTGTCACAGATCTTCAGGTCTCAGGTATTTAAAAATGTGAAATCTCACAGAGCATGACAAGGCCACAAGTGCAGTGCTGCCAGTGGATAGGTGTCCAACGGACAGAAGACGAAAGCCTTGGGGGAAGCTTCCGGAAGGCAGGACGTGCTCCCCCCACCCACACCACCCAACACACACAAAGGCCTAGTTTCGGGAGGGCTGCTACCTTCTCCCAAATCCAGGGGCTGCTTACAAGACGATACCAGGAGAAGAAAACATCCTGCTGGACCTGGGCTCAGGCTCATGCACAGGAAGAGGGTGGAGCCTGGAAGAGAAGAAACACTGAAAATCCAGACGAGATGGCTGAGTCTGTGCAAAATTTTCACCAAACAGGCAGACTAGGTGATCTTCTCCAGTCAGTCTTCCATACTCTATAGAGAACAGAATCTGCTTCTTACGTTTTCAATTGGTTTATTAGTTCTGCAATCCCATTTTTTTTTAAATAATTTTAAAACTTTATTTACTTTCGGCTGTGTTGGGTCTTTGTTACTGTGTGTGGGTTCTTCTCCAGCTGCGGTGCGCCAGCTTCTCGCTGCAGTGGCTCCTCTTGTTGCAGAGCACGGGCTCTCGACCACAGACTATGGTTGTGGTGCCCAGGCCCAGCTGCCCCAAGGCACGTGGGATGTTCCCAGACCAGGGATCGAACCTGCATCTCCTTCACTGGCAGGTGGATTCTTGACCACCAAGCCATCAAAGAAGCTCCAGTCCCACTATTTGTTTTCTGTTTCCTCGGCCCGCTTTCCATTTTGCTCTGCTGTTTCACATTACCTCCCATTTGAACTCTTGGTTCATTATTTTTATGTTTGAGGGTGATTTAAATTATTTTCCTTATACCTGTCTTCTTCCAGAATAAATTATTTACCTGAGTATTTATGCCACAATTCTGTCATTTTTCCATATCAAATGTTTACAAAGTTCCTGTGTAGAGTTTTTTTTTTCTTTTTTGTTCAAATCACCTAGACCAGAGGCAATTCTCTCTTGCTGTCTACTTGTACCAAAATGCACAGATGGGCTATCTTTGCCCCCTCCTCATTTACCAAGGCATGATTTGAAGACTGCCTTCAGAATATGAGTTGTTTCCATATTGGGCCAGCGCCCTTTGCCCAGTCTTCCACTAGGGAATCAGTAAGGGGGAGATGACTGGTGAAATTTGTCTCTCCAAACTGTAATTCAGCAAAATATTCTGGGCCAAAGACCACTCCATTGAGGGTGTATACTAGGGTCCAGGAGGGGATACCCAGTACCAGAAACAATGACTTTACACTTCACTTGATTTCCTGCTTCACAGTGAACTAATGAGCTAATTCAGCATGAAATTCTGGATTTGGGATGTCCCAAATTTTTAAAAATTTATTTTTAATTGGAGGATAACTGCTTTACAATGTTTTGCTGGTCCTGCTGTATAACAGTGTGACTCAGCCATATGTATACATATATCCCTCCCTGCTGAACCTCCCTCCCATCTCCCCCCCAGCCCACCCCTCAAGGTCATCACAGAGCACTGGGATGAGTTCTCTGTTACAAAGCAACCTCCCACTAGCTAGGTAACACATGGTTCACACAGGCTAGTACTGTATACGTTTCAACACTACTCTATCAACTCATCCCACCCTCTCCTTCCTCCACGGTGGCCCGTGGGCCAAATTCAGCCTGCTGCTTCTTAGCTTAGACCGTAAGCTAATAATGGCCTTTACAATTTTAAAGGGGTTAGAGGGAAAAGAAGCAGCAGCAGAGATCACAGATGAGCCACAAAAACTGAAATATTTAAACACACAGCCCTTTATAGAAGAAGCTTCCTGACCCTGCTCTTGCACAATGGATAAGAACAGACAAGTATCAAGGCAAATTTCTATGAAAGTCCAGAACACCAGGACTGAGTAAAAGTTTCAGAGGAGACAATACGGGACATGTACAAAAGATCAGTTAGTCAATGACTTCAAAAGCACCTTAAAGGCAACAATGAAAATTAAGATGACAGTGCAGCCAAGTTTTCAAAAGTCTAAAGGCAAACAATTTCCAATGTAGAATTCTATGCTCCTCTGAACCATCAGATAAAATAAATATTTTCAGACATCAGACTAAAATAGGTATTTTCAGACATGCAAGGTGATGAATTCTTCCAACTTTTTTGAAAATGTTTACCATGATTTGTTGCTGAGGGATATATTCTCTGGGTATAAAATTCTAGATTAATATTTTGTATTTTTCAGTCCTTCAAAAATACTCCTCTGCTGTCTTCTAGCTTACATTGATTCTGACGAGAAATATGCTGCCATCTTTATTGCTCTTCTGTACACAATGTGTCTTTGCTCTCTGGCTAATCAAACTTTTTATTATTATTATTATTACTGCTTTTAAGCAATTTGGTGTATGGTGTGCTGTGGTGTAGATCTCTTCACATTGCTTATGGCTGACATTCACTGAACCTCTTACATCTGAAAGTTCATATCTCTCATCAGATTTGGAAAATGTTCAGCTAACACTTCTTCAACGATCATCTCTGATCCTCCCATTCTTTTCATCTTTATATGTATTAGACTCCTTCACACTGTCTCCCATATTGTTGATACTCTCTTGCTTTAATTCCCTTGATCTTTTCTATGTTTCCCTTTGAATAGTTTCTGTTGATTTGACTTCAAGTACACTCATATTTTCTTCTGCAATGTCTAACCTGTAACCTTAACTTTTAACAAAAAGCATTTGCGTAGAGAGATAAAAATAAAGATGGAAAGAGGTTAACAGCTGTGAAATCTAGGTAGAAGGTAGATGGGTAATCATCATACTATTCTTTCAACTTTCCAGTATGTTGGAAATTCTTCTTAATAAGGGATTGGGGCAGAGGAAAAATGAGGATTCCTCTCTATGAGAAACTGACCAGATCTTTAAGTCTCAGTGAAAGCTTGACAAAGCTTATTACTCTAACTAGATTCATGGGGTGGCAAAGAGTCAGACACAACTGAGCGACTGAACTGAACTGACTGAAAGTTTCAAAGTTCCTTAAAAGATAAGTAGGAAAAAGAGACAGAGACAACCCCATGATGCAATCAAAACATTTAAGTTCAATGTGATCCCCCCAGCAAAATTATGTGAGGTAAAGCAAATTTGAAAACTCTCAGTGACCACCTGATTGCCTCATCTTAAAATCCTGAAGCACTTTTATCCAAAACATGGTGAGGTCTGTCGACTGAGTAATTTTAAGCGGTTTGTCTCACAGTAGTCTATTGTTGAAAGCCTATAGTATGAAACTCACATGGAGCAGAGGGAGTCTCTTGTTCAGCACTGTTTTATTTTCTTCAAATCCCTAGCAACTAGCACCAACAATACCCATGTGTCCAGGGACCAGGGAAAGGCCTCTCTCCTTTGCCTCCTGGCTACACCAATGCTCAGGAAGATGGGTGAAAAAAATCCGTGAGAGAAGAGGGTCAACAAGCTGTCACTCCCAGAGTAGGTGCTCTGAAGACCATCTAAGCTTAAAGGGTCTCCCTTCCGTCATCAGCTGACAAACAGAAGTGGCTTTGTTCCTACTGCCATTAAGGAAGTTCATGAGGATCACCTGAGACTGGATTAGAACCAGCTGGGAAGTCCTGAGCTCCCTCTAAGCACGGTATAAGCAACCTTCCTGCCCTCACTATTGCAACATTCCTAGTAGCTTATCCCTGTCATTGTGAATCTATGCTGGCACAGAACATGAAAATAATACTGTCTTTCCTTAACAGCCACGGATAAGGAAGATCTGCCAATGTCATTCATCCAGTAGACTAGGACAATTCGACTTCCTGCTCTGGATGAGTCTGGACCAGATGCTCCTACGATTTCCTCCCAGAGCCAACACTCTATGATTTGATGGCATTTTGACACAGCGTAACACAACAAATCCTCAGAGCCTTGAATTACAACTGGCTACAATCATTTCCTCTTTCCTCCACAAAACAATCCTGAACAATGAGGTTCAGACAGCCAGGGAATATGACTTTAAGACACAGGGGAAACACCACAGTGAGAAGAAGTCCTGAAAAGTTTCCAGCTGCCAAGCCCCCCAGACTGGAGAGTGGAGATTCATCACTGAATGAAGCCTCAGGCTTGCTCTGGGATGATCTGAGTGTGGGCCCGCGGAGCCACCAAATTGGAGACACTGTTTGGCTAGCCTCCTTTCCCACCTGACTCTCAAGCCCCTCTGGCTACTCTCCTTGTGCCTGGGTGTAAATGTCAGAATCCCCTGGGATGGGGAGTAGGGGAACCCAGGCCCTCTTGTCACCCTGAACCCCTTCCTCTGTGATCTGACCCACTCCTACAGCTTCCAACACCTGAGGATGCCCCAGCCCCAGTGTCCGGCCCAGACCTCCTACACGCCTGCCCTTAGACAGTCCATAGGCACCAGAAACACAGCACCTACGAAAGGGAACCTTTCCCAGCAAACCTGTTTCTTCTTCATTCATCTCAGTGAACAGCATGGCCTACCCATGGGCTGTAGAAGCCAGAAAACTGGGAATCTTCCCCAACGCCATCTCCTCACCCTCTGCATCCAATCAATCACCATAACCTGACGTTTCTACCTCTGAAGACACCTTCAGGTCCCTTTACTTCTCTCCACCTGCCACTACTGCTCCATCCCTGGCAGCGATCCCCATTCCCACCATCACCACCATAGCTCCTAACCCAACCCTCCTCCCAGTCTCCACACAGTGACGTGAGGTCTTTCTCAGCCAGAACCGAACCATGTCTCTACCCAGCTGAAAGCCTCCAGCAGCTTCTCAGTGCTCCTGGAATGGGGATATAGGTCCTTCGTAAGGACAGAAAGCCCTGAACACCTCTCCAACTTCTGTCTGCACACTCCCTCAGCTCCAGCCAGGCTGAACCTTTCTCATATTCTTGCCAAACCTGGACACTTCTCTCTGGGACTTTACTCTCTCCCACACCCCATAAATATCACCCTCCTCCTGGCCAGCTCCCCCAACCTGCTCCAGGTCTCCCTCGGCTCCCTCCCTCCCTTGGCCTCTCTGGGGGCTCCGCCATGTGCTGTAACATCAACACACCACAGTACCCCCTTTTCAGGCGTTTACCCGATGTATTACCATGGCCTGTGTGAATCTCACTAGGACCAGGTCTCCTCATACACCACCTGTGCTGCCCTCAACACAGCTTCTGGCACACAGGAGAGAGTGCAGAGATATTGGTTAAATGAACAAAAACATTTGGTCCCAGAGGCCTCCGAAACATGATGAAATGGAAATAAGCCATGACATATGGTCCTGGGTTTGTCCGACATCTCAGCAGTCCTCTGAACAACGACTGAACTGCTGGAGACTCTGATTTAAACCTGTCTCTTCACAACTAGGCACCAATTTTTTTTCTAAAGCCTTTTTTTTTTTTTCTGGATATTTGGTTGCACTGGGTCTTCATTGCTACACGGACTCCTCATTGCGGTGGCTTCTCTTGCTGTGGAGCACAGGCTCTAGGGCCAGTAGGCTGCAGTAGCTGCGGCAGGATGGCTCGGTATTTGTGGCTCGTGTGCTCCAGAGCACAGGCTCAGTAGCTGTGGTGAACAGGCTTAGTTGCTCTGAGGCCTGTGGGATATTTTCAGATCAGGGATGGAACCTGTGTCCCCTGCATTGGCAGGTGGATTCTTATCCACTGTACCACCAGACAAGTCCTCCAATGATTTTTTAAAATTGTGTTTGTTTTCCTCTGTTTTTTTCCATATCTCTCTTAAATTTTTTTGTTCCTAAGAATAAAATAAGCTTTCCTAGTATGATAATTACTTAATATCTCATTCACTTCCTACAAGTTCAGCTCTTAGGCCAAACCATTAGTAGACATTTAAAGTGAAATGTCAATGCCTGTGAGAAACAGAAGGAAAGGAGTTCTGGAGATCTGCTCTGTGACAGCATGTAATTTGAGCCATTAGTGGTTCTTACTCTGGAGCCCCAGAGACATATATTAAGATCAGATCAGTGTGTCTCAGAAGCAATTGTTTTAACCAACACAAACTTTCCCAAAGAGCACTGAGTGGGCAACAACTGGCTGTTACCTGGCAATTATCAGATCCTGTGCCTATCAAAACTATAAGAAGTGTGTCTCCTTGACTCTGCTAAGGTTTTATTCATAACCTTGAGCAGACAAGCTTATCTCAGTAATCATAACTGTAAAATAATAACAACCCCTTACAGAGACTCATTGTTTTCTGAGCAATTGTTTGTATTATTATTTAATGCAAGGCTTAAAAGAATTCTGTGATGCTGGGATTAGAATTTCCAATTGAAAAAGAGGTTAAATAACATGTCCAGGTTACCCAGTCACTAGGGGTTGGAACTGGGGCTGTCAGCTGGATGTTCTGTCTGACCAGAACTCTTTCCACCCCACGACACAACTTCTCATTGATTTAAAAAAAATTTTTAATTAAAAAAAAAAAAAAAGCCTGGTGACAATAAGCAAGTAAAACTCATATACTTGCTGAAATTCAAATGAAGTCTTGATGACTTCCTTTGTGGTCCAGTGGTTAAGAATCTGCCTTCCAATGCAGGGAAGGTGGGTTTGATCCCTGGTTGGGGAACTAAGATCCCACATGCCAAGGGGCAACTGAGCCTACAAGCTACAACTACAGAAACCCACATGCGACAAGGACAGCCTGTGCGCTGCAAGGAAGACCCAGCACAGCCAAAAAAGATTAAAAAAAAAAAGTCTTGGCTATCTCACCCTAACTTTAGTTCCAGCAACAGCCCTGCTCAGAAGCAATTGACTGGAGCACTCAAATCAGAGGACGGCCCTGGGGGTTGTACGAGCACTTCTCATAGAGGAGAGCCACAGGACTAAGGCTCACGATTTATGGCTGTTGAGTTGCCAGTGATAACTATAAGATTTGGCCTGACTGCTCCACTAAAGAAAAGATTCTTCATTAGCAGCCAAATACCTGTTTGTCTAAGAGGTCCTGTGTGCCAAGAACGCCAGAGGGAAAATCTTTCAGTGCACATTCAAAAAGCCCTTTCTGGCTTTTGTGGCAGATACGCTCTCTTACATCTGATGGGTAACACATGGATGATCCCTGAGTCCCAAACCACTTCTTATGGAAATTTGACCCCAGATTAAACTACTTATCACCCTATCACAAGAGTAACAGCTAATCCACAACAAGGAATAATGCATGTTAAGGGACTTGGGAGGGGTTAGGGAGGGAGCCTATGGGATTCAGTCAAAGCTGTACTCAAATGAAGATTCATATCCTTAGATGCTTTTATTAGAAAAAAAAAAATAACCAAGTGTTTGAGTCAAGAAATTAGAATAAGAACACACACACACAGACACACACCACAGAAGAAACAGATTTTTCAAAAAGACAAAGCAGACAAATCTCTTTTTCCATGAAAATAATACTACTAACAGGGTAGAATGAAAAGAGAGATCACAACCACTGATGCAGAAGATATTTTTAAAATTATACAAATCTAGTTCAATGTTAATAAATTTGAGAATTTTAGGTTGAAAAGCCTATTTCTATAAGAAAATATAAATTGTCAAAATTGATTCAAGAAGCAGGAGGGAGCCTGAATAAATAAATAGTAATCAAATACATTTAAAAGACTGGCAAATATTTATCCTCTTTCCTCTAAAACGCAGCAAATTCAAAAATTTTTATGGATAAGTCATTCCTAATATTCAGGAAAAGGAATATCCATATTATTTTATCTATTCTGGAACACACAAAAAAGATAAGAAACTTCCCAATTCAATTCATTGAAGGAGTGAGAAATTCTGATGCAGAAGATCTGAAAAAGATGAAAGACAGAGAAAGAGACAGGGAGAGAGAGAGGAATTACATATATATAATATATAATATATATATAATATACATATAAAATACATAGTATTTAGTTGTTCATTCCAAATATTTATTGAGTGCCCACTATGGGCCAGCACTGTTTTAGATGCTGGGGATACAGTAATGAACAAAACAGGTCTATGCTCTCATAGAACTTACATTGGGCTGGTGGAGGCCAGGATAAGCAAACAAATAAAACAGTAAGTGTGAAATGTCAGATCTGACAATTCAGCATGGTGAGGGGGACGAAAATTATATAAATTTCAATTTTATATGATCAGAGGAGAGCTCACTGGCGAGCTGGCCTTTGACCAGGGGCCTAACGGAATTCAAGGAACAAGCATGTAGATACGTGGAAGAGCATTTCAGACACAGGTAATAACAAATGCAAAGCCCTGAGACGGGAACATACTTGGAATGATCAAAGAGCAGCAAGAAGGCTCCAATACTAATGAATATAAATGCAAAAATATTAACCAGAATTTAATAAGCAAAATAATAAGCAGAATAAATTCTGCATCAGAATTTCTCACTCCTGAAAAATAGTGTGTGTCTATCAAGAAAGTTTATTTCAGAATATAAGGATTGCTCAATATTATAATTAATTATATTACATTACTAGATTAAATGAGAAAAACTATACGGTCATTTCAAAAGAAACTAAACCAGAAGTTAATCCTGATTTTAAAAACAAAACAAATCTGGGGCTGGGCAGGAGAGAAGGAGGGGACATATGTATACTTACGGCTGATTCACAATGTTGTATAGCAGAAACCAGCACAACATTGTAAAGCAATTATACTTCAATTAAAAATAAATTAAAAAAACAAACAAAACAAAAACTCAAAATAAGCTGGAACTGAAAGGAAGGAAGTTGGATATCACTTCCTTACGGAAGCTTTCTCTAACCTCCCAACGCTTACACCAGACTAGTGTCTTGTACCATTGTAATTCTTATCACAATTGTAACTAACAAATTTCTTGTATTAACTGTAACACTACCATATTAGAATCCTTTTAAAAAGTGAGGCATTTCGAAAATATGACACTTTTAATTAATAAACGCGGAATGAAGATTCAACTGGAGCATTCAACAATTTTTAAAATTTAAATGAACTGTCTAAAAGGGCCCAGGATGACAGTTATAACAAGAATAAGTCATTTCTACTAAAACTAAACAGAAAAATAAAGAAGGTAGAAGATTAAAGAAATAGGCAAACTGGTCAGATTGAAGAGTATACTTATTCATTGAGGCTTTCCACCTTTACATTTAAAAGGTGGAGTAAAAGCAGTAATTTCAAATGAAAATAACATGTGGACTAAAATGCAAATTGAACAATCTAATTTAAAAATGGGCCAAGTGTTTGTGTAGACACCTCTCAAAACAAGATATACAAGGTCAATGAAAGTGAAAGTGTTAGTCACTGAGTTGTGTCTGACTCTTTTCGATACCAAGGACTGTGGCCTACCAGGCTCCTCTGTCTATGGAATTCTCCAGGCAAGAATACTGGAATGGGTAGCCATTCCCTTCTGCAAGGTATCTTCCCAATACAGGGATGGAACCCAGGTCTCCCGCATTGCTGGCAGATTCTTTACTGTCTGAGCCATCAGGGAAGCCATAAATGGTCAACAAGTATGTGAAAAAATGTTCAGAATCACTAGCCATTCAGTTTCAGTTCAGTTCAGTTCAGTTGCTCAGTTGTGTCCAACTCTTTGCGACCCCATGAATCGCAGCACGCCAGGCCTCCCTGTCCATCACCAACTCCCGGAGTTCAATCAGACTCATGTGCATCAAGTTGGTGATGCCATCCAGCCATCTCATCCTCTGTCGTCCCCTTCTCCTCCTGCCCTCAATCCCTCCCAGCATCAGGGTCTTTTCCAATGAGTCAACTCTTCACATGAAGTGGCCAAAGTATTGGAGTTTCAGCTTCAGCATCAGTCCTTCCAAAGAACACCCAGGTATGGTCTCCTTTAGAATGGACTGGTTGGATCTCCTTGCAGTCCAAGGGACTCTCAAGAGTCTTCTCCAACACCACAGTTCAAAACCATCAATTCTTTGGCGCTCAGCTTTCTTCACAGTCCAACTCTCACATCCATACATGACCACTGGAAAAACCATAGCCTTGACTAGACGGACCTTTGCTGGCAAAGTAATATCTCTGCTTTTTATTTTTTTTTTTATCTCTGCTTTTTAATATGCTATCTAGGTTGGTCATAACTTTCCTTCCAAGGAGGAAGCCTCTTTTAATTTCATGGCTGCAATCACCATCTGCAGTGATTTTGGAGCCCAAAAAATAAAGTCTGACACGGTTTCCGCTGTTTCCCCATCTGTTTGTCATGAAGTGATGGGACCAGATGCCATGATCTTAGTTTTCTGAATGTTGAGCTTTAAGCCAACTTTTTTACTCTCCTCTTTCACTTTTATCAAGAGGCTTTTTAGTTCCTCTTCACTTTCTGCCATAAGGGTGGTATCATCTGCATATCTGAGGTTATTGATATTTCTTCTGGCAATCTTGATTCCAGCTTGTGTTTCCTCCAGCCCAGCGTTTCTCATGATGTATTCTGCATAGAAGTTAAATAAGCAGAGTGACAATATACAGCCTTGACGTACTCCTTTTCCTATTTGGGACCAGTCTGTTGTTCCATGTCCAGTTCTAACTGTTGCTTCCTGACCTGCATACAGGTTTCTCAAAAGGCAGGTCAGGTGGTCTGGTATTCCCATCTCTTTCAGAATTTTCCACAGTTTATTGTGATCCACACAGTCAAAGGCTTTGGCATAGTCAATAAAGCAGAAACAGATGTTTTTCTGGAACTCTCTTGCTTTTTCGATGATCCAGCAGATGTTGGCAATTTGATCTCTGGTTCCTCCGCCTTTTCTAAAACCAGCTTGAACATTTGAAAGTTCACGGTTCATGTATTGCTGGAAGCCTGGCTTGGAGAATTTTGAGCATTATTTTACTAGCATGTGAGATGAGTGCAACTGTGCGGTAGTTTGGGCATTCTTTGGCATTGCCTTTAGAAATGCAAATCAAAACCACAATGGGACACCACTTCACAACAACCAGGATGACTATAATAAAAAAGACAGATAATAGCATGTGCTGCTAAGGATGTTATGAAATAGGAAGCCTCGAACACAGCTAGTGGTGCGGTCACTTTGGAAAACAGTTTAGCAGGGCCTCAAAAAGTTAGTTACATGTCCCAGAAATTCTATTCCCAGGTATCCAGCCAAGAGAACTGAAAACATATTTCAAAAATAATAAATATAGCATAAATTTTTTAAATCCATGAATATAGTATATCTTTTCATTTATTTAAGCTTTGATATCTTTCATCAGTATTTGTAGCTTTCAGCATGCAGATCTGGAACACATTCTTTTTGATTTACACCCAAGTATTTCATGTTTTTTGTTCTACTCTAAATGATACTAATTTAGACTTCAATTCCTAATTGTTCATTGCTAGTATATAGACATACAATATATTTTTGTAAATTGACTTTGTATTCTGCAACTGTGCTAAACTATCTGCAATTCTGCTTACCATACTGCTGCTCCCTTATTTGTGAAGCCAAGAATTTTTATTTTCACTCTGAAATATAGAAAAGAAACTGAAATACTAAAAGTAAATTTAAAATGTCAGTTTTCAAACTGATCTACAGATTCAAGACAATTCCAAAGAGAATCCAGAGGAATTTTTTAAATAGAAATCAACAAGCTCATTCTAAAATTTATATGGAAAAGCAAATGAACTAAAAGAACAAAACCAATTTTGAAAAAGAAAAACAAAGCTGGAGGACTCACAATATCTGGTTTCCAGTCTTACTTTAAAGCTATAGTAATTGAGTCATAGTGGGTTAGTGAAAGCATACATCAAGGAAACAGAACAAGAAGTCCAAAAATAGACCCACCCAAAGATGGTCAATTGATTCGCAACAAAGAACAAAACCAATTCAATAAAGAAAAAGAAAAAGCATAGTCTTTTCAACAAATGGTGCTGGAATAACTGGACACTCACAAACAAAAATATTTACATGTACACAAAAATGAAAAACAAAAGAATTTACATATACACAAAAATGAACTTTGATCATAATTCACAATATATAAGATTAACTCAAAATAGATCAAAGACTAAATATAAAGCCTACAACTATAAAACATCCACAGGAAAACACAGGGGAAAAAAAACAGGAAATCTTTGTGAATTTGGATTATGTAAAGATTTCTTAGATAGGATACCAAAAGTACAATTCATAAAAGAAAAAAATGGATAAACTGGACTTCATAAAAATTTAGAATTTCTTCTATTTGAAAAATACTGTTAATAGAATGAAAAGATATGTCACAAACTGTGAGGAAATATTTGTAATTCATGTATCTAACAAAAACATGTACCCAGAATACATAGAAAACCTCTCAAAAAATCAATAATAAGAAAACAGACAACCCAATAAAAAATATGCAAAAGATTTAGATGTTCCACCAAAGAAGATACAGATGGCAAATAAATACAAGAAAAAATGCTTATTACTATTAGTCATTATAAAAATGAAAATTAAAATCATGAGATACAATTAACTAGGAAAAGGGCTAGAATTTTTTAAACTGACTATACCAAGGACTAACGAGGATGCTGCTAAAAACTGTAAAATGGTTATGCCACTCTGAAAAATAATATGACAGTTTCTTGTAAGGTTAAATACACACTTACCACACAACCTATTAATCCCACCCCTAAGTGTATATATATATGTATCTCCAAGTGATATGTTCACACAAAACCTGTGAATGCTTCTAGAAACATTACAGAAGCATTTGCAATTGCCCAGAGCTGGAATAACTCAAATGTCCTTAAGCTGAAGAATGGAGAAACAAATTGTTGCATATTCATACAACAGAAGAGCAGCCAGCAATGAGAAGGGGCAAACTACAGATACATGCAATACGGATGATTCTCAAATGCCCTATGTTAAGCTAAAGAAGGCACATTCCAAAAGCTTTGTAGGGTATGACTCCACTGTTAGGACATTCAGTGCTCACCAGGGGCTGGGGGTGGGAGCACAGGGGAATTCAGGGAGTGATGACCTGTTCTGTATTTTGATTACTGTGGTGGTCATATGATGGCAGGTAAATCTGAAATTTGAAGAACTGTTCACTAAGAAGGGTAAATTTTACTTAGGCAAATTATTTTTTGTTGTTGTTTAGCTGTTAAGTCATCCTGGAATGTGAAGTCAAGTGGGCCTTAGAAAGTATCACTATGAACAAAGCTAGTGGAGGTGATGGAATTCCAGTTGAGCTATTTCAAATCCTGAAAGATGATGCTGTGAAAGTGCTGCACTCAATATGCCAGCAAATTTGGAAAACTCAGCAGTGGCCACAGGACTGGAAAAGGTCAGTTTTCATTCCAGTCCCAAAGAAAGGCAATGCCAAAGAATGCTCAAACTATCGCACGATTGCACTCATCTCACACTCTAGTAAAGTAATGCTCAAAATTCTCCAAGCCAGGCTTCAGCAACTGTGAACTGTCTGCTGCTGCTGCTAAGTCACTTCAGTCGTGTCCAACTCTGTGCGACCCCATAGACGGCAGTCCACCAGGCTCCCCCGTCACTGGGATTCTCCAGGCAAGAACACTGGAGTGTGTTGCCATTTCCTTCTCCAATGCATGAAAGTGAAAAGTGAAAGTAAAGTCGCTCAGTCGTGTCCGACCTTTAGCATGGACTGCAGCCTACAGGCTCCTCCGTCCACGGGCTTTTCCAGGCAAGAGTACTGGAATGGGGTGCCACTGCCTTCTCCGACGTGAACTGTCTAGTCAAGGCTATGGTTTTTCCAGTGGTCATGTATGGATGTGAGAGTCGGACTGTGAAGAAAGCCGAGCACCAAAGAATTGATGCTTTTGAACTGTGGTGTTGGAGAAGACTCTTGAGAGTCCCTTGGACTGCAAGGAGATCCAACCAGTCTATTCTGAAGGAGATCAGCCCCGGGATTTCTTTGGAAGGAATGATGCTAAAGCTGAAACTCCAGTACTTTGGCCACCTCATGTGAAGAGTTGACTCATTGGAAAAGACTGATGCTGGGAGGGATTGAGGGCAGGAGGAAAAGGGGACGACAGAGGATGAGATGGCTGGATGGCATCACCGACTTGATGGATGTGAGTCTGGGTGAACTCCGGGAGCTGGTGATGGACAGGGAGGCCTGGCGTGCTGCAATTCATGGGGTCACAAAGAGTCGGACACAACTGAGCGACTGAACTGAACTGAAGTCATGCCCAGCTCTTTTACAACCCCATGAACTGTAGCCTGCCAGGTTCCTTTGTCCATGGGATTTCCCAGGCAAAAGTATTGGGGTAGGTTGCCATTTCCTTCTCCAGGGAATCAGGGCTGGAACCCACGTCTCCTGCTTGGTAGGTGGGTTCTTTTACCACTGAGCCACCAGGGAAGACATATGCAAATTATACCTTAAAATGGAAAAAATATGACATATATTTAATATATTTCAAAATACACTTAAATTATTAGTATGCTATCCAAGGTTTCTTTTTTTTAAAAAAGTATAAGAATGAATGAAAATTGCTTCAATCTAGGTGTTCTCTCAACTTCTGACACATCCTATGACTCATGGCCCCATCTGAAAAAGGTATGCATTTTATGTACCCACATTCTCCTCCAAAACTGAAACTACATTCTCTTCCCAAAGAATGTGATTCTTATAAACTAACATGGGGAGAAACTGCTAATAGTTAGGAAACACGAAAAGCAGTACATTTTGTAATTCTTGAATCTTTGAAACACTCTGACAAAACTTCAGGGAACAAGAGTAAAATTTGGATTTGTAAATTACAGCATGGATTGACATAACTGAAACATCATTTATTAACATGAAGTAGACATAGAATGCCTAGCGGGGCAGTGGGTGGGTGGAGGGGAATGAAATTCTCCTTTCTCTTGCAATCTCTTTACAAAGTAGAGAGCAGAAAAAACAAAACCCTACATTTATAGAAAGAAATTAAAGGGGAAATAGTAAAGAAATGAGCAGAATGGGAAACAGAAGTTGTGTGTGGTTACTAATCATCCATATGTTCTTCAGGTCTATTCTTCCATTTTCCAGCTCATCTGCACCTCACTCAGGAAGTTTACCCAAGACTTCACTTTCTCCCCCAAAACTGTGGCCCCACAGGATATAGGCAGCCTATCTCGTCTTGAAATCCTCTAACATTTGTACTGACACTCTTGTGGATCTTATGATAATGATAAGATTGACTAAAAGAACTGTTTCGTTGTTCAGTCGCTAAGCTGTGTCTGACTCTTTGCGACCCCGTGGACTGCATGCAGCACACCAGGCTCCTCTGTCCTCCACTATCTCCCCAAGTTTGCTCAGACTCATGTACATTGAGTCGATGATGCCATCCAACCATCTCATCCTCTGTCATCCCCTTCTCCTCCTGCCCTCAATTTTTCCCAGCATCAGGGTCTTTTCCAATGAGTCAGCTGTTCACATCAGGTTGCCAAAGTATTGGAGCTTCAGCATCAGCCCTTCCAATGAAGATTCATGGATGATTTCCTTTAGGATTGGCTGGTTTGGTCTCCTTGCGGTACAAGGGACTCTCAAGAGTCTTCTCCAGCACCACAGTTCAAAAGCATCAAGAACTGTATTAGATACTATACCAGCACTATTTCTTTTAAAACACATAGAACCACAGAATGTAGGTGCTATTATTACCCATTTTATAGATGGAAAAACTGAGGCACAACACAAAAGGATTCCATTATTTGCCAAAACCACACAGCTAATAGTAGTAGACCAGAATTTTATTCCAGGTGGTCCAAATCCAGAGTTCTTTCTCTGAATCATTATACATAAAGATTCATCCAACATTCATCCGACATTTATTAGGACCAAGTACTAACTGTCATACTAAAGACAGATTTAAGAATAAGAATAATTTAAGAGCCCTCAAAGAGCTTCTGGTCTAGTTGGGTGAGATCACAAAGAAGCACAATAACTAGTTATACCCTAAGTGTGTCAGCAGAGTGACATGAAAGGAGGCACAGGATTGTCTGTGTCTGTCACAAAAGTGTGAAATGGTCCCATATTTGAGTGTCCCTGTATTCCCTCATCATTCCTACCAGGCTCTGAACAGATCTCTGTTGAATAAACAGCTAACACTGACCCATATCCTCTACTTTTGTTGTACCTGTACTTATTGTCACCCACTGAGCATGGGTCTTTATCTAATATATTCATTCCTGTTCAGTTCAGTTCAGTCGCTCAGTCGTGTCCGACTCTTTGCGACCCCATGGACTGCAGTACGCCAGGCCTCCCTGTCCATCACCAACTCCCGGAGCTTACTCAGACCCATGTCCATTGAAAGATATGACAGGAAAGAGGACAGGAAGCCACAAACTACATTTATCTTGCTTTTGATCATATCCTTAAAAACACTGATTCATTCCATGACTATCTATTGCCAGCCAACTATGACCAGCCACCGACAGTTTTTGGTATGGGATACAGGGATGAATCATGTAGTCATGTATGGATGTGAGAGCTGGACTATAAAGAAAGCTGAGTGCCGAAGAATTGACGCTCTTGAACTGTGGAGTTGGAGAAGACTCTTTAAGAGTCCCTTGGACTGCAAGGAGATCCAACCAGTCCATCCTAAAGGAAATCAGTCCTGAATATTCACTGGCAGGACTGATGCTGAAGCTGACGCTCTAATACTTTGGCCACCTGATGTGAAGAACTGACTCATTTGAAAAAACCCTGATGCTGGGCAAGACTGAAGGCGGGAGAAGGGGACGACAGAGGATGAGATGATTGGATGGCATCACCGACTCAATGGGTGTGAGTTTGAGTAAACTCCGGGAGTTGGTGGTGGACAGGGAGGCCTGGCGTGCTGCAGTCCATAGGGTCGCAAAGAGTCGGACACGACTGAGTGACTGAACTGAACTGAACTGAACAGGGATGAATATATTAGATAAAGACCCATGCTCTCCCAGAAGCAACATTCAAGGGGATGAAACAATCAAACAAGTACCAAAAGCAAAAAATAACCCAAAAAACTAAATAATATCACTTCAAATAATTTTAAGTGCAATTAAAAAAATAAAATTAGGGAGTATGATAAACAGTGACTATGAGGTGTTAATTTTTAGATTGGGAAGACCAGGTTGTGAAGGTGACGTTTAAACTGGGATGTTGGTTAAAAAAATCTTTGGTTTATTTTTTTAGAGGAAAAAAGCAAAGTTAGAAACCCCTTCCAAAATTAGGAGTCAAAGTTAACAGAATTCTTTATGTCACTGACAAAGAATTGCAAAAATATTTCTTCCAAAATTTTTACCTAACTCTATTGTTATAGAAATAGAATGCTGTTTACACATTCACCAATTTCATGTAAAATTAGCCTTTTTTTTTTTCTTTGTAAACAGTGGCTTTATTTCAGAAAATAAATTCTGACCATATGGCATATTGGTTTTTTTTTTTTTTTTTTGATACTTGCTTTTAAAAAAAGCCGTTGCGGGGGGAGGGCTACCTGTATGAAGAAGCATCACAGTAAAAGGATACAAAAATGTGATTTCCAGAACACCTGCTTCCAGGATTTTGTTTTAAAAGCACCTTATTCGAATATAACATTTGAAAGAATGTAACATTCAACATAACATTCCATATTTCACAACCCTTTAGAAAGCGTATTGGAAGGAAATGGTACACCTAGAAAAATGAAGAAAGTTATTATTATTAACTAATGTTGCAAGGAAATGGACACCAGGTTTTAGGAATTTAATTAACGCTGATTTTGGCAAGTCATTTAACTGCTCTGAGCCTCCATTTCTTTCCCACGGGTAAAATGAGGGTATTGACATTAGAAGATCCCTAGGGGTCCTTCCAGTCCTAAGCGCTTTGATTGGCCTTTAAAATAGAAAGTACGTGATTTGGAACCTTTACCGCATGGGGTAGGCAGGTGTTGTCGTGGGCACTTTTTTAAAAAACTTGCTCATTTGGGTTTCAGTGTTTATAACAATTTTCTCCTGGAGTAATAGGTCAGATAAGGTTGTATAAATGGGAATATTTTGTATATTATCAACGAAAAGAGTGAATAAAAA
Source organism: Bubalus kerabau (assembly GCF_029407905.1). NCBI lineage: Eukaryota > Metazoa > Chordata > Mammalia > Artiodactyla > Bovidae > Bubalus > Bubalus kerabau. The sequence continues at coordinate 101,136,956 of NC_073634.1, read as the reverse complement.
CAAACAGTGACGCCCAAAAGGACCATCACAGTCAAAAATCCCAACTGACAGCCAGAAGAGACAGAGGAATTGCTCTAATTGGAGAGAATCGTTGGAAAGGAAACTGTCATTTCCACCATTTTCCTTCTATTTCCTTTCTTATCCTCTCCCACAGAGAAAAGTCCACTTTTAATTCTCTCCAGACGGCAAAAACCACAGCAATCCTCTCTCGTTTTCTGTTCAAGATAACGGCCAAAATATTGAAGAGGCACTATTTGCCTGGACGAGATCGCCAAGCTTATTAACACCAGAGACGCCGTTTTCCAAATATGACCACCGTCAGCCCTCACTCCGCTGCAGCCCCACAATCTCCATCATCCATTTTTTTACAATCCATTAAAATCCAAACCCACGAACGACCATTTCCTCCCTGCAACAGGGGTTTGCACGGCCCGAAATCAAGCCCCGGCTGAGTCCTGCGAACAGGGAGTCCGCAGACTGCGGTGCTGGGCAGGGCAACTCCTCCCGCGCACCCTAGAGCTCTCCCTGTCTCCCGGGTGATTGAAGATGGTTCAGGACCCCGAGAAGACCCCGCCCTCGAAGCCAAGACCCCGGCTCGGGAGGAGGAGCCGGGTGGCCTCGGCCGGAGCAGAGCCAAGCCTTTGGAAACAAACTGGCTTCTCTCCCGCTGCAAGGAGTTGGCCCCTGGGCGAGCCAGCGGCGCGCCTGAGCCCCGCGGCGCGAGAAGCCGCCGCTCCCAGGTGGGTCTCTGCGGCCGGGGACCGCAGCTCCGGTTCCCGGGGAGGGATCTAGGGGGAAGCGGGCAGGAGGACGCAGGCCGAGATCTGGCTCGTCACGGACTCCACGGAGGAGGAGGGTGGGAAAGAGGGAGGGACTGGGGATGGAAAGAGGAGTGGAACAGAGGAGCTTGGGGGAATAAAGAAGGCGAGAGGGAGAGGGGGAAATGGGGAGAAGGCACTCGGGGGTGAAGGAGGGGGATGGAGGGGAGGGTAACAGGCCGCAGTGGGGTAAAGGCGAGGTGAAGGGGAAGACGTGCAGCGACGGGAGTGGAGGGAGAAGAAGGTGAAGACCTAAGAGAGGGATGGGGAGGAGAGGGGAGGGGTGCGATGAGGGGTCAGGGATGCGGCGAAGGCGCGGGGGAAGGAGGAGGAATGCGGGAAGAGCAGAGCGGGGGAAGAAGGGACGAGGGCCGCAGGAGGCCGGGAGGGACTTCCCTCCGAAGAAGGCGGCGCCGGGATAACGGGACCCTCCCAACCCGGGAGCCTCAGGCCGAGCCGGGAGCGAGAGGCCAGCGCGGAGGCGGCGGCGGCGGCGGTGGCGGGGAGGTGGGGGGCGGCGGCGCGCTGCGGGCAGGTACCGAGCCCGGCTTCTCTCCAGCAGCCGTAGCCGCCGCCTGCGGGGAGGAAACCCGACTCCACTTACTCTCTCCGACCACCGCCTTGAGGCCGATGGGGGCCATCGCGCCGCGCGAGTCTCTGGGCTCCTGGCCTCCTCACGCGACGCCCGCGGACACCGCCGCCTCCCCGGGTCGTCGGCGCGCTCGGCTGGATGCCGCCCGCCGCCCCTGCAGCCGCGGCTCGAGAACGACTGACGCGCGGGCGCGGCGCGGGGGTGCGGCGCGAGCCAAGCCAGAGCGAGGCTGCCGACCCGCCGGCGCGCGCTCGGGGGCCGGCCCGGCGGGAGGGGCGGGGTCTCGCGCCAGCCGTTGGCGTCACCCGCGCACCTCTGCCAATCGCACTGCGGCCCGGAGGCTCGGCCCCGCCCCCCGAGATGCGGCTGGACTCGAGGCGGTCCCTGGCTGGCGAGAAAGCCGCGCCCTCCCCCTCACCTCACGCGCCGCGCGCGCGGCCTGGCCGTCGCGCGCTCCCGGCGCGCTGGGTCCTAAGGTCCTCTCCGGAGCCTCCTGAATCCCCGGTTTCCTGGGAGCTTTCCATTACCCCCCTTCACTCCCCCTCGCCCACAGAAGGAACTCGGAAGCTAGATCTCTTAGTAGTAGTACCCACTCCCCAAGACAACGTAACGTGAGCTTTATTGACACCATCTCTATCTCTTTGGGTACCCATATCCATAAATCCACCATCCACTGAGCTCTTAAATGCATCAGCTCATTAAATACTCACAATAATTGGACATTGTTTTTAATCTCCATTTTCAGGTGAAAAAAAAATAGGCTCAGAAACTGAGCACTAGACTTTGTCTTAGGTTGTGCATCATTTATTAGCAAATATTTATTTTTCTCTCACTACTGTATCTAAACCACTATTCTAGGCATTGGATCTCCAACCATGTACAAGGCAGACAGACATAATCCTAGTCTTTGGGCAACCAAAGTCTAGAAATACCCAGGTCCCAAATCGAATAGGACTATGCTGTGGGACAACTCTGGTCAGTATGTCTTTCCTAGAGTCCACATTTACCAAAGTGGTCCCATGTCAGTTTTTGCTAGATTTAACTTATGGGGGAGATCGCTTCTGAAGTATGAGACAGGGCTCCCCTCTGACTTCAAAGAAAAATGAGTTGAGCCAATCAAAAGTCAAAAAGGACAAGAGAACTAGTCTTAAAAATCAATGAATACTCATTACATTCTTGGAACAGCTCTGTGAGCTAGGTTCTTTTCTTAATATTGTTAATATAACATTTTAGAGATGAAGAAATTGAGACTCAGGGAAGATAAGTGCCTTGTTAATAGGTGACAAAGGAAAGATCTAATTTTAAAATCTGAATTCTGAACCATTATTTTCTACTGACAACTAAAGAAGTTGAGGCCTAGAGGAGGCCATTCCTAAGGTCACATAGTGAACACTGGAGAAGCCAGGACAAGGGGCCACACGTCCTAGTTCAGCCACCAGCCCCAGGGCAGGAAGATCTGACCATCTTCTCATTCTCACCCCAGTCTACCCTAACAGAACCTTCCTGTGGGTTCCTAGAGAGGGACAGTGTTCATGTGTCATCTCTTCCTATCTGGGCTCTGCTTTTTACCCAGGGAAGGTACTGATAGCCTTGGGCTGCCTTTGGAAAAGTAGGAGACAGTTTGTAAATTGCGGGGACCTAGGACACACCAGTGATGCCACGTGCTCCATCCTTGACATGTCAACAGACATTGCCCTCAAGGAGCCGGTAATCTAGCTTAGGAGACAGACAGGAATCAAGGAGTTACTGTTCTAGAAGGTGCTGAAGCTGAAGGATGCAGGTTCTGAGGGCGAATGACAGAGCACCTCACCCAGTGGACAAGGTAGGGTGCAGTCAGGGCAGGCTTCCTGACATGAGTAAAAGGTGGCAAGAGGGAACTGGGAGAGTGTCCTAGGAAGATATACAGAAGGTGTCAGAAACGAGTTTGACTTTTCCAGGAACAGAGAGGGGCTAATGTGACTGTCAGGGACAGTGTGGAAGGAAAGCTCCTGGGGTAGACCTTGCTGCAGAGCTCCAGGACTTTCTGGTAGCCTGGAATCTGCCTGGAGACCTCTTCAAAGGCCGCAGAAAATAAAACATAGCAGCTCCTATTTCCTGTAAAAGAAAGGGCAAAGAAAGAGATTCTTTCCTGCCGAGGTGTACCTGAGATGTTTACTAGGGATGGCAAAAATCAGAACAGATGTTGCTTTAAATGGGATGGTTGGAAAAGCGAGCAGCGTGACAGACTGTGAACTCACTCAGGAACCCCTGACTCAGGAGTGTCAGATTGGAATCTCTCTGTGACACTCAAGGCCTGGCTCAAGACCTCTTGACATCTCTGAGCTATTATTATTCCATTTTTCTGGGGCACAGGGAGGTCAAGTCACTTGCCCAAGGTCACATGGCTCTAAACGCAAAAGCGGGACTTGCGGTCTGACTTTCTGATGCCCAGGGGAGAACGTCCAGCGCCCAGGCGCAGCCCCAGTGTCCTGACTTAAGGACAGGTTTGGATGCGTGGACCGCAACCTCTTGGGAATCTGGACCCACGTGGGTCCACTACCCCGCGCCCCCGGCCAACCTGAGGGCGGGGCGAGGCTGCAGACCCTCGATGCCCTGGGCTGGTCCGAGGTCCCACCCGCCCAGCGGGCAGGTGCGCTTGAAGCTGCGCATGCGCGGCCTGCAGCCTCTGCAGAGCCGAGTGCCGGCCAGCTGCTGGGGGTGGGAAGAGTCCTGTGATTTACTCTCGAGTCACGTGACGGCAGAGAGCCTGCTTGCGGCTTGGCCACTGCGCCAGGAGCCGGGCAGGTGGGGAGACAGATGCAGAACGGAGAGGGGAGAAGCTGGCGGTCAGGGAATGGCGACAGGGAGCCGCATGAAGGGACTGAGAATGAGGGCAGGCGGCGAGGGGGGCGGGGGGCGGTGAGAGAGGGACCCAAGAGTAGGCAATGGGGTGGACCAGGGACAGGCAAAAGCAACTGAGTGCAGCTGCCTCCGCAAACCTGCTGATTTGGGCCCCCCACGTGCAAGGGGCCTATTGGAGTACCCTGGGTCCCGAGTCCGAGCCTCTTCGACAGTCTCGGGCTTGCACCTGCCTCCCTTCTGCCTTTATGTTGCATCCCCCCCTCACCCCGCGTTCACCCCCCACTCCCTCCTCCTGGTGTCTAGGCCTTTAGATTCTGCTGCATTCTTTTAGAAGCATTTTCTAAAGTATTCAACAAGATAATGTTTATAAGGTTCTTTACCTAGTAGCGGCAAACTATCAAAGACCCAATACGCTTAAGCAATGTATATCGTTAAAAATGACAAAAGGAGTCGGCGTAAATCAGTGCTGAGTACAGTTTTGGAGCGTTCCGGTGTCCTGCCTTTTTAGTTGCTGTAGTTCCACTGGCAGAGAATGAAAAAGTAATTGTCTCTAGCGCAGCCCCCCCCCGCCGCCCCCCCCCCAACACACCTACAAAGAGCCATAGAGCCTGGAGTGCTTCTGTTTGGTGCACCCTTGCTGGAAAGAACGTTTACAGTCTTTTTGTGTTTGTTTGAGGTCGGAATACAGTACCAAAAAGGCTTTGTTCTTCCAAGCCTAGGCCAGAGTGTCAAACTCAAAGGCCTGTAGGGGCCAGGCAGATGTATCCATGCTGCTGCTGCTGCTAAGTCGCTTCAGTCGTGTCCGACTCTGTGCGACCCCATAGACGGCAGCCCATCAGGCTCCCCCGCCCCTCGGATTCTCCAGGCAAGAACACTGGAGTGGCTAAAAGGGAAACACATGCTTAGTGGGGGTGGGAAGGAAGAGGTCCTAACTCAAGCTCCAACCACGGCTGTACATGCAGTGACCAAGGATCGTGACTGTAAACATTTCAACATCTCCCAATAAGTTGAAGTGTTGTAATGGATTAAATTTTTTTTTTTAATAAATCACACTGGCTAAACAAAACACATCTGAGGATCACATTAAGCTCCCAGGTTACCTGCATGCAAACTCTGGGGAGGTAATACCTCTTCCCAAGGGGGAGGTTGGATTCCCCCAAACATCAGGTTCTGAGGGGCACTGGCTTAGCCCACATGCACATAGAGTCCCTGAGTGGTTAGGGATTTTGGGGAGCAGGGTGTGAGAGCCTGGGCACTGAGCATCAGGACCTTCCCCCATGACCTTGAGAGCCAGGAATGAGTCCCTCTGCTCAGCCTGCTCTGGGGCAGCAGATTAGGGCCAACCACTTTTGAATGGACTGGTGAGCACTGTGGTGGCAGCCTCTGGACACAGCTGGTGTGAACAGGTCAGTTTTGCCTGGACGGTGAAAGTCCCATAGCCCTGATACAGCCCAGGAACAAGGGGAGAGTCACACAGAAGTACCCTTCCAATGAAGTCTCAGCAACCGCAAACAGCGGGGGCTTCAACCAAATTGTATTCAATTCTGAGAAATCAAGAAATATGACATTGTTTACATCTTGTGTATCAGAGAACAATTCCTGCTTTTTACCCATTAAATTGCCAGGGATCCCAGAGGAAGAAATGTTCATTCCAGCTGGAGAAATAATTTGGTGTAGATATGGTTTGCTTTTGGCCGGTGGGGACAGAAAGCTTCACGGAAGAGGTGGCATTTGAGTTGAGCCTGGAGGCTGAGAGAGAGCATTAAATCCAATCGAAGAAAAGAGCCTAGGCCCATGGTTCCCAAACTGTGTGTGAGGAAGCCTGGGGTGCCACGGCAGATAGGAGCACAGTGGAATATTTTAAATATTGGAGAGAAACACAATGATACTTAACATGTGTTGGACACGGTGGAAACTACTGGCTGGAAGTAGTTCACAGTTTAACCATTAGACTCTGCTACATTTGTTTCTATGACAGTATGTTTGGAAAGCTGAGTTTTCGACAATTGATATGGTTAAGAAACAAATAACTCATGACAATCTGTATGGAAGAGGAGTCCAAAGTCCACATCTGAGGAGTCCAATCAGATGTGATGGAGTCCAAAGTCTGAGAAGCTACAGATATTTTTAGTAAGGAGTGGCGGTTAGTTTAGAATTATAATAAAATGAAAGAATACACTATGAATCCATGCATAAGTTTCAGAAGCAGTCTAATCTATGGCAATAGAAATCAGGGTAATAACTATCTCTTGGAGGTGGAAAGCAAGAAGCATTGACTGGGAAGAGAAAAGTGGGAGCCCCTGGGGCTCTGGAAATGTTCTGTGTCTTGATCTGGGTGGTAGCAACATAGGTGCATATTTATGTAAAAACTGACTGAGCTTCTCACTTAGTTATGCACTTTATTGGATGTATATTACATGTCATTTTTTTTAAAGGGCTTCCTGGAAGGTGTGTTGAAATGCAACTTGAAACCAGTTTGGATGATTATCATAATCATGTATAGAATGCTTACCATATATCTATCAGGCATGCCATTTATTGAGTGCTTATGATACGTAAGACCCTGCGCTAAATATTATATGTATTATTTTATTTAATCTTTACAGTGGTCCTGGAGGAGGTAAATACCCCTCCCATTTTATGGATGAGAAAACTGAGGTTTCAAGAATGCAGTTGACTTGCCTGGATTACATAGTCAGCCCAGGTTTGCCTTGTGGATGAAAATTCAATTAATAGTCAAAAAGGAAAAAGAGAATTTTATTCAAGCCAAACTGAGGGTTGTAACACAAGAGACAGACTCAGAAGCTTGGAGAACCATTCCACCTGTTAGAAGTCAAAGGTACAGTCATGTACATTTTTTAAGATGAAAAGGAGTACGTCAAGGCTGTATATTGTCACCCTGCTTATTTAACTTCTATGCAGAGTACATCATGAGAAACACTGGGCTGGAAGAAGCACAAGCTGGAATCAAGATTGCCGGGAGAAATATCAATAACCTCAGATATGCAGATGATACCACCCTTATGGCAGAAAGTGAAGAGGAACTAAAAAGCCTCTTGATGAAAGTGAAAGAGGAGAGTGAAAAAGTTGGCTTAAAGCTCAACATTCAGAAAACGAACATCATGGCATCCGGTCCCATCACTTCATGGGAAATAGATGGGGAAACAGTGGAAACAGTGTCAGACTTTATTTTTGGGGGCTCCAAAATCACTGCAGATGGTGACTGCAGTCATGAAATTAAAAGACGCTTACTCCTTGAAAGGAAAGTTATGACCAACCTAGATAGCATATTCAAAAGCAGAGATATTACTTTGCCAACAAAGGTCTGTTTAGTCAAGTCTATGGTTTTTCCAGTGGTCATGTATGGATGTGAGAGTTGGACTGCGAAGAAAGCTGAGCACCGAAGAATTGATGCTTTTGAACTGTGGTGTTGGAGAAGACTCTTGAGAGTCCCTTGGACTCCAAGGAGATCCCACCAGTCCATGTGAAGGAGATCAGTCCTGGGTGTTCATTGGAAGGACTGATGCTGAGGCTGAAACTCCAATACTTTGGGCACCTCATGGGAAGAGTTGACTCATTGGAAAAGACCCTGATGCTGGGAGGGATTGGGGGCAGGAGGAGAAGGGGACGACAGAGGATGAGATGGCTGGATGGCATCACCGACTCAATGCACATGAGTCTGGGTGAACTCCGGGAGTTGGTGATGGACAGGGAGGCCTGGCGTGCTGCAATTCATGGGGTCACAAAGAGTTGGACACGACTGAGCTACTGAACTGAACTGAACTGATCCTACATCACAGGGCTTCCCAGGTGGCGATCGTGGTGAAGAATCCACCTGCCAATGCAGGAGACATAAGAGACGAGGGTTCATTCCCTGGGGCGGGAGGATCTCCTGGGGGAATGCATGGCAACCCACTTCAGTATTCGTGCCTGGAGAATTCCATGGACAGAGGAGCCTGGTGGGCTACAGTCCATGGAGATGCAGAGTCAGACACGACTGAAGCCACTTGGCACATACACACGCATCATACATCAACATGATGTACAAATGTTTTACATAAAGTTCACCAAATGCATGTAGTCCAGGTAAGCCCAAACAAAGTGAGCAGTAAGTCACCATGACCCCTTACAGAATTGGGAAATAATGCTAGTCTTCTAAGAAGTTACACTGCTGGCATCAGAAGAAAAGAAAAATAAATGATTTCTATAATCAAGTAGGCACTCCCATCTTTGAGGAGGTCTGGTTAATGGATAATGCAGAGACACTGCACCCTGAGGGAAAGGGAGAAGGCCCACACAGACACAGAGAGAATTTTGTGTTTAAATTTTCTTGAACTGCGGCTTCCCTGGTGGCTCAGCAGTAAAGAAAGAATCCACCTGCCAATGCAGGAGACACATGTTCGATCCCTGATCCGGGAAGATCCCACATGCTCTGAAGCAGTGAAGATCCTGTGCTACAAGTCCTGAGTCCGTGCTCTAGAGCCCATTCTCTGCAATAATGAGAGCAACCCCCACTTGCCACAACTAGAGAAAAGCCCTCGCACCAGCGAAGACCCAGCACAGTCATAACTAAATAAATTATTTAAACAAATTTTCTTGTCCTGCCTTAAAATGTAAATTCTCTTTCATCAGTCTGACCCCCAAGTCCAAGCTCTTGGGACCACCTGCTCCCACCTCCCCAGCTCCTACGAAGAGGTAGGACTTGGGTTGAGGGAGGAGAAACCAGAGATGGCTCTGAGCAGAGATGGAGGGTACATGGCCCCTTGCAAAACTCTGTAATTAATTCTGGTTTTATAATTTTCTTCTTCGTCTTCTTTTTTTAGCCCTGCCCTGTGGTATTCAGGATCCTAGTTCTCCAACTGGAGATCAAACCCGAGTCCCCTGCAGTGGAAGCACAAGGTGTTACTGGACTACCAGGGAAGTCTCGGTTTTATTATTCTTAAAGAGAGCCCCCCATATTTGTTGAAGCTTTAAGCTCTGGCTCTGAGGATGTCTAGGAGAGCTGTTGCCCCGTTACTAGATTGCAGTGTCACCTTAACCCCCATCCCAGCTCATGACAAGGTGCCCTGAGTTCTTCTTTAACAGATGCACCCCTCCAGAATTAGTATTTGATAAAGCAGACCCTGATAAGCTCTCAGTACCCCCAGTGGCACTAGTGGTAAAGAACCCACCTGCCGACGCAGGAGACATAAGAGACGAGGGTTCAATCCCTGGGTCAGGAAGATCCCCTGGAGGAGGGCATGGCAACCCACTCCAGTATTCTTGCCTGGAGAATCCCATGGACAGAGGAGCCTGGCAGGCTACAGTCCATGGGGTCACAAACAGCTGGACATGACTGAAGTGACTTAGCACACACAGTCTGAGAAAATCAGGGATGCTCGCTCCCCCTGCCCCTCTCCCACACACAATCCAAATTAAACACAAGCTGTCTTTCTGGTCCCTCTGGCTTCTTGCCTCCTCTCCCCTCCCCTCCCTTCCTTCTGTCTACTGTCTTTCCACCTCACTTTTCCCCACTCACTCTCCCTGACAGCCACTGCCTTCCCACCTTACTCCACAGAATCAGGGCCAACAGACTTCCCCACCCTGGTACAGACCGAGCTGGACTCTAAGCCTTGGTGGAGCCAGGAGTCCAGTGCTCAGGGTCCTGCCTTCCTGGATCCTCAGCCAGTCATTTCTTCCCTCTTTCCTGGACAGCAGTTTCCCCACTTCCCATATGCATAATCTGGTCCTCAGGCTCCTTGCCCTGAATCGCACCAGCTGCCTCTCCCTCTCTCTGAGTCAAGGGGGTTCCCCTTGGGGATCTGACTCTCTCTTCACTACCTGCCCACCCTGAAGGTATCTTAGGTGCTTATCCCTGGGTCAGCAGGGGAGGCAGGCTTTGGTCCTGGGTCTCATTGTCCAGAGGCTCAAGGTTGACTACCCAGACCTGTAGGGCATCCCCACGTGGGGTCCCTTTGTGAGATCCTCTTAACCCCTACTTCTTTCCTCCTTCCCTTCCAGGCTGTGACCCTCCCTCAGCTGTTGAGAAGCCCCTCCTTAAATGCACCACAGCCATGCCCTTCTTTGAGCAGATGTTTCATATACAAAACCAAAATAGCAGTTATTTTGGTGAATGGATCCCCAACAATCTGAAGCCATCTGTTTGGGACATCCCACCCTGGGGCCTAAAAATGCCTGCCGCCTTCCTTGGCAAGAGCACAGCAGCCCAAGAGCAGTTGGAGCATATTTATAAGCAGTTCTCTGCCCTGTTTTGCTGAAAGGCTGCGAACACCCCCTACGCCCCCAGTCCTCCTGCTGATGGGGCCTCACAGAAGAGGAGAGGAGGCAGAACTTTGCATTCTGCATCCTGGGTTACAGCTTGCTTTTTTCTCCTTGGAATTTTCTTCGATGCTTAAAAAAAAAAAAAAGTACCACCAAAAACCTCTTTTACTCTGAAGATAAAATCTCTTGCCATTGGACTCTTTCTCTGAAATCCACTTCTCACCACCTCACCATCCCTATTGCTGACCCAACTTTTGAACCTCATTCCTGCTAAAAGAGTGCCCGTCTCCTTCCTTGAGAAGCAAGATCAAATCCTTTGCCATGCCCAGCATCGTTCCTGATTCCTGTGTTTTCCCCTCTGACTGCTGCAGGAAAATCCTGGAATGATGTAATTGAACTATAGTGGGGTTGGGCTTTGTGTATTTTTTCCTTCACTTTTCATCACCCAAGTCACACAGTATACTTTTATTGTTAAAAGTGTCTCAATAAGAAAATGAATTCTTTATGCTAAAACTGCCTGAGACACAAAGTTGTAACCAGATAAAAATTGACAGCCTTAAATATTTTTATTATTAATAAAAGACCAAAGATAAGTGAATCAAATATTCACTCTAAGAAATTAAAAAAATAGCAATCAAATAAAAGAAAGAAGGGGCTTTTCTGGTGGTCCAGTGGCTAAGACTCCATGCTCCCAATGCAGGGGGCCTGGGTTCAACTCCTGGTCAGAGAACTGAGAGTTCATACGCCACAAGTAAGAACCAGAGTAGCCAAACAAATCATTTAAAAATGGAAACATTTTTTTAATGTAAAAGAGAAGAGGAGAGAATGAGATGAAAGTTGACAGAAATGAAGTAGGACCAATACTGAAAAGATAAATAAAATTTGTTTGAAAATACAAATAAAATGAGAAAAATCTTTATTAAAGACAAATCAAAACAAAAGAGAAAGCAAAAATCTGCAACATTAGGAGTGAGAAAGGCAGTATAAAAACAGATATGAATGCTATTAATCACTTAAAATATTATGGTAACATGAAATATCAAAAAGAAATGTTTTGTGGCAAAATATAAATTATCAAAATTGACCTAAGAAGTAGAAAATTTTAACAGCCTGAGAACTGTGGAAGAGATTAGAAAGATAAGTAAGGTGATTACATTCTGATGAAGAAATTCACATACTGAGGTTTGGGGACATCATTTTAGCTTATATATGGTTCACCCTGAACTTGGTGTGAATTCAATCAGATTGACTCAAGGCCTATCAAACACACACAGCACATCTACTTTAATCATTACGGTAAAGAATGTCTGTTTGCTACCTAATAGCTCAGCGAACTTTACTCATTGCTCTGTTGTTGTTCAGTGGCCAAGTTGTGTCCAACTCTTTGCAACCCCATGGACTGCAGCACTGCAGGTCTCCCTGTCCCTCACTACCTCCCAGAGTCTGCCCAAGTTCATGTCCATTAACTCAGTGATGCTATCCAACCATCTCATCCTCTGCTGCCCTCTCTCTTTTTGCCTTAAATCTTTCCCACTATTAGGGTCTTTTTCAAGGAGTCAGTTCTTCGAATCAGGTGGCCAAAGTACTGGTGCTTCAGCTTCAGCATCAGTCCTTCCAATGAATATTCAGGGTTGATTTCCCTTAGGATTGACTTGTTTGAGCTCCTTGCTTGAGGTCACCCAGAACTTGAGGCCACCCAGAATCCAATGCTCTGTGGCGACCTAAATGGGAAGGAAATCCAAAAAAGAGGGGATATAGGTATACATATAGATGACTCACTTTGCTGTACAGTGGAAACTGACACAACATTGTAAAGTAAATATACCTCCAATAAAAATAATTTTTTAAAAAGAATGTCTGTTTGGAAGATAAGTATATAGCGTTCATGCCAACACTCCCTTGGAAATAAGGTTCCCTTCCCTGATACCAGAGTCCTTCTGTCTTGCTGTGTGAATACTAAATCTGTCTATTGCAACCTTGAAGGAACATAGTCCTGTCAAGTTGATGTATGTTCTTTGTTCTGTAAGTTAGAAAACTGTGCTGGAAACACACTTCAACAGAGCAGTCCTCAGAGCTATTGAGAGGCTCCTCCTGCGCTGTCATCCTCAGCTTGACTCCAATCAAACTCTTTCCTTTTCTTTACTATAGATTGATTATTGATTATTTCTGTCGACATTGCTTGGAGTGGGCTGCAGGGTATCAGAGAAACCACCTGCAGTCACATAGAATCTACTTTTTAAAAAAAATTTTTGGCCATGCTGCTCAGCACTTGGGATCTTAGTTCCCTGGCCGGGGATCAGACCTGCACCTCCCCACCCCACAACAGTGGAAGTGAGCCCCTTGAGCTCCGGGCTTCACAGCGCCCTTCAGATGCTTGGGCGAGTTCTATCTCATTATCTGAACCTCATTCTGGACAGTCCTGAGTCGTTTTTTAAATTGAAGTATAATTGATTTATTATGTTGTATCAGTTGCTGGTGTATAACAAAGTGATTCAGTTATATGTATATATCTATATTCTTTTTGAAAAAATTATTTTCTATTATAGTTTATTGTAAGATATTGAATATAGATCCCTGTGCTACATAGTAGATCCTTGTTGTTTATCTACTTTATATATGTTAACTTACATCTGTTAATTCCATTGGACAGTCTTGAGTTTAATCTGAGCTATTAAAATTTTAAGACTTGGATTCTTAAGAAGTATCAGTATATTTCCTGGGTGGTAGGGACTTGAAAGGACAGAAGCTGAAACTCCAGTACTTTGGCCACCTGATGTGAAGAGCCAACTCATTAGAAAAGATCCTGATCCTGGGAAAGACTGAAGGCCAGAGGAGAAGGGGGCGACAGATGATAAGCTAGTTGGATGGCATCACCGACTCAATGGACGTGAGTTGGAGCAAGCTCTGGGAGATGGTGAAAGGCAGAGAAGCGTGCTGTGCTACAGTCCAAGGGGCTGAAAATAGTTGGAAACAACTAAGCATCTGAACAACAACAAAGGGACTTGGGGAGAATTTCCTAGGCAGGGACCTGGGGAGATGTTCCTAGACAGAGGAAGCCTAGAAGGAACTTTGGAATGAACTGAGTTGGCTGACCTTATGTAATTTGGCTTAAATTGGAAAGATTGTGTATATATGGTCTGAGTAAACTGCTGTGGTGGTCTGGACAAACTGCGGTGGTGGTAGTGGTTTAGTTGCCAAGTTGTGTCCGACTCTTGTGATCCCATGGACTGCAGCCCGCCAGGCTCCTCTGTCCACGGGATTCTCCAGGCAAGAATACTGGAGTGGGTTGCCATTTCCTTCTCCAGGGAATCTTCCAAGCCCAGGGATCGAACCTCCGTCGCTCACATCGCCTGCGTTGGCAGGCGGGGGAGGGGGAGGGGGGGGGTCTTTACCACTAGCGCCACCTAGTGGGAAACCCTCGAACAAACTATTTGACAACAGAACAAGAGACTGAATTTGGCTCAGAAAAGGGTTATCTGCTCCTTCTAGCCACAAGGTGTCCTCGGGCAATAAGAACCTATGTCAGTGTCTGAGGATTAACCCTGGCGATGAGCAGCGGTTCCACAGGGTACCTGTCATTATACTTGAAGTTATTTACAGCTCTCCCAAGGATATACACACAAGCACTGAACTGTGTTTATTCAGTGCTCGAAGTTCCTGCTGCGGATTTAGGCTGCAGGCTGAAGAAACCGAGAACACAAAGAGCAGAGCCAACTCAAGGGCGACACCTTGAGGAGCGAAGCTCACAAGCAGCACACTGATAACCCTGGAAGATGTTCAGACCTTATAAAAAGATGAAACTAAAAGAAAAGGGGAAATCACGCCTCTAAAGCTGGGCAGGAGAAGGCAATGGCACCCCGCTCCAGTACTCTTGGCTGGAAAATCCTATGGACGGAGGAGCCTGGTGGGCTGCAGTCCATGGGGGTGCAAAGAGTCGGACACGACTGAACGAATTTACTTTCACTTTTCACTTTCATGTACTGGAGAAGGAAATGGCAACCCACTCCAGTGTTCTTGCCTGGAGAATCCCAGGGACGGTGGAGCTTCGTGGGCTGCCATCTATGGGGTCGCACAGAGTCGGACACGACTGAAGCGACTTAGCAGCAGCAGCAGCAAAGCTGGGCAGCTTCTGGACGGGCAGCCACCCACTAGAACTCCAGCTGGCTTCTTGTACAACACCTGCAAAGTCCATACGATGCAAATAGTTGGTCAAATGGGAAGATCTAACAGAAGATAAATTATGTCTTGGGTGCTCAGTCACTTCAGCCATTTCTGACCCTTTGCGACCCTATGGACTATGGACTGTAGCCCATCAGGCTCTTCTATCCATGGGATTTTCTAGGCAAGAATACTGGAGTGGGTTGCCATGCCCTCCTCCAGAGGATCTTCCCAATCCAGGGATCAAACTCCATCTCCTGCATTGCAGGCAGATTCTTTAATGCTGAGCCACCAGGGAAGCCCAGTCTGAAGTGGTCAAAATCTGAAACATTTGACTCACCAAAATTAGTTAACTGGCATGCACAATAGAAAATAAGCCCTCTATTAAAATTATACTAATAGGATGGGGAGTGTGCTTCTGTTGGTAGTTAGAAGCTTCCAAGCATGGTAATGATGATGGCATCTTTGCAGGAAACTATCCGGAAGTTGTTAGAAACTGCTGTTAAACTGGAGAAAAGCTCAGAACCTACCCTCTCCCACTCTCCTCCTCCTTCCTCTCCTTCATTGCCTTTATATTCTCTCCTTTGTGAACTTCCATATCCTGACTTGTCTCCTCCACCTGCTCCTGCACCTCCAAGGGAGAAGCCTACTGGAAGAGGTGAGCTTGCCCTTATGTATATTCCTTGGACTAGAACTGAATCTAAAAATGTAAGTAAGGATTTCTCAGACCCTTTACAAGATCCTTTAGGATTTTCTGGGGAATTTGATCTGACATTTGGTACATGTGAACTAGGATATTCACATTAATCTCAGCTTGTGCATTTGCTGGTATCTGAGAATGAAGCTGAAGAATGGCCACAAGAGGCAGAATGGAAGCTGCCTATGGAAGATTTTCACAAGCGTGAGCCTGCAGAGTTTCACAGATGTAGAGAACTTACTCATATCTTGTGCCAAGACAGCCCCAAAATTTTTCCTAGGAGAACAGATTGGGCAAAGATCCACCAATGTAAACAAAAGCCTGGAGAAGCTACTTTCTTTGGAGTGGTTTGAGAAAACTTGCAATGAGGACTCCAGAATGGCCCCGAAGAGTTTTCAAAACCATCAGAATGATGATTCCCTGGTGGCTCAGCGGTAAAGAATCACTTGCCAATGCAGGAGGCACAGATTCGATCCCTGGCCTGGGAAGATCTCATATGCTGAGGAGCAACTAAGCTGGCGAGCCACAGCTATTGAGGCTGTGGTCTAGAGCCTGGGAACCCAAACTACTGAGCCCACATGCCATGTCTACTGAAGCCTGCGTGCCCGAGAGCCAGTGCTCCTCAACAAGAGAAGCCACCGCAATGAGAAGCCACCACACCACGGCAACTAGAGAGTAGCCCTACTCTCTGCAACTAGAGAAAAGTCCTCACAGCAGTGAAGACCCAGAGCAGCCAAAAATAAGTAAATTTTAAAAATTATTTTAAAAATCATCAAAATGATCCAGTTCTGAATTTAATCTTTTTAGGGACTTCCCTGGCAGGCGAGCTGAAACGGTTAGGTGTCATTTCGGGAGGCTCTGAAGAGCTCTGGTACCATAGTCCTTTATGACTCGGTGCAGAAAAGAATTCAGCGAGAGGCAAAATGATAGATAAGAAGTGAGTCATTAGAATAGGATGCTTGTGAAGGCTTCCGAGTGGGTGGGCGAGGGGGTGCTGCACCCTGAGAACTTACTGGGCTACAGTTTTGTAATCAAAGGAAAAGTGGGGAGGGGGAGAAGAACGTCTGTGTCTTTCTTGAGTAGACGTCATGCTTCTATCATCAGTTCCACCTCCAAGTTGAGCAAGGGCGTTTTCTTGTCCCTACATGGTCAAGCTAGGTCTGCAGGTCATTGTTTTTTACGTGTGCGGAGAGCATGTCTGAGGGATCATTAACTTCACTGAGCTCACTGGGCAGGAAGGAGGGCTCACACCACCATTGTTTTATTGTCTGGGGGCATATCGTGTGCTTCTGTGGCATGCTTTTGTTGCTAAGCAAGCCTGCTTGGTTTTGTGGTTAAACAAACCTGCTTTCTTGAGTAATCCTTAACGTACAGGGGTCTCTCATAGTTTTCTACTTACAATCCCCTAGTGGGATTAACTATTTAATCACCTATTTTGTCCCTTTACTCCATCTCTATCGCAGTGGTTAAGACCTATTATTTACGAACTTCTTAAGAGGGGACTTGTAATTCCTTGTACCAGCCCTTATAATGCACTTATCTTAGTAGTCTGTGTGTGTGTGTTCTGTCGTGTCTGACTCTTTGCAACCCTTTGGACTGTAGCCCACCAGGCTCCTCTGCCCATGGAATTTTCCAGGCAAGAATACTGGAGTAGGTTTCCATTTTCTCTTCCAGAGGATCTTTCTGACCTTGGGATCAAATCTGCATATCCTGTGTCTGCTGCATTATGGGCAGATTCTTTACCACTGAATCATTGGGGAAGCCCCATCTTCCCAGTGAGAGACCCAAATGGGAAAGGCTGGAGATTTATTTTCAAGATCTGAGAGCTATAAACAATATTTATGGGACTTCCCTAGTGGCCCAGTGGTTAAGAATCCACCTGCCAATTCAGAAGACATGGATTTGATCCCCAGTCCGGGAAGATCCCACATGCTGCGGAGCAACTAAGCCCGTATGTCACAGCTACTAAGCCCATGCTCTGGAGCCTGTGTTCCGAACAAAACGAGAAGCCACCGCAATGAGAAGCCAGCACACGGCAACAGAGTACCCCCACTCACCGTAACTAGAGAAAGCCCTCGAGCAGCAACAAAGACCAAGCACAGCCAAAAATAGATATTTTTAAAGCCATATGATTGAAAAAAGAAAATAGTGTGATTCCCTGACATCCTGTGGTCCCAAACTCATACACACGGCTCTCAGCCACTCCAACTGATAGCTATTTTTTAGTTATTGATTTATGCAGCACCTTCTTTAGTATCCCGTGGGAAAAGATAGCTAAGACCTTTTTGCCTTCACCTGGGAAGGTCTTTGGTATACCTGGACAGTTATGCCACAAGGCTATGCTGAAAGTCCTACTTTGTTGCCGTGGTTGTTTAGTCACTAAGTATGTTTGACTCTTTTGCAACCCCATGGACTATAGCCGCCGGGTTCTTGTGTCCATCAGGGAAGCCCCACCAACACAGTTGGCAATTATTAAGACACCAGGGCATTCAAAATCTGACACTGTGGCAGCTAAAGGGAATCAGCTTGTTGGTGCTGCAGCCAAACAGCCTTAAAAACTCATCTTGTTCATCCTTGAGAATGTCTACTGCTCTCTGTTAATCCTGCTAATCCAGTAAAAGACTTCCTTCTACAGGCTCAAGAAATTGTCCCTAAAGAAGAGAAACAGATACAGCAACAAAAGAGGGGATTTTTTGACCTTGTCACACAAATATGGTTTGGACTTGATTTATTAAAAAAATTTTTTTTTCCCTAGTGGCACAGCAGAAAAGAATCCACCTGCCAATGCAAGGGACACAGGTTCCATCTGGTCTGGGAAGATCCCACATGCCACTGAGCAATTAAGTCCACGAGCCACAACAATTGAGGCCTTGCTCTAGAGCCCGTGAGCTTCAACTAGAGAAAGCCCGCACACAGCAACGAAGACCCAGAGCAGAACAGCCAAAATAAATAAATAAATTTTAAAAATCAAAGGACATTGAAACAGCAACAACAAACCTTATGGTGCCTGGCGGTGGTGGTTTAGTTGCTAAGTCGTGTCCAGCTCTTTCAACCCCGTGGACTATATAACCTGCTAGGCCACTCTGTTCATGGGGTTTCCCAGGCAAGAACACTGGAGTGGGTTGCCATTTTCTTCTCCATTATAGTGTCTGTTGGAGCACAGTTTTCATTACTCCAGTACGTACTTTAAAAATGTATATATATTTATTTGCTTGCTCTGGGTCTTAGTTGTAGCATGCGGGATCTAGTTCCCTGGCCAGGGATTGAACCCGGGCCCCCTGCATTGGGAGCATGGAGTATTAATTACTGGACCAGCAGGGAAGTCCCCAGCATATACATTATTTAACTCATAGGACACCTGAGAAAATTGTCTTATGGAGAAAACAGTATTTTTGGAAACTTTCTCCCATGGAGGCTGATTAAGTATATGCTCATTGTACTATGTGCCCTAAATACCATCTTGAAAAGCCACTTTATGGGTCACAAGGCCACTTGCCCCTTCCTAAGGGACCCTTTGACATATAAATGTCACCATCTCAAAGATATAGATATGTCTTAGTAGTGATCTGTATGTTATTACACGAGGTTGAAGCTTTTCCATGCAAGACAGCACCAGCTTTAACAATAGGTAAATTGTTACTGGAAAGGATAATTCCTATCTGGGGAATTCCTTCCAAGTAGATAGTGACTAGGGAAACTCACACTGCCACACACGTAATTAAGTCGATTTGTAACATTTGGCCATTAATGCAGCATTTTCACTGCATGCATCCCCCGCAATCTTCAGGACTGGGTAAAAGGAACTAGCAGCACTATCAAAACTCAATTGGCAGACTTCCCTGGTGGGCTCATGGTTAAGAATCTGCCTGCCAATGCGGGGGACATGGGTTTGATTCCCGCTAAGCGTGTGTGCTGCAACCACTGAAGCCCACTCTAGAGCCTGTGCTCACCAGTAAGAGAAGCCACTGTAGTGAGAAGCCCAAGCACCACAGCCAGAGAGTAGCCCCTGCTCACCGCAACTAGGGAAAGCCCTTGCACAGCAATGAAGACCCAGCATGCCAAAAATGAATAAATAAATCAATTTAAAGTATCTTAAAAAAAAAAAAAACTCAATTGGCAAAACTTTCAGGAGCTTTTAATCTCCCATGGCCAAAACCTCTTCTGTTAGTGCTTCTCAACCTTAGATCTTCATCTTTTGGTAAACATCAGCTGTCTCCTTCTGAAATGACAGCACAATGGCTTATGTGACTGGATGAAGGGATATACGAACCAAGCTCAGGCTTCCCTGGTGACTCAGATGGTAAAGAATCTGGCTGCAATGCAGGAGATGTAGGTTCAATCCCTGGATTAGGAAGATCCCCTGGAGAAGGGAATGGCTACCCACCCCAGTATTCTTGCCTGGAGAATTCCATGGACAAAGGAGCCTGGCAGGCTGTATGGGGTCACAAAGAGTTGGACACGACCAAGTGACAAACACATACACACACATGACCAATCTTACTCAAGGGAGATGTATTACTGTATTACTGAAAGAGATGGGAATACCAGACCACCTGATCTGCCTCTTGAGAAATTTGTTTGCAGGTCAGGAAGCAACAGTTAGAACTGGACATGGAACAACAGACTGGTTCCACATAGGAAAAGGAGTACGTCAAGGCTGTATATTGTCACCCTGTTTATTTAACTTATATGCAGCTTACATCATGAGAAACGCTGGGCTGGAAGAAGCACAAGCTGGAATCAAGATTGCCAGGAGAAATCTCAATAACCTCAGATATGCAGATGACGCCACCTTTATGGCAGAAAGTGAAGAGGAACTAAAAAGCCTCTTGATGAAAGTGAAAGTGGAAAGTGAAAAAGTTGGCTTAAAGCTCAACATTCAGAAAACAAAGATCATGGCATCTGGTCCCACCACTTCATGGGAAATAGATGGGGAAACAGTGGAAACAGTGTCAGACTTTATTTTTGGGGGCTCCAAAATCACTGCAGATGATGACTGCAGCCATGGAATTAAAAGACGCTTACTCCTTGGAAGGAAAGTTATGACCAACCTAGATAGCATATTGAAAAGCAGAGACATTACTTTGCCAACAAAGGTTTGTCTAGTCAAGGCTATGGTTTTTCCTGTGGTCATGTATGGATGTGAGAGTTGGACTGTGAAGAAGGCTGAGCGCCGAAGAATTGATGCTTTTGAACTGTGGTGTTGGAGAAGACTCTTGAGAGTCCCTTGGACTGCAAGGAGATCCAACCAGTCCATTCTGAAGGAGATCAGCCTTGGGATTTCTTTGGAAGGAATGATGCTAAAGCTGAAACTCCAGTACTTTGGGCACCTCATGCGAAGAGTTGACTCACTGGAAAAGACTCTGATGCTGGGAGGGATTGGGGGCAGGAGGAGAAGGGGACGACAGGGGATGAGATGGCTGGATGGCATCACTGACTCAATGGACGTGAGTCTGGGTGAACTCCGGGAGTTGGTGATGGACAGGGAGGCCTGGCGTGATGCGGTTCATGGGGTCGCAAAGAGTCGGACACGACTGAGCGACTGATCTGATCTGATCTGATTACTGTCAAAGTCTTATTAAGGCACTTAAATGAAAAGTTGACAGGTAACTTCTTTCACAGTGAGTTTTCTGGAGACAAAGATCTTAAAGATCATGGATTATAACCTGGAGATTTTGTGTATTGGGAAAGACATCAGATAGGGACTTCCCTGGTGGTCTAGTGGCCAACCCTGTGTGCTGCTAATGGAAGGGGCCTGGGTTCAATCCCTGGTCAGGGAACTAGACCCACATGTCACAACTAAAGATCCTGTGTGTTGCAAGTAGGACCCAGTACAGCCAAATACATAAATAAATATATATATTTTAAAAAGACATCAGATAAGACTCTTTGCAGCCATGTTGGAAAGGACCTTACCTGGTATCATTAGCTAATCTGTGCACTGCCAAATGAAAAACGTAGACATGTGGATTCACATTTCACATTGAAAAAGCCCTGCCCCCCTGACTGGACTTTGACCCTTATTTCGGACACCCAGTTTCAATCGATTAAGGCAAGCACCACCAAACAAAGATGAGAAGACAATAGCAGCAGTAGACAGCTAACCCAAGAGTCCAGACTTGGCCTGTAACCCTCAATCTTCTCCGTACTTTGGAACTGTTTTAAAAAAAATCTGTATGTACAGTACCTATACTCTTGACCCCTTTATAATAACAGTCAGCAAGCCCTTTCCCCATGTTGTCTTTAATCTTACAGCTTCTCCTAATCTCTTTGTTGCTTTGCGTCTGTTCAGCTCACTCTTATCCTCAGAAAGGCAGTTATTGCATAAGTGTTGCAGCCTCTTGCCGCCTCTGGAAAATTTCCCAAGTGCCGGATGTGTCGCTCTTCCCTTACTGGATTCTTTGTGAAAAATACTGACTCCCTAGCTGTGGTCATCACCAGTTTCACCACTACACCTATCTTTACTGTGACTCATAAAAAAATAAAACTTTTCACATACTAATGTATAGGGAAGTTATTTTGGCTTATACGTGGCTCACTCTGAACTTTGTGTGAAGTAAAACAGCTTGACCCATGGCCTTTCAAAAGCAAACAGCACGTCTACTTCAACAATTAAGGCGAAGAATGTCCCTTTTGAAGATAAGGATAAATAACACCCTTCCTATGGCGTCCATGTTAACATTCCGTCAAAGAAAAGGGTCCCTTCCCAGACTCCAGGGCCCTCCTGCCTGTTCATGTATTACATCTGTCTTTTTTGAAATCTCGAAGGAATGTAGTCCTGTCAATTTGGTGTATGTTCTATCTTCTGGTAAGGTAGGAGACTGTGCTGAAAACCATGCTTCAATGGAGCAACCCTCAGAGCTGCTGAGAGGCTCCTCCTGGGTTATTTGTCCTCAAACTGGTTGTACTCAGACTCTTTCCTATTCTTCATTATAGATCAATTATTGTTTATTTCCATTGACAATTCCAAAAAACTCTGAGTCAGTAGAGGACAGACTAACAAAAGTGCCTTCTAAGATGATGCAATAGTAAATATACAACATCAGCTATGTAGTATTATAGCCCAAAGTATTCAACCTAAATCCAATCATGTTAAACAAACAGACAAATCAAGATGGTGGGACACTGTGCAAGACAACTGACCTGGACTCTTAAAAAAAAATCAAAGTTATAAAAGGGAAAAATAAAAGGCAAAACTGTTCTAGGTTGACGATTAAAGAGATGTGACAACCAAAGGCACTGGAGAGTCTTTGATCCTAGAGTTAAAAAGCTGTACCTGGCTTTTTAAAATGTCCATAAAAGGTCATTTTGGGGACAGTTCTAGACATCTGGATATAGACAGTGTACTAGATAATATTGTTATATCTAGTTCCTGCTGGGTAAGACAATGGAATTTTCCTGTTGAGATAATGGAATTTTGTTTGTGTAGGGGAATGTCCTAAACCTTAAGAGATAACTTTTTTTTTTTAAAATGTGGTTAGGTCATTTAATGATGTATGTAAGTCAAATCATTACAATGTACACATTAAACATACGGTGCTGTATATCAGTTCAGTTCAGTTCAGTTGCTCTGTCGTGTCCGACTCTTTGCGACCCCATGAATTGCATCATGCCAGGCCTCCCTGTCCATCACCAACTCCCGGAGTTCACCCAGACTCACGTCCATGGAGTCAGTGACGCCATTCAGCCATCTCATCCTCTGTCGTCCCCTTCTCCTCCTGCCCCTAATCCCTCCCAGCATCAGAGTCTTTTCCAGTGAGTCAACTCTTTGTATGAGGTGGCTAAAGTACTGGAGTTTCAGCTTTAGCATCATTCCTTCCAAAGAAATCCCAGGGCTGATCTCCTTCACAATGGACTGGTTGGATCTCCTTGCAGTCTAAGGGACTCTCAAGAGTCTTCTCCAACACCACAGTTCAAAAGCATCAATTCTTCGGCGCTCAGCCTTCTTCACAGTCCAACTCTCACATCCATACATGACCACAGGAAAAACCATAGCCTTGACTAGACGAACCTTTGTTGGCAAAGTAATGTCTCTGCTTTTCAATGTGCTATCTAGGTTGGTCATAATTTTCCTTCCAAGGAGTAAGCGTCTTTTAATTTCATGGCTGCAGTCACCATCTGCAGTGATTTTGGAGCCCCCAAAAATAAAGTCTGACACTGTTTCCACTGTTTCCCCATCTATTTCCCATGCAGTGATGGGACCAGATGCTATGATCTTCGTATATCAGTTATATCTCAATAAAACTAGAAGATAAAAAAGTGAATTAAAAATGTAGTTAGGGGCTTACCTGATGGTTCAGTGGTTAAGAGTCTGCCTTGCAATGCAGGGGACACCAGTTTGATCCCTGGTCTGGGAAGATCCCATGTGGTGTGGAGCAACTAAGCCCGTGTGTTGTACCTACTGAAACCTGTGCTCTGGAGCCCATGCTCCATAATAAGAGAAACCTCCACAGCCGGAGAAGTCACCACAATGAGAAGCCTGAGCACTGCAGTGAAGAGTAGCTCCCACTCTCCACAACCAGAGAAAGCCCACACAGCAAAGAAGACCAGTTCAGTTCAGTTCAGCTCAATCGTGTCCGACTCTTTACAACCCCATGGACTGTAGCACACCAGGCCTCCCTGTCCATCACCAACTCCCGGAGTTCACTCAAGCTCACGTCCATTGTCGTGTGATGCCATCCAACCATCTCACCCTCTGTTGTCCCCTTCTCCCGGCCTCAAGTCTTTCCCAGCGTCAGGGTCTTGTCCAATGAGTCAGTTCTTTGCATCAGGTGGCCAAACGATTGGAGTTTCAGCTTTGGCATCAGTCCTTCCAATGAATATTCAGGACTGATTTCCTTTAGGATGGACAGGTTGGATCTCCTTGTTGTCCAAGAGACTCTCAAGAGTCTTCTCCAACACCACACTTCAAAAGCATCAATTCTTGGGCACTCAGCTTTCTTTATAGTCCAACTCTCACATCCATACTACTGGAAAAACCGTAGCTTTGACTAGACGGACCTTTGTTGGCAAAGTAACGTCTCTGCTTTTTAATATGCAGCGTGGCCATAAATAAACAGCTTTTTCAAAAAAGCATGTTTAAAAAATATATAGCTAGAAATGAAGTGTTTGATGTTTGTATTTCACCTTTCAAGTAGCTGAGCAAAAAGTTTTTAAGTGTGTGTGTGTGTGTGTTTGATCCAGAGAATTAGGGCCACTGTGAATGACATAGAATAAGGGATTGGTAACAGGGACTAGATCTTATGCAGTTGCAGATGCTGGTAGCACAGACTGTGCAAGGCCTCTATACCTGGCAGAAGTTGGAAAGGAGAATAGGACATGAATCGGGAGAGAATAAGAACAAACTGAAGCTCACATCTGTCTTCCACTGTCTCCAACCTCAGGGATGCAGGTGACCTGGAGGAGAACTTGTGTCCTTACCTCAGAGCTGTACACATACCTGGCCCAGGACTCAGAGAAGCAAAAGGAAGTGACCTAGCTGGAACCACGGCGACTTTAGGTCCAGGTGCTGCCCCAAAACCAGCAAGGCAAGTTAGCAGCTCAGTGACGATCACATGCCAGCTATAACAGAGCCTGAGGCCTTTCATCAAAGTGCAAAACATTAAAAAAAAAAACCTGCTCCTTCCAAATCTTGAGTACATTAATTTTATTGCCAACTCAATTTGGAATCACACATGGGAGAGAATTCTAGGAAACTTAGTTCCAGCTAAGTTGACACACTACCAAGTAGAGCATGAATGTGTGTGTGTGTGCATGCATGTATGTGCACGTGTGTGCACATGTGTGCGTGTGTGTGTGCGTGTGTGCATGTGTGTGCACATGTGTGGGGGTTGCGGAGAGTACAGATATGGTAAAATACTAACAACTGGTGAATCTAAAGTGAAGAGGGCTCAAGATTTTGTAGATTTGAAATTTTAATTTAAAAACTGGAGGTGGAAAAAGGCTCCAGGCCCTGATGGTTTCATAGCTGAGTTTTATCTAGCCTTTAGAGATCAGACTGTTCTTATATCACACAAACTATTCTAGACCATAGGAAAATACAGAAAATTTCCAAGCCATTTTACTGACATGTCTTTAGTACCAAAATAGAAGTGTTGTTGTTTTTTTTTTAAAAAAAAAGGAAAACTATAGACAATTTTCACTTTTGGGACACCCCCTCACCCCCGGGAATAAGAGATTTGGTCACTGTAGTTATGTAAGGGACTATCCCTCTGCTTAGGAAATACACATTAAAGTGTTTAGGGTTAAAGACCCGTAATGTATCAAATCTATACTCACGGGACTTCCCTGGTGGTTCAGTGGCTAAGACTCCGAGCTCCCAGTGCGGGTGGTCAGGGGTTCGATCCCTGATCAGGGAGCTAGATCCCACATGCTGCAGCTAAGAGTTTACATGCCACAGCTAAGACTCGGTGTAGCCAGATAAATACATAAGTAAATATTTTTTTTAAAATCCACACAAATGATTCATAAGAAATTATATACACACATAAATACATATACATATATGACTGTTTTACATATATACACATACATGTGTATATGCATGTATGCATGTGTATAAAATCCCATTCTGTGTGTTTGAGGTGAAAGTATTAGTCGATCAGTCATATCTGACTCTCTGCGACCTCATGGACCGTATCCCACCAGGCTCCTCTGTCCATGGGATTCTCCAGGCAAGAATGCTGGAGTGGGTAGCCATTCCCTTCTCCAGGGGATCTTCCAGACCCATGGACCAAACCCAGGTCTCTTGCATCACAGGCAGATTCTTTACTATTGGAGCCATCGGGGAAGCTCACTATTTGTATATATATCTTTGTGTTCTTATTATGTATGTACGTCTGCATATAGATTGATTCCTATGATATAAAATACTGTTTAATCCAAGTAAAGGATGTATGAGTGTGCTCTTTGTGCTCTTTTTAAAAATAAGAACTATTTTAATTCTTGCAAACTTTCTGTAAATTTAAAATTATTTCCAAGTAAAAAGTTTTAAAAATTGTTCATCAACATGGTTGAATATTGTCCATAGAAAGGAAACGTGTAAATATACAGCACACCTCAGAGTGTGGGCTGACTGTGACGGATGAAAGGCAAGAATGTACATTATGTAATGACTCCACTTCTTCCAGTCCAGTTCAGTTCAGTCGCCCAGTCGTGTCTGACTCTTTGCGACCCCATGGACTGAAGCATGCCAGGCTTCCCTGTCCATCACCAACTCCCAGAGCCTGGTCAAACTCATGTCTATCGAAGTTGGTGATGCCATCTGACCATCTCGTCCTCTGTCGTCCCCTTATTCTCCTGCCTTCAATCTTTCCCAGCATCAGGGTCTTTTCCAAAGAGTCCGTTCTTCTCATCAGGTGGCCAAAGGATTGGAGTTTCAGCTTCAACATCAGTCCTTCCAATGAATATTCAGGACTGATTTCCTTTAGGATGGACTGGTTGGATCTTCTTGCAGTCCAAGGGACTCTCAAGAGTCTTCTCCAACACTACAGTTCAAAAGCATCAATTCTTTGGTGCTCAGTTTTCTTTACAGTCAAACTCTCACATCCATACATGACCACTGGAAAAACCATAGCTCTGACTAGATGGACCTTTGTTGGCAAAGTAATGTCTCTGCTTTTAATATGCTGTCTAGGTTGGTCATAGCTTTTCTTCCAAGAAGCAAGTGTCTTTTAACTTCATGGCTGCAGTTACCATCTGCAGTGATTTTGGAGCCCCCCAAAATAAAGTCTCTCATTGTTTCCATTTCCTTACGATTTAGCAACAGACCACAAGGATCTTTGGAGATAGAGATTAGAATACTGCTCACCTTTGTGGGGAGAGGGAGCTAGATGGGTTTCCAGGGCTGGACATTTTCAATATATTGATCTGGGTGGGTGTTACACGGGTGATTACATATATAAAAAGGTATCAGGCTGTACATTTCAGATTGTGCAATTTACTGTATAATAAGAAAAAAAGATCACCCTAGTTTCTGTGTGGCTTCCTTTGTGCTTGTTCGATGGCGTGGGACTCTTTGCAACCCCATGGACTATAGCTCTCCAGGCTCCTCTGTCCATGGGATTTCCCAGGCAAGAATACTGGAGTGGGTTGCCCTTTCATCCTCCAGTGGATCTTCCCCACCCAGGGATGAAACCGGCATCTCCTGCGTCTCCCACATTAGCAGACACCTTGGTAGCAACTGGCTCAGTGGTAAAAGAACCCACCTGCCAATGTGGGAGAGATGGGTTCCATGGGGTGGCAAAGGGTCAGACGTGACTTAGTGACTGAGCACACAGGCACAGCTTCTGTGTAGAGACTGCCGGTGGTCCAGACAACAGAGACACCATCTGGGGAGCTACGGCAAAATGGAGGTGAGGGGGAAGGAGGACCAGCCTGGTGGAACCACAGTGGGTTGAACTGAGAGAAAGAGGGGTCTTCAGGGTGAGCCCCAGTGGAACAGCTGGTCGGTGGCCCTGGTGACTGAGATGGGAGGTCTGAGAGAGGAGTGGGACCTCTGGACACCTGCCCAGTCCGCATTTCCTGGGGTGCTGCAGAAGTCAGATTTCCCTTCATGGCTGCATCCAGGTCACCACCAGGGGGCAATGGGTTCCTTCGTGAACCCCAAGGCAGCCTGAACCCTGCCTCCGCATCGTCTGCCCTGGGAGCAGCTGTGGAGCGCAGCGTCTGGGTGGCTGCCAAACCCCCTGGGGCCAGGACTCTGTGTGCTCCTTGCAAAAGAATCTTGCAGGATGGGGAGGGAAGGAAATTAAGTCCTAAAACCCTGGAATCTGAACGTTGTGACTCTAGTTCTTCTGCAGCCCCCATGTTTGCTCCCAAGGGGGCCAGGCTCTGTAAGATGGTCACAAGCTCTTGCTGCTGACCCTGCCCCTCCACCTTGTCTGCCTCCACTCAATCCCAGTCTCAACCTCGGGGAAGACAGAGGCTTCCTGCCTTCCTCTCCTACAAGTACTGTTTCTATGTCCTCTCTTCTCTGGGTATCCTACACATCCCTCAGGGGTCACTTCCTCCATGACCCTTTTCTTTTTTTACCATGAAAATATTTCCTTGTGATCATAAGTCAGTAAGACCAGCACAGACAGAGATGTGGACTCTACAGTGCTAGAATGGGTTTTATGGTTAAAGTACAACCACATGCAAATACTAGTTGGGGCTGGTGGAGCTCAGGGTCTAGTCAAACCACCACCAGAACCTCAGAGACCTCCCTTCCTTGCCCCTCCTTCTGGGGCTACCTCACTTCCCCTGTATGTTGGTATATGCTCAGTCACTTCAGTTGTATCAGATTCTGTGCGACCCCATGGACTGCAGCCTTCAAGGCTCCTCTGTCCATGGGATTCTCCAGGCAAGAATACTGGAGTGGGTTGCCATGCCCTCCTCCAGGGGATCTTCCTGACCCAGGAATCGAACTCATGTCTCTTTTCCTGCAGTGGCAAGTGGGTTCTTTACACTAGCACCCGCTGGGATACCCTTCAATTCCTCCAGAAGCCTTCAAAATCTGAGCTCAATTCAGGAAGGACGGGGTGAGTCGGCATCCACTGGCCTGAGTCAGAGCCTCAGTCCTCCTGTGAAGGACCCTTTTCTGACCCAAAATCTGGATCTGAGTTGCCCCATCTAATTCTCCCATTGTACCACCCCTTTCTCTCTAAGTTAAATTAGTCAATCTACCTGTCTGATCCCTCAGCTTATCTGTGGCTCTGAAAGGCAGAGCAGGACCTGGAATGGGCTTCAAGATTCTTTGCTGAGTAAATGAAAGGACAGATGAATCTGAGTAAGTAAGCAATAGGTAAGAGGAGAGCATCTCAGTTCATCCATCTGGTGTTTTGAATGTTGGTTCAAGTATGGGCACTGACACTTAAAAGCTGTGTGACCTTAGCAACCATCTTAACCTCTCTGGGTCCTAGTCTCTTTACCCAGATATCACAGTTACTGTAAAGACTTGATGATAGGACGTATGTCAGTCCCTTCGCTTCAAGTTGGTACATAGTATACACTCAAAAAAAATTTTGTTTTATATGTGTGGTTAGAAAAAAAATGTAAGTAGATGTGCACGTGTGTACGCAATTATATCTCTTTATGTAGGCTACACAATAAATTGTTAGCTATTGCCAGGGGCATTAGCAATGTTCATTGGAAGGACTGATGCTGAAGCTGAAACGCCAATCCTTTGGCCACCTGAGATGAAGAATTGACTTCTTGGAAAAGACCCTGATGCTGGCAGGAGGAGAAGGGGACAACAGAGGATGAGATGGTTGGATGGCATCACAAAATCGATGGGCATGAGTTTGAGCAAGCTCTGGGAGTTGGTGATGGACGGGGAGCCTGGTGTGCTGCAGTCCATGAGGCTGCAAAGAATCAGACACGACTGAGCAACTGAACTGAACTGAATGCCAGAGGGGAAAATGGGAGAGCAAGTTAATTTTTTTTTCGTTTTGTACTTTATAGATACTTCTGTAGTTGAATGTCTTACATTCAGATCAGATCAGATCAGTCGCTCAGTTGTGTCCGACTCTTTGCGACCCCATGAATCGCAACACGCCAGGCCGCCCTGTCCATCACCAGCTCCTGGAGTTCACCCAGACTCACGTCCATCGAGTCAGTGATGCCATCCAGCCATCTCATCCTCTGTCGTCCCCTTATCCTCTTGCCCCCAATCCCTCCCAGCATCAGAGTCTTTTCCAATGAGTCAACTCTTCACATGAGGTGGCCAAAGTACTGGAGTTTCAGCTTTAGCATCATTCCTTCCAAAGAAATCCCAGGGCTGATCTCCTTCACAATGGACTGGTTGGATCTCCTTGCAGTCCAAGGGACTCTCAAGAGTCTTCTCCAACACCACAGTTCAAAAGCATCAATTCTTCGGTGCTCAGCCTTCTTCACAGTCCAACTCTCACATCCATACATGATCACAGGAAAAACCATAGCCTTGACTAGACAAACCTTTGTTGGCAAAGTAATGTCTCTGCTTTTCAATATGCTATCTAGGTTGGTCATAACTTTCCTTCCAAGGAGTAAGCGTCTTTTAATTCCATGGCTGCAGTCACCATCTGCAGTGATTTTGGAGCCCAGAAAAATAAAGTCTGACACTGTTTCCACTGTTTCCCCAACTATTTCCCATGAAGTGATGGGACCAGATGCCATGATCTTTGTTTTCTGAATGTTGAGCTTTAAGCCAACTTTTTCACTCTCCACTTTCACCTTCATCAAGAGGCTTTTTAGTTCCTCTTCACTTTCTGCCATAAGGGTGGTGTCATCTGCATATCTGAGGTTATTGAGATTTCTCCTGGCAATCTTGATTCCAGCTTGTGCTTCCTCCAGCCCAGCGTTTCTCATGATGTACTCTGCATATAAGTTAAATAAACAGGGTGACAATATACAGCCTTGACGTACTCCTTTTCCTATGTGGAACCAGTCTGTTGTTCCATGTCCAGTTCTAACTGTTGCTTCCTGACCTGCATACAAATTTCTCAAGAGGCAGATCAGGTGGTCTGGTATTCCCATCTTTTTCAGAATTTTCCACAGTTTATTGTGATCCACACAGTCAAAGGCTTTGGCATAGTCAATAAAGCAGAAATAGATGTTTTTCTGGAACTCTCTTGCTTTTTCCATGATTCAGCGGATGTTGGCAATTTGATCTCTGGTTGCTCTGCCTTTTCTAAAACCAGCTGGAACATCTGGAAGTTCATGGTTCACATATTGCTGAAGCCTGGCTTGGAGAATTTTGAACATTACTTTATAGCGTGTGAAATGAGTACAATTGTGCGGTAGTTTGAGCATTCTTTGGCATTGCCTTTCTTTGGGATTGGAATGAAAACTGACTTTTCCAGTCCTGTAGCCACTGCTGAGTTTTCCAAATTTGCTGGCATATTGAGTGCAGCACTTTCACAGTCTCATCTTTCAGGATTTGGAATAGCTCCACTGGAATTCTATCACCTCCACTAGCTTTGTTCGTAGTGATGCTTTCTAAAGCCCACTTGACTTCACATTCCAGGATGTCTGGCTCTAGGTCAGTGATCACACCATCGTGATTATCTGGGTCGTGAAGATCTTTTTTGTACAGTTCTTCTGTGTATTCTTGCCATCTCTTCTTAATATCTTCTGCTTCTGTTAGGTCCATGCCATTTCTGTCCTTTATCGAGCCCATCTTTGCATGAAATGTTCCTTTGGTATCTCTGATTTTCTTGAAGAGATCTCTAGTCTTTCCCATTCTGTTGTTTTCCTCTATTTCTTTGCATTGACCGCTGAAGAAGGCTTTCTTATCTCTTCTTGCTATTCTTTGGAACTCTGCATTCAGATGTTTATATCTTTCCTTTTCTCCTTTGCTTTTCGCTTGTCTTCTTTTCACAGCTATTTGTAAGGCCTCCCCAGACAGCCATTTTGCTTTTTTGCATTTCTTTTCCATGGGGATGGTCTTGATCCCTGTCTCCTGTACAATGTCACGAACCTCATTCCATAGCTCATCAGGCACTCTGTCTATCAGATCTAGGCCCTTAAATCTATTTCTCACTTCCACTGCATAATCATAAGGGATTTGATTTAGGTCATACTTGAATGGTCTAGTGGTTTTCCATACTTTCTTCAATTTCAGTCTGAATTTGGCAATAAGGAGTTCATGGTCTGAGCCACAGTCAGCTCTTGGTCTTGTTTTTGCTGACTGTATAGAGCTTCTCCATCTTTGGCTGCAAAGAATATAATCAGTCTGATTTCGGTGTTGACCATCTGGTGATGTCCATGTATACAGTCTTCTCTTGTGTTGTTGGAAGAGGGTGTTTGTTATGACTAGTGCATTTTCTTGGCAAAACTCTATTAGTCATTGCCCTGCTTCATTCCAAGGCCAAATTTGCCTGTTACTTCAGGTGTTTCTTGACTTCCTACTTTTGCATTCCAGTCCCCTATAATGAAAAGGACATCCTTTTTGGGTGTTAGTTCTAAAAGGTCTTGTAGGTCTTCATAGAACCGTTCAACTTCAGCTTCTTCAGCGTTACTGGTTGGGGCATAGACTTGGATTACTGTGATATTGAATGCTTTGCCTTGGAAACGAACAGAGATCATTCTGTCGTTTTTGAGACTGCATCCAAGTACTGCATTTCGGACTCTTTTGTTGACCATAAGCATGTTTTACTCTTGTAATAACACAAAATTTAAGTGAAAAATGAAATCCTACAAGCATATGACAGAATATCATTACTTATTAGTCATACAGGAGATGCAAAACAAAACCACCATGAGATAACCCTGCTCACCACCAGAAAGGCTAAACTAAAAGCCTTCACTATACCAAATGTTGGCAAGAATTTGGAGCAACTGGGATTCTCATGCATTGTTGGTAAGGGTGTAAATGGTAACACCAGCTTGAAAAAATGTTTGACAGTTTCTAGTAAGAGGCATTCTTACCTATGAACCAGAAATTCCACTCCTCTCTGTGACCCAGTCAGCAAGAGAAAAACATATCTACAAAAAGCCTTATACACAAGTGTTCACAGCATTTTTATTTATAATAGCCGAAACCTGGAAGCAACCCAGATGTCCGTCAACAGGAGGATGGGTAAAGACTTTCTGGTGTATCCATACAGTGGAATACCAAAAACCATAAAAAGAATGAACTACCGATAGAAGTAACAACATGGATTAATCTTGGAAACATAATGTAGAGCAAAAGAAGCCACCACACAAAAGAACACGTGTTGCCTTGTTTAATTCCACTGATGTGAAGTTCTAGGATAAACAAGCTGATTTATGGAAGAATGTGGGCTGGCACAAGAGACCATTCTGGGGTGCTGGAAGTATCTCATATCTTGATCTGGGTGATGGTTAAGCCCACATATTTGTTGCTGTTGCCTAGGTGCTGAGTCGTGTTCTGCTCTTTTGCGACCCCACGGACTGTAGCCCGGCAGGCTCCTCTCTCCATGGACTATCCCAGGTGGGTTGCCATTTCCTCCTCAAGGGAATCTTCCCGACCCAGGGATCAAACCCTCATCTTCTGCATTGGCAGGTGGATTCTTTACCACTGAGCCACCAGGGAAGCCCTATACCCAAGTATCTACATGGATAAAAATTAATCGAGCTATGCACAGATGTTCACAGCAGAGTAATAGCTCAAAACTGGAGACGACTCAAATGGCCATCAATAGGTGAATTGATTAAAAACCCATAGTACATACACACAGTGTAATACAAGCCAGCAATAAAAAAGACTGAACTATTAACGTACCAAACACCCTGGATGAATCTCAATGGTACTGAGTTTAAAAGTCAGGCAAAAGAAGAGTAATATTGTATAGTTCCATTTTTATAAAATTCTAGAAAATTCAAACTAACCTGCAGTGATGGAAATCAGATCAGTGGCAGGTGGGGGAGGGAGCGGGGAATCACAAAGGTGCAGAAGGAAACTTTGGAGGGGGATGGGTATGTTTCTTTTCTCTATTGTGGTGATGGTTCTGTGGTTGTGTGCATACACCAAAGATTATCAAATGGTAGGCTCTATCAATACTTCAATAAAGCTGCAAAAATATGTTTTAAAAATTCAATGAGAGTTTTGCAGCTGATGTATGTAAATCAGGCATCAGGAAATAAAATGGAAAAAAAGAAGCTGTACTTCTGGCCCTGTTACCCAAACTGGCTGGAGAAGGAAATGGCAACCCCACTCCAATATTCCTGCCCGGAAAATCCCATGGACAGAGGAGCCTGGTGGGCTACAGTCTGTGGGGTTGCAAAGAGTCAGACATGACTGAGTGACTAAACAAAACCCAAATTAACACTTTCAACCTCTCCCAGGTTCCACAGGATCCTTCTTTCTCACCTGGAGGACGTCCTGGAGAATTTCTACAGATCAGTGCTCTGCAACCCAGCTGGTGCACCTGGGATGCACGACTTCTTTACAGTAGATCCTGTTCCATCCATCACAGCCCAGCTCAGACAGTGCCTCCTCCACCAGGAAGCTCTCCTGCCTTGTGCCATACCCTCCCAGCACTCTTGGCTCTAAGCTTTATCATGCCACTGTCCACCTCGTATCATCAGAATTGGAATCCAGTGTAGACTGTCTGTTTTCCACTCTAGATGCTGACGATCATCACTAGAGCAGCCAGCATCTGATAGGTGTGCCCCACTCTGGGCCAAGCCTGTGTGTACATGGTTGATCCCATTGCCTCCTTACAGCAGTCCCTACAATGATAGGGATTATTAGCTTCATCTTACAAAAACTGAGGCCCAGAATGGTGAGTCAGTCCTCACAGAAGGTTGAAGGATACGCAGAGTGCTGCTCACCTTGAGGGCGGGCCTGGGCTTTTCCAGTGGGCAGAGAACATTTCCCAGGATATGTAGGACATCTTCGAAACTCTTCAAAGTGACAGGAAGACACCTTAAAGGGGTAAAGTCTCCCTGTACTTGATTTTTATTTATTTACTTTTTAAAAAGAAGACTTTGTTTAAAATTATTGCACAGACTTCCCAGATGGTCCAGTGGCTAAGGCTCCGAGCTCCCAACGCAGGGCCCCAGGTTCAATCCCTGGTCCAGGGACTAGGTCCCACATGGTGCAACCAGGACTTGGTGCAGCTAACTAACTAAATAAATAAAAGAATAACTGGCTTTACAAAAGAGACTATTGCAATAGAGGTTATGACTATCGCAGTAGGAAAGAGAGACTGGGCTCATTTTCTGCACGTTACTTTATATGAAAAAAATTTTTTTTAGCTTGGCTTTATTTTTAATGAATGAATTAATTTCCCTGCAGATTACTTTAGGTAAAAGGAATTACCTTCAAGTTTTCCAGAGCAGGGTATCCTTAGAAAAAGTAGGCAGTATGGGTAGAGAGCAGGCACAGGAAGGCCTTTCCTTGGAGCTTTTTATTCTTATTAAACTGCCCCTCATTTACAGACATGGGCCATTGGCATAGGGGTAGAGTGGGCAGGCTCCTGATTAAAGAGCCCAGACATCTCGAGTCTGCCCGGCTTTGCCAGTGGCTAGTTGAGGAGCCATGAAAAAGTCTGTGGGTCAGTTTCCCCATCTGTCAAATGGACCCAGTTTGTCCTACTGGCAGGGAGTAGGGCTTTGAAATGAAGGACACCCACCCTTGCGACTGCTTTAGCCTGAGTTTCCTCACCTGTGAAATGGGGATACTATTAGTGCAGCCCTCGTGGGACTGTCACGAAGATAAAATATCCAAAGTCCTTGCCCCATGCCCGGCATGTAAGGGCCACTCGGGGTCATGCCCGCATCCTTACCATGATTGCTACTAGTGAGGATGCCAACGTCAGCTTCACTCCCTGGCCAGGGAAGCTTCAAGCCCAGTTAGTGAGACAATGCATCTTAAAACCACCTGGAGCACTGGGAGGCACTTCTACAGTCAGCACCATCCTCTCCAGAAGCGACTGGGCAGCAGCGGGGTCAGCTCTGGATGAGGGAGCGAGGCAGGCGGGGTTGTTCCTTTGCAGGACTGGCCATCTCACCAGAATGCTTGGCATCACTGAACTTCAGGCACTAAAAGTCAGTAGACCTCCTCCTGCACCTCCATGGACACTAGACGCAGCAGTAATTAAAAATGCCCTCATACACATTTCCAAATACCCCCTGGAAGGAATACCACCCCTGCCACTGCCTCTTCACCTCTGCACGAGTGTGCGGGTCAAACCCTTTTTAAAGGTGTCTGGGACTTCCCTGGTGGACCAATGGCTAAGACTCCACATTCCCAATGAAAGGGACCCAGGTTCGATCCCTGGTCAGGGAACTAGATCCCACATGCTGCAACTAAGACCCAGTGGAGCCAAATAAACAAATACTTTTAAAAATAAGTAAATAAATGTGTCTGGTGGACAGAGTAACAGAGGCTGAATCCAGCCCATGCCGCCCTTGCCAAGCCAGCTAGAGCCGTGGCACGAGACTCTCCCAGTCTGTTGTTGTCACTGGACTGTCCTAATTCTCACAGAAGTGCTGAATGGGGTCTGATGGCCCAGTCCTGAAAGCCCCCTGCCCCTGGGTCCCTGACCAGCCCTTTCTCACGCAGCAGTGGGGCGCACCCCAAACCCGGCTCTATGCTCTCCTCACTAAATCTCTCCCTTGCCCCCATCTTCCTCTTGGGCCTTCTCTGTTCCTCCCCGTGCAAGGAGGTGCCCTCAGGGGGACATCTCAGTCACCCCTCATGTACTCAGGCACACAGAAGCCAGGATTATTCTCATCTTGTCTGGAAGACCCAGAGGACAAAAATCAGTAAGACTGAAGGGATAGAGGAAGGCCCCACCCAAGAAGCCCCACCCAGCTTCACCGCAAGCTTACTCTCAAGGAGCACTGGGGAGGCGCGGCCAACGCTGCCATCCTGGCCAGGCTCTGAGTCACCAGCTGGTGAGGGGCCGCCTCAGCCCAGCAGGAAACCAAGCTTGACATGGAAGGGGTTGGGCGGAGGTTGGCAGAACCCAAAACCCCCCCTGGCTGGTCCTGGAGGAACTGGGTGGCTATCAACGCTGGCTCAGCAGCCAAGCTCTCTCTGGGACGTGCCAGAAGTCAGGAACTGGGCTAGCCTCGGGGTCCCTGCTCTCGGGGGCTCTCACTCTGCAGGGTGGGGTGAGATGGGAGTGTAGACTTGTGCACCAGTCACCATGACAACAGAGGGTTCTTGACAAGAGACATTTGACAGGCACATAGCGAGTGTCAGGGGATGCTGGCTGCTACAGTTATTTCAGGGCCATTTGCCACCAAGTGTCAAAATCCTCAAAAGGAGGTTTATACCAATCATCTCACTTCTAGAAATATAGCCTCAGAAGATAATTCAGAAAACAAGTGTCCAGTCATAGGCAAATAGTTTAATGGGCCATACAATGCAATACTGAAAGCAGTGAAGGTGTCAGTCACTCAGTTGCATCCTACTATTTGTGACCCCATGGACTAGAGCCCACCAAGCTCCTCTGTCCATGGAATTCTCCAGGCAAGAGTACTGGAGCGGGGTGCCATTTCCTTTTCCAGGGAATCTTCCCAACCCAGGGATCAAACCTGGGTCTCCATAATTGCAGGCAGATTCTTTACCATCTGATTGTACAACCATAAAAACTTGTAGAATTAACCATTTATTAGCGTAGGAAGATGCTTATTTTATATACTACATTGTTAAGTGATAAACCAGTGGGTGAGTAAATAGTAGGCATAGTAGAGGATCCCTTTTGTGTCTGAGAACTAGGGATCAGGTCTGGAAGGATGGTGGTGTATAGCAGTGTATGATTGCTCTGACGCTGGCCGAGCTGTGTGTGGGGCTTTTCTTCACCTCTTACGTGTTGTGTGACCTTGGTTAGGTCACTTTGCCTCACTGACACTGAATTCTCTCTCCTTGAAGATGAGTGTCCCTGCAAAGGGCCTCCTGCACAGAGCGGAGCCATGACTCAGTGAGGTGGAGGGTGTAACGCCCAGAGCTGGGTACAGCAGAAGCCTGCAGTGAATGGGAACTTTTGTGGTCTTTATCATCTCGTTGTTATGATTTCTCACTCCCCACTCCCTCACGCTCACTCACTATTTGCTGGTACTTCAACACCCCCTCTTCTGACTTTGGGGTTGTTGGGTCCAACTGGGAGTCATGACCTGTGGGAGTGGTGAGCACTCGGTTCTTGGAGGTATGCAAGCAAAGACTCTGTAGAACCAACTATGCTATCAAATGGGGAGTGAGGTGGGAGTGGCCACGGCAGGCACGTGCACAGGGAGGCCTGTAAACAAGCCTGCTGAGTCCCGGGGACCAGCTGGGTGTCCACTGTCACATTCCCCTCCAGAGCCCACGATTCACCCAAGCTCCCATTACATCTGGCACTAGGGATGTCGTTTTGAATTGAGAACATTCTTGTCCTCGGAGAGGAAGGTCTATTTAAACAAGTAATCTTACACAAAGTAATTATGAATGTACTGACTGTGAAGGAAGGAGTTAAAGGCCAGTGGGTGAGGTGGGGAGCTGGAGGGTCGTTTTAGCTGAGGTCTGGGGGATGAACTGTGCTGGATGTGGCAAGACAGGGAAAGGGAATCAGCGTGTGTGGAAGTCGTGACGTAGGATAGAGCCCGGCTAGTTCAAGGATGTGAAAAGTCAGTGTGACCTGTGAAGGGCAAGACGAAGAGATGCTGGCAAGAACCCTAAATGCCATGGTTGGGATCTGACTTTATCTCCAGGACAGTGGGAGCCACAGAGGTTATTTTTTGTTGTTGTTATTGTTATTTATTGATTGATTTTGGCTGTGCAGAATGCAGGAGTGGGTTCTGAGTTCCCTGACCAGGGATCAAACCCTTACCCCCTGCATTAGAAGCATGAAGTCTTAACCACCGGACTGCCAGGCAAGTCTCAGCCACAAAAGGTTTGAAGCAGGGGAACGGCATGGTCATCTTTGTGTTTTAGAATCCAGCTGGCTGCCCAGCGAGGAACAAATGGGAAGCTGGAGGCAGGGAGGCCAAAGAGGCTGCTGGGCATTCTACCAGGCTGGTAGTCACGAGGCCTGGACTTGAGTGTGGCCGGGGAGCTGGCTACTGGAGGAGCAAGAAAGGACTTTAGCTGCGGTAGGCCAGGTGACAGATGGAACGGACTTTGAGCTGCATCTCCTTCCATCACCCAATAGTTAATAAAGAGGGGAGGCCTGGGCGGGGTGCCAGGGTCCCTTCCGAGCAACGGGCCATGCCAACTGGAGAAACAGTGGTGGACACATGATATGCCTTAAAAACAAGATCCTGATTCATTCACACTCCCTGTTGTTTACCCGAGGTGTTTGTTTTTTTTCCTCCTGGGCTATTTCAGGTCTGACAGGTTTGTGGGGAGGGCAGAGCTGGGGCTCTCAGCCAACTGGGAGGGAGAGGGACCAACAGGGCAAGGAAGGGACCTCCTCCTTCTTATAAGACCAGGAAGGAGCCTGTATGTTCAGGGGCAAATCCCTTCCCTTCTTCAGGCCTTTGTCCAAGCTCTGGCTCTGACCTTCTGGGCCCTCCCTCTCAAAATAGTCTTCTTCACCTTTGGGTTCTTGTTTCTAAATGTGCTTTAGGGTGGGGTGGGGTGGGGTAGCCCGGAGGGAGGCAGCTTGGCAGAAGCCACTTCCTGAAGGAATGATGAATCAAGGGCTGTAGGTGGCATCCTGGGGAGGGTTGGGGGGTAGGGGGGTGCAGCAGTGTAGGGAGGGGGTTGGGGGTAGGCAGGCCCAGCAGATGGGCAGGAAGGAACCTCCCCTCTTGGCTCCAGGTCTGGACCATTCCTATCCTTTGTCCACATGCCTGTTATCTTCCACCAGGCTCTGGGGCCCAGGGCCAAGGAAAGGGTGTGGGTGAGCCTGGTGGATCGAGATGGCACCCGTGAGCTCTGGAGAAAGAGCAGACACTCCTGTACCTGCCTCTGCCTTGCCAAGTTGAAAGATCCTTCCTGTAGAAAAAGATCTTTAAAGTAAAAAAGAAAAAAAGATAGACATTCCAACAGAAAGCAGAGGACCTGAATAAGAAGAATAACCACCCACAGATAGCCAAAAGATGTATGAAAAGATTCTTTAGTTTACTTCAAACTAAAAACTGAACACCAAAACCGCCTCGAGTAGGAGGGCGAGGGTTCCCAACCTTTAGAGTTGAGAAATTCTGATGGCTAACTTCCTGGGATCCCTTCCCCTTCCTCCTATGGGGCTGATGACTACAATCATTTGTCTTTCCTGTCAAAAATAAATCATTGTTCCCCCACCCAAAGATCATCACTGGCCTGATTTATTACCTTAAAGTAGTGGAGAGTTGAGAACTTTTAAAGAATTTTACAATCTTCCAGAATAAGGCTAAAAACTCCATGTTCTGGATGTTCGGGGAGTCTCCCATCTGGTCCCACCCAGCCAGGGAAGGGCCCCTCTTTCCTCGTCCCTGCAGGAGCCTGGGAATAGCCATCAGGCCCTGGGGCCCATAGGGACTCATGTTCCTCGCCTTTGCACACACTGACGTCTTTACCTGGCACTCTCTCTCCTTGCCCACCTATCCAGTGTTTAAACTGCTAAGTGCACACCATGGAATATCATCTTTTAAAAATCCACATGGGGCCTCCCTCGTGGCTCATTGGTAAAGCATCCACTTGCCAATGCAGGGGACATGGGTTCAAGCCCTGATCTGGGAAGATCCCACATGCTGCAGAGAAACTAAGCCCCTTGTGCCACAACTACTGAAGCCCATGCTCCAAAACTTGTGCTCTGCAACAAGAGAAGCCACAACAATGAGAAGCTCATGTCCTGCAACAAGAGTAGCCCCCGCGTACTGAAACTAGACAAAAGTTGATGCAGCAATGAAGATCTGCCCCCCAACCAAAAAAAAGAATCCTTATGGGACTTCCTTGGTGGTCCAGTGGTTAAGACTCCCAATATAGGGGGCACCGGTTCAATACCTGGTTGGGGAACTAAGGTCCTGCATGCCATATAAGGAGGGGAAAAAATCCTTGTAATTGGTGATTCTTCCAACGAAGTCATTGTGAGGACTCTGTGAGACAAGGCAGGGAAAGTCTGGCGTGATTCCTGGATGTGGTGTCAGCAAAGTGAAGGTTGCTCAGTTGTGTCCGACTCTTTGCGACCCCATGGACTATACAGTCCATGGAATTCTCCAGGCCAGAATACTGGAGTAGGTAGCCTTTCCCTTCTCCAGGGGATCTTTCCAACCCAGGGATTGACCCCAGGTCTCCCACATTGCCGGCGGATTCTTTACCAGCTGAGCCACAAGGGGAGCCCATTTATTTTTGACCATGCTGTGTGGCTTGTGGGATCTCAGTTCCCCAATTAGGGATTGAACCCCGGAATCCCACAGTAGTGAAAACCCTGGAATTCTAACCACTAGACCACCAGGGAACTTCCTGTTTTTCATTTTAAAATCAACTTTATTGAAGTAGAATTTACATGCAATCAAATGCACTCCCTTATAAGTCATATAGTCTGATGAGTTTTGACAAATAAGTACTCTTGTGTAACTGCCAAGACATAGACTGTTTCCATTCACCCCCAAATCTCCTCCCTGATTTTTTTTGCAGTCAATTCCCCTCCACCCTGCTACAATTTTGTGTGGACCGAATGAATCTTTAATTCAAGGGGACGGCCCTATGCTGCGAGGGGAGTTATTCACATGCTTACAGTGTCTTTCCTCTTTCACAAGCTCGTTTGTCTCACAGGGGAGGTCATGGGTGCTCAGAAGGTCTAGGT
This sequence comes from Bubalus kerabau, assembly GCF_029407905.1. Classification (NCBI taxonomy): domain Eukaryota; kingdom Metazoa; phylum Chordata; class Mammalia; order Artiodactyla; family Bovidae; genus Bubalus; species Bubalus kerabau. The sequence goes on along the minus strand of NC_073634.1, from coordinate 101,095,448 downwards.
GATGACACACGACAGAAGGTCTCCAAAGCCAAGAGGGAGAGCTCCTGGGCTAGGGGCCTGACCCTGGGAAGTTTGTGGGTGTTTGGGGCTCACAGGCCTGTTTGCACCACAGAGGCTGGCAAAAGGCTGGCTCGTGGCCCCACCTTTACCCCAACTGGTCCAGGCCTCCTGGGTGTTCAGATGTCAGATGCCTTGATCTACCCACCTCTCAGGTTAGAGCAGGCCTTTCCAGTGTCTACAGTTTGGGTCATGGGAAAAAGAAAATGAGCCTAGTAGTATCATTTGCTTCTGGTGGCTCAAAGAGAAGTCAGCGTGTCTGCAGACTTGGCCTCTGTCTGGGTTCTGGCTCCGCCTTACTGTGTGACCTTGGCAAGTCACTTTCCCTCTCTGGGCCTCAGTTTCCATCTCTGTAGAAGGATACTAATCATCTCTGCCAGCTTGACTTCAGCTTCACCTCATAGTTCTCTGCTGCGTGAATACATCCTGCTCTTCAAAGACTGTGCTTCTGCCCATGCTATCCCCACTCCCTGGAATGCTATTCCTTAGGATCTCCTGTCAAAATTCTCATTCTTCCAGCTCGTAGTTCTGGTACTACTCCTTCTGCGATCTTCCTCAAGACAGAATGCACTGTTCCTTCCTCAAGCTTCTCTATGCTCTCAAGGGCAGGGACTGTGACGAATAATAGAATGGTGGGTTCTGTTTACTGAGATGACCCAACCTTGCCAGGTGCTGTCTAGTCACTCTGTTATCTCATTTAATCCTCACAACAAAGCATCATTATTCTCAGTGGACGGATGAGGAAACTGAGGTTCTCAATACTGCCACATGTCCTGGGGCCCAGAGCAGGTAGGACAGCTTGCATCCTCTCTTTTCATCCCCAGCATCTTGTAGAGAGCCGAGCCAGCAGGTGTTTATCACCTACCGCATGAAGAGTGCCCTGTGTCCCATTAGTCAACTTCAAACCTATGTTGGCGTTGACGGGTCAGAAGCACCGTGCTCAGCAATGTTCACTTTGATTATCATCGCTTTCTGCCTATGTCACAGTTGCAGTCAGAGCTGTCCAATTACAGGCTGGGGCACACAGAGAAGTGGCTAAGTACTCAGTCATTGGGGAAAGCAAGCAAAAACGGGACGACCCCTAGGATGCAGTACAGGAGGTCTGAACATCAGCAGCCAAGGATGGCTTTTGCTACCCCAGTCCATTATCTGGGGGGGTCCCAGGGGTTAACCCGGCTCCCCTACCAGCTTGGGGGACAGTGGGGTAGAATTGAAACACATTCTCCTGGTACCTGTGACCCAACTATGTCCAGCCCCCAAACTCCATGCTGGTCCATGGGTTTTGAATCTGCATCTTTTACAATCTGTTCTTTTTTTTTTTTCTATTCCTGACTTGTCCTGTCCCACAAGCCACCTCCAAAGTGAAATACCCACATGCGGAGCCCGAGGAATGCGCGCCTGGCCTTTGAGTCGGAGCTCTCCTCGCTACCTCCCTTTTCCTTGCACTGTTGTGCAAGACGGGCGGGTACACCTTCTGGGGCAGGTCGGATCAAGGCCAAGGAACTTCCTGAGAACTGGTAGTCGCGGGCGGGGCTGGGGGCAGGGGAGCAGGGGCGGGAGGAGTGCTCTTGGGCGTCGCCTACCGGTCCCCCACGTCCTTCTGGTGTGGCTCTCTTCCCAAGGGGGTCGGGGAAGGTGGGGGGCGTTGACACCCAGGCTGGAACCCCGCAGGCACCCCCGTTCTTTCAGACGTCCCCCCACCAGCGCCATCTCTTTCTTCGTTTCGGTCACGGTCCGGTGCGCCCCGCTCCTCGTCTCCCCCATCGGCCTCGCTTTCTCCGACCTCCTCTTTGTTTCTGTCTTGCAGGCGGTCCTTGCATCCCCGGGCCCCTGCCCCGCCCGCTCGCCAGCCACCAAGGAGGGGGCGGGGCTCGAGTCTGGGGGCGTGGCCTGGCGGGGCGGGGCTGGGCTGGGCGGGGCCGCGGGCTGGGGCGCAAGGCGGAGGCGGCCAGCTAGTGGACCGACGCTACTGGAGCCGGAGCGCTAGCCGGGTAGAGGCCGCAGCCAGGGGCGGCGGGAGCAGGGCGGGCCGGCTCCATGGCGCCAGCGGCGCCTGTTTGAGCAGCGCAGGCAGCGGCAGGCGGCGGCCGGATTGGGCCGCGCGGCTCCTCCTCATCATGGGGGACGTGCTGTCCACGCACCTGGACGACGCCCGGCGTCAGCACATCGCAGGTGAGTCCGGCGCCGCGCAGCTTGCTTCGGGGGTCCGGCGGGGAGCCCCGGCCACGCCCCCATCCCGGCCTGCCTGCTGGGGTCTGCGGAGAGTCAGGCCCCGGGCAGGGCGGGAGTGGCCCAGGGCCAAGACCTGTTGTCCAAGCTTGTTTCTCCTACGTCTGGGTGCCCCTTCCTGGCTCCTTCTGAGCTCGCCCTTCCCCCTCCCGAGGGGACTCGAACTTCCACCCACCCCTGGGAGCCGCCGGGTCTCTGGATTCCCGGACACAGTCCCGCAGTCTGAGCTGTGGAAGAGGGCTGCAGCCTCCCCGCTTCACCTTGGGTATCTCTGCCCGGAAGCGGTCCGGGCCCACTCGGCCAGCTTGTCCTGACCTTCCCTGACTGTCCCAGGCCCCGGCTTGCTCTGGCTCCAGACCCAGTACACGTGGCCGAGGCTTCCAAGGGATTGGCCCATCAGGGTCTGAGCCTGAGCCTGGGGAGTGGGCCTAGGAGAGATGGGGTGCACAGGAGGGGTGGGTCAGATACCCCTGTCCCTGGCCTCCGGCACAGCTGGGTGCTTCCGCGGGCAGCTTGTTTAGGGGGCTGGTTAAGGCCAGAGCCCAGTCTCCTCAGCCCCCTCCTTCAACCGCATCTGCTCCCAGCCCTGCACAGTGGCCGCTTCTCTGAGGGGCAGCTGCCCTCTTCCTCCCTGGGAAAGCACAGAGAGTGCTGTAGGGTGCTGCGCTCCTCCTTCCCTAAACCCCAGGAATGGAGAGACAGGGTAAGATCCTCAAGCTGCCTGGGAAACTCAGTTCTGGGGGAGGCTGCCAGGGGGGAATCCCAGCGTCTGTTTCCCATCTGGGATCTCTTGGACAAGTCTCTTAATGCCCTTAGTTTCCCCCTCTTCGAAATGGGGTGAATACTTTCTTGCTTATTAATCGATTTAAGTGAGCTAATTCACATGGCTTACTTAACACAGCTCTGGCATAGGGGAGACCCCAGTGTGTGGGATGCTGGTCCACGTACGATGGTGGGGGGCAGTCTATGAGAAGGGAGCCTGTTGCTCTTGGCTGAACTTGCCTTTCTCTGTCCGGAAGACCTAGCACACTGTGTCTGCCTACACTTATGATGTGTCCTGCCACCCTGTAGAGTTTCAGCAGCTGTGTTCTGCCCACTCAGACCTCTGGAGAACAGGAACCAGGGGTCTCCCAATGCTGTGTCCCCGCCCTTGGCTGGACACAAAGATTTGTCCTGTGACTGGGGTCCTGGGCCCACGGCCGGAGATCCCCTTTTGTGCCAGGCCTGGGGCTGGCCCAACGGTGAGGGTGATGTAGAAGTGAGTCAGACCCTCTCTAGCATCAGACCAGCAGGGGGTTAAGTCCTGGAACACTTGTTTGTAGGACAGGCCTGGACTCTGGGAGGAGGAAGGCTGGGGCGGAGTCTTCCTGTCCCCTCCCTGTTGGTGGCAGCCTCCTGGGGCTCTGTAACAGTCCATCCATTCACGACCTCCTCTTGGGGCCCTCTCACCCCCGCCTGGGTGGGGTGTGCTGCGCCTTCTTTGGGGGGGCGTTTCCCTCCCTCCCCCCACACCCAGCTCTGGCTCTACCCCCTTCCTGCCTCCTGGGCTGAGAACTGCCACCTTGAAGGGGAGGAGACGGAGGCCACAAAAGGTGAAGTGTCCTCTCCTGGGCAGGCTTGGGTTTGCTTTGTGGATACCAGGCTGGGTGGAAGAAGGCTGGGCCCACTCAGAGCCTGCTGGCCTCTTTCTTCTCAAAACTTCAGTGCTGTTAATAGCCCTCTTCAGATGCCTCAAATTCCTGGTCCAGGCTCACCTGAGGGGGCTCCTGCAGTACCAGGTGGGAGGGGAGGCAGCCAGCAAGCCTCCAGCCCCCCTCCCACGGGAGGGGGCTGCCTGGGAAATCTCTGGGGAGATTGTCGCATCCTCCTTGCCCCTCCCACGGAGCAGCCAGGGCAGCGGGGCATTTTCCTGCAGGACAATTAAAATTCCAGAGCCCTCCCCCTCCGGCCCAGGGCTGCCCTGTAAAGAAGTCAGCTGTGCTCTGATTTCCGAGGCTCCATTCCTGTTCAGGTTCTGTGGCTTGGCTGGTGGCTCCCGGGGCTCCTTGCGCACCCCGAGCAGGTGAGTTCCAGCCTGCAAGTCCTGGCAGGGGTCAGGCGCGCTCCTGCCCATGGTGCCGGTTTTTTTTTTTTTGCTGTCATGGCACCTTTCATCCTGGAATCTCAAAGCTCCTGGCAAGCAGGGGCTTGTTCTCACACCGGCGGCCCCATGTGGCTGGTGGCAGGATGAGCTTCTCCTTCGTTCGTAGGGGAGTTTGCACAGAGGAAGAACCCTGGCCAGGGAGCCAGGAGGCCTGTGTAACCTCAGGCAGCCACTTGCTCTTACTCTCTCGGGGTCTCAGTTTCCTGCTGTGACCGAACCAGTGTGCTCCCTGAGGGCCAAAGTCGCTTCCGGGTGTGAGGGCCTTGTTGTTCAGTTGCTAAGTCGCGTTTGACTCTTGCTATCCCATGGACTGCAGGCTTCCCTGTCCTTCACTGTCTCCTGGAGTTTGCTCAAACCCATGTCCATTGAGTTGGTGATGCCATCCAACCATCTCATCCTCTGCTGCCCCCTTCTCCTCCGAACCACCTGCAATGTTTCCCACACACCTCAGACTTGAGGCAGCTCAGGGTCTCCTAAATCTCAATTTTCTTATCTGTAAAATGGGAATAATGACATCATGCAGGTCTGAAACTTAGCCCAGTGCTTGGGACACAGTAAGTGCTTAGCAAACATCTGCCTTTGTTATTGAGATGGTTCTTTATTCTCTGTTTCTGAAAGGGGTCCAGTGTTTGAGTTTAAAGGGAGCAGTTATAGCTGTGGTTAAGGGCTTGTCCAGGGTCCGGGGTCAAGGTTGATGCTGGTTTCCTGGATGTAAGAGTCCACCTGGCTTTTGGGAACCTGGATTGCCTTCTGCATTGGCATATGTGTGAGATGGACATGGGTTCTCTGGAGGGGGTCCGGACGGCAGTGAGTGATGGACCCATATGACAAGGAAGGAACTAGGACGTGAAGAGATGGGGGGTTAGGCCAGCTCATAGCTTCTACCTGGTGCAGAGGCCAGGATAAGTGTGGGCTTGCTGGTGGCTCCTGTCAGCGCTGTAAGAGGGGTTCTTTGCATATGGTCTGAGCCACATAAACCAAGATGGGACAGGTGAGGAAGTGAGCTCACTGTTGCTCAAGGTATACAAGTAGAGGGTTAGGTGCTGCATTCATGGCAGGAAACCTGGCCCTGCCTGGCATGGAATAGTGGGGGATGGGAGGGGGGCTTCTGCCTCAGGGATGGCCTTAAAGGACTCGACTGTTGCTCTGGAAATTCTGTTGACCAGGATGAAATTGTGGTGGTCAAGGAACTACCTCCCCGCCACTGCCTACATCCACACAGTGCCCTGAGGTTTATCACCTGAGAGGGCTCCTGCCGAAGTTTGCCAGTGCCTGCCCGCTTCCCTTCTGCCGGCCTCACCTTTCCCGTTGCTAATTCTTTTATTAAATAGCAGCTTTATTGAAACGCAATTCACCTGCCAGCCAGTTTGCCCACTGAAAGTGGACCAATCAATGGTTTTCTGTATATTCAGAGTCAAGCAACCATCCCCACGATCAATTCAGAACCTTAGGTCACCCATGAAAGAAACTTTCTACCTGTGAGTCGCCACCCCACCCTCCTTGCTTCTCCTCCAATCCTTCCCAATTCTAGGCAACCACTGTTCGTGTTGCGTGATTGCAAAAGTAAGGCACACACAGACAATTTGGGAGTGGAGAAGTGAAAAAAAATGAGAGCTGCTCCACGTTCAATCCCTCTCCCCAGAAGAAACCCCTCCAGATTGGTGTGTCCAGGTCTCCAAACGCCCATGGTTATGTACATACACATTTAGCTCTGTTTACAAAAAGAGGTCCCAGGGTATATTTCTGTGGTTTGACTTTTCTCCCCACCTCAGTATATTGTGAGCATCTTTCCATGTCAGAACACGAGCCTGCCTCCTCCTTCTGATGGTGGGTTTCCTTTTGTGCACGGCGCGGTTTGCTTACCCAGACCCCTGTCAACCAATGTGGGGTTGTTTCCAGTGTTTTGCTAGTAACCATGGTGCTGCCCGAACTGCCTTGCATGCATCCTGAGCCAGGTTCCCCTATCAGAGCGGTCTCAAAACGAAAGCACCTGGGTCATGTTTTGATGGATTAATGCAGAGCCTCTGAAAAGGCGCTCTCCTGACAGCACGTGGTACTTCAGTCCCAAGGATTATCACCCTTTTGGACCATCAGATATGAGAAAAGGGGTATCTTTTTAATTTATTGAACAAAGTAATGAATATCTTTTGTTTGTTTGTTTTCTGAACTGATTTTAAAAGCCTGCCTTTCCTCCTTGGGCCGTGGTTGTGCCTCCCAGGAGTTTAGTGGTGGGGGCTGCGCCTGTCCAGGTGTGTGGCATCCTGATGCTGCCCCGGCTTTACAGGGAGACCACCAGGCTGGCCGGAAGCAGTGTGCCACCTCCCACCCCCCAACCCCTCCCTCTGCCTCAGCTGCTGCCCTTAGCTTAGGTCTGGGTCAGCCCCTGGAGGTGAGGCGTCTGGGGAGATTCTGCCCTGCTCTTGTGTCGTCTTACATAATGTGCTTTTGTTGGCGTTGACCCTGCCCTCCCCCCTCTCCCCAGCCTCCACTCTGTTCCTTTCCCACCGCTGGGGCCCAAGCTCCCGCCTCGCCTGCTCAGAGCTGCCTCCCACCTCACCCCTCCATCCTTCCCACACATGCTGCCAAAGAGCCTTTCTGGACCCAAACTGGGCTGTGGGCCTCCCTCCCCGCCGCCTGAGGAATGAGGTTTAGAGACAAAACTAGAAGGATCAGTCACCACCATCCTGCAAGAATTCATTCTTTAGTGGTATTTCCCTTCTGTGCTTATTGTTACACACTCTCGAGACCGTGACTCAATTCGTGCCTTGCTCCTTGCGCTAAACGATGTATAATAAACATCTCTCCCCAGTCATCAGAACCTCCCTGGAAGCATTCTCCAAAACTCCATCTTGTTCTGCCCAAGGCCATCTGTGCAGACGTTTTTCTTAGCCTTTTCCCCTAAGGCAGGACATCGCCAGGCTCCCCTGTGACCAAATAGGTGGTTTTCAGGGGCAAACTGAGTCACTGTTTGTCTCCTTTCCTGCTCCAGTCAGCTTCCCTGCTGAAGAGAGACTCATCCACTTGCCCTCCCCTCCCCCAGTCCACAGCCTGCTCCCACCAGCCTGGGCATTTCAAGGGAGGTCCATTCCTGGGAGCCCCCCTGATGCCTCTAAGCATCTTTTCTTGGGAGTGGGCTCAAAGGGGCTGCCGGTGAACTGGGGTGGGGGGACACGGACTGATGTCCATGGCATCTGGGTGTGACTGGCCGTATATGTCCTGCTGCTTCTCTTGAGGGCAGTCCACTGATTTGTCTCCTGCCAGAGGATGAGAAGATAGAGGAAGGAGGGGCCGCTCCTAACCTGTCCGCTTAGTCCTTGTTTAACTGAGCACTTATTCTGTGCCAAGCCTTCCTTTGTCTCTTTGAATCTACACCCTCCACCTCCCTTCCCAGCATCTTACTGGCCGTGGTTGGGAGCACAGGGACAGAGAAAGTCAGTGGCCAGCGAGACAGCATGGAAAAGGGCCCAGAGAGAGGCAGGCGCTGGGGAGAAGGGGGCTGGAAAGGGAGGAGCTGAGTGGGAAGAGCGGCATGTGTCAGAGGCCCCCCTCCGGTCATTACTCAGCCCCGACTCAAGTCTGTCTTTGGCCAGTCCTGCCCTCCAGCCGGCGCCCCCTCCTCCTCCGCAGACCAAGCTCATGACTCACTCCAGCCCGGGTCTCCTCCTCGCAGCATCCTTCTGCGGTCGCAGAAATTCCTCAGCTGCTTTTCCTTCCCCTGCCCCGCCCCCACCCACTTCCCTGCCTGCGGAAGAAGGGTTTTCTGAAGACGGTGCCTGGCAGCGTTGGAAGCAAAGATGGAGGTTTCACACCCTCGAGGGTGGAGCAGAGCCATGCCCCCGCTTCCCGGTCGGATCCTGGGGCCTGAGTCACGGAAACCCTGCAATCTTTCTGATCACACCGATTTTTCAAACTGGAAGAACAGGAAGTGCCCATCTCTCCAGGGCCCCTGGTTCCACCCCCACCCTGGGAACCATCTCAGTGTATAGTGTTGATGTGCTTGGGTGGAAGGACCTACCTGGTGACACAGCGGATGGTAAGACAGAAAGAAGCAGGGAGTCCTGGGCAAGGCTGCGCAGGCAGACGGCTTGGGTTCGAGCCTGAGCTTTGGCACCCGATGGCAGGTTGGCTACCCTCTCTGAGCCTCCCTGTCTCCCTTCTGTAAAAGAGCAACGTTGAGGGTGCGGGTTTCTCAGGGTGTAGAATCAAGAGTGACAGCCCCTGCCCGGCGCAGCCCGGGGCTGGTGAGCCATGAGAACACAGCACGTGGTAGCTCTGATGACTGACACTTCCCGGACAGACATGGGCCGGGTCTGTCCTGCAGCCTCCGGCCCCCAGGCCCCTGCCATATGCTTCAGGAAGTTGGCACGCCCCAGGTTCAGGAGCCCCCAGACTCTGGCCCTGGACAGCTGCAGCGGTCAGTAGGCACCTGGGGGTGGAGGACTGAGACAGGCTCTGAGTCTGCTGACACAGCAGAGTCAGTCAACAGCGTTGCCTGCGCTGTGCCCGATCTTGGGCAGGGCCCAGAGAATAAACAGGCAAAAGACAGATGGGAACATGCCCCCTTGCCTGGCCGTGTGTCCAGATTTATTTGCTTGGTCTGGGTTTCTGTTCACTGATTGCTCGTACGACTCTGACCAATGGCTCTGCCTCGCTCTGTGCCTTTTCTATCCATCTGTGACCCCAAGACCAGGATCTACTTATGGGCATTCTCTGCCTCTGAAAATCCTTTCCGTGTGGTCGTGAGATGCCTCCTAAAGGCAGGGCTGGGTGGGTTTGGATGTTAGAAGTTGAAGGGGAGGGTCCCCATCTGTGTATCTGTGAGACCCCACAGGTTCTGCAGTGGGCTCTGGCCCCAGACACTCTTGGTCATTCTTTTATTCATTCACTCGATAGTTATTGATCTCCTACTGTGTGCCAGGCACTGTGCTGGATACCAGGGGCATACTGTGTCCCAAGCTCTTCCACGGCCCCTGCCCATGTGGCACTGCCTGGCTGGCTGCCCGCCCCTCTGCAGGGTGAGGGGTATCCTCAGGGGGGCAGACCTTCAGTGGGAAAGTGTGAGGGGTGACTGGTCCAGGGGGTGAGGAGGGATGGGGTGAAGAGGAGGGAGCCACAGGGGCTGGCCTTAAAGAAGAGGGCACCCTGTCCTGAGTGTCCTGGGGAGGCCTAGGAGGGTGGGTGAGAGGAGGAGGAGAGCCCAGTGGTGAGAGGGGTCCAAAGCAGTATGGATGGGGTAGAGTCAGGGTACATATGTGTGTGTGTGTGTGTGTGTGTGTGTGTGTATTTGACTCTGTGTGTATGTGTATGTGGGGTGATGGGGCAACAAGCCTTGGTGATGGTGATGTGTGAAGTTGGGAAGACCTGGTGCCAGTTCTTGGTCCTGTGGGATTGATGGACCCCATCAATTTGTTTTGGGCTTCCCCAGTGGCTCAGCAGTAAAGAATCTGTCTACAGTGCAGAAGACGCAGTAGATGGGTTTGATCCCTTGGTGGGAAAGATCCCCTGGAGGAGGGCATGGCAACCCACTCCAGTATTCTTGCCTGGAGAATCCCATGGACAGAGGAGCCTGGCGGGCTCTAGTCCATAGCATCATAAAGAGTCGGACATGACTGAAGCGACTAGCACATAGGTTTTATTGAGGTAATCAGTGGTCCTGTAACCCTGCTTATCATTCCCCTGATGATGGGAGACTCACTCCCTTTGTCAGCAACTCTGTGTATGAGACCTTTTCTTCCAGGGGCAGAGTGGGAAGAGGTCTGGGCCTGGATTCTGAGGACCTGACTTTGAGATCTTGTCTCAGTGGCCCTGTCATTTGGCAGATGGTGTCCCTTCTCCGGACCTCAGGTTCCTTATCTGTCGAGTGGGTCTGCGGTAGCCTAGACGTGCTAGATTGTTGCGAGGCATCAATGGGATGATGTCCCATTGTCACCAGTCCTTCCTGTTGTGTATCGTCTGTGACAGGATGTTGGTTGAGGGAGTCCCTCCTCTCAGGAATCAAAAGTGCAGGGCGTGGGCCAGGGTGCTGGGGCCAGGGTCCACATGCAGGGCCAGGAACTCCAGTGGGTAACTGGGCACGCAGGAGGAGCAGAGGAAGAGTGAATTGTGGTTTGGGGACTTCCTTGGAGTTCCAGTGACTAAGACTCCGTACTAGCAATACAGGGGGGTCCAGATTCGATCCCAGGTCAGGGAACTAGACCCCACGTGCCACAGCTAAAGAGGCCACATGCCTCTGCAATGAGGATTGACGCTCCCATGTCCTGTAACTAAGACCCGGTGCATGGATATACATAAATATATATTTTTTTTAAAGATTAAAAAAAAAAGAATGAATTGTGGTTCAGAAAGTGTGAACCCCACTTCCACACCCACACATCTGTGGCCACGCCGGCCACAGCTGCTGTCCCTCCTTCCCATGCCCCACGCCGAATGGAGCTGTTTTGTGTCCAGCCAAATTTGTTAAGCCAGAATCTTCTAGAACAGGAGTCCCTTGGGCCAGAAGCTACTCACCCTCTTGTGCTTAACCCGCCTCTAATCCTTCCCACGTGCCAGGAGCCATTTACAGGTGCAGGCTGGGAGGCGAGAGCCTGAGGGCTGGTGCCAGGTGACCTTTGGCAAGTCCTGTCTGGCCCCCCTTTGCCAATCTGTGCAGCCGGGCACGAGCACAGTCTCTAGTGGCTTCCTGGCTCTGACCTCGTGGGAGCCTGTGGGCCTTGGGCTGTGTTGAAGGCAGGTGCCTAGCAATTATTTAGTGCATAATGCCATCTTGCTGTGGAGCGACGTGCCGCCTTTGAGAACTGTCCTGTGCCAGTAGAAGGGATGAAGCAGGGACACGAGCCCTGATCTCATGGGCCTCATGCCATCCAAGAAGCTTCCATCAAGCTGAAGGCAGTGTGGTTTGTGTTACAAAGACACTGGGTCTTTATGTTTCCAAAGTGCATGTTGGTTTTAAACTTTGGTCAGCCCAACTCAAGAGGCAACGTGTCCGGCCTTGACAAGGAGGCAACTGGCTTCTGCCCCAGAAAGCCCCGTGGCCTTGGGCAGGTTTCCCATCATAAAATGGGAAGGTGATCCCTGCGACGATTCTGGAAGGCAGTTGTTCCTGGCATGTGGAACCCGCTGGGTACATGGCAGCCCCCTTTTGGCTGAGTCCTGGGGGAGGAGTGGTGTCCTTAGCCTGCCTGGGAATTCAGGAGTGATGGGACCTCTAGAGGGGAGTGCACTGACAGCCGCACTTCTGTTTCCATTTTAGCTTTTGCTTTTTTGTTTGTGTTTTTGGAAGTGTTCCCTGGAGGTGCGGGTGGAAAGGGGAGAAAAGAGAAACTGGACTGAAGCTTTGGGGAGTCCGGGCTCTGCTGGGCTGCAGAGCCGAGGTTAGCGTGGAAGAGGTGCTTGCGGTTTGCTTGTGGTCTGGGCTGCTGGGCCACAGCGCCCCACTTGCCCGTGTTTGGAGCTTGCCGACGGGCGCCGCTCTCCTTTCTCTGGCCCAGTCCCTCCTCCCTCGAACCAGGAAGGCTCCTTTGCGGTCATCCGACCAGTTCCCTCCTCCGTTTTCGTAACTGAGTAAACTGAGGCTCGGAAGGAGGAGAGAGACATTCCCAGGGTCTCAGAGGACAGGAACCCGCAGCCCATTCCATTCCTGTACGCCCCAGACAGCAAAGACGAGTCAGGAAGGAGCTATGGGCCTGGGTGGGGCCGCGAAGGTTATAATTTTGAACACAGAGTAAACAAACAAGCCCTCCGTGAGAGAAGCGGCCCTGTGCTGGCCTCCCAGATAGGCCTGTCCACACGCAGACAGCGAGGTGTTGTGGAGGATTAAAAAAAGCCAAGCTCCCTTCCCCTCCACCCCCGCTGCCATATTTTAAGCTGCCAGGAAGAGGAAGGGGGAGAGGCCGGACCCCCTGGGACAACCACTGCTCCAGCCGAGGGCACGCTCTGCAGTGTTGGCTCTCTGTGCGGCTTTCAGCAGGACACTCTCCCTCTCTGGGCCTCAGTTACCCCCTCTCTAAAATGGGGGTGACCCCTCTCTCAAGGAGAGGGAGGGCCGCAGGGTGATTTGTGCCGAGTGACTGAACACAGTGAGCCCTTTCTCTCTCCCTGGCCTGAGTCTTTGTGGCCGGAGGCGAGGCCCCTCTTGGGGCGGCAGGGTGACTTTCTCAGGCTGGCCTGCTCCTCCTGGGAGACAAACCTCCACTCTGGGTCAGGCTGTCGCTGGCTGCCCAGCTCAGCTTTCCTGTTTTCCTGTTGAGATGGTGGCAGAATTTGGGAGGAACTGCTTCTGGGGGCCTCCCCCCGCAGGCAGAGGGGCTGGGCTACGGTCGGGCCTGGACACCCTGCCTCCCCGAGTGGGGGCCCAGGAGACTTCCTATATGGGGAGGGGGCAGAGCCCCTCCGCTCCCCTCCCCTCTTCCTGAGTACCCCCACTGTGGCTTCTGAGAGTCCAGCGCTGTGGGCGGGAGTTTGGCGGGCGTGGCCTCGGCCTTGGGCCTCAGCTTACCCCGTGGTTCAGTGAAGGAGATGGATAAGAGTCTCTGGAGGGCCCACTGGGCCAAGTTCTAGACCTGGAGAGGCCCTGGAGGACCCACAGACTAAGCGCACAGCCAGGAGCACTGTTCCCTGGGGCTACTCTCAATGGCTGCGTTGGGGCCTCCTCTGGGCGCGTCCCCAGGGTTCTTGCCGGTGACATGAGCACCACGAGGTGGACAGTGTGGCCTCACAGGACAGAGCTGGCTCTACCAGCTGCTAGAACAGTTACTGTAGCTCTTGATGCCTTGGTTTCCCCAGCTGTAAAATGGGAATGATAATACCACTTCACTCATTAGCTATGATTTAATAATATAAAGGATAATTTGCATTATGTGCATTGATCAGTTATGTTTATGCATATTTAACACAGTGCTGGGCATAGTGAATGCTCAATAATCAATAGCTATTATTGACATTTGTTAGTTTAAATTAATTGCTTAGCAGTGAGTGAATGAGGAAATGTCCTGCAAGGTCTCCATCTCAAAGCACGAGATGTTATTTGGACCTGAAGTTATTTGGAAGGAGGATCTGGTGGGTGCCAAGAGTGGGGTAAGAGGGTGGGGCAGATGTGGGCAGGGTCAGGGCCCTGGCTGGTTCTGACTTCCCCTTGGCCTGTCTGGAAGGAGGGTTTGCCTTCTACCTCGTGTCTGAGACCGCAGGCCTGGAGCGCGTGCAGCCGTACACACAGCTTCCTTCCTCCCGTTGTGTATTCCTCTCCATCTGACTCACTGGCTTTGAGTCTTTTGTTCTTGTCCATGAGCCCCAGGGGTGAGGCCTGGAGAGGCAGGGCCCAGGCACTCACTCTAGGATGGGCTGACCCTCCCCCAGCTCCTGACCGCTCTGTGCTCTGGGCCTCCAGGACTGAGCCCTGGTGTGACAGGTGGGGGACGCAACCCCTGGGTCCTGGTGCCCCTGACTCACTGTGTGGCCGACACTGGAGCACAGCTTTACCCCTTGAGGATCCACTGTATGCTTGGTACCCAAACCAAGCATGTCTGGGCCCTGCCCACCTAGAGCTCAAGGCTCCGCTGGAGAGATGCAGCATATAAGTGCTTACCAGCCAGTCATTAATTAAATAATTATCAGAGGGTGCATCGTGATGAGATGACCGCGCTCTTAGAGAACTCGCCTGCGTGGGCCCTGGAGGTGCTTGTCTGAGGGCTCTCTTGGCAATAACTGTCGCTGGCTGCCCAGCTCAGCTTTCCTGTTTTCCTGTTGAGATGGTGGCAGAATTTGGGAGGAACTGCTTCTGGGAGCCTGCCCTGTGGGCAGAGGGGCAGAGGCCCAGGGACTCACCCAGGGTCCCTCAAGCGACTCAAGTCCCTTCCCCTTTTGGTGTCTCAGTTCCTGGTCAGAAAAATGGACCCTTCCAGGACGGGTACTGTGGCAGGCTGGGGTCCTGCCACTGACCCCACCCAGGGCTTGGGTGGTCATCTGGGTTTTAGAACAATGACCATCGGCATTGGGTGCTTCTGTAGGCTGGGTGGGGAGGGGCTGCCCAGGGCGGGTGGTCCTCACCATCCCCCACCACCAGTGGGAGTGATGGCAGAAAGGTGGCAGAAGCCCCTGGTGAATCCGCCTGGCCAGTCCACACCCCGAATTTACCTGAATGCAACCAGATGGTTACATTACAGCTGGGTTACAACAGAAAAAAAAAAAAAAAAAAAGGAGGGAAACAATCTCTGAAAGAAAGTGAAAGTGTTCATCACTCCGTCATGTCCTACTCTTTGCAACCCCATGGACTGTAGAGCCCACCGGGCTCCTCTGTCCGTTGGGAGTCTCCAGGCAAGAATATTGGAGTGGGTTGCCATTCCCTTCTGCAGGGGATTTTCCCAACATAGGGATCAAACCAGGTCTTCTGCATTGCAGGCGGATTCTTTACTGTCTGAGCCACCAAGGAAGCTCAAAACAATGTCTATCAGTAGGTAATGTTCAATGGTGTAACATGTGGCCATTGAAAGTAAAGATGAGCCGGGTGTCTGCAAGTGCATACTAGGTCTGTGCAGGTGTAGGAAAAAAAAACGAAAGGAAATTCATCAGTGTGTTAATAGAGGTTTGGGGGTGGTGGTGGTGGTAGGATAATGGATTATTTAATTTTTTTCTTCCTTCTCTCTTGTTGTCTTTTGCATGGTTAATATACCAAATAAAAAAGAATAGCCTGTATTTTGGGGGAAAATTTGGCTGTCTTTTGGGGGAAAATTTTAGTCTTTTAACTCCAGAATCAGAGCCATCTTGGCCTAATGAGAGCCTCCATGGGGTGGTTGCAAAGCACAAGGTGGGCCTGGAGAAAGGGAGAGGGTAGAGAAGGTTCTGGAAGTTCTGGGGGTGGGGGGCAGAGAAGATTCTGGAAGTGCTAGGGGTGGGGAGTTGTTAAGCTGGGTCTCGAAGGTCAGGCTGGACTTTGGCCACCAGAGTTGGGGTACAGACAGGTGCCCATCTGTGGAGGGGAACAGGTGGACTGTAGCTAGAGAGAGGGGGCAGGAGCCCTCCTGGTGCATCCTTGAGAGCCTGGCAGGGGAATCGGGGGAAAGGAGCCCTTTCTCATCAACACTTCTTAGCTGGACTTTAACAAGAGGGTTTTATTTCTGCTACTCTGGGGAAGAACAGTGAAAGAATGTTAAAGTGAAGTTGCTCAGTCGTGTCCGACTCTTTGCGACTCCATGGACTGTAGCCTACCAGGCTCCTCCGTCCATGGAATTTTCCAGGCAAGAGTACTGGAGTTGGTTGCATTTCAGTAGCAAGTGTTAACTCTCTGTCTACCCTGGAGATACCTGTGGCCGGGGATGGATGAGTTGGGGTGGGGGAGGGGTTCAAGCTAGTGGTGGTGGATTAATTCCCCAGCAGAGTCTTTCTGCACCAGGCTATCCGCCTGCAGCATGTAGAAAGGCTCCAGAACATTCCATTATGGACCCAATAGCCTGCCTTTTAACTTGCTCAGCCAAACCCCTATTGCTGAACACGGGTTGTTTCTGTTTTCCACTGTTGTAAACAGTGCTCTGTTGGACAGCCTTAATCATTTCCATGGGATTAATCCATCGATCCCACCATTGTTCTCAGTGCCAGGTCGTGTGCGGGTCTTGGGGTGCTCGAGCTGGGGAGGCAGCTTCTCATCCTCACGGAGACCCTTTTCTGGGAGGAAGGACTCAGTATGGAACCCTAGCCAAGATTAGGGGTGGGGTAAAGGCCTCTCTGGGACCCCAGGGAGAAGTGACCCAGACTTGGAGGATCAGGGAAGGCTTGTTAGGAGAGGGGATGTCTAGGTGAGACCCAGGGGATGAAGGCAGAAGAGTCATAGGCAGAGGGTCATCTCTTCAGAGACCCAGAACTGAAAGAGTGCAAGCATTTGAGGGAACCGGAATTTCCCAGAAACTGGTGATTATTGCCATGGTTCCTGCTGGCCATGGCAGCAGCACCTCCACGGGCACTGCATTTTGGTGGTCATTTTTCAAAGTGCTGGGGCATCTGTCCCTCTGTAGGGCTGGGGTGTTCTCATGAAGGACACAGGAGCAGGGTGATGTGCCTGCCCCAGGCGACAGTCCTGCAGACACCCCCCTTACCCCCTCCCCAGCCCCCTCACCGCCCAGGCTCAAGGGCGGATCCTGCTCAGCTCCAGTTTCCCAGGCCCTGTGCAGGTGCTGTATCATTTGACAGAATCTGCCAGAAGAGGAAACTGAGGATCCGAGCTTAGGTGACAGCTCGGTTTGCGTGCCGGGGTGGTGACCTGGTCTCTGCTGATGTGTGACCTTGGACCGGCCCGGCTGGCTCCAGATGCAGCCTCACCTTTGTAGGAAGCATCCCACTGGGATGGGAGAGCCGCTGGCAAACACTCCTCCCGGGGCTGGGAAGGGTCTGTCCCCAGGCCTGAGCTGACTTTTCTGGAAAACCCCAACCTCTCCCTGTGCCTGAAGATGCCCGGGAGACCGAGTCGAGTGCTCTGGTGTCATCTCACAGTCAGGGACAAGATTTCTCTGTGCACAGTTGCCCTGCTTGGTGCTGGGGATCAGTCATGAATGAGACAGACAGGGTCCCTGTCCTCATGGGAGTAACAGACACCAGTTAATTGTCAAGACTGAGTTGTGCTGTTGACTCAAGGGGTTCTGCCCTGAATGAGGGTTGTGGCTGTCAGGGACAGTCACAGTTGGAGGAATGCTTTGAGGGTCCAGGGAGATGGAATCCAGCTCCTTCACTGGACGGATGAGGAGCTGGAGAGCCAGGGTCACCCGGCGGCAGTCAGGTGCCCAGACTCAGACCCCAGCGATCTAAAGCCTGCATCCCTACCTGGAACTCATGCTTAGAATCTATCATTACTGCCCAGGGAGAGATGGGCACCCCTTCCCCACTCATCTTCAAGGGACCCCTGGACAAGCAGACACAGAACATGGGCCTGTTGGCCGAGAGCAGAGTTTCCACAGGCGGGGGGCACGTTGGCACCTGGAATGAGGCATATGAGGTGGGGTCCTCTGGTGCCTGAGGAGACCTGCAGCTGCTGACCCCAGGGTGGGGCAGGACCCGTGTCCTCTGCTGGCTATGGGAGTCTTGTTATTTGAATAAACTTTCCATTTTCCATCTGCATGAAACCTCTCCATGCTGAGGGTTGCTGGCATTCCAGCCCAGGATTGGGTTTCCTTCTGGCTCAGCAGCAAAACTCATGAGTGAATTTTCAGAGTTGATCATCTTCCTTCTCCCTCCTCTCTCTTTCCCTGGGCTTGTCTCCCTTTGCGGGCCCCCACCCCACTTCCCACTGGACCCAGGGAGACAGCACAGCAGGCAGCTCTGTGTGTGTGTATGTGTGTGTGTGTGTGTGTGTGTGTGTGTGTAAGCGAGGGATAGAGTGATGGATAGGAGGATGGATGGATGGATGGTAGATAGGTGGAGCAGGGGAGAGGTCTGGGTCCCGAGGCAGCTAGGGAAGCAGCTTGGCTTGGACTTAGAGAAAAGGGTGGTGTCAGAGGGCATCAGCTGATGAAATGTGTGGGATGTGTGTCTGTGTTTAGCCCTTTTTCCGTTAGGCTTTGGCCACAGTAACTGGCACTTACTAGTGATTGCTTGTTATTAGAATGGTAGCTGGCATTCATTGGGCTCTTCCAACGGTCAGGCAGAGTGCTAGAAACACATTCTGAGGTAGTCCTCACAAGAGCTCTGTGAGGTGCATGCTATTCTTACCCCCATTTTATGGATAAAGAAACAGGTTTGGGAAGTTCACCGGCAGTTGCAGAGCTAGGTCTGTTTTTACTGCTAACCTGTCTCCTGGGACAGGATCTTCTCCGCAACCTCCTTGCCAACTGGCCATCGGACTCCTGCTTGTATGCCTCCAGGGACAGGGAGCTCCCTACTCTAATAGGGTCACCTGTCCCACCCCTGGGCACCTGAGATAGAAAGGCCCTTGTGGATCCTGTCTGCCATGGTGGGTCACTCAGAACAGGCTCCATGGGCATGGCTGTGCCTGACTTCCCATAGCATCGCTTTTCCCTGGGAATTTTCCAACCCTTTTGTTGTGGGAGATGAGCTGAGTTCCCCCTCCTTGCCTGTAGCAGCCCTTACCTGGTACTCAGGCCTTGACAGTGTCATTCGTCACACACCGAACAAGCCTGAGCAAATTTGATGCTGACGCCACAGAGGTATTTTCATTAGCATTGAGCTGGACGCCTTAGTCAGTTCAGTAAGACACAAAAGGAAAAACAGAGAGAGCGGTATGAACACGAGACGTATTCATTCAAAGCACTTTCCCAGCTAGCCTCGCCCGTAGCCTTGTCCACCTGTGAGTCCACCTGCGGGAAGCAGAGGCTCAGAGATACAGGGAGCTCAAGAAACCGCGTGGTGAGGAGCAGACGCACTGTGGTCCCCCACGGTCTGGTGGCTTGCGGTTTGTCGGTGTTTGCTTTCTGAATCTTCATTGATGTTTCTCTGTGCACTTCCCCTTTCTCCTTGCCTTTGATTTCCCTCCTGCCCCCACCCCCTCCCCCCTGGACCCAGGGATCCAGCCCTGCAGGCACGTGTGTGTGTGTGTGTGTGTGTGTGTGTGTGTGTGTGAGAGAGAGAGAGAGAGAGAGAGAGAGAGAGAGAGAGAGGGAGAGAGAGGGAGAGAGAGGGAGGCGGGAGGGATAGAGTGATGGATAAGAAGATAGATGGAATTTCCCTTTCTGAGTGGTTAACCTCTGAAGGCCCAGGGCCCAGAACGAGCGGACCCCAAGTGTGTCACCTTCCCATCCTCTGAGCGGCCTGCTGAGGGACCAGGTAGCTGCTATTTTGGTTCTGTTTTTCTGGTCCCCATTTCATGGCGTGAAACAGATCGCAGAAAACGGCTGGTAGCACAGGTGGACACACTGTGGGACCCCTGAGCTTGTGAAAGACCCCACTGCGCGCCTGACCACCCCCCTGCTGGCCACCTGCGCTCCGGCGGGTGCAAGTCCTCCTGTGGGTCGTTCAGGCGTCATCATTGACTGCACCGGCCCCCGTATGCTGAGGCTCTGGGGCTTCCCTCATTTCCCTGATCCTTATGAAAACCCGACCAGGTGGGTACTATTCTTCCTCCCACTTTACAGCCCAGAAAACTGCAATTCAGAGAGAATTAAGCCCCATGTCCAAAGTCCTACAGCTAGTGAGCCAGTGAGGTTAGTATTGGAACCAAGATTGAATTCCAGAACCTTGACACTACACTCTTCTGTGAAAGTGCCCTTCTTGACCTAGGAGGGTACTCACAGATGTGTGTGGAAAAGATGAATGTTTCGCTGAATGTGTGTCTGAATCTGTGCTTTCCCTGTGTCTTCTGCTTGGCATGCTCTCCCTGCCCAGCCGTCCTCCTTTGCCTCACCAGCACCCCTTCATGTCTCGGGGGCCACCTCCTCCTGGAAGTCTTCCCTGATTCTGCAGGCTGGGTTAGCCATCCCTCCTCTGGGTTCTTCTGTTACCCCCAGCCGGGGACTTACCGTGTCCCATTGTAGGTTTTGTTGACAGTCTGTCTTCTTTGGACAACGGGGACTGGGTGTGTCTGAGTCACTCCTGAATGCTCAGTGCCCTGTGGTTGCTGAATGAATGAATGAATGAGGACATGAAACCTTTCTCAGCCAGCACGATGGAACCCCGAGACCCTCACCTGTCCTTGGCTCTGCCCCCCGCCACCCTTTAGGTTGACCCTGAGCTGGTCGACAGAGGATGTGGACTGCTGCTTGGTGGCTGCAGGGAGGGGCTGGGTGGCGATGCTGGATGCCAGGCTGGTCGTGGAGGAAGGGCTCAGGCAGTGAGCTTTGCCTGGGCACCTCAGGGTCTTAACTCCAGTCTGGGCGCTAAGGGACAGTGGACCTGTGGCGGGCAGCTGCCAGTGCGAGGGTGCTGTGGCAGAGGGCCCTGGGTGCCTGGTCCAGCCTCAGCACTCTGAACTTTGGGCTGAGAGCAGGCATGTGTCGTGGGGCACCGTGGCCTCAGGGCAGTCGTGACCAATGGGCAGGCCCCAGGTTATAAGGGTTCAGGCTCCAGGGGGCATGGCGAGGAAGAAAAGAAGAGCATGGAGGCGAGGGATGCTGCTGAGAAGCCAGTAGGAACAGAGACTGGGCGGGTGGAGGTTAGTGTTTACAAAATCACCGTCATAGATGAGCTGCCTCTGTGCCCGGCCTGATGGCCACAGCTAATTATCCCCAGTCCACAGAGGAGAATACTGAGGCTCAGGCGAGTCCCCGGACCATTGGGTTAGGACTTGTCCCATGTCTGTCTGGCTCCCAAGCCAGGGCTCTCTCTGGGGCAGGAGGATGGGGGACGTGGAGCCGGATGGGCAGGGTGGGAGGTTGGTCCTCCAGGTGGCCTTTGACCTTCCTTTCCTCCCTCCGTGGCTCTGTTGGCCCGGGATGTGGCCTTGGCCGTGGCAGGTCTGGTGCAGGACACCAGACTGGGGAGCCCAATCCCAGACGTGCTCCCCGGAGTGGAAGGGGGCCCCCCTCCCTGTCCTGCCCTGGGTGGAGGGTGCTGCGGGGGCCCTGGGCGCCCCTTCTTCACCCGCCCGGCTTGGGTCTGTGTTCCCGGAGAGCAGGGACTCCTGGGTCTGGGCTCCCAGAACAAGCCACCAACTGTCGGGTGGTGCCCGCAGCCGACTCGGGGCTCTGCCAGGCGGCGAGGGAGGGGCCGGAGGGGATGAGAGAGCTTTTGTTTCCCTCTGTGTCAAGATGGGAATCGACTGCCTCCCACTGAGGTGGCCTCCTCCTCCTCGAGGTGGCAGGGCAGTCCCTGGTGGGCGGGTCTGCGCTCTGCCTTTCTGGGGTGGGAGGCACTTCTCTGGGCCTTCACTTCAGCCCCCTCCCCCGCTCCCAGCTCTGGTCTCCCAGCACACACACTCTCCCACCAGAAGACCTGCGTCGCTGAGCCGTGGTTAAATATTTGCTAAGTGAGAAGAGCTGTAAAGGCAGCTTTGTAAGCGCTCCTGGCCGGCTCCTTCTGGCCCGCCCCCCGCCGCTGCCTTGCCCCAAAGCTGCCTTCGTAATGGGAGACCCAGCTAGCCTCCTCCCCAGGCCTCCGGGGCCACCGTTTTGGCATCTGAAACCGGGTGACCTCCCACCAGGGGCTGTTCCTTTGGCACGTGTTTGTCGAGCACCCACCTGGCCCAGATATAAGCCTGGTGCTGGGTCTCTGTCTGTGTCGGGTGGTGATACAGCCATGACACTTGCAAAAAGCCCCCAGGAGAAGCAGGGGCTGCGGTGGTGGAGTCTCCAGGGGACTGGACTTGTCTGGGGGGTGGTCCTGAGGGCCAGGCGGAGAGGGTGGGCTCTGGGAGAGCGTTCCAGGCCAGAGACCCCCAAGACCAGAGGCAGGTTCCCTCGCTGGGCACTGAAGCCCCTGGATTTGACTCCCTCACTGCCCTCACAGGGAGCTGGGCCTTGGCTGCCTCTTCCCTGCTCCTGCAGCCTCAGTTTCCCCGTCTGCCCAGTGGAGAGCTTGCACTTGGATGTCACAGAGCCCTTCCCAAGTCCAGTGGCCTGATCAGCGTATGTGCCTGGCCCGTTAGCGAGGGAACACGCCAGGGCAGGGCTTTCACAGGTGCTGAAGGTTATGATAACAGCCACGAACCTTCATAAGGCTCATGTGGCCCTTTGTTAGCAGCAAAACCCAATATCTCCTGCAGGACTTTTGTAGGTGTTGAAGGTTATGATCATAGCCATGAGCCTTGCGCTTTGACTGTTAACAGAAACTGTCGTCTCCTGAGGACCCCAGGTCACCAGGTGAGCTGAGGGCAAGACTCTCATCTTATGCCCGTTTTGTTGTTTTGTCGTTTAGTCGTTAAATTGTGTCTGACTCTTTGCGATGCTACGGACTGTAGCCCACCAGGCTCCTCCATCCACGGGGTTTATAGATGAGGAAACTAAGGCCCAGAGAGGCCATTGGCAGCTCAGATTTGCTTCTTGCTTCGAGCTCGGCCCCGGAACACACCTGCCTCTGTGAGAAACCCGCTCTCCTCTCCTAACAATGGTGCTGTACTGGGCACCTGGCTTACAGACGTGACCAAGGTGCCAGCCTGACCTGGGGGGCTGCTGCGCGAGTGGGGAATGTGCCAGAGAGAGTCACTGAGGACTCCTGAGCACCTTCTCCATGGCCTGCACAGTTCTCGATGCTGGGGTAGAGCGGTAAGCAGAGCCTGGCTTGGCTTCGTGTCCTGGTTTTGCTCGTACCTCTGTGATGCTGGGGAAATCACTTCATCTCTCTGAGCCTCCCGTTCCTCCTCTATAAATGGGTTTAACAGTTAACTCTGAAAGTAAAAGTGTTAGTCGCTCAGTCGTGTCCAACTCTTTGAGACCGCATGTACTGTAGCCCGCCAGGCTCCTCTGTCCATGGGATTCTCCAGGCAAGAATACTGGAGTGGGTTGCCATTTCCTTCTCCAGGAGGTCTTCCTGAGCCAGGGATGGAACCCAAGTCTCCTGCATGGCTGGCAGAATCTTTACTGTCTGAGCTACCAGGGAAGCTCCAGGTGAGGGTTAAAGGAAATAACGTAGATGATAATTGTTAACACATATGGCAGCTGCCTCTGTGCCTGGCACTGGGCTAAGTGTTGCATGCATTAGCTCATGCCCCACTTATTATTATAATTACATGCAAATGTGAAACTGAAGAGCACTGTGATGGAGGAAATGATGTCTGGTTAAGAGTTTGAACTGTATTAACGAGGGGCAAGGGAGCTTCAGGCAGAGGGTGCAGCACAAGGCACCGGGGAGGGAGGCAGGACTGAGAGCTGGGTCCAGTCTGGCATGGTGTGTACGCTGGGGGCAGTTTTCCAGGCCCTGTGGCAGGTGCTGAGAGTTCAGCAATGGATGAACTTTGGTCTCCGGGGTCCAGTGAGATCCTTTAAGAAGGGCTTGGTGTGACTGTCTCCCATGTGTTGCCACAGCCCGAGAGCCTGGGTTCAGGTCCTAGCTTGGAGCTGGGCTCCAGCGCTTGACAGCTGGCTGACCTGGGTCAAACCAGCAGGTCTCACAGCCTCTGTTTCCTCTGTGGGGGAGGGTGGCAGATGTCCCCACCTCCCGGGGCTTGGCCAGGGCTCTGTGACAAGTCCCCCTGCAGGGCTGGGCATCTCCAGTCGGCATCATGCCTCACCAGGCGTGTGATGCCAGGTGGGCTCCCTAACTGCCCCATGCTTCCATTTCCCCCACTGAACATGGTGGGTGGGAGTGGGGTGGTGAGGACCCTCCCTCCCAGGGCCGTTTTCATCTCCACGTGAGGCATGGGGCCAGTGCATGGTCAGGGGTCAGTCATTCCCAGGCCGTGGTGGGCCATGGGCTGCCAGATTATGGGAAGATACCTTTCCTTGTTCATAACTGGCTCCAGGGAAGGGGTACCCAGCAGAGGGTCCTTTTGGGGCGCCTGAGGCCAGTCGGGAGGAAGCTTCGAGGGTGGCAGCCCCCTTCCCTGGGGAGAAGGGGGGTACTGGGCACTTTCTCGTAGTCCTGGGACCCCTGCTGCAGCTCCCGGGTTGGGCATTGGGCATTCCTTTCTGTGGTGAGAAATCTCTGGGGCGTGTGTGGGGAACTGTATTGCTCAATGGGGTGGCGGCTCCCCACCTGGCCTCTCCCTCTGGGTTTCCTCCTTGTTGGTTCCTCCTTTGTGCCAGGTCAGTTCTAGATGTGGTGGGTGCTGTCCGGGGGCATCAGAGAGGGAACAGGCCTTACCCACCTTGAGATCACTGGGGATGGGGGAGGCTACGGGAGTGGGTGGAGGTCCCATCCAGCCTGGGGACCTCCCGGGGGGAAGGGGCATTGGAGAGTGAGGAGGGGGGGTGTCCCTGACCTGGGGGAACCCCACGGTGAGGAAGGGTGTGCAGGGTCTGCGGGTACTCTGAGGAGCTGGATCTTTGTCTTCAAGGCAGTGGGAGCCATGGACGCGTTTGAGCAGGGGAGGTTCAGGGTGAGAGTTCTAACAAAAAGATCCCTGTGGCTCCTGTGTGTGGGAAGGACAGGGAGCGAGCCAGGAGTGGAGGTGGGGGAAATTTGGAGGCTGTGGCAGGAATAAGCTGGGAGGGGCCTGGGCTGGGGCGAGGGTAGGCAGTGACTAGTGGTGTAGCCTGGGTCGAGCTGTTCTGGCCTCTTGACCAGCCCTGAGTCAGTTAGGAAGCCCACCACCCTGATGGCCGTGTGCTGGGGGGCACAAGCACCCAGGAGTGGGGTGACCCTGGATCGGCCCCTCGCCCTCTCTGGGCACTGTCCCCTTCAGGGGGTTCGGCTGTCCCCCTTGGGGGCGCCCAGTTGTCCTGCTCTCTTCTTGCCTTCGGCTCTGCAGGATTCTAGCTACTGTTTTGGGCTCTTCTCACGGGCAGGCTGCCAGACCCCCTCCCCTGCTGGCTGATGGAGCCTGTCATTACCCCCCTCTTCCTGGCTTTGCCCCTGATTACAGGTCCTGAGTGGGAGCCTTGTCAGCCTTTCTGACCGTGGCCACCCACCCGGCCAGTGTGGTGAGAAGCCCCAGTGGCTGGCAGTCTGCAAGGTGGAGGTGAGATGCATTCACCCAAACTTTGGTTCCCTGTTGACACTCAGACTGTTCTGGGTCCATATAACTGACCAGCTGTGTGTCCCCAGAGGAGTCACTTCACCTCTCTGAGTTTCAGTTTTCTCCTATATAGAGTGAGGACAACACATCAAATGACTCGTGCGAACCTGGGTGCAGCGGGGCTGCGAGCACGTGGCCGCTGCGGTTATGTGTTAATAATGATAATGGGGTGATGGAGCAGAGAAGCCCTGGGCCAGCATGGGGGCTGCCATGCCGACCCAGCTCTGCCGGGACCTGCTGTGTGGCCTTTGGAGAGTGTCCCCAGTGCTCTGGCCCTCTAGCTTGTCCTGCTCTCCTAGGTGATGGAGATGGAGGCACTCTGGAGCACTCTGACGCAGGCAAGCTCGGTCCCTGCCCCCACTCCGCCTCTCCTGTTCCTTTGGCTCTGGGGTGGGTGGGGTTGGTATCCCTGGCTGCCTGCCCACCTCCCCACCCTGGGTCTGCTCTCCCCACCCCCTCCAGCCCCCCCAGTGCTCTAGGAACCAGGCAGGCAGGTTGTGGGCCTGCCCCGCCCTGCAGGGTGCTGGTTTCAGTCCGCAAATCTCTCAGCCCTGAAACCCGGCCGGCCTCATGGGTGAGGTGTGGCCCCCGAACCCACTGGAGGGACCGGATGAGCCAGGGTCAGGTCTGGCACAGTGCCCTCAGCTCGGGACAGTCCAGGGCTGGGACCAGTGCGAGGTCCCCAGGGTTGGGCCAGGGCTGATGCGATCTTGGCTTGTGATCGTCCCCTTCCTCCCGGCACCTTGTCAGCGTGGAGGCGGGTCCCAGACCTGGGCCAGATCCGGCCGCTGCTGCTCCCCAGTTGAGGGACTGGGCAGGGCTCAGTTCTCTGGGGCTGGGCCTCCTCATCGGAAACATTCCTCCAGTTCAGACACCACCTCTCCAGGGCTGAGCTGAAGGTCTGTGGGATGGTCCACATGACACAGATGTGGCGTGTGCTGGGCTTGGGAGGTCCACGAGAAGGCAAAGCATCTCCTGAGCTTGGCATGGAGGCTCTCAGGGTGCACCTTTCTGGGCCCGTTCTCTGCGGACCCCTGTAGCCTTTCCTCCCATCGTCAGCTCAGCAAGCCCTTTCTCTGAGCACAATGGCCCCCAGAGATTCCAGGGGATTTCAGGCCACCTCAGGGCCTCCCCGACTTCTTGCCCAGCCCCCGCTATCTGAGTGCAGGAAGTAGCGTGATCCTTAATGTTGTCAGTTTGGAAAATCAGAGATTAACATGCTTCCGCTGCCTTGCCTGCTGGTGGTTCTGGCCCTGAGGTTGGGCCAGGCCAGGGTTGCCCAGCCCCTGTTTCAAGGGCCTCTCCCTGGCTTAGAGGAAGCTTGGACAGGAGGTGCTTAAAAGGCGCCCCGTTAGCGACACGCCTCCCCCTCGCCAAGATGAAGTGTATTCTGCTCGTTAGCCCGTGAGTGTGTGTTGAGTCGTGTCCGACTTTTTGTAACCCCATGGACTGTAGCCGGCTAGGCTCCTCTCTCCATGGAATTCTCCAGACAAGAATACTGGAGTGGGTTGCCATTTCCTCCTCCAGGGGAATCTCCCCAACCCATGGATTGAATCTGCATCTCTTGCATTGGCAGGCGGATTCTTTACCGCTGAGCCACCTGGGAAGCACTCTTTAACCCAATGATCTTATACACTGACTAGGCAGATACTGGTGTGCTGTTTGCAGAGGGAGAAACAAAGGCTCAGAGAAGGGAAGTGCCTTGACCAAGCCACACAGCATATTGGGAGCAGACTTTAAGCCCAGAGCTGCATGCCCAGTGGAGATGGTGCTGAGTTGGCAAGTGAGGGGTGATGCTGAGTCTTGCTCCCCTCACCCCAGTTCTGTCCAGCCTGAGGGGACTGTGGTCAACTCCCACTCCGAGCTGACTCACCAGCAGCTCAGATACGGTGCTGAGACCAGCACCCCAGTCAGCTTCTGGTGCCAGCACAGCACTGATTAGATTGTCGTTGAGATTTTAGATCAGCTGAGCTGATAGGAACCCACGCACCCATTTTACCAGTAGGAAGGTTGAGGTCCGGAGAAGATGGACAAGCGAGTTCCCAGTAGGTGTGAAGGTTCCCTGCTGGCTCTACCAGACAGGGGCTGGAGACCCCCAGACCACTCTTGGCTCTGATTGTCGCCAGCTGCGTGACCTTGGAAAAGTCACCTTGCCTTTCTGAACCTTGGTTTCCTTATCTGTAGAATGGGACTATAAAACCTGCCTTGCCCACCTCTGGGAGCAGGTGGAGACCCAGCAGGAAAGTGTAAGACAGGGCTTTGGAAATTGTGTTGGGAATGAAGAGGCTTTACGAGGTGGGGGTTTGTGCAGGCTTTGGTGTGAGACTAGGTTTAGAATCCACCTCTTTCACCTTCTAAGCTGAGTGTCTTTCAGAAGGTCTCCAAGTCTCCCTGTACCTCAGTTATCTTGTCTATAAAGAGGAGGTGACAGGATCTCTCAGCATTACCTGAGCTGTTGAACATGCCGAAGTCCTGCATGGCGAGGCACCCTGGTCCCCTCTGGGAGTTAGTGCTGAGGGTCCGAGTCAGGAAGACTAGATGGTAAGGAGGGTCCCCCAGGTCACCCTCAATGGTTCCAGAGGTGCTCAAGGAGCTTTTGTTGACTGTGAGTGAGATGGCCTTTTGAGAGCCATTAATCCACGGTTCCAGTCCTGCTAAGAATCAGAGATAAGGATGCAACCAACTTGCTTCAAGGCTTGACTCCAAAACAGCCTCCAGGTCGGGGGAGAGAGTTGTGTGTATTTCACCCTGGCCCCGATGTCCTGGGCAGTGGCCTCTTCAGATCCCAGCGGAGCCCACTGCCTTCATTCTGTGGATGTTGCCTGGAGGTAGAGGCCGTGGGTGGGCAGTGGCTCCCTGGGGTCGCAGAACACAGTGGTGGCTGGGCACAGAGCCCCAGACTTCAGGGGCTGTCCTCCTGGGCTCGTAAAGAAATCACGACCCCCACAGGTGGTCCATGACAACCCCAGGAAGGTGCTCAGGAGCTTTTGTGAACTGAAGAGTGGCATGACCTTTCGTGAACCATTAACCTTTCTGGGCCTTAGTTTATTCCCTTGTAAATGGAGGGTTTATTTACCAATATTCACCTCCAGGCCATTTGAAGACTTTGGGGGTGTGCATGGGGCCCTGTGTCTGAGTGGGGAGAGCTTGCCTCCTTATTCGGCAGGAGGTGCTGGGAGGGGCCCCAGGAGGGCCCAGCGATTGGCCCCGGTGCCCCAGGAGTCCCCCCAGGGTCAGGTGGGAGCCCGGGTTCCCACGTGTGCCTTGCACAAGGCCAGTGTCCTCACCTCTTAACCTCTGTGCAGCTCCTTCTTCCTCGGGAGCCCTCCCTTTGTCAGGTTTTTGTTTATTGAAGAGCTACTGATCCTTATTTTGTGATTCTCTTCCTGGTCCTTTTTTTTTTTTTTTTTAATGTCGTTATTGGATTTTTTCAAACTATGAAAGCTATACCTGCTAATAAAACTTCCAAGCAGAGGTGAGGGTGGGATGATTTGAGAGAATAACATTGAAACATGTATATTATCATATTTGAAACAGTCACCAGTCCAGGTTCGATGCATGAGACAGGGTGCTCAGGGCTGGTGCACTGGGATGACCCCGAGGGATGGGGTGGGGAGGGAGGTGCGAGGGGGCTTCAGGATGGGGAACACATGTACACCCATGGCTGATTCATGTCAATGTATGGCAAAAACCACTATAATATTGTAAAGTAATTAGCCTCCAATTAAAATAAATCATTAAAAAAAAAAAAACAAACTTCCAAGCAGTCTCTGAGCACCATGATTGTGGTTGTTTGGTCGCTTAGTCATGTCTGGCTCTTTGTGACCCCATGGACTACAGCATGCCAGGCTCTCCTGTCCTTCACCATCTCCTGGAGCTTGCTCAAACTCACATCCATTGAGTCGGTGATGCCATCCAACCATCTCATCCTCTGTCACCCCCTTCTCCTGCCCTCAATCTTCCCCAGCATCAGGGTCTTTTCCATGAGTTGGCTCTTTGAATCAGGTGGCCAAAGTATTGAAGCTTTAGCATCAGTCCTTCCAATGAATATTCAAGGTTGATTACGATTATAGCAGTCACATCTGTGGAGGTCTGGAATTGGATTCTGGGTGTGCTCATTTTACACATGGGCAACTTGAGGCTCTGAGAGAGCTGGGTAGCTCACGGGACCGGGGTCTTCAGGACTGGGATTCTGGCCGCCTCATGGGGCCTGAGGTGGGCAGGCGGGCTCTGTCATTACCCTCGTATTTCTCTATCTGACAGCACCTAGGCCTGAGTCAGTGCAGGAAAGGAAGGAGGAGATGTGTGGGAAAGTGTCGAAGGTGGGTGAGGCCGGCATGCTGTCCTCTCCAGCCTCTCCCAGAAGCAACCTGGTTGCTGGGCAACCCCTCCCGCCCCGCCCTCTCAGGGGAGGGATGCCCTGTGGGCAGTGGTCAGAGCCTGGCATCAGGAGGGGGTCAGCGGGGTGTGGGCTAGAACCCTAACTGCTTTGGTCTGGGTGTGTGACCTCAGGTGAGCCCCTCACCCTCTCTGGCTCACAGTCCCCTTCGGGGTGTTGGTGCTCAGGCGCTTAGTCGTGTCTGACTCTTTGCGACCCCATGGACTGTAGCCCGCCAGGCTCCTCTGGCAAGAATACTGGAGTGGGTTGCCATTCCCTTCTCCAGGAGGATCTTCCCAACCCAGGGATCAAAGCCGGGTCTCTGCATGGCAGGTAGATTCTTTATCACTGAGTAATTGGGGAAGCCCTTTGGGGTGATGAGGCCCCGAATCCCTGGCCTGTGGTGTCTCCAGAAGCCGTGGGGGGAGAGCAGGAAGAACTCGTACAGGCAGGCGTGAAGGAGAGAGGGACACCTCAGGTCTCAGGGACCACTCACAGACACCAGGAAGGGACACTGAGTCATAAAACCCCTCTGGTGACTCCAGGGAGCTCACCGCTGCAGGGGGGCAAGGAGGGAGAGAGAGTGGAGTGCTGAGTGGGTCTTACAGGGAGAGGGCTGCCCAGGCTGTGACCCTCCTACCCCTACTGGAGCTTAGCAGGCCGGAAGAGCCTTCTCCAGGCCGGGATGCCCACCTACATCCTCTTTCAGCAGCATCTGGCCGGAGGGGCCGCTAGGGACACTTTTCAGGACTCCTCCCTGCGAGCTGTTTGTCCCTGGAGGGGACTGGACCCCCCTACCTCACCTTCCTCCTGGAGGTCTTTCCAGCCCAGACATCTCACCCTCAACTCCTCATCCTCTGCACCAGCACGTGGCGGTTCCTCCAAGTTGTCTTAGGACATCTCTCAGGAATGGGCTTAGGGGCTGCCAAGAAGCCATCCCGCGGCCCTCTTCCCCCTCGATCTTCCTTTTCCAGAGCCTCCTCTGCTGCCAGACCTCAGCTGAGCTCCCCAGTTCCCTGGCGCTGTGTCGGGACCCTCCTTCTAGTCCCTGACCTCTCGCCCAGCCTGGTCCACAGCCCTCCGGGGTGTGGCCCAGAAGTGGGCACTCAGTAACTGCTTGGCTCAGCCCCTGCCTGTGCCCAGCGCCCCCCTCCTGGGGTTCGTACTCAGTCCTTAGAGACCAGCCCCCCTCCATCTCCCCATCCATTAGGCTCCCAAGTTGGGCAGCAGATTTGAATCACTGAGAGATCCCGTTTTCTCCGGTCTGTTTGCTTCTGGAATCTCAAGTGGCAAAGAATTTATTTGAAAACAGGTCCAGGTATGTACGGTCCTTGAGTTCAGTGGCAAGACACATCTGTCATTGCAGCTGGGTGAGATGGGCCCAGGGCCCATGGGGTCGTCTTCTCCTTCCCTCTGAGTGAGGCACCCCACATTTCCTCCTCTCCCCTCTCCATCCTCTGCCAGGTGACTTCTCCCCCTGCTGCTCGTGCCCTCCCCTCCTGGACTCTGGTCCCACAGCCTCACTTGGATAACTCATCTGCATCCCAGCACGAGAGATGAATTTCCTTCTTCCCCCTACTCTGCCCCTCTCAGCTCCACTGCTTCAGGCCTCACCTTTGCCTTCTGGCCCCATCTAGGTCACCTCGTTCTGTTTTTTACTTCTTGGCGTCCTCTCCAACCCACAGTCCCACCCAACATGGGCCTCGATGCCCCTTGAAAGGGTGATTCCTGGGCTTTCTCCTGGCTGGGCCCTCCCTTTCCTGTCCTCCCCAGTCCAGCCTGGGGCCTTATGCACCCAGACACTCCCTGCCTGGATGTGATGTCTGGGCTTTGCTGACCTGGCAGCTAGGAGCATGCTATGAGTCAGGCAGACCTGGGTTTGAGTTCCTGGCACAGGATGGGAGTTTCCTCCTGGGGGTGTCTCCCCAAGGGTCAGGGCAGTTCCTGGCCCTTCTGGATACGATGCTGTATCAGGCTGGGTGCACCAGGGCCGAGGCAGGCATCCTGGAGCTGTGGCTAGAGGACCCTTGAGATCCAAGGGCCAAACCTACCCATCTTGCCTGTTGGGAGAGTGTGCACTGGGTGTCTGCTGAGGCAGGGTTGGGACCAAAGCCTGGGCTGGAGGCTGAGAACCTGGTTCTCCTGTCCTGGGTCTGCCACCCTCCTGATCCCTAAAATGGACAAACCATAGCACCAACTGCCTAGGGTTTTCGTGAAGATTCTTTGGGGTCATGCATGTAAACCTTCCTACCCCATCGACCGGGGTTAACACTTAATAAAAGGGAGCGACTATGATGATGACTACATGTTTATCAATATTATTATTGTCTGCTCTCCTTTGTTGTTCAGTCGCTCAGTCATGTCCAACTCTTTGTGAGCCCTGGACTGCAGCACGCCAGGCTTCCCTGTCCTTCACCATCTCCCGGAGTTTGCTCAAACTCATGTCCATTGAGTCAATGATGCCTTCCAACCATCTCATCCTCTGTCGTCCCCTTCTCCTCCTGCCCTCAATCTTTCCCAGCATCAGGGTCTTTTCTAATGAGTCAGCTCTTTGCATCAGGTGGCCAAATTATTGGAGTTTCAGCTTCAGCATCAGTCCTTCCAATAAATATTCAGGACTGATTTCCTTTAGGATTGACTGGTTTGATCTTCTTTCAGTCCAAGGGACTCTCAAGAGTCTTCTCCAGCACCACACTTCAAAAGCATCAATTTTTCAGTGCTCAGCCTTCTTTATGGTCCAACTCTCACATCTGTACACAACTACTGGAAAAACCGTAGCTCTGACTTCATGGACCTTTGTCTGCAATCCTCTTTTCTCTATTTGGCCCCAGTTCATTGCCCCATCTCTTCCCCCACCACCCCCTCCCACCTCATCGTTTTTCAGAACAATTCTCATGGCCTTTGAGAGAGTTCTGGTTGTTTATGGTCTTTAAAAAATAGGCATTCAAAGCAAATTCCTCATTTGTTCTCCCCTTCCTCCCCTGAAAACAGAATCTGAACAGACATGAGCTTGTTCCAGGAAGGAAAGCACAGGCCTGTGAAGAGGGGCCCATGGGCTGAGCTGCCTCTGGAAGGGGTGGAGGGAGTGGGTCTGCCACAGACCCTTGGTATGGGGAGTGGCACCTCCTCTCAGCCTGGGCCCCAGGACTGCATTCCAGCAGTCTCACTCACTAGCTGGGTGACCTTGTGTGAGTGACTTAACCTCTTTGAGTCTCAGTGTTCTCCTCTGTAAACGCGGATGACACCAACCATACCCCGCAGAGCTATTGTAACGCATGCTAAGTCACTTCAGTTATGTCTGACTCTTTGCAACCCCTTTGGACCATGGCCTGCCAGGCTCCTCTGTCCCTGGGATTCTCCAGGTAAGAATACTGGAGTGGATTGCCATGCCCTCCTCCAGGGGATCTTCCTGACCCAGGGATTGAACCTGTGTCTCCTGTGACTCCTGCATTGCAGGTAGAGTCTTTACTGCTGAGCCACCAGGGAAGCCCCAGGGAGCTATTGAGAGGATTAAATGAAGCACTGTCCTTGCTGGGTACTCTTGCTATCTAGGGACCAGCGGTGGGAGGGATGGCGTCATGTCAGCCCCTTTTCATTTGAGAAAGGACCAGGTCTTTGGAACCTTGAGTCCAAGACTGTTAGAGGTGGTAGGGCCTGTCCATGATTGAGTTGATCCTCCCAGTGTACACGGGGAAACTGAGGCCCAGTGAGGGGAGCTGCAGAGTGGGCCAGCACAGACCCCAAGTCCAGCTACTTAGGGCAGGGAAGGCTTGCCCAAGGAGGAGGCCCCTTGGTGTGGGTCATGACCCTCTGTGGACCTCAGTTTCTTCATCTGTCAATAGGGAGGCCTGGGCAGCTAGTGCTGGGCCTGCTCTTGCACCCTGGGACATCCCCTTCTTTGTTTAAAACCTGCTTTAGCAGGTTTAGCAGAAGAGAGAGGCCAACAGCCAGTGACTGCAAAGTGGTAGTTAATCTGGTGGATGAGTTCATTTTAGAATGTTGATCTTTTTTTTAATTGCAAAAAGAGTCATGCTCATAAAATAATTCAAATGCTAAACAAATGAATAAAGCAGAACCTGAAACTCTCCCTCTGCTTCTCATTCCCACACTCAGATGTGCCGCCCTTAGCAGCCTGGAGTGCTGCCTCCTGGACCTCTTCTTTGAGGTCCCCAAGGGTAAATAACTCACATGCACCTACAGGAATAATCTTAAATGCGATGCTTTTCAACATGGGAGTCTGCAGAGGTCCTGACGTGGCAGAGTGCGGACACCTTCCTTTTGTTACGTGTACCCAGGTCCCCTTCATCTTCTGTCCGACCTGAGTGAACTGTTGGGTATTGAATCATTCCCACCCCCTCATGCACAATTGGCTTGTTTCTGGCAATTTCTGGTGCATTCTGTAGGCTGGATTCCTACAGGAGCAAGGGCCCCCATGCACACTTAGAACTGTGCACATGACCACCCTCCTCCTCCAAACACGCAGTCCTATCTTGCCACTCCCCCAGCTCCGGTTAAAGTGCCTATTCTCTGCATTCCAGCTGGTCTGATGGGGAAAAGGAAATCTTCCCGTTTGCATTCATTTGCTGGCTGGTGAGGCTGAGCATCTTTTCACTTGTCTGTTGGTTTCTTGTGTCTCTGTTGGTTTGACCGTCACGGTCATCGCCCCTTTTCCCGCCCAGAGGCTCACCCAGCCGTGTGTGGGAAAGGCCCCACCCCGGCCAGAAATGCAACGCAGATGTGAGTGCGGAGCCCGTGTGGATGGTTTTATGAGCTGGGATTTGGGGCAAGGCGGATGCCCCTTCCTGGTCACTGCTCGGAAGCAGTCATGCCAACCTCATAGCCCGTTTGTCCTTCCCTTTCAGAGAAGACCGGGAAGATCCTGACGGAGTTCCTCCGATTCTATGAAGACCAGTATGGCGTGGCCCTCTTCAACAGCATGCGACATGAGATTGAGGGCACTGGGTTGCCGCAGGCCCAGCTGCTCTGGCGCAAGGTGAGAGGCGCTGGGCAGAGGTGGGGCGGCCTCCGAGGGCCTGGGCAAGGATCCTTCCCTCTCTGGGCCTCGGTTTCCCATGGTTGCTGGATGGTCTCTGAGTGCCCCACCCCGGCTTCTGAATAGGGAGGTGACCTGGTTGTGGCATCGATGCCCCCGTGGGTGCCTCCTCCCAGGGCCAGACCCTCCTCCTGCCGGGCTGGGGCTCTGAGTCATCTTGACAGGCCTGGTCCACGCCCAGCTCCTCCTCTTAGAGTCTACGTGCCCTCGAGCTAATGAGCTCACCTCGTGGGGCCTCAGTTTACTCACCTGTAAATGGGGATTGGCACACCTCCCGTGCCAGGTGGCCATGAGGATTAAAGATCTGTGGGCCAGGTGCCTGGGGCTGGACAGATGCTTGGCTGACGTGTCATCATTGCTGGCCTTGTCATTAGCCTCTTATCAGTGGTAGGGTTATGTTTGCACAGTAAAGATTTGTCCAGGAAGCTGCCTGCTCCCCAGTGAGGGGTCAGAATGGGCCAGAGGAGGCTAGTAGAGCCTCCCAGGGTGGGGATCCTGTGGTCACCCCTGGCATCGGGGTGGGAATGGCACTGAGGAAGTGGGGGACAGGCGGCACCGATGGGGCTGAGCACTTGGGGTGAGAAGCCAGGCCTTGCTGTTTCTGGGGGTGCTGCAGTGGGCCCTTGTCTGGGTGGTCTGGGAGGGCTTCCTGGAAGAAGGGCCATCTCAGCTAAAGACCTGATGGGCGAAGGAATATCAGACCCAGGTGGTGGCATGTGCAGAGGCCCAGAGGTGAGCCCATGGCTTGCTTGGGATGGTGGAGGGCAGGACTCAAGCCAGGTTCCAGATTCCTGACTTGATTCCTCTTTCTGCCTTGACCCCTAGCCTGCCTGGGTGGAGGGAATGTCGGGGCTCTGTGTCAGAGCATCACCTGTCACTTTGATTTGGGGCCCAGGGAAGTCTGTCTGGTCTCCTGATGCCATGGCAACCTGCCGACCTGTGACAGCAGAGGGCAGCTGTGGCCTGGGTGTCTGGCAGGGGCGCACCTATGTGACAGCAGAGAGGGCTTTGGGCCCACCTCAGGGAGCTGCTTCCTGTGGGCTGCTTGCTCCCCTATTTGGAAGGAAATGTCACAGGCAGCCTGAATTCTAATAACCCAAGACAGGAGCGGGGTCGCCTGATGCGCTCAGCATTTACCCTGCATGGGAAACGCCTTTCACACTCATCAGGTTGAGTGTTCATGGTCAGAAAACAGACGCAACGTGTCAGCAGGAAGACTAATATGAAATCATCCACAGTTTCAGAAGAGGAGGGATTTTGGGTCCCATTTGCCACTCACAAAACTGACCATCATGAGGCTAAGTCATGGAAACAATAGAAATCATTATCATCATCACATAAATTGTTAGAAATAATACTACAATTAATATAGTAATAGTAGGGGTAAAAACAACAGTTCTTTTGTGTGGGCGCTGCTCCTCAGCTGGCATGACATGGCTCAGCAGGAGTGTGATTATGACCTGGCGCCCCTCCCAGAGGTGGACACCGGGGCTCAGGGAGGTAGAATTGCTTGTCCAGGCTCCCAGGGCGTAGGCTGCTGGAGCCTGGGGGCCTGTGCTCTCGCCGTTCCCCTAAGATGCCCGTCAGCGGCATCAGAGAGCTTTGCAGAGTGCAAAATATTTGGCCTGGGCTATTTCCTGGGTTCCACTTCCTGCAGACCTTCCAGTGGAAACACGACTCTGCCATTTGAAAGTCTTAAAAATAAAACCCAAACCCACATCTGTAAACCAACCAACCAGCCATTACGGGCTGTCCAGGATCTGAGGGTGAACTTTAGGGGCAGGGTGCCGAGCCCCACTCACCCGGGGAGGCCTGAGTGAGTTCCGGCTCTAAGCCAGAGTGGAGGCTGCAGACCCGGGGGAACAAGGGTCTGCCCTGGTGTCTGGACAGCTCTTTGTGCTCCTTCTTTCTCGCAGAGACGGGAGCTCAGGAGCTGGAGTGAGAGTAGGCCCCAGTCTAAATATAGACCATGCAGCCCGGGGGAAAGCCCACTGTGGGTGGTGTGGTGGGGAGGGGGTGCCTGGTGGAGAGGGGGGAACCATTTTCTTTTCCTGTAAATATTTTTGTCTCCGGGTAGGAAGCAGTCTTCGGGGTCCTATTGTTTGAGTACAATGGGCCCTCATTTTCCAGGAATGTTTTGGCATTTCCCCTCAAGAGTGGCAGGGAGGTTGCTGGGGAGAAGAGGCCCGGTGAGGAGACAGGCCTGGGGGTGGGGGATGCCTTGGGAGGGGCTGCTCACCTCTGACTGCAGCTGCAGAGCTCCGAAGCTAGGAGAGGTTAGGCCCCAGTCAAATTATACCTTCACCCTTTATTACACAGGACACATGTTGCTTTTTGCAGAAGGCCCCATATTTGTTGTAGAGCAGACGGAGGCTTCTGAGAGACAGGAACCCTTGACTCCCGTGCTCCTCCCACCCAGGAGCAGGGCTGTTCCCTCTTGGCCTCCTGTTATCTCCTTTCCGGAAGCTTCCCCGGTGCTCAGGCTGTTTATTCTCCCTTCCCCATCCCCAAATGTCAATCTGAGGAGCCGGGAGACTGATGCAGACAGAACCCCAGTAGTGGTCACGGCAGCTCCTGTGTATTGTACTGCCTGCCCGGTGCCAACTGCCTGCGTGATCCCTACACGTGTCGGCGTGGCTGTCACTGTCCCATTTTACAGATGAGGAAACTGAGGCTCAAAGAGGTGATGGGGCAGGCCTGAAGTCACTCCGAGCCTGTGGTAGAGTCGAAGCTAGGGCTTTGCAGGGAGGTCTCAGTGTTTCTGCTGCCCACGCTGGGCACGAGTCTGCCAGGGTGTTGGTCAGACGGGACCCCTCTGGGCTGAAGTCCCCTCCTCTCCCATCCGGGTTCGTGGAGACCATCTTGTCACCTGTCAGAGCCGGGGAGGCTCTATGGCACCACCTCCGTCAAGTTTGTGTTGCCCTGAGGGGAAACAGGCCCAGAGCAGGAAGAGAGATGTGCTCAGGTGCCGGCGGGCCTGTCCCCTCCTGCCGGAGTGACCGTGGCACAGTCACACTGCAGGGGAGTGGATGGGGAAGCAGCCTGCCTCGGGCTCTGGAGACCTTCCCGAGGAGGCCACCGTGTCTGCTGGGGCCAGGACGGGGCGGGGTCCTGCCTGGCTCTCCCATCACAATGCCTGGCCTGCGCTCTAGTCCCGGCATCACAGTGCCTCTGGCTGGACCTGGAGTGGGGAGGGGGCCTTCGCAGCTCCCCAGCCCCATTTTCCCCATCTGCCAAATGGGTGCGATGCTGCGCTGCCTCGGAGGCCTCGGTGAGGAGTGAGGTCAGGGCGGACGGCCTCACTCCCCGCCCCTCGCCGCCCACAGGTGCCCCTGGAGGAGCGCATCATCTTCTCGGGGAACCTCTTCCAGTACCAGGAGGACAACAAGAAGTGGAGGAACCGCTTCAGTCTCGTGCCGCACAACTACGGGCTGGTGCTCTACGAGAACAAAGTGGTGAGGTGCCCCCCAGGCCTCCCGGGCCCGGCCCAGCGCTTCTTCCACATCCCCGCAGCCCCCTACTCTGCGTTAATGCTGCACGCCCCCCGACTCCTGA
This sequence comes from Bubalus kerabau, assembly GCF_029407905.1. Taxonomy (NCBI): domain Eukaryota; kingdom Metazoa; phylum Chordata; class Mammalia; order Artiodactyla; family Bovidae; genus Bubalus; species Bubalus kerabau. The sequence goes on along the minus strand of NC_073634.1, from coordinate 101,057,494 downwards.
ACACGAGACCCCATACGTCCACCCTCAGCCAGCCACCGCACGTGTCTCGCTGTCACCAGATGCAAAGCCGAACCTCAGCATCTTTCCCTTCACCCTTTCCTGCCTGCCTGAAGCTGGGCACCCCCTCTCTGAGTGGCATTTCACCCATCCAGGCACCCAGCTCGCTGGGGGTCCCCTTTCACTCTGCCTCTCCCCCCAGAAGCAGCCCATCACTGGCACCGGCTCATCCCCATGGCCCTCCCGATCTCTCCACCTCCAGGGCCCTCCTCCCCCATCAGCCCCCTTCCTGCCTTGGGCTTCCACAGCCACAGCAAACTGGCCATTCCCCTGTCTCAGAGCACTCCTGGGTGCTGGTCCTGTCTTTTTTCCTTCCTGATGCCTCTGCTCGTAGCTCCCTGCCTGAAGCAGGGAAGCTGGGGGATGACTGTCCTTTTTTTTAAAATTTATTTATTTTGGTTGCATTAGGTCTTTGTTGCTGTGCGTGGGCTTTTTCTAGTCGTGGCGAATGGGGCCTGCTCTCTAGTTGTGGTCCATGGGCTTCTTCTTACAGTGGCTTCTCTTGTTGCAGAACACAGGCTCTAGGGTGCTCGGGCTTAGTAGCCCAGCAGCAGGTGGAATCTTCCTGGACCAGGAATCGAACCCGTGTCCCCTGCATTGGCAGGCGGATTCTTAACCACTGGACCTCTGGTCTGGGGATGAGTGTCCTTTGCCTTGGGCCCTTGGGGAAGACCCACCTGGTTGAACCACAGACCCAACTTCTTCTGCCACACATTCCTCTAGAACAGTCAAAGGACAGGCTTGAGCACTCTGTTTTGAGGCAAATCAGTGTTGTTCGGTCGTTCAGTTGTGTCCGACTCTTTGTGACCTCATGGGACTGCAGCCACCAGGCTCCTCTGTCCTCCACTATCTCCTGGAGTTTGCTCCAATTCATGTCCACTGAGTCAGTGATGCTATCTAACCATCTCGTCATCTGCCACCCCATTCTGCTCTTGCCTTCAGTCTTTCCTAACATCGAGGTTTTTCCATTGAGTTGGCTTTTCGCATCAGGTGGCCAAAGTATTGGAGCTTCCGTTTCGGCATCAGTCCTTCCAGTGAATATTCAGGGTTGATTCCCTTTAGGGTTGACTGGTTTGATCTCTGCAGTAGAGTAATATTTTGGCCACCTCATGTGAAGAGTTGACTCATTGGAAAAGACTCTGATGCTGGGAGGGATTGGGGGCAGGAGGAGAAGGGGACGACAGAGGATGAGATGGCTGGATGGCATCACCGACTCGATGGACGTGAGTCTGAGTGAACTCCGGGAGTTGGTGATGGACTTCACGGGGTCGCAAAGAGTCGGACATGACTGCGACTGAACTGAACTGAACTGAACATAAGCAGAGTCAGGAGCAACCGATGCCTTAGGGCAGCAGTTCTCAGTGCACAGAATCACCTGGAAGGCTGATGTAAAAACAGGTTGCTGCCTGTGACTGATTCATGTTGATGTTTGACAGAAAACAACAAAATTCTGTAAAGCAATTATCCTTCAATTAAAAAATAAATTCAATTAAAAAATAAACCTCCAATTAAATAAATAAATTATATTAAAAAAAAAATAAATTCCAAAAAACAACAACAACACACACCATGTTGCTGGGCCTACCCTCAATTTGATTCACATCTGCAGTGGGGCCAAGAATACGCATTTCTGATGAGTTCTCATGTGACTTTGATGCTGCTCATCAGGGACCGCTTTGAAAATCATTGCCTGGGAGGTTTCAGCCGCTCTCAGGAAATATGTTGAGTGGTGACCCCTAGTGGCAGGGTGCAGCATGGCAGCCCTGCTGTATGAGCACCTACATCAGAACTATTTTTTCTTCCCACTGGTGTAAGAGAGGAGTTGTTCAGTCGCTCAGTCGTGTCCAATTCTTTGTGACCCCATGGACTGCAGCGTGCCAGGCCTCCCTGTCCTCTACTATCTCCTGGAGTTTGCCCAAGTTCGTGTCCATTGAATCAATGGTGCCATCCAACCGTCTCATCCTCTGTCACCCCCTTCTCCTGCCTTCAATCTTTGCCAGCATCAGGGTCTTTTCCAGTGAGTTGGCCCTTTGCATCAGCTGGCCAAAGCATTGGAGCTTCAGCATCGGTCCTTCCAATGAATATATTCTCCTCCCAAGGGGCCTTGTGTGGTGCTCAGGACCTAGAAAGTTAGTGGGCAGTTCAGGGTAATCAAAAACCCTGGGCTCTAGAGGCTGACAGGCCAGGTCCACGTCTTAGGTTGGCTACCTTACCAGTTACGTGATGTTGGGGCTTGTAATGGTGCTCACCTCTGGATTGTGAGAATTCTGTGAAATAAAGCATTCAGGGTACCTGGTAGGTAATGAGCACTAGGCTGCGTTAGCTGCTCCTTGTAGAGGCGGCAGTAGCAGTGGTGATAACATTAGGTTGGCCAAAACGTTTTTTCCAGGTTTTTTTCCTGTAAGATGTTACGGAAAACCCCAAACGAATTTTTTGGCGAACCCAGCCATAATCACATCAGGTTGCTTACTGAGCCTTGCCGTGGCTGGCACTGTGCTAAACATTACCCAGTTATCTCCCTGGGTGCTTAGGGAGCCCTGTGAGGTAGGAACTATTATCACCCCGGTTTTATAGATGAGGAAACTAAAGCATGTTGCTGTTACTTAGTCGCTAAGTGGTGCATAGCCTGCCAGGCTCCTCTGTCCATGGGATTCTCCAGGCAAGAATACTGGAGTGGGTTGTCATTTCCTTCTCCAGGGGAATCTTCCTGACCCAGGGATTGAACCGGTGTCTCCTGCATTGGCAGGTGGATTCTTTACCGCTGAGCCACCAGGGATGCTCAAACTAAAGCACAGGAGGTGTTATCCTTGACATCACACACGTAGTACTTAGTGAAGCTAGGATTTGAGCCCCGAGCCTGGGTCCTGCTCAGGACACCATGTTGCCTCTAGTGACAATAATGATCAAACTCCTTTCTCTCTCTTCTCTTCCTGTCTTCCTCCTCCTCCTCCCTGTCTTGGGCAGGGAACACTGAGTGGGGCCCTGGGGCCAGGTAGAGACATGGGGTTTGGGCTTGGCCATACCTGTAGCTGCCTCCACCATCTCTCTTGCCCCCTCCTCAGGCTTATGAGCGGCAGATCCCACCCCGAGCTGTCATCAACAGTGCGGGCTACAAAATCCTCACCTCCTTGGACCAGTACCTGGAACTCGTTGGCAACTCTTTACCAGGTAAAGGGACCACCCATCCCAGGCCAAGTGCCCAGGGATTTGGCCGTAGAGTGTGGGGGGCATCCCTGGTTCTGGAACTCCATGTTTGCAGGAAGAGCAGCTGGGCGAGAGCTGTGGCAAGTGCCCAGCACAACCTGAACCTCCAAGGGGGGGCCTGAGAGGGATTTGCCTGAAGTCACCCAGGGAATTGGGGCCACACCAGTGTGAGTCCCACCCAGCCCCCACTTCCTGAGCCTGGTGATCACAGCTGTGCAGGGGGCTTACCCTGCCCCTTCCCTGGGTCCCTGAGAGGTTCCCGGAGAAGATGATCCAGGTGCCCCACTTTGTAAGCTGCCAAGTCAACGCTGCATTTGTGGGGAGCCATCCTAGGTGACCCCACCCCATCAGAGATACCCAGAAGCTTTGTGGGATCACGTCCACCTCTTAGCTGATCCCAAGGGGTAGTGAGATGCCCCTGTGTGAGACTTGATGATTGAAGAGTCAGCTGGAGTCTGGTTTTCCTGGATTCCAGCCCCTGCACTGGGAGGGCTGACCTTGGGGTGTTGTGGAGACCCCACGAGGTGCTGTGTGTGTGGTGAGCCCAGCACAGGGACCCAGAGCCAGAACCCAAAGAAGAACTTCCATTGTCCTGTTATTCACAGGAGTGACCAGGTCACAGCCCAGGACTACTTATCTCTGTGGATCTCGAATATCCATGCGGACAAAACAGAGAGAGAAAAACCCCCTTTTATTTATTCTGTATCCCCTGCCCCTACGCCTCCCTCCTACTTTGGACATTTAAGCCACCCTTTGGCTTCTGCAGCTGAAATTTGAAGGGAAACCCAAGACAGTAATGCTTGGCCCTTGACCCTGAGGGCTCCAACCCTGTGTTATTTGTGCCTCCTGCATAGAGTTTAGAACCTGACCCCATGGAGGTGGACGCATTACCAATGCTAAGAATTTCTGCCAGTGGGGCAGGGGGCAGGCCTTCTCTTAGCCAAGCTGTGGAGCCTGAGAGAAGCGGCCTCCCCACGGACTCTGGTCATTCCGGGACAGGCCAGCCCTCTCTGGACCCGGAGGGGCAGGGTGAGGGGTCAGCTGCTGGCCGTCCTCTGGCCGAGGGAAGCCACAGAGGGCAGCCGCTTAGTGGGTGCTGTCTCCACAGGGACCACACCGAAATCGGGCTCTGCCCCCATCCTCAAGTGCCCCACGCAGTTCCCGCTCATCCTCTGGCATCCTTCGGCACGTCACTACTACTTCTGCATGATGACGGAAGCCGAGCAGGACAAGTGGCAGGCCGTCCTGCAGGACTGTGTCCGACACTGCAACAATGGTGAGCCGCCCCTTGAGGCCCCGGGAGCTGGGAGGGGTTACCGGGTGCGTTGCTGAGTGGTGACACCTAGTGGCCGACTGTGGTGTGGCACCCCTGCTTTATGAGCCGTTTTCCTTTTCCTTCCGGGGTTTTAGAAACCACGGTCAGTTCAGTTCAGTTCAGTTCAGTCTCTCAGTCGTGTCCGACTCTTTGCAACCCCATGGACTGCAGCACGCCAGGCCTCCTGTCCATCACCAACTCCCGGAGTTTACTCAAACTTATGTCCACTTAGTCAGTGATGCCATCCAACCATCTCATCCTGTCATCCCCCTCTCCTCCCGCCTTCAGTCTTTCCCAGCATCAGGGTCTTTTCCAGTGAGTCAGCTCTTCGCATCAGGTGGCCAAAGTATTGGAGTTTCAGCTTCAGCATCAGTCCTTCCAGTGAACACTCAGGACTGATCTCCTTTAGGATGGACTGGTTGGATCTCCTTGCAGTCCAAGGAACTCTCCAGAGTCTTCTCCAACACCACAGTTCAAAAGCATCGATTCTTCAGTGCTCAGCTTTCTTTATAGTCCAACTCTCACATCCATACATGACCACTGGAAAAACCATAGCCTTGACTAGATGGACCTTTTGCCTTTAACGTCCCTGGTGGCTCAGTTGACCTTCCCTGGTGGCTCAGTTGGTAAGGAATCTGCCTGCAATGCAGGAGACCCAGGTTCAATCCCTGGGTGGGGAAGATCCCCTGGAGAAGGAAATGACAACCCACTCCAGTATTCTTGCCTGGAAAATTCCATGGACAGAGGAGCCTGAAGGGCGAGAGTCTATAGAGTTAAGAAAAAGTCAGACGTAACTTAGTGACTGAACCACCAACCACCACTTTTCCTTCTGGTTTTTGGAAACCATTGTCATGCTGCCCTTAACCCTCTCCCTTGATGAAGACTGTTCTGTGACACTGAGAAAAAAATATAGGAAATTGTTTCCGAGGGATGCGGTTGTTGAGCTCCTGAATCACAGAATAAAAACCCTGATTCTGCCACTTTCCAGCAACATGATCTTAGGAGACCAACTTGCTTCTTGGAGCCTCTGTAAAATGGGGATAATATTTTCTCCTGTTTCTGAGAGGGTTTAGGAAGATTCACAGTTCTTGGTAAAGATTTTTTTATGGTGTCATTTCTTTCTTATCACTGACCTGCCTGGTAGTGTAGGAACTTCCCTTCCCCACTCAGGGCCTCGTTCTTGTCTATAAAGTTACAAGGTCTCTCTGCCTCACTTACTCATTCAACAAACCTTTCAGTGTTTCTCTGAGCCAGACCCAGGGCTGGGTGCTGAGAGTGCAACCGGGAAGCAAGACCTGGTCCCTCCGCACTCACTGCCGGCAGCCTAGGGGTAGGGGGGACAGATGTTAAACAGATGAGGACCCCAGGGGGTGATGAGTCAGGACTGTGCTAGGTGCTGGGTGGGAGCCACCCAGGGAGCTTGGAGGGTGTGTATATACTGGGGGGGTTGCTGAGCTTGTATGGGAGGAGGGGCTGACGAAGGCGGCATCCTTGAGGAGGCAGTGGTTCAGCTGAGACCTGAAGGATGCATAATTCTAGAACAGAGGGAGGCGTGTTCCAGACAGAGGTCACAGCGAGCATGAGGGGAGGCCTGGCGTGGGGGCACTTCAGAGGAAGACGCATGAGGCCCTGAACTTGGGAGGGGGTGCCCGGAAATGGGACTGGCGGGGCACTGGGGTCAGGTCTGGAGGGCCTTGTGAGGCTCAGAGGAGTTTGATCAGAAAGGCTTGATTGTCTCTTGGTGGGAGGGTGTGGGGGACAAGGGGCTTTCTGCCCCTGAGGGAGGAACAACCCTGTCCCAGACCCTGAACTTCCCTCCTGGTGACCGGGCCGCTGTCCCCCTCCTCACCCCGCCCCATCCCTGTTCCACCCTCCCTGGCTGCCGGCGCACCTCGGGCACAGCTCCACTTGGAGGCCAGACCATGGGCACCCATGCCTAGAGGCGGGCAGTGCGGTGACTTGGCTCACCTCACCTGTCCTCTGTCCTCTCCACTCTCCAGGGCCACCTCTGCCCTGGCTGGAATCTGCTGGGCAGCAGGAACCAGGTCTTCGGTCAGGCCAAGCCCTGCCGCCCACAAAGGGCCTCCTGTTTCCAGGTCCCTGGGGGCTGAGGGGCTAGGACTGGGCAGAGTGATCTGGGCCCTGACTGCCTGGCCCAGGGTACCTTTTCTCCTCCCGTCCTCCCCTTCATTCCTGGCCCGGGCCCCTCCGTCTCCAGGTTTCCAAGGCAAATGGCAGACCTGGCCAGGTGACCCCAGGCCAAGCTGGGTGGGGACTGACCAGTGGGAAGAAGGGCTGCCATTCATTTCCCCACGTGCACAATGGTGGTTGTGATCAACTAGATTGCTAGATTATGGGGAGGAATCAATGGGCGGGTCCTGGGTAGAGCTCTTGGCCCTGTGCCTGGCACATAGCGAGTGCTCCGCTGGGAGGCTGAGCGGGTCTGTGGGCAGGCGGGGAGGCTGGGGGAGAGCTGCTGGGGCTGGGTGGCGAGCAGGGGCGTCCTGCAACTCGGTGTCAGGAGCTGATGGGGCGGTTTCAGAGGAGCCTCCCCCACCCCCCACCCGCCCCAGAACTGTGGGAAAGTTCTCAGCTTCCTCGGAGGCTGGGTCTGGAATTTGTGGGGCCTGGAATTGCTCATTCCGGGGGCTGCCAGGAAGTTGGTGGGGAGGGCTGGAGGAGGCCAAGCTGGGTGGACGCCAGCTTGTCCAGGGTCCCCCTCACATCCTGCATTCCTGGAGCAGCTGGGGGCAGCAGGGGCGCTGAGCTGGGCTTCAGGGTGGGCCGGGGGTGCCGAGGTCAAGGCCTCTTCCTGTCTGCCTGCCGTCCCCCCCTCCTCTGCGGGACTGAGGAGTGCCGCTTCCTTTCTCGGCCTGACCCCAAGGACCCCACGGGCGGGCGGGAAGCCTCCAGGTCTCGCTGGAGCCACTGGGCCCGGGTTCCAGCCTGGGGCGGCCACCCTCTAGTGACTGTGTGACTTTGCTTCCCCGGGCCTTGAGAGCCACCGGCCCCTCTGAGAGCTGAGTGCGGGAACGCGTGTGGGGTTTTGGCCTCAGCCCACAGGGGCTGCCGTAACAGCCTGGGTGGCTTCAACAGCAGAAGTCAGCTTTTGCGCAGTTCTGGACGCTGGAAGCCCCACATCCAGGTGTCAGCAGGGTGTTTTCTTCTGAGTCTCCTTGACTAGGAAGCAGCCAGCGTCTCCCTGGGGTCAAGGCATAGTCCCTGCTCTGTGTGTGCCCTGTTTCTTTCTCTAGATTTCTTCTTATAAGGACACCAGTCATATCGGACCAGGGCCTGGCCTAATCCTCTCCTTTTAACTTAATTACCTAAGTCCTGGGCTTCTCAGGGGGCGCTAGTGGTAAAGAACCCTCCTGCCAATGCAGGAGATGCAAGAGACGCAGGTTCAATCCCTGGGTCGGGAAGGTCCCCTGGAGGAGGAAATGGCAACCCACTCCAGTATTCTTGCTTGGAGAAGCCCATGGGCAGAGGAGCCTGGTGGGTTTATAGACCAGGGGATCACGCAGAGTTGGACACGACTGAAGTGACTGAGCATGCACACGCATGCATCTAAGTTTCTGCATCCAGACATGGCCCCTTTCCGAGCAGCTGGGGGTCAGGACTTCAGCGCAGCACTTTGTCGGGACACGAGTCAGTCCCCAACAGCCAGGCTTGGGGGGAGGGCTCAGGAGGGGCCACCCTCACTTTTGACTCAGCCCCTCGGCGTGCAGAGTAGGGATGTCCTGAGGGTCTGAGGCTGCATGTCTGACCGGCCAGAGCCTGGGATGTCAGCTGCCTCCTTGCTGCTGCCCAGCCCGTCCTGCCACCTGGAAAGCGGCCCCTGCCCAGCACGCCCAGCTTGCTGTCTGCAGAATGCAAATGCCCGTGCATGAGAGAGGCTGCGTGTATAACACACAGCCAAATTTTCTAGGCAAAACCCGGTCTCAGGGAGACAGTGTCTCCCTCCTTAATTAAGCCTGCCTCCTCCCCCAGCCCAGCTGGGCAGCACCCACCCCAGGGCTCTGTGGGACCCTCCTGCTCTGCCCCCGTCGCTCCCTCCTGGATGCAGGTTCTGAAATGCTCACAGCCCCATCCCAGTCCTGGGAGCTGCCACTGCCAGGCTGGGTTCCAGGCCAGTTTGTCCACTGCTGAGCCCCCCTCCAGCCCTGACGGCAGTGATTCCTGGGTCACCCGGATGGTAGGAGGAGAGGCCCTCTCCACGCCAGAGAGGGGCTTTTTCTCTGTGGGGGTGACTCATTCCATAGTCATCACAGTGGGAGCTGGGATTTTAGAGGCCTCGGCTGCTGTTTGGCTCTAGGGACACAGCGGTCAGAGGCACAAGGCCAGGCAGGGGGCTGCCTCCTGCCAGGCTCTGAGGTGTTTAACCACGTCTTCCCAAAGTCGGATGTTGCAACTTCCTGCAGCCTGCCTCCCCAGCACCCAGATGGAGGTCTACGTCTTGTTCAGCAACCCCCTGGTCAGCCCGGGGGAGGTGGGCAAACTCCTCTGGGCCCCTGCCGCCACCTCCTCTAACAAAAGCAGCGGAATGGTGTTCCCAGCCTCCCGGGTGCACAGTGGTGGGCACAGCAGACCCAGGGCCCCAGGAGCCAGTCGGGGCTGCAGTTCCTGATGCGGGGAGTGCCCACCAGGCCTGCAGCTGGGCCCTGGCCTTCCCAGTCCACACTGTGGTCCCTGCAGCCCCTCCATGGCCATCCTGTCAACCTCCTCCTTCCGTCCCTCTCCCTGGGCAGGGATTCCCGAAGACTCCAAGGTGGAGAGCCCTGCGTTCACGGACGCCTAAAAATTAGGGTTAGGGTTAGGGTCAGGCTGGTCATAGTTCCCACTGTTCAGAAGGGAACACTGAGGCCCTTTAGGGTTTGATGATCTTCCGCAAGGCTTGGCAAATGACAGCCAGGGAGCCAAATTGGGCCCATCGCCTGAGTAAATCCAGTTTTATTGGCCCGTTTGTTCACACCCTGTCTGCGCTAACTTTCCTGCTACAGCAGCGGGTGGAATGGCTGGGACGGAGGTCACCAGCCTGCAAAGCTGCACGCATTTACCACCTGGCCCTCTATGGGGAGTGTGCAGGCCCCTGATGGAGGAAGGGTCTCTGGGCGCCTCTGGTACCCCCTCTGCTGTGTTTCGAGGCCTCTCCTGGTGGGGGGAGGGTGGGCTCCCCCAGTGGTCCTGGCTCTGCCACTCACTGGCCTTGGCCCCTTGGCAGTGGCCTGACCTTGGAACCTGTTTCTTCATCTGTGAAAGCAGAAGCAATGACATTGCCACGTGTTGCGCTGGGGGGAGGGTTTAAGGAGATGAGGAGGGTACGAAGGAGGGTTGTCTTGCTGCTGCTGGTGGATTGTCACCGCTGTTAACTGTAACTGCAACCTCTCCTGTCGCTGTTACTGCAAGAGCAGTGGGGGCCCGGGGTGGGGGCCGTCCTGCCAACCTCCTCCTTCCGTCCCTCTCCCCGGGCAGGGATTCCCGAAGACTCTAAGGTGGAGGGCCCTGCATTCACGGACGCCATCCGCATGTACCGCCAGTCCAAGGAGCTGTACGGCACCTGGGAGATGCTGTGTGGGAACGAGGTTCAGGTGAGGCCGGGGAGGCTGCGGAAGTCCACCCGGGGCCCAGAGGGTGGACTGAGCACGCCGGCGGGCCCCGGGGCACTGGCTGCAGGTTTGGACCCAGATGACCAGCTTAGGTTTGGACGGGTGGAGGCTGAGGTGGGCCACACAGGTGGTTATTTTTGTTCAGTTTGTTATCCAAGCACCGACCCTGGACTAGGGGCTGGGTGCGACTGAGAATAAGAGGGGCACAGTCCTGGCCCCTAGGGAGCTCTCTGTCTAGCAGGAGAAACACATTCGACTTCCATGTGCCGGCAAGCGGGGCTGGGGGAGTATTCTAGATGGGGAGGCTGCACGTGCAGAGGTCCTGAGCTGGGGCCCCTGCTGGATCCTGCAGGACAGCCAAGCAGACCATCCAGGGCCTCTGGGAAGGATGCTTGGGAGACAGGGCAGTGGGGACGTGGAGCAAAGGGCAGCTTTGAGGGGGGCTTGAGTGGCCGGGTTTGCCGGAACATGGAGAGGGGCTGGGCATGCTCCGAACCCTGCCCCTGCCTCCCGGTCCTAGATCTTGAGTAACCTGGTGATGGAGGAGCTGGGCCCTGAGCTGAAGGCAGAGCTGGTCCCCCGGCTGAAGGGGAAACCGCAGGAGCGACAGCGGCAGTGGATCCAGGTGGGTGGTCTGGGCTCAGGAGTGGGGGTGGGGGGCCCACGGCTGCCCGGCACCCCCAGCCGGACGCTGACGCCGACGCCCTGCCCACAGATCTCAGATGCTGTGTACCGCATGGTGTACGAACAGGCCAAGGCACGCTTTGAGGCCGTGCTGTCCAAGCTGCAGCTGGCCCGGCCGGCCATGGAGGCGGTCATCCGCACCGACATGGACCAGATCATCACCTCCAAGGAGCACCTGGCCAGCAAGATCCGAGGTAGGTGGGCCACCTGCTCTGGTTGTCATCACGGGGCGGGCGGGCTGGGACCACCCACCCTCGGGGGTCAGGCCTCCCTCCTGCCTCTTTCAGGGATCCATGTACATGTCACAGCGGTGACTCGATTCACTGATTATTTTTTAAAAGCCAGAATTAAATCTGAGCCCTTGTTCTTCCAACCCCTCTGAGTCATTTGATGGCTGTTATTTCTTTCCTTTGGCCTCATGGTACAGCCAGTGGGATCTTCATCCCCTGATCAGGGATCGAACATGCGCTTCCACTGCAGGAAGCCTTAGCCACTGGATCACTGGGGAAGTCCCAGGTGGCTTTTGTCTCTGTAGACCCAGATCTTGGTGACCTAAGTGATGTTAGGAGGTTCCGGCCTTCTGTTCATCTTTGGGCAATCAGATTTATCACGGGCCATTTTAGCAACATCACCTGGACTTCGGGTGGCCCACGTTGAGCCTGCCTGTCCTTTCCTGGGTCAGCTGGTCCTCCTTTCTGTCCTGAGCCTGGTGGGATCCTTTTGCTCACTGCCTCACCCACCACACACCCCCTGGCCATGGTTGTGGCGGTCATCAGTTCCCTGAGGGTTACTCTGTACCAGTTGTACTCGGCGTGAGCTGGCGAGGACACTGAGTTGACATTTATTGTGTGGAACAAACAGCATTAGCCGGACAAGGGAGGAGGAGGGACGTCAGAGCACCCTTGGGTGAAAATGCCTTGGTGGGACCTCTTGGAGATTGTCCCTGTCCACAGTTTAGGCTGAGCAAGAGCAGAATTTGGGCTCAGGGTTTGCACAACCCAGAGACTCCTTGAATCCACTGGAGCGTTTTTCATTTTTTTTAAAAAACAAAGGAGCAAGATCCCGCTCCGGCCCCCAAAGGTGAGTTTTCTCTTCCTCCATCTAAATGGAGAAACTGCTGACCTTGAGACCTTTACATGGCCGTTTTCTTTGCCTCTGGACATCATAGTTTCAGGAATTTGAGGATCCGACCACCTGAGGATGCCTTGTTATCTGTGCTCCACTGTTAACCATTTCTCAAGAACCCTTCCCTTTGCTCATGTTGTCACCAGTGGTCTTCTCTAAAGAGTGACATAGACGCCTGCCTCTAGCCTAGGGACCTGGGACGGTGGGGGTTGCTCCTGGGGGTGCCGTCCGCTAACCGGCTCCCTCGGCGCAGCCTCCATCCTCCCCAAGGCGGAGGTTTGTGTCCGGAACCACGTCCAGCCCTACATCCCATCCATCCTGGAGGCCCTCATGGTTCCCACCAGCCAGGGCTTCACAGAAGTGCGGGATGTCTTCTTCAAGGAAGTCACCGACATGAACCTGAACGTCATCAACGAGGGTGGCATCGACAAGCTGGGTGAGGTGAGATGGGCCCTGGGTTTGGTTTTGGGTCTGGTCTGGCCCCCATCAGGCCCTCACTGTGATGAGGGCAGGCCCTTTCCCTCCTGGGCATAACCTGTGAACAGAGGATCTGCAGGAGGCGTGGAGCCGGGCATGTCCACAGATGCCATTTTTGTGCCCCTCACAGATGGAGCCGGCCCCTCTCACTTCTGAGTTAGCTGGTTCTCGGGTTGAACGGCCTTCCACAGACCCCATGTTGGGGTAGTCAACTGCCTGGAGCCCCACATAGTTATCAGGTCTGGGAGATAGAATTGGCCCTGTGATCTTAGCCTCTTCTCCACCCCAAACTGAGGCGTTCCACTGACAATAATAATCATAGACTTTGAGAACCATAGAGGACCCTGGGGATCACGAAAACCCATCTCCAGATTTGGAGGCTGAGGAAACCAAGGCTCAGAGATGGTGAGCGATTTGCCCAGGGCTGCCCAGCACTCAGGCCGGCCTGTCTCCACACGCTGTGCTGCCATACCCCTCTCCTGCCTGCAGATCCTTGTCTTTCCTGTCCCAGGTCCTCCAGCGCTTTCCCTGGTGATCACCACCCCCGGATGGCCTTCCCTGGTGCCAGTGCCAGCCGCGGGGCCTGTACTCAGAGGGCCCAGGGGCTGCGGGGGCTGCCCGGCCCCTCCGGCGGCCCCAGCTCAGGTCCGTCATGTGTCCGTGCCTCCCTGCAGTACATGGAGAAGCTGTCCCAGCTGGCGTACCACCCCCTCAAGATGCACAGCTGCTACGAGAAGATGGAGCCGCTGCGGCTCGACGGGCTGCAGCAGCGTTTTGATGTGTCCAGCATGTCTGTGTTCAAGCAGCGAGCCCAGATCCACATGCGTGAGGTGGGCACAGGGCTTGCCAGCACCCTGGCTCTCCCCGAAATCCTGCATGTTCTCTCCTGCTCCGATCTCTTGGCCATGCTCTCGGATCTGTTTGGATGCCTGTCCCTCTGTCTACCTGGCTAAGTCAGACTCACCTCTTGGGTCTCAGAGACCCCTTCCTCCAGGAAGCCCTCCCAATTCCCTAAACTCCTTCCCACAGGGCCCAGACCCTCTGTTCCCCTGGGGCAAGGAGGGCTGGTGCTGGTGAGCCAGCGCCTAGACGTTCAGCATAGGAGTGAGCTAGTGAAGGGGTGTCTGAGTGCCTGGGCACCCCTCCTCCCGGGGGGCACCCCTTCACATGCCCTGTGGCACTCTCCGCCTCCAGCAAATGGACAATGCCGTGTACACCTTCGAGACCCTCCTGCACCAGGAGCTGGGGAAGGGGCCCACCAAGGAGGAGCTGTGCAAGTCCATCCAGCGCATCCTGGAGCGGGTGCTGAAGGTGAGCTGCCCGGCCAGGCCCTGTCCCTCTACCCCGCAAGGGAGACGGGGGCCTGGGTGAGACGGGTTGCTGATGGAGCCCCCTGACCCGGAGCTCCCCGCGCCCCGGCCCCTCTTTCCCGGCAGAAATACGACTACGACAGCAGCACCGTGCGGAAGCGCTTCTTCCGGGAGGCACTGCTGCAGATCACCATCCCGTTCCTGCTCAGGAAGCTGGCGCCCACCTGCAAGTCGGTGAGCAGCCCCCCACACCCGCCCGCCGCCCGCCCCCGCCCAGAGCCTGACCCGCAGCCCTGACTGCCCTTTCTCTGCCCCACGCCCGCCCCGGCCGGCAGGAGCTGTCCCGGTTCCAGGAGCTGATCTTCGAGGACTTTGCCAGGTTCATCCTGGTGGAGAACACGTATGAGGAGGTGGTGCTGCAGACGGTCATGAAGGACATCCTCCAGGGTCAGTGCCGCCGGCCCCTGGGGCGGGCGGCTGCAGAGCCGGGTGGGGCTGCCCTGCCGTGTGGTCCCTGTTAGGACTCGCACTGCTGGAGGGTGGCGGAGGTGGGCGCCCAGAGGCTTCCTGGTGGGGTCAGCTAAGCTACAAGGGGGAGACTTAGGCCGTGGGCTGCGGTGGGCCCACTGTTCGTGGTATGGGCCAGGGGCAGCGTCCGTCCCCATGCCTTAGTTACGTTGAGGGTCCTTGGCACTTTAGGAAGTGTCAGGGGAGTGATGGGGGTTAGGGTCCCACCCCCTGCTTCCCACACTGAGGCCTCGGAGAAGCCTGGTCCGGTCGCAGTGCCCACTCAGGCCAAGGGATCGTGACGTGGTCACATGGCGCGGGGTGTGCTGGTGGCCGTCAGCCCCCTGCTCAATGTCCCGTCACCCCCTTCTGTCCCGCAGCCGTGAAGGAGGCCGCCGTGCAGAGGAAACACAACCTGTACCGGGACAGCGTGGTCATGCACAACAGCGACCCCAACCTGCACCTGCTGGCCGAGGGCGCGCCCATCGACTGGGGCGAGGAGTATGGGGACAGCGGCGCCGGCGGCGGGGACCCCGGCGTCCAGGAAGCAGCCCCCTTCTCGGAAAAGCGCCGGCGTGCCAAGCAGGTGGTGTCCGTGGTCCAGGATGAGGACGTGGGGCTGCCCTTCGAGGCTGCCCCTGAGCCGCCATCACCCTCGTCCCCGGACAGCGTCACCGAGCTCCGCGGCCTGCTGACCAGGGATCTGCGGGCCGAGAGCCCCCCGCTGGCTGGCCCCCTGCTCAACGGGGCCCCCGTGCAGGAGAGCCCCCAGCCCGGGCTGGCCCCCGAGGCCACTTCGCCGCCTGCCTCACCCCTTCGGCAGCTCCCGTCCGAAAAGCTCGTGGGCCTTGAGCCTCCCAAGCCCAGCGACCAGGAGACCGGCGAGCAGGTGTCCAGCCCGGGCAGCCGCCCCCCCATCCACACCACCACCGAGGACAGTGCAGGGGTGCAGACCGAGTTCTAGGCCGGTCGCCCCCGGAGCCTCTGTTGGACACAGCACATGGGCCACTCCCTCCAGGGCCCTGGCTCAGCTCTGGGTGGGGAGCACAGGATCTGTGCCTTCCGGGCGGGGCGGGGCGGGGCCAGGGCTGGTGTGGCACCAGGGGGGCTGGACGGGGATGGGCCCACTTGAGTCACTTTATGGGTTTGGTCACACTTGGTTGCTCTGTTTTCTCTTCTGTGGGATGATCGTGGCTTTCCTGCTCCTGGTGGGAGAGGGACCAGGCACAGTGGATGGGGGCTGGGAGCACTCGGTGGCCCTGGCTCCCTGAGTCCGCCCTCCCTGCCTGCCTGCCTGCGTGCCTGCCTCTCTCTGTGGCCTGTTCCCCTGGTGGGTCTTGCCATCCGCGGAAGGAGGGCGGCGAGAGCCGCATCCACTGCCTGGCTTCTCCCGTCACCGAGGGGGCCTGTTAGAACCAGGAGGCCCGAGCGCCGAGGCCCGTCTCTGGGCCCCTGAGGCCAGTTTTGGAGTGGACTCAGGCCTGGCTCTCGCACCCCAGGTGAAGGGACGTGCAAGGAGGGGGTCTTGAGGCTGGGGGGTGCTGGGGGGTTGCTGGGGGAGGGCTGCCTCTCGAGGTGGGGTGGGAACAGGAAAGGCCTGGAACGTGCTGGTCTGGGGCGAGGACGTGTCTGAGGGAAGGAGGGGGTGACCTCTGCAGAGCTACTGCTGGCAGGGTGGGCGGGGTGCACTTGGGGGGGATGCTGGAAGCTGAGACTCTGCTCACCTCCACTTGCTGGGGTCTGGTCTCTAGGAGTTCCACTGTCCGGCTGGGCTGGGGGTGGGGACACTGCTCAGTGGCAGGGCTGGGCGGGTGTGGACGCTGTCTTCTCCGTGGGCTGCTTCCAAGGTACACGCTGTCCCCCGAGGGAACTGGCGGGGCTTGGGAGGGGCCGTGGGAGGGGCCGTGGTGCCCCAGGACACCAGGACATTTGGGGCAGGTTGGGGCTCTAACGCACCCGCCCTGACAACTCCAGGGCTGTTCATATGGCCCTGCTGTTCCCCCGTCTTCAGCTCCTTGTTCCTGAGAGTGAGCGTTAAGTTGAGGTCATCCCCAGGGGCTGGGGCCACCTGGTTTTCCCAGGCCCTCTCTTCTGCTGCTTTGAAGGGAGGGCAGGCAGGGCAGAAATCTACTCCTTCGGGGTCCTCACCGCCACCCCCCCCCCAGCCCTGCATCTCCCATCCCCTGGATGTGCTTCCTGGGCCAGGGCCTGGGACCCACAGGGCGTGCGGCACTGGCTGGTGCTCAGGGACCCCCTTCGAGTCCCCCCCAGCCCCACTCTCAACGCCAAACTAACCTCTTCCACCAATACATTCCGTCTGAAGACGCTCTCCTCTGGTGCCTTCTCTTGGGACTTTCCAATCATCCTTCCCAGATATTGTATTGAAAATATTATGCAAACTGTTTAAGCTTCTACTAATCAATAAAGTGCTTTATTTAAAGCCAGTGGCCCATGTGTGATGCTGGCTGGGTGGGAGACCTGGGCTGGAGACGGGCCTGTGCGCCTTGACTTTCGGGGCTCATTGCTTACAGGTACACGTGACCAGAGTTCTCCTATGAACCCATTTTCCAGAGGAGAAAACTGAGGCTCAGTGAGGAGGGGCACAGCAGGTAGGTGACTAGCCTGATGGCAGCTCAGACAGCTTCCTCTGCTGGGGGGTCTGTGCAGGGTGGGCCTCTGGCAGCTTCGGGCAATGGGGAGGGCAGCTGCTTTGTGGCCATGGTGGGCGGGCTCATGCTGGATCCAGTGATGCCAGTGCTTAAGGCTCCTGCTCACAAGGCGAGCGCCCCTGAGTACTTATGTGGGCTGTGCGCGTTACCTGCAGGACGAGCTAACCTCCGGGGGACGGGCACCATCATCACACCAGTGTGTAAACAGGCCAGGAGGGGCGGGGAGTCTGGTCGGAGGTTCTGGGTCATGGGGACACCTCCCCGCCGCCAGCTGGTGGGGACAGGCTGCCCCTGCTGGGTGGGCACCTTGGGGGGGGACAGTGGCCAGTGGCCGAAGTTCCGTCAACAAGGGTGGAGATGAGAAAACCGAGGCTCAGCAGGGTTTTTTGCTGTTGACTTTGGCAAGTCACCAAATCCAGCCTCAGACTGCTCACCTATAAAAGGGGGCCTCGTGAGGGTTCAAGGAGACCCGCCAAATGCCCTGCTCCACAACATGGCCCTGCCCATCTCAGGCCGCCATCTCCCCTCTTAGCTGAGCAGAGCTCAGGATGGGGTGTGTGTGGGGGGAACCTGGAAAGCAGGACTCGGTCCACAAGGGGCTGTCACCTGTTTCAGCCACAGGACTGACCGGCTCAGTGAGGCAGGGAGGGAGAGGGCCTGGCCCTGCGTCCCACCGGCTTTCACATGGGGCCCAGGATGAGCCCGCAGTGCCCCCTGGTGGCCGCCGGCCTGGGTCAGGGCCCCCTGCTGTCCCTCACTGAACAAGTGGGGACGTAGGGCCTGGAAGGCTGGCCAGGGTCCGAGTTACCTGGAGGCAGAGCCCAGGCGCCCCAGCAGGCCTGCCTCTAGCCCAGAGAGAAAGCTGCCCTCGGCTCAGAACGATCTGCCCCAAAACGCACGACCAAGTTCGGCTCTGCCGCAAGCACGAGGAACACGGCTCCCTCTGGACTTGTGCAGTGAGCGACCTGCACAAATGCACGGGTTTGGAGTCAAGATGCTTCTGTCCCAGTTGCAGGGCCCCAGGCCCCCTGGTCTGGGATAATGGTTACACAGCACACAAGGTGGCCCACACGGCCCCATCTGCTCCGAGGACTTTCTGAGCCTGTCTCCTGAGCCCGGTCTCTCCACCTGCAAAAGGGAGGTGTGGGTAACTTCACACACCTCACCGCCACTTCCCCCCTCCTCAGGCTCCACAAGGGCCCAGTGACGACTCAGGAGGAGCAGGCTGGAGATGGGTTTATTGATGTTCCTGCTTCAGGTCTTTGAAGCTCAGGGTCTGCTCCTGAGCTGCATGGGGAAAGGAGGTGCAGGTCTGCGGAGCAGAGGGGCCCAGAGCTCGGCGGGGGAGGGGGCAGCAGGGAGGGAGGCCAGGAGGGGCTGACATTGCTTGGGGCACCAGGCCTGCACTGAACACCTTCTGGCCAGTCGATCCCGGGACAGGCCGCAGTGGCCGCCCCTGCCCTGGGCCAGGGCTCCCACCACCCCTGCTGAGTGGGATGGCACTGCCCGGGTTCCCCTGAGGAAGACACCGAGGCTCCAGGAGGGGCTGTGACCACCGCAGGCAGCTGGAACCCTCGGTGCTGGCTCAGACGGAGGTGTGGCTGCCGCTGCTCCCACCCCAGACCCTGTGGTCCTGCCGCGAGGGGTCCCCCCACCCCCTCTACAGGATTTAAACCGCTCAGTACTTGGGCAGGAAAGCGCCTGTCTCAGCCTGGCCCAGGACGGGGGCACAGTGTGGCGTGGGGCCAGACCAGCCAGTGGGGAACAGGAGGGAGCAGAGCCCTGGGCCCGAGGGCGGCAGAGGCCGGTGCTCAGCTGCTGTGATAGATGCGGAGGCGCTGGGTGATGTCCTGGCGGCACAGTGGGCAGGTGCGCAGGGGCTGGGAGCACGGCTGGCAGCAGCAGACGTGGCCGCAGTTGAGGAAGATCATCTGGGCCTGAGGGTTGGGGGAGAGCGGGGACGTCAGGGCCCCACCCCGGCTGGTACCCCGGCCCCTTGTCCTTCCCCCTGAAGATTTGACCACACAGTCGTCAGACTCCATTCCCCGTCCACCCTGGACACGCTCCATGCCCCGGCCCTCTGTAGCCGCTGTTCGGGGTTGTGGGGGAGGGTGGTCCAAGGCCTGTCTCACCAGCCCTGCTGTTACAGGATATGCAGGTTGCTCCCAATTTAGGGATTTTTATGCACTTTGCCTCAAAATGACCCCAACATTATGGATCACAAGCTGTGGACGTTTCCATGCTTTGCCTCAGCATTTCCACTTTTTAGGAGAGACAGGAAGCCATTTCTGGGGCCCAGAGCAGGAGGGGTTTGGTTAAATTCATAACCAAGTCCTCCTCCACCCCCATATCATGGCATTCCCCGGGGCCAGCAAAGACCACGGGGTAACCAAACTGTTAACATGTGGCCTTTTCTAAGTAGGATCATGTGGTGGAGGAACAGGGGTTTATTTTATATACTATGTTAATTTTTTATAACAGCTGTTAATTTTGTTTTTAAAACTAAGAGTTTTGAAAAAAACCTCTCCAGAGAAAATTTTGTTGATATTTAATGACTTGGGAAATTAGCCTGCATGAATTTAAAAAACTCTTCTGTAAAAAAAAAAAAAAAAAAAAAAAAAGGCCCAGCAAATGCTGTCAGCGTTGCTCATGTTTTGGGTCCTGGGATCATGGGTCATTTTAATTTCCTGTATTTTCGAAAATTTCTAATGAACACAATATATTTCTAAACTCTCTGCAGAATGAATCACCCATGCCTGAGAGGGCGGCAGGTACTGGGCAGGCGGGTAGGGGGCGGGGATGGTGGCCCCGTAGGTTGGGCCCATCACCCCTAGACTTACCTCCCGTTCCAGGCACACCACACACTCTGAGGTCTGCACCTCCAGCAGCTCTGCGGGGGGAGCTGAGGGTGTCACTGCCTCAGGCAGCTCCTCGGGGGCTGTGGGCAGGACCCCGCCCTCAGGTGGCTTCAGCAGCTCTGTGGGGACAGAGAGAGGCTGAGCCAGGGTCCTGACCATCTGACCCCGTCCCTCCCCAGCCCAGCCTGCCTTAAGTGGACAGAGGTGGGGGGTGCTCCCACACACCCTCTTGTTTCTCTTTGCTGAGCCTCATTCCTCATCTATAAAGTGGGAGGGCCAGGACCCCGGGCAATTGGGGCCCCCTACCCCTAACGCACCCTGAACCCCTCCGGGCCACCCTGCAAACAGGGTTCATCACTGTCAGAGATGAGAAGTCAGGGAGGGAAAGCCACTTGCCTAAGGCCAGAAGGCCAACTGGTGGTGGGGCCGCCGGGCCAGGAACCCTGGGTGAGGGGCTCTGGGGCGTGCCTGACCTTGAGCACAGATTCTCCACCAGGGGCCCAGGTGCAGGGGCCCAGAGGAGCAGGGAAAGGACTCAAGGCTGCTCCCCCTGCCCTGGGAGAGCCCCCAGCACACCCGCTGCTCTGCCCTAAGCCAGCATGCTCTGCCCGGGTCCCAGGTGCCCGAAGTAGGAATGAGAATCCATCTCTCATCACACCACGTGCCCCAGTGACCCCCGAGTCTCTTCATCCCTGAGCCCCCTCCCCTCACAGCACATGTTGTTCACTTAGTCTGTGGTTTAAATTACAAGTAGTATTTCTTATAATTGGAAAAAAAAAAAAAAAACCTTATGTTTTTTTTTTTTTAAAGCCTGTCACAACTACCCTAGACCTTCTAAGGGTCTCATGGTGCCCCCCAAACCACCGCGTAGGTGCGGGGGGAGGGGCGTGTCTCTATTTCATGGAACATATGTTGAGTCCTGGGATTTGGAGAACTGTCAGGAAGATGCCTGAGGATCTGCTGCCCCTGAGCTAAGAAGGCGTTGTCCTGCCCCGGCCCCTCCCCGGAGGGCGGCCATGGTCAGGAGAAGCCCTCGGGATTAGGGTTAACCTCTCTCAGCCTCCGTTTCCTCATCCCTCAAAGGAGAGCAGCAGGGGTGCCCCAACCCCACCCACAATCCCTCCTGCCCCCACTCAGCCACAGCCCCTTCCCGCCTCCCAGTCCACACACACACACCTGCCCTGGGGGCAGTGCTGGGCACTGGGTCCAGCGGGTTTCTCCCGCTACTCCAAGGACCCTGAGTATGTGGTTCCTGATGTCAGTAGGGTGGGTTTAGGGAAGCCAGGAGGGTCCCTCCACCACCGTAGGAAAAGCTCATGTTTTCCATTTTGGGGCCTATTTTTCCCATTTATAAATGGCTCGTTTAGGAGGGAAGCTTAAGGACTGGCAGGGGTTGGAAGTGGCCCGTGGGACTCGTCCTGAAAGGGAAACAGGTAATGCTCCGGCCACGCCCCCACGTACGGCTCTGCTGGGAGAGGCGGGGCATCAGTACCTGGCTGGGCCCTGGCCGCGTCCAGCAGCTCCTGGGCTCTGCGCAGGATCTCGTGCTGCAGGCCGGCCTCTGAGACCCCCACCTGCGAGGACCGAGGGGGCGGGTCAGGGCCTGGGCACGGCTGGGCAGCACAGAGCCGCCAGGACCGCCTCCTCCCTGACTTCCGGCACCTTCGACTAGACACGTGGAGGCTGACGGCCAGGCCATCAATGCGGCTGAAGGAGAGGGAACCCAGCACTGGCAGCCCTGGTCCAGCAAGTGCAGGGGCTGGGCCTACAGCGGTGGGCTGTCAGTTCACACAGTCAGGTGGTTCACACCGAGGCCGAACAGCTGCAAAGTAGCCGCACCAGACGCGCAGTCCCTCAGCCTCCAGAGCAAGTGCTCCTGAACTTGGGCAACATGGCCCACATAGTCCTTCTGAGCCCCGGTGTCTGCGTCTGCCTCTGTCGAGGGACCAGGCAATTCAGCAGAGTGGCCGACAGCACGGCCCCCGCACCAGACCAGCCGCCTGGACTGGACATGGCTCCGCCATGTGACCTCAGGCAAACTGCTACCTTGCTGTGTCTCCGTGTCCTCACCTGAAAAATGACGATGACTGTACCTGCCTGCCCAGGTTATCATGTGTGTGCTCAGTCGTGTCTGACTCTGAGTCCATGGACCGCAGCCGGCTGGGCTCCTCCATCCATGGATTCTCCAGGCAAGAATGCTGAAGTGGGTTGCCATTTCTTTCTCCAAGAGATCTTCCTGACCCAGGGATTGAACCCACATTCTTGTGTCTCCTGCACTGGCAGGCAGATTCTTTACCACTGTGCTACCTCGGAAGCCCAGGTTATTATGAGGATTCAATGAATTTATATGTAAAACACGCTTAGATGCTTATCTAAAACATGATTATATGTAAAACATGCTTAACAATGTCAAGCACTGTGAAGTATTCCCCAGAGTCAGTATTTGTCTCTTCTGAAGAGTAAATGAATTCACAGGTTGTACCAGGCGCAGGCAGTGCTGCCATACAACTGTCAACCCAGGATGTGGGGAAAGGATGGTCCAGATGACCTCCAAGGACCTGCCCAGCCTATGATGTGAAGATCCCATCTGAAAGGGGCTGGCGGAGGGGACAATCTGGGGTCCGCAGCACCTGCAGCTCTGGCTTTTGCAGCCAGGTGACTGGGCGAAGACAGGGCAGGTGTCCTGGCCCGCTGGGAGCAAGGCGGCCCCAAGACATCTCCAGACGGCAAGCCTTGCCAAGAACTGCGTGAAGGGCAAGTCCCCCCTTGGCCATC
This sequence comes from Bubalus kerabau, assembly GCF_029407905.1. Lineage (NCBI taxonomy): Eukaryota > Metazoa > Chordata > Mammalia > Artiodactyla > Bovidae > Bubalus > Bubalus kerabau. Next base: position 101,034,907 of record NC_073634.1, on the reverse strand, counting down.
GGGTCAGGGCCCTGCCCGCCTCCCTAACCTCCCTTGGGGGGCCGCCACGGTCCACCTTGGCCAGGTCCGCAGGGCCCATCCGGCTCAGCATGGCCAGCGAGAGGCGGTGGTGGGCGAAGATAGGCAGGTAGTGCTCGGCCGACAGCTCCACCAGGAGGGCCACCAGCGGGCGCTCCAAGCCTTCTTCCTGCAAGACACACCCGTGGGGGAAGCCCAGTGTACCAAGGACCGGGAAAAACCACGAGGCTGTGACTTACAACAGCACATGAAGAGTTCAGATACTCGTAACGCAAGAGGGAAAATGTATTCCTGGGACTTTTCCTACCAAGACGGCTAAGTAAGGGCATAGAGACAGATGCATGAAGCCCTTAGTTCACCGCCACGCAGTAAACCTGACAAAGCCAGCAACGCAAGTGCCCATTGAGGTGAGTGCACAGCGGGCTCCACCTGGCAGAACTGTCTTCCCGCCACCAGAACCAATGCCCGCCCCCCATTTCTGTGCCCGCCCAGGCCGAGCACAGGCCCTGGTGCAGCGGTCCCCAGAGATGGGAAGGGAATTCCACCAGACAGATCAGCAAGCTGGCGCTGCGGGGGCCCAGGGCTCCCGCGGGGTGGGCACACCCGCAACTCTCACCTGCAGCTTCAACGACAAGGGTTTCTGGTTCAAGAGCCGCTGATACTGAATCAGCCAGTAATTCTCCTGCTTGGTTTCGCTTTGGGCTTCTAACTCCGTCTGCCAAGAAGGAAGCAGACACTGTTAGTTATGAGTCAGTGAATAGAAACGCTGATGGCACGGGTGGCTGTGAACAGCATATGGATGGACTTGGTGTTTTACCAAGAACATCCCCCTCCACTAAGTCTCACTGTTTCATCTGCAGGAACCTGGGCGGCTGACACCTGGCGCCCCTGCCCCTCGCCGCCACGGGCATCATGACTTGGAGGGGAGACACCTTCCCATCTCCCTGTGGCAAAAACAAAGCAGTAGGCAGCCGTCTCCTCCCCCCGGGAGGCTCGGCGCGTCCTCTGGGTGCCAGCAGGGAGAAAACTGGGATGCTAGGGGTAACTCAGCTTCCGGAGGGCACTTTGCCCACCTTCACCCACAAAGCCGGAGCATTGAGAACAGGAGAGAGGTGTGTCCACACAGGACATGGGCACAGAGACAGGTGCACAAGGAAGTTAGCTATTCACACGGATTCCTCCACCCCGTCACTCAACAAACAACGCAAGTGTTGTTCTGGGCCAGGCACTATTCTAGGTGCTGGGGACGGAGGAGTAAACTCGTGACGCCAGCAGCAGCAGGGCACTTGGTGCCAGTCTGCTGTGCGCTGGGAGATGCCCTTTTACTCAGTTCTCACAACTCTGTGAAGCAGTCTCGACGTCACAGGTGAGGAGACTGAGCGACTGGCAGAGTGATTAGCAGCTGGCCCAAGAGCCAAGGGCCGCCCTGAGTCAGAGCCAGGTTCAGACCCAGCTTGGAGCCTGTGCTGAGCCACCAAGCCGTCCAGCCAGGACTGCGGCTGCACGCTGGGCCGTGGGACTGCAACCCGGGCATCCCCTCTTGGACCTAGCTAAGTGACTCTCCTTTTCTGGCCTGGCCCTCTCTGGACTGTGGACACACCTCTCTTCGGGAGCCTGTGACCCTGATGGTCACGTCCTGCTGTGGGGGACAGCGAGTCCCCAAGGTGCCCTGTGGGCGGGAGCCTGGCCATGACAAGGCTGGCTGTGCGCAGCACGTTAACGTGGTCTGTGCCGAATGGCACAAACGTACCACCCGGGCTCGTGCGGGGCTCGGGAAGAGACTGGCCTCGCTGTTGTCTGTTCCTGGCAGAGGGCCCAGCCCACAGTGGAGCTCAGGGGATGTCTAGGATAACAAAACATTTCTAAGAACAGTGGGCTTGGAGGGAAAGGAACCCGGCACGTGACTTGGGTCTAAGAACAGCATGAGTGCAGAGAGAAAGCAACCCCACGCACGACGTGGATGCCACACACGTACCAGGATCTCCCGGAGCTCCTCTTCTCGCTGCGTCTTCTCCTTGAGCAGCTGTTGGAGTAGCGAGCTCAGGGCCCAGCGCTGCTCCGAGATCATCTCCTGCGACACAAGACCATGGCCAGTGCTGGGAGCTCACGGCACCCCGGCCCCCGAGGTCCCCACGGTGCGGCGGCAGGACACCCCCTCAACTGGTTCTCAGTTGGGGGCCACGGTGGGCCTGACTCCCATCAAGGCTCTATCCCTGATCTCCGGCTGAGGACAGGGGGAGAGAGTGGAGGTGCCCTTCTCCCAGCCTGTACCTCCCTTCCCCGGGGGGTAAGGCCGGGCATGGGATCTAGTGACCAATGACAGTGCAGTGATGCAAAACACCAAACAAAGGAAATGACAAGCGGCAGGGACCTCGACTTCGGGCTCACTGACTACAGAGCGCCTGGGCAGAAGCAAAGGGCAAGAGGGGTGAGGGGCCCACGCCAGCCAGCATGGAGGAACGGGCACACCCCAGAGAGCCCGTCTGTGTCCGTGCTCCACTCCTCTCTTCCTCTTGGAAAATCACATGGAGACCCCAAAAATGGGAGCCCTCCAACAGGCGGGAGATAGGAACCCACCAAGCACAGTGGTTATGTTGGGGGTTGAGAGCCCCTAACCTCTGCATGGCTGAAGCCTGTCCCACTGATCTCTGATGGCCCCATGACACAGGCTGGGTCTAGAAGACTCCTTCTATTTTATGCAGGGGCAGCCTGGAGGCCTGGGGAGGGGAAGCAACCTACCTAAGGTCACATAGTGGCAGACATGTGAGCAGGACTCCAGACCCTAGCTCTCTTCCACATTAAGAAGCCCATGGGATAAACAAAAACTTATTTGCTGAGGACAGACACAGGGACAGGGACAGACAGAGGGCTCTGCTCAAAAGCCGGGCATGGGGCACATGCCCTCTCACACCATGGACCCAGCCCCTCTTGTGAACGCGTGGAGAGATCGAGGCACAGAACAGGGAAAGGGCCGCCCCTCTGCCCCTCTTCCCCTCCTGGCCCAGGGCACACAGCAAGGGCCAGAGATCAGAGGAGCTGCCTGCACGGAGTGACATGGGCCCTCTCCTCCAGACATCCTGGGGACACCAAGAATGCTGTCCCCTCGGGGGTGTTAGCTGTGAGAACCAGTGCCCCAGAAGCATGGCTTGAGAGAGGTAGGGAGCTCAGTAGCGACCCGGCTCCAAAACAAAGACAACACGGAGATGGAGATGCAGCCTGGTGAGCCTTGGCAATGAAACCCTCCTTCCTCTGACCTTCCTGCCTAGCAACAGGCTGACCCACCCCTAACCTGGGCCTGCGCTGGGCCCACACGAGCCTTCTGGGGTCGAGGCATCACCGCCTTGTCTGCGGGAGGGCAGCTGAGAGGGGTAGGGCACCAGCGGGAGGTCTTGTCAGGGGGGTGTAGTGGGGGGACAGGGCAGGCCAGGGAGCCCTAAACGTACCTGCAGTGCCTCTGTGTCCAGGGATTTCCTCTTTAACTCCAGCTGTGTCAGCTGCAATAACTCAGTTTCTATTAACTTAATCTAAACAGAAGACGAGACGGGGTTTTTTAATTCACATTAACACGGTTCAGTCCTGCGCTGCTGCTCCTGGATGGCCAAGCGGACCTAAGAACCCTTTCTGGGGGGGCGGGGGAGGCTCTGGAATGAAGGGGACTGAGAACCTGGTAAACCTTATCAGCGGGGCTTTAAACAGAATTCAGTATCTCATGAGCCTGAACTTATCCCTGCTTATCCCGGCCAGAACTGCTGATCAAAAGCCAGGCACAGGGCCGGCCCAGAGGGGGTGCCCATCAGGGTGTGTGGGACAAAGGGGCTTCCTTCAAGGTGCGGGCCAGAGTGAAGAACAGACACGGAATTCTCAGAGCCTCTTGCCAGTCTAATTCTCTTGCTTCCTCTAGACAGCTGTACACAGAGGCGAGCAGAGGGGTACGGAAGGAGCTGGATTACAGTAACAGTAATATGCTGCTGCTGCTGCTAAGTCGCTTCAGTCGTGTCCGACTCTGTGCGACCCCATCGACAGCAGCCCATTAGGCTCCTCTGTCCCTGGGATTCTCCAGGCAAGAATACTGGAGTGGGTTGCCATTTCCTTCTCCAATGCATGAAAGTAAAAAGTGAAAGTGAAGTCGCTCAGTCGTGTTCGACTCTTTGTAACCCCATGGACCACAGCCTACCAGGCTCCTCCGTCCATGGATTTTCCAGGCAAGAGTGGTGGAGTGGGGTGCCATTGCCTTCTCCGAACAGTAATATAGTCGCCGACATTTATAGAGACGGCACACGCCAGGACTGTGCTGGGCACTTTTTACGTGTCTTTGCCATAGCTTCTCCTCGCTGTTGGAGGTATTATTGCCTCCATTTCACAGATAAGGAAACCGAGGCTCAGAGATATTAAGTAACTTGCCCAAGGACACACAGCGGGTAAATGAGTATGCCTTTTCCTTGAGCTTGTCCCTGCTTGTGGTCTCCAGAGGAACAGTTGGCTTGGTGGGTCAGAACCACCCATAGTGAGAACACCTAGGGTATCACCACATACCTCCAGGGTGTGAGTGGGGGCTTTTAGTCCTGGGGGTCAGACCCCCACAGCCAGTGACTTCTCTACTCTGTGCCTATGACCTGTGACCTTTGCCCCTATGACCCCACCAACCCCTGGTCAGAGGAATGAGATTCATGTCCGGCAATGTGGGGTTGAAATTAAAGGGGAAATAAAAAGGTAAGTTGATTTTGGCCAAAAAAGAAAAGAAAAAGAAAAAAAAAAAAACCATGCAAAATGTGAAATTGAAAGGGTGCTGAATACACTGTGATGTGCGTCCCGTAGCCTGAAAGCTCGCTTGTCTCCAGCCACCCTGCCACCTGCCCAGGGAGAGTAGCGAGCCAGACACAGCCCTGCTGGGCAAGGGCTCACCCAAGGTCACCCGGGGGTCAGCAGCGGAGGCCACGGGAGAGCACGTCCCCTCCTCGGGGCTCCGCCCACCCAGGTGGGGCGTCACCTGTCCCAGCTCCTCCATCCGGGCCACAGGATGCTGCTGTTCGAGCCGGCTGAGAGGTCCTGCCTGGGGTTGGTCAGCGTGGGGCTGCCCAGCGGTCAGGGCCTCCCTCCCTCAGCTCCGGGCATCGTGACAAGTGGTGGGCACGGGTCCCACCGGCCAGCACCCACAGTGCTGTCTCAGGCACCTCCAGACACCCTGAGTAGGTGACGCCCCGAGTAGGTGACGCCCTGTGCTGGGGAGACCTCCTGCCGGCCTGGCCTGGAGGAGCCAGGACTCAGACCTTAACTTCGGCCTCTGAATGCCCACAGAGCAGGCCTGGGGGGCAGGGCCGAGCTCACCTGCTTCCGGATATGCCGATGCATCAGGTCCTTCTTCACCTGGAGAGCCTCGAAGGCTGCCTTCTGCATGGCACTCTGTGACAGACAGCATGGCCGCTCAGGGGGCCCAAATACAACCTGCCTCAAAGATACCCTAACCTACGCCTTTTCCTTCTTAGACAACAACTTTTCAGCTCACTTGCTTAATGTTTTTTAAAATAATACTTATTAAGCACTTACTACCTGCCGGCCACGGGCTCAGGGCTCTCCCTGTGGTGGATGTGGAACGACCGATGATGGGGGTCGGGGGAGGCGCCTTCACGGCCCCATTTCACAGATGAGGAAAGTGAGGTTTGGGAAGGTGAACTGGCTGGCACTAGCACGCAAGTCTGTCCAGCTCAGAGCCTCATCTTAACCCCACGGCCTGACATCCCCTCTGAGAAATACAGCCTTTTCCTCAGACAATCTTGCAAGGACTAAGTCCACAGCATCGTGGGGGGAAGAAGACAGAGATCAGAGTTGGGAAGGAAGGAAAGGGAGCGATGGGCCCGGGATGGGAGGATGACGTCACAGAGGGAGAAAGGAGAGAAGAGACGAGAGGGTGGGGGAACCCTGACAGGGTCCATGGGAAAACCTGGGGCCTGAACAATTTGGACAGAGGAGGGAGGAAGTCAAGAGGGGTCCTTCCTGGGCTGGTCCACACAGTAGCACCTGCTGTGCGCCCACTAAGCCCAAGGGAGAGCAGATAAAGGGCGGCGGGACTGGAAGGGATAAGTCAGGGGCTCGTTCCGACTCTGCAGGGGGGGTGGGGGTGGGCACTGCCACCAGATCCTCAGGAGGGAGCCCCATACAGCAAGGGGAGGGGGTGCCTGGGAAGGACACTTCTCCTGACTTCAGTGAGCGGAAACCACCACCCAGAGAGCCCTCTCCCTGCCCCTCATCCTGACGGTCTGTGCATTTCTAAACTCTCTGAGCATCTTGGTTCTTACGCTCTTCAGAACAGCGCCTCCACGTGGAGTTGAGCCACCCCGCTCTCGGCTCCCTGTGCCCTCCCTGTGCCCCCACCCCATGCCCTGGGCAAGGGCTCACCTCCTGCAGGATCTGGCTGATGGCTTTGTTCTGATCCATCTGTTGCCACGACAGAATCTGCTGGAACCGCTCATCCATGTCAGCCATGCTGCCGGAAAGACAGCAAATTCACTCACTCTCTGAACATTTCCTGAGCACGTACTGTGTGCCAGGCACCTTGGAGGAGATGGAGATAAACCATTTATTCACTCAACAAGGCTTATGGAACACCCACTTGGGGCCATGTCCTGGGCTGGGTGGACATGGGAGTTTTGTCTGAATCCCACGGCCCTGGCAGGGCGGTGGCGGAGTCTGTGTCCCTGGAGCTGGGGAGGTGATCTCTGGGAATCCTCTCTGTGACACCCCCCTGAAGTGGTGGCTTGGCTCTGCCCACCCACCCTCCACCATCGGGGAGCTCACGACCTCTCAGGTTAACCCCGCAAGCTGAGAGAACGCTGTCCTTCCCAGCACTAACATTTCACCCTCCACCCCAGTGTTTCTCAGCCTGGCCGTGGACCTGCTCTCATCCCCCTAGAACAACTCTAGTGGCACAAAAACCCCAACCCTGCCACTTTAATATGCCATGATTTAGGGACAATCTTGGTTTTGAGTTTGTGTCACGGTGACAGCTGGTGTCTATTGCACCCTCATGTGCCGCCATTATGAGCACTAAGGTCCATCAAGTCCTCCAGTAACTCTAGGGATAGAGAGTGCCATTTATCCCCATTTTAGTGATAAGAAAATCAAGGCTGAGAGAGGGAAAATAACTTGCCCAAGACATCACAATTAAGAAAATAGAAGCGGGATATGAATCCACATCTGTCTGCCCCGAGTGCCCAAACACTCGGGGAAAACAGACAGTGCTCCTAAAAGCAAAGTCACATCACCTAGAAGGCAGGAGAACCCCTGCCTCTGCAGGAACGCGGGGAAGGCTGGCACGCTCCAGGTGCCCAGTGGGAGGAGAGACATAAGAGCAGTCAGAGCTGCTGGCCTGTCCCTGTCTGGGACTCCTGAGCCTCGAAGGCACTCTGCTCACCTGCTGGGCGCTGTGGCTCCTCCAGACACACACGGTGCTGGGGTGAACTTGGAGAGCCAGGCCCAGAGTGGCTGTCAGCGTGAGACAACCCCTCACCATAGCCTCGAGTGCACCCCGCTCCTGACCTGTGACCTGGGAGACCCGAGTTGCACAGTTAAGAGTGCACTGCCTGGGTCAAACCCCAAGCTCTGCCACTGGCTGGTGGTGCTTCCTTAGGGTCCAGCGAGAAAAGCCACAAAGACCAGCAGTCACTTACTGCTGAGGACCTGGCCCGGGGTGGGGTGGCCCATGCGTGGCAGGGGATTCCTGCCAACGCTCACTCCACAGCTCTGAGCCAGCTCCCCCAACTTCCTCACTCAGGAAGCCCCTTCCTTATCTTACCTGGAACAGGCCTGCTGGACCAAGTTCTGCCTCTGAGACTCGTAGGCCATCTGGATGAGCCGGCTCTTACAGCTTTCGGTCAGCATCTGCTGCATGGCGGCTGAAGAAACACGTTGGGGGTGGGGGGTGTGGGGAGGGGCAGGGCTGAGCAGGCGCTCCTGGTGGCCTATGGGGTCACCTGGTCACCCACCTGACAGTCACCCTTGGAAAAAAAATCTTTTTTTTTAATTATAGAAGTAATTTCAGCTTAAAAGGCTGATGAGTTGTAAGAGACTGAACACACACACAATCTTCTACAGTCCTGTCACCCAGAAATATTATTTTGATATATCTTCTTCTGGTCAATTTTTAAAGTATATTAATGGATTTTAAAAAATTTAAATGAAATAATTAAAAGCAGGGACCTGAATATTTGTATACCCATGTTCATAGCAACATTGATCACAACAGGCAAAAAAAGGTGGAAACAGCCCAAGTGCCCATTGATGGATGAATGAAAAAGCAAAACGCGGTCCAGGGACTTCCCTGGCGGGCCAGTGGAAAGAATGCGCCTGCCAACGCAGGGGACACAGGTTCGATCTCTGGTCCAGGAGGATGCCACACGCCATAAGCAACTAAGCCTGTGCGCCACAATTACCGAGCCTGCAACGCCTAGAGCCCGTGCTCGGCAACGAGAGAGGCCACCGCAGTGAGAAGCCCGTGCGCCGCTACTCGAGAGCGGCCCTCGCTTGCCACAGCTAGAAAGACACCCTCGCAGCAACGAAGACCCAGCACGGCCATAAATACATTTTTTTTAATGTGGTCTATCCATACGTTGTAATGTTTCAGTCTTAAAAAGGAAAGAAATTCTGACATAAGCTACGACATGGATGAACTCTGAGGATGTTATGTGAAAGAAACTAATCACAAAAAGACACACGCTGTATGATTCCACTTGCACGTGGTCCGAGAGCAGCCAAATTCACCGAGACAGAAAGCAGACTGAAAGTGGAGCGGTGATTCTACGGGGTCTGGGGAAGGGCGGAATGGGGAGTTCCTCTTTAGTAGGTATCCAGTTTCACCTTGGGATGATGAAAAGGTTCTGATGGTGGTGATGGGGAATAACGCACCACCAGAGCTACGAATGCCACAGAACTATTCATTTACAAGTGGTCACAACGGTAAGTTTTATGCTTTGTATATTTCCCCATAACACAAGAAAATTAAAATGCTTATCACATTAAATACACCTCCTTTCTCACCTTTCATGAATGCATCCCTATATCAACACAGCCGTGTTAATAGCTACGGAGCGCTATGGTGCATGGATGACTGAAGAGTGAAAGTGAAAGTTGCTCAGTCGCGTCCAACATTTTTGTGACCCCATGGACTATACAGTTCCTGGAATTCTCCAGGCCAGAATGCTGGAGTGAGTAGACCTTCCCCTTCTCCAGGGGATCTTCCGAACCTAGGGATTGAACCCAGGTCTCCCGCATTGCAGGTGGACTCTTTACCAGCTGAGCCACAAGGGAAGCCCGTGGACGACCGAAGTTTTAAGCCAATCCTCCGTTTCAGTGCATCCAAAGTCTTCTTGTGATTATCAAATGGTACTTCTGCAAATAGCCCTGCTCAGACATCTTTGTGCACATCTCACTATTTGATCACTTCCTAGAATAACTCTTAGAAGTGCACAGGTTTAAGGTCATGAATAATATATACACGAGTTACCCTTTCTGCCCGCCAGAAAGATCCAGCCAATTCATACTCCCTCTGGCAGCACACAGGACAGCCTGACACCACATGTCCTCTACCACTCTAGGTTACTGCCTTTGCATTACTTTTGTTGACCTTTTTCAGTTATAAAAACAATACATGCTCTTTTTTTTTTTTTAAGCTAAGCAATAGGGAAGTTTGAAAAGGTGAAAACAAAAGCCCCCTAACACTAATCAGCTATTTGATAAACATCCATCTGGCAATACAAATACAATGCTTCTCTATAACTGGTGGACGACAGTGACCTTAAAATTGGGAAATTAACAATATGACACCTCACGGGGCAGGAATGGGATGAAACGGTGTACAGGACGTGCTGGACCACAGCCAGGCACACGATGAACCTGGGCTGAGAGTGCACAGAACATCCCATCTTGTCACTCAGGCTCTGAAGAACAGCGTGGCACCCATTGCCCTCGCTTGTGTGGACAATAAAGCACCCTGGGACCCCTCGGGGAGCAGCAGGAAGGCGAGCTCCTAGGACCACGAGAGGGGCCGCCACAGCTCTCAAGGCGAGCAGCCCTGACAGCCATCGTTTATGAAATGCTCACTCTGTGCCAGCACGATCTTATCAGACCCTCGTAATGACGAGGCAGATTATTACCTTCTTCCCCATTTTACAGATATGAAAACTGAGGCTCGGGAAAGTCAGGGATCAGTAATGTCCCTTAGGTCATATGGCTATGTGCCTGAGCTAGGATTTTTTTAATCCAAGTCTAACCTGACCCCAGAGCCCATGCTCCACAACAGGATTTGACAGACCGTCTTGAGGGGCAACTCCCCAGCGCCCCCTAAATGTGACCAACAGGGGGATGGGATGGCTGTCCCCTCTGCTCCCAGGACCCCGCCCTACCCCAGGACTCACAGGCAATCTCGCGGCGCCGCAGGTTCTCCGTCTCCTCCTGCGTTATGGACATCAACTGTTCCATTCTTATTCTGGAAAGAAAGCGATCCACATGCTGAGCAAATATAACATTTCCAATAGGAAATCTCACCAGATGACCACCACCTCCTTCAAGAAGTCCTCCCTTATGTACCAAGCTGGACGTGCCCTCTGATATGCCCGTGGCATTATGCACCTCCCCTAGGGCCCTGTTAACTTTTACAGTTAAGAGCATGTGGCATAAAAAGATGAACATTCCCTTATAAAAACAGACCAAGGATGCAAACAGCCAATTCACTGACGCTTAAATAAAAGTGACCTTAAAAAAAAAAAGTAACACATGGAAAGATTCTTAATACCGTTAGTGACGAAAAAAGTAAAGCTTTCTTTTCATGTGTTGGGTTGGTTGAGCTTAAGAAAACTAGATAACCGCTGGCAATGACAATGAAGGTGGAGAAATGGGTGCTTCATATACTGTTGAGGGACGTCAACAGTGAAACGTGTTTTGGAAGGCAGTCTGGCAATACCTAGCTAAGTGTTCCTCCAATATCTCCTTCTAAAACGTTCACCCGAATGCCTAAGGGTATATCTAGAAGACATTTACTGTCACATTGTCTATAGTTAGAAAACACTGGCAGCCACTTAAATGTTCAGAGGGCTAATTATGATAAATTACGATATAATTATAAAGCTATAGTTATTACAGATAATGAGGTTTTTGGCATGGAAATACATCAGTGAAGTGAAAATAAAAAAGTAATTGCATGTGTGTGTGTGCACGTTGCTTGTGTGTACACTATTACCCACCTCCCCGCCACACACACCAAACTGGAGCAGTGGTTGGGAGGCGGACAACTCCTTTACGTTTCTTGCAGGGTCTGACTTCATCAGAAGCAACACGAGTCACCTGAGCACTCAGCCCAGGCCACAGGCTGCTCAAGGGAAGACCACCCCTGCTGCATCCCTGGAGCCCAGGCCCAGTACAGAGGGCACCGGCTCAGTGTGCTGAATAGTCGATGCCGCCAGCCACAGCTCAGCTCGGCCTTGACCACCCCCAGCTGCCACAGCCCCCAGCCGAAGCGGGCAGGTTGGTGGGGCAGCAACCCCACGCGAGCCCCTGTGCAGGAGGCCTGACCAGGCAGCCAGGAGCCAGGAAGGCTGGGCCCATGGGAGGGGCTCCCCAAGCGCAGCAGCCAGGTCCGCACTGACACTCTGGGGTCCCTGAGGACCAGGAGGGACTCACACGAACACCCCAGGGAGCGGGGGGCGAGGCCACCCTACCTATCACCTTTTCTAATGACTAAAGTGGGCACCTTAACACAAAGGGAATGAAACAAAGTTCACCACCTCCAATTCCCACCACTCAGAGGTTCAGTGTAAACATTCGGGGTGGGTCCTTCTACTTTCTGAGCAGAGATACAAGCAGGTTGTCTTTAAGAAATGATACACTGTAGATACCGCTTTTCCACCTAGCAATATAGTGCTTTCCTTAACAAGGAATATTCTTCTATAAGACGTTTAATGCTTACAGATTACTCCTCTGTACATAATTCATGTAAACAAATTTTTTCTTTCCAGAAATTTCTTTTCTAACTATTTACACTAGAAATACAATTGGACATTAACATACATACATTCTTATTCATATCTGAACTTTTCTCAGGATGGTATGTTTTAACAAACTTGAAGGCAGCAATTCTTTTTAATTCAAAACTCTGTAAGGGGGTGAATCTCCTCATGATAAAGTGAAAGTGTTAGTCTCCAGCTGGGCCGACTCTTTGTGACCCTATGGACTGCAGCCCCTCAGGCTCCTCTGCTCATGGGAGTCTCCAGGCAAGAATACTGAAGGAAGTTGCCATTTCCTTCTCTAGGGGATCTTCCTGACCCAGGGATCGAACTTGTGGGTCTCCTGCGTTGCAGGCAGATTCTTTACCATCTGGACCACCAGGGAAGCCTGAATCTCCTCAAAACTCTAGGAAATCTTTCTAACATAGTCCTCAAGAATCACAAGACCTTCTCTCCCCAGGTCCGCTCACCCACAGGAAGGCAGGCAGTCATCGAGAATGTGTTAGAGCAAAACACTGACCTTTCGTTTTCCAGAGACTTCAGAATCTCGGAACTTTTCTTCTGCCTGTGAAGGAAACCATGAAAAGCCGGCAGTCATTGTTGGGTCCGTTTCCAACAGAACTGCTGAGGGCGGCTTAGGAACTGGCCACTTAGGGCTGTGTTCTCAGGCCAATTCCTCAACCACTCCAAATCCCAGCTCCTCACCTGTGAAATGGAAGAATAATTTTTTAAAGCTTCATGGAGTATTGGTCAAGTGTGAACAAGAAAACAGATATAAAGTACTTCACATGTAAGCAGCAACCAACAGAGGGCAGTTTCCTGGGTGCCCCCGGGGGTGGGCACGCTGCGGACGGCACGCCAGCCGGCTCCCTCTGGCACTCAACTGCAGGCGAGGGAGGAGAAGGACTCGGAGGACAGTGGACAGAAGGCTGGAGCAGCAGGGGGTGTGGCAGAGCCTGTTTCTGGAATCTTTCCCCAAGAGACCCCCAGCTAAACTTTCTCAGGCTTCTTGAGACCTCTATCCAACCTGCTTTTTCCCATTGGAGCTTGATCCCTGCGGCTCTGGCCTTGGATGGGATCTGTTAAGGCAAATCTCACTGTAAGGCGAATGGCTGACCTCAGAGTAACAGGTGACTAGAAAGCCAAAATATTAGAGCAGGCTGTGATTTTAACTTGTTAAACCCACTCACTTTACAGATGGGAAGCTTGGGAGGCAAAGATCCAATCAGTAGCAGCCCTGGATTGGATTCTTTCAAGTGTGTTAGTTGCTCAGTCTTGTCCAACTTTTTGCAACCCATGGACTGTAGCCCATCAGGCTCCACTATCTATGGGATTCTCCAGGCAAGAATACTGGAGTGGGTTACCATTTCCTCCTCCAGGGGATCTTCCCAACCCAGGGATCAAACCACGTCTCCCATGTCTCCTGCATTGCAGGTGGATTCTTTACCCGCTGAGTCATCGGGGAAACCAGACTCTCTTAAAGTCAGTGCCAAATGCAGCACCGAGACCTTGGGTAGAATCAGAGATGGTGAGGGAGAGATCGAGTCCCATGTGGGCATCATGTTAAGGGAGGTCTCTGGGTCTGGAGACCGGGGAGATGGGAGCCTGACCTCTGGTTCTCCTGCAGGAGCTTCTGGATCCGGTTGGAGATGTTCTGCTCTGTCTGCTTCAGCTGCTCCTGCAGCCGCCGGCGCTCTGCATCCAGGAAGCGCTGGTGCTCGCTCAGGCCCTGCTCCAGCCGGGACTGCTCCTGCGGCAGGACAAGCAGAGGTCTGGGGTCTGCTGGGACCCCTTCAGGTACCACAGAGCAGCCAGGGGCCCAGGCCTGAGACCAGGTTTCCTCTGTCTTGCCAACTCTGTGTTGACTTTGGACCAAGTCCTCCCCTTGCTAGGCCTCAGGGTGTCCATGCACGGGAGGAGCCTGGACTAAGTGATCTGTATGGATGACCCCTCCCCAGCCCTGTGTCCTGGAGGGTGGGCCTGAGAGAGGTAACCCCACTGCCTTCCCACATCAGAGGGACCTGAGTCAGGAGTCAGTCTGAGTCAGGAGGCCCCTGGCAGAGGAAGCAGACAGGCCTGACCCCACTTAGCCGCTCACGAACCTCCTTGACCGTCTGAAGGATCTCATCTTTCTGGCTGTTGCTCTGCTGGAGGAGCTGGGCATGCTCTCGCTGCCCGAGCTCCAGGCGCCGTTCGAACTCAAGTTTCTCCAGCATCTTCTGTTCCTGCAAGAACGGAGACCCTGGTGATGCTGTCACAGGCTCTGGGGGGTTAGGACGTGAGAGCTGCAGGGGATGGGCTCAATCTCTCCGAGCCTCAGTCTTCTCATCTGTAAAGTGGGGACATCCTCCCACCCACCAAGGCTGGGTGAGACTGTGGGGAGGTGATATACGTAGGGGCAACCATTACTTCACCCCCTGACTTAGGGCTGGAAGAGCTCATCTCCTCAAATGTAACAGTTGAGATGTTTAATGAGAAGAAAAGTGACAGAGGACAAAAGACATTCTCTTACCTTCCTCTTCTCATAGTCTGAGAACCTATTCTAGGAGACAAAAAAAAATATAGTGGTTAAGAGAAGGTGGGCAGCAGGGGTTCTCACTGGCCCAGAATCCCCAGGCAGCCTGACAGCCCTCAGATTTGCAGGTCCATCCAGAGGGACTGCCTTGGAACGCTGGGTAGTGGGGGTAGGGGATGAAGGGGCTGGCTGTCTGATAAAGGGTTCTGGATGGTTCTGACGGACACCAGGGTTAAGAATCACGGGGCTTGGCTTAAAGAGCTTCAAGTCTTAAGTTCTGGGGATGCAGCTCAGAGAAGGCATGGGTGTTCCAAAAAAGAGACCAAGAAATGGGTGTCTGACTCCTTGTACGTCTGCACAGCACAGCAAGCTACCAGCTCCAGCCCCCAAAACAACAACAAATGCACCAAGGTGTGTGTGCAAGTTCCTGCAGAATTGTTCAAAAGAATGAAAACACTGGAAATAACTCCAATGCCCATCAGCATGCTATTGCTAAGTCACGGTTCATCCACACAGTAGATTATTACACAGCTGTCGAACGACGGGGCAAACGTGGGCGCAGCTACAGAAGGGTGTCTGCCAAATTTCACTGTCTGTACAGTGCAATTCCTCTCTTGTAAAAGCACCACCACCAAAACTCAACTCCCAGCTCTGGAGGGGCTGAGACAAAAGCCACGAAGGAGAGCCATTCATCAGTTCACGGCGACTGCCTCCAGGCGCTGGGACTGCAGGGTAGGAGGGGAGATGCTCACTCCGTATATTTCTGTATTGTTTAGATTTATAACAAGAAGCATGAATTACTTTTGTAGTCCAATCAGCTCATGCATGCGCACACACACACACTTTTTTTTAAAACCAGCCTTTCTATTTAGTTATCTGGTTCTGAGATCAGGATCAAGTGTTGGAGCTATAAAAGCAGCATTCTATAAAGAAATAAGATTTTCCCTATGCTGAGGTAGGAGTAAAATTTAAGCTTATCTTTAGTTATATAGATAATACCTGACTATATTCTCCTTGTAAAAAACTAAGCAAGGCATATAAAAGTATCCATTGACCACTCCCAGGCCTAATCCTTGTTCCCTCCCACCCTCCCTAGCCCTGCTCCCATGTAAATATCATTATCAGACCTAAGTCCATGCATCTACCTATCTACAGTTTGTGCCTTTAGAAAAAAGAGATACGTTTGTATGTGTTTCCATATATAAACATATTTTTTAATGAAGGCATAATTTATGTACTGTAAAATTTATCTTTTTAAAGAAGTGTACAGGTCTATGAGTTTTGACAACTGCATACAGTCGTGTGACCATCACCACAATCAGATGTGAAGCCTAGCTGGCTACAGTTGGTGCCCCCTCCCAGCCTCAATTTGTGGGCTCCCGTAGAGGAGCATACGGGTAGGGGGTGGGGCGCTGAGGTGGTTTCTGTCTGGCCTCACCCTCAGAGGCACTCTGTTACTGTGGGCAACCCTTGCTGAACTGCTTCCTGCAGCCCTGACCTACTCTAGGTCTCCCCCAGGGACCCAGGGGTCCACTTTCCTCAAGCTCCATCAAGCAGGGCGACAGGAAGCAAATCCTTTCTTAATTCTTCATGTAATTAGAGCTGTGGTTGTAATGGAGCAGGCCCCTGTGGGGCCTTCCCAGGACAGATTCCCTCCCCCTTCACAATGTCCTCCACCTGCCTCTTGTCTGAAGAGATTTTAGCCAAAGAAGTAACTTAAGAGAAATGAGAAAACACAGAAGCAAAATAGTCAAGCAAGACAAAATAATTATTTAGCCATTAAACAAAGGCAAGAACCTTTAGTTCCTCCTCAAAGGCTACAGATAACGTTCTGAGTCGTATTACTCAGCTGTTTTGCAAATACTGAAACCCCCACCAGGTGGAAGAAATGAGCTACATGATGACCAGACTGCAGCCATGACATAAACTGCTCCATCTCACACAATTCCCAGAACTGGCCTCAAAGAAATGGTAACAAACCGACTCTGGAGTTACAGATAAACTGTACCCAAAACGATCAGGATGGTGCTGATCAGGCAGCTGGACGACCAACTTCAAGATGATGCTCCGCACACAGCCCCCTCCTCTGCCTCCACACCCCTGAAACCCCCCCTTTAAAAACCCTTTGCCCCCTGACCCACAGTGGGAAGTTGGTTCCTGGGGACGTGCATCCAGCTTCTCCACAGGATAACTAGCTTCCCCAGTAAAGCTATCCTTCCTTTCAGCCAACACTTGTCTTTCAGTGTTGGATTCTTGAGCCATGAGCAGCTGAACCCAAGTTCAGCAACACAGGTTCTCCCAGGAAATGCACAGGGCGCTCTGAGAGCTTCCATAGATCTGACCTAGGCTGCTGCATTGTGGAAAGCTTCTCAGAAAATGTAATGTTTCAGCTGGGAACTGAAGGATGAGACTGGAGCAAACGGGCGTGGAGAATCCAGCAGAGGGAACCCCCTATTCAAACACCCCAGACATTCAGGGACAGAGAGGAGTGGGATGAAGCTGGTGCTGGTGAGCTGGTGCAGTGAGGCCGCCTAGGAGGCCTTGTGAAAACTTCTACACATATCTGCTTGGCTGAGTCACTCAGCTTCTGGGATCTCAGCTCCCCAACCAGGGATGGAACCTGGGTCTCGGTACTGAAGGCCCGAAATCCTACCCACGAGGCCACCAAAGAAAGAATCCGCCTGCCAAAGCGGGAGACAAGGGTTTGATCCTTGGGTCAAGAAGATCGCTTGAAGAAGGAAATGGCAACCCACTCCAGTATTCTTGCCTGAAAAATCCCATGGGCAGAGGAGCCTGGTGGGCTACAGTCCATGGAGTTGTAAAGAGCTGGACATGACTTAGTGACTAAACAACAACAAGACTACCAGAGAACCCCCCGCATGTCCGTTTGAAGGGAGGTAAATTCTAGTTTGATGGAGAAATCTGGGGGCCAAAGCTCTGAACACACCTGTGTGCGCAGAGCCCTTGCGCACACACCCTGACCCTCGCCCTCCCCGCCGCCCACCCCACAGGCCAGCAGGCGGTGCGCCTTACCTGCCACTCCTCCTCCTCCCTGCAGAGTCTGTCCGTGGGCCCGTCGGGGCTGTCCAGGGAGTTCTCAGCCCCATCCTGCTCCAGGACCGGCAGCAGGTACTGAGAAGGGGGGTAGTACTCCAGCCCCGACTCTGCGAGAGACGGACACAGGCTGACCAGGAAGGAAGGAGACCGCCTTGCAACCCAGAGCAGTCCACTGCTCCCCTCCGATGCTGGCCCTCCTGCACTGCTCACAGGCCTAACGCCTGGGCCATAAATGTGGCAAGCACTCAATAAGCGTCAGCTGAGTGAATAAATCTTCCTGCCCCCTGCCTCTTTACCATCCATGTGAGAATGAGGAGATGAAAAATGCCTGAGCTTCGTAGAGAAGCCTGGGTTCAAGACCCAGCTTTATCCACAGTTTCCTGGGTAGCTGCCTCCTGTATATTTGAAAGGATTCATACACTTTCCCCATTTGGCCTTATTCTTGCTGATTTATAAGTGCTCTTTACATATGATAGTTAATAACCTTGGGTCTATAACATATGTTGCAGCTATCTTCTTCCAGGTGGTAACTTATCTTTTGAACTTTTTAATTTTGTTTTGTGTGCATGCTCAGTCATGTCCGACTCTTTGCAATGCCATGGACTGTAGCCTGCCAGACTCCTCTGTCCATGGAATTTTCCCAGGCAAGAATACTGGAGGTGGTTGCCATTTACTACTCTGGGGGATCTTCTCAAGCCAAGGATCAAGCCAGGGTCTCTTGCATCTCCTGCAATGGCAGGCAGATTCTTTACCATTAGCACCACCTAGGGAGCCTGTCTTTTTAACTCTGATGATAGTATCCTTTTGAGGTAAAGGTTAGATTTTAATGTAGTCAATGTCATCCTTTTTCCCCTACCCAAGGATATAAATAGGCAATTCACAAGAAATACTAAAAGTGGACAGTAAACATGTGAAAATGTATTCTAATATTCAAGGAAATGACATTAAAATAATAATGTTGTCATTCAGTCACTAAGTCGTGTCCAACTCTTTGTGACCCCATGGACTACAGCACACCAGGCTTCCCTGTCCTTCACCATTTCCTGGAGCTTGCTCAAACTCATGTCCACTGAGTCAGTGATGCCATCCAACCGTCTCATCCTCTGTCACCCTCCTCCTCTTGTTTACCCATCAGGTTCAGGTCAGTTCAGTTCAATCGCTCAGTCGTGTCCAACTCTTTGCGACCCCATGGACTGCAGCATGTCAAGATTCCCTGTCCATCACCAACTCCTGGTGCTTGTTCAAACTCACATCCATTGAGTCAGTGATGCCATCCCACCATCTCATCCTCTGTCATCCCCTTCTCCTCCTGCCTTCAATCTTTCCCAGCATCAGGGTCTTTTCCAATGAGTCAGTTCTTCACATGAGGTGGCCAAAGTACTGGAGCTTCAGCTTCAGCATCAGTCCTTCCAGTGAACACCCAGGACTGATCTCCTTTAGGATGGACTGGTTGGATCTCCTTGCAGTCCAAGGGACTCTCAAGAGTCTTCTCCAACACCACAGTTCAAAAGCATCAGTTCTTCAGCGCTCAGCTTTCTTTATAGTCCAACTCTCACATCCATACATGACCACTGGAAAAACCATAGCTATGACTAGATGGACCTTTGTTGGCAAAGTAATGTATTTTCTTTTTAATAATCCATCAGGTTAGAAGACTTTTAAAGATCTCACCAATTGTTAGCGAGGCTGTGGGGAAGAAGAGTCCTCTCAGATGCTCCTCATGGAACTTAAACCGATGGAGCCTCTTCAGAGGCAATACAGAGCGCCTGTCCCTGTCCACCTACCAACCCTGCTTCCCTACAGGGGATGCTCCCAACATGCCAGGGAAGTGTGGGTTAAAGCGTTCGTTCCAGGGGCAAATGGGAAACAACTTCCAGTGGTTCCACTGGGAATACTCTACAGCAGTTTACAACAAACAGAGCCCACGTCATGGGACAGGAAAGGCCCGGGGCCTATTCTTAAGTGAAAAAGGTAGGGCATAGAATCGCCTGGTGCAACATATTCTGTGGGTTTTTGAAAATGTTTTTAAGACAGCAAAACCAAAAATTTTACAGACACATTTAAACCTGCTGTGCTTATTGCTCAGTCGTGTCTGAGTCTTTGTGACCCCATGGACTGTAGCTCGCCAGGCTCCTTTGTCCATGGGGTTCTCCAGGCAAGAATACTGGAGTGGGTTGCCATGCCCTCCTCCAGGGGATCTTCCCAACCTAGGGATCCAACCCAGGTCTCCCACACTGCAGGCGGATTCTTTACCATCTGAGCCATCATACTTCCTCACGTGACAATCATCTTTCCCTGCTTCTCCTGCCAGATCTGCAGAGCTCTGGGCAGGCAGGGACCCTCAGCTGCCTCGCTGGCACAGAGCAGCCCCAGGGACCATGGTTTGTGCTCGCTCAGCAAAGGAGGCGGGCTGCCTGGCTTTACCTTTGCAGAGGAACTGCTGAATGGCCTCAGTGCCAGTGCCGCACACCTCCTGCGGGGGGTAGACCATGGACGACACGTCGAGGCTCAGGGTCTGCAGACACAAGGAGAGCCCTCTTTATCTGTCGTTCGCTTCACTGCTCAACATAATCAAGACATAAGATCTTTAAAGAGGTAATCAAGTTCAAAACAAAGTCACCAGTCTGGGCCCTAGTCCAGCATGAACTGGTGTCCTTAAAAGATGAGGCAATCAGGACTCAGACCCATTCCAAGGCAGGAGGATGGGAGGACACAGGGAGAAGACGGCCATCCAGAAGCCAAGGAGAGAGAGGCCTGAGAAGAACCAACCCCACCAAGACCTTGATCTTAAGGCCCCAGCCTGGGGCGCTTTGTTAGGACAGCCCCGGGAGAAAACACAGTGTCCCAGGTGGTCGCCTTGCTCTCCGCCCCCAGCTCTGACAATCACGGTTTCTGCAGCTCTGAGCTGAGGCTGCTCCCTCCCTGCCAGAGCCCTCCAGACACTGCGCCTTCCAACCACATTGCCTTCCAACCACATTGGCTCCCCTGCTCCTCCCTGAACACATCCTGGGCTTTCCCACCTCCTGCCTTTTCCCGAACTGTTCCTCCACCTGGAATGCTCCCATGAGCCCTGTCGACTTCTCCAAAGGTTTCTCCTCTTTCAAGATCTGGCTCAAACACCATGTCTTTCACAGTGTTAATGAACCCATCAGGATTCAGCATGAGCTTTTCACTCTACTAGGAATATGCTTTGCTGCCTCCATTATGACAGCAAGTCACCTAATTACAGTCATTCACACTGTTCTCTCTGTGAGCCCCTGAGGACCTTGAGATCTCCATGACCCCTGTATCCTGTGACCAGGGCAGGCCTCCAGGAATGTGGGAGGGGAGCAGCGGGCAGGCCAGGCAGGCCCCCAGGCCAGAGCACGGCCCACCTACCTCCAGGGTTCGGACGTGCGCCAGCATCCGGGGCAGCCTCTGAATCTCGTTCTCACTGATGTCCAGAGTGCGCAGGCTCCGAAGCTCCCCCAGCGTGTCTGGCAGCTCCTTCAGCCTGTTGTCTGGAGGAGTCCCAGTGGCACAGCTCAGCACCCCACGGCCCCTTCACCAGCTTCTGGCCTGACACCCGCCAGGACTGGGCGGAGGTGGGTGCCTCCCTCTGAGCCTGGGGTATACCCCGGCTCCATGAGGAAGAGCGGTGGAGTTTCAATGACCCAGGTTCAAGTCCCTGCTCCACCACTTATGAGCTGAGTGACTTTGGAAAACTGATTTGACCTCCCTGGACCAGTTTCCGCATCAGTAAAATGGAGGTGCCCACACTATTTGGCCTTATAGGAATACTGAGGGATTAAAACAGATGATGCATGTGAAAAGGTGCTCAGCACAGGGCCTATCACACGAGGCACCTATCACAGTAAGTGATTAGTAAACTGGGTGCTATTATGTTCATCACTATTTATATGTTACAAATGGGTAAATTACGGCATCCTGTGCAGAAAGAACTGAAGGAAAAGAAGAAAGAAGAGAGCTGGGGGTACAGGGAGGCACGTGTTAGAATTTCGGCTCAGTCACTACCGCACTGGCTGGTCTTGAGCAAGTCATAGCTCTCTGAGCCTCGTTTTCCACATCTGTAAATTGGGGATAAGACCTTCCTCTCTCACACACTTGTGGCACCCCCGAGTGTGGAAGCGCTCCTCACTGGGTGGGAAGGGATACTCAGAATAGCTCTCACCCAGTCAGTCCACACTCTCACCATCCATCACCCATGGTTCTAAACACGAACGATAGAGTCTTGGGGGCCTTGCTGTCAATGCCGTCTGTTCTCCTCCCTGTAAGGCCCCGGCCAGGAGGAGCTGCAGGAACCCTCCAGACAGTTTGAGTGACACGTGGGGGCTGGCTGCTCTCATGCTCAATGGGTCCCAGGACAAGCACCCTGAGGACACTAGCCGGGTCAGCTCAGAGCAGACCAAGGGTCACGTGGACAGGGGTTCCTGGCCCCCTACCTTTCACATTGAGGGTCTGGAGCTGGATCAGGTTCCCAATGGAACGTGGGAGATATGTCAGTTGATTCCTTTCCATGTTCAAGACCTAAGAGAGAGGGAGAATGCCGTGAGAAGGCACACACACAGACAATAATGCCTCCCCCTCTTCTGGCCAGGCATCATCCGGGCACCACACCCACATCTTTATCTCCTGACAGCCCTGTGAGGAAGACACCAGTTGTCACGATCCCATCTGAGAGATGAGAAAGCTGAGGCTCAGAGTGGTGAGGTCCTGTGTCCAAAAGGCAATGCTAGACTTTGAACCTGGTTCTTGCTGAGGCTGTACCATTTATACTGACCACAAACACCTGATAATAAGGGGATCCAGGTGAGGGGGCACGTGATGAAGCCTTGTTATCCTGGAGTGAACAGAAGGAAGCTGAGCTGCATCCAGGCAGTGGGACCTGCCTGAGGCTGCAGGGCCAGCAGCTGGTGGAGCGGGGATTGAATCCTGGGCTGATAGGTGGCACCGTGAGGTGAGCGAGGCCGCCAGGATGATACATAAAGTAACCATTAAAAATAAACAGATATGATGGGAAGGCACGCACGTTAAAAATAACGTGGCAGATGAATATTCGATGAACCAAAGGATGGCTGTAAGTTATTCTTATCAGGTATCCAAAAGTTACAGAACAGTGAATGCACCAATTATACAAAAATTCGTGTGTAAAAAAGGACGGTCCGTCCTTCTCGGTGAACTGGGGATGATGCTGACATGTGTTCACAGAGGGGCTGTGAGCAATTGATTGACGATGCAAGTGAAATGCTTAGCTTGGTGCTGGCATGCAGCGGGCGCTCGATAAATGCAGGGGCTGCCACTGACAAGAAGCGAAAGTGAGACACTGAGCCAGAGAGCTGAATTCATCACTTGGAAATGGTGGACTCACTGGGCGCTCTTTTTCTGTAAAGGTGGAAGCTAATGATGCAATCCCAACGCACATGCCAAAAATTCGGTGGAGAGATGCCCACAGCCCAGACTGCAAGGCTGACGCCACCCCGGGCATCTCAATAGTAAAGGCGGAGAAGCCAGCGGCACCTAAGCCCTGGCTGGAGCATGACCAGAACATTCTGGGTCTGTGTGGCTGCAGTTTCTTACTTAGGGGGTCAGAGGTGGGTTGTGTCTCCTGCAGCCATACCTGCAGGGCCGTCAGCTGCCCTATGTCATCGGGAAGGGCTGTCAGCTGGTTATCATGAAGATCCAGAACCTGCAGAAGGGAAACAAGTGGAACACCCGAAGTCCCCGACTGAGAAAGCCCCCGTGATTTCAGGCTCCAGGGAGACAGGGTGTGGTGGGGGTGCCTCCATGCCTCTGGTGTTCAAACCAAGAGTACTAACCCCTTCCTCCCCAACTAAAGGACCACTCCATCTTTTTGTTTTTTTTAAGTATTATACCATTTAATTCTTATTTATCCAGTATGTGTACATATTCATGTTGAAAATTCCTCATGGTCTAGATATATATTTGCATAGTAAAAAACTACCAAATATGCAATAAAATATTGATAGCAGTTCTCTAGAGTGTGAAATTATGTTTTTCCTTATGCTTAACTGTATTTGCTAATATTTTAACAATGAAAATGAGCAAAATGGAGTAGGATATATATATATATATATACATATAAAATACATATATATGAAATATAAATATACATGAATATGAAAGCTTTTTAACGTTATCTTTCTTCTGCTTATAAAAATAAAGCGTGTTGGACCAGAACAATAAAGAGAAGTAAGAACTACCCCTAGTCCCTACACAACAGCATTAGCCATAAAAATCACTTTGATGCCTCCATTGCCAGTCTACACTGCCACGTGCATACCCTCGGTCACAGCTCAAGTTTATGGGGAACAGCCCGGGGGTCCTGCCTTCTGTCCACTGTGATCACGTCCCAGCCTCTGTCCTGGGGGAGCTGTCGGGAGGAGTCACTCAGCTCACCGCGCTTCCACGCACTGGCCACACGGTGCCTGGCGTGCCTCCTCCTGCTTCCTGTCTGGGCCCATCGGTCTCCCTGTTCTCTGCCAGTTCGCTTGCTATGAGTTTATGGTTTGCCTTTCCACCTAGTGCGTAAGCTCCCTGAGGGTGGGGCTTGCAGCTGGTTCTCTCTGCAACCTCACTGCACACAGGCCCAGACCATGCTGATCACGCCCAGAGTCCCGATGACGTGAGGCACGTCTGGCATAAACTCTGAGAGCCGAGACGTGACGGGAGGGGCGTGCTGGCTGCCCCCTGGGAGCAGGGCCCCGGTACCTTGATGGTGGCGAGACTCAGGAGGCTGCAGGATTTAGGGAGCAGGGAGGTGAGCAGATTCGTGTGGACGATCAACACCTGCATGGGAAAGAGTTTCAGCATGTTAGGCTGAAGGAGAGCTGCAGGGAGGGGGGCTGGAGGCGGGGCAGCTGGCGTACACTAGACACCAGCAGTCAGCCCAGCCCAGTGCTCTCTCCTGTGGACATCACAAGCGACGTCTCCAAACACGGGAAAACCAGATGACCTTAAACTCTGGAATCTCAAGACTGAAAGGGACCTCAGAGGTCTAATTCTTCCTTCCATCCCGAGAAGGGATCCCCATGCAGCTGTCCCAACCTTAATGTCCCTCAGCTTCAGCAGCATCTTGTGGAAAATGTCGTTGATGTTGTCTAGTCTCTCAGTCGTGTCTGACTCTTTGTGACCCCATGGATTGTAGCCCACTAGGCTCTTCTGTCCACAGGATTCTCCAGGAAAAAATATTGGAGTGGGTTGCCATTTCCTTCTCCAGGGGACCTTCTTGACCCAGGGATTGAACTCTGCATCAGCAGGTGGATTCTCTAGCACTGAGCTACCAGGGAAGCCCCTTGTGGAAAACAGAGAATGATAAACTCCTGCCTCTGAGGGCTGCTAACAAGCTAACAGACAGAAAGCACTCAGCCCAGGGCTGGGACATGGTCGGACGCTCAATCAGAGTCACATGCTACTATTTTTGTTAGGCGTTGACACCTGCATGGATACTTCCAATGTCAAGCCCACTCCTGTTGGCATAGAACGCATTTTAGCTACCTGCTCTTAGACACTTCGTTTAGAATACTGTTACCTACCTGCATTCAAGGCTGCAATGCCTTTCTGAAAAATCATTCATTCCACTCTTAACCTTCCCTAATTGACCAGGATGAAATGAGTGTGATTTTTACTGTTAATAACAATGTGGGTATTCAGTGTCCACTATGTGGCAGGCACTCTACTCAGGCCATTTACATCTTTATCTCTACCTCCCTGTCACTCATTTAATTCTCAAAATAGCTCTGCGAGTGGAGAACGACGGATGTCTTCCTTTCACAGATGGAGAAACTGAGATGTAAGAGTGTAAGGAAGTTGCCCAATTCAGGAGGGGCCCAGCCAGAGCTGCCTGATGCCAGGGCCTGCTCCCCTGTGAGGACACCTGCTGCAGGTGGAAACTGTGCCATTCAGAGAGAAGAGGGACGTCTACGCCAGGATCCCCACCTGATTTCAAACAAGCAAACATGCCATGAATACTTTTCTGAAAATGTAGATCCGTCTCACCTTCTTCTGCAGAACTTTGCATGTTGCAAAAGCCCCAAATGGAATCTAAGATAAGATAAAGAAGAATCAGTGCCTCCCCTCCTGCCAGTGTTTAACCTGTTGAGTGGCAGGAAGAAGGGGCAGGAAGTGAGTAAGTCTAAGCCCTGGGAAGGATGGGAGGAAGCCGCACCAGGTGGTCACCCCCTCCAATCAGCTGTCGGGTGACTTCCCCAACTACCCACCCCATCCCCATCATGAACTCTGAGGGGCAAAGGACAGATCTCTGATGTCCTACAGAGAATCCCAGGCTTTCCAAAGGCCTCAGGAATCTGTGGGTGCATTTTCTGGACTCTGTGACTCTTGAAGACCATGCTGAGGCCAAAAGATCATCTCGGTTTTCTTTCACAAGAACAAAAGCTAAGGAAACATCTCTTGACTAGAGCTTCTGGCCTCTTAAAAGTCTCAGTCCACATCTATCATTTCCCAGGGACAGCAAAGCCAGAAAGAGAACAGATAAAACTTCAAAAGCAGAACACCAACCACCCCACTTTACCTCGGAGAGTTCACATTTAGAGATGTCAAGAATGTCATCTGCTCCAGCTTCTTTTGCCTAGGGATAAAAAGAATTAAAAAAAAGCCGGTGGGGGGCAGTTTCCAGGACTTTACTGGTAGTCCAGTGGTTAAGACTCCGTACTCCCAATTCAGGGGGCTGGGGTTCAATCCCTGGTCAGGGAACCAAATCCCACATGCCACAACTAAAAGAGCCAGCGTGCCGCAACTGAGACGCAGTGCAGGCAAATAAATAAATAGTTTAAAAAAGAAGAAGAAAGAAAAAGAAAAGGGTTTGAGCAAAACATCCTTCCAGGGTGGACAAATCAGGCAAAGAAACATAGGATTAATGGCTTCAAAGAATCGCAGACACCCTCCTGGTTCAGCTAGTCCATTCTGAAGGTGCACCAATGATCCTGGCTTTAACTGGGCTTGAGGTCCAGCAGGGAAGAGTGTGAACAAGTCACACCAAGCGTGGTCAGTCTGCAGAGGGGAAGTGCAGCGTGGAGCCCTGCTGCCTGGGGCGGAGGTAGAGATGGGCATAGACTGGGAGGAAACCCATTTCCCTCACCAGACACATCTGGTACTCCAGGCGTTTCCGAGCCTCATCGCTGGGTTTCCGCTTCCGGAAGAAGAGTGGCATCCTTCCTTTTTTTCTAGAGCGATCTTCACCACACTAGGGCGGAGGAGAGGGGTGAGGGCCTGGGGCATCTGTCACCGCCCCCCAACACCCTGGACAGAGCACAGTAACAAGAGCATGGAGCTCATCTGCTGGATTATATGCTCCTTGAGGGCAGGGCCATGTCCATCTTGACCATCCGTGCCCCAAGCCTGGCACAGCAGGTGCTCAATACCATTTGTTGACTAAACAAGCAGCAGCAGGATGTGGGAAAGCACAACAGCAAGCCAGGTGACCTGTCTTTGAGCCCACATTTGCCCCTGACCCACTGTGAGCCCCTGACATACCCATTCCCGTTCAGGGCCCCCATCTCTCCTCCAGGTTAGACAAGGGGGTTGATCTGGAGATGTTTCCTCAGGTCCTCTTCAAGGAGGCTCTTTGAGGACTCTAAGAGCCTTGGCTAATGAATCACTTCTAACCCCTGAAACACTATCAGAGTGGCATCAGCAAACCACCAAATGCTGCATGGCTTTAGCCAGCTCTGTCCTTGATCCTGGGGAACTCAACTACATTGTAACCAAAGAGGTTTCTGAATTATCAATAAATAAAAATTCAAAAGCAATTCTCAGGTAATTTGCCACTCTCCCAATTATTATGATCCCATTTGATTCTCACCAAAGCCCTCTTTATAGTAACAAAAGTGATGCTCATCAAGTTCAGCTATCTGGTTCCAAACCAGTCTGGAACCTCTGCTCTTTCAAGTCCTGATCCCGTGGAGTTTGCCCAACTCCTTGGTGCTTCAGTAACTTAGCACACACCGAGTATACACTGTCCTGAGCTCACTGCCTGCCCAGTATCAGAAAATGTCAGCACTTGATATGGAACATCAGTGGGTCAGGATGCACTCATACACAGAAGCTTATGGTTAACAGCATGGACTCTGGGATGATTTTGTTTAACTGTTTTTGAATCCCAGCTCGGCCACCCACCAGCCATGTCCGCTTGGTTCACCTCTCTGAGCCTCAGTTTCCTCATCTGTAAAGTGTGAGTAATATAATGTTCCCAACACCTGGTTCTATTTGGAGCCAGTGATTTCCATATTTGTAAAGCCCATAACACAGTACCTGGCAGTGTTAATCACATACCACCACACACCTAACAAACATTTATTCAGGGCCTAGGACAGTAGAAAGAGCCGGGCAGAAAGGGACCAGGGTGGAGATGCAGTTGAAGAAGACATATACCTCCTCCTCAGGGGAGTGGCAGAGATCACAGGTCTCTGGCGACAGAGGCGTGGGCTGTCTGGGGAGCTGGCCTAGCCTGCAGAGCTGGCTCAGGCCCCTCTTGTCGCCCCACCTGTCTGCAGGGATGGGGAATAATTTAAAACCAGCCCTCCCCCATCTCTCCTTAATGACCAGCTCTTATCCTTCTGCTCCCCAATGACTAACCTTCCTTCACTTCCTCCCCAATGGCCACCTCTCTTCCATCCCTCCTAGAAGATCAGCTCTTCCCTATCTGCTCCCTGATGTCCATTCCTCATCCATCCCCCTCCCTGACGTCCAGCCTAGATGGGAAGAGCCACACCCGTCCTCCCCAGCCTGGAGTGGGCAGTGCCCAACCTTGTTGTGCAGATAAACAGGTCCCTGATGGTTGTTCCCTCGGGTGGACCTGAAGGCAGGCCGATCACTCGCAGGGCTTGGTCATGGACGTGGGGTGGCAGGCCACTGGGCACTGCACGTCCCCTGCGGAGCAGAGTCTGGTCTCCTCCAAACGAAGGAACTGGGGATCGAAATTCAGAATCTCAGAAAGTCATGCAGACCAGGATGACGAAGTCTGAGACCGAAGACCGCAGAATCTTAAAAGAGTTAAGAGTTGGACCGGATTTAGACTCTTAACAAAATTGTTCTAATAGCTAAAATGCATACATCACGAAGGAATTAGAAGGTGGTCCGAGATCGCTGTGGCCGAGAGGTCTCGGAATGCAATGCGGACCCTTAGGAGAGGGGCGGGGCTCTGGGATTGGGTGACTGGGACTATGGGGTGACCCTCAGGATAAGGGAGAATGGGGAACAGCGGGGCCTAGGATCTCGGGAGCAGTCCTCTGTTGTCTGCCTTCTCAGGGACAACTGCCCCGAACCCCCTTTCAGACCCCCTAGCCACAGCTCACCGCGGTGCCGGGTTCTCCAGCCGCTAGCCTCAGGTGCCTGCCCACAAGCAATATGGCGGCAAGGGCGTCGCTGGAAGGTTGGGCGGAGACGGCAGTTCTCGCGACAGTCGCGCTTTCGGGTCTATATCCGGCGCAAAAGTCCCACCTTCCGGTCTTTCGGCTTTCGGCTCGGAGGAGGCAAAGGTGCAACTTTCTTCGGTCGTCCCGAATCCGGGTTCATCCGACACCAGCCGCCTCCACCATGCCGCCTAAGTTCGACCCCAACGAGATAAAAGTCGGTGCGTGCTTTAGATGTGTTCGGGGCTTCGGGATGCGGCATCCCTCCCCGTATTCCGTCCGGCCCGCGGCTCCCGCCGCTATGGCCTTTCCCACGTCGGGCCTCAAGGCCGCTGCCTCCTAGGGGCCTGCCCTCTGGTGCTGCGTTCAGGGCGCTGTGCGGTCGTGGCCGAGTCTCTTATTCTTTCTGGGCCTCGGCTTCCCCACGTATAGATGGGGAGGGAGGACCGGACGACCTGTGGCGGCTTCGCAGCCCGCACGCCTTAGGGTAAGGTTTGTTTCCGGGCGCTTCTCCCTAAACTGGGTTGACCGGCGGCGGGGCTGCCCCCAAACCGATGCGGTGTGCGCCTCGGCAGCGGTGGTCGAACCCAAGGCCGCCGTCCCACGTGGTGCTTGGAGCGGTTCTCGCCTTGGCGGGAAGGGTGTCCTGCCTTGCTCCCCGCTGAGGCTTTTGGCATTTTTCCCAGAAGAGGCAAACGCTGGTGCGGGAAGGCCCGCCAAGAGGACTGCGGAGGGAGAGCTGTGATTTGGGCGCCCTTTCTGCGGAGGCACTAATTGTTTCTTTCTTCCAGTGTACCTGAGGTGCACCGGTGGGGAAGTCGGTGCCACGTCTGCCCTGGCCCCCAAGATCGGCCCTCTGGGTCTGGTAAGTCATCTCCGGGGAAGGGAGGCACTTACTAAGACTCGAGCCTGCGCAGACACGATTGCCTTTGAGGTGCCGTTGACAGGGACAGATTGCCATCCCTTACTAGGCCTCCGAGCCACTGAACTGGCACCAGCTGCTGCAGAAAGGTTGTATATAAAGGTGGAATCTGATACTTTGAACCTGTAGTTTTCCAGTGTGTCTTAGTTGCTGCTCTGAGGGTACATGAGGGATGGGATAGAGGAGGTTTTTGAAGTCAAGAGTGATAACTTGGTCTGTTTCTTAGGGAAATAGGCATATGGCTGCTGGAGGATTGAATGGGGTATGAAATGAAGACCTTTGTGAGCGTTACAGTGAAGTTGTGTCCAACTCTCTGTGACCCCATGGACTGTAGCCTACCAGGCTTCTCTGTTCATGGAACTTTCCAGACAAGAATACTGGAGTGGGTTGCCATTTCTTTCTCCAGAGGATCTTCCCAACCCAGGGATCAAACCCGGGTCTCCCGCATTGTGGGCAGCTGCTTTACAGTTGCTAGTATTAATTCTGCTTTCAATCTACTGATCATATTCTTGGCTTTACCTAGTGTCCTGGAGAAGGAAACGGCAACCCACTCCAGTATTCTTGCCTGGAAAATCCCAGGTGGACTACAGTCTATGGGGTTGCAGAGTCGGACACGACTGAGTGACTAACACACGTAGGGTTGGACTTAATTTGGCTCCTTTTTTCTTAAATATAATTAGGTACTTGGGCAGTGGTCTCCTGTCAGAAAAGTTATCCCATCATGGTTTTGCTTAAGCAGTGGCCGCCTTGTCCCTTAGCTCAGCTAGCGCTCACTAGACACGTCTCCAGTTCAGTCGCTCAGTCATGTCCGACTTTGCGACCCCATGGACTGCAGTACCCTAGGCCTCCCTGTCTATCTATCACCAACTCCCGGAGCTTACTCAAACATGTTGATTGAGTCGGTGATGCCATCTCGTCCTCTGTCATCCCCTTCTCCTCCTGCCTTCAGTCATTCCCAGAATCAGGGTCTTTTCAAATGAGTCAGTTCTTTGCATCGGGTGGCCAGAGGATTGGGGTTTCAGCTTCAGCATCAGTCCTTCCAATGAATATTCAGGACTGATTTCCTTTAGGATGGGCTGGTTGGATCTCCTTGCAGTCCCAAGGGACTCTTAAGAGTCTTCTCCAACAACACAGTTCAAAAGCTTCAGTTCTTCATTGCTTAACCTCCTTTATATCATTCTCTTCAGGGAATTACAAAGTGCAGATGCCCAGACCGCATCCTCATAGGTTGACTAGGATTGGTCAGACACCAGGAACATGGTATCTTTAAAGATCCCCTGGTGATCCAATGTAAAAGATACCACATAGATCTTTAGGAAAGGGTAGGTAAGGGACCTGGCCCCATTGTGGCCTTAAACCTCAAGGTTGCAGCCTTGGATAAACTAAACCTCATTTTTCCAGTTTAATTATGGTGATACCTTGATTAGGTAGGCACAGTTAAACGTGTTTCAGAAAGCTTTCTCGTGTGCCGCCAAGTGAGAGGGACTGGGCAGATTTTCAGATCGATTTCGTTTGGGGCACAGTGTGATCATATACCTTTTATTTCTACAGTCTCCAAAAAAGGTCGGTGATGACATCGCCAAGGCAACTGGTGATTGGAAGGGTCTGAGGATTACAGTGAAACTGACCATTCAGAACAGACAAGCCCAGGTACTTGGTTTGAGGGAAGGCAAAGGTGGGGATACCTGGGAGGCAGGTGCTAAAATCAGCTTTATTTGTGGGGAGGGATGTTTTAAGAGCATGGTTTAAATATTAACTCTTCTCACTTTTGAGACACTGAGCAAATCAGCATTTGCTGGGATAGGGTAGGCTGTGTTTCTGGTTGTGAAAATTAGCTTGAATGTACATTTGGTAAACAGTGTCTGGCCCATGGTTCCTGAGAGCAAAAGTGCATGGTATTACTGGTTCTTTCTTGTTAGAGGGTGGCATAGGGCTTATTCAAATGGAGAATCTCTTCTGCAGATAGAGGTGGTACCTTCTGCTTCTGCCCTGATCATCAAAGCCCTCAAGGAACCACCAAGGGACAGAAAGAAGCAGAAAAACAGTGAGTGGTTTCTCCCCCTGGTAATTCGTGGGTGGTGGTGTGTCCAATGTAATAGACAGCTGTGCTTGCTCCCTTTAAGGAAACAGGGATGGCACAGGTGTTTGATGTTAAGCTGTTACAGAGCCAGGCACTGCCAACAAGTGCCCTGTGGCTCTCCCGTCACTGGTGTGGAACAGAGCCCCTCAGGACTTAGAGGAGGGAACTGTCGAACAGGGTGAAGAAACAGATAACCAGTAATTGGGGAAGGGCAGCTTCCTAGCTGGGTGACATATGCACAGCTTTAACCAACCTCAGTCACTTTTCTCTTCAGAACAGTCCCTTCCATGTAGGTTAGCAAAACTTGATTTTGTGTCTAGCCACCCGCCACTGCACCTGACCAGTTTTCTGTTGGCTGGTGCAATCCAGTGGTGAGCTAAAAATAACCCCAGCTTAGGAAACAGGGTTGTTCTTCATGTGGATGACTCTGTGCCGAAAGCATGGGAACAGGTTAGAAATGGATGAGGGAAGATGGACTGTGGCCTGCCCTGGCCTCAGGTGGTAACAAAGCTTTTGGTCTTTTTTCTTTTCTGCAGTTAAGCACAGTGGAAACATCACTTTTGATGAGATCGTCAACATTGCCCGGCAGATGCGGCATCGGTCTCTAGCTAGAGAACTTTCTGGTAAGAGCAGAACAGTTTGGGGCCACCTTAGTTGTAACTTGAGATGTATTCGTTTGGTGGCCTTTTCCCAATTAGAAGGGGCTTTTTTACTCTGTAAGACCTGGAATTGGAGTGTCTTGCGGTTTGAGTCTGGGTATCATGGGATCTGTGGCCAGTTTTGCACTTGGAGTTTTTAAATAATACTGAGTTTTGGATTAGGGGAGCAGTAATAATTATTCCTGTAATCCATAAAATAGTTATTCCTTGTTCCTCTCCTCACCTGTATCCCCTCTGGTATCTGAGAATTGCGAGGGACTGACTTCCCCTCTGATTCCACCTTTTCTTAATGACAGGAACCATTAAAGAGATCCTGGGGACCGCCCAGTCTGTGGGCTGCAATGTTGATGGCCGCCACCCTCATGACATCATAGATGATATCAACAGTGGTGCAGTGGAGTGCCCTGCTGTAAGTTGCTTCTGCACTGATATGGTTAAAATTAAGGTGAAGACTGGGGGCGGAGCTAATGTATCCTTTGAGATACTGTAGAAAGTTCTAGAAATGCTCAATAGTGGGGATAAAGTTTTTTGTCCTGTTACTGAGAGGTTTCTTTTTTCCCCCACAGAGTTAAGAACTGCAAAGGAAAAAGAAAAATAAAGGATCATTTGACAACCAGTGGACTTTCTGATGTAGCTTCTTCCTTGTGGGGGGAGCCTAGTCTTTGTGGTCATTGGGGCCAAGGTGACAGATGAAGCAGCAGTCTGTGGACAACAGAATTCTGTCCTCAAGAAATACTGTTGGGCAGAAAGAAAACTTGGGAGTTGAACATAACAGAAAATACGTGTAGAAGGAGCTCTTCCCAAACCAGTTTACTCAGTTGGTGGGTTGCAGGCTCAGGGCTTTGCTGTCCATCCCAGCACACAGCTGCGGCTCAGAATGACTGATGGGACAACCAAAGAACCTGATGTTTATGGTCCTTGATTGGTCTCAAGTTGATGTAAAAGTGAGGTTAAAGTCTACTAATGTAGTTAGCAGTTCCTGGTTTAAACCCTCAGGGTTTGCTTTAAACTAGTAACAGACTTTTTTTCCAAGACTCTCCTTTGTCTTTCCCTTAGTTCTCTTTTTGATTTTATATCTGGAGCTCCTCACTCGATTTGATATGCAACAAATGAACATCAAACACCTAAGTGCTGAGAAAAAGCTTGAAGAGCAACCTGGAAGGGGCTTCTTTCTGGGTACTTAACTAAAAGGGGTTAGGAATGGCAGCCCTATGATCTTCATTTGTATTTGCTTTTCTCTCCCACTTTTGTGTTTTGTGTGTGCACTCAAGACGCTTTGCAGCCCCATGTACTATATGTAGCCTGCCAGGCTCCTCTGTCCATAGAATTTCCCCATGTAAGAATACTGGAGTGGGTTGCCATTTCCTTCCCCAGGGGATCTTCCTGACCCAGGGTTTGAAGCTGGGTCTCCCGCATTGCAGGCAGATACTAAACTGTCTGAGCCACCAGGGAAGCTTAGGTTTCCAAGCAGTTGTGGAAAACTTCCTTTACTGGGAAGGACTGAGATCTCGGAAGTGAGGAAAGGTTCCAAGACATGGGGCAAAGTCACCAAGGAATCAAAGCTGGAGGCCTTGGGTGACAACCATCTCAGTGGACCACTAAGGAATCAAGCATCCCTATCAGGACCACCAGGGAAGCCGTTTATAGCAGCTAGGATCTACACTGCTGGCGTAAAGGAGAAAGAAGCAGGCCAACAGGCTTAAGAACTTGATCCAAGATAACTGGGCTGTCAGAAGGTGGGGAAAAAGAAAAATGACCCAGGAGAGCATGGCTGCTGTCAGATGGCCCCAGTCTTGTTAGCCCTCCCTCTAAAGTGAAAGTCATAGTTAATGACTATCGTTAACTATACATATTACAATATATATTATAGTTAATAGCCTTAGGTTTATCTCCAGGTGGAAGAAGGTAACTTGTGTGTACTGGGTAGCCGTTCCTTCTCCAGGGGATCTTCCCAACCCAGGGATGGAACCCGCATTGTAGGGGGATTCTTTACCAGCTGAGCCACCAGGGAAGCCCTCCCTCCCGCAGGGACTCCATTTAAAGGTAGGCA
Source organism: Bubalus kerabau (assembly GCF_029407905.1). NCBI lineage: Eukaryota > Metazoa > Chordata > Mammalia > Artiodactyla > Bovidae > Bubalus > Bubalus kerabau. The sequence goes on along the minus strand of NC_073634.1, from coordinate 101,000,229 downwards.
CCTTGCTGAAGGTGCACCCTCAGCCTGGCTTTTCTTGACAGTAGTAACTAAACACTTGACAGTTCCCTTGAACAGCTCAGAAAGTGCAGGCTGTGTGCATCAGGGAGTCTCGTCCATCCCCATTCTAGCAACAATTGGCCCTGGGATCCTCCTCACTTGACTCCACTCCCCCAAATCCGATACCTTAGTGGCCCTGTTATGGGGAGTACTTGTTCCCAGCCACTGCTCTTGGTTCATTCAAGCAGAGATGACTACGACAGACCACTGCAAGACACCTGGCCTTTTACGTACAAACCAAGTCCTTCACTCATTCTTTATAAACCAAGGTTTCTGAATTAAAGGTAAATCTTGAAAACAGTGTAACTGGAGCTGGGCAGTCTGCTTACCAAGTGTTGATAAAGGAGCACCACATGCAAGGTGTAAAATAGTGACTATTAAAAGGTGCTTTTGCATGTGGCTCTGGGCTAAGCCTCTACATCAGATGTCCCCAGATGCCTTCGAATTACCGGTCAGGTCCCCATCCACTTCAGTTATGTTCCCAGTTACTCTCCAGCATGGAGTCTCTGATGTCTAATGAAAGCTGAACTACACCTGAAGGCCTTCCCACACTCGCTACATTCATAGGGTTTCACACCAGTGTGAATTCGCTGATGCTGACTAAGGGATGAGCTCTGGTTAAATGCCTTCCCACACTCATTGCACTCGTAGGGCTTTTCTCCTGTGTGAATTATATGATGTCGAATAAGGGCGGAGCTCTCACTGAAGAATTTCCCGCAGTCATTACATTTATAAGGTTTCTCTCCAGTGTGAGTCTTTTGGTGGATTATAAGGTTTGTACTTTGGCTGAATGCTTTCCCGCAATCACTACACTTGTAGGGTTTCTCTCCAGTGTGAGTCCTCTGGTGGTTTGTGAGGTTTGCACTCTGGCTGAAGGCCTTCCCACATGCGTTACATTTGTAGGGTTTCTCCCCTGTATGGATTCTCTGGTGCTGAATAAATGCCGCACAGTAGCTGAAGGCCTTCCCACATTCTCTGCACTTGTAGGGCTTCTCCCCTGTGTGAGTCCGCTGGTGGTTGGTAAGATTTGCACTGTGGCGGAATGCCTTCCCACAGTCGCTACACTCATAAGGCTTCTCTCCAGTGTGGATTCTTTGGTGCTGAACAAGGGCTGAACAGTCACTGAAGGCTTTCTCACACTCAGTACATTTGTAGGGCTTTTCTCCAGTATGAGTTCGCTGGTGTTTTGTAAGGTTTGCGTTCTGGCTGAAGGCTCTCCCACATTCACTGCATTTATAAGGTTTCTCTCCGGTGTGAATCCTCTGGTGCTGAATAAGAGATGAACTCTGGCTGAAGGCCTTCCCGCATTCATTGCACTCGTATGGCTTCTCCCCAGTATGGCTCTTCTGATGCTGAGAAAGGGAAGAACAATAACTGAAGGCCTTGCCACATTCGTTACACGTGTACGGCTTCACTCTGTGAGGTTTAACTGTACCTGCATTATTCCCAAAGCTCTCTGTGTGTGTGTCACATTTATGGGATCTCACTTCTGTAGGAACTCTCTGTTGTGGAGAAAGGACTGGTCTCATATTAAGGCTCTTCCCCAGTTCACTGTTTCTGTGCTCTGATACCCCAGAAGGCATCTCTACACTTGGATCTTGGAATGATTCTTCAGAAATGTCTTGCTCAGGTGGTGATTCAGATATAATCTTCCAATCTGAGGAAAATTTAGAAAAGTAATTTTAAAAATTCTTTTGGCGGTAGAAGATACTGCAATATGAAGGCTGAAGGAGCTGGGCTAAGCTGTTTGCGGACTGGTTCCATGTTTCACCCCCTTCACCCAGGATGCCTATGTAAGTGTTAGTCGCTCAGTCCAATTCTTTGTGACCCCATGGACTGTAGCCCGCCAGGCTCCTCTGTCCATGGGATTCTCCAGGCAAGAATACTGGAGTGGGTTGCCATTCCCTTCTCCAAGCAATCTTCCCGACCCAGGGATTGAACTTGGGCTGCCTGTTTTCCAGGCAGATTCTCTACCACATGAGTCAGCAGGGAAGCCCCAGGATGCTTCTGTTCTAAACTGTGTGACCAGAAAACTTTTCAAAGACATGAGCACCCTCTGCTCCCTTTCCTAAACAGCAGCAGTGGATCCTGAGCCTGCCCCAGACGCACACCTCTCCTGTGCTTTTGCCAAGTCCTGGGGTTGTCCTGAGCTGTCTTCTTACTCTCACAATTCTCAGTATGGTTTTGGGCAACCTACTTACCAGGTTTGGATAATTCACTTTAAAAAGCTTATGACTGATGCCAGCAGGATGAACATTTTCACCTTATCAAATCAGCAAGATTTCAAAAAAAATGGTTAATCCTAGAGTGCTGGTAAGGGTGTAGCAGGTGGGATGTCACATACTGTGTGGCTGCATAAACAGGGACGAGCTTTCTGGAGAGCAATCTGGCTGCACCTGTCCAGAATTTAAAATGCTGACATCAGAATTCCACTTGTAAGAATCTATCCTGAGGAACTAATGAGAAATTACATAGAGCTGCACTGACATCATTGGTTCTCAACACTGCATTCTTTGTCAAATGAAAAGCAAATACCTAAATGTTTAATAACAAGGAATGACTATAGTATAGCCAATCAAGAGCCACTATTTAGCAGTTAAGTCATGTGTGTAATCTGTGCACTGTAATTCCTTTTGTAGAAAGGTATTTATTGAAAAAACCCTGGCAAACTATATAATGTGAAGGTAAGCTGTGTTGTCTTTGGGTTGTTTGGGACCACATTCATTTTAAGAGAAAACTTTTAAGTGTGAGTTAACGTATAATATTTGGCAAGTGTTAAAACTAATTGAACCCTCTGGTCCCAGACATCTCTGTCTGTCTCCATAGAGGCTTATAGCTAAGGGGAGTGGAGTTTTAGGAAGGGCAATGGAGCTTCTTTTCTCAAGGGTCAATTTTCCTGAAATGGTTCTTCCTGTGTCTACCTTATTTAAGAAAACGGGTTAGTTTCAGGTGCCCTTTATTTGAATTTCTATAGAGAACCTCGACCCAGGCTGCCTGGGTTCAAATCTTGGCCCTACCTCCTACTATTGATACGACTTTGGGCAAATTACTATACCCTGGATTTATTATCTGTGAATGTAGCTCTCTTACAGAATTATGAGAACTAAATGAGCTAAAACACAAATGACCCAGAACACACCTGAGAAACAGCAAGTGTTCTATGACTGCTTGTTATTATCTTGAACCTTTGTCTTGTAAATATGTTTCCCATTAAGCAGTTTTCCCTATAAGTTGCATGTGCATTTGAAGCCCAGTCTACCAAGAGCACAGAAGTCCCTGTTTTGGGTTGAGGGTATCTCTATGTCACTTGGTATTAGGCCTTAGATGACTCTGACAGCCCTCAAAAACTGACTGTCTTATCTGAGTGAAAGATGGAAAGAAGAAAAGTGGTAATAAAAGAAACAGTAGGAGAAAGGAGCAATTAAGGTTAGGTTAGGACTAACAGGTTAGAACTCTTGTGTTTCCATTGCAGGGGGCACAGGTTCGATCCGTGGTTGGGGAACTAAGATACGGCATGCCCGGCCACAGAGACCAAATAAAAAAGACCATGTGATGGTCATGAACTGTCTTGCCTCAGCTCACCTCTTCCCTGAGTGCCGGCTCCTGTGTAAGACAGTCTAATAATATCTCAAACCGAATATACCCAAAGATAGAAGTGGTGATTTTCCCTTTCTAGTCAGTGACTTAGTCAGCCTTTCCATTCACCCAACTGCTCAGACCAGGGTCACCGTTAATGCCTTGTCTCTCATATCCAATCCCTAGTGAGTCCTGTTGGCTATAACACCAAGTATGCCCTGAATCTTTGTCCTGACCCACCACCATCCTCTTATTGTTATGTCCTAACTGATCTCCCTGCTTCTGGTCTTTAACCCTCAAAGCCTAGTCTCCACAGGTTATCTTCTCAAACACAAATCAAACATTATCCTTTTTGTGCTCAACACCTTCAGTGGCTTCCTGTCTTCCTCCTCGGATAAAACCTGAACGTCTTCCATGGCCTCTGAGTCTTTTATGATCTGCTGCTCTGCCCAGCACTCTCTTTTGTTTACTGAGTCCTAGGGTCTTCTGATCCTAACACAAGTTAAAACTCATTTCCACTCAAAGCTTCAACACACGGTGTGGCCCAGGATGTTCCTTATCCAGACACTCAAACAGCTGGCTCATTCTCTTCCTTCAGATCTCAGCTCCAATGTCACCTCCTCAAAGTGGTCTTTCCTATTCATCTAATCTAGAATAGCCTTCACTGGTATTCCCATTCTTACAGTACTCACTACTCTTCAATATTCTAACAGTTATTTTGTTTACTCACTTTATTTATGTTCCTCGCTAGTATATAAGCAGGGACTCAATCTTCTCCTCTGTTACACCTCCAATTGCTATTAATAAAACAACCCCAGGCATGGACCAAGGAGTGAGGCAAAGGCACATCCAAGCCTTGGGTCTGTCTGTTACTGTGGAAGGGCGGGATGGAATAACAGGGAACCCTGAACCCGCCCATGAGGCTCGGCGATGCCCAGGTGCTCTGTGGGGCCTCAGAGCAGAGGTAGAACACCCCCAGGGGCAGTGTTTTAGTTACTCTAACAGTCGGATTTAAAACTCCTCCGATCACTTCACTTATCACAGAATTTATACAGTCCTACACTGTGAATAGCTTTTTCATATGTATTAGTGTTGTTAAGTAAGACAGGTTTTGTTATCTACATTTTTGAGATATAGAAACAGATGACCACAATTTAGTGATTTACTCTGAGTCCATGTACTTGATATGCAGCAAGCCAGCTCCTGGTGTATCTTTCATGGGTCCATATCCAAAGTTGCTTCCACACTAATACTCTACACTAATACCTTAAGGCACAGATTTTTCATGGTAACACCTTTTCCCAACTTTTGTTTCTCGTAACTTGGCGATCTGAATCTTCTTCAGTAACCTTTTCTGAGGGTTTCTTCAGAACCCCTCTGAGACTGAAGAAGCCTTTTCCCAGGAAAATGCAGTTACTGCCATAAAATCCTGCATTTCATCTCTGAAGTTCTATACAGGGTCTCGGGACTCAGGGGAAAAGGTCCTGCCTAACAAGGATGGTGAGCTGGGAAGGCGTGTGGTGAGGGGGAAGGAAGCAGCAGGGGATCCAGGCTCCCTGTGAAGGGAAGTATTTCAGCAAGTGTGAATGGTGCCTGCAGTTACAACAAGGACTGAGGTGTGACAGGCTGCTTAGAGAGAGGCTAAAATGGGAAGACGAGAGTGCAGATAAACCCTGTGGAAAATAAGCCAAAGGCTTTGTTTTGTTTTCATTGACTTATAGCAACCATAATCAGATATAAAAGCAATAGGCCGAATTTTTAGAAAAATTTAAAATTTTGTCACCTTAAAGCTGTTAAGTTCATTTGTACCTCTGATGCTTTAAGTTTCAAAATATCAAAAGTAGCTGCCGTGCCATAGCTGGGCCTGACCACAGGCCCTGCCAGAGGTCATTTACCTGCAAGGGCTGAAATATGAAGGTGAGGGTGGAGTGAGCAGCCTTAGATGAGCAGTAAGACATAAACATACATAGAAACTATGGTTTCCTGTGCTTTTGTTTTTCCTGAGTTTCTTCGTGTCAGCTCTTTAGAAAATCCCAGCATGGCTGTGAAGATGGGGTGCAGAATTCAACAGTCAGTCAGACAGGGGAGCAGCAGCAGGTGTCACAGCAAGGATGGGTAAAGCTGGGCACCCGAGATCCTCAGCGAGGTGAACCTGAAGCAGGGGATGTGCTGGGCCAGCGAAGATGACTCTCATTTCCTGGGGGCCAGCAATACCTCCCAGCTTGGGGAGACTGAGGCGATGGTATGGAACAGAGGCCTTTGGAGTCTGATTAGTGTTGCTTCAAACCCAGCCTGGCCACTTTCTAGCTGGGAGGCTCTGAACCAGCGAGTCAGCCTCTCTCAGCTTTATTTTCCTCATCTATAAAAGTGAGATAGCAATACTTACCTCCCCTGTTGTTAAAATATTCAAATGTTTTCAAAGGGGCTTTTGCTCCTGAGACTCTGCCTTGCTCACTCACCTGGACAGGCGTTCCTTAGGCCGTCTCTCTCGAGCATCCATGAACCTTCCCTTTGTTCCAACTGGGAGTTCATACCAGGTTGGGAAACTGGAAGTCCTATTTAAAGGGGAAAAGAAGTGGACTTTAGAGATCTGCCCTAAGTATAAATAGCTACCCAGAACTGGGGGAGATGAAACAGGTCATTCATTTCATTCACTCAATAAATATACTAAGCACTGACTTGGTGCTGGGCACTAGGGGACACAGCAGTAATAAGACAGATGATGGTGCTGAAGTCTTGGTACAGCACTTCTGAAAAGAGATAAAGAAATAGCCTCAAGAAGGGGTCAAGTCAGAGAGCTAAGCAAGCCCATAAAACAAGTTACTTAGGAAGATGGGAACTAACTGACTATGGAGGACCCCTCCTGGGAAAGAAGAAAATGTGGAGGTACAGCCTCAAGGGGGAACAAAATGAAACTGCCTCTTTCCCAACCCAGAATGCAGAGACCTTTCACTAGTGAATGAGGAGGAAAAAACACTGTCCCTCCGGTGCATCAGAGCCACCCAGGCTCACTCAAGACTGGGAAGCACCACAGATTTTCAGAACTGAACAAATTCTGAATTTTGAATGGTTTCCTTACCCAGTAAGACCAGGTTTCTCGAATTTTCTGGCATCCCTTCCTCGAACCTGTCCCTCGGAGCAGGGGCCAACTGCCTCCATCCCCCCTGGGTAAAATCTACAGTCACACTGCTGAAAGGTGTGGATCCCTGAAAGAACAAGCACAGTGTCCTTCTTGCCCAGAGCCCTTAGAATGTGAGGAGGGAGGGAGGCTGGCGGCTCTGGGTGTGGTGGTTAGTGAACCTATTATAGGTCTCTGAAAGGACTTGGGGTAGTTCCAGAAAAGCACCACTGATCACTTCCTATATGCTTAACGCTATACTGGATACTGATGCATGAAAATAAATAACAGTCTCTCTGTCTTCAATGTGTATTATTCTTGCAGACTTTATATATAAATAGAAAGAAATATATGTATATATATATGAGCAGTAATTGGGCAGAAACTAACAGGTGCTCAGGAATTAAAAGTACCAACATAGAGAAAACAAAATTAGAATGTGTGACTTTATGTGGCAAAGAATCAGCTGCAAATCAGCAAAGAACGTGAATGATGAATGTTTGCAGAACGTTTAATAAATATTCCCATGAACTCAGACATCTTGCAGTAAGCAGGACAGCCAGGCATGTTTGCAACCACCTGTAACAATGTGTGAAAGAGAGGGATATTCTAGTTACTAGGATAATGGAAGAGGAATCCTAGTTGGAGGGCAGGGGTAGGACACTCAGGGAAGACCGCAGAGAGAGAAGGCAACCATTAAGTTGGCCTTGAAGGAGCAGGTTCCTCAGATGGAGAAAGAAAAGGCTATCCAAGGCAGGGGAGGCATCGTGAGCACAGGCATGGAGGCGCGGACATCCTTATCTATTATCAGCTTAGGAAAGGGTACCTTCATGTACCTTGCTGGCTATGTCAGACACCTGGATGTTATCTTTCCGTTCCCTGCAGTTCCCCACAAGTCAAATGCATGTTCATTCTTCCTCCCCAATAGCATGAGAATTCACACATTTCTGTCCACCTCCCTACCACTGCCTTGTTTTAAGCCAGTAGCATTTCCCAAATCTTAACTAATCTCCTGATTTCTAATTTTACCTGTCCTTCCAATACATCTTCACACTGAGAAATGCTTTAAATGGGACAAAGGGTCATTTTTAAAAACAATGAAATATTTAAAAACATGGGGGGGTCTTTTTATAGAAATCAAGAGAGTAAAATCCACTATGGAGATATAAGGGTTATGAACCAAATAACAAATATATAATTCATAAGGGAAAAACTGTAGGAAATACAAGGAGAAATGTAAAATATGACAGCCATGAGAGATGTTAAATAGCTCAGTTGCTGACAGAGTTAATACAAAATAAACCAAAAAATAAAGGTATGGAAGAAATGAGTAAGTTAATAAGGTTGAGCTTATAGAGTTGTAAAGTCCTACACCCTGCAATTACACTATACCTGCATGTTTTGTGTGGAGAAGAGACACAAACTTTATCCTCCATGGGGCACAGACCAGCCACATGTGCAGACAAGAAACCAAAGCCACAATTTTGGCACATCTAAAAAAATTAAGATCAGAGCCAAAAACATTCAATATATCTGAACAAAAAAGGAAGAAAATAAATTATGGATTCAACTCAAGAGGTTAAAAATATTAATTTTAAAATAAATCTAAGGAAAGCAGAAGCAAAAAAATAAAACTACTAAAATTTTTTTTTTTAATAAAGATTGGAATTGATGAGGAAATCCAGGAGCAGACTTTCTAAAAATGAAGACAGACCAATTCCTAGTCAAGAAAAAGAAAGGGAGAAGACAGTTTTTACCTTCACAGAAGGACTATGAAATGGAGTTTATTGGAAATAATTCTGTAAAATACTCTTAACAAAATGGGGGAAATATTAATCCAATTCTACTAAGTAGAAATAAAAAGGTTTCAAAGCAGGACAAATTGTCTCTGGGAAAACAACAACAACAAAAGTATCTAAAAGGCCACAAATGAAAATGTTAAGTGTTACTTGTGTAGGAGTAAGGGTGACTTGGGGGGTGGGTAGTATGTTGTCCACATTTTCCAGGGTTTCTACAAAGAACATGAGTGCCTTTTGTAATCAAAAACCAAAAGCACCCTTAGTTTTTTTTTTTTTTAAAGATTGCTTCTTGGAGTAAATTTCCAACTTACTTGGTGCCCTGCTGTGAGGAGACCAGCTGCCATTCCTTCCTCCTCTGTGTCTTCCTCTTGGGGAAGGGCAGGGTCTGGAGAAGGTGGTTCTGGAGGAAGAGAAAGAAACCAATGAGGCAAAAAAGTTCACAGTTCACCAAACTAGAAAGCCTCACATTCTCACTCTGAAGAGCGTGTTCAGATGATTATAGTTCCCAGGACTCAGTGGGGCTGAATTTGCAGAACTGCAATGGGTATAAATTTTCGCATTTCCTTTTCCAGCTCAGAAGTTCCATCAATCCACTCAGACACAGAGAGGCATTAAAGCGTCAAGACTCGCAAGCATTCCAGATCCACCACTTCCCAGCAACTTTGCTACGTGATCCCTTGTAAACTTCCTGTGAAGATTTAAACGCAGACAGAGCAGCTGACACAATGCCTGGAGTGTAAATATACAGCGTACAACTATTATCAATAAGTTCTTTGGAGAAAGTGGTTCTGCAAATTAAAGACATTTGCTTAATCAAAAGAAGAGGTAGTGACCAGGTGGGATTCACCCCAGGAATGCAAGGTTGCTTCAACACATGAAAAGCAATCTATAATATATTATATTAATACAAAGGCAGGGGGCGGGGAACCCATACGATCATCTCAGTCAACGCCCTATTTAAGAGAATCTGATACCTTTCACTATAATACACCTCCAATAAACCAGGAACAGAAGGGGACTTCCTTAACTTAATAAGAGCCATTTCCAAAAAGCCCAGAGCTAAAGACTGATGCTTTTCCTCTAAGATCAGGAACAAGACAAAGATGTCAGCTCTTGTCAGTTCTAGTCAGTGTTACACTGGAAGTTCTAGCCAGAGCACTTAGGCAAAATCAAGCAAATAAACAAACAAATCAAACGCATCCAGATTGGAAAGGAAAATTTAAACTCTATTTGTGAATAGCATGATTTTGTACACAGAAAATCCTAAGAATCAACAGGAAAAACTAGCGTAGCTAAACAAGTTCAGCAAGCTTGCAGGATACAATGTCAACAAACAATAACAGACAACTCAATTAAAAATGGGCAAAGAATTGAATAAATAGTTCTCCAACTATATTTCTATAACTAGCAATGAACAATCTAGAAACGAAACTTAAAAGAGCATTAAAAGAACAAAACACCTAGGAATAAACTGAATATAAGAAGTGCAGGACATTACACTGAAAACTACCAAATTTTTTTTTAATCTTTTGTCTGATTCTTTTTTTTAAATTTATTTATTGAAGGATAACCGCTTTACAGAATTTTGTTGTTTTCTATCAAACTGCAACAGAATCAGCCATAAGTATACATATATCCCCTCCCTTTTGAACTTCCCTTCGTCTCCCTCCCATCCCACCCCTCTAGGTTGATACAGAGCCCCTATATGAGTTTCCTAAGCCACACAGCAAAGTATTTTTAAAAACAGCTATTTTAAAGATGGTCATGTAAGTTTTATGTTACTCTCTCCATACATCTCCCCCTCTCCCCATATCCATAGGTCTGTTCTCTATGTCTGTTTCTCCACTGCTGCTCTGTAAATATATTCTTCAGTATCATTTTTCTAGATTCCGTAAATATGAGTTAGAATACGATGTTTATCTTTCTCTTTCTGACGTACTTCACTCTGTATAATAGGTTCTAGGTTCATCCATCTCATTAGAACTGACTCAAATGCATTCCTTTTTATGGCTGAGTAATATTCCATTGTGTATAAGTAACACAACTTATCCATTCATCTGTTGACAGACATCTAGGTTGCTTCCATGTTCTAGCTATTGTAAACTGTGCGGCAATGAACAATGGGATATATGTGTTTTTCTCCATTTGTTTTTCCCCTCAGGGTGTACACCTAGGAGTGGGATTGCTGGGTCATATGGTGGTTTTATTCCTAATTTTTTAAGGAATCTCCATACCGTCTTCCATAGTGGCTGTATCAATTTACATTCCCACAAACAGTGCAAGAGGGTTCCCTTTTTTCCCCACAATTTCCAGCATTTATTATTTGTAGACTTTGATGATAGCCATTTTGACCAGTGTGAGGTGATATCTCATTGTAGGTTTGATTTGCATTTCTCTAATAATGAGCAATGCTGAGCATCTTTTCATGTGTTTGTTAGCCATTTGTATGTCTTCTTTGGAGAAATCTCTGTTTAGGTCTTTTTCCCACTTTTTGATTGGGTTGTTTGTTTTTCTGGTATTGAGTTATATTAGCTGCTTGTATATTTTGGAAACTACAGAAGATCTAAATAAATGAAAAGCCATTCCACGTTCATGGACTGAAAGACAATAATCCTGAGATTGCAAAATTCACTAAATTAATTTGGAGTCAATGCAGTCCTATCAAAACCCCAGCTGTTTTGTTCAATAAAAATTTAGGAGCTGCTCCTAAAATTTATATGGAGACGCATGGGACATAGAACAATCAATCTGGAAAAAGAACAAAAGGTGGAAGACTCATATTCACAATATCAAAACTTTCCACAAAGCAACAGTAAATTAAAGTAGGGTGGTACTGGTAATGGATAGACAGATCAGTGAAGAAGAACTCAGAGTCCAGAAATAAATCCATACATTTATGGACAACTTATTTTCAACAGGAGTGAAGAAATTAAATTTCTCTTCAACAAAATAGAGGGGGGACACCTGGGTATCTACAAGTAAAAGAATGAAGCTGGACTCCTACCTCACACCATCCATAAAAATGAACCCCAAATGGATCAGACTTAAATGTAAAAGCTAAAACTTTTAGAAGAAAATATAAATCTTTATAACTCCTGATTAGGCAATAGGTTTATTAGGCATGATATCAAAAGTACAAGGAAAAACAATTAAGTGGGAGTTCATAAAAATCAAAAACTTTGTGCTTTAAAGGACACCATCAAAGTGAAAAGACCTGCAAATCATACAACTTCTAAGGGTCTAATATCCAAAATACATACAGAATTCTCTATATTAAAAACCCAACAAAGAAGGACAAATAATCCAACTTAAAAATGAGCAATGGATTTGAGTAGATATTTAAATAAGATACAAAAGATAGAAAGTATATGAAAAGATGCTCAACATCTTTAGCCACTGGAGAAATACATATCAAACCACTGTAAGATACCACTTCACACCCATTAAGATGGCTAAAATAAAAAAGACGCATTTAAATAAAGTACTGATGAGGATGTGTGAATGCCTATGTGCTCAGTCGCTAAGTCGTGTCTAACTCTGAGACTGTAGCCCGTCAGGCTCCTCTGTCCGTGGGATTTCCTGACAGTGGGTTGCTATTTCCTTCTCCAGGGGATCTTCTGAACTAGGGCTCAAATCCGTGTCTCCGGCATTGGCAGGGGATTCTTTACCACTGAGCCACCAGGAAAGCCTGGTGAGGAAGTACAGAAACTGAAATTCGCATACACTGCCACTGGAAATGTGAAATGGTGCTGCCACTGTGGAAGACAGTCTCATAGTTCCTCAGAAAGTTAAACAGAGTTACTATAGTTACACAGTAATTCCTCCTTTAAGTATAAACCCTCAGTTTAGTTCAGTTCAGTCGCTCAGTCGTGTCCGACTCTTTGTGACTCCATGAATTGCAGCACGCCAGGCATCCCTGTCGATCACCAACTCCCGGAGTTCACCCAAACTCATGTCCATCGAGTCGGTGATGCCATCCAGCCATCTCATCCTCTGTTGTCTGTTTCTCCTTCTGCCCCCAATCCCTCCCAGCATCAGTCTTTTCCAATGAGTCAGTTCTTCACATGAGGTGGCCAAAGTATTGGAGTTTCAGCTTTAGCATCAGTCCCTCCTAAGAACACCCAGGACTGATCTCCTTTAGGTTGGATATCCTTGCAGTCCAAGGGACTCTCAAGAGTCTTCTCCAACACCACAGTTCAAAAGCATCAATTCTTCGGCACTCGGCTTTCTTCACAGTCCAACTCTCACATCCATACATGACCACTGGAAAAACCATAGCCTTGACTAGATGGACCTTTGTTGGCAAAGTAATGTCTCTGCTTTTGAATATGCTATCTAGGTTGGTCATAACTTACCTTCCAAGGAGTAGGCATCTTTTAATTTCATGGCTGCAATCACCATCTGCAGTGATTTGGAGCCCCCAAAAATAAAGTTTGACACGGTTTCCACTGTTTCCCACCTATTTCCCATGCAGTGATGGGACCAGATGCCATGATCTTCGTTTTCTGAATGTTGAGCTTTAAGCCAACTTTTTCACTCTCCTCTTCACTTTCTGCCATAGGGGTGGTGTCATCTGCATATCTGAGGTTATTGAGATTTCTCCTGGCAATCCTGATTCCAGCTTGTGCTTCTTCCAGCCCAGCGTTTCTCATGATGAACTCTGCATAGAAGTTAAATAAGCAGGGTGACAATATACAGCCTTGATGTACTCCTTTTCCTATTTGGAACCAGTCTGTTGTTCCATGTCCAGTTCTAACTGTTGCTTCCTGTATAAAAGCTAGCAAAATGAAAATATGTCCAAACGAAAAGGTTTGCATGCATGTTTATAACGTTATTCATAATAGTGCAAACTGGAAACCACTCAGATGTCCATCACCTGAGGCACAGATAAACAAAAACATGGTATAATCCATGTGATGGAATATTATTTGGCCATAAAAAGGAAGTACATTTCTTCGTTACGACATGATGAACCTTGAAATATACTAAATGAAAGAACCCAGACACATGTACTGTATGATTCTACTTCCATGAAATGTCCAGAATAGGCAAACTCATAGGGACGGAACGATGAATAGTTGGCCAGGGACTAGGGGGAAAGGAGACTGTGAGGTAATGCCAGTTTCTTTTTGAGATGATGAAAATGTTCTGGAATTAAATAGTGGCGATGGTTGCCTAACTTTGTGCACATAATAAAAGCCACTGAACTGTATACTTTCAAATCGAATATTATAGCATGAAAATTATATCTCAATTAAAAAACAAACAAACAAACAAGAGTCTTAGTGTAGTCCCCAGAAACAACTCTAAAAAAAGTAAACAAGTCTGAACACTGGTCTTAGTACAGACTTCACGTTACTGAGCTGTACCTATCCATTGTACTTATTTTCACCTCTGGTACTATGGGAGGACGATAACCATCCTGCTCGTGTTCCCGGGTCTCTGAGGGAAGACAACATGAAATGCTGGATGCGAAACTGCACTCGGTGAGTGACAGACCAATTCTCGGTCTAGCGGAGGACGGCAGTGCCCCGTGGTTACTATTACATACACATTTGTTCTGTTCTGTAAAGCACTCAAGGTGCTTTCAAAAGCATCATTTGATTTGATGCTTACAGTTCTTAGAGGTGAACGAGGTAGTTAACGTCATTTTACTTTTCCCTCAATGAAGAAACACAGATCAAGAGACCTGGCTGGTACCCCCCAGCTTAAACAGGAATCCTAGCCTTCTGATTCTAAATTCCCAGGATTCGCCAAGATTTCACAATCCAACTGGGTTGAACCCACCCTCAGTGTGACGGGAAGCCAACAGGCTCCCATTCTGAGTATCCCTGGTTGCTTCAAGAGGGCTGGAAGATCAGAAGGAACAGAGGAGGCCCTGAGCACGTCCCATTTTCCTTTCCAGGGCCCACTTCTACTTTTTAATGCCATAGGTACGTCCACAAATCAGAGTCAGGAACAGAATACTCAAAGAGAGGATTCAGGACTGAGCTCTTCAAATTTTTTGACCCCATAATTATTCAAAAAAGGACCGTCCCCAACTACTTGTGGAAAGGATAACCGCTAAGTTCGGAACCGTGTCACACAGCAGTACTGGCGCGCAGGCTGGAAGCCACGAACCGCTCCAACACTCCTTCTCACCTCCTTCCTCCAGCATCTGGGTCCCACCTTGGGCCACTGCCTGCCAACAGTTCTCTGAGGGTCGGCGTCGCTTCACTGCGGGCCCAGCCCCGCTTTGGGCTCTTCTCTCAGGCCTCTCCCCTCAACGGCCGGATCTGAGACTGCGGGGCTGAGCCGGGTCCGTCCTGTCCGGCGGGTCTTTCATTGTCTCCACAGCCACAGCCGGGCCTCGGCTGGGGAGCCCGTGACGCAATCGCCGACTCGGTCTCTAGCGGAACTCTAGAGCCCGCTGCCCTCTACGTGAAAAGGCTCCAGGCCACCACTACCGCTTGGAGCTCAGAAAATGTGGTCACAGGCCCGCTTCTGGGCCAAAGGGGGACGCGCCTTAAAAGCGTCACTTCCGGACATGCGCACATGCCTCCTTGCGCACGGGACTCCAACTCCCAGAAATCGCTGCGCCCTGTTGCCGACCGAGGGCTTCTTCTCGCTCTAGGTACGAGCCTGTGACCCACACACTTTCGTGGACCATATTGCCTTCGTGACCGTATTTCCTAGCTAGGCTTCCGGCTGCTCCTGCTCCCAGAATGTGTTTCCCGTCACGCTTTGTTGTACATGCCATGCAGAGGTCCAGCCACCGAATCGAATGATTCGGGCGTCTTGGATAAGGAAGCAACTTGGCGGCTAAGGCTCCGGGAGCGGTGTTTTTAGCGCAGGCGCTAATACGCATCGTCGCTGAGCGCCTGGTTTCTCAATGATTTGACGTGCCCAGGACTGCGGCTCAGCGAGGTCCTCTCGCCAGTCCTTCAGCTCAGGGCCCAACCCCAGCCACCTTCACTGGTCTTCGTAAGCCCTACGTAGAGTTTGGGGAAGGGGGATTAAAGGAAATGAGGGCCCCCTCAGTGTGAACAGGGCAGTCACAGGTTGGCTTGGAACACTCAAAGTATCCATCAGCAGGAGGGAACGTCTTTCAGTAATTTCAGGGGCAGGAGCACACTTTAATAGAGTTCGACCAGAATTATGGAGGGAGGAGTTTCCTGAATAGGCCCTTGGTGGCTTCTGTGCTGCCAAAGGGGGTATTTCAAAGTGGGCTTCCTCAGAGCATTGATGAAAATTTCCCACAAGCCTGTTGATCTTCACTAATCAAGCAATTTTGTAATTATCAATTTAGTTTTAGAGACATTTTTTGACGTTAAGGAGATAAAAATGTATTACTTGGGCAGCAGAAATGAGTTTGGGGGTCCTGAACCTCTTTCCATTTTGTCTCTGTCCCTCTTAATCACCGGTGGTAGTGTCTTTCCCAATACTAACTTTGTGGGGTCTTCTGTGAACTTACTGGGGTTTACTGCATGAGACAACTGACACCCACAGATCTCTGAGATAAGCCCTTCTCTACCTCAGGCTTTCAGTGTCATATCTTTTTGGCTTTTCCTACTGTTGATGGCATTCTTAAGAATACTGGAGTGGTTTGCCATTCCATTCTCCAGTGGACCGTTTTGTTAGAACTCTCCTCCATGACCCGTCCATCTTGGATGGCCCTACACGGCATAGCTCATAGTTTCTTTGAGTTAGACAAGGCTGTGATCCATGTGACCAGTCCGTGGGGTCGCAAAGAGCCAGACACTACTGAGCAAGTAAACTGAACTGAACCTTAGGCTTATGTGATTTTTAGGCTTATAACTTTGGAGATCAGAAGGCTGAGATGGATCTCCCTGGGCTAAAATCAAGGTATTTTCTGGGCTATGTTCCTTCTGGAAACTCTAGGCAGAGAGTCTCTTTCATTGCTTTTTCCAGCTTCCAGAGGCTGCCTGCATTTCTGGGCTTAGTGGGCTCGTCTAGCTGATGTGTTCTGCCCATGCCACAGGCTAAGTAGGTGCTAAACGCCTAATAGCCACTAGGAGGTAGCAGAGGGTTTCCTGCCTTAATCTTGCAAACTCACCTGTGGCCACTGGGAGGTAGCAGAGTGCTTCAGGTCTCAGTTTGTTCAGTTGCTCAGTCCTGCCTGACTCTTTGGGATCCCATGGACTGCAGGACACCAGGCTTCCCTGTTCTTCACTATCTCCAGGAGTTGGTTCAAGGTCAAGTCCATTGAGTTGGTGATGCCATCCAACCATCTCATCCTGTTGCCCCCCTTCTCCTGCCCTCAAATCTGTCCCAGCATCAGGGTCTTTTCCAGTGAGTCCGCTCTTCACATCAGGTAGCCAGCCACAGTATTACGTCTTCAGCTTCAGCATCAGTCCTAATGAATACTCAGGGTTGATTTCCTTTAGGACTAACTGGTTTGGTCTCCTTGCTGCCCAAGGGACTCTCAAGAGTCTTCTCCAACATCACACTTTGAAAGCATCAGTTCTTTGGCGCTCAGCTTTCTTAATGGCCAAACTCTCACATCCATTCATGACTACTGGAAAAATCATTAGTCAGTCAGTACAGTTGCTCAGTCGTGTCTGACTCTTTGCAACCCCATGGACTGCAGCATGCCAAGGCTCCCTGACCATCACCAACTCCCGGAGTTTACTCACTCATGTCCATAGAGTCGGTGATGCCATCCAACCATCTCATCCTCTGTTGTCCCCTTCTCCTCTCGCCTTCACTTTTTCCCAGCATCAGTGTCTTTTCAAATGAGTCAGCTCTTCACATCAGGTGGTCACAGGATTGGAGTTTCAGCTTCAACCATCAGTCCTTCCAATGAACATTCAGGATTGATTTCCTTTAGGATGGACTGGTTGGATCTCCTTGCAGTCCAAAGGACTCTCAGGAGTCTTTTCCAACACCACAGTTTGAAAGCATCAGTTCTTTGGCACTCAGCTTTCCTTATAATCCAACTCTCACATCATAGCTTTGACTACATGGACCTTTATTGGCAGTGATGTTGATTCTGTTCTGTCCACTGCATGGCGTTAGGGAATTTCTTGCCTTAGGTTCTTAAAAGCCAGGATCCTCCTGAAAATTGTTCTGGGGGTGCTAGTGGGTGATGGGATGGATGTTGGTTGGCAGCACACTTTTCTATCCCAGGCTAGGTAAAGCACAGCTTCTTCTGCACCTGTCCTCTGGGGACATTTCATCCTGCCCCACTTCTCCATGGACGTGTGCCGGATGGTCCTGGACTAGGTTCTTGTGGCAGATACAGGACTGTCATCTGGGGCTGCCTTAGTCCCTGAAGCATCTTGTGCTGTCATGGGAAGGCCTCAAGGAATGTAAGGGCACCTCTGAAGAGTGCGTGTGTCCATAGTCCTTGGTACTATAAGTAGGTGCTTGTAGCAATCAGAGGTTGCTGAGGGAATAGGGTAGAAAATAAAGAGAAAAACTTATAAAGACCTCAAATATTCTCCTATGAAGCATCCCTTGAGCCTCATATGCCGCTTTTCTTCTCATCTCCACCACAGCATCCTACCCTCACCCGCACGGTCTCACCACCACCACACGAAACTGATTTGAGCACTTATTCAGTGCCATCCTCGCATATAAGTGCTTTACGTGATCATCTCCTTTCATCCTCGTAACAACCCCACAAGGGAGGTAGCATCATTGTGCCCATCTTACAGATGGATAAACTGAGGTTAAGGGAGGTTAAGTGACTTGTTCAGCTCTCTCCACTGCTCTGCCCTGGACCACTCCATGCTTCCATTGCCCTTCTCTCCAGTCTCATTTGGTCTCATTACAAAGCTTAATGTGTCAAGACGGGCACATGATGGAGGCTGCACAACCTGGATAAAGTGAATAAAGGGAATAAAACAGGTTCTGAAACAAAAAGACCCCTTGTGTGTAGTGATGCTGGAAAGTGTGTATGTCGGGGGAGAGGTCTTTAAAGACAGAACCAAATTCT
The DNA here is from genome assembly GCF_029407905.1 of Bubalus kerabau. Taxonomy (NCBI): domain Eukaryota; kingdom Metazoa; phylum Chordata; class Mammalia; order Artiodactyla; family Bovidae; genus Bubalus; species Bubalus kerabau. The sequence continues at coordinate 100,981,739 of NC_073634.1, read as the reverse complement.
AAACAGTGGTTCTGTTTGGAAAGGTGCAGGTGTGAATTTTTTTTATTTATCTGAATAAAGTAGTTAATATAGAATAGTGCCTAGCAGATGGTTAACTGCTATAAAAATAATTATATTAAATCAGTGTTTTCTAATTTTCCTGTAATAAATGTGTATTATACAACAGACAATATAAGTAATTTGAAAAAGACTTCTGGCTCCATTAAAGTTAATATGAAGAGAGGAACATTTTTCTGCAGGAGGAACTCAATCAAATTTGCTGACTAATGGTTCAGGGGGCTGAACCCGAGGAAGGAGTCAGAAATGATCTCCAAGTGCCAAAGGCAAGCCTGGCTGACCACGAGGAAGCTGATCCATAGATGTTCTTGGCAAGACTCAGTTCATGAGAGGCCTGCTTTTATGGGGAGGGACAAGAAAGTGCCCTTCGTGACTGCAGCCCACACAAAGAGCTCATGACCTGATTTTCTGAGTCAAATATTTATTTGGCAAAGTTCCTCCCTGATAATGCAGCCACATGAGAGGAGAAACCACAGGCCATCACCCAGCCTCCAAAGCGTCTCCAGAAAACCAGGAACCAAGAGCCCCCCTCCTCCGCTGTCACTTTCGTGTCATGATGGAGCCGGCGTGTGGAGGACTGACCACAGGACAGCGAAGCGTCTCCGAGATGTTCCTTCTCCCGAATCACAGGGCAGCAGTAGAAACTGGACCCAGCAGCTGGGAACCTTGTCCCCACGCTTCACTGGGCAGGAGGGAGGGACCCCAGAGGACAAGGCTCCAAGGGGCTGCCGTCCTGGCTCCTGACTCCCTGGGGACAGCCAGGGGTTCCAGGCTCCCAGCTGAGGCTCGGTTTGGAGTCACAGGTAGGCTCCATCCCCTCCGAGGCTCAAAGCTGGTCCAGCAAAGAGGGGCAGTCACTCACAGGAAGAAGCTGTCATCGCCCCTCAAAATGGGCTGTGATTTGCTCCAAAGTCTTCCCTTTGGTCTCAGGGACACAGGCCAGAGTGAAAAGGACACCAAAGATGCAGAAGGCAGAGGCCAGCCAGAAGGCACCGTAGGGCCTGAGCACCTCCTGCGAAGACAGGGGCGAGGCTGTGAAATGACGCGGGAGCCCTCCTGGGTCAGGAGCCCTCCTGGGCCCAGGAGCCGAGGCCCTACCCCGCCACACCCAGGCTCAGGGATGTGGAGGAGGGCCTGGTGGGCCATCCAGAAGCCCGAGCTGAGCACTGTCCAAGCGTGTGGATGGTGTGCGGTGGGGACACTGAGCTCACTGTGACAAAATGACTGCCCCCAGGTCAGAGGCCCACCATCAAGTGACAGCTGGCCTCCCGTCCCCAGGGTCCGACTCCAGGGCCCAGAGACTTCCCTCTCCACTTGGTCTGGCCCTGCCCTCTGTGGTCCCTGCCGCCTTAGGAATCTCTCTCCTTGGTGCCGGAGGAAATGGGTGAGCTCTCAGTGGGTGGTGATGGGGCCGTGTGCGCACATGGGGACACTCAGGGCCCATGAGAGGGGGGGAGAGGCAGCAGTGGCCCAGAGTCACAGGCGGTGCACCCTCCCCACGCAGCCCCTGTGTAATCCCAGCTGCCAGAAGCAAAGGCCGCCTGCTTCCATCTCCTCTGCCTCAGGCACCTGGCCACCCCGCCCCCTCCCTCCTTGAAGCCTTTCTCTTGGCCTGTCAGTGATGGCCAGATCACTCTTAGGTCCCTTGCCGCCATCCCCTCCCTGACTGTCGGTCCCCTCCAAGCTCCTGGAAGTCACCTCCCCTCCAGGGCTTTGCTCTGGTCTTCCTGATGAGCTCCCTGGAGCAGCGCAGGCCCTGCGGGGTCCAGGCCAGCCCCAAGCATTCACGCCAATCATGACCGGCCTCCTCTTGCCCCAGCCCAGCCTGATGGTGGTTCATCCTTCCACCACTGGACACTGTCGTACCAGCCCTTGTCAGAAAGGGGTCCCTGTCCATCTCATTCACTGCTGCTCTGGCGCCCTAAACAGGCCTGGACGTGGCAGGTACCAGAAGCCCTGGGGGGAGCGGGGGGAGAACGACTGAACAGACGGCTTGACTGTCTGCACCAGAGTGGTGCCCGCATTGGACCAGAGGCCTTGAGGCTGGGACCATGTGTGCATCAGCCCATCTGCCAGCTGGCGGCAAAATGTAGAACCGAACTGATGCTCCCATCAGCTCTAAGAGGGAGGCACTGTCCCCCTTCTCCGCTTTGAGCCAAGGAAGCTGGATCAGAGAAAGGGAAGCAGCACACCCAAGTTCACACAGCAGGAAGTGGCCAAGGTGGGGACGGGCCAGGCCTGCTGACTCCAAAGGTGGAGGTTCTCATGCAGCCTTGCTTCCCAAAGTGCCCAAAGTCCAAGGGGGAGGTCAGTCCTGCTGTCCTTCCACCTCGACAGCCGGGAGGCTCCCCAGTCATCCCCAGACAGCCTGGGTTCCTTGCCTGCCCCAGCCCGTCTGCTTCCCCGCACCCTCAACTAGGATGGGGTTGCAGGCTGGTGGGGCTTCAGCCTGCAGGCAAGGCTGCCAACCCCGAGTCTGTCACAAGAGTAATTCTGAAAAGTACTTTTCTGCTGGCTGTGGCAGGGGGAGCCCGTCAGGGCCTGCACTCACCATGAGACTGCTGAACTCTTTGGTCACCAGAAAGGCCATGAACCAGTTGGTGAGGACGCAGACGCCGGTGGCCACGCCCTTGACGTGCAGAGGGAAGATCTCAGACATGAGGAGCCACGGGATGGGCCCCCAGCCCACAGCGAAGCCTGCAAGGGCAGGAAAGGCCTCAGGTCCACGGGGCCGGGCGGCGCTCGGCTTGCCGAAGACCCCCCGGGCTGAAGTGGGGCCCGGATTCAGCCTGGGGACTCAGGTCACTCCCCTCACTCCTGATGCGTCAGGCCTTGGCTCTACAGAACAGCACGGGAAGGGGGCCTGCTCGGAGGGCGCTTGTGGGGGTGACATGAAAGGAGCAGAGGGGGGCTGAGCCGGTGCCCGGCACACGGTCAGAGCTGTAAACCCAGGGGTGAGGCCGAGCAGGCCGGGACTCCCAGGAGCCACGGGAACCTGGCAGCGACAGGGCGGCCCCCTCAACCTCCCCTCAGCACCCCACTCACCGGCGATGAAGAGGCACATGCTGCCCACCGCCAGCCAGGCCAGCCCCACGTTGGTATCGGCGGGCTCCATGGAGACGAGCGCCGGGAGGTCCACGTGGGAGGAGTTGCTGGGGCCGCCCTCGGTCAGCTTGAAGTAGGCGCCAAAGGCACTGGTGCTGAACACCATGACCACACCTGCGGTGGAGGGCGGCGGTTGGCAGGGCAGTGGGAGGGCATGAGGCGGCAGCCTGCAGCCCGGGCACGGGGCTGTCGGGGGGCTGGCAGTCAGTGCACGGTGTCCCCGGCAGGTGGCCTGGGCTCCTCCGCGAGGGGCAGTGAGCGGAGCCCCGCTGGGGTACCCTCGCCCCAGCCTGGCCCTCCCAGTCCCGGCTTGGCCCTCACACCTCAGTCAACCCCAAGAAGCTTCTGGAAGCAGACCCTCCCTGGCTTTGAGGAAGAAGGAGCAACCACCAGAAGCCAGGCCCACTTCCCCAGCGGCACTGAGGGCCCGGCTGCCCACGAGGAGCCTCCCTCGCATTGTGTGCTGATCCTCGCCTTGGCCTGCCACCACCTCCACCTCCGTTTCAGAGGGGAAGCCGGCTCAGGTAGTTACTTGCCCAGAGAGGGCCCAGGCTTCAGGGCCTCTTCACGCCCAGGCCGTCGGTTTCCTCCCTGTAAAGCGGGCCCTGGAGGGGCCTACTCCTAGGTTCTGCCGAGGTCAAGGCATGCCGCAGTAGAGCAGTGAGCGCAGGCCTGGAGCCAGTGCTCCCCTGAAGTCCTGCCCGTGCCCTTGGGGACACTCAGCCCTTGTTCTCCACAACGTGGTGACCTCAGCAACAGCCCTCCAGCCTGTGGTAGGAGGCTGGCCTAGGCCTCCAGTCCTGCAGAGGGCAGAGCCATCCCCCTGGGGCCTTACCTGACAAGGTCAAGAGCAGCCTTCGCCCAGCTCTGTCCATGATCAGGGCCGCCGTGGCAGTGAACAGCACCTGGATGACGCCCACAACGACTGAGGCCAGGCTGCTGTCCTGGGGAGACGGGCCAGGAGGGTCAGGCAGACACCCTGGGACTGGGCCCCACCCACACGGCCTCCGGGTGAGGCAGGCCGGGGCAGAGGCCTCTTTACCTTGAACTTAGCCTTTTCAAAGATGGTCTCCGCATAGAACATGACGGCATTGACACCCGACAGCTGCTGGAAGGCCATCAGGGAGATGCCGATGATGAAGGGCTTGTAGACACCAGGACGCCGCAGCTGGGCCACGTGGAAGCCCTGCTCAGATGGATACCGGGCATCAGGGCTTCTCTTCTCCTGAGGGCACCCCGGCTCTGAGCTCCCCCCCATCCTGGGGCCTGCTGGAGCGAGGGAACCTCTGCATTTTGTCCCAGCCCCACCTGTAGCCTCTGCTTCAGGTCCCAGCATCACTATAGCCTCCCCATTAGTAAGGTGACAGGATCCTCCCCTCCTCATGTCCCTTCCTGATTTGCTGGGGGATCCACGGAGATGTTCTGTGAGCAGAGAACCCAGGGTTCCCGAGTCCTACCAACCTTGGGTCTGGGTCTGGGCTGAGCACCTTCCCCGGCCCCACTGATCCTTACCACCACCACCAGGCACGTGCTATGACCCCACTTTACCGGGGAAGAAACTCAGGTTAAAGATGGGACGGTCACACAGCAGGTAAGGGGCAGAGACTCAACATTCTCCCTGGCCCTACAGCTCCCTGTTTCAAAATTCCAAGTCCTCCAGTCCCCACCTGCATTCTCCTCTGACATGGCCCAGCCCTTCTCTTCCAGGGACAGGGAGATCGGGGCTCAGACTTGGGTCTGGCCAAGCAGTGGTCCACAGGACATCACTCCCAAGCCCACGGGCCTCGTGTGTACGCGTGTGAGCACACACCTGTGGAGCTGCGGCGCCACTCTGTGTTGACCTCAGGGGCGATTCTCCCGGGTCCCTCTCCCCGCGCACTGGCTCCCAGCCCCTCACCTGGTGCTGAGCCCCAAGGGGAGGCTCCTCCCAACCCTGGGCATAGCCCCACAGGAACTGCATGGCGGCCATGGCCTCCTGGTGCTTGTGCTGAGACAGCAGGAAGCGAGGGGTCTCAGGCATGAAACACATGAGCAGCAGCATGAAGGAGGGGGGCACACAGCCCAGCACGGCCAGCCAGCGCCACTCGAGCACCCAGCCTGGCGGTTGGGGGGAGAGACGTCAGAGTGGCATGAGCCGGCCGGGATCTTCTCAGGGGGCACCTGCCCCCTGCCAACCTAGGGACTCTGCTTAAAGGGTGGGGACCCCAGTGTATTTGCAGGACTCCCCAGGGTTTGTCATTGATGTTGTCATTTTTATTGCTAAGTGTGGAAACAAGGTGGGGGGCGTATATCAGTGAAGGTTTATGCAGCCACTAAACAAAGGTGCTCGCTCTGTACTGCCGAGGTATACGTGATATACGGCACCAGGGGTCTGAAAGGGAGGGGCGGCAAGAGACCATGTGTGCACAGGCCTCCACCCGGTAGACGGACTGAGAAGCAGGCAAGGCTGGCTCCTCCGGGAAGAAGGGGGACAGAGAGGAAGGGGGCATTTTTCACTGAAAGACGTCAATTAGAACTCACAGAAGCTGAGCAGTTAAAGTGTGGCTTATGACGACCTGGAGGAAATCCTATAGGTGTAACTACACCCACGTGACCCTGAGTATCCGTGTCTACACAGTGGCTTTCGGACACTGCTGGCCCCACAAGGCAGCTAGACTGCGGCCAGGACTCTGAATGACAGTCAGGATGCTAAGTGGGCAGAAAGGAAAGACCATGGACCTGCATGTTGTCCACTCTGAGGAATCAGAGGGCACATGCCCTGGGCCCTGCCACTGCCCATCTGGCCCCAAACCCCCATTCCCACATGGTTCTCAGGCCATCCTTTGACAATTCTTATCGGGGCCTGCTGCCGGGCACTTTTTACAGCATCAGTTAATTTAATCCCTCAGCAGCCTTGGACTAGGTAAAGTTAATCTCCACGTGAAGACAGGGAACCTGAGGCTCCCAGGGGCAGTTGACTAGGCCAAGGTCACACAGCTAGTAAGTGGCATATTCCCCTAATCCAGGGCTGTCAGATATGAAGCCTGCCTTTCCTCTACCCCAGTTCATTCCAGGGTGCCTCTGGAAGCTTCCTCTTGCTTCTGGAAGCTTCCTCATGCTGGCTCCAGCTGACCCTTGGGTTCTCTGGAACCTGCCTCCTTCAGGCTGCAAATCCAGTACTGATTCTGAGGGAGACACACATTTGCACCCTCCAAGCTCTTAGGCTAAAGACTTTCCTTCCAGCCCCAGAATCCTAGCTGGTCACCGCACAGGGAGGTACTGCTCTAACTCGTCAGCCCTCCCTATACTCCTGGAATGGGCTTCTGCTCTGGGGAGATGAGGACATCACCTTTTCTAGCTCTCCTCAGAATACTGTCACAAGACCCACATGACCCAGGTTTCTCAGGGAAGTGGTCTGGGAATGTGGCATCTTGGGCAGTGGCTGTGTGACCTTGGGCAAGTCCCCTGACCTCTCTGAACTTCAGTTTCTACATCTGTAAGATAGTCAAACATCCATGAACAGTCACAAGAGATAATAAGAAAACCATACCTGCCAGGTAGGCTAGGAGGATGCCTGTGACCACCATCAGCTGCACACAGGAGCCGAGCAGCCCTCGCACTTCAGGGTAGGCAATTTCAGAGATATAGACCTGTTGGCAATTAAGACGAGAGTGTACTTGGGGTCCAGGAGTTCTTAAAACTGAAAAGTCTCAGCCATTCAGAGCTGAGGAGAGTCTCGACTGGGGTACTTGCAGGCCCAGGGGACCCCTAACTGCAGGTCCCTGGACATCAGAGATCCCCACCATGTAATCCACAGCACATGTTTAAAGGGTACATATATGGACACTGTGTGTGTGTGCGGGGGCACACAGAGCTTTTCACACTTTCATTTAATTGTATACCCTTGACAAAAAGCAAATTCTAACATAGTAGGTGTGTAGAGCTTCCTGGTGGCTCAGTGGTAGAGAATCTACCTGCCACGCAGGAGATACAGGCTCCATCCCTGGGTGGGGAGGCACCCCTGGAGAAGAAAATGGCAACCCACTCCAGTATTCCTCCCTGGGAAATCCCACGGACAGAGGAGCCTGGTGGGATATAGTCTGTGGGGACACAGAGGGTCAGATACGAGACTTGGCAACTAAACAACAACAGATGTGTGGTGGGCCCACGATTCCGCCTGTCTAACCACCTCCAGGAGACACACAGCTGCTGACCCAAGGACCACACTTTGGGTGGTGCCCTTGGAGTGAAAGCAGGAACTCTCTTCCTCAGTCACTACCAGTGACTGCTGCAGCTTCCTCTGGACTCAGGAGCCAGAAAGCGCTTGCCCACGCTTCTGTGTTATTCCATATCTTATGTCCACGACTAAGTCAGGTGTGTTTTTGCACAGTAAAAAAAAAAACCACCAAAAAAATCCAGATATAAAATCCAACCTAGCTGCTGCCTATTATCCAGCAGTTGCAGTTGAAATGAGTGGTAGGTGCAAAGGGAGGGATTCTGAGCTACTGCTTTTAGTCTTGATTGGTTAGGGTGTGGGTGGTGGTGGATCACTCAAGCCCACGACCAGCAGCAGGTCACAGGACACCCAGCAATCCCAGCTGCCAGGGTCCAAGTCCTTCTACCGGCCATGCCAGGGCCAGGGCCGTGTGTATAGGCTCTTGTGTAGGCATGGCCCGAGCTAACAGCGTCATTCCCACCTTATGGGCTCACAGAGGTGCTCTGCCCAGGGCTGCGGTTTTACCCAGACGTGTCCAGCTCCAAAGGCAGCCTGGGCAGTGCTGGGTCAGGAGGTGGTGAGAGAGGAGCAGGGGGAACGCCTGGTGGGCCGCTTTCTGAGCAGTGAAGGGGCGCACCAGGTCCCAACAGCCTCTGCCCCTTGGGACAAACCACAGTGGGATTTTCCTGCTGAACTGTAGCCAGTGGTCTGAAGGCCAAGGGGGATCTAAGCCATCGTGTGAGGCTTCTGTTGACCATCCACAGAGGGCACTTCATTTGTAGAGCCAAAGAGAGGCCCTGTTAAGTGCCACCACCCAGGGTTCAAGAAGTAGCATCACCACTGACTTTGTGCTTAAACCAAGGACTTGTGGCTCAGCTGGTAAACAATCCGCCCTCAATGAGGGAGACCTGAGTTCGATCCCTGGGTTGGGAAGATCCCCTTGGAGAAGGGAAAGGCTACCCACTCCAGCATTCTGGCCTGGAGAATTCCATGGACCACAGTCCATGGGGTCGCAAAGAGTCCGACACGACTGAGCGACTTTGACTTCACGTTCCTTTAAGCTTCATCTGTAACAAGGGATGGATAACAACAGGTCTTTCCAAGGCCCCATGGGAGTGTAAGGAAGATGGAGCAGGGGAGGGCATGGTGTCAGGCACTCAAGAGGCCGCAGCCAGGGAGAGAATCAGGCCCCGAGTTCGGCCCCTTCTCCTGGGTCCCAGGGCGCCAGACTGGGGGGAAACACACTCACCGGGGCCACGAGCGAGGCAATGCCGCAGGCCAGGCCGGTGAGCAGGCGGCCTCCGAGCAGCATCCACAGGTTCTGAGCCGCGGTGATGACGGCGAAGCCGGCCACGAAGGGCAAGGCACAGAGGACTAGGCTCAGCTTGCGCCCCGCGCGGTCCAGGAGCCAGCCGCCCAGCACGCCCCCGGCCGCGGCGCCCAGGGTCACGATGGCCTGGGGGCGGGGCGACCGCCGGCTGAGGGAGGGGGCGCCGGGGGCCCGCGGCCCAACCTCGCCCTCCACCCCAACCTCAGCCGCTGCGGGGGCAGGGGAGATGGGCAACCCCTCTCAGGGGAGCCGGGACATACTCGGCGGAGGGTCTCCGTGCCCACCCGAAGCCAGGCAGCGCGGGGAGGGTCCTGGCACCCGTCTTAGGGGTGGGCGAAGGAGGGTCCCAGGAGGGCAGGAGGGTGAGCCCGAGGCCTCACCCCGAACCAGGAGGCTGCGTCTTCGTCGAGGTGCGGGGCCGGGGGCGCGGCGCGCCTCAGGCTCGGGATGGCCGGGGAGCTGTAGCCGAGGGCGAAACCGAAGCTGAGCGGTCCCAGGGCAGCGGCGAAGGCAGCGAGGAAGACGCGGCGGCCGCGGGGAGCGCTGCGGAGACAGGGGCGGTCGGTGAGCCGCAAGGCCTGGGCGCAGCGGATGGAGTGAGGCTGCGCCAGTGGACCTGGGTTCCCCCTACCGCTCACCTGCCGCCGGGCGGCCGTAGGAGCGGCTGGGTCTCCTCTTGGTCCTCAGGCGTCATGTCCGCGATCAACGCTTGCTTTTAGGGCTCTGACGCCTTGAACTGCCACCGGTCCCGCGAGTGCGGCCAGCACCGGCGTTTCAGCCAGGGCAACCAACAGATGGTGAGGAGCGACTCTAGGCCGGGGTAAGGGAGCAGCCAATGGGAACGCAAGGCGGGGTTAGCTTCTGCTCTAGGAGCCGCCCTTCAAGTGAAAGCGGACCAATGGAAGGAAAGAGCCTGAGGGGTCTCTCTCTGGAACCATCCCCAGGACGGCCATCCAATGTCTAGACAGGGGAGGAGCTTGTATATGGCGGGGGCTCACACAGCCACCCAATAGGAGGGTGATGCGAGCTCGAAGGCGGGGTCATCTAAGAAACCGTGACCCACGCCGACCAATGAGAGTGGAGGGTGGGGATTGTATTTGCGCCGGGAACCGCCTCTTAATCTAGCTTCCACCAGTGCAGCTAGGAAGCCGAACCAAGGCGGAGCCCGTGGGTATCGTCCGGGACTGCCCTCCCTCTCTTTGCGCAGCGCCGCTGACCTCCCTGGGTAAGGTCTGCAGTAACTGCTCAGCGTTAACCTCTGCTCTGAGGCGTGGGCTGCTCTGCCCACAGAGAGCCGCAGGGTGGAAGGTCTCCAAACACCGGTTATGGGCTGGTCTGTTCTCGGATCAGCTGTGCTGTGGGAGGCGTGGTCCTGGGCGCCGCCGCCCAACTCTTGTGCTTGTTAAGACTTGGAGTGAGGGCAGGAGAGCCAAGGTTGCTGACTGCTAAGGAGCCGCAGACCGATGACGACCACGATCTTCGGGTACTGAGAACCCGTGTTGGGCGGGGTCCCCCATGCCGCATAGCTGTGACTGATCTGGGCCTAAATGGTGAGCCCCATGGTCTCTGTTAAATTCCACTCACTTCACAGGTAATCCTGACTTTGGAATCTTCATCTTAATACTACACCTCCCAATTTTGAGTCCCCTGCGGATGTTAATAGCGTCTCTCTACGTGTGTGCACCCTGGTCACTGGTGGAGGTATGAAGAAGTCAGGGCGCTGTAGAAGGTCGCGATTTGTATGCCACATTCCCTGGGTGCAGACAGCTGCGGTGGAGTGCTGTGTAATTCTGGCAAGAACCAGGACAAAGTAACAGGCTTAGCTTCTAATCCCTCTCTGGGCCTCTTTCTCTTCTTCTCTAAGTGGAAATGATAGTATCTATCATTGCAGGAGGGTTTGTTGTAGGGGCAAAGTGAAAAGACCAAGTACATTCCAGATAACTCAAATATTAGGCAGTATAATTAGTGCAGTCACCAGATTGTATTATCTTTCAAGACATAGGCAACCATCCCTCGGTTCTTCCTCCGTGTCTTGTGCTCCAATCGTAAATTCTTATTACAGCGCTAATTATTGCTTGTGATTCACCTGTCTACTTCTCTCCCTTCCCCAATGGACATGATCTTCTGCTCCAGACAGTGGGTACTGGATGTTTGCAGAGGGGATGGATTCTTCAGATTCCAAGGGCAAACTGCTGCTGCTAGACAGTTTACTTTGCAGT